>NC_086453.1:274940477-276177854 GCF_028390025.1 Pseudophryne corroboree
TTTTGCCCAACTGCTAAAAAATGTTCCTGCTGCGATCAACTTGGAATTACCCCCAATATTTCCATTCTTGATTTATGCCCCTTATATTAATTGAAATGTTTTCTCTTTATATTCTATAACAGTATATTATTACTCCCCTCTTCGGTGATTGCACCTTGTCTGTTTACCTCTAATTTCCATTATTACACCACTCACTGAAAGCAGCAGGTCCCTATACCCCATTATTACACCCTCACTCACTGACTGCATTATACAGTATATAAGTGACCCAGGCTTACTGATTGTAGGTAGCCCCATTACCTAAAATACTCATTATTGTTCCACCTCACTCACTGACTGCATTTTACAACAGCATATTATAATACCCATTATTACACCCCTCAGTCAGTGACTGTATTGATTGTATATCAGTGGACCCAGTCTTCCCTCACTGTTTGTAGTGCTGGCTGCAATCAGTGAGGAGGGTGGGACAGGGAGACATTGATACTCATATAATGGAGTCACACTAAAGGCACTGAAATATTATCAATACAGTCACTGACTGAACGGTGTAATAAAACTCATACCTTATAATCAGTGGCGGAACTAGCGAGCGGTGGGCCCAGGTGCAACAAAATGCTTTGCCCCCCCCCCTCATCCCGTCCACGCTCCTCCCCCCAACTCCAAACTAGATATTCTTTGCATGCTCCCATATTAATTTTATATATATGTATGTACAGTAAATATATATATATATATATACACATACACACATATACACAGTGGTGCAAGTAGAAAAAAATTGTCAGTTGTACTGTGTGCGCGTCGAAGGCATGCGCACAGCAAACAATGGGTGTGGTCACATGCCACATGGGGCGTGGCCATTGAAAATGGGGGCGTAATACACATATGACCCAAATAGTGCTGTGCCAGATACACACATGCCCCCACAGTGCCAGATATGACTGCACAGCTCCAGATACACACATGCCCCCACAGTGCCAGATATGACTGCACAGCTCCATATACACACATGCCCCCACAGTGCCAGATATGACTGCACAGCTCCAGATACACACATGCCCCCACAGTGCCAGATATGACTGCACAGCTCCAGATACACACATGCCCCCACAGTGCCAGATATGACTGCACAGCTCCATATACACACATGCCCCCACAGTGCCAGATATGACTGCACAGCTCCAGATACACACATGCCCCCACAGTGCCAGATATGACTGCACAGCTCCAGATACACACATGCCCCCACAGTGCCAGATATGACTGCACAGCTCCATATACACACATGCCCCCACAGTGCCAGATATGACTGCACAGCTCCAGATACACACATGCCCCCACAGTGCCAGATATGACTGCACAGCTCCAGATACACACATGCCCCCACAGTGCCAGATATGACTGCACAGCTCCATATACACACATGCCCCCACAGTGCCAGATATGACTGCACAGCTCCATATACACACATGCCCCCACAGTGCCAGATATGACTGCACAGCTCCAGATACACACATGCCCCCACAGTGCTAGATATGCCCCCACAGTGCCAGATACACATATTCCCCCACATTGCCAGATACACATGCCCCCACAGTGCCAGATATGCCCCCACATTGCCAGATACACATGCCCCCACAGTGCCAGATATGCCCTCATAGTGCCAGATATGCCCCCACTGTGCTAGATATGCACCCCCAGTGGCAGTTTAGATATTTTTACCTGTGCATTGCCAGGGGTTTCATGCGCGTTGCCAGGGGTATCATGCTTTTTCCCAGGGGTTTTATGCTCTGGGATCCATGCTCGTTGCCACGGGGAATGCTCATTGCATTTGGGAATTCTCATTGCCTAGGGGTAGCTAGGGATGGCCACTGACCATCGATGTTATCCATCGATGGATAACCCACCAATGGCCATCCCTAGCATTTGCTGGTGAGCACTAGCCCGCCAGCACTATCATCCTCTCCCCTTCCCTCCTCCCTCCTCCCCTGTACTCAGCTCAACTGGCAGACTTTTCCGGAAGGACGCGATCGCATCATGACATCACGACGCGATCGCGTCATGACATCACGTCGTGATTGTGTCATCCACCGGGCTGGCCGAGCGGAGTAAGGAGGAGGGTGTGAGGGGGAAAGGGGGAGCACTGGCATGCCTGGAAAATTTCCAGGGTTGCCAGTCTGCACAGCGCAGCTGACCCCTGAAATTTTCTGGGCATGCCACTGAAGAGTTGCTTTGGGCCCCTTGACAGCGGTGGGCCACAGTGCAAGGCACTGCTTGCACTGGCCGTAGTTCCGCCACTGCTTATAATACTTATTAATACACCCAATCACATTAGTGTTGACTGCATTATACATAAGTAGGCTTACCGTAGTATCCCTTTAAATTGGGATGCTCATGGATTACACATGTCCCGTGGCTGATTAAAATCATTAGAAATGCAGGCTCGAAGTTAGCCAGCCACAGAACCTGTGCAATTCATTAATGTCCAGGTTTAAAGGAGTAGTATGGTAAGCCTATATATAAGTCCCCCCCCCCCTGCAGTGTAGCAGGCCCCCCCATACCTTATAATACCCCTCATTATTACACCCCTCAGTCAGAATGACTGTATTGATTACATATCAGTGCCCCACTGATTGTATCAGGCATCTCCTATATCAATAGTACTTAAAATAGAGTATAATAGCATATTGATATATCACCATTCAGTTTGTGCCTCCCCCAGCAATGATTATAGCAGACAGATGTTATACACTGTACTTATAATAACACTACTGAATGGATGTCTATACACAGGCTGCAGAAGAATACACATCTTTATGTTACACACATATACAATATTTACTCATTTACATTTACAGTATGTGCATTAGTTATTACTACACATAAGTAGCTTCAAAAATAGCAGCTAATTTCAGAAGGTCTTTCCGCTTCGTTGTCTAAAATGAGACCATATAAGGAACAGAGGCATTGATCCACTGTGCACTTGGATCATTTCCCTGCTCTGGTCTACACAGAGTAGATGTACAGTATGTGGCAGATTTACAGTTTTCTGCACTAAGATACACTGTGTGGAAAATATAGTTTAATATACATATATACAGTCAGATGAAACATTAGTGAACTTTTGCTGTGGATCACGGTGTAGATGTCACAGCTAATTCACATTTACTTCAATGGAAAATGTACAATAATCTAATTTGTGCTAATGAGTAAGCTAAGTAGCCAAGTGACCTAAATGCTGCAGCACAGAAGTATTCATTTGTATATGCATAGCAAGTCTGCTCTTTGAAAGCTATAAAGCCAATGATGTGTATTAATACACTTACATTATGTACAAATCTTTATTTCACCATTAATATTTTCCAATGCATGCATTTCTGTTGGTGCATAGATGGTCATGTCATACATTGTATGGCATTAAAGCTTCATTCTAAAACTAGTTACTGTATAAAAAATATTTTGCATCTTTAATATACACATGGCTAAGCTTTTTTCTACGAGTAGCGAGTGAATGAATTTGAAAATTTTTGTTTTCATAATAGAATATGTATAAAGTAGCATATATATATATATATGTATATAGTTATGTTTAATGACCGGCATTCCTCCCTCATGTACAGTGCTGTTCTTGCGCCCTCTGAATGAATTTTAAATAGAAGCGTATGTAGCTAAGCAGCGGCACTCAGAGACTGTAAAAATCCAAAAGTATATTTCACAAGTAAAATCTCCAACGTTTCGGGGCTATTTGTCCCCTTTGTCAAGGCAAATAAACTATATATATATATATATATATATATATATATATATAATATAATTACATGATATCATTTCTGAATGTGTGTTTATCTCTTGTATATAATATAATGCTTAGTATTACAGTTACTTTCTAGTCACTGTCTTCTCATTGTGATCCTGAAAAGGTCAAGGAAGTAAATGTGGACGCTACTGTATTTTGGACACCTAGCGTTCCGGATGGTTCACACTCTCATCTACAATCTGCGTTTGGCTCCCACCTGTAAAAGAACAGAAGTCGGTAAAATATACAGTTTAATTGAAATTATTAATTTCCTCCAGTGCATTAGCAGCTCCAAAAGATAAGTCCGTAGCAATGAATTAATCTATTACAGTTTCCAACTTGGTGGCAGCGACTCTGGCTCTATTTTGCATAAGCCTGTCTCTCTTAATTAACCCTGCGAGCCACAGAAAATCTCCCAGCCGTTCCATAGCCAGATTGGGAACCAAGATGAAATCTGATTAAATTCTCATTTAAAGTGGCCGCACCTCACAATAAGAACTCACAAAGATGGAAAATATTAACACTGAATATCTCCATGTTAATCAATTTTATTGTGGCCCTTTCATACAGAGCTATTGAAAGAGCTGAGAGTATTTGTATTATTAACACTGTGCATGCATTTGCAATTTAAAAAGTTCCAAATTCTGTTATTTTGCTAAACAAAGTGTAAAGGCTTTTGTGGAAACAGAGGTGTACCTTGGAAATAGTGTATGTAATGCTGCTTTCAGATCGCAAATGCCGGATCCTACCCGGTAAGAGAAACGTGTACTTACCGGGTGGGATCCGGCATTTGCTCTCCTCTGCAGGCTTTCCGACCCGGCAATATACCGGGTCGGTTGCCATAGCAACGGGGGGCGCAGCAGCAGCAGGGGTGGGGGTGGAGGCGGCGCTGGGAGATGAGCTCATCTCCTGCGCCGCCTCTGCCTAAGCTGTGAATGGGAGCCGTGTCGCATCGGAACGGCTCCCATTCACACTGCACCTGACCCGGTATTCAACCCGGTAATAACCCTTCTTTTTTACCGGGTTGAATTACCGGGTCAGGCGACCTGCTAATTCTGAAAAGGACCTTTCACATCGCACACGGACCCGTTTCGACACGGCAATATGCCGTGTCGATACCGGGTTTTTAGTGCGATGTGAAAGGGGTATAACTGTTCACTGCTTAGTACCTGATCTTGCAGCAAAAAAGTACATGTACAGGAGACATATAGGGGGTAATTCAGACCTGATCGCACGCTAGTTCAGAACTGCGCATGCATATGCACCACAATGCGTAGGTGCGTTGCTCGTGTACAAAGCGGATCGTTGCTATGTGATGGGTTTTACGAAGAATCCATTCGCACAGCCGACCGCAAGAAGATTGACAGAAAGAAGGTGTTTGTGGGTGTCAACTGACTGTTTTCTGGGAATGGTTGGAAAAAAACGCAGGCCTGCCCAAGCGTTTGTAGGGCGGGTGTCTGACGTCAATTCCGGTCCCGGACTGGCTGAAGTGATCGCAGTGGCTGCGTAAGTCCTGGGCTACTCAGAAACTGCAAATTATCTTTTTGTACTGTTCAGCTGCACATGCGTTTGCACACTTACACAGCTAAAATACACTCCCCTGTAGGCGGTGACTATCTGATTGCAGCGCTGCAAAAAACTGCTAGCGAGCGATCAGATCTGAATTACCCACATAGTACAATAGTGGGAAATGTATGAATCCTAAAGAAGACAAATGGAGAAGTTGCCCATAGCAACCAATAAACTTCTAGATCAGGGGTTCCCAAACTTTTTTGAATCACGGCACCCTAGAGTATTAGAATTTTTTTCATGCCACCCCTAGGCCGAAAGTTTATTATTAAGAAATTTAGAAAGAAATATTAAATTAAGTAAATTATGTTTCTATGTCATCCTTAGGTTGAATTGTGTGGTGAGGTACAAGGTTTGCTTTTGTTTGTACACATAGTTTATGATTGGCAGCCACCAGTACTGGTTTTGCCTATTACATTGACCATAAATAATTTGAATTGGTTCTGGACCACCAACCTGAGGCACCCCTGCAAGTTTGAGAACCACTGTTCTAGATAACATTTTATAGAGTGTTCTGTACGTAACAAATGATACCTAGATGTTGATTGGTTACTAGGGGCAACTTTGCTGCTTGTCTTCTTTAGAAGGTTTGCTATACCTCCCCAATTGTAATCTTAAGGGATTGATTCCTGCACTATATTTGCCCAGGCAGATGAAATGAAATTCTGTGTATTATAACTCACAATGTATATAAATCCAAACACTGGGGTCTATTCAGGACATTATTCTTCTTGATAAAATGCGGGAACTTGTGTTTCCACATTTTTATCGGATGCCCGCTATTCAGCAAAGGATTAATGGAGAAGATAACACAGTTATCTACTCCATTCATACCCATCTCACTGAATATTGCACAGTAGGGATCACTGTGGTTTAACGTTTTATGCTATTCAGTAAGCATCAAAACTTTAAACTTCCCAAAAAATCTTGACTTTATATAACGCCATTTCAGAATAGCATTACATAAAGAAAATCCTTAATTTTGACCAAAAATGCATGGACAGAGGGAATGTTTCCCATCAGTCCCTGCAGGACGTTATGACAAGTGGCAGTTAAGGGCCATATTTACGGCCCAATTTGGGGAGAGATGTGTGCTGAGCGAACCGCTCAGCACACATCTCTCCCCCCGCTCAGCACAGCGCGATGTGTGCTGAGCATGCGGGGGGAGATGGGGGGGGGGGGGGCGCTTTCACCCAGTGGGTGAAATGAGTGACCTGCTAGATTGAGCCTGCATGCAGGCCAATCTAGCACCAGCGATAGCGATGCGCGGGGCTGTACATCACTATCACTGTAGGGGGTACACACGGAGACATCACTGCTTAAAATCTAAGCAATCTAGTCAGATTGCTTAGATATTAAGCAGCGATCGCTCCGTGAGCACCCCCCTTTAGGCTACACTGCAGATTTAACAATGTGAATAGGAGACTATTAGCATTGTTACGTAAAAGCATGACTGAGCATGCACAGAACAAAAAGCAGAAGGTTTTCCTTTCAGATTTCTGAAAACAAAGCCTTCTGGAACTTCGCCGGAACGGCTATTACTGCAACCGCTGTTCCCATTAAGTTTTATGCTGAACAGCATGATAAAAAAAAGTATTAACATTTTTTTTTATGTCGATATTTCTCGATAATGATCGGAGAAATATCGATTTTCTTGCTGAACAGGCCCCACTGTAATCTAACTGGATGCAGATGCATAAAAGGTTTATTACCCACAGCACATGTGAAGGCTGGAGAGTAAGACAAACAGAACTCAGGATACAGTTCAAATTATGCAAGCAGAAACACTCACAAACAATCTGTACAACTTGAGTAAGCAGTAGGCAGACATAATATCTAGATAAAAAATATATATATACAGTATATATATATATATATATGTATATATATATATATGTATATATATATATATATATATATATATATGTATATTCCAAAGCAATCCACTCTCTAGCCTTAATAGCATTTGCTGGGGTAGCATCCATATGTAGATAAAGTCACCATGACCCATTGACTCCAATGCAGAACCAGTAAACCAGTAATTAGGAGCACTCACCAGTCTTCATAAGCCTTTTTTTATTGTCACCAAATCAGACCATTAACACAGGGGTATCAACGTTTCGGTCCCAAGTGGGACCTTGTGTCAGATCACACATCATTGTAAATGGCCCCCATATATACCCATATAGTCCTCCCCCCAATTAGCAAATAAGAAAGTCAGCAGCATTTAAAAAATGCACAGAAAACAATTACAACTTACACATACAAACACCATATAGACAAAGACAACATATAACACATACTAGCGCCTAGTATTGTATATAGTAAGGAATAGATATGAAATAGGTTTGAACATATGAGGTAATGTTTAGATGATTTAAGAAATAATGTTTTATATTTGTGTGCTTGTGGAAGTCATTGTGGTCTGAACAGGTTTTAGGCCATAAATGAAGTTAGGTATGCGACTGAGAACTCTTTTGGTCACTTGGACACTGGAATTCACAGGTGTGCTTACGGTTAGATTGAAATCAAGCTTCAGAATACCTTTGGCAATCATAAAACTGGTTTGTCTATTGTCCAGTATAGGCCAAACTAGGGAGCATAAATTAGCTACTATGAAAAGAGATCACATCCATTGATAAAACATGGTCTAACCCACCCCAGGAAATCTTGGATGAAAAGACATTCTGAATTTTACAATACTCTCAATGCTTGAGGTAGGGTGGGCACTACACGTTTTATGATACCATGCCTTCTTGAGCATGAGAAGCCAGCTCAGTTCAATGTTTGTTTTATGACACCATGGAATGTAAATGGCAAACCTATAATAAACTTTTGCATTGAAAACACTATGAGAAGAACATACCAACAGATGGTTAAGTTATAGGTATATATACATGAATTCAGTCAGTAAGTTAGTAGCAGGAGGAGGGAGATAGAACAGAAGAGATGTTCACACAGAAGGAATGATCCTTGGGATTGCAACCATGCACTTGCAAGTATACACTTTATGTTAGTAATTGTCTAATATTATTAGTATATATGTCACCACTGTGAATATCCTATTCTGTATGATTTGATTTTGCCTGTAAATAAAGAATCAGTTTAATCAGAACGGTAATCTCAAATTTGATCTCTCTTTAAGGAATCATAACTTCATAATTTCATAAGTCATATGTATAAGGACTGCGTATATTTATCAGCCTAGTTTGTAAGCCTGACATAATATATTTGCAGATATATATGATAAATGCATATTAATTTAAATATATCCATATATTAATAATTGCCAGCAGAAAGAAAATCTGCGGCACTCGGAGTCTTACCAGCATAAACTGTGTATTCACATCAGCATATCACACCAACGTATCGGGGCTCGCACGCCCCTTTGTCAAGGTGAACACCTGTTCACCTTGATAAAAAAGGGCGTGCGAGCCCCGAAACGTTGGTGTGATATGCTGATGTGAATACGCCGTTTATGCTGGTAAGACTCCGAGTGCCGCAGATTTTCTTTCTACTGGCAATACCTTTATTTCACTGGAGGCACCAGAGCAACCTACCTGTAAGAGGAGTGCCGGTCCAAGTACAAGTTTTCATATATTAATAATTAATAATCATATATGATATATTAATATAATTTATAATTATGATTCCATAAATCAATAAGGTGACACCCATCCGGACTTGTAAAAGAAGAAAGCTTGTTGCTTTTATTAAGACAACATTTCAAGGCCCATTGGCCTTTTCATCAGGTGCAAACCTGCCCATGGCGACTAATCAGCATTGAAGTTACATTTATAATTTGCATACTATAAAATTATACAAAGCTGCTCATTGGTTGCCATGAGCAACTTCTCCATGGGCTCACTTCTCCACTCTTTTCACTGCTTAGTACATTTCCCCCAAAGAGTGATAAATGACCAGCCAATCAGCTTCCTAACTGACATGTAACAGGCTGTGTTTGAAAAAATGACAGGAGCAAGTTGGCTGGTCATTTATCACTACAGTATTTATCCGTTTCAACTTTTTAAAGTTTAATACATTTGGGCCAAAGTCCTGTTTGTCTTTAGTATAAGCTGAATAGAGTTTGAAGATAACATAGAAAAGCATCAAGGATATACAGTACAGACTTAAGTTATTACATTTGATAGATGGTAAAGGTTAAAGGGCCTAATTTATCAGGCTATTTTATTCTGAAAACCATGTGAACATGCCATCTCTGTATGATTTTTATAGAAACAATGGCATTTATTAAAAACTACGATGGTCAATATCTCCTACAATCAGTGCTAAATAACTTGTCACCACCATCCCCATAGTTCCCTATAGGGATGGTGAAATTAATGTATTTTATTTTATATGTGATGGTGTTAGCCCCTGTGTGAAAAAGCCCTGTTGGAGAGAGATCTCCTTATTTGATCTGAATAGGCTGGATGTTTCTCATCTGCCTATTGCACCTTAATGTTCAATTCACATCTGGTTAAACCCAGCATTACAGGTTGAGTATCCCTTATCCAAAATGATTGGGACCAGAAGTATTTTGGGTATCTGATTTTTCTGTATTTTGGAATAATTGCATACCATAATGAGATATCATGGTGATGGGACCCAAATCTAAGCACAGAATACATTTATATCTCATATACACCTTATACACACAGCCTGAAGGTCATTTTAGCCAATATTTTTAATAACTTTGTGTATTAAACAAAGTTTGTGTACATTGAGCATTCAGAAAATAAAGGTTTCACTATCTCAGTCGCACTCCAAAAATGCCATATTTCCGAATATTCCATATTTCAGAATATTTGGCTATGGAATACTTAACCTGTACTATGCTTTAAGAAATGTGCTGTCCCAGTTACAGTTTTTGCCAAAATGCACCAAAGTAGCATCAAGAAATGTTACTTAGTGCAATTTAATAAATCTGCCCATAAATGTTAATCATGATTCCATTGTCTCAGTTCTGTTTTTAGTATTTTAGGTCTAACACACTATGAAAAAGAATGTAAAAGATATTGTTTTACTATAAGGCCATTATGACATCTTCTGCACCTAGGACTATGAATTTTATATATCCCAGGTCATGTTCTGTGAGGGGAAATCATTTATAAAACTGTTATTTGCAAGAGTTTTTCTAGAAACAGCACAACATATAAACATTTTACAGTTGTTCACTAGAATGAGATTAGGTGTAAAATTGCCTTGCTGACCTTCAAAGCATGTGCAAAATGTTTCTTAGAACAAGGTCTATGTTGGGAGCTAGCATTAATTTGAAGAGTGCCACAATAAGACTTAACTAACGTAAATGTGCCAAATAGGTGGAATTTACAGTGTTAGCACCACCTAGGGCCACCTCTACCATTAGACAGCTCTGGGCAGCTGCCTAGGGTGCCAAGATCTGGAGCTGGAACAACTAAGTCTTCCCATCACATACATAAGGATGTCATCAGTGTTGTAATCAATGCCTCAATACTTTTATCTTACTGGCTGGGAAGTAAGTAATTGGTGGTGGTAGGGGCGAAAGGCTGAAGTTTTGCCTAGGGTGTCAATAAACCTTCCACCGGCCCCGGAACCACCATAGAGATGTGTCCATCCCATATGATAGGTGTAGTCATATCACATTGGGAGAGAATCAACCCTCATTTGTAACACATGGGGCCTCCTTTACCTCTGCAGTAACACCCTCCCATGTCTGTTGTAGATAAAACCTCTGAAAGAATAAGTACACTTCCATTATCACTGAAGCAAATACACAGGAGAACACAATATTCTCTACAAGGATTACTTAAATATTCATCACAATCATCACTTAAGAAAACAGTACATGAACCAAAGAAAAGTAGGAGCATTGCAAATATCAACTTTCCAAACTCCCTCCAAAAGCAACCACACCCTTCAACAGGGCCACCACCAGGGGGGGACTGTCAGGATTTTTGTCCTGGGCCCAGGCAGCCGAGGGGGACTGGCTGCCGGCTGAGTTAGTTGCTAATATCACTGTCACACAGAACAGCCGCAAGCTGCTAGCATCTGCTGGAGAGTGATAGGAATGACTCATCACACAGCTAAGCTGTGTGATGAGTCATTGAACACTCCAGAGAATCATTAAGATAATATACTGCTGTGCCGGTGACTCACAGATGCAAGCAGCAGAGGTACTGTAAGGGGGCAGGGTGACTATCGGATGGATCTAATCCCCTCCCCCTCTCCTCTGCTGATGCTGGGGAATGATAGGTACTCCTGACATCACACTCGAAGGAGAAGAGAGGAGCAGCCCTGCTCTGCCACTGGAACTGGCATTGCCAAGGAGAATCTGTCACTACCATGACAAGCTTTCATGGAGAAACATATGGAGTCCAGATTAAGCTCAGAGGAACTGGGTGACACTTAAACTCAGGCTTGGAATCCAGGGAGACTTCAAGGTTGTTCCCGTTGACTACTTGTCCAGTCGGGAGTGGTGAAGGGGAGATCGGGGGTGACCCTGCCTATTCTAGCAGTCCCGGGTGTCACAATTTCTGATGGCAGCCCTACCCTCCGATGTGCCTTTATAAAACAACGCATGTCTATAAAACCAGCATTTGGCAGCATCACATATCAAAGTCTCAATATACTAAGGACAGGTGGTCCTGCAATGAGCTCTGTCTGCTCTATTTCCGTTTTAAAGATCAAATGGGACTATTGTTATTGTCAAATGGGACTATTGTTATTGTCAAATGGGACTATTGTTGAATGCAAAATGTCAATTTAGTACTGTGAATACATGGCCATAACTTCATTTCCGATAGAATTCACTCTAGTGATTGAAAACTATTAGTGGCAGTGGTTCATATACAATACAAGCAGCCAACCAGAAGTCGCTGTGTATCGTCGTCTGTGTGTAATTTGCACCTATGTCTGAGTGAGAAATGCCATACAGGCCAGACTCATTTGCATTCTTCATGTACCTGTTCCACCTCTCTAACCTTAAGACGATGTAAGTTTAAAATGTGTTAGAATCTGTAAATAATCCAAGGAAAAGGGAAATCTTGAGCACTAATTAAGATTGGAATCAGGGGTGCTAGAGTGTTTTTAGGTTGGGGGGGGCGTAGAAAAAAAGTATTTTGGTGCCCCCATGGTGCCGGCCTCCTCTCCCTTTTTAGCCGCCCACCGCTGTGCGGATGAGCGATTACCTCCGGATCCACGTGGACGGCATCGCCTTTAAAAACAGTCTGCTACCGCAGGGTGCTGTGTCCTCCTATCTTCAGTTGTGTCCTAGCCACCGCCGGTTGTCTCTCCTTCACTGATGCATTACTGGGAGGAGGCGTGGCCAGGCTGGGACATACTGGGACCATAGCCACGCCTCCTCCCTGTAATGCAACTGTGAAGGAGAGACAGCCGTCGCGCTCCGGAAAAGGGGGCGTGTCCTTCAGTATAGTAATACCCCTTATACTATCTAGTACTGGTGCACCTTTCACATTAAACCACACGGTATGAGCCAAAATGCACATTATAGCACACGGTATGAGCCGAAATGCACATTATAGCACACGGTAGGAGCCGAAATGCACATTATAGCACACGGTAGGAGCCGAAATGCACATTATAGCACACGGTATGAGCCGAAATTCACATTATAGCACACTGAATGAGCCGAAATTCACATTATAGCACACTGAATGAGCCGAAATTCACATTATAGCACACGGTATGAGCCGGAATTCACATTATAGCAGATAGTATGAGCCTAAATTCACATTCTAGCATGCTGAATGAGCCGAAATTCTCATTGTAGCACGTTGAATGAGCCGAAAATTCACATTCTAGCACACTGAATGAGCCGAAATTCACATTCTAGCACACGGTATGAGCCAAAATCCCCATTCTAGCACACTGAATGAGCCGAAATTCCCATTCTAGCACACTGAATGAGCCGAAATCCACATTCTAGCACACTGAATGAGTCGAAATCCACATTCTAGCACACTGAATGAGCCGAATTTCACATTATAGCACAATGAATGAGCCGAAATTCACATTCTAGCACACTGAATGAGCCGAAATTTACATTCTAGCACACTGAATGAGCTGAAATTCACATTATAGCACACTAAATGAGCCGAAATTCACATTATAGCACACAGTATGAGCCGAAATTCACATTATAGCACACGGAATGAGCCGAAATTCACATTATAGCACACTGAATGAGCCGAAATTCACATTCAAGCACGCTGAATGAGCCGAAATTCACATTCTAGCACGCTGAATGAGCCGAAATTCACATTCTAGCACACTCAATGAGACGAAATTCACATTCTAGCACACGGTATTAACCGAAATCCACATTCTAGGACACAGTATTCTAGAGGGGGGACATGGGGGGAGATAGCAAGGGGGCATGGAGAGAGAGAGAGAGGCATGAAGAGAGATGGGGCATTGGGAGGGAGAGAGGAAGGGGGCTTGGAAGAGGGGCATGAGGAGAAAGGCATATGGGGGGAGAGAGCACAAGGGAGAGAGGCAATGGGGGGACAGATTTCAGCAGCAGCACAATGAGGAGACGTGCTCTGGAGAGCAGTTACACTTACAGACAGTACCTTCATAGACCCCGCAGCCCAGCAAAACATTAGGCGGCCATGGGGGGATATAAGATAAGCGGGAGGAGGGTGCTAGCCAAAGATCAGAAGGAGGGGGACAGGCAGAGACATGGGAGGAGGAAACGCGGGAGGAGGAGACACGGGAGATTGACGGGGATAGGCAGAGTTGCGCAGCAGCTGATCCAGGAGTCCAGGACAGACTCTTCAGACTTATACTGTCCTGGACTCCTGGATCAGCCGCTGTGCAACTCTGCCTATCCCCGTCAATCTCCCGTTCTCTCTGCCTAGCCCCACGAAGTGAAGAGGAGCCGAGCCCGCTTGCCTGTCCAGCTCTGGGAGCGTGACGCTGTCACTGCGGTCACGCTCCCGGCTCCCAGCAGCAGCACACATAGGAAGGAGGCAGGGAGCTGCACAGTGCAGCGCAATGGTAACGGGCGGCAATAGCGGGGGCGGGTGGGCATGATGCCCTGGCCGGCAGCACCCCCCTCTGCTGGGCCTGCTACGGCACCCAGGGCACGTGCCCTGCTCAACCCCCCTTAGTTACTCCTCTGTAGAGAGAGAGCAGGGTCAGAGAGAGACAGTAGGGACAGAGAGAGAGCAGGGTCAGACAGAGCAGGGACAGACAGAGAGAGAGAGCAGGGACAGAGAGAGAGCAGGGACAGAGAGAGAGAGCAGGGTCACAGAGAGACAGAGAGAGAGAGAGCAGGCTCAGAGAGAGAATGAGAGCATGGTTAGAGAGAGACAGTAGGGACACAGAGAGAGGTCAGAGAGAGAGACAGTAGGGACAGAGAAAGAGAGAGACAGTAGGGACAGAGAAAAACAGAGAGAGAGAGTACGGTCAGAGAGAGACAGTAGGGACAGAGAGAAAGAAAGAAAGAAAGAAAGAGACAGCAGGGCCAGAGAGAGCAGGGATAGAGAGAGACCAGGGTCAGAGATAGATAGTAGGGATACAGAGAGAGCAGGGTCAGAGAGAGAAAGTAGGGAAAGAGAAAGAGAAGGGTCAGACAGAGGCAGTAGGAACAGAGAGAGAGCAGGGTCAGAGAGACACAGCAGGGACAGACAGAGACAGTAGGGATACAGAGAGAGCAGGGTCAGAGAGAGACAGTAGGGAAAGAGAAATAGCAGGGACAGACAGACAGTAGGGATAGAGAGAGAGCAGGATCAGAGAGAGACATTACCGAATTGCAGTAAGGAACTTTGCTGAAGTGAAGTCTCCCAGTCAGTACAGCTGTGCATGGTGGACACCGTGGAGGAGGAGCGGGAGTCGGGACCCGCGGCAGTTTACATCCACAGCAGTGTGAAGAGGTGGAGCCAACAATGAGGAGAGATAAGTGCAGTGTGCTGTGTGGTGTGACCTGGCGGCGGCTTCTGCTGCATGCCCAATCAGCAAACAAACCCCGGCCCGTGGTCACTATACATGTGGAGATGTCACACTCGCAGGACCGCTGCCTTCCCCCGCTCCTGCCGGGACCACCAGCGGTGGCATACACTGCTGATATAGCAGAAATTTAAATATATATATATATAGTGGGGGGATAAGGGTACCGGCGACTAATGTTGGTTGAAAGTACATATACTAAAACTTATAATTTATGAGCCAAAAAATATAAAATTAAACAGACAGTTTTTAATAATAGTAATAACGCGTAAAAAATGGGATAAAACATAAAGTTTGCCAAATATTGATAAAAACATAAAGGTCAGATAAGGAGTTTATGACCTAACTTAAAATAGGCAAGGGGGTCACTGCAGGGAAGCCAACGCGTTTCGTCACACCAGACTTCTTCAAGGGGTAGGGACAGAATGGAGATTGCATGCCTATTTATACCCCTGGCAATACTAGCTCAGGGTTAGTGATGTCATAATTGGTCATGTGATCCAATAAAAACATTTACCTAAAAACATTCAAGGACAATCAAACATAGCACAGCCCAAAGAACTAGGGTCACAGTATGCATGTTCTTAATAAAAACGAGTGGTTTATATGCAGGGCCGGTTCTAAGATTTATGGCGCCCCGGGCAAAATATGGGGGCGTGGCTTCAATTGGGGGCGTGGTCAACGCGCTAAATGAAAAAATAAAAATAAATAAAAAGTATACTTACCATCCCCGTTCCTGATCCAGACCCCCTCCGCCGGCGGCGCCACTCTTCTCCTCTCCTCTCTTCTCTTCGATCTATGGGAGAGACGTTATTACGTCTCTCCCATAGAACAGCATAGACACTAGAGGTCAATTCTGACCCTTAGTGTCTGTGCCACTATGCTGTGCGGTGCGCGATGACGTCATCGCGCATCGCACAGCAAAGGTCCTCTAGATGAAGGGAAACTAGACCGAAGCGTCTAGTTTCCCTTCATGGAGAGGACCTTTGCTGTGCGGTGCGCGATTACGTCATCGCGCACCGCACAACTAAGGTCCTCTCAATGAAGGGAAACTAGACGCTACGCGTCTAGCTCCCTTCAAAGCGGGGGGGCACAGCAGGGCACTGCGGGGGGCACAGTGGCAGATCTTGTCCTGGTGCGGCGCTCTCCGGATGGCGCTGGTGCCCTCCGGAAGGCGGCGCCCCGAGCTAAAGTACCGCTTGCCCGTGGCAAGAACCGCCACTGTTTATATGGTGCAGACATTGCTTAAAATGTTCAATATTGCTGAAATGTAGTAAAGTGTGGCACTTCCGCCACACTTCCGGTGACGGAGGTAGCGCGTCACGTGACTCCGGGTATTTCTGCCCCACTTCCGGTTCGCTAGTGCGCATGCGCCGGCGGCGATCCTCGTTCACTGCGCATGTGCCTGCAGTCCCTCCTAGATAGCAGCAGACTCAGTGCAGGTCACAATAAAGTGTATGTCCATCCCATCAGGTGCTGTGGCAGCCATGTTGTTGGGGAGAAACTCCATAGGAAATGCAGGAAATGCGGTGGCCATCTTTAAGGAGTCTTAGGAGACCCAGACAACGTGGCTTTGCGGTATCCATGGCAACGGTCCCATGTAAATAGAACAGACAGAAATATACAGTGAAACCTATATACTGGTTTTCCACAGGTATTGGAGACTGCTATATAGGGGGGGGGGGGGGGATGGGGATATCTTAATGGCCCACATAATAAACAATATTATAACATGTGCAAACGCTGCAACATTTGTGTATAGGGGGGGGGGGGGTTATGAAATTACAATTAGAGAGGAAAAGGGGAAGATCCAGGTGCAGTGTAGTACTAGCGAACCGGAAGTGGGGCGGAAATACCCGGAGTCACGTGACGCGCTACCTCCGTCACCGGAAGTGTGGCAGAAGTGCCGCACTTTACTACATTTCAGCAATATTGAACATTTTAAGCAATGTCTGCACCATATAAACCACTCGTTTTTATTAAGAACATGCATACTGTGACCCTAGTTCTTTGGGCTGTGCTATGTTTGATTGTCCTTGAATGTTTTTAGGTAAATGTTTTTATTGGATCACATGACCAATTATGACATCACTAACCCTGAGCTAGTATTGCCAGGGGTATAAATAGGCATGCAATCTCATTCTGTCCCAACCCCTTGAAGAAGTCTGGTGTGACGAAACGCGTTGGGTTCCCTGCAGTGACCCCCTTGCATATTTTAAGTTAAGTCATAAACTCCTTATCTGACCTTTATGTTTTTATCAATATTTGGCAAACTTTATGTTCTATCCCATTTTTTACGCGTTATTACTATTATTAAAAACTGTCTGTTTAATTTTATATTTTTTGGCTCATAAATTATAAGTTTTAGTATATGTACTTTCAACCAACATTAGTCGCCGGTACCCTTATCCCTCCACTATATACTCTCTTCAGCAGTACTGTACCAGTATTGCAATCTTAAGGGGTGGCAGACACCTCTAATGAGGTTTTGTGTGTTTTTAGCATTTTTAGTAAACTTTTCATTACTGAGATCATATCCCACAAGTGGCGCTGTATCACTTTGCTACACACACACATATATATATATATATATATATATATATAAATACAAACACAAGGTGCAGAGGCTGAGCCTCCAGGGTTCGGACATCCCGCCCTTCCACTGGGGATCGGTGGGCAACTTCTTCATCCCCGCCCTTACCTTCTCCTATTAGCCCGGCAAAGATATCATGGGTGTGGCTAGTGGCTACCCAGTCCAACACTCCCTGCCCACCACCTACAGGTCGGAGGTGGAGCAGTGGAAGGCTGCTAGGGCTCTTCATTCAGAAAATATCCAGCGCAGACATTGCCCAGAGTACACTGCCGTGGCTGGCTGCGCCCCCCTCTGTCAGACCTGTCACGGCGCCCAGGGCAAGTACCCTGCTCGCCCTGCCCTAGATACGCCTCTGGTTAGAACTCTTACTGCAGTGCACATACTGTAGCAATGTCCTTCAGCTTTTGAGCATCCTGTATGTCACTTTATTATATGATCTCTATCTCAGCTCTCTTCTCTGTCCATTCTCCCTTTCTTGGCTGACCCTCCTCTAATACTGTATACTTCTGTAATGCACTGTAAAGTCTCTCTGGGAGCTGACACTGTAATGCACAGCTGTGCACCTTCTGCAGTGCACACTCTGATGTGTAGCCTCTGACCTAGTTAAGGGTTTCCCTACTCCTCTGCCTGTCCAGCTGCACTGACCTTGACCCCATTATCTCTTTCCTCAGTTTCCTTTATTTGCACCCTCAAAGTTCCTGATTCCCCAGCCCCTCTATCTCACACTTCCCTCTGCATTCCCAGTCTCTTCTCATGCCCCTGGAGTCCTCTCTAGATCAAGCCAACAAGACACAGACAACCTGCAAACCTGTATAAGAAGCAACTTTTAGAGAGAGACTCTGTCATATTTGGGGGGGGGGGGGGGGGGGCAAGCTGCCCCCTTGCCCCCCCCCCCATTCCGATGCCTCTGATTGGAATTATAGGATTGTATGTGTATGTACAGTATACAGTATGATCAATCCACTAAGTAAATTGAGTCAACCTCATTAGCAATGGGATAACAGTTTCTCATCTGGTGTTGCACCCCTGAGAGTTATTATGTATAACCACATGGTAGAGGAGTAGAGAACTCTTTAGAAAATAGGGGGCACACTATAGAAAATAGTTAATAGTTAACTTTTAATATTTATAATAAAAATATTGCAGTCAAAAGAGAAATGTTTTTGACCAATTGATCTTAATAAATTCCTTCTAACATTGACACAAGGATTCATAAAAAGATACAATGCTAGCGGGTGAAAATATACGGATTGTGCACGTTGGTGCAGTGTGTAGGGAACCCCTTTTTGCGTGATTACACCTGAAGTTATCTACTACTGGGAGAAGAACTTATGTAATACTATTTACATGTTGAGACTATTCTACTTCCTACCATGTGGCTACCATATATTCTTCGATGGTACTGTGTGTGTATACACTTCTCTTTTATTAACCCTGTATTCAGTTTTGACTCTCTCAACGCATACTGGTACTCCACATATGCCAGGGTATGACCTTGGAAATACTATACCCTGACCTACTATAATTTAAAGGAATTATCCTAAACTTGCTCTGGCTGCTAAATAATTGATTGTGAATTATCACTTATACATACCGAATTGATAACTTATATTGTCACCTGCTAGCATTGGGTCTTTTTATGAATTATTGTGTTAATGTTAGAAGGATTTTATAAAGCTCTATTGTCTATGTTGGTCAAAAGTGTTTGTCTTTTCACTACAATATTTTAATTATAAATATTAAAAGTTAAGTCCTGTATTAACTATTTTCTAGCATTCCCCCACAAAGATAAGAGTTCTTTTCTCCTCTAATCTGTGACAATGTGTAAATAGGCATAAGCACTGCATATACAAAACACTTAGTCAATCTGCCTATTTACAGATTGTCACTGGGTAGACGAGAAGAGAACTCTACGTGAGCACCTGTAAGTGAGCTAAAGACCTTGGTATTGTCCCGATGTTCACCCACTATATTTTCAAGTGTATTATTTTTCCGCTTTCTGAAATGGTACCTGCAAACTAGAAGAGGACCTAGATTTACTTGGAGACAAAAATATCTGCACCATTCAATAATGTGGCAGTATGGATGGTGTAATGGTTAGCATTACTGCATCACAATACTCAGGTCATGGGTTCAATTCCCATCATGGCCCTAACTGTGGGGAGTTTGTATTTTCTCCCCGTTCTTGCGTGGATTTCCTCCGGGTACTCCGGTTTCCTCCCACAATCCAAAAATATACTAGTAGGTTAATTGGATCCCAACAAAATTAACCCTAGTGTGAATGTGTGTGCGTGTACATGTGGTAGGGAATATAGATTGTAAACTCCACTGGGGCAGGGACTGATGTGAATCGCCATATAATCTCTTTAAAGTGCTGTGGAATATGTGTGCGCTATGTAAATAACTGGTAGTAATAATAACAATAATAATAATAACAACGGGGGTCATTCCGAGTTGTTCGCTCGCTAGCAGATTTTAGCAGCATTGCACACGCTAGGCCGCCACCCTCTGGGAGTGTATTTTAGCTTAGCAGAATAGCAAACGAAAGATTAGCCGAATTGCGAATAGAAAATTCTTAGCAGTTTCTGAGTAGCTCCAGACCTACTCACAGATTGCGATCAGCTCAGGCCGTTTTATTCCTGGTTTGACGTCACAAACACGCCCTGTGTTCGGCCGGCCACTCCCCCGTTTCTCCAGACACTCCCGCGTTTTTCCCTGACACGCCTGCGTTTTTCCGCACACTCCCAGAAAGCGGCCAGTTTCCGCCCAGAAACACCCACTTCCTGTCAATCACACTCCGATCACTACAACGATGAAAATTCTTCGTTCGGACGTGAGTAAATCTACTAAGTTTTGTGTTAAAATACTTAGCGCATGCGCACTGCGTACCATGCGGATGCGCATTTTAGCCTTAATCGCTCCGTTGCGAAAAAATCGGCAACGAGCGATCAACTCGGAATGACCTACACTGTCCAAACCGCCTCTCACTTAGTGCTACCCCTTTCACTAAATAAAATATTTTTGTTTCTCTTCTAAGATATTGTTCAATTAAAAACATAGGATGATCCCTGATCTTTGCTAGCTTGGGGCTGATGCAAAAATACATTTCTGTTGTGGAGTGGAAATGGCTTGCAGGCCTGTAGCACAGCAAGGAATGCACCTAAATATTTTCCCTCTTAATCCAATAGGAATAATCTTGCTCCCCAAAATATTACTTTGTTTTTTCTTCCATTCTGTAGAACTAGTCACCCCAATATACATAACCTTCACTGTGTGTAGCTAGTAAAACCGTTTTCTGCTACGCCTTCTCTCTCCGCCCCAAAACGCCTGCGGCTTGTCAATTTGGCTGTAGTCAAGAGCCCTGTGACTGGCGTTGCAGCACTTTTGCTGCACATGAACACGTCAGCTCCAGCGCATGTGCAGTCCTGAAAACATTGGTCAGTTATGAACTATTCAGGACTGTGTGTGGGATTGATTCAGCCCCATAGGTCAGTGTAAAGAAATACTGCAAACAGCCTTGGACAAAGAACTATTGTTCAATTATCCTTTGTAAATCATACATTCATTTGGCATTTTAACAACAACTTACAGGGGTCAGGACTATTGGTCAAAACACATTAGGTTGAACCCATATGGTCGACAGTCAAAAGCTCAACATATGGACAAAAGGTCAACATATGAAAGGTCGACAGTGGAAAAAGTCGACAGAGTTATATGGGCCACATGACAATTGTCGACACATTTTTTGGGGGTGTTTTTTCATGCTTTTTTAACTTTTTCCTTCCTGGTCTGTCCATATTACAAACCATAACCTTTAGTAACCTTGTGGCGAGCGAAGCGTTGCAAGCGAAACGAGCCCACGAGCGGACGCGTTTCAACAATTGGTGGTCACAGATGCCAAAACTATCCACACTGAACCCAAAAATAAAAAGTGTGCTGATTTTTGTGTCGACCATTTTCATGTCGACGTTTGGACCCTGTCATCCTTTTGCACCCATTGACCTTTTCCAATGTGGACCTTTCTTGTGATGACCTTTCACCCACATTGACCTTTCATATGTCGACCATTTGATCATGTTGACCTAGTGCCTGTCGACCATATGGGGTTGACCTAATGACTATAGACCCAATGCAATTAAATCTTCTATACCACACCCAACTTAAAGTACCTACAACACACTATAGAGGGGACAATAAATAAATAACTACTTAAGGGCATGGTCGTGATTGGGAAAATGCTGTTTTATTTCCAACTTTTCAACTTGGTTGGTCCATTGCAACTGACAACCATCCTCCACTTTGCAGGTTAGATTATATCACAGTAAGACTGCAATCTTCAAAGCACTTTTCATTGTTGTCCTCTTACCATTTCTTTTATATTAATATAAGTTTAGATTCCAGTAGTCATTTGCAATTCATGTGGAACTTTCTTATGCAAATTCAGCTAGTCTTCCTGCGATCACAAGTGATTCAAACTCGCTGCTGATAAAAAAAAACAACAAAGAAAATAAAAACCTGTGTTATTGAATCTTTAAATTCAACAGTTTTCTGTCCATCTCAGAATTACGTGGGTAGTTGCAGATCCAAATATATATATATATATATATACATGAATTCATTATAACATGACTTCTCAACAATGCCGGACATATAAGTACAATACTTTATTACTAAATGATAAAAAAATATGCTATTAAAATAAATGTCTCTTTATTGTACATGGCTACCAGACGGATGCACTCGCAATTAGAATAAATTCATATGAATACTTGCATTATGAATTTGACATACACCATCATTTTTAAACATATCTGTCATTGACCATATCAAAATAAAGTAAAATATGAGATTCTGGCATTCTCTCAATCCCTCTTGGCAGTCTTCATCTGACAGCCAGCAGTATATTAATGTGTGCTTGTTCTGTAGTGGTGCCTATTCTTGTTCTCTAAGGATGTAATATCATGCTTTCTCTTCTAATGTAACTGACTTGGCTTTATCAATGTCCAAGTAGCAGGTGTTTTTAAAAAGAGTTGAAATACGGAGTGCCACCAACCATGCCATCAAGTAGTAGACTTGTTCAATGTGGTAGGGCCTGTTGGGAAAATAATCTAACTCTCTATAACAATTGAAGTATCACAATCTTGACCATTTATAGTGGGCTTGTCAGCTGGCCCAGAAGTTTTGTTTCAGCAATTCTTAGAAGTATACTCCACAGGACAGTCTCTCAATTTGAGTTGATGACCACCTACTGTATATTCTCATTCTAAATGACATTTTCAGGTAAGATTCTTCCACCACTGCCCATCTTATGGCAGCATTCAAATAACAATCAAATATAATAGCATTGTGGTTCAACTTGAAATAATAGATCTTTTAAGATTAAAAAAAATAATTGTTCTGCTCAGTTTTTACAGGGTTCAGAATTTTGCAATTCTTTAAACTATGCATGACCTTAGTTGGAGAAAGAGCCACTTTCTTTTTCTCAGATTTAAATATCTTTACTTAAGGTTAAAGTTTAATGCATACACATTAGGCCATATTTTGTGTAGCCTATTTCGTAATATGTATTTAATTTCAATTTGTAAAAATTAGATAAAACTTTTGATATAAATATGCTTGTGGAGTATGTGGGTAGTTGCAGATGCAAATATATACAGATATGACAGGACTCATCTTGCTCCATGTGCATGCATCATGGCAGCAATTATTTGCAGCTTGCCACCAGGGGCGAATACAGAACAAAATAACAAGGGGAGGCACCATGACAGGGGAAGAGGAGGGGTGGTTATTTTGCGCGCTCCAAAGGTGAGCGGACTCCTGACAAAAGTGGGCATGGTCTCGCAACAAGGGCATGGAATATCAAAGGGAATGCCGTATCCGTATGATGGGGAGAGGGTGATGCCTTGAACAGGTAGATGCTGACAAGAGAGAGAAGATGATGTGAAGACAGTAACACATGGGAGAGGCAGGAGGTGGGGCATAGAGAGACAGGAAGAAATAGTGGAAGACGGGGAGGCAGTGGGTGACAGGAATCAATGGTGGTGAGAGGCAGTAGGTGATATTAAGGAATGGGTGATGAGGAGACAGTGGTTGACATCAGGATATGGGTGACATAGGGAAGGAAGTGGATGACACCAGAGGGAGGCAGTGGATGATGGGGAGAGATAGTGGGAGATGGAAAAGGCAGTGATAGAGAAGGTGATGGTTAGATAGTGATGCATGGGAAAGGTAAAGGGTTAGGAATTGAGTGACAGGTAGAGACAGTGGGAGATGGAGAGGTAGAGGGTGAGGCAGTGGGTGATAGGGAGAGACAGTCGGAGATGCAGAGGTAGAGGGTGAGGCAATGGGTGACAGGGAGAGATAATGGGAAATGGAGAGGCAGAGGGTTATGGGAATAGCCAGGGGTGACAGGGAGATAAGCGGTGACAAGGAGATAGTGGGTGACTCAGAAGGTAGTATAGTATGATAGCTGTGTGTCCTTCTGTAAGAGGCAGTTTGGGAGGGGGGAGGCGATCAGTAAGGCAGTAGTTTTCCTGTATATACTGCACCCCAGCTGGGCTGGGGAAACAGGGTGCCGTGCTGTCACTGACAGTCAAGGTGGGGTAATTAGTACCCAACCCCCCTCTCTAAGTTCTCCTGCTCCTTTTCTGCCCCATTGCTCTGTGCCCGCTCTCTCCCTGCCCCTTTCATCTGTGCCCCCTCTCAGCTTCCTTTCCTGCACCCACATCTCAGTGGTGGCCTGTGTCCCAGTGTTCCCATCTCCTCTCTGCACAGAGAATGTAGCGGGGCAGGTCCAGTATCTTCACTGGAGTCTGGGCTGCAGTGATGGCATTGCTCCTTCTCCCTGCCCAATGTGCATGGCAGTGCCTGTTGGTCAGGGGAACATCCAACATGCGCAGTACCCTCTCTTCCCCCTCGGCCCCCATAACTTAAATTAAAACAAAACATCTCTAAATGACAGGGGGCAAGAAATTAAAACAAAGAACAAAATCAACTGGAGGTAAAAATAAAATAAAAAAAAATCATTATTTTTAGTCTATATTTTTAACTCCACAAGCTAGCCAATTTTTTTCAGATCTAAACACCCAATTCACTTTCTACAATAGAAGTCAAATATTGTTCACTTCTTCCCAACACTGTTGCAGAAGTTCCAGAAATGTATTGCACCCGTAGGTTGCTTTGTCCTTCTATCCAGTTCATCCCAAACCAGCTCAGTGCAGTTTAAGCCTGAAATATGTGCTTGCTATTTTATGATTTGAAGCTTAATAAATGTCTTGTTCCTTTCCTTAATGGTAGTTCTAACATATCCTGGTGTTATGTTGTAGCTCATAATCTTGCAATAGGATGAGCTTTTTACCCAGTCAGTGTTGGCCAGATCATATTGCATGATGCTGCAAAATGCAGTGGTAGTTGTTTTGGTTCAGAGGGTCAGTCACTCTGTGGAAGTTGCAAACTCAAGAACCAACGTAAATGCCTCAGACCATCCGACGTTCTCTGACATGTTTTACTGTTAAAGTCAAAAGAGGGTTTTTTTGCTAACATGAGGTGTTTGGTATTAAAACATTTCCTTTTAAAATTTTGGACGTAAACAAGCAGAATAGTAAATAAATCCCATACACTAAGTAATCACCCTCTTTCCTTCTCAACAGTGTACAAAAATCCTGCATGAATAACCAATGATTTAAAATTGTAATTAGTCTGTCCATAAGACCTACTTCCAGTCCTAAGTGATCCACTGGTGTCGCTTCTCATACCTTTGACGATCTGGGACTCCATTACATCTCGCTGATGGAGTCTATGCGCCAGTGGTTTTCACTACCGACCCCCACAAGGAAGTTGGGGCTTCACTGAACATGACACAGAGGTCTTGTCCCTCTGTCTGGGATCCAAAGTACGGGGCTGCCAGGTATGAACTGGAGTAGAAACTCATAACACGCCATGAGGCGTCCAGAAACAGAGTATTCAGCTGGATCGGGACTGGATGGGAAACTTGGGTTCAGGAACAGGCAGGAATTAGGCAGGGATCATAACACAGGTGAACTAGGAAATCAGGTAACAGAGATCACTTAGGGAAAGCACTAAGGGGGTCATTCCGAGTTGTTCGCTCGCCAGCAGTTTTTAGCAGCCGTGCAATCGCTATGACGCCTCCCACTGGGAGTGTATTTTTGCTTAGCAGAAATGCGAATGAAAGGATCGCAGAGCGGCTACAAAATATTTTTGTGCAGTTTCAGAGTAGCTTCAGACCTACTCAGCGCTTGCGATCACTTCAGACTGTTCAGTTCCTGTTTTGACGACACGAACACACCCTGCGTTCGCCCAACCACGCCTGCGTTTTTCCTGGCATGCCTGCGTTTTTCCGAACACTCCCTGAAAATGGTCAGTTGACACCCAGAAACGCCCTCTTCCTGTCAATCACTCTGTGGCCAGCAGTGCAACTGAAAAGCATCGCTAGACCTTGTGTGAAACTACATCGTTCGTTGTAATAGTACGACGCGCATGCGCATTGCGCCGCATATGCATGCGCATAAGTGCCTCTTTTTGGCCTGATCGCTGCGCAGCGAACGAAAGCTGCTAGCGATCAACTCGGAATGACCCCCTAAGAAGCATATCTAAGCATATTTTAGCTTTTTTAGCCTAACTTTATACCACTTCCTAATATTCACTGGACTTAAATTTAGAGATGAGCGCCTGAAATTTTTCGGGTTTTGTGTTTTGGTTTTGGGTTCGGTTCCGCGGCCGTGTTTTGGGTTCGAACGCGTTTTGGCAAAACCTCACCGAATTTTTTTTGTCGGATTCGGGTGTGTTTTGGATTCGGGTGTTTTTTTCAAAAAACACTAAAAAACAGCTTAAATCATAGAATTTGGGGGTCATTTTGATCCCAAAGTATTATTAACCTCAAAAACCATAATTTACACTCATTTTCAGTCTATTCTGAATACCTCACACCTCACAATATTATTTTTAGTCCTAAAATTTGCACCGAGGTCGCTGTGTGAGTAAGATAAGCGACCCTAGTGGCCGACACAAACACCGGGCCCATCTAGGAGTGGCACTGCAGTGTCACGCAGGATGTCCCTTCCAAAAAACCCTCCCCAAACAGCACATGACGCAAAGAAAAAAAGAGGCGCAATGAGGTAGCTGTGTGAGTAAGATTAGCGACCCTAGTGGCCGACACAAACACCGGGCCCATCTAGGAGTGGCACTGCAGTGTCACGCAGGATGGCCCTTCCAAAAAACCCTCCCCAATCAGCACATGATGCAAAGAAAAAGAAAAGAAAAAAGAGGTGCAAGATGGAATTGTCCTTGGGCCCTCCCACCCACCCTTATGTTGTATAAACAAAACAGGACATGCACACTTTAACCAACCCATCATTTCAGTGACAGGGTCTGCCACACGACTGTGACTGATATGACGGGTTGGTTTGGACCCCCCCCAAAAAAGAAGCAATTAATCTCTCCTTGCACAAACTGGCTCTACAGAGGCAAGATGTCCACCTCATCTTCACCCTCCGATATATCACCGTGTACATCCCCCTCCTCACAGATTATCAATTCGTCCCCACTGGAATCCACCATCTCAGCTCCCTGTGTACTTTGTGGAGGCAATTGCTGCTGGTCAATGTCTCCGCGGAGGAATTGATTATAATTCATTTTAATGAACATCATCTTCTCCACATTTTCTGGATGTAACCTCGTACGCCGATTGCTGACAAGGTGAGCGGCGGCACTAAACACTCTTTCGGAGTACACACTTGTGGGAGGGCAACTTAGGTAGAATAAAGCCAGTTTGTGCAAGGGCCTCCAAATTGCCTCTTTTTCCTGCCAGTATAAGTACGGACTGTGTGACGTGCCTACTTGGATGCGGTCACTCATATAATCCTCCACCATTCTATCAATGTTGAGAGAATCATATGCAGTGACAGTAGACGACATGTCCGTAATCGTTGTCAGGTCCTTCAGTCCGGACCAGATGTCAGCATCAGCAGTCGCTCCAGACTGCCCTGCATCACCGCCAGCGGGTGGGCTCGGAATTCTGAGCCTTTTCCTCGCACCCCCAGTTGCGGGAGAATGTGAAGGAGGAGATGTTGACAGGTCGCGTTCCGCTTGACTTGACAATTTTCTCACCAGCAGGTCTTTCAACCCCAGCAGACCTGTGTCTGCCGGAAAGAGAGATCCAAGGTAGGCTTTAAATCTAGGATCGAGCACGGTGGCCAAAATGTAGTGCTCTGATTTCAACAGATTGACCACCCGTGAATCCTTGTTAAGCGAATTAAGGGCTGCATCCACAAGTCCCACATGCCTAGCGGAATCGCTCCCTTTTAGCTCCTTCTTCAATGCCTCCAGCTTCTTCTGCAAAAGCCTGATGAGGGGAATGACCTGACTCAGACTGGCAGTGTCTGAACTGACTTCACGTGTGGCAAGTTCAAAGGGCATCAGAACCTTGCACAACGTTGAAATCATTCTCCACTGCACTTGAGACAGGTGCATTCCACCTACTATATCGTGCTCAATTGTATAGGCTTGAATGGCCTTTTGCTGCTCCTCCAACCTCTGAAGCATATAGAGGGTTGAATTCCACCTCGTTACCACTTCTTGCTTCAGATGATGGCAGGGCAGGTTCAGTAGTTTTTGGTGGTGCTCCAGTCTTCTGTACGTGGTGCCTGTACGCCGAAAGTGTCCCGCAATTTTTCTGGCCACCGACAGCATCTCTTGCACGCCCCTGTCGTTTTTTAAAAAATTCTGCACCACCAAATTCAAGGTATGTGCAAAACATGGGACGTGCTGGAATTTGCCCATATTTAATGCACACACAATATTGCTGGCGTTGTCCGATGCCACAAATCCACAGGAGAGTCCAATTGGGGTAAGCCATTCCGCGATGATCTTCCTCAGTTGCCGTAAGAGGTTTTCAGCTGTGTGCGTATTCTGGAAAGCGGTGATACAAAGCGTAGCCTGCCTAGGAAAGAGTTGGCGTTTGCGAGATGCTGCTACTGGTGCCGCCGCTGCTGTTCTTGCGGCGGGAGTCCATACATCTACCCAGTGGGCTGTCACAGTCATATAGTCCTGACCCTGCCCTGCTCCACTTGTCCACATGTCCGTGGTTAAGTGGACATTGGGTACAACTGCATTTTTTAGGACACTGGTGAGTCTTTTTCTGACGTCCGTGTACATTCTCGGTATCGCCTGCCTAGAGAAGTGGAACCTAGATGGTATTTGGTAACGGGGGCACACTGCCTCAATAAATTGTCTAGTTCCCTGTGAACTAACGGCGGATACCGGACGCACGTCTAACACCAACATAGTTGTCAAGGACTCAGTTATCCGCTTTGCAGTAGGATGACTGCTGTGATATTTCATCTTCCTCGCAAAGGACTGTTGAACAGTCAATTGCTTACTGGAAGTAGTACAAGTGGGCTTACGACTTCCCCTCTGGGATGACCATCGACTCCCAGCGGCAACAACAGCAGCGCCAGCAGCAGTAGGCGTTACACGCAAGGATGCATCGGAGGAATCCCAGGCAGGAGAGGACTCGTCAGAATTGCCAGTGACATGGCCTGCAGGACTATTGGCATTCCTGGGGAAGGAGGAAATTGACACTGAGGGAGTTGGTGGGGTGGTTTGCGTGAGCTTGGTTACAAGAGGAAGGGATTTACTGGTCAGTGGACTGCTTCCGCTGTCACCCAAAGTTTTTGAACTTGTCACTGACTTATTATGAATGCGCTGCAGGTGACGTATAAGGGAGGATGTTCCGAGGTGGTTAACGTCCTTACCCCTACTTATTACAGCTTGACAAAGGGAACACACGGCTTGACACCTGTTGTCCGCATTTCTGGTGAAATACCTCCACACCGAAGAGCTGATTTTTTTGGTATTTTCACCTGGCATGTCAACGGCCATATTCCTCCCACGGACAACAGGTGTCTCCCCGGGTGCCTGACTTAAACAAACCACCTCACCATCAGAATCCTCCTGGTCAATTTCCTCCCCAGCGCCAGCAACACCCATATCCTCCTCATCCTGGTGTACTTCAACACTGACATCTTCAATCTGACTATCAGGAACTGGACTGCGGGTGCTCCTTCCAGCACTTGCAGGGGGCGTGCAAATGGTGGAAGGCGCATGCTCTTCACGTCCAGTGTTGGGAAGGTCAGGCATCGCAACCGACACAATTGGACTCTCCTTGTGGATTTGGGATTTCGAAGAATGCACAGTTCTTTGCTGTGCTGCTTTTGCCAGCTTGAGTCTTTTCATTTTTCTAGCGAGAGGCTGAGTGCTTCCATCCTCATGTGAAGCTGAACCACTAGCCATGAACATAGGCCAGGGCCTCAGCCGTTCCTTGCCACTCCGTGTGGTAAATGGCATATTGGCAAGTTTACGCTTCTCCTCCGACAATTTTATTTTAGGTTTTGGAGTCCTTTTTTTACTGATATTTGGTGTTTTGGATTTGACATGCTCTGTACTATGACATTGGGCATCGGCCTTGGCAGACGACGTTGCTGGCATTTCATCGTCTCGGCCATGACTAGTGGCAGCAGCTTCAGCACGAGGTGGAAGTGGATCTTGATCTTTCCCTAATTTTGGAACCTCAACATTTTTGTTCTCCATATTTTAATAGGCACAACTAAAAAGCACCTCAGGTAAACAATGGAGATGGATTGGATACTAGTATACAATTATGGACGGGCTGCCGAGTGCCGACACAGAGGTAGCCACAGCCGTGAACTACCGCACTGTACTGTGTCTGCTGCTAATATATAGACTGGTTGATAAAGAGATAGTATACTCGTAACTAGTATGTATGTATAAAGAAAGAAAAAAAAACCACGGTTAGGTGGTATATACAATTATGGACGGGCTGCCGAGTGCCGACACAGAGGTAGCCACAGCCGTGAACTACCGCACTGTACTGTGTCTGCTGCTAATATAGACTGGTTGATAAAGAGATAGTATACTCGTAACTAGTATGTATGTATAAAGAAAGAAAAAAAAACCACGGTTAGGTGGTATATACAATTATGGACGGGCTGCCGAGTGCCGACACAGAGGTAGCCACAGCCGTGAACTACCGCACTGTACTGTGTCTGCTGCTAATATATAGACTGGTTGATAAAGAGATAGTATACTCGTAACTAGTATGTATGTATAAAGAAAGAAAAAAAAACCACGGTTAGGTGGTATATACAATTATGGACGGGCTGCCGAGTGCCGACACAGAGGTAGCCACAGCCGTGAACTACCGCACTGTACTGTGTCTGCTGCTAATATATAGACTGGTTGATAAAGAGATAGTATACTCGTAACTAGTATGTATGTATAAAGAAAGAAAAAAAAACCACGGTTAGGTGGTATATACAATTATGGACGGGCTGCCGAGTGCCGACACAGAGGTAGCCACAGCCGTGAACTACCGCACTGTACTGTGTCTGCTGCTAATATAGACTGGTTGATAAAGAGATAGTATACTCGTAACTAGTATGTATGTATAAAGAAAGAAAAAAAAACCACGGTTAGGTGGTATATACAATTATGGACGGGCTGCCGAGTGCCGACACAGAGGTAGCCACAGCCGTGAACTACCGCACTGTACTGTGTCTGCTGCTAATATATAGACTGGTTGATAAAGAGATAGTATACTCGTAACTAGTATGTATGTATAAAGAAAGAAAAAAAAACCACGGTTAGGTGGTATATACAATTATGGACGGGCTGCCGAGTGCCGACACAGAGGTAGCCACAGCCGTGAACTACCGCACTGTACTGTGTCTGCTGCTAATATATAGACTGGTTGATAAAGAGATAGTATACTCGTAACTAGTATGTATGTATAAAGAAAGAAAAAAAAACCACGGTTAGGTGGTATATACAATTATGGACGGGCTGCCGAGTGCCGACACAGAGGTAGCCACAGCCGTGAACTACCGCACTGTACTGTGTCTGCTGCTAATATATAGACTGGTTGATAAAGAGATAGTATACTCCTAACTAGTATGTATGTATAAAGAAAGAGAAAAAAACCACGGTTAGGTGGTATATACAATTATGGACGGGCTGCCGAGTGCCGACACAGAGGTAGCCACAGCCGTGAACTACCGCACTGTACTGTGTCTGCTGCTAATATAGACTGGTTGATAAAGAGATAGTATACTACTAATATTATATATACTGGTGGTCAGGTCACTGGTCACTAGTCACACTGGCAGTGGCACTCCTGCAGCAAAAGTGTGCACTGTTTAATTTTAATATAATATTATGTACTCCTGGCTCCTGCTATAACCTATAACTGGCACTGCAGTAGTGCTCCCCAGTCTCCCCCACAATTATAAGCTGTGTGAGCTGAGCAGTCAGACAGATATATAATATATATAGATGATGCAGCACACTGGCCTGAGCCTGAGCAGTGCACACAGATATGGTATGTGACTGAGTCACTGTGTGCTGTGTATCGCGTATTTCAGGCATAGAACGGATTATAAATAAAACTGGTGGTCACTGGTCACTATCAGCAAAACTCTGCACTGTACTGAGTACTCGTAATGCTCCCCAAAATTAGTAAATCAAGTGTCTCTCTAATCTATTCTAAACGGAGAGGACGCCAGCCACGTCCTCTCCCTATCAATCTCAATGCACGTGTGAAAATGGCGGCGACGCGCGGCTCCTTATATAGAATCCGAGTCTCGCGATAGAATCCGAGCCTCGCGAGAATCCGACAGCGTCATGATGACGTTCGGGCGCGCTCGGGTTAACCGAGCAAGGCGGGAAGATCCGAGTCGCTCGGACCCGTGAAAAAAAACATGAAGTTCTGGCGGGTTCGGATTCAGAGAAACCGAACCCGCTCATCTCTACTTAAATTCCAATAAAATCTTGAAAAAAATGTGGTTAGTTGATACATTTTGACAGAAACAGTTCAAAAATGTTCATGCATACAAAATAACAGGTCTCAAATAACAGGACGCCACCTTCACAAAACTCTGATAATTGCAAGGTAAATTCTTAATGCAGGATGAGTTTCATTACACCATGAAGATATTTTTTTCCCCTTTAAGGTGTTCCAATCTAAACCAACATAGATGCAGCTGGATGTAAATGTTTGTGATCCCTGCAAAATCACCCAAAAAGTCAAATAAGACAGAGAAATGATATCTGAGGATTGTTTACTAACATTGTGCAAAAGTGTAAATCTGCACTAAATATACAGCAGCAATCCAGAGAGTTGAATTGTTTAAGTTGCACTCGATAGCTATAAGCTACAGTAACTGCTGATTACTTACTCTGGTTTCAGGACAGATGTACGCTTTGGGAAATGTCAAAACACAGACTGTTATTTACCATGCATCTTTCTCCACTATTGGGCTTGTTCCTTACCAGTACATTAACTTTGAAGCCAGCAAATTCAATTTCCCTCCCTATCCGTCAGTCAGGTGTGGTATGGAAGGAATATAGTAACTAGGTCGACAGTGTCTAGGTCGACCACTATTGGTCGACAGTAACTAGGTCGACAGGGTTTCTAGGTCGACAGGTCAAAATGTCAATATGAGTTTTTTATTTATTTTTTTGTGTCGTTTTCTTCGTAGAGTGACCGGGAACCCCAATTAGCTCACCATGCTTCGGGCAAGGTGCCTCGCTCCGCTGCCGCTTCGTTTATCACAGATTACCGTTCCAATCGTAGTCCAAGTGGATTGTTAAGTATGAAAAAGTTCAAAAAAAGAAAAAAATCGTGAAAAACTAATGTCGACCTTTTGACCTGTCGACCTAGAACATGTCGACCTAGGGGCCCTGTCGACCTTAAAACCCTGTCGACCTAGTTACTGATGACCAATAGTGGTCGACCTAGATAGTGTTGACCTAGTCACTGTCGACCTAGAGACCGGGTCCCCCGTCAGTCTACATTGTTGCAAACTGGTCTCAGCATCAGAAGACTATAATTTTTTCTACTACAAACAACTGGCATTCCAAGTAGTTCCATGCAACAAAAAAGAAGTGCAGGGGACAATTTAGAGAGGGTTTCGAAATTTAGATTTTGGATAAGACCGAGAGTCTGGGGAAGCAGCAGGAGGACCTAACACCGACCATGGACATGTAAACACTGGTCTCCTTATACACTAGCTAATATAGGTAATACAGTATTCTGGTTCCAGGGCTGGACAACCCAGATGGCCGCATAAGGCCCTCCTTCACCAGCAGTGAGTAGTCAAGGTTGCCAAGCGGATCCTATAAATATCGATGATAACTTCTGGGTTTGGCATTAGTCATTAAGGCAGCCAGCTCCACTGTCTTCTTCATTCACATTGACTGATTCCTTCCATGAGAGTCAGGACATGCCACATCTCTCCTATACTAATGCACCAACGTCTCCTCCCCATTCCATGCCCCTTGACCATCTCCCTCCCTCTGCTCTCCCCAAGTCCTCTTCTCCCTTCCTTTTCTCCACAGTTCTGATTAGATAATGACTGTGTATGTTATTATTCTAAGCAGCACCTGTCACCAGCTCCACACTCCGGGTTTCCTCTCTATAGTAAGTACTCACATCCCCTTGTTTGTTTGTTTTTTTGCCTGCAAGGCAGGCAGCAGTTCTGGACGGAATACATACGGCAGACAGCAGACGGTATACAGGCTGTCACTTTACCGACAGTGGCATTTCATCAGCCAGAATCTGAAAGCTTGCCACTGAACCCAAAGTGTGGGGAGTGCAGTGAGCCGTGAGGGAACTTGCTACACTTCGGGCCCAGGGGTGAGCTTTGCTCGCCACAGGTTATATTCCCACTCAGGTGGTGGCATGGACACACCACCAAGTTTGAATTCCAGGCTGCAGTCAGGATTCTGAACGCTGACATTTCCCCTGTTGTCAGGATTCTGGCATCGGTATCCTGAATGTCGGGATCCTGACAGACGGTATATTAACTGCATCCCATTTTGGACAGCTCAGTGCATACTGCAACAGGTATTAGTATCTGAGCCTTGTTTTCTATATTACTCTACTTACTATCCATTACTGACCCTGAAGATCAATTACCCATTAGACTTACAGCATGTTAAAGAGTTAAATCAAAACAATATGGCTTCTGTGGTAGTGCTCATGAATAATCAGTGTAGAAGAATAAGGTCCCTATATCTTTATCTATATATCTATATATTTGAATTTATTGGGGGACCCGGCATATGCTGGGTCACTTCAGTCACCCCCCATCCTGCACTCAACTCTGTCAGGCCCCACCAACCTCTCTGTCCCCACCTCTCCATCCTGTTCCCTCCACCACTCCGTCGCACCTTACCCTCCACTCTCACTGTTGCGCTCCGTCCCAGCCACCCCAGCTTTCATACCTTACTTGTTCACAGAGGATGGTCCTCATCTAGTTGGTCTGTCTCATCTCCCTTGCAGCAGAACCTATTGGATTCCATGTGCAGGCTTTGTCTGCCCACACAATGAGGATATGGGACAAACCTTCTACAATTATTGAGAATATATATATATATATATATATATATATACATATTTGTCATTGCACAGGTACTGAGTGTTCACTACAGATCCACAGAAGGTTTTTCACCTAAGTGGTTCCTCTCTTTGTACCTGAGTATCCAAATTTTTTCAAAAAACTTCACTATAAGGCCAGATCATTGGCCCACCAGAAAACCCCAGTGACACATGGGTTTTTCTTTCAAGTATACAGGAACGATTTGCCAAGCCTTGTTAATTTGATTATTTACTGCTTGTACCAATCAGTCGAGATATACCCCTGATGAAGTCTCGCTACAGAGACGAAACGCGTTGGATTATCTGTACTGTGATATTATCTCCGTATCAACATTAAGGAGGAGGAGAATATTGTGAATCACCTACAATTGTTTTCAATGCTAAAAATCAGATTGACGCGAATGTGGAATAATACATCTACTCTATAACGATTTATTGTTATTATTTTGTCTTAATAAATCTTTTAAGATGGAACATGCTATCAATTGTCTTTAGGGCGTAAGCCTATTGTACACTTTCTGGTAAAAAATTGGGTGTTGATAAGACACTTTGGCGCCGGTTCTCCTATTGCTATATATACAGTGGCGCACCCAGGGGGGTTTCCGAGCACCCAGAAACCCCCCTCCACCAAATATATATATATATATATATATTTTTTTTTTTTTTTTTTGCTGCATGAGTATTATTAATGGCTGTCTAGTGTCCTCTGCAGCCTGCTGTCTTCCTGGTGGCACTTGTAAGTGCTTAATAAAAGTTTACTTTATTTTAATTATAGTACATATATATCCATGTGCAATTTGTGCATACATATATACACATGTATATACATACATATAAACACACACACACACACACACATATGATATATATACATGCGTGTATATATACGTGTACTGTATGTGTGTGTGAGTGTGTGTGTATATATATATATATATATATATAATATATATATAATGTCCAGAAAGCGAGCTGCCACTCAAAGTATAATGCTAAGGTACCTGTGTGCCATTGCTATAATGTAAACATCCCATCAAGTAAAGAACAGTGGTTCCAAACTAGGCACGGCACTCCAGGGATTTGTTTTCAGGATTTAATGTGCAAATTCAGATCCATATTAAAGCAGAGTCAGTGCAGCATTTCGGAGCCAATTAGAGCTCCTTCATCAGGACATGGCGGTCATATATGGACAAATAAAGTGCTAAAGCAACGAACAAACATATATATATATATATATATATGTATGTATGCATGTTTAATATGCTATGTGTATATGTATATGACAAAGGGGCTACGGGCCCCGATACGTTGGTTTATGTGATGTTTTTAAACTACACTAATTGAAGATTTTTTACCACCTCAAGTCCTGGAGTGACGCCATTTCTTCCTTGATTGATATATATATATATATATATATATATATGTCCAAAGGCGGAAATAAACGGCACTCACAGGGTATATCATGTCAAAAAACTGGTATATTGATGTGACGTTTCGGAGCACCAGCCCCTTTTTCCAGACAACACCAGAATGTTGATGTCTGGAAGAAGGGGCTGGTGCTCCGAAACGTCACATCAATATACCAGTTTTTTGACATGATATACCCTATGAGTGCCGTTTATTTCCGCCTTTGGACATTTGTGTGATCAAGGATTCAGGCACCAGGGAAAGCTGGACATTGAGTTCATTGAGTGCCGACTGAATTGTATGTATATATATATATATATATATAATGTGTATATACGGTATATATATGTGTAGATATGTAAATATGTATGTGTGTATATATATATACATACATACATACATACATACATACAGACACACACACACACACACACACACACACACACACACACACACACACACTACTTTTACGGACCCAGCATATACTGGGTCACCTCAGTCCCCACCTCCGTGCTTGGTTCCACCCAGTTCTGGAAACTCCCCCATGCAAATCCTGCGTTTGCCACTGGTATACTGTATATATTGTCAAAGTCAAAAATATTACATAAAGAGAACATACAAACTACACACATTTAAGTCACTATACTTGCAAATACGCGCAGCGAGCACAGCCATATATGGTAACACACGCATTTACATGGACATGCCACAGAGATGGATTCGACACTTCATACAGTACATAATTATAATAATATCAAGCGCCAGACATCATGATGATTTAAAATTACCTAATGAATTAATGTCATGAATGTGTATTATTTGAACGGAACCAGATACACCTGTCATGTTTACTATTAAAACAACCAGCTTAATGTGTAGATTAATTTGATACTTGTTATGAAGTTGTAGGACATTGCAGCGAATAGTCATGATTACATGTATAAAAGCTAAAATCACTTTGTTAGAACAATGAATGTTACAGTGGACAGGGAACTCAGGCCAGCCCTTTGGATGTCTTCAAGGCTGAATCTGATTACCATATACAAAGGAACTGGTGACTCATCATGAGTCCCCTCCCCCAGAAACTAGAAAACTAGATGAGACATAAGCTGACCACACAGGAGGTCAGTTACTTGCTTTTTGGTCTCAGAGGATGATGGAGGAGTTGCTGGCAGTTCAGTTCCTGTATTTATTTACAGAGAGAGGGAGACATAAGCTGCATTGGAGGGAATCGTAATTGTATCGCTGGCATGTAACTGAAACTGCATATTACTGTATGTAATTGTAACAACAAATATATACATCAATGAGCTTTGGAACTCAGATAATGTGTGGGTGTATTATTTTCTCTTATGGGATACAGTGTTTTGTGATGTACAGCGCACGTTTATCGTATATGGTAGTAAGAGGTGCAGGCATTTACAATATATATTAGATCGGGCATTTTAAATATTTGTGAGAAATCAATTTGGCATTATTAATATATATTAGAGATGTGCACCGGAAATTTTTCGGGTTTTGTGTTTTGGTTTTGGATTCGGTTCCGCGGCCGTGTTTTGGATTTGGACGCGTTTTGGCAAAACCTCCCTGAAAATTTTTTGTCGGATTCGGGTGTGTTTTGGATTCGGGTGTTTTTTTTTTACAAAAAACCCTCAAAACAGCTTAAATCATAGAATTTGGGGGTCATTTTGATCCCATATTATTATTTACCTCAATAACCACAATTTCCACTCATTTCCAGTCTATTCTGAATACCTCACACCTCACAATATTATTTTTAGTCCTAAAATTTGCACTGAGGCCGCTGGATGGCTAAGCTAAGCGACCCAAGTAGCCGACACAAACACCTGGCCCATCTAGGAGTGGCACTGCAGTGTCAGACAGGATGGCAGATTTAAAAATAGTCCCCAAACAGCACGTGATGCAAAGAAAAAAAGAGGCGCAATGAGGTAGCTGTGTGACTAAGCTAAGCGACCCAAGTGGCCTACACAAACACCTGGCCCATCTAGGAGTGGCACTGCAGTGTCAGACAGGATGGCACTTAAAAAAAATAGTCCCCAAACAGTACATGATGCAAAGAAAAAAAGAGGTGCACCAAGGTCGCTGAGTGACTAAGCTAAGAGACCCAAGTGGCCGATACAAACACCTTGCCCATCTAGGAGTGGCACTGCAGTGTCAGACAGGATGGCAGATTTAAAAAATAGTCCCCAAACAGTACATGATGCAAAGAAAAAAAGAGGTGCACCAAGGTCGCTGTGTGACTAAGCTAAGCGACCCAAGTGGCCGACAGAAACACCTGGCCCATCTAGGAGTGGCACTGCAGTGTCAGACAGGATGGCACCTTTAAAAACTAGGCCCCAAACAGCACATAATGCAAAGTAAAAAAAGAGGTGCAATATGGAATCCTTGGGCCCTCCCACCCACCCTTTTGTTGTATAAACAGGACATGCACACTTTAACAAACCAATCATTTCAGCGACAGGGTCTGCCACACGACTATGGCTGAAATGTTTGGTTTGTTTGGGCACCCACAAAAAAGAAGCAATTAATCCCCCCATCAGAAAAGAAGCAATTAATCTCTCCTTGCACAACACTGGCACTACAGAGGCACAATGTCATCCTCATCCTCCAATTCCTCACCCCTTTCAGTGTGTATATCCTCCTCCTCACAGAGTATTAACCCACTGGAATCTACCATCACAGGTCCCTTTGTAATTTCTGGAGGCAATTACTGGTAAAGGTCTTCCTGGAGGAATTTATTATTCATTTTGATGAACATCATTTTCTCCACATTTTGTGGAAGTAACCTCCTATGCCGATCGCTGGCAAGGTTACCGGCTGCACTAAACACTCTTTAATAGTACACACTGGAGGGGGAGCCTCAAAATTGTCTCTTTTTCCTGCCAGTATACATACGGACTGTATGACATGCCTACTTGGATGCTGTCACCCATATAATCCTCCACCATTCTTTCAATGGTGACAGAATCATATGCAATGACAGCACTCCGTGTCGTAAATGGAATATTGGCAAGTTTACGCTTCTCATCAGACGCTTTTAATTTTGATTTTTGGGTTATTTTACGGAACTTTTGTTTTTTGGATTTTACATGCTCTCTACTATGACAATGGGCATCGGCCTCGGCAGACGACGTTGATGGCATTTCATCATCTCTGCCATGACTAGTGGCAGCAGCTTCAGCACGAGGTGGAAGTGGATCTTGATCTTTCCCTATTTTAACCTCCACATTTTTGTACTCCATTTTTTAATGTGTGGAATTATACGCCAGTAATATATCAATAGCAATGGCCTACTACTATATATACTGCGCACAACTGATATGCACCACAGGTATGGATGGATAGTATACTTGACGACACAGAGGTAGGTAGAGCAGTGGACTTCTGTACTGTACTGCTATATATTATATACTGGTGGTCAGCAAAATTGTGCACTGTCCTCCTACTATATATATACTGCGTAAAACTTAAATGCACCACAGGTATGGATGGATAGTATACTTGACGACACAGAGGTAGGTAGAGTAGTGGACTACTGTACCGTACTGCTATATATTATATACTGGTGGTCAGTAAAATTGTGCACTGTCCTCCTACTATATATATACTGCGCAAAACGTAAATGCACCACAGGTATGGATGGATAGTATTCTTGACGACACAGAGGTAGGTAGAGCAGTGGACTACTGTACCGTACTGATATAATACTGGTGGTCACTGGTCAGCAAAATTCTGTACTGTCCTCCTACTATATACTACAATGCAGCACATATATATATATATATATATTATATATTGTATAGAGGCACCAGATTAGAATCTTGCCTGGGGACTCGTGGGGCCTTCATCCAACTCTGTCTGGTTCTGTCCCTTATCCCATATACTGCATGTTGCAGCCATAGTTCTAGCACGTTAGTTATACACAGTACTAATGTTGCTGTTTTGGTCATGATTTGAACATCTTGCCTGGAGAGGGGTATCCGGGTAACTCCCCATGCGTTTGCATATATATTGCCAGAAATATGGGGTCTATTTACTTAGCCATAGATTTCTGGAGAAAAGAGATGCATTGGTGTTTTATGGGTGTGCAGAGAGCAGCAGGGATAACTTTATTTTACTATGTAAAGTACAGCACATATTTATTTTCTGTTTTTGGTAGAGACTCCTCTTATGGCTGCATTCATCTTGGATTGAACTGATATATTGTGATACACATTTATTGGCAAGCTGCTCAATCAGATTGTGATGTCACTCAGGAGCTAAATGGGAGGGGTAATTCTGAGTAAGAAAAAACATATTGGTTTCCCTTATGCACACTGAGTGAAAAATAACACTACATAATATCAGAAAATGCATAGATTTTGGTTGCATATATTTGCAGTTATAGGGCTAAGCCCACAGGCCAAACAGCAAGGCATCTCTGTCTCACTGGGGGTCCCTAATACTAAGAATGGCTCTGGGGCGCAGGACCAGATCACGCCACCCAAGGGCAGCACACAGGTGAAAATTAAGAAATTAGTAAGGGTTAATTAAGAAGCACTAGGTGCTATGTAGGTGTGATTAAAATAATACAAAAATATAAAATGTGATTAGGACAGACATTAGTGTTAATAAAGTGTTAGGGTGTGCCGAACTAAAGCAGCCCAGCTTATAAACTGATATATTAACTGCTACAGTTTGAAAAATAAATGTCTCAATTGTCTTTATTTTATGTTTCAATTTACCATGTACTAGAATGTTTATCTAACGCCAGCTTAAGACAATTTACCCTAAGGGAAAATATGGTTTCTTCCCTGTTGGGCAGAGGCTGCTCCACAGGCAGCTCTCATAAATCATTTCCCTGACTATTTATGCCTGAATTAGTTACAAATCCATCCAAATGACAGAACAACAAATAACAGTAATGTCAGCTCCTGCGGCTGTGTGTGCCCAAACGGAGCTACATTGCACCGTTTTGTGCCATCTAGTGGCTGCCGGCATGCAAAGCCCTTGCATTCCTCCAATAGAGGTTAGGAGCAGCCTTTTATTATATAGGATAATATGGAGATGCTTGGTGAATTGGTACCATCACACAAACGGGGAAAGTTACAGAGCAGCAAGACTTGCGGTACTGCTGATTGAGTAAACCAGAAGTTCCTATATAAAAACAAGTTAGGGTGCTCTTTAAATTGAGATTGTAGAGTGTAACATTTATTTACTTTCTAATATCAAAGAGCAGTTTTCCTAAACCTCAGTACTCCATCAAGCATAGTGCATTATAACCCTAAAACGCCATGCTCCCCAATATTTTTTCTTGTCACCTTTCTTTCACATTGGCGTTTCCAAAGTCCCATACGCTAAATGATTTCACATTGCATTTACCCTGTCATTGACTTAGAGACCCTGGAAGTTCTTGTCTTTACAATAACAAAAGGATGCTGGTTTGTGTGATTGTGTGAGTGCACTATAGATCATCAGGCACAAAGAAATGAAATTAAATCAAGCATTAATTGGGATAGCCATGTTTTATTCATTGTGTTATCCGCAGGAGGAGGCAGCCAGCTCAAGGTAAAGAATGAGTGAGGGAAGGAGAGAGAACGGAAATATCTTTTGAAAAGTTGTTTCTTTTCTGATTAAATGGAGATAGTTTCTGACTTCAAAGCAGCTGCTCTTTTTCATGTATTTTGCATGATCAGATGAGATGTGTATTGTTCACTTTTCCAAATCCACAGGTGGATGAAGCAGTCAAGCTCCCTCAGCATTGTCAGACACAGGGGATATGGGGATACAGTAACAATACACAATGCACACACAGATAGGAGTGAGGGTATCACAGTCTTTCTTTTAAAGCAAAGCAAATAAATGTGTTCTAAGTTCAAGTTCAATCATCTTTCATTGTTTTACACATGGCAGGGTCTCCGGGTGTAATGCTGGTTACTGTGAAAGCAATGCATACACACAATCTGACCTGTGATGTTTGGAATGCTCTGAAAATGTAACAAAGGTGACGTGTTGATAAGAAAGTTCCATAACTGAAAATGTTAGCACTGTATTATGAAGAGGAAATAACAAGGTTGAACTAAGTTCATACTTTAAACATTTGCAATATGGGTCTTGTACAATCTAAGCCTTGGCACCAATGGCACAGGAACTGAGTATCTGAAGAGAAGTGTTGCTTATCTTTTTTATGTACAATTGATTTTATATATATATATATATATATATATATATATATATATATATATGTTTATGATGGTAAATCAGCTGCGCCTTCAGTGTTCAAAAATCAAACAGTGATTGTTCACAGTGTCCAAACATAACAATGCAATATGTGTACCAGACATCGAAGAATATTAGCTTGTAACGAGTGTCTTTGGGGTGATTTTCCTTAGTATTTTCTTCATCCCACAGCCATTCAGATGTAACACAATATGTCATGTGTGTGGAGGACGGAAAAAATTGTATCAGTAAAGTGCACTGTTTATAATACAAAGTGACTTTGTGCTAGCATGCAACAACTGCAAAAAAAAGTGCTAAAGTGCATATTTGTGCAAAAAAGTGCAATAGGGGATAAATTTCCACCTTGTGGTATTGTGCTTGTTTACCAATTAAAAGGTGGGGCCACCAGTGAGTTATATTAATGAAGTTTTGTAAAACCACTCACTTTTTCAGAATGCAATCTGACCAAATGGAATCCTCAAAACCTTCCATCAAAACAGAATCTTAAAACCAAAAAGAGCTCCCACAGGGGAAAAAGACTCTAATAGTGTAATTTAGTTTTTGCACATTTAATTAAACACAAAAAAAAAAAATGGACTCGTACAATTTTATAACAGTATGCTTATCTGCAAGTTGTATGAGAGAGCGCAGAACCAGTAATGGATGCTCATATATATATAAGGGATGAACTGAACCCCTCCGAACATCATGTCCCGAGCTTGGCTCTGTTATGAGCCACGGCTGTGGCTCATTCCTGTTTTGCATGTCGGTTAGGTATTTTATGTTATACTTCTGTTTATGTTCCCCGTGGGTGTCATGGGGTGCTTGGAGCTCACCCTTAAGGAGGGGATACTGTTATGAACCACAGGTAGTAGTTCATTCCTATTTTATGTTTATAAGTTGTCTTGCAGGCCAGGATTTCCCGTTGCTCTGTTTAAGAATACTCTTGGTTGCTGCCGCTGGTGAGTCTGTGTAATTGCAGCTTGTTCCCATGTGTTCAGCCTCACCTGGCTGCTAATTGCATCTTGTCAGTTTGGAGTCATGCAACAGGGCAGCTGCATGACATTATTAATTAGGCCTCTCTGTTATATGCTGGCTCAGTGCAATTCACAGACGCTGGTGATATTTCTAGGTTTCCAGTCTGCTTGAGTTCTGAGCTTGTACCTGCCAGTTCCTGAGCTCCTGTGTAGCAGTGTCTGTCGATTCATGTGTCAGTCCCTGTGTCGATTCCTGTGTCTGATCCCGTGTCCTGCCGTGAAGCGTTCCTGTCCAGAAGTCCGGTGGCTTTGCCTATGCCTGGTCGAGTTTCTGGCTTCTTGGTGTCCACCGGTCTGTCGTTTGGGATTCTGCCTGTCCTCCAGTTCTGAGAGTGTGTCGGCAGCATTGGGGATTCCTGTCCGTTTTCCAGTATTCGTACCGGTTCCGTGAGTAGCGGCTCTGCCGCATCCGTCGGCCTAGGCCGCTGTATTCCGTTATTATTCCTGTCACTGGTGTTTTGCAGAGGGTTCTGCTTATGCTGTCACCGCCGGTACACAAAAGTATTGTGTCGGCGTGTGGACAGCATTTCCTTTGTTGTACTTTTCCTTTGGCGGCAAGCCGCACATACTTTGGTTTTAGGTTTGTTAGTAGCCCCTGGCCTTGTTGTTTAGTCAGAGGGCCCCTTGTTATCACCCTGTCTCGGTTCACTCTTTGTCTCTCATTAAGACCTGAGGGGGCATCGAAGTTGGGCAGACGTAATCCGCCCTTCAAACGCGGCTGCCATGGGCTCAAGCTACCATAGTCTCGCAAGAGTGTACTGACAACGGAGATAGGGCGCCAGGGGCTATTCCCTTTCCATTCCCCTTTCCCAGCATTACGTCCTGGTGCTCTGGACTCACTTCATAACATCTCCCTTGTTCTGAGCACCAGGAACCTAACATTATCACCAGCCATACCACAAAAAAGAAATAAAACTTTTTTTCTTTTTTGGCCCAGTCCAGTGTCTAGTCTAGAATCCGGTCCTGTCTAGAATTCAGTGTGCAGAATCCAATCCGGTGTTTAGAATCCAGTCTTGTCTAGAATTCAGTGTGCAGAATCCAATCCGGTGTTTAGAATCCAGTCCTGTCTAGAATCCAGTCCGGTGTTTAGAATCCAGTCCGTTGTTTAGAATCCAGTCCGGTGTTTAGAATCCAGTCCGGTGTTTAAAAAAAAAAAACAGTCTTGTTTTGTTTAGCTTAAAAATTTAGTCTTGCCTTGTCTAGTCTTGCCTTGTCTAGTCTTGCCTTGTCTTGTCTAGTTTTAAATCCTCCTATGTCTACTATGCAAGCCCTGCAGGCATCTCTCTCAGCCATGAACTCTGCTTTCAGTGCTTTGAGACCAGAGCGACTAGAAGTTTTGCTGCAATCCTTAAAGCAACTGCAAAACCTTCTGACTAAAATCTTGCTCATCTTGCCAGAAGTCGTTGAGAGTACATCTATCTCTAAAGTGACTCTTGTTCACAGTATGGTGACAAGAGAATCCTCTGGTTTAATTGAAGAGAAAAAGTTTAAAAGTTTTCTGCGGCCCAGGCTCTCAGAAGAGGAGCGTCTGCGTCGCAGAAACTTAAACTTATGCCTATATTGTGGGGGTTTAGGCCACTATCTGCAGACCTGTGAGTTGCGCAAGCCAAAGTGTGGTGACGAGTCTTGCCCTCTGGCCAAGTTGAGTCAGGATACAAGACCTACTCCTGTCTCTACTGTGGCAGAGGTACTTGTCACACAACCCACACTAAAAAGCTCTCTGTCCTATAATTGGGGTCCTTGGGCAAGGGAGCCCCATTATAGATTCAGGAATCAAAAGAGAATGTTTCTCTCCTCTCTTGAGGTTCCTGTTGAAGCAGAGTTGCAAGCCCCTGGAGTGGTGCCCGATGCCCAGGTTCCTGGAGTGGTGCCCGATGCCCAGGTTCCTGGAGTGGTGCCCGATGCCCAGGTTCCTGGAGTGGTGCCCATTGCCCAGGTTCCTGGAGTGGTGCCCGTTACCCTGGTTCCTGGAGTGGTACCCATTGCCCAGGGTCCTGGAGTGGTGCCCATTGCCCAGGGTCCTGGAGTGGTGCCCGTTGCCCAGGGTCCTGGAGTGGTGCCCGTTGCCCAGGGTCCTGGAGTGGTGCCCGATGCTCAGGATCTTGGTGCGGTGCCTGATGCCCAGAGTGCTGGAGCGGTGCTCGATGCCCAGAGTGCTGGAGCGGTGCCCGATGCCCAGAGTGCTGGAACGGTACCCGATGCCCAGAGCGCTGGAGCGGAACCCGATGCTCTAGCTTATAGAGGGACATCAAATATTATAGCTCATGTTTCCATACCAGAAGGGGTCTCAGAAGCTGTTACCCCAGGTAGGGACTTAAAGAGCGCAACCCCAGAAAGGGTATCTAAAACCATAGTTCTAGAAGGGAACTCGAGAAGCAAAACCCCAGAAGGGATCTTTCAAGTAATATCCCCAAGTGGGGTCTCGAGAGACGCAGCCTCAATGAAGGGTCTAGAGGTCGCTTCCCCAGGAAAGAACTTAAGAGGCATAGCATTTGTGGAGGTTCTGAAGGTTATAGCTTCAGCAAAAGTCCCGGAAGTCATAGTCCCGGGAGAAGTTTCGATAATTATCGACTCAGAGAGGGAGGCCAATGGCTCACTCCCAGTGAGGGAAGCCGATGGCTCGGTCCCAGTGAGGGAGGCCGATGGCTCAGTCCCAGTGGGGGAGGCCGACGGCTTGGTCCCAGTAAAAGAATCCGAGGTGCTGACCCCAGCGGGGTTCCCGGAGGCCACTGCCCCAGCGGGGTTCCCGGAGGCCACTGCCCAGCGGGGTTCCCGGAGGCCACTGCCCCAGCGGGGTTCCCGAAGGCCACTGCCCCGGGTGGGGTTCAGAAAGTCACTGCCCCGGGTGGGGTTCAGAAAGTCACTGCCCCGGGTGGGGTTTAGAAAGTCACAGCCCCGGGTGGGGTTCAGAAAGTCACTGCCCCGGGTGGGGTTCAGAAAGTCACTGCCCCGGGTGGGGTTCAGAAAGTCACTGCCCCAGGTGGGGTTCAGAAAGTCACTGCCCCGGAAGGGGTTCAGAAAGTCACTGCCCCGGGTGGGGTTCAGAGAGTCTCAGCCTCGAGTAAGGTCAATAGTGACCAGGTCCTAGCAAAGCACTCCAGTCAGTCAGATGGGAAGGAAACAGATCCTGACTCTGTTGATATCTCAACATCCATAATCTTTGATGGGGACTTAGCCCAATTTCTGGCGCTTTACAAACACTATTACATTATTATGTTGTCTAGACCATTTCTGGGCATCACTTCAGAGAACCTTGTGCTCTATCTGATTTATTCTTTTAGAGGAGAGCCTTTTGAGTGGGCGACCAGCCTAATGAAAGCTGAAGATCCCATTCTTCAGGATCCCCCAGCATTCAGTGATGCAATTATTAAAAGATATGGTTCCAAAGAAATTGGTTCAGGTTCCTCAAAGTCACCCGTCGTGTCTGCTGAGAGTCCACCAAATACTGTAAACTCGGCACAAGAGTCTCAGCCCGTTGTTTTGACTGCAGGATGTGCTTTTCTGAATTCTTCTTCTAATAGGAGTACTTTGCCAGAAAGTTCAGCTCCCAAGGGTAAGAAACCTGTCTCTGATTTGAACGCAGCCTTGCTGGGTGGTACCATCAGTTCAGACAATGTTTGGGGAATTACCTTGGTCAGACCTAAAGAGCTTTGTAAAAAGAAGAAGAAGAAAAAGAAATAATTTTTGACTCTTGCCTTGATAAAAAAATAAATAAATAAAGAGATTTTTTTCCTTGTCTTGTGTCCAGTGGCCACCGTCAAGGGGAGGGCACTGTTACAAGCTGTTACAGCTTGTTTTTGTTTTCTTGTCTGTTAGACCAGTCTGTCAGTTTTTATTTTTTGTATCGCTTGTTTTGGATAGTCTGTATTTTGGGGTCCTTTGACCCCTCCTCAAGGGGGGGGGGACTGTTATGAGCCACGGCTGTGGCTCATTCCTGTTTTGCATGTCGGTTAGGTATTTTATGTTATACTTCTGTTTATGTTCCCCGTGGGTGTCATTGGGTGCTTGGAGCTCACCCTTAAGGAGGGGATACTGTTATGAACCACAGGTAGTGGTTCAATCCTATTTTATGTTTATAAGTTGTCTTGCAAGGCCAGGATTTCCCGTTGCTCTGTTTAAGAATACTCTTGGTTGCTGCCGCTGGTGAGTCTGTGTAATTGCAGCTTGTTCCCATGTGTTCAGCCTCACCTGGCTGCTAATTGCATCTTGTCAGTTTGGAGCCATGCAACAGGGCAGCTGCATGACATTATTAATTAGGCCTCTCTGTTATATGCTGGCTCAGTGCAATTCACAGACGCTGGTGATATTTCTAGGTTTCCAGTCTGCTTGAGTTCTGAGCTTGTACCTGCCAGTTCCTGAGCTCCTGTGTAGCAGTGTCTGTCGATTCATGTGTCAGTCCCTGTGTCAGTCCCTGTGTCGATTCCTGTGTCTGATCCCGTGTCCTGCCGTGAAGCGTTCCTGTCCAGAAGTCCGGTGGCTTTGCCTATGCCTGGTCGAGTTTCTGGCTTCTTGGTGTCCACCGGTCTGTCGTTTGGGATTCTGCCTGTCCTCCAGTTCTGAGAGTGTGTCGGCAGCATTGGGGGTTCCTGTCCGTTTGCCAGTATTCGTACCGGTTCCGTGAGTAGCGTCTCTGCCGCGTCCGTCGGCCTAGGCCGCTGTATTCCGTTATTATTTCTGTCACTGGTGTTTTGCAGAGGGTTCTGCTTATGCTGTCACCGCCAGTACACAAAAGTATTGTGTCGGCGTGTGGTCAGCATTTCCTTTGTTGTTCTTTTCCTTTGGCGGCAAGCCGCACATACTTTGGTTTTAGGTTTGTTAGTAGCCCCTGGCCTTGTTGTTTAGTCAGAGGGCCCCTTGTTATCACCCTGTCTCGGTTCACTCTTTGTCTCTCATTAAGACCTGAGGGGGCATCAAAGTTGGGCAGACGTAATCCGTCCTTCAAACGCGGCTGCCATGGGCTCAAGCAACCATAGTCTCGCAAGAGTGTACTGACAGCACGGGCGAGACAACGGAGATAGGGCGCCAGGGGCTATTCCCTTTCCATTCCCCTTTCCCAGCATTACGTCCTGGGGCTCTGGACTCACTTCATAACATCTCCCTAGTTCTGAGCACCAGGAACCTAACAGGCTCAGGATTTCCCGCCAGACTCGGAAACCAGAACGAGGCTAAACGTCATCATCCTGCTGTCGGATTCTCACAGGCTTTGAATTCCATATAAGGAGCCACCCGTCATCGCCATTTTCACTCCAGTCCTGGAGAATGTAGTGAGAGAACGTGTCTCCTCAGTGTCTGTGCGGTACTGCTGTACAGAGGTACTGCTGTATAAGTCCAGTCCAGTGGAACTGCTGTATAAGTCCAGGGGTGCTGCCATATAAGTCCAGGGGTACTGCTGTATAAGTCCAGTGGTGCTGCCGTATAAGTCCAGGGGTATTGCCATATAAGTTCAGTGGTATTGCCATATAAGTCCAGTCCAGTGGTACTGCCATAAAAGTCTTGTGGTGCTGCCGTATAAGTCCAAGGGTACTGCCGTATAAGTCCAGTCCAGTGGTACTGCCATAAAAGTCTAGTGGTGCTGCCGTATAAGTCCAAGGGTACTGCCGTATAAGTCCAGTCCAGTGGTACTGCCGTATAAGTCCAGTGGTGTTGCCGTATAAGTCCATGGGTACTGCTGTATAATTCCAGTGATACTGCCATATAAGTCCAGTGGTGCTGTCATATAAGTTCATGGGTACTGCCATATAAGTCCAGGGGAACTGTTGTATAAATCCAGGGGTACTGCTGTATAAGTCCAGTCCAGTGGTACTGCCGTATAAGTCCATTGTTGCTGCCGTATAAGTCCAGGGGTACTGCCTTAAAAGTCCAGTGCAGTGGTACTGCCATATAAGTCAAGTGGTGTTGCCATATAAGTCCAGGAGTACTGCCATATAAGTTCAGTCCAGTGGTACTGCTGTCTAAGTCCAGTGATGCTGCCATATAAGTCTGTGGTACTACCGTATAAGTCCAGTCTAGTGGTACTGCCGTATACGTCCAGTTGTGCTGTCCTGTGCTGTATATTATTTAATCCAAATAAAGCAGTTATTAATATTTAATCCAAATAATTTTCACAGGGTTTGCCCTGTGTGGTGTAGAGGTATGCTCTCCTGTACCACATATTGGGGGTAATTCCAAGTTGATCGCAGCAGGAATCTTTGTTAGCAATTGGGCAAAACCATGTGCACTGCAGGGGAGGCAGATATAACATGTGCAGAGAGAGTTAGATTTGGGTGGGTTATTTTGTTTCTGTGCAGGGTAAATACTGGCTGCTTTATTTTTACACTGCAATTTAGATTGCAGATTGAACACACCACACCCAAATCTAACTCTCTCTGCACATGTTATATCTGCCTCCCCTGCAGTACATATGGTTTTGCCCAACTGCTAAAAAAATTCCTGCTGCGATCAACTTGGAATTACCCCCATTGTTATAAAACTCCATCAATAAATAATGGAGAACAAAAATTTGGAGGATAAAATAGGGATAGATCAAGAATCACTTCCTCCTAGTGCTGAAGCTGCTGCCACTAGTCATGATATAGACGATAAAATCCAATCAACATCGTCTACCAAGGCCGATGCCCAATGTGATAGTAGAGGGCATGTAAAATCCAAAGAGCCAAAGTTCAGTAAAAAGAATCCAAAAAATGTATTTAAATGGTCTGGGGAGAAATGTAAACTTGCCAATATGCCATTTATGACATGGAGTCCCAAGGAACGGCTAAGGCCCTGGCCTATGTTCATGACTAGTGGTTCATCTTCACATGACAATGGAAGCCCTCATCCTCCCGCTAGAAAAATGATAAGAGTTAAGCTGGAAAAAGCACAGCAAAGAACTGTGCATTCTAAGATGGTATCACAAATCCCCAAGGAGAGTCCCAGTGTGTCGGCGGCTGCGATGCCTGACCTTACCAACACTGGAGGGGAAGAGGTGGCTCCTTCCACCATTTGCACGCCCTCTGCAAGTGCTGGAAGTAGCACCCACAGTCCAGTTTCTGATATTCAGATTGAAGATGTCACTGTTGAAGTACACCAGGATGAGGATATGGGTGTTGCTGGCGCTGAGGAGGAAGTTGATGATGAGGATTCTGATGGTGATATGGTTTGTTTAAATAAGGCACCGGGGGAGACACCTGTTGTCCATGGGATGAATAAGCCCATTGTGACGCCTGGGCAAAATACCAAAAAAGCCACCTCTTCGGTGTGGAATTATTTCTCCACAAATCCGGACAACAGGTGTCAAGCCGTGTGTTGCCTCTATCAATCTGTAATAAGTAGGGGTAAGGATGTTAACCACCTAAGAACAGCCTCCCTTATATGTCACCTGTAGCGTATTCATCAGAAGCCAGTGTCAAGTTGTGAAACTTTGGGTAAGAGCGTAAGCAGTCCACTGACACCTAAATCCCATCTTCCTGTTGTACCCAAGCTCCTGCAAGACACACCACCAACTCCCTCAATGTCAACTTCCTCCTCAGTCAGGAACATCAGTAGTCCTGCAGTCCATGTCCTCTCCTAACATGGATTCCTCCGGAGTATCCTTGAGTGATACGTCTGCTGTTGCTGCCGTTGCTGTTGTTGCTGCTGGGAGTCGATCATCATCCCAGAGGGGAAGTCGGAAGACCACTTGTACTACTTTAACTAAGCAACTGACTGACCAACAGTCCTTTGCGAGAAAGATGAAATATGACAACAGTAATCCTGTTGCAAAGCGGATAACTGAGGCCTTGACAGCTACGTTGGGGTTAGATGTGCGTCCGGTATACGCCATTAGTGCAGTGGGATTTAGACAATTGATGGAGGTAGTGTGTCCCCGTTACTAAATCCCATCTAGTTTCCACTTCACTAGGAAAGCGATCCCGGACTGTACAGGGACATTAAGAAAAGTGTCCTCAGTGTCCTGAAAAATGCGGTTGTACCCAGTATCCACTTAACACTTAACCATGGATATATGGACAAGTGGAGCAGGGCAAACTAAGGACTACATGATTGTGATAGCCTACTGGGTAGATGTATTGCCTCTCGCAGCAACAACAGCAGCAGCACCAGTTGCAGCATCTCACAAACGCCAGCTCGTTCCTAGGCAGGCTATGCTGTGTATCACCACTTTCCGTAAGAGGCACAATGCTGACAACCTCTTACAGAAACTGAGGGACATCATCGCACAATGGCTTTCCCCAATTAGACTCTACTGGGTATTTGTGATATCGGACAACGCCACCAATATTGTGCGTGCATTATAACTGGGAAAATTCCAGCACGTCCCATGTTTTGCACGTACAATTAATTTGGTGGTGCAGAATTTTTTTTAAAAATGTCAGGGGCGTACAGGAGATGCTGTTGGTGGCCCGAAAAATCACGGGCCACTTTCGACATTCAGCCACTGCATGCCGAAGCCTGGAATGCCAGCAAACACTCCTGAACATGCCCTGCCATCACCTAAAGCAAGAGGTGGTAGCGAGGTGGAATTCAACACTCTATATGCTTCAGAGTATGGAAAAGAATCAAAAGGCTATTCAAGCCTATACATCCACCTGACTCAAGCGCAGTGGAGAATGATTTCCCTCTTGTGCAAGGTTCTCCAACCCTTCGAACTTGCCACATGTGAAGTCAGTTCAGACACTGCCAGCTTGAGTCAGGACATTCCCCTCATCAGGCTTTTGCAGAAGCAGCTGGAGAAATTGAAGGAGGAGCTAAGACGGAGCGATTCTGCTAAGTGTGTGGGACTTGTGGATAGAGCCCTTCATTCGCTTTGCCAGGATTCAAGGGTGGTCAATCTGTTGAAATCAGAGCACTACATTTTGGCCACCATGCTCGATCCTAGGTTTAAAGCCTATGTTGTATCTCTCTTTCTGACAGACACAAGTCTGCAGAGTTTCAAAGACCTGCTGGGGAGACAATTGTCAACTTAAGCGGAACGTGACCCATCAACAGCGCCTCCTTCATTTTCTCCTGCAAGTGGGGTTGCGAGGAAAAGGATAACATTTCCGAGACTACCCGCTGGCGGTGATGCAGGGCAGTCAGGTGCAAGTGTTGACATCTGGTCTGGACTGAAGGAGCTACCAACAATTACTGACATTTCTGCTGTCATTGCATATGATTCTGTCACCATTGAAAGAATGGTGGAGGATTATATGGGTGACAGCATCCAAGTAGGCATGTCATACAGTCCGTATGTATACTGGCAGGAAAAATGCCCCCCCTCCAGTGTGTACTACGAAAGAGTGTTTAGTGCAGCCGGTAACCTTGCCAGCGATCGGCATAGGAGGTTACTTCCACAAAATGTGGAGAAAATGATGTTCATCAAAATGAATTATAAATTCCTCTGGGAAGACCTTTACCAGCAATTGCCTCCAGAAATTACAAAGGGACCTGTGATGGTAGATTCCAGTGGGGACGAATTAATACTCTGTGAGGAGGGGGATGTACACAGTGAAAGGGGTGAGGAATCGGACGATGAAGAGGAGGTGGACATCTTGCCTCTGTAGTGCCAGTGTTGTGCAAGGAGAGATTAATTGCTTCTTTTCTGATGGGGGGATTAATTGCTTCTTTTTTTGTTGGTGCCCAAACAAACCAAACATTTCAGCCATAGTCGTGTGGCAGACCCTGTCGCTGAAATGATTGGTTTGTTAAAGTGTGCATGTCCTGTTTATACAACAAAAGGGTGGGTGGGAGGGCCCAAGGATTCCATATTGCACCTCTTTTTTTACTTTGCATTATGTGCTGTTTGGGGCCTAGTTTTTAAAGGTGCCATCCTGTCTGACACTGCAGTGCAACTCCTAGATGGGCCAGGTGTTTGTGCCGCACTCTTGTGTCGCTTAGCAAAGTCATCCAGCTACCTCGGTGCAACCATTTGGCCTAAAAACAATATTGTGAGGTGTTAAGAATAGACTGGAATTGAGTGGAAATGAATGTTATTGAGGATAATAATATCGTAGGGTCAAAATTACCCCCAAATTTTGTGATTTTAGCTTTTTTTGTGTTTTTTCCCAAAAATCATCCAGATCCAAAATTGAAACGCAAAAGGGTGGTTTTGGCAAAACCAATCCAGATCCAAAACACGAGCGAGGATCCAGATCAAAAACCAAAGCAAAAATCACGAAAAGTGCCCACCACACATCTCTAATATATATATATATATATATTAGAGATGAGCGGGTTCGGTTCCTCGGGATCCGAACCCCCCCGAACTTCACCTATTTTACACGGGTCCGAGGCAGCCTCGGATCCTCCCGCCTTGCTCGGTTAACCAGAACGCGCCCGAACGTCATCATCCCGCTGTCGGATTCTCGCAAGATTCGTATTCTATATAAGGAGCTGCGCGTCGCTGCCATTTTCACTCGTGCTTTGGAGATTGAACGGAGAGGACGTGGCTGCGTTCTCTCCCTGAAAAGCTCCGTAATCCGTGCTCAGTGTTTTGCAAATATCTGTGCTCAGTGTGCTGCAAATAATCTGTGCTCAGTGTGTTGAAAATATCTACGTTCTCTGCCAGAAAATGCTCCATATCTGTGCTCAGTGTGCTGCATATATATGATCAGCGTGCTGCATTGTGGGGACTGGGGACCACCAGTATATAATAATGATAGTAGTACAGTACAGTAGGCCATTGCTGTATCTTGCAGCTCTGTGTCACTGCAAGTATCCATTCCATATCTGTGCTGCATTTTTGTGAGCAGTATATATAGTATTACAGTGCAGCATTTTGGTGACCCAACAGTATATAGTTATGTACACTAGGCTATTGCTGTATCTTGCAGCTCTGTGTCACTGCACGTATCCATTCCATATCTGTGCGGCATTTTTGTGAGCAGTATATATAGTATTATAGTGCAGCATTTTGGTGACCCAACAGTATATAGTTGTGTACAGTAGGCTATTGCTGTATCTTGCAGCTCTGTGTCACTGCACGTATCCATTCCATATCTGTGCGGCATTTTTGTGAGCAGTATATATAGTATTACAGTGCAGCAATTTGGTGACCAACAGTATATAGTTGTACAGTAGGCCATTGCTGTATCTTGCAGATCTGTGTCACTGCACGTATCCATTCCATATCTGTGCAGCATATTTGTGAGCAGTATATATTAGAGATGAGCGCCTGAAATTTTTCGGGTTTTGTGTTTTGGTTTTGGGTTCGGTTCCGCGGCCGTGTTTTGGGTTCGAACGCGTTTTGGCAAAACCTCACCGAATTATTTTTGTCGGATTCGGGTGTGTTTTGGATTCGGGTGTTTTTTTCCAAAAACACTAAAAAACAGCTTAAATCATAGAATTTGGGGGTCATTTTGATCCCAAAGTATTATTAACCTCAAAAACCATAATTTACACTCATTTTCAGTCTATTCTGAATACCTCACACCTCACAATATTATTTTTAGTCCTAAAATTTGCACCGAGGTCGCTGTGTGAGTAAGATAAGCGACCCTAGTGGCCGACACAAACACCGGGCCCATCTAGGAGTGGCACTGCAGTGTCACGCAGGATGTCCCTTCCAAAAAACCCTCCCCAAACAGCACATGACGCAAAGAAAAAAAGAGGCGCAATGAGGTAGCTGTGTGAGTAAGATTAGCGACCCTAGTGGCCGACACAAACACCGGGCCCATCTAGGAGTGGCACTGCAGTGTCACGCAGGATGGCCCTTCCATAAAACCCTCCCCAAACAGCACATGACGCAAAGAAAAAAAGAGGCGCAATGAGGTAGCTGACTGTGTGAGTAAGATTAGCGACCCTAGTGGCCGACACAAACACCGGGCCCATCTAGGAGTGGCACTGCAGTGTCACGCAGGATGGCCCTTCCAAAAAACCCTCCCCAAACAGCACATGACGCAAAGAAAAAAAGAGGCGCAATGAGGTAGCTGACTGTGTGAGTAAGATTAGCGACCCTAGTGGCCGACACAAACACCGGGCCCATCTAGGAGTGGCACTGCAGTGTCACGCAGGATGTCCCTTCCAAAAAACCCTCCCCAAACAGCACATGACGCAAAGAAAAAAAGAGGCGCAATGAGGTAGCTGTGTGAGTAAGATTAGCGACCCTAGTGGCCGACACAAACACCGGGCCCATCTAGGAGTGGCACTGCAGTGTCACGCAGGATGTCCCTTCCAAAAAACCCTCCCCAAACAGCACATGACGCAAAGAAAAAAAGAGGCGCAATGAGGTAGCTGACTGTGTGAGTAAGATTAGCGACCCTAGTGGCCGACACAAACACCGGGCCCATTTAGGAGTGGCACTGCAGTGTCACGCAGGATGTCCCTTCCAAAAAACCCTCCCCAATCAGCACATGATGCAAAGAAAAAGAAAAGAAAAAAGAGGTGCAAGATGGAATTATCCTTGGGCCCTCCCACCCACCCTTATGTTGTATAAACAAAACAGGACATGCACACTTTAACCAACCCATCATTTCAGTGACAGGGTCTGCCACACGACTGTGACTGATATGACGGGTTGGTTTGGACCCCCCCCAAAAAAGAAGCAATTAATCTCTCCTTGCACAAACTGGCTCTACAGAGGCAAGATGTCCACCTCATCTTCACCCTCCGATATATCACCGTGTACATCCCCCTCATCACAGATTATCAATTCGTCCCCACTGGAATCCACCATCTCAGCTCCCTGTGTACTTTGTGGAGGCAATTGCTGCTGGTCAATGTCTCCGCGGAGGAATTGATTATAATTCATTTTAATGAACATCATCTTCTCCACATTTTCTGGATGTAACCTCGTACGCCGATTGCTGACAAGGTGAGCGGCGGCACTAAACACTCTTTCGGAGTACACACTTGTGGGAGGGCAACTTAGGTAGAATAAAGCCAGTTTGTGCAAGGGCCTCCAAATTGCCTCTTTTTCCTGCCAGTATAAGTACGGACTGTGTGACGTGCCTACTTGGATGCGGTCACTCATATAATCCTCCACCATTCTATCAATGTTGAGAGAATCATATGCAGTGACAGTAGACGACATGTCCGTAATCGTTGTCAGGTCCTTCAGTCCGGACCAGATGTCAGCATCAGCAGTCGCTCCAGACTGCCCTGCATCACCGCCAGCGGGTGGGCTCGGAATTCTGAGCCTTTTCCTCGCACCCCCAGTTGCGGGAGAATGTGAAGGAGGAGATGTTGACAGGTCGCGTTCCGCTTGACTTGACAATTTTGTCACCAGCAGGTCTTTCAACCCCAGCAGACCTGTGTCTGCCGGAAAGAGAGATCCAAGGTAGGCTTTAAATTTAGGATCGAGCACGGTGGCCAAAATGTAGTGCTCTGATTTCAACAGATTGACCACCCGTGAATCCTTGTTAAGCGAATTAAGGGCTGCATCCACAAGTCCCACATGCCTAGCGGAATCGCTCCCTTTTAGCTCCTTCTTCAATGCCTCCAGCTTCTTCTGCAAAAGCCTGATGAGGGGAATGACCTGACTCAGGCTGGCAGTGTCTGAACTGACTTCACGTGTGGCAAGTTCAAAGGGCATCAGAACCTTGCACAACGTTGAAATCATTCTCCACTGCACTTGAGACAGGTGCATTCCATCTCCTATATCGTGCTCAATTGTATAGGCTTGAATGGCCTTTTGCTGCTCCTCCAACCTCTGAAGCATATAGAGGGTTGAATTCCACCTCGTTACCACTTCTTGCTTCAGATGATGGCAGGGCAGGTTCAGTAGTTTTTGGTGGTGCTCCAGTCTTCTGTACGTGGTGCCTGTACGCCGAAAGTGTCCCGCAATTTTTCTGGCCACCGACAGCATCTCTTGCACGCCCCTGTCGTTTTTAAAAAAATTCTGCACCACCAAATTCAAGGTATGTGCAAAACATGGGACGTGCTGGAATTTGCCCATATTTAATGCACACACAATATTGCTGGCGTTGTCCGATGCCACAAATCCACAGGAGAGTCCAATTGGGGTAAGCCATTCCGCGATGATCTTCCTCAGTTGCCGTAAGAGGTTTTCAGCTGTGTGCGTATTCTGGAAAGCGGTGATACAAAGCGTAGCCTGCCTAGGAAAGAGTTGGCGTTTGCGAGATGCTGCTACTGGTGCCGCCGCTGCTGTTCTTGCGGCGGGAGTCCATACATCTACCCAGTGGGCTGTCACAGTCATATAGTCCTGACCCTGCCCTGCTCCACTTGTCCACATGTCCGTGGTTAAGTGGACATTGGGTACAACTGCATTTTTTAGGAGACTGGTGAGTCTTTTTCTGACGTCCGTGTACATTCTCGGTATCGCCTGCCTAGAGAAGTGGAACCTAGATGGTATTTGGTAACGGGGGCACACTGCCTCAATAAATTGTCTAGTTCCCTGTGAACTAACGGCGGATACCGGACGCACGTCTAACACCAACATAGTTGTCAAGGACTCAGTTATCCGCTTTGCAGTAGGATGACTGCTGTGATATTTCATCTTCCTCGCAAAGGACTGTTGAACAGTCAATTGCTTACTGGAAGTAGTACAAGTGGGCTTACGACTTCCCCTCTGGGATGACCATCGACTCCCAGCGGCAACAACAGCAGCGCCAGCAGCAGTAGGCGTTACACGCAAGGATGCATCGGAGGAATCCCAGGCAGGAGAGGACTCGTCAGACTTGCCAGTGACATGGCCTGCAGGACTATTGGCATTCCTGGGGAAGGAGGAAATTGACACTGAGGGAGTTGGTGGGGTGGTTTGCGTGAGCTTGGTTACAAGAGGAAGGGATTTACTGGTCAGTGGACTGCTTCCGCTGTCACCCAAAGTTTTTGAACTTGTCACTGACTTATTATGAATGCGCTGCAGGTGACGTATAAGGGAGGATGTTCCGAGGTGGTTAACGTCCTTACCCCTACTTATTACAGCTTGACAAAGGGAACACACGGCTTGACACCTGTTGTCCGCATTTCTGGTGAAATACCTCCACACCGAAGAGCTGATTTTTTTGGTATTTTCACCTGGCATGTCAACGGCCATATTCCTCCCACGGACAACAGGTGTCTCCCCGGGTGCCTGACTTAAACAAACCACCTCACCATCAGAATCCTCCTGGTCAATTTCCTCCCCAGCGCCAGCAACACCCATATCCTCCTCATCCTGGTGTACTTCAACACTGACATCTTCAATCTGACTATCAGGAACTGGACTGCGGGTGCTCCTTCCAGCACTTGCAGGGGGCGTGCAAATGGTGGAAGGCGCATGCTCTTCACGTCCAGTGTTGGGAAGGTCAGGCATCGCAACCGACACAATTGGACTCTCCTTGTGGATTTGGGATTTCAAAGAACGCACAGTTCTTTGCGGTGCTTTTGCCAGCTTGAGTCTTTTCAGTTTTCTAGCGAGAGGCTGAGTGCTTCCATCCTCATGTGAAGCTGAACCACTAGCCATGAACATAGGCCAGGGCCTCAGCCGTTCCTTGCCACTCCGTGTGGTAAATGGCATATTGGCAAGTTTACGCTTCTCCTCCGACAATTTTATCTTAGGTTTTGGAGTCCTTTTTTTACTGATATTTGGTGTTTTGGTTTTGACATGCTCTGTACTATGCCATTGGGCATCGGCCTTGGCAGACGACGTTGCTGGCATTTCATCGTCTCGGCCATGACTAGTGGCAGCAGCTTCAGCACGAGGTGGAAGTGGATCTTGATCTTTCCCTAATTTTGGAACCTCAACATTTTTGTTCTCCATATTTTAATAGGCACAACTAAAAGGCACCTCAGGTAAACAATGCAGATGGATGGATTGGATACTAGTATACAATTATGGACGGGCTGCCGAGTGCCGACACAGAGGTAGCCACAGCCGTGAACTACCGCACTGTACTGTGTCTGCTGCTAATATATAGACTGGTTGATAAAGAGATAGTATACTCGTAACTAGTATGTATGTATAAAGAAAGAAAAAAAAACCACGGTTAGGTCACTGGTATATACAATTATGGACGGGCTGCCGAGTGCCGACACAGAGGTAGCCACAGCCGTGAACTACCGCACTGTACTGTGTCTGCTGCTAATATATAGACTGGTTGATAAAGAGATAGTATACTCGTAACTAGTATGTATGTATAAAGAAAGAAAAAAAAACCACGGTTAGGTCACTGGTATATACAATTATGGACGGGCTGCCGAGTGCCGACACAGAGGTAGCCACAGCCGTGAACTACCGCACTGTACTGTGTCTGCTGCTAATATATAGACTGGTTGATAAAGAGATAGTATACTCGTAACTAGTATGTATGTATAAAGAAAGAAAAAAAAAACACGGTTAGGTCACTGGTATATACAATTATGGACGGGCTGCGGAGTGCCGACACAGAGGTAGCCACAGCCGTGAACTACCGCACTGTACTGTGTCTGCTGCTAATATATAGACTGGTTGATAAAGAGATAGTATACTCGTAACTAGTATGTATGTATAAAGAAAGAAAAAAAAACCACGGTTAGGTGGTATATACAATTATGGACGGGCTGCCGAGTGCCGACACAGAGGTAGCCACAGCCGTGAACTACCGCACTGTACTGTGTCTGCTGCTAATATATAGACTGGTTGATAAAGAGATAGTATACTCGTAACTAGTATGTATGTATAAAGAAAGAAAAAAAAACCACGGTTAGGTCACTGGTATATACAATTATGGACGGGCTGCCGAGTGCCGACACAGAGGTAGCCACAGCCGTGAACTACCGCACTGTACACTGGTTGATAAAGAGATAGTAGTATACTCGTAACAACTAGTATGACGACGGTATAAAGAATGAAAAAAAAACCACGGTTAGGTGGTATATAATACAATTATGGTTGGACGGACTGCCTGCCGAGTGCCGACACAGAGGTAGCCACAGCCGTGAACTACCGCACTGTACACTGGTTGATAAAGAGATAGTAGTATACTCGTAACAACTAGTATGACGACGGTATAAAGAATGAAAAAAAAACCACGGTTAGGTGGTATATAATACAATTATGGTTGGACGGACTGCCTGCCGAGTGCCGACACAGAGGTAGCCACAGCCGTGAACTACCGCACTGTACACTGGTTGATAAAGAGATAGTAGTATACTCGTAACAACTAGTATGACGACGGTATAAAGAACGAAAAAAAAACCACGGTTAGGTGGTATATATTATAATACAATTATGGATGGACGGACTGCCTGCCGAGTTCCGACACAGAGGTAGCCACAGCCGTGAACTACCGCACTGTACACTGGTTGATAAAGAGATAGTAGTATACTCGTAACAACTAGTATGACGACGGTATAAAGAACGAAAAAAAAACCACGGTTAGGTGGTATATATTATAATACAATTATGGATGGACGGACTGCCTGCCGAGTTCCGACACAGAGGTAGCCACAGCCGTGAACTACCGCACTGTACACTGGTTGATAAAGAGATAGTAGTATACTCGTAACAACTAGTATGACTATGACGACGGTATAAAGAAAGAAAAAAAAAACCACGGTTGGGTGGTATATAATACAATTATGGATGGACGGACTGCCTGCCGAGTGCCGACACAGAGGTAGCCACAGCCGTGAACTACCGCACTGTACTGTGTCTGCTGCTAATATAGACTGGTTGATAAAGAGATAGTATACAAAACTACTAATATACTGGTGGTCAGGCACTGGTCACCACTAGTCACACTGGCAGTGGCACTCCTGCAGCAAAAGTGTGCACTGTTTAATTTTAATATAATATTATTTATCATGTACTCCTGGCTCCTGCTATAACAACCTGCAGTGCTCCCCAGTCTCCCCCACAATTATAAGCTTTATATACAATACATTGATGTGCAGCACACTGGGCTGAGCAGTGCACACAGACTGAGTCACTGTGTGACTGTGTATCGTTTTTTTCAGGCAGAGAACGGATATATTAAATAAAACAAACAACTGCACTGTCTCTGGTGGTCACTGGTCACTGTGGTCGTCAGTCACTAAACTCTGTCTGCACTCTGCACTCTCTTCTAATCTACAGTATCACAGCAATCTCTCTCTCTCTCTCTCTTCTAAATCTAATCTAAATGGAGAGGACGCCAGCCACGTCCTCTCCCTATCAATCTCAATGCACGTGTGAAAATGGCGGCGACGCGCGGCTCCTTATATAGAATCCGAGTCTCGCGAGAATCCGACAGCGTCATGATGACGTTCGGGCGCGCTCGGGTTAACCGAGCAAGGCGGGAAGATCCGAGTCGCTCGGACCCGTGAAAAAAAAAGTGACGTTCGTGCGGGTTCGGATTCAAAGAAACCGAACCCGCTCATCTCTAGTATATATAGTATTACAGTGCAGTACTTTGGTGACCAACAGTATACATATATAGTACAGTACAGTAGGCCATTGCTATTGATATATTACTGGCATATAATTCCACACATTAAAAAATGGAGAACAAAAATGTGGAGGGTAAAATAGGGAAAGACCAAGATCCACTTCCACCTTGTGCTGAAGCTGCTGCCACTAGTCATGGCTGAGACGATGAAATGCCATCAACGTCGTCTGCCAAGGCCGATGCCCAATGTCATAGTAGAGAGCATGTAAAATCCAAAAAACAAAAGTCCAGTAAAATGACCCAAAAATCTAAATTAAAAGTGTCTGAGGAGAAGCGTAAACTTGCCAATATGCCATTTACGACACGGAGTGGCAAGGAACGGCTGAGGCCCTGGCCTATGTTCATGGCTAGTGGTTCAGCTTCACATGAGGATGGAAGCACTCATCCTCCCACTAGAAAAATTAAAAGACTTAAGTGGCAAAAGCACAGCAAAGAACTGTGCGTTCTTCTAAATCACAAATCCCCAAGGAGAGTCCAATTGTGTCGGTTGCGATGCCTGACCTTCCCAACACTGGATGGGAAGAGGTGGCGCCTTCCACCATTTGCACGCCCCCTGCAAGTGCTGGAAGGAGCACCCGCAGTCCAGTTCCTGATAATCAAATTGAAGATGTCACTGTTGAAGTGCACCAGGATGAGGATATGGGTGTTGCTGGCGCTGAGGAGGAAATTTACAAGGAGGATTCTGATGGTGAGGTGGTTTGTTTAAGTCTGGTACCCGGGGAGACACCTGTTGTCCGTGGGACGAATATGGCCATTGACATGCCTGGTCAAATTACAAAAAAAATCACCTCTTTGGTGTGGAATTATTTTAACAGAAATGTGGACAACAGGTGTCAAGCCGTGTGTTGCCTTTGTCAAGCTGTAATAAGTAGGGGTAAGGACGTTAACCACCTAGGAACATCCTCCCTTATACGTCACCTGGAGCGCATTCATCAGAAGTCATTGACAAGTTCAAAAACTTTGGGTGACAGCGGAAGCAGTCCACTGACAACTAAATCCCTTCCTCTTGTAACCAAGCTCCTGCAAACCACACCACCAACTCCCTCAGTGTCAATTTCCTCATTAGGAAAACCAATAGTCCTGCAGGCCATGTCACCGGCAAGTCTGACGAGTCGTCTTCTAACTGGAATTCCTCTGATGCATCCTTGAGTGTAACGCCTACTGCTGCTGGCGCTGCTGTTGTTGCTGCCGGGAGTCGATCGTCATCCCAGAGGGGAAGTCTGAAGACCACTTGTACTACTTCCAGTAAGCAATTGACTGTCCAACAGTCCTTTGCTGGGAAGATTAAATATCACAGCAGTCATCCTGCTGCAAAGCGGATAACTGAGTTCTTGGCAGCTGCGTTGGTCTTAAACGTGTCTCTGGTATCCACCGTTAATTCACAGGGAATTAGAGAATTGCTTGAGGTACTGTGTCCCCGGTAACAAATACCATCTAGGTTCCATTTCTCTAGGCAGGCGATACCGAGAATGTACACAGACGTCAGAAAAAGACTCACCAGTGTCCTAAAAAATGCAGTTGTACCCAATGTCCACTTAACCACGGACATGTGGACAAGTGGAGCAGGGCAGACTAAGGACTATATGACTGTGACAGCCCACTGGGTAGATGTATTGCCTCCCGCAGCAAGAACAGCAGCGGCGGCACCAGTAGCAGCATCTCGCAAACGCCAAATCATTCCTAGGCAGGCTACGCTTTGTATCACCGCTTTCCATAAGAGGCACACAGCTGACAACCTCTTACAGAAACTGAGGAACATCATCGCAGAATGGCTTACCCCAATTGGACTCTCCTGGGCATTTGTGACATCGGACAACGTCACCAATATTGTGCGTGCATTCCATGTGGGCAAATTCCAGCACGTCCCATGTTTTGCACATACATTGTATTTGGTGGTGCAGAATTTTTTTTAAAACGACAGAGGCGTGCAAGAGATGCTGTCGGTGACCCGAAGAATTGCGGGCCACTTTCGGCATTCAGCCACTGCGTGCCGAAGACTGGAGCACCAGCAAACACTCCTGAACCTGCCCCGCCATGAGCTGAAGCAAGAGGTGGTAACGAGGTGGAATTCAATCCTCTATTTGCTTCAGAGGATGGAGGAGCAGCAAAAGGCCATTCAAGCCGCCCTATACATCTACCTACGATAGAGGCAAAGGAGGTGGAATGCAGCTGACTCAAGCGCAGTGCCAGATTAAGGTCCACATAGGCCTGGAGCTGAAATTTACAAAGGGCCTATTATATGGGGCCACCAAGGGTGTGACTAGTGATGTCGGGGGAAGGGGGGGGGGCAAGACCAGTAGCACCCATTACTGTACTCACAGCAGCACCCATTACTATACTCACACAGCTACACCTGTTACTCATATGGTGGCCAATCCTGGGATCGGGATCGGCAGTATCCTGGGATTTTGGCCTAAAATGGGGTTTACAATCCCGGTATTTGGGCCAACGCTTTTTTTTTTTTAATGCCATGCAGCGTCTGAGCCAATTCAGCACACGGCTCAGATGCTGCTCGGCTCCCCCTGCCCCTGGCAGTGCGGCTGTGTGCACTGCGCAGCGTGACATGGTGTTAGAGGTCACGCTGTGCCGCACAGCATAAACCTCGCCGCCGGCCTGGAATGCCCGAACCCGCCCATACTCACCGCCTGCTGGAGCCGCCGCCTTCTGCCCGGACCTGCCGATAGCACAGCCGCCTGCCACATGGACCTGCCAACAGCACCGCCGACATCTGGACCTGAGGAGGGTATTTTAAAAATTTTTTTTTTTAACCCTAGTTAGTCCCGAGTATTAGGACCATCAGCATTATATAAACCATATAAACTGTAAATAATATTGTGTTTTTAATTTTTATGCTTTATAACCTAATAAATTGGAGTATACCAGAATTTAAAAGTAAACTGCATATGTGATATTATTTGTTTAGGAGTGAGCGCTGACAGTTAAATACGCTAAGCATCCAATTTCTATGGGCTGGTGGAACCCCTTCCCTCCTCAGCTGCTACTCATATAACAAATAGGTGTTAGCGAAGCCCTCCCAAACATAGCATATACACACAGACCCCCATCATATAATGTACACACACCCCCACATATACACACATAGTACACACACAAAGTACACCCCCCCCACATATAAACACATAAAGTACACACACACACACCCACCACCACGTATACACAAACACACACAGTACACACCAGTGGTCGAAGTGGAAATTTTGAAGTGGGGATATGGAAAAGTCAAGGATGCAATTATGCGCGCGCCTTCGCACCAGAAAAGGGGGCGTGGTCACCCAAAAGGGGGCATGTCCAGTGTAGTAGAACCCCTTATACTATCTAGTACTGGTGCCCCTTTCACCTTATAGCACACGGAACGAGCCAAAACTCACATTATAGCACATGGTACGAGCCGAAATTCACATTACAGCACATGGTACGAGCCGAAATTCACATTATAGCACATGGTATGAGCCGAAATTCACATTATAGCACATGGTATGAGCCGAAATTCACATTATAGCACATGGTATGAGCCGAAATTCACATTATAGCACATGGTATGAGCCGAAATTCACATTATAGCACACGGTACGAGACGAAATTCACATTACAGCACACGGTACTAGCTGAAACTCACATTATAGCACACGGTACGAGCCGAAATTCACATTATAGCACACGGTACGAGCCGAAATTCACATTACAACACAATGAATAAGCCGAAATTCACATTATAGCACACGGTACGAGCCGAAATTCACATTATAGAACACTGAATTAGCCGAAATTCACATTATAGAACACTGAATAAGCCGAAATTCACATTATAGAACACTGAATAAGCCGAAATTCACATTACACCACACAGTAGTGCACCTAATACACATTGCACCAGGTAGAACCTCCTATACACACTGCGACAGGTAGAGCACGTTATACATATTGCACCACACAGGTAGAGCACGTTATATACATTGCACCAGGCAGAGCACTGATACGCACTGCACCAGGTAGAGAGCACTGAGACACACTGCACCAGGTAGAGAGCACTGAGACACACTGCACCAGGTAGAGAGCACTGATACACACTGCACCAGGTAGAGAGCACTGATACACATTGCACCAGGTAGAACCTCCTAGAGAGCACTGAGACACACTGCACCAGGTAGAGAGCACTGAGACACATTGCACCAGGTAGAACCTCCTAGAGAGCACTGAGACACACTGCACCAGGTAGAGAGCACCGAGGCACACTGCACCAGGTAGAGAGCACCGAGAAACACTGCACCAGGTAGAGAGCACTGAGACACACTGCACCAGGTAGAGAGCACTGAGACACACTGCACCAGGTAGAGAGCACTGAGACACACTGCACCAGGTAGAGAGCACTGAGACACATTGCACCAGGTAGAGAGCACTGATACACACTGCACCAGGTAGAGAGCACTGAGACACACTGCACCAGGTAGAGAGCACTGAGACACATTGCACCAGGTAGAGAGCACTGAGACACACTGCGCCAGGTAGAGAGCACTGATACACACTGCACCAGGTAGAGAGCACTGATACACACTGCACCAGGTAGAGAGCACTGAGGCACACTGCACCAGGTAGAGAACACTGATACACACTGCACCAGGTAGAGAGCACTGAGGCACACTGCACCAGGTAGAGAACACTGAGACACATTGCACCAGGTAGAGAGCACTGAGACACATTGCACCAGGTAGAGAGCACTGAGAAACATTGCTCCAGGTAGAGAGCACTGAGACACACTGCACCAGGTAGAGAGCACTGAGACACACTGCACCAGGTAGAGAGCACTGAGGCACACTGCACCAGGTAGAGAGCACTGAGACACACTGCACCAGGTAGAGAGCACTGAGACACATTGCACCAGGTAGAGAGCACTGAGACACACTGCACCAGGTAGAGAGCACTGATACACACTGCACCAGGTAGAGAGCACTGATACACACTGCACCAGGTAGAGAGCACTGAGGCACACTGCACCAGGTAGAGAGCACTAATACACACTGCACCAGGTAGAGAGCACTGAGGCACACTGCACCAGGTAGAGAACACTGAGACACATTGCACCAGGTAGAGAGCACTGAGACACATTGCACCAGGTAGAGAGCACTGAGACACACTGCACCAGGTAGAGAGCACTGAGACACATTGCACCAGGTAGAGAGCACTGAGACACACTGCACCAGGTAGAGAGCACTGATACACACTGCACCAGGTAGAGAGCACTGATACACACTGCACCAGGTAGAGAGCACTGAGGCACACTGCACCAGGTAGAGAGCACTAATACACACTGCACCAGGTAGAGAGCACTGAGGCACACTGCACCAGGTAGAGAACACTGAGACACATTGCACCAGGTAGAGAGCACTGAGACACACTGCACCAGGTAGAGAGCAATGAGACACACTGCACCAGGTAGAGAGCACTGAGACACACTGCACCAGGTAGAGAGCACTGAGACACACTGCACCAGGTAGAGAGCACTGATACACACTGCACCAGGTAGAGAGCACTGATGCACACTGCACCAGGTAGAGAGCACTGAGGCACACTGCACCAGGTAGAGAGCACTGAGGCACACTGCACCAGGTAGAGAGCACTGAGGCACACTGCACCAGGTAGAGAGCACTGAGACACACTGCACCAGGTAGAGAGCACTGAGACACACTGCACCAGGTAGAGAGCACCGAGGCACACTGCACCAGGTAGAGAGCACCGAGAAACACTGCACCAGGTAGAGAGCACTGGGAGGAAGGGAAGGACAGGCACAGGGCAGATGCAGAGCGGCACTCACCGTTGCGGAGGAGGGCACTATGCCGGATCAGCAGGGCCAGTCTCTTGATGCTGACGGCGGAGCCCAGGTCAGCGCGCAGTGCCATGGTGAGGCAGAATCAAACCATGCCGGAGGACTGGCAGGAGACACCGCAGGATCTGATTGGCTGCTCCTCCCTGCTGCATGCTGACCCTGTCTCCGCCTTCAGCTGAGAGCTATCAGCGCGGCGGGGGGAGGAGTAACAGTGCTGCGGGGGAGAAGTGACAGCGCGGCGGGTGGAGAAGGCAGTCCTTTAGTGATTAGCAGGGCGCATTCTGTCACTCAGAAAAGGGGTAGGGCGCAGCTCCCTGCGAAAGAAGCTTAACATGAACACTTTCATTTAATTAAAAAATATACCACTCCATTTCGACCACTGGTACACACTATATACACACACCCACCACCACCACATATACACAAACACACCCACCCACCACCACATATACACATACAGTACACACTACAGACACACAAAGTACACCCACCACCACCACATATACACAAACACACACACAGAACCCACTACAGTGACTACACACTTCACATATAAAGTACACACACACCCCCATCACTATATATATATATATATATATATATATATACACACACACAGTACACACTACACACACACAAAGTACACACACACACACACACACACACACACACACACACACACCACCACCACCACATATACACACAGTACACACTATACACACCCACCCACCACCACATATACACACACACATTCACTACACACATCACACAAACTGTATACACATATTAATCAAGAAGCCATCACTGCACTTGCCAGGCTTCCTGCAGCAGCAGCTCCCCGTGGCCCGTGCAGTCTGGGGGCGGAGCTTGGGCCTGTGAGTGACAGCAGGATACAGGAGAAGGAGAGACTGGAGAGGGAGGGGCGGCCAGCACACTGCCTGCACGGCTCCGTGGCAGGTGAGATCGATGGAGCCGTAGAAGGGGGCATGGGAGAGAGGAGGCCGCTGGCAGTATGTGACAGGAAAAAGTTTTTTCCTGTCAATGCTGTCAGTTTGCTGTGGGCCTATTTTCAATGGGGGGCCTGGAGCTGCAGCTCCATCCGCCCCATTGTTAATCCGGCCCTGCTCAAGCGCAGTGGAGAATGATTTCAACGTTGTGCAAGGTTCTGCAACCCTTTGAACTTGCCACACGTGAAGTCAGTTCAGACACTGCCAGCCTGAGTCAGATCATTCCCCTCATCAGGCTTTTGCAGAAGAAGCTGGAGAGATTAAAGGAGGAGCTAAAACGGAGCGATTCCGCTAGGCATGTGGGACTTGTGGATGGAGCCCTTAATTCGCTTAACCAGGATTCATGGGTGGTCAATCTGTTGAAATCAGAGCACTACATTTTAGCCATCGTGCTTGATCCTAGGTTTAAAGCCTACGTTGTATCTCTCTTTCTGGCAGACACAAGTCTGCAGATGTTCAAAGACCTGCTGGTGAGACACTTGTCAAGTCAAGCGGAACATGACCCGTCAACAGCTACTCCTTCACATTCTCCCGCAACTGGGGCTGCGAGGAAAAGGCTAAGAATTCCGAGCCCACCCACTGGCGGTGATGCAGGGCAGTCTGGAGCGAGTGCTGACATCTGGTCCGGACTGAAGGACCAGCCAACGATTACTGACATGTCGTCTACTGTCACTGCATATGATTCTGTCACCCTTGAAAGAATGGTGGAGGATTATATGAGTGACAGCATCCAAGTAGGCACGTCAGACAGTTCGTACGTATACTGGCAGGAAAAAGAAGCAATTTGGAGGCCCTTGCACAAACTGTCTTTATTTTACCTAAGTTGCCCCCCCTCCAGTGTGTACTCCGAAAGAGTGTTTAGTGCAGCCGGTCACCTTGTCAGCAATCGGCGTACAAGGTTACTTCCAGAAAATATGGAGAAGATGATGTTCATCAAAATGAATTATAATCAATTCCTCCGTGGAGACATTCACCAGCAATTGCCTCCAGAAAGTACACAGGGACCTGAGATGGTGGATTCCAGTGGGGACGAATTAATAATCTGTGAGGAAGGGGATGTACACAGTGAAAGGGGTGATGAATCTGACGATGAGGAGGAGGTGGACATCTTGCCTCTGTAGAGCCAGTTTGTGCAAGGAGAGATTGATTGCTTCTTTTTTGGTGGGGGCCCAAACCAACCAATCATTTCAGCCACAGTCGTGTGGCAGACCCTGTCACTGAAATTATGGGTTTGTTAAAGTGTGCATGTCCTGTTTATACAACATAAGGGTGGGTGGGAGGGCCCAAGGACAATTCCATCTTGCACCTCTTTTTTCTTTAATTTATCTTTGCATCATGTGATGTTTGGGGCCAATTTTTTTAAGTGCCATCCTGTCTGACACTGCAGTGCCACTCCTAGATGGGCCAGGTGTTTGTGCCGGCCACTTGGGTCGCTTAGCTTAGTCATCCAGCGACCTCGGTGCAAATTTTAGGATTAAAAATAATATTGTGAGGTGTTCAGAATAGACTGGAAATTAGTGGAAATTATGGTTATTGAGGTTAATAATACTATGGGATCAAAATGACCCCCAAATTCTATGATTTAAGCTGTTTTTGAGGGGTTTTTAAAAAAAAAAAAACACCCGAATCCAAAACACACCCGAATCCGACAAAAAATTTTCAGGGAGGTTTTGCCAAAACGCGTCCGAATCCAAAACACGGCCGCGGAACCGAATCCAAAACCAAAACACAAAGCCCGAAAAATGTCCGGTGCACATCTCTAATATATATATATATATAAAACGAACAAAGAGACGAGGCGGCACTCCAAGATTTAGAATCAAGAAAACTTTAGTGCACACAAGCTAGTGCAAACATCAACGTTTCGGGGCGTTCTGCCCCATCATCAGGATAACAGGTGTAGGTGCTCACAAATATTTATACTCACAAGCTCCACCGTTCCCGCTCGCCACCGGACGCCATCCCGGGACTCCTGGTTACTTCCGGTAACTCTCAATGGAAGTGACGTAATCACCGGTCACAGCGCCAGGGGCACGCTAAGTATGGGGAACACAGGACATGTTACTATCCTAACATCACAATACACTCCAGGTCACATGATTAACAAGAGTAAGGTGCAGAAGCAACATTCCGCACAGAAATAGTGCATAAAAACGAATATATATACATCTTCAACTAATATATAGAATAAACTGTGCTCATAAATTAAAATACATATGGCATATGAACAGGACAATATAGGGCATGACTTATTACAATCGTATTATCTTATCTAAAAAACAGTATATATAGATCCCTATTCACCAGACCCAGCCTACTGCATCTGTAAAACAGTCACTGCGTTAACATTTTCTATAAAGCATATGTGAAAACATGGCTATGTATATCTCTCTTAGCACTGCCATCCAGACAACTTACAGTATGTACCACTACTCATTGATTGTATAAAGAAAACACGCATGAATAAATTCTATATATATCCCCTAAACAATCATGAGAAAAATTATTATAAAACATTTTTGTGAAAAAATCTACAAAAAACAAGACAAACTTAAAGACTCATTGAGACCTTTGGGGTTTACCGTATCTAGCAAAAATATCCACTTGGCCTCAAGTTGTAGCAATTTTTTTGCTCTATCTTCCCTTTTGAGGGAACTAGGCACTTGTGCTGTCATCCGATACCTGAGCATGGCCATATTATGCCTTGCCTGCACAAAGTGCCTCGCAACAGCTTGGTCACTATTGCCCGCAATCAAAGCAGCTCTGATTGCTGCCCTGTGCTGGGCAATCCTTTCTTTAAATTGTCTTTCTGTCTTGCCCACGTAGTGTAACCCACATGGGCAAGACAGAAGATAGACAACGAACTTGGATGTACATGACAATGGGACCTTAACCTCATATACCTTTCCCGTATATGGGTGTGAAAATTTATTACCAGTGATGAGTGCCCTGCACGTTGTACAACCCGTGCAGCGATAACACCCACCTTTTCTACTTAAAAAGTGTTGCTGTTTCAACTGTCCCATGCCCATGATGTCTGTTTTAACTAGCATATCTTTTAAGTTTGGGCCTCTTGTATAACTAGGTAGCAATCTGGAATTTAATAATGACGGTAGATCAGCATCTGAGTTGACAATCGGCCAAAGTTGTTTGGCTTTTTTCTGAATGACCACACTTTTTACCGTGTATCTATTGACCCAAGGAACCACTACATTTTTCGTTGTATCTGGGATCTTTTCTTTTAACAGTATCTCCCTACTTAAGGCCAAAGCTTTACGTTTGGCTGAAGACAGTACTGATAATGGGTAACCTCTTGTAAGGAACTTCTGTATCAATACCTCCAGTTGTGCTTCTCTTTCTACCGGATCCCTCCTGATCCGGCATGCCCGTACAAATTGCGAATAGGGCAAACTATCCACCGTGGCCCTGGGATGAAAGCTGTTGTGTCTAAGAATCGTGTTCCTATCTGTAGGTTTAACATACAGACTTGTTTTGATGGCACCATTGCAGATCTCAATGCTAACATCTAAAAAGTGCATTTGTTGGAAACTAATACACATAGTAAGTTTTGCTGGACAGATAGATGAATTATGCCCATCAATCAGCTGCTCTAATATGGCCGACTGACCATGCCACAATACAAGAATATCATCTATATAATGATAATATCTGAATACATTGATTCAGGCAACGGTTACACATTGAAAAGACACCTCCTCTCTGCTACGTAAGCTGTCTGACATCTCCCAGGTTCCTGATGATTTGTTACTTGCTAGCATAGTTACTAGTTTATACACATGTATACCCCATGAATTGGGGTTGCAAGCAGTACAGCAGCTTATTTCGACTAGTATACATTATGTAGGCCCCAATATTGTTTTTTTCATCCGCCTTCTGGAGTTTACACTTAGACATAACTATTTTCTTTATGATGGTAGTTTCTTTTTGCAAAGCTCGGGGTGTGCTATGGGCAGTTGTGTGGCTCCGGCTTATGCGAATGCCTTTATGCATGCTGTTCTTTGAAGACCCTAGTGTTTCAATCAATGTATTCAGATATTATCATTATATAGATGATATTCTTGTATATCTGTATATATATATATATATATATATATATATATAGAATTTAGTTCTGCGTGTTTTCTTTATACAATCAATGAGTAGTGGTACATACTGTAAGTTGTCTGGATGGCAGTGCTAAGAGAGATATACCTAGCCATGTTTTCACATATGCTTTATAGAAAATGTTAACGCAGTGACTGTTTTACAGATGCAGTAGGCTGGGTCCGGTGAATAGGGATCTATATATACTGTTTTTTAGATAAGATAATATGATTGTAATAAGTCATGCCCTATATTGTCCTGTTCATATGCCATATGTATTTTAAGTTACGAGCACAGTTTATTCTATATATTAGTTGTAGATGTATATATATTCATTTTTATGCACTATTTCTGTGCGGAATGTTGCTTCTGCACCTTACTCTTGTTAATCACGTGACCTGGAATGTATTGTGATGTTATGATAGTAACATGTCCTGTGTTCCCCTTCCTTAGCGTGCCCCTGGCGCTGTGACCGGTGATTACGTCACTTCCGTTGAGAGTTACCGGAAGTAACCAGGAGTCCCGGGATGGCGTCCGGTGGCGAGCGGGAACGGTGGAGCTTGTGAGTATAAATATTTGTGAGCACCTACACCTGTTATCCTGATGATGGGGCAGAACGCCCCGAAACATTGATGTTTGCACTAGCTTGTGTGCACTAAAGTTTTCTTGATTCTTAATCTTGGAGTGCCGCCTCGTCTCTTTGTTCGTTATACAGGGGGTTGCTACACCCCAGGAGGGCACCCAAGTCAAGTTACTGCTGGGGGTTTGAGCTACCCTGTGGAGTGCCGGATTTGTTCTTCTATATATATATATATATATATATATATATATATATATATGTCCACAGAAAAGTGATGTGTACAGGTGCGCTGGTGATTAGTTAGTCTCAGTCCACAGGTATAAGCACAACACTGGGCTGCAGCACCGGAGTATATTCACAACGCAGCAGTTCTCCTCATATAGCTCTGACTCTCAAGAGCAAAGTATCTGGAAATAGCAAAAGAAGGAGAATGCGCTCATAGTGCAAATCAATTTAATTCATAAACCACATATATACACAGGATAGGTCAAATGAATAGCAGTGAACTCGTACCCTGATGGCCCACTCTGTGGGCTGTGTATCACATGAAAAGTAAAACCACAAGGCAAAAGCTGCAGCCCGCTGCACCTGGATCTGGGACCACACACCGTACCAGCTTCAGCGACCGATCCGTCAGGACACCTGTACCGGGTGAAGTCAGGGATGACAGCTCATGTGGAACAAGAAGCACCTGGTAAGCCCCACCCGAGGTATATATATATATATATATATCACTGAAAGGAATGGAGGAAGAATGTTCATGAATGGACTTACTCCTATACCTGAGGGAGTCAGTGGGTTTTATGCTGCATGATCCATAGGTCCTGGTTGTGATGTCAAAGTGTCCACTTACAGGGACACTGAAATGACTGCCTTTATTACTCCATTTCTATTGGCTGTGAATAATTTTATGACACATGTGAATAAAGAGGGATTTAATGTGAAGCCGTGCTTCTTTAAATAACTTGTGTAATTACCACTATAACTAATGGATATAAAACATGTTCCTTTTCCCTGTTGTTTTAGGTATTCCCCCTTCAAGTATATTCAAAAAGCAGTGGAGGCTAATTAGTTCCTATAATTGTCTCATGTATCTATGTCATTGTAGAGTACACTTATGCAATTTGAAATAATGGACCAATTGCTAGTAACCTCAGTGAAATTATATAAGTATAAAAAGTATAATTAGCAGCAAGACTCTCATTTTAACCTTGTTACTGTATATTAGGTCAATTGCTATACATGTTACACTACATCAAATGTTCATTATTGTTCTATACAATAGTAGACAAAGATAGTATAGGCTTATTGGTAGATTATTTCATTCATATGTAGTGTTCTACTGTGTATAGTGATAGTATGTACACACGTTAATAGAAAAAAAGGATGCAAATTGTGATGTGAGGGTTGAGGTTGAGAACCATTGGTCTAAATCAGAGGCGGCCAAAACGTCGATCGCGATCTACCGGTAGATCGCGGAGCTCTCACCGGTAGATCGCGATCCAAGTGTAACTTGCTGCCTCTGCCCGGAACGTTCCCAATGATGCATTGCGCGGGTGATGTCATGACGTCAGCCGCGCACCCACGCAATGCGCGATTGGGAACGCAATGTGAGGAGCCTGTGCGCCTGCTGGATCTGGGTTGATCCAGTCAGCGCCAGTGGCAGCAGGACAGCAACAGCGGCAGGAAGCAGGAGCAGGCACAGGAGCAGGATCCAGCCAGCGGAGAGACAGCGAGACAGCCAGCGGGGATCCAGCCAGCTAAAGTAAGTATATCTGGCACTGTGGGCACATGGTACTGTGGGGGCATATGTGGCACTGTGGGGGCATATGTGGCACTGTGGGGGCATATGTGGCACTGTGGGGGCATATTTACTTGGCGCAGACGCACTGCGAACATTGCGCATGCGCAGTTTGCGACAAATCGCTCCGTTGCGAAAACCACTAACGAGCAAACAACTCGGAATGAGGGCCATTGTGCGTTACAAGAGGATCCATATACTGTAATCGGCCACGAGAAACTTTATTTAAAATGCATGTAGACATAGGGATCATTGTGTCTTATAACCAATGCAGGGAAATGGCACTGATTTTCCCATTTGAATGTATATATCTGTGATTTATGTCCCCCCGCCCCCCCCCCCCCCTCCCCAAGAATGTAGCAGCTGCACAATGGGGTTAAGGAGCAATCAGGGAGATTGCTGGTCTATTCAGGGAGTCAGGGAGATTGCTTCTATTTCAGGGAGTCTCCTGCAGAATGAGGGAGCGTAGGCAAGTATGGGTTTTACACTTCCACCTCACATAAGGAGGAAATTGAGTACAGCATTTTGGGCCTTAGAAATGTACATGAAAATTGCTGATCCAGGTTTGTTACATTCACAATACAGCTGTTGCACTTAGGAATAAAGAAAACTACATCATACTTCAAACTGATTCAGACACATGGGGTTATGTTTATAAGGCAGTGTTAGATTTAGAAAAGTGCAGCTGGGCAGTCGCAAACGGCTCCACACATAAGAAAGTCCACATACGTAGCTACATAAACTGGCCAGTGCAGGGGCAGGGTACATGATAAAACAAATCACACTGCAAATAACCAATTTTGTTAGCGCAGGTGGGAGGAACAAAGTGGGAGGGGCACAATGGAAGAAGATACACAATACAATAAACCTGATAGTGCGAATGATTATATTAAATTATATATATATAAAAATTAGTGGATCTATTAATAATCAAGAAAATAAATTATTGTTTGAATTGCGACAGACCCCAGAAACTTATCTACACAACTTTCAATTGGAGGAGCAGCTAAAAACAAATGTAAAGGACTGCGCTAGAGAGCCAAGTAATCACAACAATGGCGGTGGTTCCAAATTAATAAGAATTTATTTCACACAGTAAAACATTTAAAATCCAAATTAATAAACAGCGGACAGCACAAACATATACATATACACATAACAGTCAAGATACAAGTAGTAATCAAAGATGTAATTATTACTTCTGCTTCATATGTTGCAATTTAATACATGCATGTATCTTATTCCTCAATGGGCAGTAATGATTTTAAGTTGCAATCCAGTGAAAGACAGCTGATAATGTATAAATTGATGCCTGATATTTGTCAGGACCGGTTAGAGGCTGGGGTCAGGTTGGAATAATAAAGTCATTATAATATATAATGTATCCAAGCTGAAACTTTTATTAGTTCACAGGTGGTCTCTTAATAACAAACGATGAGAATTTATAGTGTGTATGGCCGTCACCATTAGCTGCTACTCACTCTGTCCCTGCGATTCGGGACCCGTTTGCAGCTATGAGGAGTCAGTCTTACCCGAGCGTCCTATGGTGTTGCGTCTACAATGGAAGAAGAGTAAGGTCCCAGGCGGCACCAGACATATGGCAACAGCATAGTAGATGCTCCTTCAAAGTTCATGCTGCAGCCTGCAGGTTCCAAGGCATACTGTACTTGCCTACTTTCTGAGTCCCCTTTCTTGAGAAGTCTGGAGAGAAGATGCTTCTGGCCACATGATGCGATTCTTGGTATTATATCCCCACCCTGTTCATTTCACTAGGAAGTTGGAGGGATGTGGGAGATCTGGCTACTCTTCCAGTTATGTAGGGAACTACAGGTTGAACTCAATGTACAGGTTGAACTCAATGGGCAATTTGTCTTCTTTTAACCTCATTAACTATGTTACCATGTTACCCAAAAAAATCATGAGTCTCCTGCACCTTCCAGGAGAGAAGGCAGTTATGTTCCAAGGTAAGAGATCACAGGAAGGTGAGTAGTGGTGGGGGTGCATAGTGTGAACTGGGGCAATGTGTGGCATAATGTGAATTGTTGATCACTATGCTATACAGGTTGAGTATCCCATATCCAAACATTCCGAAATAAGGTATATTCCGAAATACGGACTTTTTTGAGTGAGAGTGAAATAGTGAAACCTTTGTCTTTCTGATGGCTCAATGTACACAAACTTTGTTTAATACACAGTTATTAAAAATATTGTATTAAATGACCTTCAGGCTGTGTGTATAAGGTGTATATGAAACATAAATGAATTGTGTGAATGTACACACACTTTGTTTAATGCACAAAGTTATAAAAAATATTGGCTAAAATTACATTCAGGCTGTGTATATAAGGTGTATATGAAACATAAATGTGCTTAGATTTAGGTCCCATCACCATGATATCTCATTATGGTATGCAATTATTCCAAAATACAGAAAAATCCCATATCCAAAATATCTCTGGTCCCAAGCATTTTGGATAAGGGATACTCAACCTGTAATATGAACTGGAGCAAAGTGAACAAAAGGCACTAATGTGCCTATGTGAACTGGGGCATCTATGTGGCATTACGTGAACTAGGCACTGAGTGGCATGATGTGAACTGAGGGCACTGAGGGGCATTATGTGAACAGAGGCCACTAAGCTGCATTATGTGAACAGAGGGCACTGAGCGGCATGATGCAAACTGGGGCACTCTGTGGCATAATGTCATTTTGGTCACTACAGTATGTTCAACACATTTGTTTTGCTGGGAATTTTACACATTATAGTATATTTTTTTAAATCACTAGTATATCATTTTGAAAATTTAATTGATAAGGGTCCCCATAAACCTTAATCTGGATCTGGTATGGGAGTTACAGCAATATTGCTCAGTGATATAGAAAATACTTTTACTATATAAAAGAGTGGGCCATTTTCTGGAATATAAATGATTTGCTTAACATATTGAACATTGGTATAAGTACAGTATGTGGATGACATGTGTTATTCAGAAATATGATGAGAGAAGTTTAATAGATACGGTTGTAATATTACATTTATTTTGGAAAAGAATGTGGAGGTGACACAATTTTGGATGTGTTGGAGTCTATAGCAGAAAATAGAAAACAGATCTTTTTTTTGCTGCAAACTAACAGATAAGAACTATGGGGCTCATTCCGAGTTGATCACTCACTAGCAGTTTTTAGCAGCCGTGCAAACGCATAGTCGCCGCCCACGGGGGAGTGTATTTTCGCTTTGCAGGAGTGCGAACGCCTGTACAGCAGAACGCCTGCAAACACATTTTGTGTAAAACAATACCAGCCCTGTAGTTACTTATTCTGTGTGATGATTGCTGCGACGAGTGAAACGGTAATGACGTCAGATACCCGCCCAGCAAACGCCCGGCACGCCTGCATTTTTCAAAACACTGCCAGAAAACGGTCAGTTGACACCCAGAAATGCCCTCTTCCTGTCAATCTCCTTGCGATCGGCTGTGCGTTTGGAAACGTCCCTAGAACCAGTGCAAAACCACAAAGGACTTTGTACCCGTACGAAGCGTGTGCGCATTGCAGTGCATACGTATGCGCAGATTAGCCATTTTTTTTTACTGATCGCTACGCAGCGAACAACGGCAGCTAGCGATCAATCATCTGATAGATTTCATCCTCCGGGAACTACAAAGGATTTACTAAGGAGTCATCTAATTAAGAGCAGAAAGGACATTTTGAGATGATGTAAAATTTGGGAAAGAGGTGATGAAATCATTAATAATCTTATATAGACGGGTTATAATCAGAAAATGTTGTGAAAAAAATTAAGTAGAAGGTTAATTAATATTATGGCCATTATGACTGCAGGCAAATAAGTTGGTGGTAGTAAACAAAATGACTCCATTTATAAGTAGACATGAGCATTTAATGACTTAACTCTCTTCATATATAAAGGGTCCCTAATTTTGGCAAAGTATATGAGCAGATACTACTGTATATGAATCAACATTTCTGATTTGTAGGCCACAATTTGGGAAATAACCTTGTATAAGTAAAGGTACGTTTGTTTTCTGACCAGCACAGTGTAAACTGGATCAATATATTATGCTACATGTGACAGGAGTAATGTACCTCTTGAAACTTCAAAGTACAGTAAGGCATAACAAACATAAATCTACAGTGCATCTGGAAAGTATTCACAGCACTTAACTTTTTCCACATTTTGATATGTTACAGCCTTATTCCACAATGGAATAAATTAATTTTTCCCCTCAAAATTCTACACACAATACCCCATAATGACAACGTGAAAAAAGTGTTTCTGAGATTTTTCAAATTGATTAAAAATAAAAAACTAAGAAATCACATGTACTGTACATAAGTATTCACAGACTTTGCCACGAAGCTGAAAATTGAGCTCAGGTGCATTCTGTTTCCACTGATCATCCTTGAGATGTTCCTACAGCTTAATTGGAGTCCACCTGTGGTAAATTCAGTTAATTGGACATGATTTGGAAAGGCACACACCTGTCTATAGAAGGTCCCACACTTGACAGTGCATGTCTGAGCACAAACCAAGCATGAAGTCAAATAAATTGTCTGTAGACCTCCGAGACAGGATTGTCTCGAGTCACAAATCTGGGGAAGGGTACAGAAATATATCTAATGCTTTGAAGGTCCCAATGAGCACAGTGGCCTCCATCATCTGTAAATTGAAGAAGTTCGGAACCACCAGGACTCTTCCTAGAGCTGACTGGCCATCTAAACTGAGCGATCTGGGGAGAAGGGCCCTAGTCAGGGAGGTGACCAAGAACCGATGGTCACTCTGTCAAAGCTAAAGCATTCCTCTGTGGAGAGAGGTGAACCTTCCAGAAGGAAAACCATCTTTGCAGCAATCCACCAATTAGGCCTGTATGGTAGAGTGGCAAGACGGAAGCCACTCCTTAGTAAAAAGCACATGGCAGCCCACCTGGAGTTTACCAAAATGCACCTGAAGGACTCTCAGACCATGAGAAACAAAATTGTTTGGTCTGTTGAGACAAAGATTGAACTCTTTGGCATGAAAGCCAGGCGTCATGTTTGGAGGAAACCAGGCACCGCTCATCACCAGGTCAATACCATTCCTACAGTGAAGCATGGTGGTGGCAGCATCATGCTGTGGGGATGTTTTTCAGTGGCAGGAACTGGGAGACTAGTCAGGATAGAGGGAAAGATGAATGCCGCAATGTACAGAGACATCCTGGATGAAAACCTGCTCCAGAGCGCTCTTGACCTCAGACTGAAGCAACAGTTCATCTTTCAGCAGGACAATGTTCCTAAGCACACAGCCAAGATATCAAAGGAGTGGCTTCAGGACAACTCTGTGAATGTCCTTGAGTGGCCCAGCAAGAGCCCAGACTTGAATCTGATTGAACATCTCTGGAGAGATCTGACAATGGCTGTGCACTGACGCTTCCCATCCAACTTGATGGAGCTTGAGAGGTGCTGCAAAGAGGAATGGGCAAAACTGCCCTAAGATAGGTGTGCCAAGCTTGTGGCATTGTATTAAAAAAGACTTGAGGCTGTAATTTCTGCCAAAGGTGCATCAACAAAGTATTGAGCAAAGGCTGTGAATACTTATGTTCATGTGATTTCTTAGTTTTTTATTTTTAATAAATTTGTAAAAATCTCAAAAAAACTTTTTTCACATTGTCATTATGGGGTATTGTGTGTAGAATTTTGAGGGAAAAATTAATTTATTCAATTTTGGTATAAGGCTGTAACATAACAAAATGTGGAAAAAGTGAAGCACTGTGAATACTTTCCAGATGCACTGTAATGTTAGAACATTCAGTATGGATAACAAAAATTGTGAAAGTCCAGCAGGTAGATATTTTTTTTACTCATAGGCACAATGTATTATAATTTTAATAGCAGATATTGAAAAGTTGGTACTTGGAAGGGAACTTTGGACAGTAAAGTACATTACATTAAAAGGTACTGAAATTATGTTTTGAAGTAACAGTTTCCTGTGTACTCATACAACATGTATATAATTTATAGTAATACTGTAGGTAGTTTTGCATTTGTATTTTATTTTTTATCATATTTGGATTCAAATACTTTGTTATTTTGTGATAATATTATCGGAACTTGAACTTTAAATAATATACTCAATATTTTCTATATATAACAAATATTTGTATTATTGCAAAATATCTACGGTATATAATAAAATTGACTGCTATTAATAATTTAATAATGATGTCATGTAATGACAGTTGGTCTGAACTTTGACCCCTCACACCATCAGGGATACACAGAACAGAGAGAGGGATTAGTGATAGAGACAGTGGGTAGAGGGAGAAAATGGAGAGGGGGTGAGAAGAGAAAAATAGAGATGAAGGAGGGGGTTAGACAGCAAAAGTAAATAAAAGCCAGACAATACTAGGCATTACATCTGGTGTATGTATAAATAATAATGCATATTCATTATTATCCTAATAGGGAGAGCCAGCCCTAGGCATAGGCAAACTAGGCAAATGCTCAGGGCATTTGTTATGCCTTGGGGCACAAGCAGCTTCTGCTGATTAAAATGATATGCTGCATGCCTATATTCTGTGTGTGACTGCGGCTGTATCTGCATACGAAATGCTACGTAACAGATTGTATTCAAACTTCTGTTTTGGCACACACATAAATAAATGTATAACTAAATAATGAGGTAATGATTTCACTTTGTTGTAAGGATTCTCCATTCTGTTCTGCTGTCACTAGATGGCAACAGTTACTGGTTGTATTCTCCTTTGTCTCCAACAGAGGGTGCACTGTTCTGAACTCATGACTCACCTAGCTGGAAAACATGTTGGACATTCTGCCTTACACACAATTGGCTAGCATGCTAGGGGCCTAAGTCTCAGTTGTAAAGATTTCTCTTAGTGAAAAGTTGGCACACCTATGCAATTTGTATCTGCATTCATAGCTGCACATATGTTATACTGTAACATCTTAAGATGTGTATATACAAAAATGTAGCATTTTTACAATCAACTCTAAATCAGGCCTTGTGTGCCGTTTTCCAGCAACACAACACAGGCTACATCTTTTGCATCTTTTAGCCTTAAGCCTTCCTTGTAGAGATATGGCCGACTGATTCTAAGTTGTGCATCTGCATATGGAAGGCCGTTCCACCTACTGCTTTTATCAGCAGCTGTCATCATTAATATCTAGACCACCCCATGCTGGATGAAAAAGAAGATTAATTGGCAACAAACGTCCCAATTTCGTTGGCACACTGCGACAAAGCTCAGTAGTTGGCTTGCACACCCACAACACTCCCATGACACTCTTGATGTAACGGAACAGTTCTGTGCACTCACATTGTCGCTGTCCATTTACTGTACCACCCACACATGCCCAGTTCTTAAAAAAGTGTGCTCTGTCTATGGATGGCATAGGTAAACGCAGGAGGGGGGGGGGGGTTCTGGCTGCCTGGAAACCCCCCTCCTCTCTGCAAGTTTCTCAAATTATGACAATAATAGCAATAGTATATAATACGATTATTAGAGCTGCTGCCACATCATGCAGGTTATGGAACAGAGCGGAGCTACTGCACATGCCCAGTGGTAGCAACTTCTACCAAGTTTGCTCTATGTGAGGATCTGAGTCCTCAATCAGTGCTCTGGACAAGAGAATAGCTACTAGGAAGAAGCGACAGGAGCTTACCATGTGGTGGGAGAATGTGTGCCTAGAAAGTGCAGTTCTGGTTCTACTATAGTTGTGTACTTTATTTATAGTTTGTTTAACCTTTTATAGTTTGTTTAACCTTTTCCTGACCACTTCTTTATATAATTTAAATGTTTGATACAGCCCATACTATAGACCATCTAAAGTTTTAAATATTAATACTGTATTCCAGACAGTATCCAGTGTATAAAAAGACTAATGTGTACATTAATGTCCAGGGACGTTGCTAGGTTCTTCTACCGCTCCCCCAGTCTCCTGCACTTACTCCAATGTTCTGCAGAGTGGGAGATTGTGGACTACATTTGGAAACCCCTCTCTAGAAATCCTGCGTTTGCCACTGGATGGATGAATCCATCTGTGATTGCAGTTTCTGTCCTTGTGCGTATGCCTTTTTCAGCACATGTGCAGTTTGCGATATCTTTCTACAGTGCATGCGCAGTCTGCAGCTATCAAAACAATCCAGCCGTGTTCCCACTATCATCTGACTTAATTTTCTCTAGCATCAATTTTGCCTCTATATCTTGGAAAAATCATATTTTGAACTGCATGTCATTACTCAAAATATTGATCCTGGTTTGCTATTGCCCGTATTCCAATCCATGCTTTCTCTGTCTCAGTTTGTTCCTTGTTAATCATTTGCTTCCTTGTGTCTCTTGCATGGTTTCATATAGTCTTGTTTACTGTTAAATCATTTTCTTATTTCACAGCGGTGTTTCGTGTATGTGAATTAAAATTTGGGATTCACCTTGTCTTGACAGTTTCTTTAAATAGAAACACTGACAAACAACAGAAAATGGTTAACTACAAAGAATATTACCAACAAATAAACAACAAACCCAAATCAAATGTCACCATGAATATCTTTTTTTGCAAATAACGAAGAGAAAGAAAAGAATTAAGGTCCCTACAATAAATTGTGTTTAACACAGTATATGGACCTAGCGTGCCTCACAACATAATTGCATCAAATAACTATCACTCTTACTAAGCAATTTGCCAAATTGATCATTGTGGATTTCTCTTGGGTTTGAAGTTTTGCATTCACAAGAAAACATTGCTTGAGGCATCTAGTGTTGAGTCTAATATACAGTACATAGTCAATAAATTGAGCCAAGTTCAATATTTAGGTTTATCTGGTGTCAAGTCTAAAATACAAATTACATCTGTGGCCAAATCTAATATGCTTTGGCATATCTAGGGGTATAATTGGTAAAGGTAGATTTATATTGATTTTAATTCAATATGAATCAATAAAAATAGATCTTTAGAAAATATACAGTACCCCCTAGCACCAAGTATAATAGGCAGTCATATCTAGTGCAACGTATAATGGCCCTCATTCCGAGTTGTTCGCTTGCTAGCTGCTTCTGGCAGCCGTGCAAATACTAAGCCGCCGCCCTCTGAGAGTGTATTTTAGCTTAGCAGAAATGTGAACGAAAGGATCGCAGCGCGGCAACAAAAAAAGATTGTGCAGTTTCTGAGCAGCTCCAGACCTACTCCTAGCTTGCGATCACCTCAGACTATTTAGTTCCTGTTTTGACGTCACGAACACGCCCTGTGTTCAGCCAGCCATGCCTGCGTTTCCCCAGGCACGCCTGCATTTGTGAAACTGTGAAAGTAAAGAAAAAACACCCTAAGGTGGATTTTCTCCAGGCGCTGATGAGGGAGATGCACCACAGCAGCTGAAACAAATGGTGTTGGTCAGACCCCCAAAACACAAATGGATATAGAAAAATTAAAGCGCTAACTGGTCACATATGAGAGCAGAAGGTCACGTGAAATTACACATTTATTAAAATGTAAAAGAAACTTAAAAATAGTTTAAAAATTGTAGCAATGTATGAAATGAGCATTGGAGGACATAATTAAAGTGTCAAATTCGCTGTGTATCTCTCAGTCCTGATAAGAATGTATAGACAGTTCACACCTGTTCCAATGAAACAGTCCCTTAATTAATATGCTCACGGTATCCCGTCAATGTTCCATCATGTATGATAGTTACCACCAGCAAATGTCCAAGGTGTTTAAGCGGATAGGCATCCGCAACGGCTTGTCCCTTGTTTGGCTGTGGGTGATGGATGTTCTTCAAACGGGTCCGCAAGTTGAGCCAATGGTGGGGACCTGGTCCAGGTGGAGAGTCTTCAGGAATGGGTAATGGAAGGTACGCACACACAGCACCAATCGCCAACGCGTTTCGTTGCGGTCACGCAACTTTTTCAAGGTGACCGCAACGAAACGCGTTGGCGATTGGTGCTGTGTGTGCGTACCTTCCATTACCCATTCCTGAAGACTCTCCACCTGGACCAGGTCCCCACCATTGGCTCAACTTGTGGACCCGTTTGAAGAACATCCATCACCCACAGCCAAACAAGGGACAAGCCGTTGCGGATGCCTATCCGCTTAAACACCTTGGACATTTGCTGGTGGTAACTATCATACATGATGGAACATTGACGGGATACCGTGAGCATATTAATTAAGGGACTGTTTCATTGGAACAGGTGTGAACTGTCTATACATTCTTATCAGGACTGAGAGATACACAGCGAATTTGACACTTTAATTATGTCCTCCAATGCTCATTTCATACATTGCTACAATTTTTAAACTATTTTTAAGTTTCTTTTACATTTTAATAAATGTGTAATTTCACGTGACCTTCTGCTCTCATATGTGACCAGTTAGCGCTTTAATTTTTCTATATCCACGCCTGCATTTGTATCTGACACGCCTGCGTTTTTCCACACACTCCCCGAAAACGGTCAGTTCATGTCAATCACTCTGCGGTGAGCAGTGCAACTGAAAAGCGTTGCTAGACCTTGTGTGAAACTACTTCGGCTGTTGTGAAAGCACGTCGCACGTGCGCATTGCGCCGCTTATGCATGCGCAGAAGTGCCACTTTTTTGACTAAACGCTGCGCTGCGAACGAAAACAGCTAGCGAACAACTCGGAATGACCACCAATATAAAAAACCAAGTGTAACAAGTAAAACTGTTGACATGTAGTTAAATGGTTAAATGCTAAAAGCTGTCTCTTAACTGTGTATTATTGTGCATGAATCATCAGCCACAATAACTTCACTTTTGGGTTACCAGGCTTAAAGGTCATGCTGATTAGACTGCAGGTGCATGTTGTTTACTTGGCTCTATAAAAGGGTCTGCATATGCCCAAGCCTGTCACTGTGATATTGGAACATTACATCTGCTGTATGGCTGTACAATACATAGCCAGGTAGAGATTGACACCTTATCATATTTTCAGATGTTTATCTTCTATGACCTGCACCCTGTTGTTTTCAATAAAACCCAACTCTGATTTGGAGTCAACGTTTGGACTAACCTTCTTGCTCACATCTGCTACATACCTACCAACCTGTAGACATTTGCCAATACTATTTACTGTATGTCACCAAGTATAACATGCAGAGCCACACCTAATGCCAGGTCCTATATACAGATTCAAATCTAGTGCCAGTTCTAATAAACAGATCCATACAGCATATGCTACCAAGACTTGTACTGTATGTAGAGCCATATTAGTTGCCAATTGTTATATACAGATTAATCCTAATATGCAGAGCCATGCTTCATACCAAGTCTATTGTGCCGAACCATAAGTGCAGCATAGTGGCACAGGTTTGAGGAGCCTCACAGTACTGGGGTCACAGGTTTGATTCCAAGTTGGACATTATTTGAGTTTGTATGTTCTCTCTGTGTTTGAGCATCCTTTGTATGATCTGATTTCTGACCACATGGGAACTTGCACTGAAATCCGACAACATTTCAAAGTTCAGTGTTGTACTGTTGCTGCCTGGAAATCCTGTTCAGACAATGCACTTTAAGCAGATGTGGTGGCAGGGGTGAAGCAGTCCAAATGTTAATGAAAAGAAACAACCGTTACTTTATTTTTAACAGGTATACTTGAAGTTACCTCTCTGTAAACATTGAAGGTACCGTACTGAATTTATTTATGGTAATAAATCCTAAACCCAAAGGCATTTTTAATCTTTCTAAACATGATCTTTCTCAGTCAAAAGCATCTCTACTCAGTAAGGGACTTAAATTTGTACCTACTTAGAAACTCAACAAAATTAGAGATGTTGCCTGCTGTACATTATTAAATATGTCCATAAATTGACTCTCGAGATCTGACTAATTATAAAAGCACATTGAAATACAAACTGAAACCTCGTTCCAAATAATAACCCATGGAATCTAAAGATGGACAAAATGATGAAGGACCTTTATGACACTACAATGACATCCATTCTAAAAACACATCTCACCAATCATTAAAAGAATGCGCTTAAGATACTCCAAAAGAACAGTTATGTGCTAATCAAACATGTGAACAAGGAGCAAGGTTTGGTCATTATGGACAGGACAAATTAATTGAAAGAGGCAAACTGGCTACTTACTGTAGCTGCCAGAAGTTAGTCACTGCTCTACCCTATGACATCATGGGAGGTTTTGTCAGTGATAAAATAAATCTCCTAGTGTGAGACTTAAAGTCTAACATTATTAATAGATATATAAGTACTGTCCCACTACTTAATTCTATTAAATCCAATTAAACCCATTAGTTACTTTCTGCCAGAAATCCACAAGTTCCATGAAAATCCACCAGGAAACCTAAATTGTTGGGATAGATTTGCTCACATCATATGCATTGGAATATGTACAGTAGATGTATCCTGATCTTCCATCCTCTTTAAAAGTGTACAGAACAATATTCAAGTTTATAAAGGGTAAGATTTAGGGGCCAATTTATTACTATTATTATTATTATTATTATTATTATTATTATTTATTAACAGTTTTTTATATGGTGCAGCAAATTCCGTTGCACTTTATAATTGGACACAATGATAAAACAAAACTGGGTAATAATAGACAGTCATAGAGGTAGGAAGGCCCTGCTTGCAAGCTTACAATCTATAGCAAAATAGGCATTGATACACAAGTATAGGTGCTTTCTATTGCATAGTTGTCCACCAGATTGCAAAGGTTCTCGGTGGGCTGCACGTCACATCACAGCAATGATGAACCAGGGTCAGGAGGAAGGGAAAGTGAAGAAAATGTGAGGATATGTATGGACTGTACAGTGGGGATATAGGGGGTCATTCCGAGTTGTTCGCTCGTTCTTTTTTTGTCGCAACGAAGCGAATAGTCGCTAATGCGCATGCGCAATGTCCGCAGTGCGCCTGCGCCAAGTAAATTTGCTATGCAGTTAGGTATTTTACTCACGGCATTGCGAGGTTTTTTCTTCGTTCTGGTGATCGTAGTGTGATTGACAGGAAGTGGGTGTTTCTGGGCGGAAACTGGCCGTTTTATGGGTGTGTGCGAAAAAACGCTACCGTTTCTGGGAAAAACGCGGGAGTGGCTGGAGAAACGGAGGAGTGTCTGGGCGAATGCTGGGTGTGTTTGTGACATCAAACCAGGAACGACAAGCACTGAACTGATCGCACTGGCAGAGTAAGTCTCGAGCTACTCAGAAACTGCACAGAGAAGTATTTTCGCAATATTGCGAATCTTTCGTTCGCAATTTTGATAAGCTAAGATTCACTCCCAGTAGACGGCACCTTAGCATGTGCAAAGCTGCTAAAAGCAGCTTGCGAGCGAACAACTCGGAATGACCCCCATAATTGGATAGGAAAGCTTATAATGTTTAAGTGAGCGGTTCTGGAATTTGATAAGCTTGTCTGAATAGGTGAGTTTTCAGGGAATGCTTGAAGGTTTGGATACTAGACGGGAGTCTTATTGTGCATGGTAGTGGAGTGGGCGCAGCTCAAAGAAAGTCCTGCAATCGTGCATGGGAGCAAGTAAAGTGTGGATGAGAGACGTAGATCTTGTGAAGAGGTCGGGTTGGGAGATATTTTCAAATAAGGTGAAGAGATGTATATAGATGTAGTTTTGTTAATGGCCTTGTGTATGAGTAAAAGTATTTTATATTGAATAAGGTAAAATACAGGTAATCAATGGAGGGACTGACATAATGGATCTGCAGACGATGAACATCTAGCGAGGAAGATTAGCAGAGCTGTTTCTTGCGGTGGGCGAGGCTTGTCGTGGCACGGGGCACCCGCCGCGGTACTTTTCAATGCTCCAGGTGCTCCCCTTCCTCCCTGTCATTAGTACTCCGCTCGAGGGGAGGCTGAGTTTCATGGAATGACGCGTTTGCGTCGTGACGTCACGACATAACACGTCATTTTGTGAACAGAGTACTATGATGGGGAGGAGCTGCTGGCGGGTGGGTGGGCGCTGTACACACCCATGACCATGTGCACTACAGTACACAACTAGCTGGCAACTAGCACACACTCCTGGCACTACACACCCCATGTAACTAGCACACACTCCTGCACTAAACACCCCTGGCAACTAGCACACACCCCTGGAAACTAGCAAACACTCCTGGCATTACACACCCCTGGCAACTAGCATTACACACCCCAGGCATTATACACCCCAGAGCCCTGACAACGAGCAGTACCCCTGGCAATGAGCACTACACAACCCTGCCAACTAGCATTACACACCCCCGGAGCCCTGACAATGAGCATTACCCCTGGAAATGAGAATTACACAACCCTGGCAATGATCATGACACCCATCCCAGAGCATGAAACCACTGGCAACAAGCATGGATCCCAGTGCATGAAACCCCTGGCAATGAGCATGGCAACTAGCATGACACCCAGCGCGTGAAACCCTTGGCAATGAGCAGGTAATTTAAAAGTAATTAGAAACTTTACTGTAGGGCATAATGTATCATAGGCATTGCGGTGTGTGGCATAATATGGTGCAGGGGGCATAATATGGTGCATGGGGCATTACTGTGTGGGGTTTAATACGGTGAAATTTATTTTTTCCCCCTGTGGTCTGTTGATGCAGGGTGAAAAACTGGGGTGTAAGGTAGTCTGTTCAGGTGAGACCACGCCCATTTTAGCAAGGTCACGCCCCCTTATATGGAGCACGCCTGCAATTTTGTGTTTCTTATATCTATGGGGGGGGGGCAAATTGGCTAGTAACTGCCCTGAAGATTAGCCTCGCAACTGCATTCAGAATGGATTGTACGGGTATAAGTCTCTATTTGGTAAGACCAGTAAGAAGACTGTTGCAATAATCAGTGTGGGAGATAATGAGAGCATGGAATAGAGTTTTTGCAGTGTCTTGTGTAAGGTATGGTCATATTTTGGATGGTCATATTTTTTAGATGCCTGTAACATGATTTTGAGACAGATTGAATGTGGGAAACAAAGGACAGTTCTGAGTCAAGCATGACACCTAGGCAGCAAGCTTGTTGTGTAGGGTTAATTGTTGAGTTATCAACAGTGATAGAGATATCATGTTGGTAACTACTATTGGCTGGTGGAAATATAATTAACTCTGTCTTGGAAATATTAAGTTTGAGGTGGCGAGGTGAAACAGCAGAGAGGCATTCAGTAACACGGACCAATACAGATAGAGACAAATCATGGGAGCATAGGTAGTTTAAGTATCATCTGTGTACAAATGATACTGAAATCCAAATGAGCTGATCAGTTTACCAAGAGATGAGGTATACATTGAGAAAAGTAGAGGACCTAAGACTGAGCCTTGCGGTCCTCCAACTAAAAGAGGTAGCGAAGAGGAGGTGGATTCGTACACTGCTCAAAAAAATAAAAAGAACACTAAAATAACACATCCTAGATCTGAATGAATGAAATATTCTTATTAAATACTTTGTTCTTTACATAGTTGAATGTGCTGACAACAAAATCACACAAAAATTATCAATGGAAATCAAATTTATTAACCCATGGAGGTCTGGATTTGGAGTCACACTCAAAATTAAAGTGGAAAAACACACTACAGGCTGATCCAACTTTGATGTAATCTCCTTAAAACAAGTCAAAATGAGGCTCAGTAGTGTGTGTGGCCTCCACGTGCCTGTATGACCTCCCTACAACCCACACAAGTGGCTCAGGTAGTGCAGCTCATCCAGGATGGCACATCAATGCGAGCTGTGGCAAGAAGGTTTGCTGTGTCTGTCAGCGTAGTGTCCAGAGCATGAAGGCGCTACCAGGAGACAGGCCAGTACATCAGGAGACGTGGAGTAGGCCGTAGGAGGGAAACAACCCAGCAGCAGGACCGCTACCTCCGCCTTTGTGCAAGGAGGAACAGGAGGAGCACTGCCAGAGCCCTGCAAAATGACCTCCAGCAAGCCACAAATGTGCTTGTGTCTACTTAAACAATCAGAAACAGACTCCATGAGGGTGGTATGAGAGCCCGACGTCCACAGGTGGGGGTTGTGCTTACAGCCCAACACCGTGCAGGACGTTTGGCATTTGCCAGAGAACACCAAGATTGGCAAATTCGCCACTGGCGCCCTGTGCTCTTCACAGATGAAAGCAGGTTCTCACTGAGCACATGTGACAGACGTGACAGAGTCTGGAGACGCCAAAGAGAACGTTCTGCTGCCTGCAACATCCTCCAGCATGACCGGTTTGGCAGTGGGTCAGTAATGGTGTGGGGTGGCATTTCTTTGGGGGGCCGCACAGCCCTCCATGTGCTCGCCAGAGGTAGCCTGACTGCCATTAGGTACCGAGATGAGATCCTCAGACCCCTTGTGAGACCATATGCTGGTGCGGTTGGCCCTGGGTTCCTCCTAATGCAAGACACTGCTAGACCTCATGTGGCTGGAGTGTGTCAGCAGTTCCTGCAAGACGAAGGCATTGATGCTATGGACTGGTCCGCCCATTCCCCAGACCTGAATCCAATTGAGCACATCTGGGACATCATGTCTCGCTCCATCCACCAACGCCACGTTGCACCACAGACTGTCCAGGAGTTGGCGGATGCTTTAGTCCAGGTCTGGGAGGAGATCCCTCAGGAGACCATCCGCCACCTCAGCAGGAGCATGCCCAGGTGTTGTAGGGAGGTCATACAGGCACATGGAGGCCACACACACTACTGAGCCTCATTTTGCCTTGTTTTAAGGACATTACATCAAAGTTGGATCAGCCTGTAGTGTGTTTCTCCACCTTAATTTTGAGTGTGACTCCAAATCCAGACCTCCATGGGTTAATAAATTTGATTTCCATTGATAATTTTTGTGTGATTTTGTTGTCAGCATATTCAACTATGTAAAGAACAAAGTATTTAATAAGAATATTTCATTCATTCAGATCTAGGATGTGTTATTTTAGTGTTCCCTTTATTTTTTTGAGCAGTGTAGAAGCAAACACTGAAGCGGCAATTAGATAGGTAGGATAGGAACTAACAAAGGACTGTGTCCTGAATACCTAGGGATTGTAGTGTTTGTACGAGAAGAGAGTTGTCAACAGTATTAAAAGCAGCAGAGAGATCTAGAAAAATAAGAAGTGAGTAATGGCCTTTAGACTTCGCAGTGACCAGATCATTCACTACTTTAGTCAGTGCTGTCTCTGTGGAGTGTTGGAAATGAAAGCCTGACTGATGTGGGTCCAATACGTTGTGTGAGTTAAGAAAGTGTGTGAGGCGAGTGTTGGCAAGTTTCTCAAGTAGCTTGGAGGGGCAAGGGAGCTGTGAGATGGAATGGTAGTTTGAGATAGAGTTAGAATCAGAATTTTGTTTTTTCAGACTGGGAGTAATCACTGCATGCTTGAACAGTGAAGGAAAGATACCAGTAGAGAGAGAGATTACAGCTGTTAGTTAAGGTTGGGATGAGCACAGGAGGCAGAGATTTACTTATTTGTGAGGGTATAGGATCAAGAGGAGAGGTATTAGAGTAGTAGGATGAGAAGAGTGTTGATACTTCATCTTCATTTGTGGGTTCAGGTAGAGAACTGAGTAGGTCACTGGCTGAGGAAGAGCATAACATTTAATCTTGAATCTTATCAATTTTGTCCTTGAAGTAGGAAGTAAGATTTTGCACCTTGATAGTGGCTGGTGTTAGGTTCCTAGTGCTCAGAACAAGGGAGATGTTGCGTAGTGAGTCCTGAGCACCAGAACGTGACGCTGAAACGAGGTGTGGTGTGGAAATAGCCCCTAGCACCCTACCTCAGTTGTTTCACCCGTGTGGTCCGTTCACGCCTGAGTGACTATGGTTTCTTGGGCCCACGGCAGCCGCGTTTGAAGGGCGGATTAGGTCTGCCCAACTCCGATGCCCCCAGGTCTTAGATTGAGACAAGGCGTGAACCGAGACAGGCAGAATCCCAAACGACAGACCGGTGGACACCAAGAAGCCAGATATTCGACCAGGCACAGACAAAGCCATAGGACTCCTGGACAGGAACGCTTGCAAACTATATGTAACTAAAACCTCAGGATTTCTATTATATGTATATATATAGTCTTTCATGTCTTGGTACAGGTACAGCTCGGTGTGCTGGGGGACACCAGGGGTTTATCCCCAATGTATTTCTAGCCAGACTACCCCCTCCCTTTCATGCACCTGAATTGTACTTCCTAATTGATTTGAGCAACTTACATTTTGTTCTGTTAGTATGAGGGGCATGGATGGGACCAGTGTTTGGAGGGTATGCTGGTCTCTGTATTGCCGGGGGTATCTTCAGGTAAGTTAGCTCTCAATTCGGATACATTTGCTCAGATGCCATTATCATGTGGCATCATGTTATATTACCCGGAAGGGTTGTTATAATTATTATTAGTACCTGGGGTGGGTCTAGGGTGCGGTTCCCCCTGGATTGGTGGGGCTGGGCTGCTCTGGGGTAGAACACTGTGAGATCTTATTTAGCACCCCCTTAATACATTTATTAATCCTTCTGGTCTTTTAATTACACTCTCACTAGTATATTAATTTTTGTATATAGTTTTTGTTTTCCTTTTATTAACACATACTAACACTTTACCTTCTCGCGTTGTGCTGCCCTGGGGTAGCTGGCCTTTGCTGGCTTGAGGGGTCCTGCACCCCGGGCCCAGACCTAGAGTTAGGGACCACCAGCATCAGAGGAGCCTTGTCGGGGCCTGGTGGCTTATCATACGTTTGCAAACTGTACGTAACTAAGACCTCTGGATTTCTATTATATGTATATATATAGTCTTTCATGTCTTGGTACAGGTATAGCTCGGTGTGCTGGGGGACACCAGGGGTTTATCCCCAATTATAACAACCTGTTAGGCTGCATCAGACCATTGGTAGTGTCCTGTGTCATCAGTAATTTCAGTCATTAATGTGATGCATGTTGTCTCTTATAACTCCCAAAAAATAATGGAGAACAAAAATTTTGGGAAGAAAATAGGGAAAGATCAAGAAGAACCACTTCCTCCTAGTGCTGAAGCTGCTGCCACTAGCCATGACATAGACGATAAAATACCATCAACGTCGTCTGCCAAGGCCGATGCCCAATGTGATAGTAGAGGGCGTGTAAAATCCAAAAAGCCAAAGTTCAGTAAAGAGAACCAAAAAAATAAATGTAAATGGTCTGAGGAGAAACGTAAACTTGCCAATATGCCATGTACGACACGGAGTGGCAAGGAATGGCTGAGGCCCTGGCCTATGTTCATGGCTAGTGGTTCAGCTTCACATGACGATGGAAGCCCTCATCCTCCCACTAGAAAAATTAAAAGAGTTAAGCTGGAAAGAGCACATAAAAGAACTGTGTGCTCTGAGATGGTATCACAAATCCCCAAGGAGAGTCCAATTATGTCGGCGGTTGCAATGCTTGACCTTCCCAACATTGGAGGGGAAGAGGTGGCTCCTTCCACCATTTGCACACCCCCTGCAAGTGCTGGAAGGAGCACCCACAGTCCAGTTCCTGATATTCAAATTGAAGATGTCACTGTTGAAGTACATCAGGATGAGGATATGGGTGTTGCTGGCGCTGAGGAGGAAGTTGACGATGAGGATTCTGATGGTGATGTGGTTTGTTTAAGTCAGGCACCGGGGGAGACACCTGTTGTCCTTGGGACGAAGAAGCCATTTGTGATTCCTGGGCAAACTACCAAAAAAGCCACCTCTTCGGTGTGGAATTATTTCTCCTCAAATACGGACAACAGGTGTCAAGCCATCTGTTGCTTCTGTCAATCTGTAATAAGTAGGGGTGAGGATGTTAACCACCTGGGAACATCCTCCCTTATACGTCACCTACTCATTCATCAGAAGTCACTGTCAAGTTCAGAAACTTTGGGTAAGAGTGTAAGCAGTCCACTGGCACCTAAATCCCTTCTTCCTCCTGTTCCCAAACTCCTGCAAGACAAACCACCAACTCCCTCAACGTCAACTTCCTCAGTCAGGAACGTCGGTAGTCCTGCAGGCCATGTCACTGGCAAGACTGAGGAGTCCTCTCCTAACCGGGGTTCCTCCGTAGGATCCTTGAGTGGTATGCCTGCTGTTGCTGCTGCTGCTGCTGTTGTTGCTGCTGGAAGTCGATTGTCATCCCAAAGGGGAAGCCGGAACACCACTTGTACTACTTCCAGTAAGCAATTGACTGTCCAACAGTCCTTTGTGAGGAAGATGAAATATGACAGCAGTCATCCTTTTGCAAAGAAGATAACTGAGACCTTGACAGCTATGTTGGTGTTAGACGTGCGTCCGGTATCCACCATTAGTTCAGAGTCACTTAAAGATTTGTTTGAGTTACTGTGTCCCTGGTATCAATTCCCATCTAGGTTCCACTTCTCTAGGCAGGAGATACCGAGAATGTACACAGACGTCAGAAAAAGAGTCACCAGTGTCCTAAAAAATGCGGATGTATCCACTGTCCACTTAACCACGGACATGTTGACAAGTGGAACAGGGCAGACTAAGGACTATATGACTGTAACAGCCCACTGGGTAAATGTATGGCCTCCCGCAGTAGCACCAGTAGCAGTATCTTGCAAATGCCAACTCATTCCTAGGCAGGCTACGCTATGTATCACCACTTTCCATAAGAGGCACACAGCTGACAACCTCTTACAGAAACCGAGGAACATCATCGCAGAATGGCTTACCCCAATTGGACTCTCCTGGGGATTTGTGATATTGGATAACGCCACCAATATTGTGCGTGCATTACAACTGGGCAAATTCCAGCACATCCGATGTTTTGCACAAACAATTAATTTGATGGTTCAGATTTTTTTTTTTAATGAGAGGGGTGTGCAGGAGATGCTGTCGGTGGCCCGATAAATTGTGGGTCACTTCGGCATTCTTCCACTGCGTGCCGAAGACTGGAGCGCCAGCAAACACTCCTGAACCTGCCCCGCCATCAACTGAAGCAAGAGGTGGTAACGAGGTGGAATTCAACACACTATAGGTTTCAGAGGATGGAGGAGCAGCAAAAGGCCATTCAAGCCTATACATCCACCTACGATATAGGCAAAGGAGGGGTAATGAACCTGACTCAAGCGCAGTGGAGAATGATTTCCGTCTTGTGCAAGGTTCTCCAACTCTTCGAACTTGCCATGCGTGAAGTCAGTTCAGACACTGCCAGCTTGAGTCAGGTCATTCCCCTCATCAGGCTTTTGCAGAAGCAGCTGGATAAATTGAAGGAGGAGCTAAGATTCTGCAAAGTATGTAGGACTTGTGGATGGAGCCCTTGATTCGCTTTGCCAGGATTCAAGGGTGGTCAATCTGTTGAAATCAGAGCACTACATTTTGGCCACCGTGCTCGATCCTAGTTTTAAAGCCTACGTTTAATCTTTCTTTCCAGCAGACACAAGTGTGCAGAGGTGCAAAGACCTTCTGGTTAGAAAATTGTTAAGTCAAGCGGAACATGACCCGTCAACAGCTCCTCCTTCAATTTCTACTGCCACTGGGGCTGCAAGGAAAAGGATAACATTTCCTAGCCCACCCGCTGGCGGTGATGCAGGGCAGTCAGGAGCGAAAGCTGACATCTGGTCTGGACTGAAGGACCTGCCAATGATTACTGACATGTCTACTGTCACTGCATATGATTCTGTCACCATTGAAAGAATTGTGGAGGATTATATGAGTGACCGCATCCAAGTAGGCATGTCAGACAGTCCGTACGTATACTGGCAGGAAAAAGAGGCAATTTGGAGGCCCTTGCACAAACTGGCTTTATTTTACCTAAGTTGCCCCCCCTCCAGTGTGTACTCCGAAAGAGTGTTTAGTGCAGCCGGTAACCTTGTCAGCGATTGGCGTAGAAGGTTACTTCCAGAAAATGTGGAGAAGATGATGTTCATCAAAATGAATTATAAAGTCTTCCGGGAAGACCTTTACCAGCAATTGCCTCAAGAACATACACAGGAAACTGTAATGGTGGATTCCAGTGGGGACGAATTAATACTCAGTGAGGAGGATGTACACGGTGAAAGGGGTGAGGAATCGGAGGATGATGATGAGGTAGACATCTTTCCTCTGTAGAGCCAGTTTGTGCAAGGAGAGATTGATTGCTTCTTTTTTGGTGGGGGCCCAAACAAACCAGTCATTTCAGCCACAGCCATGTACCAGACCCTGTCGCTGAAATGATGGGTGTGTTAAAGTGTGCATGTCCTGTTTATACAACATACGGGTGGGTGGGATGGCCTAAGGACAATTCCATCTTGCATCTCTTTTTCTTCTTTGTATTATGTGCTGTTTGGGGACTAGGTTTTTTTTGTGCCATCCTATCTGTAACTGCAGTGCCACTCCTAGATGGGCCAGGTGTTTGTGCCGAACACTTGTGTCGTTTAGCTTAGCCATCCAGCTACCTAATTGCACCTCTTTTTCTTCTTTGCATCATGTGCTGTTTGGGGCATTTGATCTTCATATCTGCCCTCCTGTCTGCTACTGCAGTGCCACGCCTAGATGGGCCTAATTGTTTATGTCGCTTGGCTTAGCCATACAACTACCTCATTGCAATTCTTTTTCTTCTTTGCATTATGTACTGTTTGGGGACTAGTTTTTGAATAGTGCCATCCTGTCTGTAACTGCTGTGCCACTCCTAGATGGGCCAGGTGTTTGTGCCACACACTTGTATCTCCTTAGCTTAGTCATACAGCCACCTCGGTGCAACTTTTAGGCCTAAAACAATATTGTGAGGTGTGAGGTGTTCAGAATAGACTGGAAATGAGTGGAAATGATTGTTATTGGGGTTAATAATACTGTAGGAGCAAAATTACCCCCAAATTCTATGATTTTAGCTGTTTTTATGGGGTTTTCCCCAAAAAAATCATCCAGATCCAAAACCAAAACCAAAACATGAAAGGGTGGTTTTGGCAAAAACCAAGCCAAAACCAAAACACGAAAATGGAATTAGAACCAAAACCAAAACACAAAACACGAAAACTACCAGCCGCACATCTCTAGTTTTTGTTAGTGTCATGTTAATTTAGAGTGCCACCGTTGAGATCTAGGCCTACGTGGAGTGTGATGGGTAACTGAAGCCACTTTATCAAGGGCTATTTCTAGAGTCTGGTTCAGGTCTGAAACAGCCGTCTCAGGAGCATTGAATGCAGAAATAGGTGAAATTAGTTGTTGGAGTAAGGTGGAAAGTTCTTGAAAAGTAATTGTTTTAATATTTCTTAAGTTTTGAGGAGGATTGGAGGGCTTCAGTGATACTGAGTTTGAAGAAATGGAGGAGAGCATGCATGTGTTATGTTGTGATCTGAGAAAGGGAAAGAGGTTTTAGTGAATACAGAAATTGAGCATAGTCTGGTGAATACTAGATCAAGGCAGAGGCCCTCCTGATAAGTAGAAGAGTCAGTCCATTGGTAGAGGCCAAGAGAGGATGTTAGAGAGAGAAGTTTGGAGGCATGAGCAGAAAATTTTGGACTATCAATAGCAATATTGAAAGCGCCCATGATGATGGTGGAGATGTCAGAGGAAGGAAGTGAGGGATCCAGACAGCAAATTCTGCTAGAAATTGTTTGTTTTGGCCAGGTGGGCAACATGCAAAGAGAAAGGAGTGTAATTTCTGATAGAATGTACTTCAAATGATGTAAATGTAAGTGATGGAACCTGTTGTAGAACTGTGTATGTGAAAGATTGGGATAGTAATAATCCAAACCCACCACCTTTAATGCTACCAGGCCTAGAGGTGTGTGTGAAATGGAGACCATCGTATGACAGTGCTGCATTGGAGGTTGTGTCTGATTGTTTGAGCCATGTTTCTGTAATAGCCAGCAGGTTGAAGTTGTTAGATATGAATAGGCCATGAACAGATGTTAATTTCTTACAAATAGAGTGCGCATTCCATAAGCCACAGTTTAATGATTTGGAAGGTGATGGGAGGCATGTGATGTTTATTAAGTTAGCTGTATTTCTACATTGTTGTGAATCAGATGAATGTGAGTGGGGCAATTGTTTGGGGCCTGGATTTTGTGAAATAGAAGCAGGAGAGAGAGAGAAATATAATTGTAGGGGCTTTGTAAGTGCTTTTTATGGTGACAGGTTGTGGATGTTATTGTCAAAGTAGAAAGATAGAGTAAAAAGCTCATGACTGTTGATAAGAGGAGAGTGGATAATTGAGGCTGCAATGTGTACAGAGGAATGTGTTGTAGTGAGAGAGAATGGTGTATTTGCTTTGGAGAGAATACCATGGAGTGCAATGAAGTACAATGTTTTCAGGTACATGGTGTGTTTGAGATAGAAGTTATTTAGGCTAGAGCATAATGAATGGTTAAGTTTTTAAATTAAACATTCTAATACTTGTTTACTGGTGCCATTCAGCTGTTCATTAAAAGACAGTCATGAACAATTTGTGTAGGTGAATGCACCATCCACTATGAGGATGCAGATGTGCTGTGATAATATCGGCCCAATCCGCAATGCAATAATTGATTACATCGCATGGATGTATAAATTATCGCATGCAGGGACAGAGCTTGCGAGAAAGCACTGGTAAATTGAAGTATTTTTCACAAAAAGTAGCCCAATTATGTGCTGCACATGCGCAGCCACCTGACATCGCTACCACTACCCCCCTCCTCGCCGTGACCCCCCCCAACCCTGATCATACTCACCAACACCTATGGATAGGTGATCAGAGCTCCTGGATGGCTGTCGGTCATCGAGGCTCCCTGCTGCTGTTATATCTGGTGATGTAAAATGAGCTGCCGCTTTCCAGCATCACTTTACAGCACTTGGGGTTACAGGAGCAGCAGGGAGCCTTGATGACCAGCAGCCCTTACTGGAGCACCGATCACCGGCCCCTGGGTAGGCAACTATGATTGTTTTATTTTTTGGAAAATGCTATCTGGTTGCTAAAAAAAATTAGAATTAAAGGGTTTGGAACAGTTTTTCATGAAAACTGCTCCAAAAGCCCTTTAATTCATTCAGGTGATATTAAAATAATGTGAATAAAGTATATGAACACTTTGGTTCATATACTTACAGACAGAATTTGTTTATTCCCATGCACTTATCCATATGGGCTTATGGAATCACCTTCCATAACTGAATTGTGTCACATTTGTTCTTCTTCTGGCACAAACTAGAAGTTGATCATGTGCTCTACCATAGGGATCTGGAACAGAAGACTGCCTTAAGTAGACCCAGCACTCCAACACGTGGAACTGGAAGTGACATCATTCCAGCCTTCTGCTACACAAACTCCATTACAATTACTTGCTAAATATACCTGTTATAGGTATTGTATATAACAGGTATATTTACCTAAATAAGGATATAACACATTGAGGAAGATACTTGCCTGTACTTACCCAGGAGATTTGGTTGCAGCTGTTCAGTTGCCTCTTTATTGTGCATGTGCTGAAGCCTCAGTGTGCAAGTGCTGCAACAGTGCTGCGGCTCCTGTCACAGTATGGAGGAAGCCGCAGCTTGATTGATAAGCTGCAGGAATTTGGAGGCGGGAACCAGGCCGTAGAGAGGTGTGCCAGGCTCATGTGCTTTCTGGGGGTATGGCCTATTTGTGGGAGGTGTGATAATGCTCCCTTATAAAAAAAATGAAACAAAAACATTGACACACAAAATATGGGTGCACCATCATGCACCTCAGTAAGGGCCAAATCCAGAGTGCAAAGGCAGAGGAGATTTCTGTTAAGCAGCAGCAGCAGCCTCCGTGGCCATGCTGCAGCCCAGCCAGCACACAACAGCATGTGCTGCTAGACAAAGAAGCAGCTGATACTGACAGGTAATCGAGGAGGAGGGAGGGAGGTGGTAACCCCTTTCTTCCTGTTGTGCCCCTCCATCAGCCCTGGGCATGGGTAATTAGTTCCTGCTCCCCGCTCTCGGCAGCAATGGTGAGAACAGCATGTGTTTCAGAAAAGAGGTGTGTCGCCTTTCTTTTCGGGCCGCACCAAAGCCAGTGACTGCTTCCTAGGATGTAGATTCACTGGCAGCTTAGTTGCAATGGCCAGTCTGGCTGAGAGGGTCTCATTGCTGCATTTCCATACACAGCCAGCAGATCTGAAGAGCCGTCAGCGTGCGCCTTTTTACAAAAGACGGCTCCTGCGTCATTTTCATAAAATCCCAAATACGCTGCTACCAAAGATGCAGCTCCGGCACCACTTGTGTCCACCTCTGAATCATGCCCACTGTCACGCAACGTCATCCACCACCAACTTATTTATTAAGTCATCTTTGTCTTGTCTTTCTGTTTGGATATATGCATGTTATCAGAGTTATTTGTAAGAACAACTATGGAGTTCATACAGTAGTTGTCAAATGTCCCTATTCACCAGGGACAGTGTCATACATTCTCAAAGATAAGGCGCCCATAACTTTATTGTGATTACCTTAACCTTTCTTAAGCTAGCTTATCACTAAAATAAATTGACACCACACCGAAATAAAGACACGGACACGGTAGCTGGAGTTAAAGGTCAGACGATATTTATTGATCGCTGACCAACTCTTTAAACAGTAATTGTAATTGAAATGGAATTAATTTAGATTGTGAAATTAAATTTAGATTGGAGGATGGCAAAGGAAAGTCGCTACCAGACACCAGCTCCAGTCACCTAGATGAAAACCATCACACCAAGGAGGGGAGTACCCAGACCCCGCCTCCTTCCTGCATAACCCGCATTGTGCTGGCCTCACCACTCTTTTCTCTGGCAAACGTTCGGTTCCCGCAGGGGAAAGTCTAAATGTCCAACCGCAAGAGAAGGACACACCTGCCTTCCTTCTAAAGAGGGTGCCCCACAATGACCACTTATGCCTGTTTGACCGCTGGTTGGTAGCGACTTCCCGCCACCAAAGGTTTACAAAACCGCCACCGCCATCCGAACAAAACAAGAATAACAAACTACAGAAAACCTAACGAAAAGGACCAAAAACATCTTCCAGGAAGACCTGCACTCCGTCCGGAGAAAGATGGACCCCATCCTCCTTGTAGAACTGCCGGTTACGCAGCACAAGTAAAGGATGCCTGACAGCTACTCCCCCTATGGCCCTAACGAACAGAGACACCGCCGAATTCACCTTCTTGCGGGCCTTCTCCAGAGCTGAGAAACGCACCGCACCCCGCCAATGAAAACGCGGAACTATCTCCGACCAAACAATACAGACTCCTGGCCAGTGACAACGAATCGCCACCAAATCCGCCTTAATGGACAAAATCAAATCTATGCCCTTAACTCGGCCCAAATCATTGCCACCTAAATGCAGGACGATACAACTGGGGCGACCCCAGCTGCGCTCACGCTGAAAAAGGATCTGCAACAAATCCCCCCAAAGCATGCCCCTGACACCTACCCAATGCAACTCCCTAGATCCGAAAACATCAGCCGCCCTAAGGGCCATGGGATGCCTTGCCGCCCAAAACACATAAGAATGGCCAACCAGCCACACATGCTCCCCAAAATCAATGACAGCTGAAAAAGAAAACACCCTAACATCATAAATTTGAACACAAAAAACATAGGTAATGCATTAATGCAATAACAGAAATAACCCAAGTGAAGGAGAAAACTCAAAAAACCTCCCGTGGACCTTGAGAGAACAGCCAATTAAAATTAGGCCCCCTCGGAGGAAAATTAAAAAATTCACTTCACACCCTCGATTCCTGAACGGTAAGCGTTCAAAAACCGACGAGTAAACAAGTTTTTGGGTTAGCGCAACAGGCGCACTACATCTTATCACAACGGACATAAGACTTATAGGAGGCAGACTTCCAACAGCCCAGCTCCCGAATAGCCGCAGGGGATGAGCCCGTAGCCGCTGCATGGGTAGCCGCCCCAATCCAAATGGAATGGGTACCGAAGTCCGCCCCTCGCAGGCCAAGCGCCTCCAAACATTTCTTAAACACTGCAGCAAATTGAAACTTCGTCAGCGGGCCAGCGTGTGCATGCACCAGCAACTGGTCGCCCCCTGAAGGCCTCAACCGGAGATACTCCTGTGCCAACCTCAGCGGGCATGCACTCGCCTCCTCCCAGGCCTCCAAGGACACCCAGCGACCCCAACCTGTTTGATCTGTCTTGGACCGCACAATCCTACAGAGCAACAGGCCATCCTGCAGGCGCACATTCCCGTAAAGCATACCGGAGTCACGAGATGCCTTACTGCACGCCACTAACTCGCTCACCCGGAAAGCCCGAAAGAAAGCTAGCGCAAAAGCACATCTAAATAGAGCCACCTCGAACTCCGAGATCGCAATTTGAGGCAGCACACGCAGCAACTCCGTTAGAAGCTGCAACGTCACGGGTCTACGGGAGTCCGCGGGCACCGGACGCATCCTAGCCCATCCTTTGAGCGCTCTGGAAAGGACAAAAGACCCGGTGGGGTCCGTCATCCCGCGGAGCCGAGAGTGAAAAGCAATGACCGCAAGGGCAGCAGACATGGCCGCCTTTGACCTACCCTTCTGATAATGTTCCCAAACAAAGGCCAGCAAAACGTCAGCCGGGGACTCACCTGTCACACCGTACCTACTTTGAAAGGCCGACCAATCACGCCAGGCCGCATCATACGCCCTGAGCGTGGAAGGAGCCAACGCACACCTGGCCAGAGCAGCTAACCCGACTCGACAATCTGCCAGACAGAAGGCGGGCACGGTAAACCCTCCGCCGCCGCTCCCGGAACCAACGCCCAGAATCTATCAAACTGGAACCGAGACAACGCATCCGCAATTCCGTTGTCGGCACCGGGAACGTGACGGGCCCTGAAATTAATATTGCGCCACAAGCAAACTAACACCATATGACGCAACAGCCACAAAGCCTGTGGAGAGGACGAACGCTGGTTATTGATAGCGTGCACCACTCCCAAGTTGTCGCAACGGAACAAAATGTCCCGATTCGAGAACTGACCGGCCCACAACTCCAGGGCGACTATGATCGGGAACAACTCCAGCAACAGGAGATTCTTGGTGAAACCCCGTGTCACCCAAGAGGACGGCCAAGCAGCGGCACACCATGCCCCGGCAAAAAACGCCCAGAACCCCTGACTACCCGAAGCATCCATGAACAACTGGATCAAACTGTTGGAACAACAAGGTGGAGGCCACAACACCTCCCTGTTGAAGGATACCAGGAAAGAAACCCAAATCCGCAAATCATCCCTGATCTCGCGGGAAAGGTATACGGTGTGATGCTGCCGGACCGTCCCCGCCGTGGCCCGTTCAAGTTTGCGACAGAAAACCCTCCCCATGGGGATAATCCGACACGCAAAGTTGAAAGAGCCCAGCAAAGACTGCACCTGCTTAAGCCGAACCCTGCGCTTGCCTAAACAATCGTGAATTAAGCCCAACAGCTTCCGCACTTTGTCACCGGGGAGGCGACAACAACCCGCCACCGTGTCAATTTCGATACCCAAATAGCTAAGGCAACTGCAGGGGCCCTCACACTTGTCCTGCGCTACGGGAACTCCAAAGCTGTCGAACAAGGACCTAGCCACCGCCAGGATATCACCACAGACCGAACTTCCCCCTGGGCCCATAAAGAGAAAATCGTCCAGGTAATGGGCCACCCCGTGTTGCCCGGAGGAGGCTTAGACGCACCAGTGCAAAAACGTGCTAAATCTCTCAAAATAGGCACAGGAGACCGAACAGCCCATGGGGAGACACCGATCCACGTAAAACTCGTCCCCCAATTTGAAACCCAGGAACCGCAGGGAATCCGGGTGGAGGGGCAGGAGGCGAAAAGCCAATTCCACGTCCAATTTTGCCAACAGGGCCCCCGGACCACAGTCCCGTACCAAGCGCAGAGCGTCATCAAAAGACTGATAACGCACCCTGCACACGGCCTCGGGAATGGAGTCATTTACCGAAACGCCAGGAGGATGCGACAAGTGCTGTATCAAGCGGAACTTACCCGGGGCCTTCTTGGGCACCACCCCCACGGGGGAGATGCACAAGGAGGGAAGAGGAGGAAAAACGTAGGGCCCACACATGCGCCCCAAGCTGATCTCCGCATCTACTTTCCGCCGCACCTCATGCGGGTGTTCACGAGCCGACTTCAAATTCTGGCGCGCTACCACGTGCACCGAATCCGAAATGGGCAGGCGAAAACCATGCTGAAAACCCTCTAAAAGGAACAACGCCGCCGACCTGTCGGGGTATAAACGAAGCCAGCGACGCAATTCGGGCACTAGAATGGGGGAGGGGGCCTTATTTACCAACTCCACCGGCCTCGGCTGGGGCGGAGGGCTTACCGCTCGCTGCCGAGGAGCAGTCTTTGGCCGGGTGACCGGCCCCGCACAACTTACAGGAGTGGCGAAAACGACAATTAACGCCCCTAGTACATTTCCTTTCGTTGTAGGCAAAACACTTGAATTTCCCTGATGCCCGGGAAACCGTCACCACGGCCGCCGCGGGCTTCTTGACCGCAGCGTCTGTGGAGGGCTTGACCTGTTGGGTGACTTCCAACCACACCTCGACATCCTTAAACCCTGCGGGCAGAATGGGGTTGCCATCCTGATTACGACGGAATTTCTCGTCGTAATCCCGCCAAGCGGAACCCTTGGATTTTAAGTACATGTCATGCACCAAAAATAAATATTTGACCAAATTGGGATACTCTGCGGGCCGCGATTTGGTGTAGCAAGCCGTAAAAACCAAGAAACCCTGCAACCACTGGTGAAAATTACGGAATGCACTCTCACCCATGCCCCCGGCTTCTTAGCTGCTTCGAAAGCCTGCCGCATCTCCTCCGTAAGGGTGAAGATGTCAACATACTTCCCCTTCCTGATTTTTTTCCCGCATCCTCTTGCGGTGCCCCCGTGTAACGGCCGTGTTGGCGCAATGCACCATCTCCGTAAAACGGAGGGGTTCAGAGGGGACCGCCGATGCCGGCACTGTCGCCTTTCGCGATTCCTTAGCCACGCGCCACGCAATAAGTCTAGCCAGCTTACACGGGCGCCGCGGAGAACCTGAAGAAACACTGCTAGTAGAGGTGGAAGAAGAGCAGAAGAACAATGGGAAATAATAGCGTGCTCACCAGCGCCCGAGGAACCCGGAACAGCCTCGCCCGTTTCACCCGACTCCGGCGGCGGAACGGCACCCGCCAATGCCGCGGCCGCGGCCCTCTCCGACCTCTTGCCCCTCCGTGACGAAGACCCGGAACCATGTGGCACCTGTGAGGAGGAAACAGAAGGGACAACAGGCGCCGGAGAAACCAGTGCATCAACTAAAATGGGGTTAACAGGCGGGAGGGGGGGCAAAGCGCTGTCGCCCGACGTATGGGGGCCCGTGGGAAAAAGTGGAGGGGACCTCTTACGGAGGGTGTCGAAACGGAGTGGGGGAAGGCAGATCCGACCCCCGCCGCGCCACCCACGGTGTAGGCAGGACGCCACACGGGAGGTGGAAGGTGACCGACCGCCCCAGGAAATCCGGACGACCCCGGATGGAACGGAGAGGGAGCGGGAGGCGGCTGCCAAAAGTGGTCCAACGGGACCGCCCCAGCCGAGGAGGACCCGGCATACGAGCCCACCAAGGTAGGGGGGGTACCGCATCCCGGGGGCCGCTGACCGACCAAGTGGGTTGGACCCCAAAGGCCGAGCCAGCAAAGTATGGAGAAAATTGCTGCGAGGACGGCATCGTGAGCCCCAGGAAAGGAGCTCCAGACAACGCAGGAAACGCCTGCGCAAGCGGCCAGGGAAGGCCGCCAGGGAAAAACTGACCCCCAGCAAAACCCTGAGGCATGGCTATCGCCAGCGGAGGGCCCGGTAGTTGGAAGGCTGCAGCAACCGACGACTGCGTCGCCACAAGCTGCACCGTACCCACCGGGCCGGTGGGAGGAGCCTGGAGCCCGACGCCTGGGGACGCCGGTGCGGGAAGATGCGGCACGTGTAACGGAGGGCCACGTATCAAGGCTCCCGCTGTCAGATCCCCGGCCCCAGTCACACCCGTCCCCTGGAAAACCCCAGGGCCAGTCCCCACCACCCCATCCCCAATACTATAAGCGGGGGAAAACGACCCCCCCGCAGGGAGGGGCCCCACCGCATCCATCCCGACCTGCGCATATGCACTGGAGGGCCCAGGAGCACCCTGTGGTCCTACACCCATAGCCCCCCCCCTGCATTCTATGCCCCCCCTCCCCCTGCGCGGCACGGCCGCGGACGCCGGGCACCACGTGGGCGCCCGCGCCGTCATGTGGAGCCACCGGTGGGGGGAGAAGGGGAGATGCGGCGTCGACCAGCGCGCCGTGCGAAGTAGTCACCCGGCGCACAGCGGCCGCCGTGGACGTCCGTGGCCCGGCCGAGCCTCGCACCCCAGCGGCACTAGCAGAGCGGCCGCTGGCCGCATGGTCCCTACCAGCAGGGGCGCGGGCCGCAGCGGCCCGACCCTGCCGGGAAATTGCTGCCGCCGGCAGCAACCGCCGAGGTGCCGCACTGCGGGAGCGGGCGCGAGGGGTGTCCACAGCCTCCATGAGGCGACGGGAGAGCGGAGCGGCGTGGACACGGCATGGAGGGGCACAAATCAAGCGGATCCTACAGCACAATGATGCAAATGTAGAAACAAAGGAGGGGGGGGGAGCAGCAAATATAAAACAATATATGAAAAAACAAACAATATATGGGAAAAACAATTGAGGCAGTATACTTAGCCGTCCTGGGCCATACAATGAGAAATGGCAAGAGGAAGTCTGAGCCACATGACCTTGCTCTATATACTCTCCTGAGACCAACCCCTTACAGCTTGACTGACAACCCTCTGATCCAATTGGAAAAAACCCACCGGAAAATATGATCTGCCTAGCAACTGCTTAGTCATCACACAACCAATCACAAAAAGTTGGGCTCTTATATGGCTTCAGGCTTATGCAGCCTTCAGCTAATCTTATTGCTGTTTTCTTCCAGTTAATCAGCTGGTCACTATCCATTTCTATAGAGCCTGCTTTCAATGGGGTTTATTTGTCTTCACTGCCATATTCATTCAGATATGACAACATGTTGGTGGGACAGGTTTCCAGATGATCTGGGGCATGGGGGTAATATGTATACAATAGTCTCCTTTGAATGACCATGTCTTGTCATCAGTGTTTAGCAGGAATCAGTCGTTTCAATGAAGCACTAAAATATGTTGAGCCGGGATGAGCTAGAGAATTATGTTTTATTTCTTGCAAGCAAGTATCTGTTGTTTTCATATGTGCTCTCAGGTTTAGAGACTTGTTTTGTACAGCCGTAAGAAGAAAGAAAATCTAAAAATAATCCCAAAATAAACAATATCACGAAATTCAACATTCGGATATAACAGATGTTGGACTTCAACAGCAATAATGTTTCAAAATGACAGGAAAAAACTTCTGAAATTCCCCGTTTCCATGGAAACCTAGTATAAATGTGGTCTGCTGTATCACATGGCAGAAGTAACGAGCTCTGTAAACAGCAGGGAGACTGCAAGGCTATGACAGGAGTTAGAGGACCATCCCAGACAGCAGGAGTTGTATTTTTGTGAAGGTAAGAGTTGATTTCGTGAATGTCTCGCTTTTATCCATCCTGAAAATATCCCTTCAGACTATCAGCACTTTTCCATGTAGATTAAACATGCACCAACTTCCATCAGTCAAAAGCATATCTCAATCCAATCTCTTATAGGTGTAGGCTTATTAGCTATGAATATATGGTCAGGGTTCGGAAGCTGTGAAAACATTAAATAAAGTATAATATTATCTCATCCTTAAATAATTCTAATTTACATACTGAAAATTAGAGATGAGCCATTCGAAGTTTAGGAAATCTGAAAACTTCCGAACTTCCAGGATCCGAGGCAATACATATGCCCGGCTGGCTCAGATCCCAAACCGAAGCAAAACACTGTCCACCCTCTGTCGGCTCTCGGATTACAAAGTCCCATTGAAATCAATGGACTGTGCCGACACTGCCGGCACGCCCGTACTGAGGACACCACCATCACCTCCGCACTGTCATCACTGCTGGCATCCCTGCCTGATGACAACACCGGCACCCCACACTGAGGACACCCCCACGCTGCCGACATCTCCGCACTAAGGACAATGGGGCTAATTCAGAGTTTATCGCAGCAGCAAATTTGTTAGCAGTTGGGCAAAACCATGGGGGTAATTCCAAGTTGATCGCAGCAGGAATTTTGTTAGCAGTTGGGAAAAACCATGTGCACTGCAGGGGAGGCAGATTTAACATGTGCAGAGAGAGTTAGATTTGGGTGGGGTGTGTTCAATCTGCAATCTAATTTGCAGTGTAAAAATAAAGCAGCCAGTATTTACCCTGCACAGAAACAAAATATCCCACCCAAATCTAGCTCTTTCTGCACATGTTATATCTGCCTCCCCTGCACTGCACATGGTTTTGCCCAACTGCTAACAAAATTCCTGCTGCGATCAACTTGGAATTACCCCCCATGTGCACTGCAGGGGGGCATATGTAACATGTGCAGAGAGAGTTAGATGTGGGTGGGGTGTGTTCAAACTGAAATCTAAATTGTAGTATAAAAATAAAGCAGCCAGTATTTACCCTGCACAGAAACAAAATAAGTAACCCACTCAAATCTTACTCTCTCTGCAAATGTTATATCTGCACCCCTGCAGTTCACATGGTTTTGTCCAACTGCTAACAAATTTGCTGCTGCAATCAACTCTGAATTACCCCCATTGTCAGCACACACTGTCACAGTATGTGAACTATTGGTTTATCCAACGTGCACTGTATCCGACCCACATTGTATCCAACCTGCACTGTATCCGACCTACACTGTATCCGACCTGCACTGTAACCTGCACTGTATCCAATCCGTTCTGGATCCAACATGCACTGTATCCGATCAGCTCTGTATCTAACATGTGCTGTATCCGACCCACACTGTAACCTGCACTGTATATGTCTCGCATATTGGGCACTAGTAATAGGCATGTGCTGGGGGCATATGCACATGTGAAGAGGGCATCCATGTCTGCTGTTGCTGGTTTAGGTTTTATTTTATTTTTTTTATTTTTTTTTTGCTGTTTGTTAACTACTACTACTTTAGAACAATGATAATCTGCACATGATTCTTAGTAAATTTCTGTATTGATTTGTTTTCTATTGAACGTACTCGTGAGTTAGTCTGATTGGTTACTGCGAATATATTACTAATTTTCAAAACATTTTTAAACAGAAATAACTGCCGTGTGTTACTGTGTTTGTGCCGCTGCTCTGCTGCTTAGTTTCCAGCCAGTCTGCAGCAACTGCATTCTCATTATTCTGAGTAGCCCTGAGTCATCCACAACTGTCGAAGGTACTTGATTTCTACGTATGCATTGCAGTTATGTGACTGCATATGCAATTTTGCAGTCACATCGGCCAGCCTCCTTTTACTTTTTTGGCGACCCTTCACATGCGATTTTTAGCAGAAGCAGGATTGAGAAAATTGCTATTTCTGTGTCAATAGCGATCCAAGCTGAATAAGGGCCCTCATTCCGAGTTGATCGCAGAGATTCATCGCATCGCAAACGGCAAGAAATCAACTAACTGCGCATGCGCAAAAGCGTAAATACGCATGCGCGAGCACACCGATACGACACTTGTGCAGAAATACTAAAAAGAAAACTTCACGTTACTCAGAAACGAAAACGGGGAGTGGCGGAGGCGTGGCATGGGCGAGACTTCGCAATGGTCCGACATGGGCGTGAAAGTGGGCGTACAGTGTGGGAGTATGCAACTAGCAATAGGCGTGCTTTTTGCAAAAAAACATTGTCAATGTTAAAACTAACATAGGAATCCATTGCAATCTTCACGCAGCAGCAGAGTAGGTCTGCAGTTACTCTGCCTTTGCGAAGTACTGTTACAAGTGTGTATGCACTAATTAGCAGTTAATTGGAGAGCACATTCATCTGTTGGCCAATTACTTGTTAAATACTGCTCAGATGAGAGTTAGCAAACAGCAATTGTCTGAACCCACATTACATGTTTATTCTAATCACATATAAATCTCACACACTGCCAAATAAGGTTGTTATTTGTGTTCAAGTTGGTGTGTAAACATTTTTGTAAAGGGCAGGTTTTAATGTGTGTAAGACTACCAAATGCAAACAAGTGAAATTACTCAAAATGGATTTTAAAAGCTGCAACATTTAACCTAAATAAACTGTGACCAACATAATGCAGCATACACTTAATTTTGTGCATAAATGATAGTTTCATCTTTGTTTTTAATATCTGTCAATGTTTTAAATGATGTCCTGTTGCCCATTGAAAATAAGAAAAATAGTTGTGTCATTTTAATTAATATGGACCTTAAAGTGTGGTGCAAGGCATACCTGTTGCATTTTTAAAGATGCAATTTTTTTTTTTTTTTTGCAGATTGTTCCCTTGTTCCCCAAGTGTCTATATGCTTACCTAATCTTCCTGGAACTAAGATTTACCTAATGCATTACCTTGAATAAAGTACTCAATTTTTGTTAAGTATTAATTTTTTATTACTGTAGTAATATATTTTCAAATCAAAACAACATGGCTACAGGTGAGTCTCACAGGCAGAGATGGACCAAGCAGCAAGCAGATGCCACTGACACAAATGATATAGCAGAACTCAGTACTCGGCAAACTCCAGCTTCTGGCCAAATGATAATTTGAAGTCAAACAAAAAATATTAAACACCCTGCCAGACAAAAATATTGGGCCAACTGAGAAAGAATTAGGATCCACCACACAAACACATAAATACATAGCACACTAGTAAGAGGAAGATGGCTCTGGTGTTTCAGAAAAAAAGCTCACAGGCTACAATACCTCCAAACATTATTCATACATTTCACTAAGAGGGAGTTAGCCATTCTGGCCACACAAGCCAACTCCAAAATAACATAGAGACAACATGAAAAACATGGGTGCTGCCCATCTTGAGAGACATCACTTTCTTCTTTTTCTCCCCGCCTGAGGCTGTTCTTCTTGGCTTGGTCTGCGGAGCGACCTTCGTTGGCCCTGCCCAGTGGGCAGTTCTTCCTGGGCAGGGGCAGGGGAGGGAGCCGATGTGGGTGGCTCTCTGCCACTGTGGGCAAGGGAGACAGCGATGGCCTGGAGGCCTTGCAAGATGTTAGTTGCAAGGCTTTGGAATGAGGAGGCAAGTTGTTCTTGTCCCTGCCTGATCTCTGCCAGACCTTGGCAGAGTTGAGCAACACCTTGCTCAACACTGGTTCGGTGCTCACTGAGCCGGACAGCTATCTGGCTTACCTCCCGGATGACCCCGTCTTGAAAAGCATTTAGGCTCTCACCATACCTAGCTATTTCAAGCAGGATCTCCGGGATAGCAGAGGGTTGGGTGGGGGGGCCAGTTGGAACCTGGAGAGGTGGGATTTGTCGTCCCACACTGCCAGACCCACTAGGTCCCTCCACCTCAGCCTCAGCCACATAACCCTCCTGTGACTCCAACTGCTCACCCCCCTGTGCTGTGTTATGTTGCAAGCAAATAGAAGAATGTGTGGGAAAAAAGTAAAAAAAAAGAATTATTTTTTGTATTTTTAGACAGTTGAAAATCCAGAAAAATGTGTGTGTAAACTTACCTGGCAAGTCATGTTCCGTCAGGATCTCAGGCAGGTCCGTGTCCATATGAGACACCCCTTGGCCCTCCTCATAACTCACACAGTCCATCGCCATCTCCTCCAAGTCGGTAAACTCCACAGCGACAGCTGGTCCTCCACCTGTAGCCCTTGAGGCATTCCACTCCGCAGCCCTCTTGCCCTTCAGGCGGGATTTGAAGTCGGCCCAACTACATATGTTTGGGAAAATAGGGGCAAGGTAGAGTATTATTCTTTAATGTAATAGATATATAGGACACATGTTCTGCTTTTGTTTGCTATACCCAACATCACATGTAACTACCTTTTTAAGACTACTTAGCACAGAGAATGGACTGCCAAGATGCACTTACCGTCGTCTAACTTCCTGTGATGTTCTGACGATAGAGCCGACTTCATTCACTGAATGTGTGATGTCCCTCCAGATGCGATCTTTCGTAGCAGCACCCATGTTTTTCGGTCCTCTATGTATTTTGGACATGGCCTGCGTGACCAAAACACGCAACTCCCTCTTAGTGAATGCTGGCTGTCTTTTTCTACGTCTGGAGGTAGCCTGTGAGCTTTGCTCCTGTTGCTCCTCACCATCTTCCTCGTCACAAGCAGCTTCTGTATGTTGTGCTTGAGTGGCTAATGATGATTCTCCCTCAGTTTGCCCAGTATGTGTGTCTGCCAGGGTATTCCCACTTAATTGTTGGGGCTCAGAAGCTGGAATTTCCTGAGTACTGGGTCCTGCCTCTTCCAAATCCGCAGAGGCGGATTCCAGCATTCGTTTCTGGCATTGTATGCGTTTTTTGGTCAATGCTGTCTGCTGCTGCATAATGCGGTCCATCTCTGCTGCTAATTCCTCACGAGTAGCCATGTTGGAGATGACGTCTGTACGCCCAAGTGTGTGGCTATTTATACCTACGTGCGCCGCGATCATTCACACAGGTGTACAGTATGCTAATAGTGTTACTGATTGTACTGGCTATATAAGGGCCTGGTTTGCACGCTGTGAGTGTGTGTGTGATGAAAGGAGTTGCTGTGTCTGGTGTGAGAAGGTGGTCTTTTGAAGTTTGCAGAGTGAGTAATTTTAGCATTGTCAGGCATACAGTTTTCCATTTATTAGCTTATAGCATGTACAGCGTATTGCGTTTGTTTTGCGAAATTTCGTTTGTGAGTATTCCTGCATTCTTTTTTTTTTTTAATGCAAGTATGTTTGTTGGTGCAATGCAGGTGTGGTTCAGATTTTGGGAGGATATCTGATTCTAATTTTATTTTTATTTTATTTTTTATTTTTTGGGGATAACCTGTACTTTAGTGTTTATGTTTTATTTGTTTGTTTTGTTCTTGTTGCTCTTAGCCTCCTTGTCTGTTTCTTGTAGGTATTTTTTTGTGGAGACTGTATCCCATTGTATTATTTTGGCAAATTAGCCTGTTTATTTTGGCACTGGCTAAGCAGAATTTCTCTATTTTCTTATTGAGCCGGTAAGTACCCTAGGCCTGTGTTTGTGTCTCTTTGTGTTAATTGTCTATATGTGCTCTTAGCCTCCTTGTCTGTTTCTTGTAGGTATTTTTTTGTGGAGACTGTATCCCATTGTATTATTTTGGCAAATTAGCCTGTTTATTTTGGCACTGGCTAAGCAGAATTTCTCTATTTTCTTATTGAGCCGGTAAGTACCCTAGGCCTGTGTTTGTGTCTCTTTGTGTTAATTGTCTATATGTGCTCTTAGCCTCCTTGTCTGTTTCTTGTAGGTATTTTTTTGTGGAGACTGTATCCCATTGTATTATTTTGGCAAATTAGCCTGTTTATTTTGGCACTGGCTAAGAAATTAATTTCTGTTGCTTTCTTGAGCAGGTAAGTAGCCTAGGCCTGTGTGTTGTTGAGTATGTGTGTGTTCAAAGTGTTTATATTATGTTTTTAATCACAATTTGATATGTTTATTTTAATTTTTTGAATTTTAGTGATTTTTAATCAAAGTAGTGCTGTTCTTGCTTGTAATAGCTACTAAAGGGATCCAGTTTGTCTACAATGTTGTTTAAACTTTAAACATAATTTACAATATTTATACTTAGTTGTTTGAAAATATGTAGTTGTTCTTATTATATGTGTATGTTTGGCTTGTTTACACATTGAGAATTGGTTTGCTTAACCTATGTTTGTTTCAAAAATCTAATTAGTGCTTTCACTTTTTTGTCCAAATTTATACTTGGTCCGTAATTGATTCAAGAAGAAATGTCGTATGCTCCTGCAGTAAGTTAACACCCAGACAATTTTACTTTGATTATGGTTGACAATGTGTGTTTATAACTTGTCTTATTCTCAATATTCTTACCTTTATTTTAAGTTGGTGATGTCCGTATTTGTGGCTGCTGAAGCCCTCCCACCCCAACCCACGGAAGCACTCCCACCCCAACCGCCAGCCCGCCAACCGCAACCGGCTCCTCATCAACCAAGGCAACGGAGGCGTGCTAGGCCACCAATTTTCCCCACCCGTGTCCTCCTTTTTGGGATGCCAGATGATGTGGTTTTGCGAAGATACAGGCTGCCACCACATCTAATCCTAGACACTCTCTCCATAATAGAGAGTGATCTGGAGTCTTCAATTCGGTATCCTACAGCAATACCACCATTGACACAATTCCTTGCTGTGTTACATTTTGTTGCCACAGGTTCATACCAACATGTTGTGGGAGACCTGGTTGGCATGTCGCAGGGACAGTTCAGTAAGGTCCTGCGGCGTATCAGCCAGGCTTTCATAAAGCGTGTGAAGCAATTTATTGCTATGCCTTTGGATGATGGTGCCCTAGATGTGGTGAAGCGGCAATTTGAGGAAGGTGGTAGTCGCTTCCCACATGTTATTGGGGTTGTGGATGGCACACATGTAGCTATTGTGCCACCAAGACATAATGAAGATATTTATAGAAACAGGAAACTGTTTCATTCTCTGAATGTAATGGTTGTTTGTGGGCCATCCCTCCAGATCCTTTCCCTGAATGCCAAGTTTCCTGGAAACTCACATGATGCCTATGTCATTAGACAATCAGGGATATGGCAGAGATTAAGATCAAGTCCACGGCAAGACATGTGGTTATTGGGTGAGTCTTTAAACATATTTTTTGGCAAAATTTAAAAAACAAAATAATATTCTCATTCTAATTTTATTTTCTCATCAAACAGGAGACCGTGGATATCCTTGCACCCCCTGGCTCATGACTCCTTACCGAAAGCCCAGGCCAGGACCACAGACGGCATTTAACTCCGCGCTTACTGCCACTAGACAGCTGGTGGAGCGCACAATTGGGGTCCTTAAAGGACGTTTTCGTGTGCTCCACTGCACTGGTGGCGACATCATGTATTTGCCGGAGATGGCAAGTAAAATAGTGGTCCTGTGCTCTATACTCCATAACATCGCGGTAAGGAGTCGCGTTGAGCTTCCTCACACAGAGGAATTGCCAGATGAGGAGCCAGGGGTTGGCCGGAGATTTGGTGGTGGGAGAGTTTCCCGGAGGGGAAGCGAAGTAAGGGCAAGCATTGTGCAAGAATATTTCAGGTATAGTGTATTTTGTTATGTTTTTTGAAAGTACTAAAAAACACTATATGCTTATGGTCATTTTGCTCAAATGTAATTTAGGTTGCTATTGTAAGGTCATTGTGTAATTATTAGGGTGTGTGTGAATATCTTATTATGTTTTTAAAATTTAATAAAAAACATGTTAAGCTTACAATGTTTTTTCTTTGAATATAATAATGTGACGTTGCAAAATAGTGTTCTTTTTTTTTTTCTTTAATTAATCCTGTTTTTTTTTACATTTTACCCCCAACATATGTTACTAAATGTTGGGCACTTTGTGACTGTGCAGCTGATTTATCACACAAAATGTGGTGAGTACACAGAGTTTTGTGTTAATTTTATACAATGTGTGTGTGTGTGTGTGTGTGTGTGTGTGTGTGTGTGTGTTTGGGTGTGTGTGTGTGTGTGTTGGGGGTTTTGTGAGAATAGTTTAGACTTTTAACATGCTCTTCCGCGACTGCGTATTTCCGCTCTAGCGAACTATACACTGCTCTTCACAGCATTGCAGACATCAATAAAGTTTATTTTAATGACAGCATAGATTTTAGACCAATCACATGCTAACACACACTATAAATATATGCCCAAATAAGGAAAACGCCATTGCCATGATGCGTGCAGCACCCTTCACCTGGCGGGAACTCCGCGTGCTAGTGGCGGTAATGGACCGACGCGTAGGCCGCGTAGGGCGATTTATCCCAAATAGGGTTAAACGCGAGGCCTACGCGGAGGTCCGCCGCCTGTTACGGAGCCGCCTCCGCTGCCGCAGGAGCATCATACAGTTAGAGAGGCGCTGGAGCGACCTGCGGAGGCGCACGCCAGACCTCCTAGCGGAGCTCCGCCAACAGATCAGGAACCTACGTGTCCGCAGTAAGTAACATTTCGTGACCTAACGGGTTTTACGCATAACCTTTGCATACTTTCGTTAAGTGTGAGTGGAAAAATTAGCACAAAAAAAATTTGCATGAGTGTGTGTAGGTAGGTTATGCAGTGATGCATACCTCCCAATATGACCTTTTGCAAGAGGAACACAATACTCTGCTTATGGATTTGTAACTTAATTGTTATTCTCAAGTTTTCTATGCACAAGTGATGGCAGTCATACATTAAGAGTGAAGTGACGGAGCAGAACATTCTGTCCCTCCTGGAGAAACTCATGTTGGGAGGTATGGTACTGACTGTATGTTGTTGTGCATAATTACTACACAGGCAGAAAACTGAACAAAATAACCTGCTCAGTGGTTTTTGTATTTTACAAAATGTGTGGGTTTTTTTTAAATTGGGGATGTTGTTTATAATTAAAAATGTGAATATAGTTTTTTAGGGATAGAAGGTATTTAATAAAGTTTAGTTAGAATAGGTTTGTTTGTTAAGGCCAACATCACCATAAAATATATTTTACTAACTTAGTAATGTTAACCCTGTCTCTTTAACATGGTACAGAACAGAGTAATAGGAATATGCTGTGGTTCAAAATGATTATGCTTTTTGATAAATTTAACATATGTCATTATAGGGCGAGCACAAGGGCAAGGTGCTGGTGCTGGGAGGCAACTCCAGCAACATTCCCCATCACCATCCCCTTCACAATCACCCTCACCCTCTCCTGCCCAATCCCCCTCTCCGGCCCAATCCCCCTCTCCGGCCCAATCCCCCTCTCCGGCCCAATCCCCCTCTCTGGCCCAATCCCCCTCTCTGGCCCAATCCCCCTCTCTGGCCCAATCCCCCTCTCCGGCCCAATCCCCCTCTCCTGCCCAAGCCCACTCTCTTTCCCAATCCCCCTCACCAGCCCACGCACACTCTCTTTCACAATCCCCCTCTCCACACCACCTCTCCTGGCCAATCCCCCTCTCCTGCCACCTCTGCCTCTCCTGCCCAATCTCCCTCTCCTGCCACCTCAGCCTCTCCTGCACAAACCCCCTCTCCTGCCACCTCAGCCTCTCCTGCCCAATCCCCCTCTCCTGCCACCTCAGCCTCTCCTGCCCAATCCCCCTCTCCTGCCACCTCAGCCTCTCCTGCACAAACCCCCTCTCCAGCCCACACCCCCTCTCCAGCCCAAGCCCACTCTTTGGATAAATTCCCCTCTCTGCCCCCCTCACCCGCTGTGTCCCAAAAAAACACACCCCCACCCTCACCCTATCATTCCCAAACCCACTCTGAAACTACCTCCCCCTTCCATCCTGTCACACAATTTGACCCTCCTTCCCCCATCCTGCCTCCTTCCCCCATCCTGCACCCATCCCCCATCCAGCCAACCTCACCCCTCCAGCCTCCATCCCCCAGCCAGCACCTATCCCCCATCCAGCCTCCATCACCAAGCCAGCCTACATGTGACACCGAATGGGCAGCAGAGGCACCAGAGGCAGTAGAGGGAGGTGGACAAGTGGCTGAGGAAAGTAAGTTCGGACACATTCCTTTGCTAAAATTAAGAAATATACAACAAACAATCTTAAAAAAAAAATGTTGTACAGTGGCCAATCTTTTCTTTAGGTTAAATGCTTGTCTTCTTCATCATGGTATGGATGATGCATTCACATTTGTGTGTGGGACATTATATGTACAGTGTGTACATCTGGTTGATAATGACTATGTTGACAGGTTTGCATATTAAACATTATATGCAACACATTTAGAGCAGAGTGTTAATTTTTGTGTGTTTTAACTTTAACAATTGAGCTTTGGTGTTGCAATATTTTAATTCAAAAGTCGCAGGAGTCACTTTGTTATCCAGCATAAGGACACAATGATTTGTGTTGTGTAAGTTACAATCACAAAATGCAATTATTATAAAATTAAAAGGAAAAAAAAAAAACATAATTTTGTAAGGCAGCCTTTCAGGGATTGTGGGCATGCTAGGATATGTTGTCCTTCTGAAGATGTTGATATGCATTTTGATGATGCAGGTCAAAACAGCACAAAAAACAAGTCTGCTTCACTACAGATGTGAATGAAGACCAGTATGGGGTTGCATGTACTAATTTGGGGGTGTGATACAAGATTGGATGTTTACCATAGCAACCAAAACAAAACAAAGTTACAGTTATTTCCAACCTTCTAGAAGAGAAGTTGAATGTTATTGGTTGCTATGGACAACATCACAACCTTAATATTACTCCCAGCTTAGTAAATGTACATCATGGTGTGTTAGAATTTAACACATTTTAATTTTGCTATGACAAACATTGCTGAGTATGATTGTGTGTTGGTATGCTACTGTTTTGTCTTTTATACATCCATGATGTTTATTATTTTATATGGAAGTGTGCTTTGTGGAATTGTGAAGTAATAGGTAATGTGAGTTATGTTTAAAATTGAATTTTTACTCTGCATTTCAGATGTTGCCGTTGGAGATCCCAGAAGAGCCTCAGTCATCATTGAGCGCATGAAGGCCCATTTGGAGGGCATGCTCTGTGAAGTAGAAATTTAAAAAAAAATTATATTAAAAAAAAAAGTAAATTTAAGTTTTGATATGTTCAAAAAATGTTTAAAAAATAATAAAAAATTTCGCCATTATGCGATTGTTATGTTTTTAATGCTAAAAAATTAAAACATATTGCAAAGGAAAAATTGGTTACCTAACAACAACAACAACAACAAAAATACAAAAATACTTTAAACATTATTCTTATTTATTACATACAAATTAGGTTACTTAGTAGGTTATATTGTAAAAAACAAATGTAAACACATACATTCACACAATAAACAAACACACAAAATTATGCGATTTACATTTATGTCAGGCACAGTTTACACATCTCTTGCACTTGCTTTAAAAAAAAACATGGTAATGTCCAATTAGGACAACAAAGTGTTCTTGAGGTATTCTTTGCTGACTTAATTGGTCATGCACACAATCAATCAGTACACTAATTGGTTTTTAAATTGAGAGACGCTTGTTGAGTTTGACTTGCAAGGTGTCATCTTAATTATTGGCAAAAAACATTGCTGTGCGTTTGTTTGCTAAAGCCTTAGCACATTTAAGTGGAATGTGTAAATCTAAGATGACATCGTATTTTTGCAAGGAAGTTTGTGCGTATACGTTGGATTCGCATTACTGCGTTGTAATATGGCATACGCCTACCTTGTGTAATACTGCGTACGAAATAGCAGAAATACGTTGGGGGCGGACGTTCGCAATTTTGCAACATTATCGCAGAATTGCGAATATGTTGTGCGAACGAAACACATAGCGACCAACTCGGAATGACCCCCAAGGTTCTGTATCTGGGGTTTTGGATTGAATGCACTTTAAGTCCCTCCCTCATGATTTCAGGTGCCATTTTACTTAGGAGAGTGTTGTGGGCAATGACTAGAAATTAATGTTATTGATGTCAATAATACTGTAGGAAAAAATAAAGGCCCACATTACACAATTTTAGTAGTTTGTATTGATTTTTAAAGAAATCTAAATTCAAAACACGATGATGATTTAGAACCAAAACCAAAATATGTGAGTCTGCGCACATCTCTAAGGTGGGAATGATCATGTCAAGTGAGACACATTGTACAATTACAACCCTAGGCTAAGGAGGACGGGATGAAGGTTGCAGGGGACAGTACGTAGGAATGTGCAGCCAAAGTGCGGTATGGCGTTTTTGCATAAAATATGTCTCATGCTGACCAATAGAAAGGCAGATTACTTCCCAGTGACCCCTGGTGCATGATTCATGATGAAGATGATGGTAGGCAGCCACTGCTGGTTGAATGCATCTACTGTAAATTCCTCCCAATTATACTATTGCTATTGACATGTGCTTGCTGCAATCTATTCATTAATACAGTGAGATTAGCAATCTGCCAGAAAGAATAACTCGTGGTTTGAGTATGTTGTTTTTTTAGGCACATTATTGATTTATTCGTGTTGATTAGTGGGAATAAATTTCAATAAGACCCATTTTGCTTTCATATTGTACCACAGCAAAATGTGAAAAATAGCCCAAGTGGGGAGAATACCTTTTTTACCCACTGTAGTTCCTCTCCTTGGCCCTCATTCCGAGTTGTTCGCTCGCAAGCTGCTTTTAGCAGCATTGCACATGCTAAGCCGCCGCCTACTGGAAGTGTATCTTAGCTTAGCAGAATTGCGAACGAAAGATTCTCTAAATTGCAAATAGAAAATTTTTAGCAGTTTCTGAGTAGCTCGACACTTACTCTGCCACTGCGATCAGTTCAGTCAGTTTCGTTCCTGGTTTGACGTCACAAACACACCCAGCGTTCGCCCAGACACTCCCCCGTTTCTCCAGCCACTCCCGCGTTTTTCCCAGAAACGGCAGCGTTTTTTCACACACACCCATAAAACGGTCAGTTTCCACCCAGAAACACCCACTTCCTGTCAATCACACTCCGATCACCAGAACGAAGAAAATTCCTCGTAATGCCGTGAGTAAAATACCTAACTGTTGAGTAAAATAACTAAGCGCATGCGCTCTGCGAACATTGCGCATGTGCAGTAAGCGACTAATCGCAAAATAGAAAAAATCGGCAACGAGCGAACAACTCGGAATGAGGACCCTTACCCACTAAACTACTTGAGTGACTTGTGTACAACTACCTAGGTTACTTTCTTCTTAGTACACGCTCAACAATGTAATTGAGCTTCTATCCCTAACATTCAGAGATTGCCTTCATCAACCTGGTCAAGAATATGCAGTAATTACAGTAAAGTAGAAATGTCAATTCTCCTCACTGATCCTTCCACTGGCGTACAGTATCTATAATGGGTGCAGTGTGTGCGGTGCACACGGGCCCCTGGGTCCAGAGGGGGCCCACACCGCACACACTGCACCCACTTCTTCTATACTCACCTATCCGGCATCCATCGGTGACTGTGTGTGGGCCTCCTCCTCTCCTGTTGCCATCACCGACACTGCTAGCGCACTAAGCGCTAGAGACTCTGGCACCGTGCCAGAGTCTACAGCGCATGCGCAGGACTCCGGAAAAATGGCGCGGCGGCCATTTTTCAGAGTCCTGCGCATGCGCTGCAGACTCTGGCACTGTGCCAGAGTCTCAGTGCTGACAGCGGCGGTGACGGCTACAGGAGAGGAGGGGGCCCACACACGGAGTCTGCACACGGGTCCCCTCCTCTCTAGAAACGCCGCTGGATCCTTCGGTACCTCTCTGCTACTTTCAGCGTTATTGATCACCATCTTCTCCGACACACCCTTCTCTCCAATGACCTTTGTGACACAGTTCTTTCCTTGCGCACTTCCTACCAATCCAATCGCTCCCTTTTATAGATATGGCCTGGCTATCGTACGTGTGACATTCAGAAGCTAATAAAACAATGTTGTGAGCTATCATCTTTTTTTGCAATATTGGGCAGAGCTTGCTTTATTTAGCCACACCTCTTTAGACTATGCGATTACTATAATTATGATGAAGTAGTATTACTAAATGATTGGGTCAATGGTAAAACATTTTTTTGTTGTTGAAATATGGGGCCTGATTTAGATATGGTTAGAGGTGCTACTGTATCACTGCTGCTTACATGGAAGCAGCAGTGATAGGATTGATCTGTTAATGCAGCAGAAGGTGTCTTATATAAGTAGATGCCTCCTGTTTGTATTAGTGGTCCGCTCTGCGTCCAATAGAAAGGCCAGAAAATCAACATCTTCCGATGGAGATCCCAAACATTGACAGTCTTCTGACTTTGCAGACCTGAGCTGCACATGTGCAGTATGGGGCCAGTGCACGCATGCAAGTACCGCACATCTGTACTTTGGGGCATGAGTCACACTACCGTTAGGACCTAAGTCAGGCCCATTGTTTGTAATAGCTTAATTTAAGGCTTAAAGTAAATATTTGTGTCTGAAGATTTCTGTTGTATAAAAGTGCACCTAAAAAAGTGTTTTTCCACTGAAGGGTAACTGGTATTTGTGAAATGCGTTGTATTTAAGGGGGACATTTACTAAGCAGTGATAAGAGCGGAGAAGTGAGCCAGTGCAGAAGTGGCCCCATCAACCAATTAGCAGCTCTGTATCATTTTATAGTATGCAAATTATAGATGTTAATTCAGTGCTGATTGGTTACCATGGGCAACTTCTCCACTGGCTCACTTCTCCGCTCTTATCACTGCTTAGTAAATTTCCCCCTTAGTGTAGTATGAGACTCAATCTCTTCCAACTCTGAAGTGGTGCAATAGTCTACTCCCTTTGCATAGATGAAATGTATGTGGTATGTTAGGTCAACAGTTCTAATGTTGACGGTGCATCAGGTCAACATGAGAATGTCAACATGATCAAAATGCTGATGTGCATCATGTCGGCATGTTTATGATGCCGTCAGTGACCCTGTTGACATTCATGATGTCTATATGAATGTCATGTCAACATTTTGTAACACACTTTGTGACCCAGTAGTCACTTTGCTGATCCCGGTGGCAGCGGCATCACTAGTGTCTTCTTACAGGGACTGGCGGGGACTTGTGCAACACTTCCAGTGCAGGAGTCTGATGATGGGCAGTTTGTAGGGGAGAGGCCCTAGACTGCACATGTGAACTACAAGTAATGAAGGTGATACCTTGCTGAAACCTGTAGTGCCACACCCAAAGAGAAAAAAATGCAGGTGCACTATTCAAATATTACTAATTAGAATTGTAATAAATGTTGCAATCAAATAGAATTTTTTTTTTACATAATTGTAGACAAAATTATGGGCTTGCCCACCACCTCCAGTGAACCTCATAGTCAGGTAAGTTCCTATCATTCTAAGGGTTAAAGTCTAGGGCATAGGACACCCAGCCAAAACCACCCTAAGGCATCACACTAATGAGAAAAGCAAAGTGAAAAGATAGATAGATAAAAGCAGCTAGTGTTACGGGAGTGAAAAATAAAATGTGTGAAAAATAGAGATGTGCGCTAGACCAATTTTTGCAGGATTTGGATTTGGCTCTGATTTGTCATACAGTTTTGGATTTGGATATTTTTTCTTAAAAAAATTACAAAAAAGCTAAAATCACATAATTTGGACCTTTTTTTGTTCCTAGAGTGTTATTAATAGAGATGAGTGGGTTCGGTTCCTCGGAATCCGAACCCGCCCGAACTTCAGCTTTTTTCTTACGGGTCCGAGCGACTCGGATCCTCCCGCCTTGCTCGGTTAACCCGAGCGCGCCCGAACGTCATCATCCCGCTGTCGGATTCTCGCGAGACTCGGATTCTATATAAGGAGCCGCGCGTCGCCGCCATTTTCACACGTGCATTGAGATTGATAGGGAGAGGACGTGGCTGGCGTCCTCTCCGTTTATAGAGAAGAGACTAGAGTAGAGAGAGACACAGTATTTAGTAATTTTGGGGAGCATTTTTAGGAGTACTACTACTTGCTGAAGTGTAGTGTGACTGTATATGTATATCTGACTTGTGGGGGAGACAGTGGGGAGCAGTTAGAGTCTGAGAGCAGGAGTACATATTTTAATGTACAGTGCACACTTTTGCTGCCAGAGTGCCACACTGCCATTGTGACCACACTGACCACCAGTATATTGTGATTGTCTGCTTAGGAGTACTACTTGCAAGTTGCTGATAGTGTGACCAGTGACCTGACCACCAGTTTAATTAATCACCACCAGTTTAATATATATATATATATATATATAATTGTATATATATATAATTGTATACCACCTACCCGTGTTTTTTTTTTCTTTCTTCTTGATACATACTATAGTAGCTTACTGTAGCAGTCTGCGGTGCTGAGCTGACAGTGTCCAGCAGGTCCGTCATCAGTCATTACATAATAAATATATATACCTGTCCGGCTGCAGTACTAGTGATATTATATATATATATATATATATTAATTTCATCTCATTATCATCCAGTCTATATTAGCAGCAGACACAGTACGGTAGTCCACGGCTGTAGCTACCTCTGTGTCGGCAGTCGCTCGTCCATCCATAATTGTATACCACCAACCCGTGTTTTTTTTTTTTTTCTTTCTTCTTGATACATACTACTATAGTAGCTTACTGTAGCAGTCTGCGGTGCTGAGCTGACAGTGTCCAGCAGGTCCGTCATCAGTCATTACATAATAAATATATATACCTGTCCGGCTGCAGTACTAGTGATATTATATATATATATATTAATTTCATCTCATTATCATCCAGTCTATATTAGCAGCAGACACAGTACGGTAGTCCACGGCTGTAGCTACCTCTGTGTCGGCAGTCGCTCGTCCATCCATAATTGTATACCACCTACCCGTGGTTTTTTTTTTTCTTTCTTCTTTATACATACTACTATAGTAGCTTACTGTAGCAGTCTGCGGTGCTGAGCTGACAGTGTCCAGCAGGTCCGTCATTACATAATAAATATATATACCTGTCCGGCTGCAGTACTAGTGATATTATATATATATATATATATATTAATTTCATCTCATTATCATCCAGTCTATATTAGCAGCAGACACAGTACGGTAGTCCACGGCTGTAGCTACCTCTGTGTCGGCAGTCGCTCGTCCATCCATAATTGTATACCACCTACCCGTGTTTTTTTTTTTTTCTTCTTTATACATACTACTATAGTAGCTTACTGTAGCAGTCTGCGGTGCTGAGCTGACAGTGTCCAGCAGGTCCGTCATTACATAATAAATATATATACCTGTCCGGCTGCAGTACTAGTGATATTATATATATATATATATATATATTAATTTCATCTCATTATCATCCAGTCTATATTAGCAGCAGACACAGTACGGTAGTCCATGGCTGTAGCTACCTCTGTGTCGGCAGTCGCTCGTCCATCCATAAGTATACTAGTATCCATCCATCTCCATTGTTTACCTGAGGTGCCTTTTAGTTGTGCCTATTAAAATATGGAGAACAAAAATGTTGAGGTTCCAAAAATAGGGAAAGATCAAGATCCACTTCCACCTCGTGCTGAAGCTGCTGCCACTAGTCATGGCCGAGACGATGAAATGCCATCAACGTCGTCTGCCAAGGCCGATGCCCAATGTCTTAGTACAGAGCATGTAAAATCCAAAACACCAAATATCAGTAAAAAAAGGACTCCAAAATCTAAAATAAAATTGTCGGAGGAGAAGCGTAAACTTGCCAATATGCCATTTACCACACGGAGTGGCAAGGAACGGCTGAGGCCCTGGCCTATGTTCATGGCTAGTGGTTCAGCTTCACATGAGGATGGAAGCACTCAGCCTCTCGCTAGAAAAATGAAAAGACTCAAGCTGGCAAAAGCACCGCAAAGAACTGTGCGTTCTTCGAAATCCCAAATCCACAAGGAGAGTCCAATTGTGTCGGTTGCGATGCCTGACCTTCCCAACACTGGACGTGAAGAGCATGCGCCTTCCACCATTTACACGCCCCCTGCAAGTGCTGCAAGGAGCACCCGCAGTCCAGTTCCTGATAGTCAGATTGAAGATGTCAGTGTTGAAGTACACCAGGATGAGGAGGATATGGGTGTTGCTGGCGCTGGGGAGGAAATTGACAAGGAGGATTCTGATGGTGAGGTGGTTTGTTTAAGTCAGGCACCCGGGGAGACACCTGTTGTCCGTGGGAGGAATATGGCCATTGACATGCCTGGTGAAAATACCAAAAAAATCAGCTCTTCGGTGTGGAAGTATTTCAACAGAAATGCGGACAACATTTGTCAAGCCGTGTGTTGCCTTTGTCAAGCTGTAATAAGTAGGGGTAAGGACGTTAACCACCTCGGAACATCCTCCCTTATACGTCACCTGCAGCGCATTCATAATAAGTCAGTGACAAGTTCAAAAACTTTGGGCGACAGCGGAAGCAGTCCACTGACCAGTAAATCCCTTCCTCTTGTAACCAAGCTCACGCAAACCACCCCACCAACTCCCTCAGTGTCAATTTCCTCCTTCCCCAGGAATGCCAATAGTCCTGCAGGCCATGTCACTGGCAATTCTGACGAGTCCTCTCCTGCCTGGGATTCCTCCGATGCATCCTTGCGTGTAACGCCTACTGCTGCTGGCGCTGCTGTTGTTGCTGCTGGGAGTCGATGGTCATCCCAAAGGGGAAGTCGTAAGCCCACTTTTACTACTTCCACCAAGCAATTGACTGTCCAACAGTTCTTTGCGAGGAAGATGAAATATCACAGCAGTCATCCTGTTGCAAAGCGGATAACTGAGGCCTTGACAACTATGTTGGTGTTAGACGTGCGTCCGGTATCCGCCGTTAGTTCACAGGGAACTAGACAATTTCTTGAGGTAGTGTGCCCCCATTACCAAATACCATCTAGGTTCCACTTCTCTAGGCAGGCGATACCGAAAATGTACACGGACGTCAGAAAAAGACTCACCAGTGTCCTAAAAAATGCAGTTGTACCCAATGTCCACTTAACCACGGACATGTGGAGCAGGGCAGGGTCAGGACTATATGACTGTGACAGCCCACTGGGTAGATGTATGGACTCCCGCCGCAAGAACAGCAGCGGCGGCACCAGTAGCAGCATCTCGCAAACGCCAACTCTTTCCTAGGCAGGCTACGCTTTGTATCACCGGTTTCCAGAATACGCACACAGCTGAAAACCTCTTACGGCAACTGAGGAAGATCATCACGGAATGGCTTACCCCAATTGGACTCTCCTGTGGATTTGTGGCATCGGACAACGCCAGCAATATTGTGTGTGCATTAAATATGGGCAAATTCCAGCACGTCCCATGTTTTGCACATACCTTGAATTTGGTGGTGCAGAATTTTTTAAAAAACGACAGGGGCGTGCAAGAGATGCTGTCGGTGGCCAGAAGAATTGCGGGACACTTTCGGCGTACAGGCACCACGTACAGAAGACTGGAGCAACACCAAAAACGCATGAACCTGCCCTGCCATCATCTGAAGCAAGAAGTGGTAACGAGGTGGAATTCAACCCTATATATGCTTCAGAGGTTGGAGGAGCAGCAAAAGGCCATTCAAGCCTATACAATTCAGCACGATATAGGAGGTGGAATGCACCTGTCTCAAGCGCAGTGGAGAATGATTTCAACGTTGTGCAAGGTTCTGCTGCCCTTTGAACTTGCCACACGTGAAGTCAGTTCAGACACTGCCAGCCTGAGTCAGGTCATTCCCCTCATCAGGCTTTTGCAGAAGAAGCTGGAGACATTGAAGGAGGAGCTAACACGGAGCGATTCCGCTAGGCATGTGGGACTTGTGGATGGAGCCCTTAATTCGCTTAACAAGGATTCACGGGTGGTCAATCTGTTGAAATCAGAGCACTACATTTTGGCCACCGTGCTCGATCCTAGATTTAAAACCTACCTTGGATCTCTCTTTCCGGCACACACAAGTCTGCTGGGGTTCAAAGACCTGCTGGTGAGAAAATTGTCAAGTCAAGCGGAACGCGACCTGTCAACATCTCCTCCTTCACATTCTCCCGCAACTGGGGGTGCGAGGAAAAGGCTCAGAATTCCGAGCCCACCCGCTGGCGGTGATGCAGGGCAGTCTGGAGCGACTGCTGATGCTGACATCTGGTCCGGACTGAAGGACCTGACAACGATTACGGACATGTCGTCTACTGTCACTGCATATGATTCTCTCCCCATTGAAATAATGGTGGAGGATTATATGAGTGACCGCATCCAAGTAGGCACGTCAGAGAGTCCGTACTTATACTGGCAGGAAAAAGAGGCAATTTGGAGGCCCTTGCACAAACTGGCTTTATTCTACCTAAGTTGCCCTCCCACAAGTGTGTACTCCGAAAGAGTGTTTAGTGCCGCCGCTCACCTTGTCAGCAATCGGCGTACAAGGTTACATCCAGAAAATGTGGAGAAGATGATGTTCATTAAAATTAATTATAATCAATTCCTCCGTGGAGACATTGACCAGCAGCAATTGCCTCCACAAAGTACACAGGGAGCTGAGATGGTGGATTCCAGTGGGGACGAATTGATAATCTGTGAGGAGGGGGATGTACACGGTGATATATCGGAGGATGATGATGAGGTGGACATCTTGCCTCTGTAGAGCCAGTTTGTGCAAGGAGAGATTAATTGCTTCTTTTTTGGTGGGGGTCCAAACCAACCCGTCATTTCAGTCACAGTCGTGTGGCAGACCCTGTCACTGAAATGATGGGTTGGTTAAAGTGTGCATGTCCTGTTTATACAACATAAGGGTGGGTGGGAGGGCCCAAGGACAATTCCATCTTGCACCTCTTTTTTCTTTAATTTTTCTTTGCGTCATGTGCTTTTTGGGGAGTATTTTTTGGAAGGGCCATCCTGCGTGACACTGCAGTGCCACTCCTAGATGGGCCAGGTGTTTGTGTCGGCCACTAGGGTCGCTTAGCTTACTCACACAGCTACCTCATTGCGCCTCTTTTTTTCTTAGCGTCATGTGCTGTTTGGGGAGTGTTTTTTGGAAGGGCCATCCTGCGTGACACTGCAGTGCCACTCCTAGATGGGCCAGGTGTTTGTGTCGGCCACTAGGGTCGCTTATCTTACTCACACAGCTACCTCATTGCGCCTCTTTTTTTCTTTGCGTCATGTGCTGTTTGGGGAGTGTTTTTTGGAAGGGCCATCCTGCGTGACACTGCAGTGCCACTCCTAGATGGGCCAGGTGTTTGTTTCGGCCACTAGGGTCGCTTATCTTACTCACACAGCTACCTCATTGCGCCTCTTTTTTTCTTTGCGTCATGTGCTGTTTGGGGAGTGTTTTTTGGTAGGGGCATCCTGCGTGACACTGCAGTGCCACTCCAAGATGGGCCAGGTGTTTGTGTCGGCCACTAGGGTCGCTTAGCTTAGTCATCCAGCGACCTCGGTGCAAATTTTAGGACTAAAAATAATATTGTGAGGTGTGAGGTATTCAGAATAGACTGAAAATGAGTGGAAATTATGGTTTTTGAGGTTAATAATACTTTGGGATCAAAATGACCCCCAAATTCTATGATTTAAGCTGTTTTTTAGTGTTTTTTGAAAAAAACACCCGAATCCAAAACACACCCGAATCCGACAAAAAAAATTCGGTGAGGTTTTGCCAAAACGCGGTCGAACCCAAAACACGGCCGCGGAACCGAACCCAAAACCAAAACACAAAACCCGAAAAATTTCAAGTGCACATCTCTAGTTATTAATCTCAATAACATTAATTTCCAGTCATTTCCAGTGAATTTTGACCACCTCACAGTATTGTTTTAATAAATATTGGCCAAAGGCTGCAGCGAGCTGGATGGTTACTAAGTGACAGAGCAGTGGCACAAACACACAGCAGATTATAGCACATCTATGAAACACTGCCAAAGCGTACTGGGACACAGTGCACAGAATAGTGCAAACAATAGATAATTAATTTTTTTTAATTTGCTGCTCAGTTCAAACTGCGTGGAGTCACAGGGCTTATAGATGCACGTGAACAAAGAGCACTAGAGTAAAGCGCACCAAACAGTACAAACAATATATATTTTTTTTCTTTTCTGTTTTTAACTTGTAGCTCGGGTCAAACTGTGTGGATCACAGGGCTTATAGATGCACTTGAACAAAGCGCACTAAGGTATATTGGGGGTAATTCTGAGTTGATCGCAGCAGCAAGTTTGTTAGCAATTGGGCAAAACCATGGCCCTCATTCCGAGTTGTTCGCTCGTTGCCAAGTTTCGCTATATTGTGATTAGTCGCTTACTGCTCATGCGCAAGGTTCGCAGAGCACATGCGCTTAGTTATTTTACTCAAAAGTTAGGTATTTTACTCACGGCATAACGAGGATTCTTCATCGTTCTGGTGATCGGAGTGTGATTGACAGGAAGTGGGTGTTTCTGGGCGGAAACTGGCCGTTTTATGGGAGTGTGCGAAAAAACGTTGGCGTTTCTGGGAAAAACGCGGGAGTGTCTGAAGAAACGGGGGAGTGTCTGGGCGAACGCTGGATGTGTTTGTGACGTCAAACCAGGAACGAAACTGACTGAACTGATCGCAATGGCTGAGTAAGTCTGGAGCTACTCAGAAACTGCTAAGAATTTTCTATTCGCAAATCTGCTAATCTTTCATTCGCAATTCTGCTATGCTAAGATACACTCCCAGAGGGCAGCGGCTTAGCATGTGCAATGCTGCTAAAAGCAGCTAGCGAGCGAACAACTCGGAATGAGGGCCCATGTGCACTGCAGGGGGGGCAGATATAACATTTGCAGAGAGAGTTAGAGTTGGGTGGGTTATTTTGTTTCTGTGCAGGGTAAATACTGGCTGCTTTATTTTTACACTGCAATTTAGATTTCAGTTTGAATACACCCCACCCAAATCTAACTCTCTCTGCACATGTTATATCTGCCCCACCCTGCAGTGCACATGGTTTTGCCCAACTGCTAACAAAGTTGCTGCTGCGATCAACTCAGAATTAGGCCCATTCTACCAACAGTACAGTTTACAACAGAGAAGAGCGCAGTAAACAGCAGCATGCTTCTGAACATAGGGGGTAATTCAGGCCTGATCGCTAGGCAGCGAATTTTGCTGCCCTGCGATAAGATAGTCGCTTCCTACAGAGTGACTGTATTTTCGATGTACAAGTGTGCGAACACATGTGTAGAAGAGCTGCGCAAACTGATTTTGTGCAGTCTCTGTACAGCCCAGGACTTACTCAGCCACTGAGATCACATCAGCCTGTCCGGGACCGGATTTGACGTCATACACCCTCCCTTCAAACGCTTGATCCCGCCTGTGTTTTCCCTGACACTTCCATAAAACAGTCAGTTGCCACCCACAAATGGCCTCTTCCTGTCAACCTCCTTGTGATCGCCCATGCAAATGGATTTTTCGCACCATCCCATCGCTGACCGGAGAATCCCTTTGCAGCTGTCCATCACGCCTGCACATTGCGGTGCATACGCATGCGCAGTTCAGATCTGATTGCCCGCTGTGTGAAAACGCACAGCAGTGATCAGGTCTGAATGACCCCCATAGTCACTTATACAGCACAGCCAGTACAGCAGAGTATAGAGCTACATCGTAGAAGCGTGCCCCTTATACACAGTCACTTAAAAGTACAGTTTGTACAGCGCAGTGTGCATCAGTGAAATGGTGCCGAAGTCCTGCAAGAATCCGACGACTGGAGGATGGCATTCGGCCTTGATGTGGGAACTGTGTCTGGCGGGAATCCCTCACTGTTTGGCGTTGCGTCTGCGCATTGCAGTGCATATACATGCGCAGTCATTCGATAATCAGACGCTGTGCAATTTCGCACAACTGCAATAGGTCTGAATTCGAGCCCTTTATCACCGTGCTATTTATCACTCTCCAAGGCTTAATAAATGTGTCTTAAAGTTTCCTGCTGGTTATTATATATAACAAAACTGTAAGGGTTGTGTCTGTACATAGCATTTTGTTTTGAGAAATATACATCTAGGCACTATTTATTAACTACAGAGACAAAAAATAAAAAATCAGAATTTTTGTCTGTCCGTCTGTTCCGGCATCACGCAAAAACTACTGGATGAAACTGGGTCGTGTTTTCACTATTGTATAGCTTAGTGACCTACTGTAGAAAGAAACTGAGTTATGTACGATCTTGATGCGACATCAGGGAGAGGAGCAAAAAAGGAAAAAACAGACATTTGGCGCACTGAAAGTTGGTGTTCCGATCAAGTTATGCAACAGAAACTGACTTAAAGTGACTGCTCTGCAGAAGAACCTGATTAAGGCAGAGATTCTAATGGGATGTGTCACAGCTATGTGTTTATACCATGGATACCCCTTAACCCCTTATCTTCAATTCAAGAGTCTGCAGTTTCCTGTAAGCATCTGCTTCGCTATGATAATCAACACGTCACAGGGGCAAACTCTCACAGTCGCAGGTGTAGATCTCAGGATTAGCTGCTTCTCCCATGGGCAGCTTTATGTGACTTGCTCACGAGTTAGTAGCCCCAAGCATCTTTTTGTGCTAATCTCTGAAAGGAAAACTGCAAATATTGGGGGTAATTCCAAGTTGATCGCAGCAGGAATTTTTTTAGCAGTTGGGCAAAACCATGTGCACTGCAGGGGGGGGGGGGGGGGGGCAGATATAACATTTGCAGAAAGATTTAGATTTGGGTGGGTTATAGTGTTTCTGTGTAGGGTAAATGCTGGCTGCTTTATTGTTACACTGCAAATTAGATTGCAGATTGAACACACCACACCCAAATCTAACTCTCTCTGCACATGTTAAATCTGCCTCCCCTGCAGTGCACATGGTTTTGCCCAACTGCTAAAAAATTTCCTGCTGCGTTCAACTTGGAATTACCCCCCTTGTTTACTTAAAAATTTTGTGATCAATGTATACAACGTAAAATTTACATCACAGTATTATATGACGCTACTGTTTTTGTAAAATTAGTTCTACTGAACACAGTGTCGGACTGTGGCATGTAGGGCCCACCGGGGAAATACAGTGGTAGGGGCCCATGTTTAGGGGTGCGACCAGTCTCTAGATGGGATGTGCCCAGCCACCACATTGGTTTGCCTAACCATTTTGCATGGGTTGGTCCCCTAGATAAATATATACAGTTAATACTGTAGTGCATGCATGATAATGTACTAGATTAGTTAACAGCACAGTCTGGAACCTGATCCCAAGAGTAGGGTGTGGGCCCCCAGGCAGTAGGGCCCACCGGTGATTTCCCCTGTATCCCTGTGGGCCAGTCCAACCATGACTGAACAATAACAGTCATCCACATGAGCGAAGCTGCGGGCAAATGCTAGTAGTAAATATATTAAGAAAATGAACTGACAACTTTAAAATGATATTAAATATGTTTTCTTTATCTTCTGTGTTTTCTATGGCAACCTTTATAATAAAGTAGCCATAGTATTTTTATTAGACAAGTACACTAATTCAGCACTTCATGTGATAATGATTACCGCTATTTACAAAAAAGGTCCATCAACCTTCAAGCATCAAACAGCAAAATAATAATTATAAGTACCTGCTTTTTGGGGAGTATTTTTTGGAAGGGCCATCCTGCGTGACACTGCAGTGCCACTCCTAGATGGGCCAGGTGTTTGTGTCGGCCACTAGGGTCGCTTAGCTTACTCACACAGCTACCTCATTGCGCCTCTTTTTTTCTTAGCGTCATGTGCTGTTTGGGGAGTGTTTTTAGGAAGGGCCATCCTGCGTGACACTGCAGTGCCACTCCTAGATGGGCCAGGTGTTTGTGTCGGCCACTAGGGTCGCTTATCTTACTCACACAGCTACCTCATTGCGCCTCTTTTTTTCTTTGCGTCATGTGCTGTTTGGGGAGTGTTTTTTGGAAGGGCCATCCTGCGTGACACTGCAGTGCCACTCCTAGATGGGCCAGGTGTTTGTTTCGGCCACTAGGGTCGCTTATCTTACTCACACAGCTACCTCATTGCGCCTCTTTTTTTCTTTGCGTCATGTGCTGTTTGGGGAGTGTTTTTTGGTAGGGGCATCCTGCGTGACACTGCAGTGCCACTCCAAGATGGGCCAGGTGTTTGTGTCGGCCACTAGGGTCGCTTAGCTTAGTCATCCAGCGACCTCGGTGCAAATTTTAGGACTAAAAATAATATTGTGAGGTGTGAGGTATTCAGAATAGACTGAAAATGAGTGGAAATTATGGTTTTTGAGGTTAATAATACTTTGGGATCAAAATGACCCCCAAATTCTATGATTTAAGCTGTTTTTTAGTGTTTTTTGAAAAAAACACCCGAATCCAAAACACACCCGAATCCGACAAAAAAAATTCGGTGAGGTTTTGCCAAAACGCGGTCGAACCCAAAACACGGCCGCGGAACCGAACCCAAAACCAAAACACAAAACCCGAAAAATTTCAAGTGCACATCTCTAGTTATTAATCTCAATAACATTAATTTCCAGTCATTTCCAGTGAATTTTGACCACCTCACAGTATTGTTTTAATAAATATTGGCCAAAGGCTGCAGCGAGCTGGATGGTTACTAAGTGACAGAGCAGTGGCACAAACACACAGCAGATTATAGCACATCTATGAAACACTGCCAAAGCGTACTGGGACACAGTGCACAGAATAGTGCAAACAATAGATAATTAATTTTTTTTAATTTGCTGCTCAGTTCAAACTGCGTGGAGTCACAGGGCTTATAGATGCACGTGAACAAAGAGCACTAGAGTAAAGCGCACCAAACAGTACAAACAATATATTTTTTTTTCTTTTCTGTTTTTAACTTGTAGCTCGGGTCAAACTGTGTGGATCACAGGGCTTATAGATGCACTTGAACAAAGCGCACTAAGGTATATTGGGGGTAATTCTGAGTTGATCGCAGCAGCAAGTTTGTTAGCAATTGGGCAAAACCATGGCCCTCATTCCGAGTTGTTCGCTCGTTGCCAAGTTTCGCTATATTGTGATTAGTCGCTTACTGCTCATGCGCAAGGTTCGCAGAGCACATGCGCTTAGTTATTTTACTCAAAAGTTAGGTATTTTACTCACGGCATAACGAGGATTCTTCATCGTTCTGGTGATCGGAGTGTGATTGACAGGAAGTGGGTGTTTCTGGGCGGAAACTGGCCGTTTTATGGGAGTGTGCGAAAAAACGTTGGCGTTTCTGGGAAAAACGCGGGAGTGTCTGAAGAAACGGGGGAGTGTCTGGGCGAACGCTGGATGTGTTTGTGACGTCAAACCAGGAACGAAACTGACTGAACTGATCGCAATGGCTGAGTAAGTCTGGAGCTACTCAGAAACTGCTAAGAATTTTCTATTCGCAAATCTGCTAATCTTTCATTCGCAATTCTGCTATGCTAAGATACACTCCCAGAGGGCAGCGGCTTAGCATGTGCAATGCTGCTAAAAGCAGCTAGCGAGCGAACAACTCGGAATGAGGGCCCATGTGCACTGCAGGGGGGGCAGATATAACATTTGCAGAGAGAGTTAGAGTTGGGTGGGTTATTTTGTTTCTGTGCAGGGTAAATACTGGCTGCTTTATTTTTACACTGCAATTTAGATTTCAGTTTGAATACACCCCACCCAAATCTAACTCTCTCTGCACATGTTATATCTGCCCCCCCCTGCAGTGCACATGGTTTTGCCCAACTGCTAACAAAGTTGCTGCTGCGATCAACTCAGAATTAGGCCCATTCTACCAACAGTACAGTTTACAACAGAGAAGAGCGCAGTAAACAGCAGCATGCTTCTGAACATAGGGGGTAATTCAGGCCTGATCGCTAGGCAGCGAATTTTGCTGCCCTGCGATAAGATAGTCGCTTCCTACAGAGTGACTGTATTTTCGATGTACAAGTGTGCGAACACATGTGTAGAAGAGCTGCGCAAACTGATTTTGTGCAGTCTCTGTACAGCCCAGGACTTACTCAGCCACTGAGATCACATCAGCCTGTCCGGGACCGGATTTGACGTCATACACCCTCCCTTCAAACGCTTGATCCCGCCTGTGTTTTCCCTGACACTTCCATAAAACAGTCAGTTGCCACCCACAAATGGCCTCTTCCTGTCAACCTCCTTGTGATCGCCCATGCAAATGGATTTTTCGCACCATCCCATCGCTGACCGGAGAATCCCTTTGCAGCTGTCCATCACGCCTGCACATTGCGGTGCATACGCATGCGCAGTTCAGATCTGATTGCCCGCTGTGTGAAAACGCACAGCAGTGATCAGGTCTGAATGACCCCCATAGTCACTTATACAGCACAGCCAGTACAGCAGAGTATAGAGCTACATCGTAGAAGCGTGCCCCTTATACACAGTCACTTAAAAGTACAGTTTGTACAGCGCAGTGTGCATCAGTGAAATGGTGCCGAAGTCCTGCAAGAATCCGACGACTGGAGGATGGCATTCGGCCTTGATGTGGGAACTGTGTCTGGCGGGAATCCCTCACTGTTTGGCGTTGCGTCTGCGCATTGCAGTGCATATACATGCGCAGTCATTCGATAATCAGACGCTGTGCAATTTCGCACAACTGCAATAGGTCTGAATTCGAGCCCTTTATCACCGTGCTATTTATCACTCTCCAAGGCTTAATAAATGTGTCTTAAAGTTTCCTGCTGGTTATTATATATAACAAAACTGTAAGGGTTGTGTCTGTACATAGCATTTTGTTTTGAGAAATATACATCTAGGCACTATTTATTAACTACAGAGACAAAAAATAAAAAATCAGAATTTTTGTCTGTCCGTCTGTTCCGGCATCACGCAAAAACTACTGGATGAAACTGGGTCGTGTTTTCACTATTGTATAGCTTAGTGACCTACTGTAGAAAGAAACTGAGTTATGTACGATCTTGATGCGACATCAGGGAGAGGAGCAAAAAAGGAAAAAACAGACATTTGGCGCACTGAAAGTTGGTGTTCCGATCAAGTTATGCAACAGAAACTGACTTAAAGTGACTGCTCTGCAGAAGAACCTGATTAAGGCAGAGATTCTAATGGGATGTGTCACAGCTATGTGTTTATACCATGGATACCCCTTAACCCCTTATCTTCAATTCAAGAGTCTGCAGTTTCCTGTAAGCATCTGCTTCGCTATGACAATCAACACGTCACAGGGGCAAACTCTCACAGTCGCAGGTGTAGATCTCAGGATTAGCTGCTTCTCCCATGGGCAGCTTTATGTGACTTGCTCACGAGTTAGTAGCCCCAAGCATCTTTTTGTGCTAATCTCTGAAAGGAAAACTGCAAATATTGGGGGTAATTCCAAGTTGATCGCAGCAGGAAATTTTTTAGCAGTTGGGCAAAACCATGTGCACTGCAGGGGGGGGGGAGGGGGGGCAGATATAACATTTGCAGAAAGATTTAGATTTGGGTGGGTTATAGTGTTTCTGTGTAGGGTAAATGCTGGCTGCTTTATTGTTACACTGCAAATTAGATTGCAGATTGAACACACCACACCCAAATCTAACTCTCTCTGCACATGTTAAATCTGCCTCCCCTGCAGTGCACATGGTTTTGCCCAACTGCTAAAAAAATTTCCTGCTGCGTTCAACTTGGAATTACCCCCCTTGTTTACTTAAAAATTTTGTGATCAATGTATACAACGTAAAATTTACATCACAGTATTATATGACGCTACTGTTTTTGTAAAATTAGTTCTACTGAACACAGTGTCGGACTGTGGCATGTAGGGCCCACCGGGGAAATACAGTGGTAGGGGCCCATGTTTAGGGGTGCGACCAGTCTCTAGATGGGATGTGCCCAGCCACCACATTGGTTTGCCTAACCATTTTGCATGGGTTGGTCCCCTAGATAAATATATACAGTTAATACTGTAGTGCATGCATGATAATGTACTAGATTAGTTAACAGCACAGTCTGGAACCTGATCCCAAGAGTAGGGTGTGGGCCCCCAGGCAGTAGGGCCCACCGGTGATTTCCCCTGTATCCCTGTGGGCCAGTCCAACCATGACTGAACAATAACAGTCATCCACATGAGCGAAGCTGCGGGCAAATGCTAGTAGTAAATATATTAAGAAAATGAACTGACAACTTTAAAATGATATTAAATATGTTTTCTTTATCTTCTGTGTTTTCTATGGCAACCTTTATAATAAAGTAGCCATAGTATTTTTATTAGACAAGTACACTAATTCAGCACTTCATGTGATAATGATTACCGCTATTTACAAAAAAGGTCCATCAACCTTCAAGCATCAAACAGCAAAATAATAATTATAAGTACCTGATGCTATCACTTCTACAAAATGCATATGTACTTTACAGTCACTCAACAAGTACTGGTTTCAACCTTCCACGGTAAAAATAAAAATAATAGTCCATGAAAAACTGTCTTCTGAATGGTTCCTTTTGTTTCTTTCAAGGAAATTCTCATACAATTTTACCCAGTTGCATAACTTCAAAAACTGTATGTGGAAAATAAACATGAAATACATTTATACTGTAACTTGTAAAATACCACCTTCACATGTATATGAGGTGTGTGGGAGGGGTGTAATACTGTCTATCTCACTTCACACCCTCTCACCTTCAGGCTGTATATAGTATATAGCAAATGGTCCTGGTATGCAGGCCAGACACAGACACGAAAAAGGACGTCTAGTAGAAAGGAAATGCATGAATACTATCCTACCTCTGAGTTGACAGCTATGAACTAATGGTCCTAATAATTTAGAAAATTGTGATTGTCGGATTAAGTGGAAATTATCCCTGGCACTTTTGGCCTCGGAACCTAAGTTTCACCTACCCCCTGGATCGTGTGGCCCTCCCGGCCCCCTGGAAGGGCAGGCAAGTTTCCGGAGCTGGCGTCAACCACCGCACCACGCCCCTGAACCTCCCTTCAGCCGTCCTTGAAAGTAGGAGGCCCCAGGAAGCCAATGAGGCCATGATTTATTTAACAGGGGATATAACCTAAAGACATGGGTCTACTATCCAAGTACACAAGGCAGTGCTATTTACCTAACCTAGGGCCTAATTCAGAGCTGATCGTAGATGTGCGAAAAAATGCACATTTATGATCAAAATCTCTGACAGAGATTGCTACCAAAAACATGGCCCCCCCATGTTTTTGGTCACAGAGGCTGTGTGTGACGTCATGCAGCCGCCGCAACCTGCCCCAACAATGGTCCGGACATGCCTGCATTGTCTGGACCACGATCCTTAAATGAAGCATCGCCACCCACAAAACGCAACGTCGACGTCCCATTACCCGACCCCTTCAGGTCTTAAACTGTGTTCTGCAGAAAACTCGGTTTAGGACCTTGCCCATGCGCGTACCGGCGTACACACATGTGCAGATGAGCAAAAATTGCTACCTATCAATTTCTGTTGATCAGCGACGGGGTCTGAATTAGACGCTTAGGCATACTCTCTTAGGTTTAGTAATAGTGGGCACGGGACTTCTGACCGCCTATCTGGTATCTTTAGTTAAATAACCTGGACCCCGCACAAAAGAATTCTCTACTTTTCATGCACAAAATACACAGAAGTGAAATGAGTAAGATACAGTATTGGCAATCAATGACCTTTTAGCTAGCATTTATTAGAGATGAGCGGGTTCGGTTCATTGAGATCCGATTCCCCCGAACTTCACCTATTTTACACTGGTCCAAAGTAGCCTCGGATCTTCCCGCCTTGCTCGGTTAACCCGAACGAGGCCGAACATCATCATCCCGCTGTCGGATTCTCGCAAGATTCGTATTCCATATAAAGAGCCGCGCGTCGCTGCCATTTTCACTTGTGCATTGGAGATTGAACGGAGAGGACGTGGCTACGTTCTCTCCCTAAAAAGCTCCGTATCTGTGCTCAGTGTGCTGCAAATATCTACGTTCTCTGCCTGAAGAGCTCCATATCTGTGCTCAGTGTGCTGCAAATATCTACGTTCTCTGCCTGAAAAGCTCCATATCTGTGCTCAGTGTGCTGCAAATATCTATGCTCAGTGTGCTGCATTGTGGGGACCACCAGTATATAATTATAGTAGAACAGTACAGTAGGCCATTGCTGTATCTTGCAGCTCCATGTCAGACTCAGTTCTAGACAGTATCCTGATCATCAGTGCTCAATATCTGCTGCATTGTTGTGAGACCAGTATATACTATATATATATATATATATATATATATATAGTAATACAGTGCAGCATTTTGGTGACCACCAGTATAGTAGTACAGTACAGTAGTCCATTGCTGTATCTTGCAGCTCCGTGTCACTGCAAGTATCCATATCTGTGCTGCATTGTTGTGAGCAGTATATATAGTAGTACAGTGCAGCATTTTGGTGTCCAACAGTATATAGTTGTACAGTACAGTAGTCCATTGCTGTATCTTGCAGCTCCGTGTCACTTCAAGTATCCATATCTGTGCTGCATTGTTGTGAGCAGTATATATAGTAGTACAGTGCAGCATTTTGGTGACCAACAGTATATAGCTGTACAGTACAGTAGTCCATTGCTGTATCTTGCAGCTCTGTGTCACTTCAAGTATCCATATCTGTGCTGCATTGTTGTGAGCAGTATATATAGTAGTACAGTGCAGCATTTTGGTGACCAACAGTACATAGTTTTACAGTACAGTAGTCCATTGCTGTATCTTGCAGCTCCGTGTCACTGCAAGTATCCATATCTGTGCTGCATTGTTGTGAGCAGTATATATAGTAGTACAGTGCAGCATTTTTGTGTCCAACAGTATATAGTTGTACAGTACAGTAGTCCATTGCTGTATCTTGCATCTCCATTTCACTGCAAGTATCCGTATCTGTGCTGCATTGTTGTGAACAGTATATATAGTAGTACAGTGAAGCATTTGGTGACCAACAGTATATAGTTGTACAGTACAGTAGTCCATTGCTGTATCTTGCAGCTCCGTGTCACTGCAAGTATCCATATCTGTTCTGCATTGTTGTGAGCAGTATATATAGTAGTACAGTGCAGCATTTTGGTGACCAACAGTATATAGTTGTACAGTACAGTAGTCCATTGCTGTATCTTGCAGCTCTGTGTCACTGCAAGTATCCATATCTGTGCTGCATTGTTGTGAGCAGTATTTATAGTAGTACAGTGCAGCATTTTGGTGACCAACAGTATATAGTTGTACAGTACAGTAGTCCATTGCTGTATATTGCAGCTCCGTGTCACTGCAAGTAGTATCCATATCTGTGCTGCATTGTTGTGAGCAGTATATATAGTAGTACAGTGCAGCATTTTGGTGACCAACAGTATATAGTTGTACAGTATAGTAGTCCATTGCTATTGATATAATAATATTACTGGCATATAATTCCACACATTAAAAAATAGAGAATAAAAATGTGGAGGGTGAAATAGGGAAAGATCAAGATCCACTTTCACCTAGTGCTGAAGCTGCTGCCACTAGTCATAGCAGAGATGATTCAATGCCATCAACGTCATCTGCCAAGGCCGATGCCCAATGTCATAGTAGAGATCATGTAAAATCCAAAAAACAAAAGTTCAGTAAAATGACCCAAAAATCTAAATAAAACGCGTCTGAGGAGAAGCGTAAACTTGCCAATATGCCATTTACGACACGGAGTGGCAAGGAACGGCTGAGGCCCTGGCCTATGTTCATGGCTAGTGGTTCAGCTTCACATGAGGATGGAAGCACTCATCCTCCCGCTAGAAAACTGAAAGGAGTTAAGATGGCAAAAGCACATGAAAGAACTGTGCTTTCTTCTAAATCACAAATCTCCAAGGAGAGTCTAATTGTGTCGGCGGTTGCGATGCCTGACCTTCCCAACACTGGACGGGAAGAGGTGGCTCCTTCCACCATTTGCACACCCCCTGCAAGTGCTGGAAGGAGCACCCACAGTACAGTTCCTGATAGTCAAATTGAAGATGTCACTGTTGAAGTACACCAGGATGAGGATATGGGTGTTGCTGGTGCTGAGGAGGAAATTGACAAGGAGGATTCTGATGGTGAGGTGGTTTGTTTAAGTCAGGCCCCCGGGGAGACACCTGTTGTCCGTGGGATGAATATGGCCATTGACATGCCTGGTCAAATTACAAAATAAATCACCTCTTCGGTGTGGAATTATTTTAACAGAAATGCGAATAACAGGTGTCCAGCCGTGTGTTGCCTTTGTCAAGCTGTAATAAGTAGGGGTAAGGACGTTAACCACCTAGGAACATCCTCCCTTATACGTCACCTGGAGCGCATTCATCAGGAGTCATTGACAAGTTCAAAAACTTTGGGTGACAGCGGAAGCAGTCCACTGACAACTAAATCCCTTCCTCTTGTACCCAAGCTCCTGCAAACCACACCACTAACTCCCTCAGTGTCAATTTCCTCCTTAGACAGGAACGCCAATAGTCCTGCAGGCCATATCACTGGCAAGTCTGACGAGTCCTCTCCTGACTGGGATTCCTCCGATGCATCCTTGAGTGTAATGCCTACTGCTGCTGGGAGTCGATCGTCATCCCAGAGGGGAAGTCGTACTACTTGTACTACTTCCAGTAAGCAATTGACTGTCCAACAGTCCTTTGCGAGGAAGATGAAATATCACTGCAGTCATCCTGTTGCAAAGCGGATAACTCAGGCCTTGGCAGCTGTGTTGTTGTTAGACGTGTGTCCGGTATCCACCGTTAATTCAAAGGGACTTGGAGAATTTCTTGAGGTAGTGTGTCCCTGATGCCAAATCCCATCTAGGTTCCACTTCTCTAGGCAGGCGCTACCAAGAATGTACACAGACGTCAGAAAAAGAGTCACCAATGTCCTAAAAAATGCAGTTGTACCCAATGTCCACTTAACCACGGACATGTGGACAAGTGGAGCAGGGCAGACTCAGGACTATATGACTGTGACAGCCCACTGGGTAGATGTCTTGCCTCCCGCAGCAACAACAGTAGCAGCGGCACCAGTAGCAGCATCTCGCAAACGTCAACTCGTTCCTAGGCAGGCTACGCTTTGTATCACCGCTTTCCAGAAGAGGCACACAGCTGACAACCTCTTACGGAAACTGAGGAACATCATCGCAGATTGGCTTACCCCAATTGGACTCTCCTGGGGATTTGTGACATCGGACAACACCATCAATATTGTGCGTGCGTTACATGTGGGCAAATTCCAGCACGTCCCATGTTTTGCACATACAATCAATTTGGTGGTGCAGATTTTTTTTTTAAAATGACAGGGGCGTGCAAGAGATGCTGTCGGTGGCCCGAAGAATTGCGGGCCACTTTCGGCATTCAGCCACCGCGTGCCGAAGGCTGGAGCACCAGCAAACACTCCTGAACCTGCCCCTCCATCAGCTGAAGCAAGAGGTGGTAACGAGGTGGAATTCAACCCTCTATATGCTTCAGAGGATGGAGGAGCAGCAAAAGGCCATTCAAGCCTATACATCTGCCCACGATATAGGCAAAGGAGGGGGAATGCACCTGACTCAAGCGCAGTGGAGAATGATTTCAACGTTGTGCAAGGTTCTGCAACCTGGCCACATGATTTTTAATATTTTTGTCTAGGGTAATATGAAATTCATAAAAGACACAGTGGTCTTTGTACTAACCCTTGGATAGAGACAAAGTCGAGAGTGATAAACTACCAACCAACCAGCTCCTAAGTGTATTTTCCAAACACAGCCTGTAATATGGCAGTTAGGAACTGATTGCCTGGAATTTTATCTCTCTTCACTTTCTATCATTCCAAAGCTTAGCACATCTCCACATGTAGTGGGACATGCATCATACGTTATGAAGAGTGGAAAAGTGGACAATTGGAAAAGCTGCCTTTAGCACACAATCAACTTCTACCAATCATTCTATAATATCGACTTGATAAATGCTAGAGACGTGCACCGGAAATTTTTTGGGTTTTGTGTTTTGGTTTTGGATTCGGTTCCGCGGCCATGTTTTGGATTCGGACGCGTTTTGGCAAAACCTCCCTGAAAATTTTTTTCGGATTCTGGTGTGTTTTGGATTCGGGTGTTTTTTTTTTCAAAAACAGCTTAAATCATAGAATTTGGGGGTAATTTTGATCCTATAGTATTATTAACCTCAATAACCATAATTTCCACTCATTTCCAGTCTATTCTGAACACCTCACACCTCACAATATTATTTTTAGTCCTAAAATTTGCACCGAGGTCGCTGGATGACTAAGCTAAGCAACCCAAGTGGCTGGCACAAACACCTGGCCCATCTAGGAGTGGCACTGCACTGAACCTGCCCCTCCATCAGCTGAAGCAAGAGGTGGTAACGAGGTGGAATTCAACCCTCTATATGCTTCAGAGGATGGAGGAGCAGCAAAAGGCCATTCAAGCCTATACATCTGCCTACGATATAGGCAAAGGAGGGGGAATGCACCTGACTCAAGCACAGTGGAGAATGATTTCAACGTTGTTTTGCAAGGTTCTCCAACCCTTCGAACTTGCCACGCGTGAAGTCAGTTCAGACACTGCCAGCTTGAGTCAGGTCATTCCCCTCATCAGGCTTTTGCAGAAGCAGCTGGAGAGATTGAAGGATGAGCTAAAGCGGAGTGATTCTGCTAGGCATGTGGGACTTGTGGATGGAGCCCTTAATTCGCTTAATCAGGATTCACGGAAGGTCAATCTGTTGAAATCAGAGCACTACATTTTGGCCACTGTGCTCGATCCTATGTATAAAGCCTACGTTGTATCTCTCTTTCCGGCAGACATAAGTCTGCAGAGGTTCAAAGACCTGCTGATGAGAAAATTGTCAAGTCAAGCGGAACGTGACCCGTCAACAGCTCCTCCTTCACTTTCTCCCGCAACTGGGGCTGCGAGTAAAAGGATAAGAATTCCGAGCCCACTCGCTGGCAGTGATGCAGGGCAGTCAGGAGCGAGTGCTGACATCTGGTCCGGCCTGAAGGACCTGCCAACGATTACTGACATGTCGTCTACTGTCACTGCATATGATTCTCTCACCATTGAAAGAATGGTGGAGGATTATATGAGTGACCGCATCCAAGTAGGCACGTCAGACAGTCCGTACGTATACTGGCAGGAAAAAGAGGCAATTTGGAGGCCCTTGCACAAACTGGCTTTATTTTACCTAATTTGCCCCCCCTCCAGTGTGTACTCCGAAAGATTGTTTAGTGCAGCCGGTCACCTTGTTTAGTGCAGCGATCGGCGTACGAGGTTACTTCCAGAAAATGTGGAGAAGATGATGTTCATCAAAATGAATTATAATCAATTCCTCCGTGGAGACATTCACCAGCAATTGCCTCCAGAAAGTACACAGGGACCTGTGATGGTGGATTCCAGTGGGGACGAATTAATACTCTGTGAGGAGGGGGATGTACACAGTGAAAGGGGTGAGGAATCGGAGGATGATGATGAGGTCGACATCTTGCCTCTGTAGAGCCAGTTTGAGCAAGGAGAGATTGATTGCTTCTTTTTTTGGTGGGGGCCCAACCCAACCCGTCATTTCAGCCACAGTCGTTTGGCAGACCCTGTGGCTGAAATTATGTGTTTGTTAAAGTGTGCATGTCCTGTTTATACAACATAAGGGTGGGTGGGAGGGCCCAAGGACAATTCCATATTGCACCTCTTTTTATTTTTTATCTTTGCATCATGTGATGTTTGGGGCCAAGTTTTATAAGTACCATCCTGTCTGACACTGCAGTGCCACTCCTAGATGGGCCAGGTGTTTGTGCCAGCCACTTGGGTTGCTTAGCTTAGTCATCCAGCGACCTCGGTGCAAATTTTAGGACTAAAAATAATATTGTGAGGTGTGAGGTGTGAGGTGTTCAGAATAGACTGGAAATGAGTGGAAATTATGGTTATTGAGGTTAATAATACTATAGGATCAAAATTACCCCCAAATTCTATGATTTAAGCTGTTTTTGAGGGGTTTTTGAAAAAAAAAAACACCCGAATCCAAAACACACCAGAATCCGAAAAAAATTTTTCAGGGAGGTTTTGCCAAAACGCGTCCGAATCCAAAACATGGCAGCGGAACCGAATCCAAAACCAAAACACAAAACCCAAAAAATTTCCGGTGCACGTCTCTAGCATTTATCAAGTCGATATTATAGAATGATTGGTAGAAGTTGATTGTGTGCTAAAGGCAGCTTTTCCAATTGTCCACTTTTCCACTCTTCATAACATATGATGCATGTCCCACTACATGGGGAGATGTGCTAAGCTTTGGAATGATAGAAAGTGAAGAGAGATAAAATTCCAGGCAATCAGTTCCTAACTGCCATATTACAGGCTGTGTTTGGAAAATACAGTTAGGAGCTGGTTGGTTGTTAGTTTATCACTCTCCACTTTGTCTCTATCCAAGGGTTAGTACAAAGACCACTGTGTCTTTTATGAATTTCATATTACCCTAGACAAAAATATTAAAAATCATGTGGCCAGGTTGCAGAACCTTGCACAACGTTGAAATCATTCTCCACTGCGCTTGAGTCAGGTGCATTCCCCCTCCTTTGCCTATATCGTGGGCAGATGTATAGGCTTGAATGGCCTTTTGCTGCTCCTCCATCCTCTGAAGCATATAGAGGGTTGAATTCCACCTCGTTACCACCTCTTGCTTCAGATGATGGCAGGGCAGGTTCAGGAATCTTTGGTGGTGCTCCAGTCTTCGGCATGCGGTGGCTGAATGCCGAAAGTGGCCCGCACTTGCACGCCCCTGTCGTTTTTTAAATAATTCTGCACCACCAAATTCAATGTATGTGCAAAACATGGGACATGCTGGAATTTGCCCAGATGTAATGCACGCACAATATTGCTGGTGTTGTCCGATGTCACAAATCCCCAGGAGAGTCCAATTGGGGTAAGCCATTCTGCGATGATCTTCCTCAGTTTCCGTAAGAGGTTGTCAGCTGTGTGCCTCTTCTGGAAAGCGGTGATACAAAGCGTAGTCTGTCTAGGAACGAGTTGGCGTTTGCGAGATGCTGCTACTGGTGCCGCCGCTGCTGTTCTTGCTGCGGGAACCAATACATCTACCCAGTGGGCTGTCACAGTCATATAGTCCTGAGTCTGCCCTGCTCCACTTGTCCACATGTCTGTGGTTAAGTGGACATTGGGTACAACTGCATTTTTTAGGACACTGGTGACTCTTTCTGAGGTCTGTGTACATTTTCGGTATCGCCTGCCTAGAGAAATGGAACCTAGATGGTATTTGGTACCGGGGACACAGTACCTCAATCAAGTCTATAGTTGCCTGTGAATTAACGGTGGATACCGGAACCACGTTTCTCACCGCCCAGGCTGCCAAGGCCTGAGTTATCTGCTTTGCAGCAGGATGACTGCTGTGATATTTCATCTTCCTCGCAAAGGACTGTTGGACAGTCAATTGCTTACTGGAAGTAGTACAAGTGGTCTTCCGACTTCCCCTCTGGGATGACGATCGACTCCCAGCAGCAACAACAGCAGCGCCAGCAGCAGTAGGCGTTACACTCAAGGATGCATCGGAGGAATCCCAGGCAGGAGAGGACTCGTCAGACTTGCCAGTGACATGGCCTGCAGGACTATTGGCTTTCCTGGGTAAGGAGGAAATTGACACTGAGGGAGTTGGTGGTGTGGTTTGCAGGAGCTTGGTTACAAGAGGAAGGGATTTTGTTGTCAGTGGACTCCTTCCGCTGTCACCCAAAGTTTTTGAACTTGTCACTGACTTCTGATGAATGCGGTCCAGGTGACGTATAACGGAGGATGTTCCTAGGTGGTTAACGTCCTTACCCCTACTTATTACAGCTTGACAAAGGCAACACACGGCTTGACACCTGTTGTCCGCATTTGTGTTGAAATAATTCCACACCGAAGAGCTGATTTTTTTTGTATTTTGACCAGGCATGTCAATGGCCATATTCTTCCCATGGGCAACAGGTGTCTCCCCGGGTGCCTGACTTAAACAAACCACCTCACCATCAGAATCCTCCTTGTCAATTTCCTCCCCAGCGCCAGCAACACCCATATCCTCATCCTGGTGTACTTCAACAGTGACATCTTCAATTTGACTATCAAGAACTTGACAGCGGGTGCTCCTTCCAGCACTTGCAGGGGGCGTGCAAATGGTGGAAAGCGCAAGCTCTTCCCGTCCAGTGTTGGGAAGGTCAGGCATCGCAACCGACACAATTGGACTCTCCTTGGGGATTTGTGATTTAGAAGAACGCACAGTTCTTTGCTGTGCTTTTGCCAGCTTAAGTCTTTTCATTTTTCTAGCGAGAGGATGAGTGCTTCCATCCTCATGTGAATCTGAACCACTAGCCATGAACATAGGCCAGGGCCTCAGTCGTTCCTTGCCACTCCGTGTCGTAAATGGCATATTGGCAAGTTTCCGCTTCTCATCAGACGCTTTCAATTTTGATTTTTGGGTCATTTTACTGAACTTTTGTTTTTTGGATTTTACATGCTCTCTACTATGACATTGGGCATCGGCCTTGGCAGACGACGTTGATGGCATTTCATCGTCTCGGCCATGACTAGTGGCAGCAGCTTCAGCACGAGGTGGAATTGGATCTTGATCTTTCCGTATTTTAACCTCCACATTTTTGTTCTCCATTTTTTAATGTGTGGAATTATATGCTAGTATCAATAGCAATGGCCTACTACTATATATACTGCGCACAACTGAAATGCACCACAGGTATAGAATGTAGATGGATAGTATACTTGACGACACAGAGGTAGGTACAGCAGTAGCCTTCCGTACCGTACTGCTATATATACTGGTGGTCACTGTCAGCAAACTGCAAAACTAAAATGCACCACAGGTATAGAATGTAGATGGATAGTATACTTGACGACACAGAGGTAGGTACAACAGTGGCCTTCCGTACCGTACTGCTATATATACTGGTGGTCACTGTGTCAGCAAACTGCACAACTGAAATGCACCACAGGTATAGAATGTAGATGGATAGTATACTTGACGACACAGAGGTAGGTACAGCAGTGGCCTTCCGTACCGTACTGCTATATATACTGGTGGTCACTGTCAGCAAACTGCAAAACTAAAATGCACCACAGGTATAGAATGTAGATGGATAGTATACTTGACGACACAGAGGTAGGTACAACAGTGGCCTTCCGTACCGTACTGCTATATATACTGGTGGTCACTGTGTCAGCAAACTGCACAACTGAAATGCACCACAGGTATAGAATGTAGATGGATAGTATACTTGACGACACAGAGGTAGGTACAGCAGTGGCCTTCCGTACCGTACTGCTATATATACTGGTGGTCACTGTGTCAGCAAACTGCAAAACTAAAATGCACCACAGGTATAGAATGTAGATGGATAGTATACTTGATGACACAGAGGTAGGTTCAGCAGTGGCCTTCCGTACCGTACTGCTATATATACTGGTGGTCACTGTGTCAGCAAACTGCAAAACTAAAATGCACCACAGGTATAGAATGTAGATGGATAGTATACTTGACGACACAGAGGTAGGTACAGCAGTGGCCTTCCGTACCGTACTGCTATATATACTGGTTGTTATGATTCCAGCACTCTGGTCTGAGGAGATCTTATAACAAGGACCTGAGTACTGGAACGTAATGCTGGGAAAGGGAGCGGGAATGGAAAATAGCCCCTTGCGCCCTAACTCCGTTGTCTCGCCCGTGCTGTCAGAAATCCCTTGCGAGACTATGGTTGCTTGAGCCCATGGCAGCCGCGTTTGAAGGGCGGATTACGTCTGCCCAACTCCGATGCCCCCTCAGGTCTTAATGGGAGACAAAGGGAAATCCGAGACAGGGTGATAACAAGGGGCCCTCTAACTCAGCAACAAATCCAGGGGCTACAAACTAACTTAAAACTAGAATATGTGCGGAAAAACCGCCAGGGAAAAGGACAACCAAAATACCCACTTGTCCACTCTCCTACCCGGCACCGCCGAGTTCCGGAGAGGACTTGTGGAAGCGGAAACCTCCGCAAATGCTCCGAAACAGAATACAAAAAATAAAGCGGGCTGAGCCGCAGCACACGGCAGAGCCGCAACTCACGAACACCACACGAGATTCTCTGGCGACCGTGGCGGACAATAGGGGATCAGGAGATTTCTTGGGAAGAGATGACAACTCCAAGCTTCAGGAACTCTGAGGACAGGAATGACCGGACACAGCAAGACTGGAACAGACGTTCAGCAAACCTAAGCAGCATGCATGAAGCTATTACCGGCGTCTCTGTGAAGCACTGAGAAAGTATTTAACAAGTAGTCCTCCTATCAGATGTTTCAGAGCCAGATTAGCAAGCATGCCGTGCAGCTGCCAGGCTGCACGAGCAGAAACAAGTGAGTGTAATTGATTTGATTGACCCTGCAACGGGGAACGCGGTCCGCCCGTGGCGTCCCCGTTGCTAGGGTCCAGGCGGCTAAGCACGCCCGGCGTCCCTGCGTTGCCAGGGAGCCGGCGGCTATGCGCGCACGGCGTCCCAGCGTTGCTAGGGACCCGGCGGCTAGCACGCTCGTCGTCCCTAGTTGCTAGGCGCCGGGCCGTGAGGACATCGCGGACCCCGGCGCCTAACACTGGTGGTCACTGTGTCAGCAAACTGCACAACTGAAATGCACCACAGGTATAGAATCTAGATGGATAGTATACTTGACGACACAGAGGTAGGTACAGCAGTGGCCTTCCGTACCGTACTGCTATATATACTGGTGGTCACTGTGTCAGCAAACTGCAAAACTAAAATGCACCACAGGTATAGAATGTAAATGGATAGTATACTTGACGACACAGAGGTAGGTACAGCAGTGGCCTACTGTACCGTAATGCTATATATTATATACTGGTGGTCAGCAAACTGTGCAAAACTGAAATGCACCACAGGTATGGATGGATAGTATACTTGACGACACAGAGGTAGGTACAGCAGTGGCCTTCTGTACCGTACTCCTATATATTATATACTGGTGGTCAGCAAAATTATGCACTGTACTCCTACTATATACTGTCTACAATGCAGCACAGATAGTGTTTTTCAGGCAGACAACGTATACTGGTGGTCACTGTCAGTAAAACTCTGCACTGTACTCCTGCTATATAATACAGCTGCTCCCCAGTCCCCACAATTAAGCAGTGTGAGCACAGATATATGCAGCACACTGAGCACAGCTAAGGAGCGTTTTTTTTCATGCAGAGAACGGATAAAACTGGTGGTCACTGATCAGCAAAACTCTGCACTGTACTCCTCCTATATTAATATACAGCTGCTCCCCAGTCCCCACAATTAAGCAATAAGTAAAGCAAGCACAAATATTTGCATCAACAATACATGGAGAGGACGCCAGCCATGTCCTCTCCCTAACAAGGGCTGTATCAGGATCCGACTACTCTTCATTTGACCACCTTAAACTTCTTACGGCTTTTCACCCGTTCCAGCTCTACTCCACTGTCGGGTTAAACTCTGCCCGAGCAAAGCCACCTGCACTGGTCCCTTTTGCCATACGGGGACCGTGGCTGCCAGCTCATCGCCTCGGACCAGCGGCATCCTGGATAAATATAGTACCGCCAGATGATCCGTAGAAGCGGCGAGCGATCACTGGTCTGATACGCTGCAGTAAGGAGAGAGCATCGGACTCAGCCGCCGGAGCTAGCGGCACCCGAGCACCTGTCAGTGTTCCATATACACAGAGGAAGTGGTAAGCGATATCACCACATAATGCTGCTACATTAAACAGAGCAGAACTGGTGCGGTGTCGACTTGGGATAATAGAGGTCTAATCCATAATCTACAGTGCACTTGTGTTGTATTCATCTAACTTTAACCTGAACAAAGCATTTTCAAATATCAGTCTGCTATATGGATAATATCCAGACTTTCAGCATCTAAACATCAGCTGCCAACTTTCAGGACATATTAATCCATACAATATCATCATATCAGGTTATCAGTGCACTAAATTGTGTGGAATTATATGAAGTTTTAGTGCGGATTTATATTGATTTTATTGATATTTTTTTATTTTATTTATTTAAATTTTTTTGGCTCTAATTAGTATTAATTATGTATACTAGATTATGTGATCACTGTGTATATTAAAATTGTGATATTTCAGTGGAGTCTGCCTGCGCTCTCTTGTTTAGTTTTTGTTTTTTCCTATATTAATATACAGCTGCTCAACAGTCCCCACAATTAAGCAATAAGTAAAGCAAGCACAAATATTTGCATCAACAATACATGGAGAGGACGCCAGCCATGTCCTCTCCCTAACATTTCCAATGCACGAGTGAAAATGGCGGCGACGCGCGGCTGCTTATATAGAATCCGAATCTCGCGAGAATCCGACAGCGGGATGATGACGTTCGGGCGCGCTCGGGTTAACCGAGTCATATGGGAGAATCCGAGTGCCTCGGACCCGTGTAAAAAGGGTGAAGTTCAAGGGGGTTCGGTTTCCGAGAAACCAAACCCGCTCATCACTATATAATACAGCTACTCCCCAGTCCCCACAATTAAGCAGTGTGAGCACAGATATATGCAGCACACTGAGCACAGATATGGAGTGTTTTTCAGGCAGACAACGTATACTGGTGGTCACTGGTCAGCAAAACTCTGCACTGTACTCCTCCTAAATAATATACTGGTGGTCCCCAGTGCCCACAATAAAGCAGTGTGAGCACAGATATATGCAGCACACTGAGCATATATATGGAGTGTTTTTCAGGCAGACAACGTATACTGGTGGTCACTGGTCAGCAAAACTCTGCACTGTACTCCTCCTATATAATATACTGGCGGTCCCCAGTGCCCACAATAAAGCAGTGTGAGCACAGGTATATGCAGCACACTGAGCACAGATATGGAGTGTTTTTCAGGCAGACAACGTATACTGGTGGTCACTGGTCAGCAAAACTCTGCACTGTACTCCTCCTATATAATATACTGGTGGTCCCCAGTGCCCACAATAAAGCAGTGTGAGCACAGATATATGCAGCACACTGAGCACAGATATGGAGTGTTTTTCAGGCAGACAACGTATACTGGTGGTCACTGGTCAGCAAAACTCTGCACTGTACTCCTCCTATATAATATACTGGTGGTCCCCAGTGCCCACAATAATGCAGTGTGAGCACAGATATATGCAGCACACTGAGCACAGATATGGAGTGTTTTTCAGGCAGACAACGTATACTGGTGGTCACTGGTCAGCAAAACTCTGCACTGTACTCCTCCTATATAATATAGCTGCTCCCCAGTCCCCACAATTAAGCAGTGTAAGCACAGATATATGCAGCACACTGAGCACAGATATGGAGTGTTTTTCAGGCAGACAACGTATACTGGTGGTCACTGTCAGCAAAACTCTGCACTGTACTCCTCCTATATAATACAGCTGCTCCCCAGTCCCCACAATTAAGCAGTGTGAGCACAGATATATGCAGCACACTGAGCACAGATATGGAGTGTTTTTCAGGCAGACAACGTATACTGGTGGTCACTGTCAGCAAAACTTTGCACTGTACTCCTCCTATATAATACAGCTGCTCCCCAGTCCCCACAATTAATGAATAAGCACAAATATTTTTGCATCAAGATTAATAAACGGAGAGGACGCCAGCCACGTCCTCTCCCTAAGATTTCCAATGCATGAGTGAAAATGGCGGCGACGCGCGGCTACTTGTATAGAATCCGAATCTCGCGAGAATCCGACAGCGGGATGATGACGTTCGGGCGCGCTCGGGTTAACCGAGCCATACGGGAGAATCCGAGTATGCCTCGGAGCCATGTAAAATGGGTGAAGTTCGGGGGGGTTCGGTTTCCGAGGAAACGAACCCGCTCATCACTAGTTGTACTGCATCAGACCAGTGGTAGAGTCCTGTCTCATCAGTCATTCCAGTGACGATATACGCTGCTGCTATATGTCCACTGATGCAGTATAATAATTATAACAACAACCTGTTGTGCTGCATCAGACCAGTGGTAGTGTACATTCTCAGCAGTCATTTCAGTCATTCCTGTGCCGCATATTGTCTCATATAACTCCCCAAAAATAATGGAGAACAAAAATTTTGAGGAGAAAATAAGGAAAGATCAACTAGAACCACTTCCTCCTAGTGCTGAAGCTGCTGCCACTAGCCATGACATAGACGATGAAATGCCATCAACGTCGTCTGCCAAGGCCGATGCCCAATGTGATAGTAGAGGGCATGTAAAATCCAAAAAGCCAAAGTTCAGTAAAAGGACCCCAAAAATAAATGTAAAAATGGTCTGAGGAGAAACGTAAACTTGCCAATATGCCATTTACGACACGGAGTGGCAAGGAACGATTGAGGCCCTGTCCTATGTTCATGACTAGTGGTTCAGCTTCACATGAAGATGGAAGCCCTCATAACTGAGGCATTGACACTTATGTTGGTGTTAGACGTACGTCCGGTATCCGCCATTAGTGCAGTGGGATTTAGACAATTGATGGATGTATTGTGTCCCCGGTAACAAATCCCATCTAGATTCCACTTCACTAGGCAGGCGATAGCGAGATTTTGCCATTTAATTACAGTGATTTGGATGTATAATTACAGTGATTTTGCCAATTAATTTCAGTGATTTATAATTATTAATTACCGTGAACTTGCCAATTAATTCCAGTGATTTATAATTATTAATACAGTGAACTTGTCATTTTATTCCAGTGATTTGGATGTATAATTACAGTGATTTTGCCAATTCATTTCAGTGATTTATAATTATTAATTACAGTGATCTTGCCAATTAATTCCAGTGATTTGTACGTATAATTCCAGTTGGAATTGTTTGTATCGCTTGACTTAGTCATACAGCTACCTCATTGCACCTCTTCGGCATCTTTGCATGAGGTGCTGTTTGGTGACTAGTTTTTGAAAAGTGCCATCCTGTGTGACACTGCTGTATTAGTCCTGGGGTACTGCCGTATAAGTCCACCAATTGCAGATTTTTTTTAAAGTGACTGGAGCGTGCTGGAGATGCTGTCAGTGGACTGAACAATTGTTGGCCACTCTTGACATTCAGCCACTGCGTGACACTAGCTTAGGCCTACAGCAACCTCGGTGCACCTTTTTTTCTTCTTTGCATCATGTGCTGTTAGGGGCCTTTTTTTGATATCTGCCCTCCTGTCTGCCACTGCAGTGCCATGCCTAGATGGGCCAATTGTTTGTGTCGCTTGGCTTAGTCATACAAATACCTTATTGCAATTCTTTTCCTTCTTTGCATGATGTGCTGTTTGGGGCCTTTTTTTTATATCTGCCCTCCTGTCTGCCACTGCAGTGCCACGCCTAGATAGGCGTGGCACTGCAGTGTTTTGCGTTTTGGTTCTAATTCAATTTTCGTGTTTTGGTTTTGGCTTCGTTTTGCCAAAACCACCCTTCCGTGTTTTGGTTTTGGTTTTGGCTCTGGATGATTTTTGAAAAAAAACTTAAAATCAGTTAAAATCATAGAATTTTGGGGTAATTCTGCTCCTACAGTATTATCAACCTCAGTAACAATCATTTCCACTCATTTCCAGTCTATTCTGAACACCTCACACCTCACAATATTGTTTTTAGGCCTAAAAGTTGCACCGAGGTGGCTGTATGACTAAGTTAAGCGACACAAGTGTGCGGCACAAACACCTGGCCCATCTAGGAGTGGCACTGCAGTTACAGACAGGATGGCACTTAAAAAAACTAGTCCCCAAACAGCACATGATGCAAAGAAGAAAAAGAGATGCAAGATGGAATTGTCTTCGGGCCCTCCCACCCACACGTATGTTGTATAAACAGAACATGCACACTTTAACAAGCGACAGAGTCTGCCACACGACTGTTGCTGAAATGACTGGTTTGTTTGGGCACCCACCAAAAAAGAAGCAATCAATCTCTCCTTGCACAAACTGGCTCTACAGAGGAAAGATGTCCACCTCATCATCATCCTCCGATTCCTCACCCCTTTCACCGTGTACATCATCCTCACTGAGTATTACTTCGTCCCCACTGGAATCCACCACCACAGGTCCCTGTGTACTTTCTGGAGGCAATTGCTGGTAAAGGTCTTCCCGGAGGAATTTATCATTAATTTTGATGAACATCATCTTTTCCACATTTAGTGGAAGTAACCTCCTACGCCGATCGCTGCCAAGGTTACCGGCTGCACTAAACACTCTTTCGGAGTACACACTGGGGGGGGGGGGGGGCAACTTAGGTAAAATAAAGACAGTTTGTTTGTGCAAGGGCCTCCAAATTGCCTCTTTTTTCCTGCCAGTATACGTACGGACTGTCTGCCATGCCTACTTGGATGCTGTCACTCATATAATCCTCCATCATTCTTTCAATGGTGACAGAATCATATGCAGTGACAGTAGACATGTCAGTAATCATTGGCAGGTCCTTCAGTCCAGACCAAATATCAGCTACTGCTCCTGACTTCCCTGCATCACCGCCAGCAGGTGGGCTAGGAAATGTTATCCTTTTCCTTGCATCCCCAGTGGTGGGGGAAATTGAAGGAGGAGCTGTTGACGAGTCATGTTCCACTTGAGTTGACAATTTTTCTAACCAGCAGGTCTTTGCACCTCTGCACACTTGTCTCTGCTGGAAAGAGAGATACGACGTAGACTTTAAACCTAGGATCGAGCATGGTGCCAAAATGTAGTGCTCTGATTTCAAAAGATTGAACACCCTTGAATCCTGTCAAAGTGAATGAAGGGCTCCATCCACAAGTCCCAAATACTTTGCGGAATTGCTCTGTCTTAGCTCCTCCTTCAATTTATCCAGCTGCTTCTGCAAAAGCCTGATGAGGGGAATGACCTGACTCAAGCTGGCAGTGTCTGAACTGACTTCACGTGTGGCAAGTTCGAAGGGTTGGAGAACCTTGCACAAGAAGGAAATCATTCTCCACTGCGCTTGAGTCAGGTGCATTACCCCTCCTTTGCCTATATTGTAGGTGGATGTATAGGCTTGAATGGCCTTTTACTGCTCCTCCATCCTCTGAAGCATATAGAGTGTTGAATTCCACCTCGTTACCACCTCTTGCTTCAGTTGATGGCAGGGCAGGTTCAGGAGTGTTTGCTGGTGCTCCAGTCTTCGGCATGCAGTGGCAGAATGCCGAAAGTGGCCTGCAGTTTTTCGGGCCACCGACAGCATCTCCTGCACACCCCTCTCATTTTTAAAAAATTCTGCACCACCAAATTAATTGTATGTGCAAAACATGGGACATGCTGGAATTTGCCCAGATGTAATGCACGCACAATTTTGGTGGCATTGTCCGATATCACAAATCCCCAGGAGAGTCCAATTGGGGTAAGCCATTCTGCGATGATGTTCCTCAGTTTCCGTAAGAGGTTGTCAGCTGTGTGCCTCTTATGGAAAGAGGTGATACATAGCGTAGCCTGCCTAGGAACGAGTTGGCGTTTGCAAGATGCTGCTACTGGTGCCACTGCTGTTGTTGCTGCGTGAGGCCATACATCTACCCAGTGGGCTGTTACTGTCATATAGTCCTTAGTCTGCCCTGTTCCCCTTGTCCACATGTCCGTGGTTAAGTGGACACTGGATACAACCGCATTTTGTAGGACACTGGTGACTCTTTTTCTGACGTCTGTGTACATTCTCAGTATCGCCTGCCTAGAGAAGTGGAACCTAGATAGGATTTGATACCGGGGACACACTTTCTCCATCAAATCTCTAAGTACCACTGAATTAATGGTGGATACCGGATGCACCTCTAACACCAACATAGCTGTCAAGGCCTCAGTTATCTGCTTTGCAAAAGGATGACTGCTGTCATACTTCATCTTCCTCACAAATGACTGTTGGACAGTCAATTGCTTACTGGAAGTAGTACAAGTGGTCTTCCGACTTCCCCTCTGGGATGGCGATCGACTCCCAGCAGCAACAACAGCAGGCGTACCACTCAAGGATCCTACGGAGGAATCCCGGTTAGGAGAGGACTCCTCAGTCTTGACAGTGACATGGCCTGCAGGACTACGGACGTTCCTGACTGAGGAGGAAATTGACGTTGAGGGAGTTGGTGGTGTGGCTTGCAGGAGCTTGAGTACAAGAAGAAGAAGAAGAAGGAATTTAGGTGCCAGTGGACTGCTTACGCTCTTACCCAAAGTTTCACAACTTGACACGGACTTCTGATGAATGCGCAGCAGGTGACGTATAAGGGAGGATGTTCCTAAGTTGTTAACATCCTTACCCCTACTTATTACAGATTGACAGAGGCAACAGATGGCTTGACACCTGTTGTCCGGATTTGTGGAGAAATAATTCCACACCGAAGAGGTGGCTTTTTTTGGTAGTTTGCCCAGGCATCACAATAGGCTTCTTCGTCCCAAGGACAACAGGTGTTTCCCCCGGTGCCTGACTTAAACAAACCACATCACCATCAGAATCCTCATCGTCAACTTTCTCCTCAGTGCCAGCAACACCCATATCCTCATCCTGGTGTACTTCAACAGTGACATCTTCAATTTGTATATCAGGAACTGGACTGTGGGTGCTCCTTCTAGCACTTGCAGGGGGCGTGAAAATGGTGGAAGGAGCCACCTCTTCTCGTCAAATATTGGGAAGGTCAGGCATCTCAACCGCCAACACACTTGGACTCTCCTTGGGGATTTGTGATACGATCTCAGAGCGCACAGTTCTTTTCTGTGCTCTTTCCAGCTTAACTCTTTTAATTTTTCTAGCGGGAGGATGAGGGCTTCCATCGTCATGTGAAGCTGAACCACTAGCCATGAACATAGGCCAGGGCCTCAGCCGTTCCTTGCCACTCCGTGTCATAAATGGCATAGTGGCAAGTTTACGTTTCTCCTCAGACCATTTAAATTTATTTTTTTGGTTCTTTTTACTGAACCTTGGCTTTTTGGATTTTACATTGGGCATCGGCCTTGGCAGACGACGTTGATGGCATTTCATCATCTATGTCATGGCTAGTGGCAGCAGCTTCAGCACTAGGAGGAAGTGGTTCTTCTTGATCTTTCCCTATTTTCTCCTCAAAATTTTTGTTCTCCATTATTTTTTGGGAGTTATATGAGACAATATGTGGCAGAGGAATGACTGGAATGACTGATGAGACAGGACACTACCACTGGTCTGATGCAGCACAACAGGTTGTTATAATTATTATACTGCAGCAGTGGACATATAGCAGCAGCGTATATCGTCACTGGAATTACTGATGAGACAGGACACTACCACTGGTCTGATGCAGCACAGCATCCCCCTTTTTACACATTACGGCAAACAGCGTCCCCTTTTTACACATTACGGCAGACAGCATCCCCTTTTTACACATTACGGCAGACTGAGTCCGCTTTTTACACATTACGGAAGACAGCGTCCCCCTTTTTACACATTACGTCAGACAGTGTCCCTTTTTTACACATTACGGCAGACAACGTCCCCCTTTTTAGTTTTTACACATTATGGCAGACAGCATCCCCTTTTTACACATTATGGGAGACAGAATAGATAGATAGAAAGATAGACAGACAGACAGAAAGAAAACACAGACAATACTTACTCTCTCCCCGCTGGCTCAGGCAGATGATGATCCCGGGCAGGGGAGGAGGAGGGAGGGGGACTCAGGAGCCGCAGCAACACTATGTAATTGGTGGAGGCGCCGCTGCAGCTGCCCCTCTCCTTCCACATAGGCTGGTTGCTGCCGCCGCTGTGATGAGGGAAGTGCATCCCAGCATTCACAGCGGCGGCGACCAGCTTATGTGGAAAGAGAGGGGCAGCTGCAGTGGCGCCTCCACCAATTACATAGCGCTGCTGCGGCTCCAGTCTTCCTCCTTCTTCTCCCCGTGGCTGTGTCCCTGCATTCTCCTCCTCGGCTGTCTGAAGCGGCAGGCGGGATGTAATGAGTCAGTTTGACTCATTACATGCCGCTGGCTTTGGGCCCCTTCACAGTGGCGGGCCCCAGTGCAAGGCACCGCTTGCACTGGTGGTAGTTCCGCCACTGGGTGTATATTAGATTGTGCATACCTCCCAACATAACCCATTCCAGAAGGGACAACATGCTCTCTATCTGGACGTCCGTCATAATATATGATTATTGCAATCATAACTTAAGAAGGAGGTCCAGGTAGGAAGCATTTTATCCCTCCTGGTATGGGTCATGTTGGGATGTATGAATTGAGTGTATTAAATTTAACCTAATGGTGTATATTAGATTTAAACTAATAGTTTAATAGTGCATGGGCACTGTTAATAGCACCACATGATTGAAAGACAACTATTTTATAACATTTTCTTGTAGTGGAACAAAGACAAACAACTTTAAATTATAGATTTTATTTTTCTATGTGTATTTTATCTTGTCACATGCAAGAATAGCAGCAGCCTCTGTAATATCTATGCAATATGTGATATCTAGCTGTCTGGTTCTGCTCATACTTGCCTACCTGACCCCCTGCAAGAGCACACTGACATCGCTAGCTTTCCCTCTTATGCAGAAGCAGAACCATGCTTGCCTACCTGACCCTCTCCATGAGGGAGAAAATGCTCTGTTCCTGGACTTTCCTGGTAATGTATGATTGCCATCACCTGTGGTGAAACACCTTTCTTATCAAGTAACTAGCTCACCACAGGTGATGGCAATAATACATTACCAGGAAAGTCCAGGAACAGAGCATTTTCTCCCTCATGGAGAGGGTCAAGGTAGGCAAGCATGGTTCTGTTGCTGCATAAAAGGGAAAGCTAGCGATGTCAGTGTGCTCTTGCAGGGGGGCCCCCTGATAAAGTATGCCCTGCGCCCCCACTTTAATCTGGATATGCTCTGCATTGAAACTGATAGACCACCCAAAGTGTGCGGCTAGAGGTTTGATGACATTTGCTTTGTAAATCAAGTTGCAGTATGCTGAAGTGAATAAATGTCCAAGAGAAATTATGCCGGTTAGCCATTTATTTCAATAGCTGCAACATTTCAGGGCTACCTGGACACTTTCTCAAGCAGAAAAACAGCCTCTTAGTGCTGCCTGAAAAAAGGCCCAGGTAGGCCTAACACATTGCAGCTATTGCAATAAATAGCTGTTCAGCATCATTTCTTGTAGACATTTGTTCTTTTCAGCATGCCAGTGCCTTATTAGATTTGCTATTGGGATCTGTGCATTTGCACATTTATTATTATTATTATTATTATTATTATTATACTATATTTATATAGCAACAACATATTATTATGCAGAGCTTTGCAGAGAGTGCTTACTTCTTCATATCTCTCCCTGCCCGGCAGAGCTTACAGCGCACGTTCCATACAGACACACATACATGGGTTAATTCATGCTCTCGGCTGTGGCAGGAAGCCTGAACACATCCATACAAGATTGGAACATGAACAAACTTACCTTTTAAATTACAATTTTTTTTTTAAGTAGGTGTAAATGCAATTAGTTTCAAATATAAATGAGTCAATAAGGAGCTGAGTTGAATCCAGCTGTTCCCACTTATGTGAGTGGTACTAAATGCTTATATTCACCTGTAGGTAGAGTTGTACACATATCTGCGACTGGACCGCCTCTATCCATAGACTTCGCTTCACAACTGTCATCATTATCACTACACAAGTGCATCAGCTCTATCTTGTAAAAGCTTTACCCATGATTCCACTCACCCTCTCTGAACTTAGCCCATGGGGGAAATGTATTAAACCTTAGGGAGAGAGATAAACTGGAGAGAGCTAAACAGGAAGCGTGATAAAGTACCAATGAATTAGCTCCTAACAAGCAAAACTCAGGGTGGGATGTATTAAAGTGAAAATGCGGTAAAAACCCTGTCCGTCGGGTCTCCGCCGCAAATCTAGAAGTCTATGGAGCTTCTCCCACAATGCAATGTGGGGAGGGTTCCGTTATGGAATCCTCCCAGCATCCCCCACAGCAGCCACTGGTCTGCACATGGTAGATGGACTCCCGGGTCATAGACCCGGAAGTCCAGCAGGCGCCGCGCATCGCAATAGACAGCTCACATATGTAATTAGTATAACCGCGATAAGTGGTGGGATGTACCTCAGTCCTTTGGTAAATCCCACCCACAGCCTGTAAAATAACAGTTGGAAGCTATTGGTTAGTACTTTATCTCTCTCTACATTATCTCTCTCCAATATTTGATACATGTCCCCCTTAGTGAGAAAACTCCACTACAGCCCAGCTACACCCTTGCAGTAACAAAGGTAGATGGAAATGAGATATGTACAACTTTGCCACATCCGTAATTTCATACAGTATAATCACTAACAAACAGCCCTTAAATATTTAGTACTTTTCATATATTCTGTGTTTTCTATTATTTTCCAATCAGGCCTGTACTCCTATACATTTAGGGAAAGTGTACCAAACCTTCTAAAGAGGGGAGAAGTGGACAAGTGGAGAAGTTAAATCATGAGGAAGAGACTTACAGATGGAGCCAAGCTCATCTGAGGTGGACCCATCGCAGGCGTGCACTCCCTGCGCGACTAGGCAATCTGTCCGACTACTCACGCCGGGAGTGCACACTTGCATTTATCTTATGCTCTACATTTTTCCTAGCTAACTAAGAGCCTGATTCAGACCTTTTCGCAGCAGCAAAATATTTTTCTAATGGGCAAAACCATGTGCATTGCAGGTATGGCAGATATAACATTTGCAGAGAGAGTCAGATTTGGGTGGGTTATTTTGTTTCTGTGCAGGGTAAATACTGGCTGCTTTATTTTTACACTGCAACTTAGATTTCAGTTTGAAACCCCCCCCCCCCCCCCAGTCTAACTCTCTCTGCACATGTTACATCTGCCCCACCTGCAGTGCACATGGTTTTGCCCATCAGAGAAAAATGTTGTTGCTGCGATCAGGTCTGAATTACGCTCCTTATCCCTGAGCTCTGTGGGTTGAAAGAGTAGAAAGTGACTCTGGCACATGCAGGCTTGGCAATCAGTCTAATTGCAGATGATACACAGGCATAAAGAACAGGTCACTCACACCACACTTGTTGGGTTATTGGACTTAATAAATCCACCACTTTATTAACTCCTTCAGCACATAACTTTAGTTGCATAAATGAAATAGATATTTATATGTCCTCATAAAGCACATTAGCTTAGTGGTTGCAATAATAAAGACTCTCCTTGTTCTTCCTGCACCGTAACTTGTAGGATAGATGTGGTTTCAATATCAATTAGTTTAATATAGAATATACCACTCTGGCATCCTAGGGTCTAGATTTTGTTCTGTAATTATTTAATAGCATTATTACAGTATTGAGTGTTATGTACTGTAGCTCTCAGCTTCACTGGCCTGGCTCCAACAGTTCCTCACAGCCAAGGGTGTAGCTACCATAGGAGCAGGGAGTGCAGCTTCTATAGGGCCTCATTCAGACCTGATTGTAGATATGCTAAATTTAGCACATCTACGATCAGTCTTCAGACATGCGGGGGTACGCCCAGCACAGGGCTAGTCCGCCCTGCATGTCATGCCCTACCCCACCGCACAAGTACAAAAAAAAGATGCTTTTGTACTGGAAGAGTAGATCCCAGCCAGCACTTCTCCTGCGCGCTGGCAGGGAGCTACTGGTCGCTGCCTGGGTCGCAGCGGCTGCGTTTGACGTCACGCAGCCACCATGGCCCACCCACCCACTGGTCCGTGCAAGCCTGCGTTGCCCGGACCGTGCCCCCTAAACGGCGGCCAAACGTCGCCGGCCCGCCCACCCAAATCTAACTCTCTCTGCACATGTTATATCTGCCACACCTGCAGTGCACATGGTTTTGCCCAACTGCTAACAAATTTGCTGCTGCGATCAACTCTGAATTACCCCCTAGGACATTACCATGGTTCATAAAAAAAAACTAGGGCACTATTATGGGGCTTAACATTAACTACTACTGTGGAGAGGTGTCTCTCTATAAGCACTGGTGCAGGGACCCCTTCAAAATGTTGTTATGGGGCCCACAAAGTTATGACTGCCGCTACTCACAGCTTAGGCATCTTATTGCTCTGAGCTTCCTTGGTTCTTTCAGATACAAGACTCTCAGCCGTCTATCACTTATCTCTCTCTCTGGCCCTGTTTGGGGTGGGGCTGGTGACCAGGTCCTTTTTGTAGCCGCGCCCGGCTGTCCAGATCCAATGGCCAGGCTGTGTAAGCTTCAACTGACCGAGGTCTGAACCATTACTAGTCATGGCGATCCAAAGCTGCATCCTCAGACACAGCACTCGGATCTCGCAGATGCACGCGGGAGGCGTCTATCTCTTAAAGACTCCACCTGCTGCATTTGCATTTTATTTGTGTGTTTCCCTGTGGCTGCGCAAAGTGAAATCAAGTCCTCTTAGTCTCTCCTATAGTCAATCTCAGATTTCTTATTGCTCTCTCTCTCTTTCTCTTGGGTTCACTATAATCAAACTCCTTATTTGCAGCTGAGAAGCTTCTCAATTGGCCATATGGATTGGCAGCCCTTGGAACCCCTTGATACCTGCTCACTTGGGTCCTGTATAAAACTCCCACTCTGCGGAACTCCCCAATAACAAAGTGCACCTGTTGGGAGCAAAAATAATTAATGACCAATGCAAGTTCTTCAGCCTCCCCAAGGATGTGTAAAAGTTAGTCTGCAAAGGTGAAAAGGATATACATGCAGCATCAGTTAAATAACTCCTCCTGCAAAGCCAAGCCTTGAGTATTTAAAGTGGAATATATTCAGCAAGCTCACATTCAGCAAGGAACTTTCCAGTCCGCTCAGTTCCTCTCCATGGCACCTACACAGTTGTCCCCATCTTGATTCACCATTCCTAGTCCTTTTCTATTCCCTGGAAATGCACTGGAAGAGGTGTATGATTATACAATAGGGAAGAGATGACAGGTGCACTGTGTAGCTGCTTTTTCCTGTTTTTATACATGACGTGTCATTACTGTACTGTTACTTTAAGGCATTTCAATACATTTGAGAAGTGCTGATTAAATCCTGTCACTGATGTATAAATATGAAGACTGCACATTTGATTGTCAATATGTTTGTCACTCCCATTCATATATCTCCACCTAGTGTGATTCCTCTTGATACAGCACTGATGTGACTCTCTTTCTACGATGTGACTCTCTGTCTTATGTCTCTGTAATGTGACTCTCACTCAGATGTAAATATCTCTTTCTTGATTGTCTTGCCTTTGATCTACATCACTGACTAGGTGAGACGCCTGCTTCTGTAGATCTGCCAAGCTACATCGGGATAGTGCTGGGTACTGATCAAATCCCTTTAATGTTGCCCTCTTCAGCTTCCTCACACAAACATTTGATCTAACTCCCTCTGCTGCAAGCCCCCTTTTGACTCATTGCCTCCTGACTTTATTCCTTTGCATAATTTAGAAGGCACCAACATATACTGTAGTGACGTACATCATAAATTTGTCTTGCATTAAATTCTTTGAACTGACTCTAGTGTTGCGGATTTGATGTTGTTTGATCTGTGTCCGATGTGACTTCTGAGCAAGAGACTCTCAACCTAAAATGCATATTTCTTTTCCTAAGGTTACTCTCACAGAAAATTCTCTCTTTGAGGTGACTCTCAAAAGCAAACGATTCATTAGTGCATGAATCACTGTCGTTTACTCCTCTTTCCACACAAATCTGCAATGTGCCAGTAAGTGACTTGACGGTCATTAATGACCATTTTCTTTACATGACTGCTATAAATATCATGTGACTATTGTGATTCTCTGATGAAGTATTCCTAAATGCGACTCTCTTATAAGACAGACGTATCATTACCAGAGAGTAACTGTAATCCGAGCACTCATATTCACATTACCCACATTACTACTGTAACTTCACCATTCACATTTGTAACTTGTTTCTGTGATTTATTGCTGCCCTGCAGTAAATTACACTACTGCCATTGATTTGAAAATATTCCCTCTGCTCCGCCGCATATATGGTATCTGTCGTCCCATGTGGGAATTTGAATTTTGCTAAATGACTAAATATCAAATGCTGCACAATCTCATTACACTTGCAAGTCAGGAACGCCTTGCGCTCCTAAATGGAATCACTCCATACCATTAGTAATCTGAGTTATATAACTGCGCCTTTGAGGGGTAATTCTGAGTTGATCGCAGCAGCAAGTTTGTTAGCAATTGGGCAAAACCATGTGCACTGAGGGGGGGGGGGGCAGATATAACATTTGCAGAGAGAGTTATATTTGGGTGGGTTATTTTGTTTCTGTGCAGGGTAAATACTGGCTGCTTTATTTTTACACTGCAATTTAGATTTCAGTTTGAATACACCCCACCCAAATCTAACTCTCTCTGCATATGTTATATCTGCTCCCCCCTGCAGTGCACATGGTTTTGCCCAACTGCTAACAAATTTGCTGCTGCGATCAACTCAGAATTAGGCCCTTGGATGCAGCTGCTGTGTGTAAATATGCTAATGCTGCAGGAGGTGCTTTGGGTTAATAGACTCCTCCTACAAGCATCTGTGATCTGCTGCTGTGGCCGAGTACACCACATTGTGTCATCTGTGAAAACATTGGCCATCTGCGTAAGCCTCTGTTTGCACAGGATAACCATGCTTCACTCTACCGACATGCCCTTGTTATATAGACTGGTCCCTATAGCTACCCCCCAAACAGCCACAGCATGTCAATAATGCTGCAATTTAGGGGGCACTGTGTACAAAAATGGAGGACTCGTTCTGTAAATGTGCAGGACTGGTCTTGCGCATGCTCAGTCCGCCCTCCTATGGAGAAGTACAGTATGCAAACCAGTTGGTTTGCGTACTACTATGAATCAGGCCCAGTGTATCAACCACTGAGCCATAATCTCAGTGGTTTCAGTAAAAGCCATTCACAAAGCTCTAGTATCCAGTAGCCATTATGTTTACTATGTACTATGTACCTGGCTCTTCTTTATCTCCCTGTTCATTTCAAACCCCTTTGTCTATTGCTCCTTCTTCTTCTTAATAATAATAATGATAATAATAATAATTTTATTTATATAGCGCTCTTTCTCCAACAGCACTCAAGGCCTTTTACAGACATCAAAAACAATGCACATAACACAGAAGATTTAAGTAATACAACAATAGATAAGCCACATAGACATAAAAAGAAAACATTAAGCACACAGAAAGCATAATGCAGGATTGGTGTAGGCATTTTGGGTAATAACTTCCAAGGGTTGTGTATTCCACCCTCACAAGGTACCAGGTGAGGCAGCCATCTTGGGTGCACTGCGTAGGATTTCCCTGGGTAGAATAGTCTACCCCTAGAAGAGATAACACAAAATGGGGAGATTGCAGAGTCCAAAAGTTCAGAGTAGGATCCCAACAAAACCACCAAGTCCATGTATATTTCATCCCATCCACAAGCGTACCACTTGAGGTAGCCATGTTGGGTGCACTATGAAGGTTACACTGTGGGAGGTGAGCCATATTAGGAAGAGCAGGATGTGAGGGAGGAGACACGTTTTAAAAAAAATTTAGGACCATATTCTCATACAGACACAAAGTAGATGTCACACACGGGTGTAGTATGAGTGGCCGGTGGCCGGGATCCCGGCCGACGGCATACCGACAGCTGGGGCACGGTAGAGCGCTACGTGCGCCACGTTATTTATTCTCCCTCCAGGGGTGTCGTAGATCCCAAAGAGGGAGAATATGTGTTGGCATGCCGGCGTTCGGGATCCCAACGCCGGTATGCTGGTTGCCGGGATCCCGCGCGGCGGCATACTAAAGACCACCCGTCACACACAGTTGAATGATTTTTTTCCACTCCGCATGTGTCTAAGTCATACTGTGATGTGTTCAGAGTTTATGCACACAGAGTTGCAGTTGCGATTGAGATGCAGGGTCTCAAAAATGTATTGAAACATTACTGGGAGGTGGCCAAGTAGTTGCGCAGAGACAGGGGCATAACCAGGACTTTGTGGGCCCCATAGTAACATTTTGAAGGGACCCCTGTCCCAATACTTCTAGTGAGACATCTTCCACAGCAGTTGTTAATTTTATGTCCCATGATAGTGCCCTTGTTCATTTTCTGAACCATAGTAGTGCCCTAGTTAATATGCCCCATAGTTATGCCCTAGTATATATTATGAACCATCATAGTTTCCTAGTTTACATGACGTCACATTGTAAGGCTGCCAGTACATATTTTACCACACGGTATCAGTATGTCCCATTATAACATACTGTACAGTGTCCCCAGTTCATATTATGCCACAATATACAGTAGTGCCTCCATTTGATATTGTGCCACATTAGTGTCCCAGTTCATATGGGAAGCGGTTAATATACCACCAGTTGGGATCCCACCAGTCACAATACCGACGTTGGAATCCCGTCAGGTGGTGAAATGCCGCAGCCAGAATACCGTCGACAAAGGCTATTTATTCTCTGTGGATGTTCACGACAAACATAGAGGGAGACTATAACATGTTGCAAGCCACCATGCTCACAGCGTGGGGAGCACAAATCAGACTATGACACATTACAGTGCCCTCCAGTTCATATTGTGCCACATTACATTGTCCTCTTAACATCCACTACACAGTCCTCTTACAGAAGATGTAGTGTCACACATTTCAGGCTGGGCAATGGATCAGTCCTAATTGCCTAGAAGGCAAATCTGAGAAATTGGTATGCAAATCTAAAACCTGGATCCAAGCCCCCTTAAGCCTCTGGGCCCGATATTAATGGCACCCCTTGCACCCACTATAGGTATGCCCATGCGCAAAGATGATCTGTCTAATGGCTTGTTATGGGAGTGCTGCTGGCCTATAACTGAAGTAGTCACGAACTCAGACAAATTACCACTCACAATGGAAGCTATGCTCTGACATACAATTATCACCTAGCCTTGGGCTGGTGCAAGTTTCAATGGTGTGACCACTGGGTGTGTCTAAAGATTCGCAGATCGGTATTTTAGCATCTAAAGATGTGTGGTCTCAGTTCTGGCACAGGTAGATACACACTTGTGCACCATGTAATGGTTTGTAGCAGTATTTGTGTCATGACTGAGGTTTTTGTGAACCCGGTGTAGTGAAGTCTGTGCGGGCGACTGGAGGATTATGTGAATACTACCACTGACCTGGTTTGGAAATGTTGTGGACTCTGGGTTTCTTCCGGTGACTGGGAAGAGGAACCGCAGCAGAGATGGCCGAATCTAGGTTCTCCTCATGCAGGATTAGGTCGGCAGACAGGAGGCATGCTGAAGGTCTCCTGAAAGACAGAACTGGAAAGGCACTGATGAATCAGTGAAGAATACCAGGTATAATTGTGCTAAAGGGCACGGGGTGCTTGGAGACACTGAGGTGCTTGCGGACACTGAGGTGCTTGCGGACACTGAGGTGCTTGCGGACACTGAGGTGCTTGCGGACACTGAGGTGCTTGGAGACACTGAGGTGCTTGGAGACACTGAGGTGCTTGGAGACACTTAGGGTGCTTGGAGACACTGAGGTGTTTGGAGACACTGAGGTACGTGGAGGCACTGAGGTGCGTGGAGGCACTGAGGTGCGTGGAGGCACTGGGGTGCGTAGAGACACTGGGGTGCGTAGGGGTGCTGAGGCACAGAGGTGCTGGAAGCACGGAGATGCTGAGGCACGGAGGTACTGAGGCACGGAGGTGCTGTGGCACGGAGGTGCTGTGGCACGGAGGTGCTGGAAGCACGGAGGTACTGAGGCACTGAGGCACGGAGATGCTGAGGTGCTGGAAGCACGGAGATGCTGAGGCACGAGGTACTGAGCCCTGGAGATCCCAACTACAACAGTAGTAAAACTGAAACACGACAGCTGTGGTTTTCAGTGGAGAACACGGAATTCAGTACTGTGCCTTTAAGACGAAACATTGCAGCTGTACCTTTACATTGAGCCTCAGGGAAATGGTGAAATCAAATGGCAACACACAAATAAACCAAACGGTAACAAGGGAACAGAGTTTCCACAGGAACTTAGGTACAAAGGTTACCTTTAGGGAGCTCAGCTTAAGACCCACACAAGGCTGTATGTGACACAAGGAACTGGCCCAGATTCCAACTCAGCCTCCTGATTTATACTTCCTGGTCCTTGATGATTGGTGGGCAGGATTAGGTGATGTCACTGTCATGTGACTACTCTAGCCAAGGCTGTGATGTAGAATGAGGCCTAGCAGGCCAAGAGAACACTGAAGCCTGGACTTCTGCAAAACACAGGATGCTTGCTTTTAGATTACTGAATTCAGCCTCACACAGGAGATCACCACAGGAGGAGCTGATTACCTCTCAGGCAGAGAACTCAGGAAAACTCATAGTGCTGACAAGCTGTTTAACTCCGTGAGTGAAAAGACACAGGATCCAGGACAGATGGCAGGGGTAAGTCACCAAATATAAACCTACAGTCAGGATTGTGACAATTTGCATAAAGTCACAGAAGCAATACCGGTAAAAGATGCTGCAAAAATCTAATTCGGATTTCTGATTTTTTTTTCCTCCATAAAACAAAAGGTGCTAAGATAAGCTAAGGCGCCATTACAAGTCATAGTTGACTACTGCCTGTTGCTTTGGAGTTTTTTTTTAATTAACATTTGACCATTAAGGAGAATGACTTAGCCCCTTAACAAAGTTAGTCTACTCAAAGGGTTAAGGAAAATACACTCATGTAGTACATTATGTCTTCCTAATTTCAGAGTTGCTGCTTTTAGGTTAATGTGGGGAAATATTCCAGCTCAAGTGGTGGAGATCTCAAATGAGCATTATAGAGGTTTAGTGAAAATGAATGTAGTTTGTGTGGGCAGTCTGCAGGAAATGTTACAACCAGAGAGAAAAGAAGAGAAAAACTGGGACTAAAAATGGAAAACTCAATAATAATAATTATTAATGTAATTTGGAACTGAAAAAATAAGGTTCTGGGTCCAGATCAATTCTTTACCATTTGTGAATAGACTTCAGTAGTCATGGTACTAGTAGGGACATACAGCAGTACAGGTTAGACAAAAATAAATTTCCTTGTACTTGTATGAAAAAAATGGAGCATTCTAAGGTTGAGAGTCTGTAATAAGCACAGCTTAGTAAATCATGGTCAGGTTAGTTCTGTGAACTCCAATCAGTCTCCCGGTAACCAGTCAGCTGTGCAGACTAGCTCTTATCGTGTTGGACTTAGTTCTGACTACTGAATGCTGCAGTTAGAATTAAAATCTTGCTTGACTCTTTGACTGGTACTGATTGCATGTTCTTCAGCTCTTATAGGGAATCTTCCTGGACACTCTGTTGTGGGTTGTAATCAGTCCAATCCTGTCTTGCTCTGATGCATACATGTGTGATAGCCGGGTAGCGGCAGGTCCATCAGTGATTTTAAAAGCATTGTACGCCAGGCCGTCTCATCACATAAGCAAGCAGTTTATTCACAGTTCAGACAGGGTTATCACGACAGTAACATTTAACTTCTTTTTCTTCTCTCCAGCACAATATTCATATGGGTTACATCAGGTTACATCTCCTTTCATTTGCTTCACTGGCAATAACAGCATTTACAGTGATGTGACAGCATTACAGTACAGTACATACCAGCGCAGTCTCTTGGAATCAGTAGTGCGGCTTCCGCAAACTGAGATTCATTTCAGTGTGCTCTCCCCCATTCGCTAGGGGCTCTATCTAAACGGGATCTCTCATGGACACGTTACTGGGGGCCTTCCGCCACACGTGGTTTCCTACCACTCACCGAGCTCATCCTCTCCCGCAGACTCACACCACCCATCCTGCTTCTGGGGTATCCCTGAAGGTGAGGATCCCCTTTATTTCTTCCACTGATTGTTCATGCTGTAGCTGCTCTCACACTGCAAATCTGGGCTCTCCCTCTCTTCATAGCAACACCCACACACTGCTCTTCTCTCCATCATGCCAGGGACTGTGGAGTTATAGATGCTTGTTCCACAGTCCCCAGACTGCATTTCTCCTGGACACTAGCCTGTGCCCTCCATCTCAGTCCTCAGCTCACACTGCACTGTCCTGTGCTTTGTTCCTTTTTCTAAAATCCCCCCCGCACTTCCTGTCCTAAACCCCTACATGTGGCAGGGTCTGCCAGAACTGGTTTTGGGGCCATAAAACTCCCCCACTCACTGATAAGAATTAAATGGCTTTTGGAACTTTCCAATATCTCTTGTCTCCTAACATTCCAGTATGCCACATACACCCGTGCTAAAATCTTGCCTGTCCCCACGCAATATAACTATGAGCTTGCAAAAAGTCAAGCAAGGAACAGTCTCTTACTGTATACTCTACAGCAAGGTCAAAACATAACACACAATAAACAAGCATAATTGCAGTATACATCACACACAGTATAACAATCACATGAGCAGAAAAACATGGCATGCAAACACACAATATAACAATCACATGAGCAGAAAAACATGGCATGCAAAACATCACATGAAATACAAATCACATATACTGCTGCCTATTTCCTGTGAATTACAGTCCTGGGTCACTGATGATCATGAATGTTCTAACATCTTCTGGCAATTGTGCCAAACACTTAGAACCTGACCGTGCCGGCCCTTTCTTCCCCAGTTCGCTGGGTCAAAAGAGGTAGGTGGCTTTCATGGGCCCCTCCCAATAAAGTTTTCCCCAAATTGTCAAATAAATCTTCGGTACCGATCCTGGTCGCAGATGCCAAGTTGTGATAGCCGGGCAGGGCCATGTCCATCAGTCATTTTTAAAAGCATTGTACGCCAGGCCGTCTCATCACATAAGCAAGCAGTTTATTCACAGTTCAGACAGGGTTATCACGACAGTAACATTTAACTTCTGTTTCTTCTCTCCAGCACAATATTCATATGGGTTACATCAGGTTACATCTCCTTTCATTTGCTTCACTGGCAATAACAGCATTTACAGTGATGTGGCAGCATTACAGTACAGTACATACCAGCGCAGTCTCTGGGAATCAGTAGTGCGGCTTCCGCAAACTGAGATTCATTTCAGTGTGCTCTCCCCCATTCGCTAGGGGCTCTATCTAAACGGGATCTCTCATGGACACGTTACTGGGGGCCTTCCACCACACGTGGTTTCCTACCACTCACCCAGCTCATCCTCTCTTGCAGACTCACACCTCCCATCCTGCTTCTGGGGTATCCCTGAAGGTGAGGATCCCCTTTATTTCTTCCACTGATTGTTCATGCTGTAGCTGCTCTCACACTGCAAATCTGGGCTCTCCCTCTCTTCATAGCAACACCCACACACTGCTCTTCTCTCCATCATGCCAGGGACTGTGGAGTTATAGATGCTTGTTCCACAGTCCCCAGACTGCGTTTCTTCTGGACACTAGATTGTGCCCTCCATCTCAGTCCTCAGCTCACACTGCACTGTCCTGTGCTTTGTTCCTTTTTCTTAAATCCCCCCGCACTTCCTGTCCTAAACCCCTACACGAGGCATGGTCTGCCAGAACTGGTTTTGGGGCCATAAAACTCCCCCACTCACTGATAAGAATTAAATGGCTTTTGGAACTTTCCAATATCTCTTGTCTCCTAACATTCCAGTATGCCACACATGGATTCCCGTTTTCAGCTGCTTAGTATCATTTTGAAAGTCTGATACCTGCTGGTATTTTTCTATATTTTGAAGCTAGCCTGGTCTCTGTGTAAGATCTGTTTAGTATCTTGCTATAGTGCTAATGATTTCTAGCTATTGAAAATAACTATGTGGCACTTTATTATAGTGTTTGTTGCTGTGCAATTTCTTTTGCTGTTCTAGAAATCTTTTAGCTGTTTGCAAATATCTACTGTTGAATATTGAAAAGAACTGTCTCTCTTGTGGAAAATACTTAGTACTTGAGAGAATTGGCCAGTAAAGCATTTATGGAATAGACGTGTGCTGTTTGAAAGAATTGTGCAGTATTTCTACGCAAGGCTTTTTTGCCTATGCATGCAAAAAGATCTATTACTTCTCACGAATTCACTATTGTCAAAAATATTTGTATTACAGGTTGAGTATCCCTTATCCAAAATGCATGGGACCAGAAGTATTTTGGATATCGGATTTTTCCGTAATTTGGAATAATTGTATACCATAATGAGATATCATGGCGATGGGTCCTAAGTCTAAGTACAGAATACATTTATGTTTCATAAACACCTTATACACACAGCCTGAAGGTAATTTTAGCCAATATTTTTAATAACTTTGGGGCAGATGTATTAACCTGGAGAAGGCATAAGGAAGTGATAAACCAGTGATATGTGCAAGGTGATAAACGCACCAGCCAATCAGCTCCAATATGTAAATTAACAGTTAGGATCTGATTGGCTGGTGCCTTTATCACCTTGCACATATCACTTGTTTATCACTTCCTTATGCCTTCTCCAGGTTAATTACAACTGCCACTTTGGGTATTAAACAAAGTGTGTGAACATTCACACAATTCATTTATGTTTCATATACACCTTATACACACAGCCTGAAGGTCATTTAATACAATATTTTTAATAACTTTGTGTATTAAACAAAGTTTGTGTACATTGAGCCATCAAAAAACAAAAGTTTCACTATCTCAGTCTCACTAAAAAAAAATCCGTATTTTGGAATATTCCGTATTTCGGAATATTTGTATATGGGATACTCAACCTGTATTTGAAAGTATTGTCCAGCAAAACTTTTTTTAGTACTGTTTAGAAAACTGGCAAGCATACTCTTTGTATGAGCACACGGTGAACACACTAGTACATACATTAATTTACAATGTGCTCCATTTATTAATATGATTTTTTTTTTTTAAAAGCACATCATGTCATATGCTAATATTGTGTGTATTACAATACCCACAAGTCCGTGGGTAACGTTGTTCTGAATTTGCAGTGGCAATTAACAGGTTTAGAAGAACACCTATTTGTTATGTGACGACCCATAATACCTTGTTGTGATTTACTCCTGACAGACAATTTGAACTAATTTTCCCTCCAATATTCATGCCCCATGATTATAAGGAACAATAGGCAAAAAGACCATAGTAGGAAGACTGGTCACCTTTTTAATAGAGGAAGAGAACTCCATGATCAGTCTCCCTGAGTCTAATGACACTGGTATAACAGTGGCTCCACTTGCTGATATACTAGTAATGTGTAGGGATGGCCCTCAGAGGGTTATCATTGATGGTTACAATTGATGGAACCATCAATTGATAAACTTGATGGTGGGAAACCATCTGCAAGGGAACCATTGATGGGTTTTAATCATCGATGGTCACCCTTACTTTATTATTTAGTCTTAAGACAATCAGGGCCTGGGGGCGTGGCTTTGTGGGTGTTGGGGCTGAGCTATTCTCTGTGTCCCTAACACCCTGATATATATTTATTTTTTTATAACTCTTTAACATCGATGGTGGGAAACCATCTGGTTCTCCCCCATCGATGGTAAAAGTAGTTAACCTCGGTCATAGACCAACGATGGTTTTGAATCATCGATGGTCGATGGCCATTCCTGTAATGTGTGTTAAAAATAGATTGAACTTAATAGTGATCTGTCCTCCAATATTTCTGTTGGAGGGATATGGGCCCTCATTCTGAGTTGATCGCTCGCTAGCTGCTTTTAGCAGCAGTGCAAACGCTAAGCCGCCGCCCTCTGTGAGTGTATCTTAGCTTAGCAGAACTGCTCGGAAAAAATGTCATGCCGTTTCAGAGTAGCTCCAAACCTACTCCTACCTTGTGATCACTGTAGACAGTTTAGTTCCTGCTTTGACGTCACAAACACGCCCTGCGTTCGGACAGCCACTCCCCCGTTTCTCCTGGCACGCTTGCGTTTTTACCCGACACGCCTGCGTTTTTTTAGCACACTCCCGGAAAACGCTCAGTTACCTCCCAGAAACGCCCCTTTCCTGTCAATCACTCGATCAGCCGTGCGACTGAAATGAGTCGCTGGAGCTTGTGTAAAACAGCATAGTTTTGTGTGAAAGAACTTTGCGCTTGTGCACGGCGACCCATACGCATGCGCAGAAGTCCTGCTTTTTTACCTAATCGCTGCGACCGAAAGCAGCTAGCGATCAACTCGGAATGAGGGCCATTGTCCACATTCCATAGAGACAATTATAGCAAAATAACATCACTCGAATATAGGATATACACTTTGTCTATATATGTTAAAATAAACCTAATTTAATTAGAACGTATCTGTGGATTTTTTTGACTGAAGAACTATTCCTAATACTCTATAGCAGGCCAATTACAGTGAAATCTCTTTATTAGCAACACATAGAGGTTAATTTGTGAATATTGTTCTGAGGTGTATATGGTATCTTATGTTCCCAATTCCAGGGATGTATTGTGACAGAATGAAATATCTAACACTCATCCGATTAGAAATTATACATAATGAATAGTATTTCACGTTGACCCGACGTCTTTATTGAAAATACTTTGGAGCTATTATACACACAGTACCTTTATTTGAATACACTCTTTATTTTTTTCTGTTATGCACTTCTTTAAACCCTATCTTCACTTTTTAACTTTTCTCTTAGTTATGTATTACTAAATGTTACATTTTAACATTAGTATCTCTTGTCATGTGCACCACCATCAGGACATCTTATTTTCACTCTCAGTTCCCAACTTGTATATCATATGACCGTGGTATCAACCTCCATCTGTTAGAACTGATCAGTATATTATGCAGTGCTGGCCCCAGGCATAGGCAAATGCCTAGGGCATTTAGTATGCCTAGGGGCACAAACAGCTTCTGCTGATTAAAATTATATGTGGCATGCCTATATTCTGTGTGTGACTGCAGCTGTATCTGAATATGAAATGCTACGTTACAGTGTGTTCCTGGAAATCACTGTAATGTAGCATTTTGTATGCAGATACAGCCACAGTCGCACACAGAATATAGGCATGCTGCATATCATTTTAATCAACAGAAGCTGTTTTTGCATCCTAGCCACATAGTAATGCAAATAAGATGCATTTACTTAAAAAAAGCCGCATGATGTTAGCAGAGCTGCCAGCTGACTAACGTCAGGCATCTCCTGCTGCATGGCGTATTGAGGAAAAATGTATGAGGACACATCTGTATCCAAGCAGAAGCAGAGGTCACAGTGTTAGCGGCCATGTGTTTGCTATGTGTGGGTGGGTTGGTTGTGCAGTAGTGTTTAGCATATATGTAAGGGGCATTATGAGCGTCATGTGTGTAACTGCATTAATAATGTGCGGCATATGTGTAAGGGGCACTATGTGTGTCATTATGTATATAAGGGCATTAATAATGTGCGGCATTTGTGAAAGGGACAATATTTGTGCCATTATGTGTATAAGGGCGTTAATAATGTGTGACATATGTGTAAGGGACATTATGTGTATAAGGGCATTAATAAAGGTTGGCATAAGGTGTAAGGCGCATTATGTTTGTAAGGACATTAATAATGTGTGTCAGGTGTATTACTGTGTTGTATTATGTGTATAAATGCATTACTAATGTGTGACATTATGTGTATAGGGTGCTCTACTGTGTGGCACAACGAATAGAAAGGGCACTACTGTGTGGTCTAATGTAAATAAAGAGCAATATGGTTTGGTGTAATGTGAATAAGGAGCAATTCAGTATGATGTAATGTGAATAATGGGCACTACTGTGAAGAGTAACGTATATAAGGTAGAGTGGTACTACTGTGTGATGTAACGTGAATAAGGGACACTATCACATGATAAAATGTGAATAAAGTTTCACTACAGTGTGGCGTAATTCGGATTAGGGGTACTATTGTGTGGCCATGCCCCTTCCCAGCAAAAACATGCTTCTTTTTGGGCTGTGCGTCGCATGTAGGAGCACTAAAATGAGGACTGCTGTGGGTCAGTGGTGATGGTGCTGGGAATGGGGTGCAGGGACAGACCTGGGACTAGTGGAGGTGCTAGGGGGCACCAGCCAAAATATTGCCTAGTGCATCATATTGGTTAGAGCCGGATCCAGGGCCGAACCGGACATCTAGCACTTCTGGCAAATGCCAGAAGGGCTGATGGGCAGGTGGTCTGGTCCCCCAAAAAGCCGGGAAGGCCGCATGCAGCGCAGCCTCCAGCTCTCTGGTTTAGCCACCCCCCTTCCCCCCGGTCTCCATGGAAATGGGGACGTGTCGTGAGTCCACGCCCCCCGGACTCGTGGTGCACCCCAGCCTCCAGCAAGTGTCACCATAGAAATGGGGGTGTGACACAAGTCCATGCCCCCTTGACTCACGTCACACCCCTGTACATCATGGCAGCGCACCCCTCAGTGACGTGCGCACGCCCCCGCGACATGCACGCGTGTTCACAAATGCCTAGCCCGAAACGGAGTCCCAGTCCGTCACTAGCTGGTTATGATATTATGTACTAAGCAGGGGTACAGTTCCTATTAATTAAGACTACCAAATAGCCTGTGCGACCAATATGTCCCTCATCAACCAGTGGCTCCACCAGTAATGTGGGTTATTGAGAGTTGTAGGTAAAGCCATACTTTCTGTGATCATGGTGGATAAGGCATGAAGCTGTGCTTGTAGCGGAGTGGGGTTGTAGCAGCTCAACAGCCAGTGACTGTACTCAAGATGCAGATAGCAGTGCAGCAAGCTGGAACAGCAATGTAAGGCAGGATCTCTCTATGGGGGTAATTCAGAACTGATCTCTGTGCTGCTAACTTTGCTGTCCTGCATTCAGATAGTCTCCGCCTCCAGGGGTAGTGTAAATTTGTTGTGCAAGTGAAATCCTATGTGTATGCCGAGCTGCTAAAATCCACTTTGTGCAATCTCTGCGCAGCCCAGGACTTACTCCTACAGTGCGATGACAACAGGCTGATCGGGGCCTGTAACTGACGTCAGACACCCTCCCTGAAAATGCTTGGGCATACCTGCGTTTTTCCAGACACTACCAATAAACGGTCAGTTACCACCCACAAATGGCTTCCTCCTGTCAATCACCTTGCAAACGCCCGTGCAGTTGGATTTTTCACACCATCCCGTCACTGACCGGCGATGCCCTTTGTTGCTGTCCGATGCACGTGTGCATTGTGGTGCATGCGCAGTTAGTACCTGAACGCCTGCTGTGCGAAAATGCACAGTCCACTGACCTTGCTCTTCCCTCTGCCATTGCTAGTCACATGGTATTTCCCATGGTTCACCTCGTCCGATGATGTCCGAGGCTTCATTATCTGAGGTGGATCTAGCCTCTACCCTCTACACAGTAACAAGGTGGCACAGCGCATGCACAGTACTATCTCTGGTGGCCATCTTGCTTAGAGAATGAAGCATCACTGGAAGAACCATGTTGGGTTATGCGTAGAAGCACTCTCCCTTACTAACATCTTGCTTCCAATTGGCTCTGCTCCATTTCATGTCAATCATGTCCTGAGAACTCCTGGATGAGACTTGTAGACCTGCATTTCAGTGGCAGCCGTCTTTGCATAGCCCATACAGTGAGTATCCATCTTGGGTGGGCCCTTGTGAATGTAGCTCCAGAGATCTCCATGACTGTACAGTACCTGCCAGGAGAGCAAGAGGGCTAATTAGTTTTGAAGAAGCTGCTGTATGAATGAGGCTCTTATACTGTATGATTATTATTTATTACATAATTATTACTGAAATTGAGGCAAAATCCAAGAATAATGGACTTGATGTTGGATTAGCAGCATATGCTTTAACAAAAAACAGCTCAAATCAAATGCAAATAAAAATATATTTGCACCCATATACATCTCAAGATGTGTCCAGTTCTGTACCAGTAGGATATACTGTTTCCATATATACTGTACCAGGTTTGTGGCATGAGTTGATCTGATAGGCTTTCACTGAATCAGGCAATAGAAACATTTTGAACATTGGTTTTGGATAGCAAAGAACAAATTTACTGATTTGGCTTAAGTTAAAATTCATTTATTATCCAGTAGGTATAATCTTCCTTCTCTTGTATGAATGAATGTACTGTGGTAAAAGGTAATCCTAAAATACGCCCATAAAATCATGTAAGCTGATTCGGCTTGTTAATGCTGGCACTTGTCATCATCATCATCTTGTTTGCACCATCGCTCAGGCACTGTCCAGTGATACTGCTACTTGGAGGTCTCTGCGTTGGCCTGTCTCAGGCGTAATTACAGGCAAATATCCTTATTGTAGTCAGTCTGCGTTTGTCAGGCCATTCCCATCAACCATTCCATCTTGCCTAGGGTAATGATACACAAGTGTTATAGGCCCTACACACTGGCCGATCCGCCGCAGAGCTGCCCGACGGCAGATACGGCCGACGGGCGACCTGGCGGCGGAGGGGCAGTGACGGGGGGAGTGAAGTTTCTTAACTCCCCCCGTCACCCGGCTGCATTGAAGTGCAGGCAAATATGGACGAGATTGTCCATATTGGCCTGCATGTACAGCCGACGGGGGACCAGCGATGAACGAGCGCGGGGCCGCGCATCGTTCATAGCTGGAGCCTCCACACTGCACGATATGAACGTTATCTCGTTCATTAATGAACGAGATCGTTCATATCGTGCAGTCATGTCGGCCAGTGTGTAGGGCCCATTAGACTGTACATAAACACAGTCATACACAGTATAAAGTTACAAAATTTAAATTAAGCAAATCAGCACCTTCCCCAATGAATCTATATAAAACATCTGGCCCATGGTCGTTACAGGGGAATAGATGGTGTATAAAGGGAAAAATTAAGAGCTGCTCAATAAAAAAAAAGGTGATATGCAATGACTTTAGGGGATGAGGCATAGGTTAGGTTGCATAATTTGTTACCATGAAATTAAGACTAATTTTATCGGTGTCAGTCAGGTAGGATTAAGGATGCAGTGATCATGAGTTTAACTATACAGGATTTTTTTTAGATAAGAATATTGAAGACGGTGACAAAGAAATCTATGCTGGGCTAAGAAAAGGCTAGATTGGATGTAAAGAGTAAAATTTTGTCAGTGTGGGGTTTGAAGAGCTGAAGATCAAGGAGTACTAGCGAAGAGACGTGAATGGGTATGATGAAATTGCAGCAGTCAGGAATGATCAATGTGAGGTGACATTGAAAGGTTTAAGGGAACTATGACAAAATAAAATAAAATCCACCCAAAAATGTAGGGCCTCATTCTGATTTGGAAGTAAAGCAAAAAAAAAAAAGCAAGTAACTTTGCATGCTGCAGTGCAAGGGGAGTAAATGGAGAGTAAATACTAGCTGCTTTTGCATGTAGCCCACAAATGTTAGACAGCTTTATTTTTACACTGCAATTTCGATTTCAGTTTGGACACACCCCTCCCAAATCTAAATCTTTCTGCATATGGGGCTTGATTCAGATGTGATCGCAACTTCAATTGTGTTGCAACTGAGTAATTATCAGTAGACTGCACTGCGATGCAGATTGCAGTGAGGAATCAGTCACAGAGTGATTGACAGACCATTTGAGGGAGGTAACGGGGAGTGTCTGTAAAAATGCAGGCATGTCAACTCATTACCATTTTCGTGGCTTGTCTCGACGATCTTGTACTAATAAAACATAGTGCCGGCATTGCAGCTCCCATAGCCATTCTGCATGGCCATTATTCAGGTAGTCAATGGGGGTCATTCCGAGTTGTTCACTCGTTGCCGATTTTCGCAACGGAGCGATTAAGGCAAAAATGCGCATGCGCATGGTACGCAGTGCGCATGCACTAAGTATTTTAGCACAAAACTTAGTAGATTTACTCACGTCCGAACTAAGAATTTTCATCGTTGAAGTGATCGGAGTGTGATTGACAGGAAGTGGGTGTTTCTGAGCGGAAACTGACCGTTTTCTGGGAGTGTGCAGAAAAACGCAGGCGTGCCAGGATAAAACGCGGGAGTGTCTGGAGAAACGGGGGAGTGGCTGTCCGAATGCAGGGCGTGTTTGTGACGTCAAACCAGGAGCGAAACGGGCTGAGCTGATCGCAGTGTAGGAGTAAGTCTCGAGCTACTCAGAAACTGCTAAGAATTTTCTATTCGCAATTCTGCTAATCTTTCATTCGCAATTCTGCTAAGCTAAGATACACTCCCAAAGGGCGGCGGCCTAGCGTGTGCAATGGTGCTAAAATCTGCTAGCGAGCGAACAACTCGGAATGAGGGCCCATATTCCTTGCATCTGGGTTGTTGTTGCGTCGAAGTACACAGTTGCTGAGCATGCTGCAATGGCTTTGGTGGGTGTCTATTCGCACATGTGGGCTGCTGCTACACTACATGCAGTTCCATCACTGAAAAGGGTCGCTGCTGCAGGCCCATGTTACATCTGCCCCACCTACAATGCAACATGGTTTCTTTCTTCTTCTTTTTTTTGTGCTTTACTTCCAAATCAGAATCTGGCCTGTAATTCCTAAATGTAGGTGCGAGTTAGCAATGTGGATGACCTGCTTGAAGATGATCAATAAACTGGTTGTATTGACTTATGCAAATATAGGATAACAAATGTGATTGTATGGCAGACAAGGCTAGACTGCATGTTGGAAGGGATGGATTTCTTGTTGATGATATGTGTGGAAATGTGATTGTCAGTAGAAAAGAAAATTGCACGCTGTTACCAGATTTGACCCCGAGTTTGATCTGTGGGTGAAATCTAAGAGCTCCCAGAATCAGCTGTAAAGTAGTGCTTATAGTGAATGGTTTTGCAAAGCCATAAAAATAAAACGTTTATGATACTTACTGTACCTACTTTTCATTTCTTCTCCGGAGCTGCCGGATGTACTAAGACTTGAAACACGATAAAGTGGAGAGTGATAAAGTACCAGCCAATCAGCTCCTAATTGCCATGTTATAGGCTGGGTATGAAAATGACAGAAACTGGTTGGTTGATAGTTTAGCACTCTCCACTTTATCACTTTTCAAGGCTTAGTACTAGTGATGTGCACCGGACATTTTTCGGGTTTTGTGTTTTGGTTTTGGATTCGGTTCCGCAGCCGTGTTTTGGATTCGGACGCGTTTTGGCAAAACCTCCCTGAATTTTTTTTGTCGGATTCATTTCTGGTGTGTTTTGGATTCGGGTGTTTTTTTACAAAAAACCCTCAAAAACAGCTTAAATCATAGAATTTGGGGGTCATTTTGATCCCATGGTATTATTAACCTCAATAACCATAATTTCCACTCATTTTCAGTCTATTCTGAACACCTCACACCTCACAATATTATTTTTAGTCCTAAAATTTCCACCGAGGCCGTTGGATGACTAAGCTAAGCGACCCAAGTGGCCGACACAAACACCTGGCCCATCTAGGAGTGGCACTACAGTGTCAGGCAAGATGGCACTTCAAAAATATTGTCCCCAAACAGCACATGATGCAAAGAAAAAAAGAGGCGCACCAAGGTCGCTGTGTGACTAAGCTAAGCGACCCAAGTGGCCGACACAAACACCTGGCCCATCTAGGAGTGGCACTTCAGTGTCAGGCAAGATGGCACTTCAAAAATATTGTCCCCAAACAGCACATGATGCAAAGAAAAAAAGAGGCGCATCAAGGTCGCTGTGTGACTAAGCTAAGCGACCCAAGTGGCTGACACAAACACCTGGCCCATCTAGGAGTGGCACTGCAGTGTCAGACAGGATGGCACTTCAAAAAACAGTCCCCAAACAGCACATGATGCAAAGAAAAAAAGAGGTGCACCAAGGTCGCTGGATGGTTACGCTAAGCGACCCTTGTGGCCGACACAAACAACTGGCCCATCTAGGAGTGGCACTGCAGTGTCAGGCAGGATGGCACTTCAAAAAATAGTCCCCAAACAGCACATGATGCAAAGAAAAAAAGAGGTGCACCAAGGTCGTTGGATGGTTAAGCTAAGCGACACAAGTGGCCGACACAAACAACTGGCCCATCTAGGAGTGGCACTGCAGTGTCAGACAGGATGGCACTTCAAAAAATAGTCCCCAAACAGCACATGATGCAAAGAAATAAAGAGGTGCACCAAGGTCGCTGGATGGTTAAGCTAAGCGACCCAAGTGGCCGACACAAACACCTGGCCCATCTAGGAGTGGCACTGCAGTGTTAGACAGGATGGCACTTCAAAAAATAGTCCCCAAACAGCACATGATGCAAAGATAAATTAAAGAAAAAAGAGGTGCAAGATGGAATTGTCCTTGGGCCCTCCCACCCCTCCCACCCACCCTTATGTTGTATAAACAGGACATGCACACTTTAACAAACCCATCATTTCAGCGACAGGGTCTGCCACACGACTGTGACTGAAATGACTGGTTGGTTTGGGCCCCCACCAAAAAAGAAGCAATCAATCTCTCCTTGCACAAACTGGCTCTACAGAGGCAAGTTGTCCACCTCCTCCTCATCCTCCGATTCCTCACCCCTTTCACTGTGTACATCCCACTCCTCACAGATTATTAATTCGTCCCCACTGGAATCCACCATCTCAGGTCCCTGTGTACTTTCTGGAGGCAATTGCTGGTGAATGTCCCCACGGAGGAATTGATTATAATTCATTTTGATGAACATCATCTTCTCCACATTTTCTGGAAGTAACCTCGTACGCTGATTGCTGACAAGGTGAGCGGCTGCACTAAACACTCTTTCGGAGTACACACTGGAGGGGGGGCAACTTAGGTTAAATAAAGCCAGTTTGTGCAAGGGCCTCCAAATTGCCTCTTTTTCCTGCCAGTATACGTACGGACTGTCTGACGTGCCTACTTGGATGCGGTCACTCATATAATCCTCCACCATTCTTTCAATGGTGACAGAATCATATGCAGTGACAGTAGACGACATGTCAGTAATCGTTGGCAGGTCCTTCAGTCCGGACCAGAGTTCAGCACTCGCTCCAGGCTGCCCTGCATCACCGCCAGCGGGTGGGCTCGGAATTCTTAGCCTTTTCCTCGCAGCCCCAGTTGCGGGAGAATGTAAAGGAGGAGCTGTTGACGGGTCATGTTCCGCTTGACTTGACAATTTTCTCACCAGCAGGTCTTTGAACCTCTGCAGACTTGTGTCTGCCGGAAAGAGAGATACAACGTAGGTTTTAAACCTAGGATCGAGCACGGTGGCCAAAATGTAGTGCTCTGATTTCAACAGATTGACATTCCGTGAATCCTGGTTAAGCGAATTAAGGGCTCCATCCACAAGTCCCACATGCCTAGCGGAATCGTTCTGTTTTAGCTCCTCCTTCAATGTCTCCAGCTTCTTCTGCAAAAGCCTGATGAGGGGAATGACCTGACTCAGGCTGGCAGTGTCTGAACTGACTTCACGTGTGGGAAGTTCAAAGGGTTGCAGAACCTTGCACAACGTTGAAATCATTCTCCACTGTGCTTGAGTCAGGTGCATTACCCCTCCTTTGCCTATATCGTAGGTAGCTGTATAGGCTTGAATGGTCTTTTGCTGCTCCTCCATCCTCTGAAGCATATAAAGGGTTGAATCCCACCTCGTTACCACCTCTTGCTTCAGATGATGGCAGGGCAGGTTCAGGAGTGTATGCTGGTGCTCCAGTCTTCGGCACGCGGTGGCTGAATGCCGAAAGTGGCCTGCAATTCTTCGGCCCACTGACAGCATCTCTTGCATGCCCCTGCCATTTTAATAAAAATTCTACACCACCAAATTCAATGTGCAGTATGTGCAAAACATGGGACGTGCTGGAATTTGCCCAGATGTAATGCACGCACAATATTGGTGGCGTTGTCCGATGTCATAAATCCCCAGGAGAGTCCAATTGGGGTAAGCCATTCTGCGATGATGTTCCTCACTTTCCGTAAGAGGTTGTCAGCTGTGTGCCTCTTATGGAAAGCGGTGATACAAAGCGTAGCCTGCCTAGGAACGAGTTGGCGTTTGTGAGTTGCTGCTACTGGTGCCGCCGCTGCTGTTCTTGCTGCGAGAGGCAATACATCTACCCAGTGGGCTGTCACAGTCATATAGTCCTTAGTCTGCCCTGCTCCACTTGTCCACATGTCCATGGTTAAGTGGACATTGGGTACAACTGCATTTTTTAGGACACTGGTGACTCTTTTTCTGAGGTCTGTGTACATTCTCGGTATCGCCTGCCTAGAGAAATGGAACCTAGATGGTATTTGGTACCGGGGACACAGTACCTCAAGCAATTCTCTAGTTTCCTGTGAATTAACGGGGGATACCGAAAACACGTTTAACACCGCCCAGGCTGCCAAGGCCTGAGTTATCCGTTTTGCAGCAGGATGACTGCTGTGATATTTAATCTTTCTCGCAAAGGACTGTTGGACAGTCAGTTGCTTACTGGAAGTAGTACAAGTAGTCTTCCGACTTCCCCTCTGGGATGACGATCGACTCCCAGCAGCAACGACAGCATCGCCAGCAGCCATAGCCGTCTTAACAGCAGTGTAGGCCCCTGGGCACAGCAATGCACTGGGGCCCCTACCCACCCATCAACGGTAGGGGTGGGGGGTGCTATCAGCGGCAGCTTTGATATCCTGCGGGGGGTAGGGTGGTTCTATCTTTCGCTCAGCATGTAGGACTTGGAGAAATAATTTCTGCTAATTACTCCTTTACTGCACAAATGGGGCGGGAAGGAGAACACTTGAAAGGGACATTGTGCTGAATGAAGGGGCCCTGGTACATGACTTCCAGGGTGGTAGGGGGTGTTTAATACACAGGGGAGGTGTGGATAGTGGAGTGGGCTTAATATTCATCATTTTCCAGGAGTCAGGGCAGCTTGCTTTACTGCAGATATCTCCAGTTCCTGGAAATAGATTTCTTAGATTTAATGGGATAAAAAAAACTAGAGAGTCCCAGCTTTCACAAGATACTGGGGACATGGGGATCAGAGTTCAGGAGCCAGAGCAATCCACCAACAAAAATATAAAACTGCATATTAAGCGTGTGGAGCTGGAGCAGGGACCAGCTGCTTGAAGGCTGATATCTCTGGTTCTGGGCATAGTAGAGACAAGCTGCCAGTATCCACTGAAAGGGGAGAGTTCCAGCTTGTGGGGTATACCCTCAGAAAAACTCTAAGTCAGAAAGAACCCGAGATATCTTGCTCTGAAGAACAATTAACAGGCTTGGATGTGGTCTACTGCTTTGAAGTCAGCTATCTCCGGTTCCCCAGGGCCGATTTTCAAAAATCTGGTACCCCTGGAAAGTGGGGACCCTCAACTATCAGCCTAGTGCCATTTTACTCCTGGGGCCCTTGGGCAAGAGCCCATTGAGCCCATATGAAAAGACGGCCCTGCCAGCAGCAGTAGGCGTTACACTCAAGTATGCATTGGAGGAATCCCAGGCAGGAGAGGACTCGTCAGACTTGACAGTAACATGGCCTGCAGGACTATTGGCTTTCCTGTCTAAGGAGGAAATTGACACTGAGGGAGTTGGTGGTGTGGTTTGCAGGAGCTTGGTTACAAGAGGAAGGGATTTGGTTGGCAGTGGACTGCTTCTGCTGTCACCCAAAGTTTTTGAACTTGTCAATGACTTCTGATGAATGTGCTCCAGGTGATGTATAAGGGAGGATGTTCCGAGGTGGTTAACGTCCTTGCCCCTACTTATTACAGCTTGACAAAGGCGACACATGGCTTGACACCTGTTGTCCGCATTTCTGTTAAAATAATTCCACACACGAAGAGGTGATTTTTTTTGTAATTTGACCAAGCATGTCAATGGCCATATTCGTCCCACGGACAACAGGTGTCTCCCCGGGTGCCTGACTTAAACAAACCACCTCACCATCAGAATCCTCCTTGTCAATTTCCTCCTCAGCGTCAGCAACACCCATATCCTCATCCTGGTGTACTTCAACAGTGACATCTTCAATTTTGTTATGAGCCACGGCTGTGGCTCATTCCTGTTTTGCATGTCAGTAAGGTATTTTATGTTTATAAGTTGTTTCGCAGGCCAGGATTTCCTGTTGCTCTGTTTAAGAGTACTCTTGGTTGCTGCCGCTGGTGAGTCTGTGTAATTGCAGCTTGTTCCCATGTGTTCAGCCTCACCTGGCTGCTAATTGCATCTTGTCAGTTTGGAGTCATGCAACAGGGCAGCTGCATGAGATTATTAATTAGGCCTCTCTGTTATATGCTGGCTCAGTGCTATTCACAGACGCTGGTGATATTTCTGGGTTTCCAGTCTGCTTGAGTTCTGAGCTTGGTTCCTGCTAGTTCCTGAGCTTCCTGTGTCGATTCCTATGTCTGATCCCGTGTCCTGCCGTGAGGCGTTCCTGTCCTGAGGTCCAGTGCCTTTGCCTGTGCCTGGTCAAGTTTCTGGCTTCTTGGTGTCCACCGGTCTGTCGTTTGGGATTCTGCCTGTCCTCCAGTTCTGAGAGTCTGTGTCAGCAGCATTGGGAGTTCCTGTTCGTTTGCCAGTATTCATACCGGTTCCGTGAGTAGCGGCACTGCCGCGTCCGTCGGCCTAGGCCGCTGTATTCCCTTATTATTTCTGTCACTGGTGTTTTACAGAGGGTTCTGCATATGCTGTCACCGCCGGTACACAAAAGTATTGTGTCGGCGTGTGGTCAGCATTTCCTTTGTTGTTCTTTTCCTTTGGCGGCAAGCTGCATATACTTTGGTTTTAGGTTTGTTAGTAGCCCCTGGCCTTGTTGTTTAGTCAGAGGGCCCCTTGTTATCACCCTGTCTCGGTACACTCTTTGTCTCTCATTAAGACCTGAGGGGGCATCGAAGTTGGGCAGACGTAATCCGCCCTTCAAACGCGGCTGCCATGGGCTCAAGCAACCATAGTCTCGCAAGAGTGTACTGACAGCACGGGCGAGACAACGGAGATAGGGCGCCAGGGGCTATTCCCTTTCCATTCCCCCTTTCCCAGCATTACGTCCTGGTGCTCTGGACTCACTTCATAACATCTCCCTTGTTCTGAGCACCAGGAACCTAACAAATTTGACTATCAGGAACTGGCCTGCGGGTGCTCCTTCCAGCAACTGCAGGGGGCGTGCAAATGGTGGAAGGCGCCACCTCTTCCCGTCCAGTGTTGGGAAGGGCAGGTATCGCAACCGACACAATTGGACTGTCCATGGGGATTTGTGATTTAGAAGAACGCACAGTTCTTTGCTGTGCTTTTGCCAGCTTAAGTCTTTTAATTTTTCTAGCGAGAGGATGAGTGCTTCCATCCTCATGTGAAGCTGACCCACTAGTCATGAGGAACATAGGAGAGGTCCTCAGCCGTTCCTTGCCACTCCGTGTCGTAAATTGCATATTGGCAAGTTTACGCTTCTCCTCATATGATTATAATTTTGATTTTACTGAACTTTTGTTTTTTGGATTTTACATGCTCTCTACTATGACATTGGGTTTCGGTCTTGGCAGACGACGTTGATGGCATTTCATCGTCTCGGCCATGACTAGTGGCAGCAGCTTCAGCACGAGGTGGAAGTGGATCTTGATCTTTCCCTATTTTACCCTCCACATTTTTGTTCTCCATTTTTTAATGTGTGGAATTATATGCCAGTAATATATCAATAGCAATGGCCTACTGTATCGTACTGCTATATATTATATACTGGTCGTCAGCAAAATTATGCACTGTCCTCCTACTATATATATACTGCGCAAAACTTAAATGCACCACAGGTATGGATGGATAGTATACTTGACGACACAGAGGTAGGTAGAGCAGTGGACTACTGTACCATACTGCTATATATTATATACTGGTGGTCAGCAAAATTATGCACTGTCCTCCTACTATATATATACTGCGCAAAACTTAAATGCACCACAGGTATGGATGGATAGTATACTTGACGACACAGAGGTAGGTAGAGCAGTGGCCTACTGTACCGTACTGCTATATATTATATACTGGTGGTCAGCAAAATTATGCACTGTCCTCCTACTATATATATATATACTGCGCAAAACTGAAATGCACCACAGGTATGGATGGATAGTATACTTGACGACACAGAGGTAGGTAGAGCAGTGGCCTACTGTACCGTACTGCTATATATTATATACTGGTGGTCAGCAAAATTATGCACTGTCCTCCTACTATATATATATACTGCGCAAAACTGAAATGCACCACAGGTATGGATGGATAGTATACTTGACGACACAGAGGTAGGTAGAGCAGTGGACTACTCTACCGTACTGCTATATATTATATACTGGTGGTCAGCAAAATTATGCACTGTCCTCCTACTATATATATACTGCGCAAAACTTAAATGCACCACAGGTATGGATGGATAGTATACTTGACGACACAGAGGTAGGTAGAGCAGTGGCCTACTGTACCGTACTGCTATATATTATATACTGGTGGTCAGCAAAATTATGCACTGTCCTCCTACTATATATATACTGCACAAAACTTAAATGCACCACAGGTATGGATGGATAGTATACTTGACGACACAGAGGTAGGTAGAGCAGTTGACTACTATAACGTGCTGCTATATATTATATACTGGTGGTCAGCAAAATTATGCACTGTCCTCCTACTATATATATACTGCGCAAAACTTAAATGCACCACAGGTATGGATGGATAGTATACTTGACGACACAGAGGTAGGTAGAGCAGTGGACTACTGTACCGTACTGCTATATATTATATACTGGTGGACAGCAAAATTATACACTGTCCTCCTACTATATATATATACTATGCAAAACTTAAATGCACCACAGGTATGGATGGATAGTATACTTGACGACAAAGAGGTAGGTAGAGCAGTGGACTAATGTACTGTACTGCTATATATTATATACTGGTGGTCAGCAAAATTATATACTGCGCAAAACTTAAATGCACCACAGGTATGGATGGATAGTATACTTGACGACACAGAGGTAGGTAGAGCAGTGGACTACTGTACCGTACTGATATAATACTGGTGGTCACTGGTCAGCAAAATTCTGCACTGTCCTCCTACTATATACTACAATGTAGCACAGATATAGAGCGTTTTTCAGGCAGAGAACGTAGATATTTTCACTTCAGCACACTGAGCACAGATATTTGCAAGCACACTGAGCACAGATATTTGCAGCACACAGATATTTGCAGCACACTGAACACAACTGAGAGAACACTGCACACGTCCTCTCCCTATCATCTCCAATGCACGAGTGAAAATGGCAGCGACGCGCGGCTCTTTATATAGAATATGAATCTAGCGAGAATCCGACTGCGGGATGATGACGTTCGGGCGCACTCGGGTTAACCGAGCAACGCGGGAGGATCCGAGTCTGCATCGGACCCGTGTAAAATAGGTGAAGTTCTGGGGGGTTCGGATTCCGAGGTACCGAACCCCCTTATCACTACTTAGTACATCTGTCCTGGGAGAAGCCTGGAGAGGAGACACTGCAAGGAACTTTGCAGACATAACCGCTATTCGCGGAATTTTAGCCCTTCCCCACGGCCAGAGATTATCTCTCCATCCTGGCCGCTTTATTAGGGTGCGATCATGATGTGGGAAATCTGCCTTTTATTCCAGGGGTGCGGGGAGGGGGGGGGGGGGGCTACCCAAAAAGTCAGGATCCTCTGCAACTTCTGGGAGAGTAGGCAAGTATGCATCTATATTGCCAGACCCTATAGGTGGCAGCGGTGTGTGGTGTGTGATGGAGGTTAGTTCACATGACATGTAACTAAACCAGGTCTTTATTTTATTAAGCAGGAAAATGTAACAGGATGACACAGGGTTAATGCAGCAGATACAGTATGTACAATGGGTATACAGTGCACATACAGTATGTACCAGATCCAGCCTGGAATGCACAGAGGAGTGCAGGTGGTGTGTGGACATATGGAAGCACAGTACAGTGTGGCAGTGGAGTATGCACTAGCTCATGTACAGTAAATGTAGCATTATTGCGGCTGTGGAGCAGTGGACCTAGCAGGGTCACTGTCCTGAGTAACGCCTCTCTCACACTCTTCTATGAAGACTCTCAGGGACATGTCCTTTCAGTATGGAGGACGGAGTTGGTCAATTTGTTACTGGGAAGTGTATTATGTGTAAATGTATTGATGGGCTAAGTACTTTACAAATGGAGTTGGAATGGAAATGGACTTACTGTATGCAGGTACATTAAGATGGAGTAAGGTGGAAGTAAGATTCATCATGAAATCATTCCGTACACAGTATATGAATATGGGATAAAAACTACACAGACGGGGCAAAAGCCCACAGACAATTGTATTAATGATTTGAAAAGTCTGGAGCCATAAGGAAAAATGTCATAAAATATTATTGGTTATCTTCGTAATTGCTGGTCTTATTGTAAGGCCTCATGATAAAGGCACATACAAAAATATGCCCAAATTGAGAGCTAGCTTCCCACTGAGCCACTCCTGGGATCTCCGAATAGCAGTAAAGGAACCAGCAGGGGGTTTGGAATCAGCATTGATTGCTAGGGAACACCAGGGGAGACTACCCCCCTCCCCCCATTTCTGTTTTCTGTTTGGTATGACACCCTCTCTTTCATGCACCTGAAAAGTACTGCCAGATTGTTTTGGAGCAGCTTCCACTGTGTCTGTTATTAAAATGTCTCAAATCTTCCCTACAGCACAATGTACTTAATGAGCGTTTATATAGAATCCCACTGTGTATTAATATTCCATTATGATGGAGAGTTCAGACTAAATATATTTAATAGGCTTGAAGAATGTTAAAAGCTGAAAGTTAACCTGGTTAGGTCCTTAGTGTATTCCATGAGAGACTGTCAGAACCATTGGATTATTGGGCAGATCTACTGACGGCGCAGCTGATGCATCATACCATGACCCCTTGGAAGTAAGAAGCCTGCCAGATAATCATCATTAATGATCTGCATAACCAGCTATCACACTGATGGCTGTTAACGGCTACCACCTGTCTGTGATTGCTTTGAACAGTTCGGACTGTAAGCAGTCACGGACAGGCTGGTCTACTGCGCATGCAAGTGTCGCAAGCTGGAGGAGAGTGCCTCTTCAAGTCTTTTGATTAGTCTATCCACCAAGGCCCAAACTGCAGGCTCACTGGCACTGGTGACTCTACCCAATGAACTGCAGGACGGAATGTGCCATCAATATGGTCAATATTTCTCCTCCCTTCACCCTTTCTTCTCTACATCACCCTCTGTCCTTCCATGTCATCCTCTGCCCTTCCCATCATCTTCTGCCAGCAGACTCATCTGTGGAGTTTCCAAGTGACATCAGACACTGGTAAAGTTACATGGGCACAGATAATTTATTATTAGACACTGGGATACTGCCTGTATTGTTTCAGTGGTCATGTGGAACACTACTGTGTGGCATATTATTAACTCAGGGTTGGACCTAGAAGCCTGGAAGGGAGGGAGCAACCAAAGCATATTTTTGCACCTGGGCCTACTACTCGCAATTTCTACCACTGATTGTATTGTAAATCACCTTAGAGGCCATCATTGGAAACAGATTGATTGAGTACTTCAATTTGAGTGAAGTGATCATGGATTCTATTGTTAAAGTTGTACCCTTAGATATCATCATTTTTAGCAGCCACCAATCCTGTAGATCTCTATATGCTCACAAGTATTAGAAGGTCTATAGGACTTCACACATAATAATAGGTGCATATTTTCGTTTGGTAACTAAAGTGATCCAGGTGCACCGAATTGGTGACAAGGCAGTTCAGGAGATGATTATCTAAGCTTATAATAATATAAAGGCCATCAGAGGTCAAGGGCCAGCAGCAAACAAAAGCTATATCTAGCTAGGCACTAGTCAAACATAAATCCAATAAACACGGTCAAGGCAGTCAGCAATCAGAGCAGAGTCCAGTGAACAAGCCAAATGCAGGGAAGGCAGCTGACAGAATTAAAAGCTAGTAGCAGAGTCAAGTAATAGAGTCAAGAACAAGGGCAAGACAAAAAGCTGAATAAAAACACATATGGTTCACATCAGGTAGAAAAGGCAGGCTTAACATATTGGTTCAGGACAAACTATTACCAACACATGTGTAACAGTTTAAGGGGCCTATGGGCCTAATTCAGCATGAGCTGTAGGTTTGCGAGAAATCGCAAAACTACAACTCATGTCTCTAGCATGTGGGGGACCGCCCAGCACAGGGAAAGGCTGCGCCGTATACCGGGTCTCCCCCCCCCCACACTAAAATGCGAGTAGATCGCTATACAGCAATCCTAAGGGTTGCCTCCCGTGTATGCTGCCTAGCTACGAAGGCAGACTCCGGGCAGCCTTGTTTCAGGTCGCAGCGGCTGCGTGTGGCATTATGCAGCCTCCGCGGCCCGCCCCACAAATGGTCCTAACATGCCTCTGATGTTTGGGCTGCCCTCCCCGAACGGCATGTCGATGCTTACAAAACGCTGCATTGATGCCCAGTTCCTACACCCCACTGGGACATGCAATCACAGTTTATGTCCTCGTGGGCGCGCATGCGCAGAAGTGCTGAAATCGCCAAATAGTGATTTCAGAACTTCTGCGATCCATGCTGAATCTGGCCCAATGTACTAAGCCTTGGAGTGAGATAAAGTGAACAGAGATAAAGTACCAGCCAATCAGCTCCTAACCGCAATGTCAAAGGCTTTGTTTAAAAAGTGAAAGTTAGGAGCTGGTTGGTTGGTACTATATATTTGTCCACTTTACAGTATCTCTCTCCAAGGCTTACATAGATAGACCATGGAGAGCCTTATAAAGTCTAAAGAGCCAATAGGATGAGGTCTGAGATGAGTCTCATATTTAAGAAGCAGTTACTGTTCCTCCAAGCTGCAGAGAGAGTCCATTATTTTACACCAACTGTACTGTAGTCTGCAGTCTGTCACTCCTATGGGTTCCAGCCCTCCATCAACTCCTGACAGGGGATCCTCAAAACACCTGGTCCAACTCCTCACATTTCATCCTCTCTCACTTCTTTTCTGTTTTTGGCTCTTGTACCTGACTTATGTTTTTGCAGTCTACTCCTATGTTCATGCAGTTTCTGCCCAGGGTGCACTGTACACTTGTGTCCGGCCTCTGCATTGCTCCATTACACTCTGAGGTGTGCTTTCCTTGCTACTGCCATGACTTAAAACTGTCAGCAGATGCAGTTGTGTCCATAGTTATCACAGTAATCCCCACTCAATTTCTGGGTAACACACTAGGTAGGAGAGTATGAAGAAAGAGGGCTCCCAATAAAAAGCGAACAATATATTTGGAAGGGGAGTAATAAGGAGAGTTAAGTGGCAGAGAGCGTGGGTGGTAAAAGGAGCAGAGTAAAGAGTTATGATAGATTTGTATGAAGAAGTGAGTCATAAGGATGTGTGTCAAGGTCTGGAGGCTGACAGAAAGAGTTGGGGAGGGAGTTCCAGAGTAGAGGAGGAACACAAGAGAAATACTTGATGCTTGACTGAGAGGATGTGATCCAACTGGAGCACTCAGTAGAGGAGAGGACAGGGTAGGAGGGAATGTGGACAGAAATAACGTTGCAGATGCAGGAGAGAGTGGAGCAACTGATGGCTTTATGAGTGAGGGTGATCAATTAAACTATAGTCTGTGGAGATTGCAGAACCAGTGAGCAGATTACTGAAGGTGCGGGATGGGGTGGTTTGGGTATAGAGAGGTAAAGAGACAGGTGGCAGCATTTAGGATAGAATGACATGTAGAAAGATGAAGATTAGAGCTGTCTCGTGGGATATGGCACGTGCATGCACAAGAATTTTGGTGTTGACCATAGTGAGGAAATTGGCAATAGGTGTTATGATCCTCGATGTGTTTCATGCAGTACAAAATGCTGCTCCAGAAAATGTTACACTTTCTTAATTTTATATTTTATCATTGCACTAACCTGGGTTATATTTATTCCTAATGTGTCCTGTATTTTAAGAAATCAAAAAGTTATTTCAGAACAGAAAACGGTAATACTAATGTAATAATAATTTCAGTGGGATGGTTAGGAGCAGAGCAATAGGGTCCTGGAGGATTGCAAAAGTGGTCATATCTCCAATTACTGTAGGTTGTGGCTTTATCCAAATCAACTTGGATATGGGTGGAGAGCATTTATAGGGAATAGATGGCTGTACAATATAATGTTTCCTCTGTCAAACCAAAGGTCATTCAGTGCTGTCAAAACAAATGTCAAGCGTTGTCTGTTTTCATCTTGAATAAAAATAGTAAAGGATACAAGGGCGAATAGAGGATAGACATCAAGTTTTAAACAGAGTATACATACTGTGCTATGATAATGACCAGACAAAACTATATATACTGTTATAATATGTTTGTGTGTATGTATGTGTATATATATATATATATATATATATATATATATATATATATATACACTGCTCAAAAAAATAAAGGGAACACTTAAACAACACAATGTTACCCCAAGTCAATCACACTTCTGTGAAATCAAACTGTCCACTTAGGAAGCAACACTGATTGACAATCAATTTCACATGCTGCTGTGCAAATGGAATAGACAACAGGTGGAAATTATAGGCAATTAGCAAGACACCCCCAATAGAGGAGTTGTTCTACAGGTGGTGACCACAGACCACTTCTCAGCTCCTATGCTTTCTGGCTGATGTTTCGGTCACTTTTGAAAGCTGGTGGTGCTTTCACTCTAGTGGTAGCATGAGACTGAGTCTACAACCCACACAAGTGGCTCAGGTAGTGCAGCTCATCCAGGATGGCACATCAATGGGAGCTGTGGCAAGAAGGTTTGCTGTGTCTGTCAGCGTAGTGTCCAGAGCATGGAGACGCTACCAGGAGACAGGCCAGTACATCAGGAGACGTGAAGGAGGCCGTAGCAGGGCAACAACCCAGCATCAGCACCGCTACCTCCGCCTTTGTGCAAGGAGGATCAGGAGGAGCACTGCCAGAGCCCTACAAAATGACCTCCAGCAAGCCACAAATGTGCATGTGTCTACTCAAACGATCAGAAACAGACTCCATGAGGGCGGTATGAGGGCCCGACGTCCACAGGTGGGGGTTGTGCTTACAGCCAAACACCGTGCAGGACGTTTGGCATTTGCCAGAGAACACCAAGATTGGCAAATTCGCCACTGGCATCCTGTGCTCTTCACAGATGAAATCAGGTTATCACTGAGCACATGTGACAGACGTGACAGAGTCTGGAGACGCCAAGGAGAACGTTCTGCTGCCTGCAACATCCTCCAGCATGACCGGTTTGGCAGTGGGTCAGTAATGGTGTGGGGTGGCATTTCTTTGGGGGGCCGCACAGCCCTCCATGTGCTCGCCAGAGGTAGCCTGACTGCCATTAGGTACCGAGCTGAGATCCTCAGACCCCTTGTGAGACCATATGCTGGTGCGGTTGGCCCTGGGTTCTTCCTAATGCAAGACAATGCTAGACAACATATGGCTGGAGTGTGTCAGCAGTTCCTGCAAGACGAAGGCATTGATGTTATGGACTGGCCCACCCGTTCCCCAGACCTGAATCCAATTGAGCACATCTGAGACATCATGTCTCGCTCCATCCACCAACGCCACATTGCATCACAGACTGTCCTGGAGTTGGCGGATGCTTTACTCCATGTCTGGGAGTAGATCCCTCAGGAGACCATCTGCCACCTCATCAGGAGCATGCCTAGGCATTGTAGGGAGGTCATACAGGCACATGGAGGCCACACACACTACTGAGCCTCATTTTGACTTGTTTTAAGGACATTACATCAAAGTTGTATCAGCCTGTAGTGTGTTTTTCCACTTTAATTTTGAGTGTGACTCCAAATCCAGACCTCCATGGGTTAATAAATTTGATTTCCATTGATAATTTTTGTGTGATTTTGTTGTCAGCACTTTCAACTATGTAAAGAACAAAGTATTTAATAAGAATATTTTATTCATTTAGATCTAGGATGTGTTATTTTAGTGTTCCCTTTATTTTTTTGAGCAGTGTATATACTGGGTGATTCAAAGGTCGCAGTATACCCTTTTGTTTCAAAAACTGTGCAGGAAATGGGAAAACTGAATAGTCCAGTGAGATATGGGTGAGGTGGGCTATCTTTTAAGGTATGTTCCGAACATGGGCGTCATCTTGAATCTAAGTAATTTTTTTCAAATGGAAAGGGGGTCGTGTAATATGTCAAACAACATCAGAATTTGCTGAAAAAGATTTGAAATAGCTGTTATGGTTCAAAAGTTACAACACTTTTTTGTTACAGGTAATTGACGATGGCTTTGACAAAAGAGAGGATTGAGGACATTTTCATGTCTGGAGAACAAAGTTTCTGTGCCATAGCTGCAGATTTCAACAATCGGCACCCAGAAAGACCTCCAATTTCACATAACACGGTTAGGTGCCTAATTTCCAAACTCCGAGAAACTGGGACTGTGGCCGACAAGTCACGGAGTGGTCGTCCAAAACGTGCTACTGACTAGACAACCTCAACAATGGTTTTGGCATCCTTCATGAAGAGACCACAATGCAGCACACAACATTTGTCAGGAGAATGTGGAAACAGCCAGTACGATCGTACGAATCCTTCATGCCCATTAATGGCATCCATTCAAGATCCAGCTACTCCAGTACTTAGCAGAGGATGGTCCAGACAGATGTATGCAGTTTTGCACGTGGGCCTTAGAGCAACATCAACAGGATCCCTCTTTTGCACAAGGCGTCTTGTTCAGTGATGAGGCAAACTTTTATGTTAGTGGTGAAGTTAACCGTCACAACCACAGGTACTGGAGTGACCAGAATCCACATTGGATGGAACCTTCCAAGGTAATTGGACCTATTTACATTGACCAGAACCTAAACGGACAACGCTACCTCGAAATGCTGCAAGAAGTGGTGTTCCCCTCAGTTCTGAATGAAGATGGCAGCTTCCCCTGTTACTTTCAACAGGATGGGGCTCCACCACACTACGTAGCAGTTGTTTGTCAGTGGTTAGATGGTCAATTTCCTGGTCACTGGATTGGCCGACATGGTTCTGTGGAATGGCCACCCAGATCACCTGACCTCACACCACTTGTCTTTTATCTGTGGGGTCATTTCAAGCAACTTGTGTATGCAGAGAAAATAAGAAACAGACATCATCTCCAGCAAAGCATTGAAGAAGCTTGTGATAGCATTTCTTTTGAAATCCTCCTGAAAGTGAATGACGATTGGATCCAGCGCCTTCAAATTTGTGTTGACCAAGAGGGACCACATGTTGAACACATTACATGACTGTCCTTTATGGAGAACAGCTCAGCCTGTAATTCCAACAAAAAAGGTGTTGTAAATTTTGAACCATAACTGCTATTTCAAATCTGTTTGCAGCAATAAAGTTTTCATCAAATTCTGATGTTTGAATATGTTACACGACCCCCTTCCCATTTGAAAAAAAACTGACTTAGATTCAAGATGGTCGATTTCAAGATGGCGCCCATATTCGGTACATACCCGAAAAGATAGCCCACCTCATCCATACCTTACTGGAATATTCAGTTTTCCCATGTCCTGCACAGTTTTTGAAACAAAAGGGTGTACTGCAACTTTTGAATCACCATGTATATATATATATATATATATATATTTATTTCTAAGAACAAAGATGAGGAGAGGATACGCTCATAGTGCAAATCAATAGTTTAATGAATAAAACAATATATGGGATAAGCCATACAAGGATGCTGGTAAGACTCGTACATTCATTAACCCCAAGTCTGAGTCCAAAATAGCAACAAATAGAGAGCAACACTATTTGTCACACATACAGAGGCCCTCACAATGGGAATCAAAGTGGGAGGTTCCTAAAAAAAAAATGCCCGCTTTAGAAAATATTCTACTAAGCAAAATGACTACACAGATTTCATGCATACTAATAGATTTGACAATCTTAGATCTAATAAAGAGAAGGATTATTTTTTAGAGCCAAGATGGCGACGCAAGCTTCTGAATCAAGGGCCAGAGCGGTCACAAGAGTCACAGAGGTCCCCTATAGGTATAAACTGAAGACTCAGGGAAAAAGGGGAAAGCGAGCTCCCAAGACAGGAATCCAAACTGAGGAACCTACAGTGAATGGAGATGATAAGGGGATATTTAATTTATCCAAAATAACATTAACTACAATCTAACGTTTACAGGTACTTTCAGTTCTAATCGTTTGGAATTCCTAGATTTGGTTCTATCTACTGAAAATTTCTGTACAACAGGTAGGATTGAAACTTCCACACATTTTAAAAAAGTGGACAGTAATAGTTATTTACAGTTCAATAGCTGTCACCTTCCACAGTGGAAGGAGAACATCCCCTATTCACAATACACGAGACTTAGGAGAAATTGCACCGACTTGTCCAAGTTTGACGAACAAGCTGAAGTATATACGGAAAGATTTAAGGAGAGAGGATACCCTATTGAACTAATAGATACAGCAAGAGAGAGAGAGCCAAGGCTAAAGATAGGGAGTCCTTGTTGACATATAAGAAAGGAGACAATGGGAAAACATTTTTTTGCCCATTGGTGACTCAGTTCAGCACATGTTTTAGGGATTTGGAAAAAATAGCCAGAAAAAATTAGCATGTCCTGCAGATAGACCCTATTTTGGGCCTAGAATTACCTAAGAAACCAGACATTATAGACAAAATAGCCAAAACTCTGAAATCTATGCTATCCAAGAGTAAATTGGCTACAGTTTAGACTAAGAAGAAGGAATGTCATTTTTTGGGTTCCACAAAAGGGTTTTATAGTTTTGGTAATTACAAGGTTTGTAACCTAGTAGAGAGGGGTACAAAAACCTTTCAAGGAGCCACGAAACAAGGTCCCATATCTATAAAGTCATTTATTAACTACAATACAACCTTCTGTATGTATGTTCTTTCTTGTCTTTGTGGATTAAGATATGTTGGCAAGACAAAAAGGGTTCTGAAAATTAGAATCCTTGAACACACTAGAAATATTAAAAATCGTGTCCTGAACCATAGTATTCCCCGTCACTTTGCTGAGTATCATAATGCCAATCCAAGTACTTTTAAAGTTTATAGGGATAGAACATATTGCCCAGAATAAAGATGGAGGAAATAGGGAGGAACAATTATTGAAAAGAGAGACTTTCTGGATCCTTTCCCTAGAGACACTCATTCCCCGGGGACTGAATGAAAATTACAAGATAACTCCCTTCATTAGAGAAAGATAAATCCCTCAGTCGGCACTGTAGAGCGTTACCAGCTTTCAGTGTGCGGTCGTATTAGTTTAATTTCTGTTCTTTATATTCTTCATATATTCTTCATATTACATATTATTATTTTTCTGTATGTTTATATATATTTAAAAAAAACTTATGTATATCTATACTGGTCATAGTACAGTTTGATCATTGTAGTTATTTCATTGTTCTTTATAGATTTTTTTAGATTCTGATCTTTATTTATTGATATGTGTGTGGTAAAGATGACAATATAAATATATAAAAAGCATTAATAGTTGATCTGGAAATATTACATATGATTGCTGGAAACAGCTTAAAAGAAATAAGATACTGTGTGCTTTTTTGTATCCACCTCATTTGTATCCATTTTACTAAAATAGCTTGAAGCATGTTGAATATATCTGCTATAGATGAGACTATCTGATGCATGAAACGTCTTTTGAAAAGAGGATTAATTCTACTTCTATGTATTTTATATATAGATATATCCTTTATTAGATATCTTTTATTTTTAATTTTATTGTGCTGATATAAAAATGGTGAATATGACAGTATTTAAAGATAATAGTGAGCTGACTGGTTCACCAATGCTTTGACTGTTTTACATGTGTTGTAATCTAGATTATACTGAGTTTCATTAAGTATATATAATGAGACTAAAACGGATGTCTATTAGTTTAATCTAAGTCTGTCTATAATCTCTATTTATAATCCGTGTTCAGTGTTATAATTGACAAAACTGATGATTTGTGTGTGTATAAAATGTGTTTTTTAAATGTTTTTTAATCTGTTTTATAAAATATGTACTTAAAATTTAATAATAAGCTGTGCTTAATGATGCAATGACTTTTGCAGCCGCGGTATGTGAATTGAACAACAGCCCCGGTAATTAAGGTCTGATGGCTTTAATAGAAATACTTACCAGTATAAAAATCACTCTCCTCGTCTGACAGGCAAGCCTCCTGATGAAGTGATACACGAAACGCGTTGGGACGTGGCCTGCCAGATGATCCTTACACCGAGTGAACTGCTAGCACTCACTGCTCCTCCAGCGTGGTGTCCTGATGGCTCCCAGCTGTCTCCAGCAGCCGGCAACGCGGTGGATGGTCCCGGGCGGTGGATGGTCCCGGGCTGCAGACGGCATTTGCAGCACTTGCCTCGTGGAATTATCTTTCACCATGTGGTAACCAGCCCACAGTGTGGGTGAACAGGGTACGAGTCTTACCAACATCCTTGTATGGCTTATCCTGTATATTGTTTTATTCATTAAACTATTGATTTGCACTATGAGCGCATCCTCTCCTCATCTTTGTTCTTAGAAATACTTTGCTTCTGGAGTCCGGAGATTTCTACGGAGGGTTTGCTGCGGTATTCAAGTATACCTGTGCTTGAATTCCGGACTGTTGATCTGTGGAGTGAATTTTACTTAGAGTTACCAGCGCACCTGTTCGTGGTTATCATATATATATATATATATATATATATATATATATACTTCGTCTGTGGTCCGGCTCTCCCAGTAGTCGCTTTAATTTGCCGGGTGCCCGCACTATTCAAAAGCACATAAACTCCCATGGGGTGCATCACTCCTGGACTCCAAAGAAGGCTCTTAACTCCCATTTAACTCAGCAACGTTTCAGTCCCTTTATTTATAGAACTGTAAATAAAGGAAATTAAATGTTGATGAGTCAAACTTAAGTTAAGAGCCTTCTTTGGAGTCTAGGAGTGCCGCACCCCATGGGAGTTTATATATACAGTATATATAGACCTCATATGGCTGGAGTGTGTCAGCAGTTCCTGCAAGACGAAGGCATTGATGCTATGGACTGGCCCACCCATTCCCCAGACCTGAATCCAATTGAGCACATCTGAGACATCATGTCTTGCTCCATCCACCCACAGACTGTCCAGGAGTTGGCGGATGCTTTAGTCCAGGTCTGGGAGTAGATCCCTCAGGAGACCATCCGCCACCTCATCAGGAGCATGCCTAGGCATTGTAGGGAGGTCATACAGGCACGTGGAGGCCACACACACTACTGAGCCTCATTTTGACTTGTTTTAAGGACATTACATCAAAGTTGTATCAGCCTGTAGTGTGTTTTTCCACTTTAATTTTGAGTGTGACTCCAAATCCAGACCTCCATGGGTTAATAAATTTGATTTCCATTGATAATTTTTGTGTGATTTTGTTGTCAGCACATTCAACTATGTAAAGAACAAAGTATTTAATAAGAATATTTCATTCATTCAGATCTAGGATGTGTTATTTTAGTGTTCCCTTTATTTTTTTGAGCAGTGTATATACTGGGTGATTCAAAGGTCGCAGTATACCCTTTTGTTTCAAAAACTGTGCAGGAAATGGGAAAACTGAATAGTCCAATAAGGTATAGGTGAGGTGGGCTATCTTTTAAGGTATGCTCCGAACATGGGCGTCATCTTGAAATCGGCCATCTTGAATCTAAGTAATTTTTTTCAAATGGAAAGGGGGTCGTGTAATATGTCAAACAACATCAGAATTTGCTGAAACAGATTTGAAATAGCTGTTATGGTTCAAAAGTTACAACACTTTTTTGTTACAGGTAATTGAAGATGGCTTTGACAAAAGAGAGGATTGAGGACATTTTCATGTCTGGAGAACAAAGTTTCTGTGTCATAGCTGCAGATTTTAACAATCGGCACCCAGAAAGACCTCCAATTTCACATAACACGGTTAGGTGCCTAATTTCCAAACTCCGAGAAACTGGGACTGTGGCCGACAAGTCATGGAGTGGTCGTCCAAAACGTGCTACTGACTAGACAACCTCAACAATGGTTTTGGCATCCTTCATGAAGAGCCAACAATGCAGCACACAACATTTGTCAGGAGAATGTGGAAACAGCCAGTACGATCGTACGAATCCTTCATGCCCATTAATGGCATCCATTTAAGATCCAGCTACTCCAGTACTTAGCAGAGGATGGTCCAGACAGATGTATGCAGTTTTGCACGTGGGCCTTAGAGCAACATCAACAGGATCCCTCTTTTGCACAAGGCATCTTGTTCAGTGATGAGGCAAACTTTTATGTTAGTGGTGAAGTTAACCGTCACAACCACAGGTACTGGAGTGACCAGAATCCACATTGGATGGAACCTTCCAAGGTAATTGGACCTATTTACATTGACCAGAACCTAAACGGACAACGCTACCTCGAAATGCTGCAAGAAGTGGTGTTCCCCTCAGTTCTAAATGAAGATGGCAGCTTCCCCTGTTACTTTCAACAGGATGGGGCTCCACCACACTACGGAACAGTTGTTTGTCAGTGGTTAGATGGTCAATTTCCTGGTCACTGGATTGGCTGACGTGGTTCTGTGGAATGGCCACCCACATCACCTGACCTCACACCACTTGTCTTTTATCTGTGGGGTCATTTCAAGCAACTTGTGTATGCAGAGAAAATAAGAAACAGACATCATCTCCAGCAAAGCATTGAAGAAGCGTGTGCCAGCATTTCTTTGGAAATCCTCCTGAAAGTGCATGACGATTGGATCCAACGCCTTCAAATTTGTGTTGACCAAGAGGGACAACATGTTGAACACATTAAACGACTGTCCTTTATGGAGAACAGCTCAGCCTGTAATTCCAACAAAAAAGGTGTTGTAAATTTTGAACCATAACTGCTATTTCAAATCTGTTTGCAGCAATAAAGTTTTCATCAAATTCTGATGTTGTTTGAATATGTTACACGACCCCCTTCCCATTTGGAAAAAACTGACTTAGATTCAAGATGGTCGATTTCAAGATGGCGCCCATGTTCGGTACATACCCGAAAAGATAGCCCACCTCATCCATACCTTACTGGAATATTCAGTTTTCCCATTTCCTGCACAGTTTTTGAAACACAAGGGTGTACTGCAACTTTTGAATCACCATGTGTATATATATCTATCTATATATCTATCTATATATATATATATTTCTAAGAACAAAGATGAGGAGAGGATACGCTCATAGTGCAAATCAATAGTTTAATGAATAAAACAATATACGGGATAAGCCATACAAGGATGCTGGTAAGACTCGTACATTCATTAACCCCAAGTCTGAGTCCAAAATAGCAACAAATAGAGAGCAACACTATTTGTCACACATACAGAGGCCCTCACAATGGGAATCAAAGTGGGAGGTTCCTAAAAAAAATGCCCGCTTTAGAAAATATTCTACTAAGCAAAATGACTACACAGATTTCATGCATACTAATAGATTTGACAATCTTAGATCTAATAAAGAGAAGGATTATTTTTTAGAGCCAAGATGGCGACGCAAGCTTCTGAATCAAGGGCCAGAGCGGTCACAAGAGTCACAGAGGTCCCCTATAGGTATAAACCGAAGACTCAGGGAAAAAGGGGAAAGCGAGCTCCCAAGACGGGAATCCAAACTGAGGAACCTACAGTGAATGGAGATGATAAGGGGATATTTAATTTATCCAAAATAACATTAACTACAATCTAACGTTTACAGGTACTTTCAGTTCTAATCGTTTGGAATTCCTAGATTTGGTTCTATCTACTGAAAATTTCTGTACAACAGGTAGGATTGAAACTTCCACACATTTTAAAAAAGTGGACAGTAATAGTTATTTACAGTTCAATAGCTGTCACCTTCCACAGTGGAAGGAGAACATCCCCTATTCACAATACACGAGACTTAGGAGAAATTGCACCGACTTGTCCAAGTTTGACGAACAAGCTGAAGTATATACGGAAAGATTTAAGGAGAGAGGATACCCTATTGAACTAATAGATACAGCAAGAGAGAGAGCCAAGGCTAAAGATAGGGAGTCCTTGTTGACATATAAGAAAAGAGACAATAGGAAAACATTTTTTTGCCCATTGGTGACTCAGTTCAGCACATGTTTTAGGGATTTGGAAAAAATAGCCAGAAAAAATTAGCATGTCCTGCAGATAGACCCTATTTTGGGCCTAGATTTACCTAAGAAACCAGACATTATAGACAAAAAAAGCCAAAACTCTGAAATCTATGCTATCCAAGAGTAAATTGGCTACAGTTCAGACTAAGAAGAAGGAAAGTCATTTTTTGGGTTCCACAAAAGGGTTTTATAGTTTTGGTAATTGCAAGGTTTGTAACCTAGTAGAGAGGGGTACAAAAACCTTTCAAGGAGCCATGAAACAAGGTCCCATATCTATAAAGTCATTTATTAACTACAATACAACCTTCTGTATGTATGTTCTTTCTTGTCCTTGTGGATTAAGATATGTTGGCAAGACAAAAAGGGTTCTAAAAATTAGAATCCTTGAACACACTAGAAATATTAAAAATCGTGTCCTGAACCATAGTATTCCCCGTCACTTTGCTGAATATCATAATGCCAATCCAAGTACTTTTAAAGTTTATAAGGATAGAACATATTGCCCAGAATAAAGATGGAGGAAATAGGGAGGAACAATTACTAAAAAGAGAGACTTTCTGGATCCTTTCCCTAGAGACACTCATTCCCCGGGGACTGAATGAAAATTACGAGATAACTCCCTTCATTAGAGAAAGATAAATCCCTCAGTCGGCACTCTGTAGAGCGTTACCAGCTTTCAGTGTGCGGTCGTATTAGTTTAATTTCTGTTCTTTATATTCTTCATATATTCTTCATATTACATATTATTATTTTTATGTATGTTTATATATATATTTAAAAAAAACTTATGTATATCTATACTGGTCATAGTACAGTTTGATCATTGTAGTTATTTCATTGTTCTTTATAGATTTTTTTAGATTCTGATCTTTATGTATTGATATGTGTGTGGTAAAGATGACAATATAAATATATAAAAAGCATTAATAGTTGATCTGGAAATATTACATATGATTGCTGGAAACCGCTTAAAAGAAATAAGATACTGTGTGCTTTTTTGTATCCACCTCATTTGTATCCATTTTACTAAAATAGCTTGAAGCATGTTGAATATATCTGCTATAGATGAGACTATCTGATGCATGAAACGTCTTTTGAAAAGAGGATTAATTCTACTTCTATGTATTTTATATATAGATATATCCTTTATTAGATATCTTTTATTTTTAATTTTATTGTGCTGATATAAAAATGGTGAATATGACAGTATTTAAAGATAATAGTGAGCTGACTGGTTCACCAATGCTTTGACTGTTTTACATGTGTTGTAATCTAGATTATACTGAGTTTCATTAAGTATATATAATGAGACTAAAACGGATGTCTATTAGTTTTATCTAAGTCTGTCTATAATCTCTATTTATAATCCGTGTTCAGTGTTAAAATTGACAAAACTGATGATTTGTGTGTGTATAACATGTGTTTTTTAAATGTTTTTTTAATCTGTTTTATAAAATATGTACTTAAAATTTAATAATAAGCTGTGCGTAATGATGCAATGACTTTTGCAGCCGCGGTATGTGAATTGAACAACAGCCCCGGTAATTAAGGTCTGATGGCTTTAATAGAAATACTTACCAGTATAAAAATCACTCTCCTCGTCTGACAGGCAAGCCTCCTGACGAAGTGATACATGAAACACGTTGGGTCGTGGCCTGCCAGATGATCCTTACACCGAGTGAACTGCTAGCACTCACTGCTCCTCCAGCGTGGTGTCCTGATGGTTCCCGGCTGTCTCCAGCAGCCGGCGACGCGGTGGATGGTCCCGGGCGGCGGACGGCATTTGCAGCACTTGCCCCGTGGAATTATCTTTCACCATGTGGTAACCAGCCCACAGTGTGGGTGATCAGGGTACGAGTCTTACCAGCATCCTTGTATGGCTTATCCTATATATTGTGTCAAAGTCAGAAAAATATCCCTATACACGCTGCCATATTTGCACCTCACGCTGGTCCGCGCTGCGCATGCGTGCGCTTTCCCGTGATAGCGCATACCCGCTGATGCGTGCACCCGCTCGCATCGGTATGCGTATTTACGGTAAAGAGTATGTAGTCGTAGCGTGCGACCCAATCGTTACATATTTTCACAATTAATGTAGTTTGTAGACCATGATCCCTTTGATAGATTCTGAAAGTTTGGTTAATATGGAATGTCCCTGAACGGAGGAATCCCTCTTTGTATTGTGCTAAGGGTCTAACAGGAATCATACAGCAGTGTTTGGTACCCATCGGAAGAGTATTTAAATAGCAATATTCCGGTGTTGGTTTGGAGCGTATTAATCGCTCGTGCGGATAGTTATGGACATAAGAAGTTTATGTCCATTTCTATTATTTACTCATACTCAGGTATGCGGCGGGAAACCTAGTTTCCCACCCACCTGAGCCGTTTGAAATCGTCACAGCCCACCTGTATGAATCACCCTATGACCTTTTGTTATAGTGCGAAGCCGAATTCCTGCGTCCAATGGACAATGAGGTTGTAGGGACCATTAGATTGCATTGTGTGAGTAGCATAAAAGACGGGCCTGTGGCATCCAGTTTTCACTTCTCATCAAACGGTTCTCATTGCTGATAATCGGGAAGCTGGATGTCCAGAGGCGCATGCGATCATACCCTTTGTGCGTAAGTTTTTCTCCGTAATCATATTGTCTTACTGTGAGCCAATCTCTCTCTCTCTCTCTCACTCTCTCTCTCTCTCTCTCTCCGTCTCTCTCTCTCTCTCTCTCCCTTCTCTTTCTCTCGTATCTCCCATTGACTAATATTGTATTGTATTAGATCAGCATAGTATTGTATTGTATTTCTTGTATAGTTATTCGGTTAGGAAGTCTCTGTTATATTGTAGTGTATCATTTGTACTGTGATTCTTTTTGCAAGTATAATAGTTACAATACAGATAATAGGCTTTGGACCCTAAACCAGTATCCGTGTATTTCCTATAGTTTTAAGTGTTCACTTGAGCGTCGGTGACGCTCAAGCAGCTTTGTAGTTAGTCAGGTTACACAAGGTTGCACTTACACCCTGTATTCACATTAAGGTATTCTGTGTATTTCATTGATAAAAGGTTTAGACATAAAGGTATAGCGTTGTGAGCGTCTGCGCCGCTGGTGATCTCCTCGTGGTCTCGAGCGTCCGCTACGCCATAGCGAATAATTACTCTAGTCATCACCAATAACTTGCTGTCCTGTGATCACTGGGCCGTGAGCGAACGTGACGCTTGAGCGTCTCGCCTACGGCTAAGCGATCGTTACGCAACTAGCGTACCCTTACGGTACTTCTTAAGTAAACAGCGTACTGTGTTCTTAGACTTCATTAAGGGTTGTTTATACGACAAAGGAATTTAACATTGTCAATTGGGGGACTCGTCCTGTCCTTCTCATATCTGCACTAGGTAGATCAGCAGACATTATCCCTCAGCAAAGGGCGGGAGGTTGTCTCGCAGTGCTGACGGGATAAGCGTCTGCTTTGCTTAGATAAAGAGTGCTGAAGGAATCCGGGAACCGGAAGTAAGAACAAAACGCTTGTGTCTTTTAAAACTGTTTATCTCTTCTGTCTTGCGTATACACGCACGCATACATATATATCTGCATTTCTTTTTAAATTTCGTATATCACTATTCCTGTTTGCCAATTTTTATAGTTGATAGAAAGTGCTAAAAAAAGATTTGCTGTTATTTCATAATAGAGGTAATAGTTAAAAGTGTAGACAAACACACAGGTTTGCCTAGGAGATAAGGCAAAGCCAGTGGGGTACGCGGTAGATGATCAGGGATCATTTACATTGATAAAAGTATATTGTGTTACGGTGGATCTTTGTTTTGCGTACACGGGTCTCTAACAAAGACTAGCGTACGCAATCCAAAGGCCGACGCACGCAGCGTTCATTACGCAACGTAGCGTCCGGTTACGCCCACGTAGCTCAAGTAACGCAAAGGCGATAAGTAACGCACAGCGGTAGATAACGCGACGCGGTAAATAACGCAAATCTATTTTTGGAAAATTTGAAATTTAGTTTAACAGATCCTGCTCCTAATTGGTAACACAGCTGGGCTAAAGAAAATTTCTGCGCAGAAATAGAAATAGAAGCAAAAGTGTACATGTGGTGAGTGAGTGTGTTTTTATTATTACATAAGCTATATAACTTAGAGGTTGAACCAAAAGGAAAGTCGGGTACTCGTCAAGGAACATACGTGTAAGTGACATATACGGTGGCTAAGGAGGCATCCTTGGTTAAATAAAATATGAGCATTAGAGTATAGCGGATCACAAGGTAACAAGGCCAGGAGGTAACAAGGCCAGGAGGTCACAAGGTAACAAGACCAGGAGGTCATAAGGTACAAGAAGGTCCGCTATAAAGGTACAAGAAGCACAACCCCGGGGGTTGGTGCTAAAACCCATATAGGCCATTGGAAGCTCTGGCTGAAGGAATTCGCAGCCGAAATTTTCGATTCCATTGATCTCTCAGTACATAACAAGTAGTGCTTATGTACTGAACGATTGTACCGCACGTAATTGTGTGCAGTAGTTAGTAATCTGACCTAATACCATTAGAGTAAAGTGGTCACAAACGCTATTTGTACATTCTGACGTGATTTGTGTAATTTTTTATTTTTAAAGGGAAGTTCGCTGGTCACTCAGGAACTATCTAACAACCTCACCTTTACTGGAAAGAGTAAGTGTCCTGCGGGTAACCCTCATATGTTCCAGTAAATAAAGGTTCACAGGGGCCCTGAGTTGGGTACAGCAGCTCTGGATACAGTGATTGCAGTACTAGCCAACGTGGGCGAGAAGTGAGTGGGGTACTTGGTAAACCGCCACCGCCAGCCTGCCCAGGACATCTTGGTTTGTTTGTAAGGGTTCGCTGAAAACCTTGATATAAAGATCCAAGGAGGAATAAGCAACACCTGCAGATTATGGGGGCCAATTGTTCAGGTAGGGGGCGATCAACCTCGGTTCGGGTTGATTCAGAGAACCGACCAGTCGGGTCGGCAAGATACATCATGTGTGAAAAATACGGAAGTCACACAGAGGTTTTATGTGATGAATGGGAGAGAATGACTGTACAAGACAGGGAGAAATTCCCAAGAATAGGTAGCTTCAGTCCAGAAGTGTTACAAAATTTAAGGAGGAGGATATGTCTCATAAAATCAACAAAGAGACGAATTCAGCATCATGATTATTTACAGTTGTGGCAACAGGAAGGTGAGATACAGAGAGGTTTGGCTCTGGCGGCGGGATCTGGGGCAGCCAGGAAACTGATAGCCACAGCCCCGCCACCACCATACATAGCAGGAGAGAAGTTGATTACGGAGAGAAACGCACTGGGTTGTAAAACACAAACACTTAGTAACCCTGTAAATGTTAATGATGTTAACCAAGTAACTCATGCAAGTATTAACCCGTGCAAGTTGTACCCTGTTTTGAACTTTCCTCAGGAGTGTGATCAAGAAGACGATCCAGCAACAATTTCAGCTCTCTCTCTAGCGGCCACCATAGCAGAGACCACAGTAGGCACAGCAACACCCACGAGATTAGCGAAGGCCCCTAGCGGAGGGATAGGTGAGGTCGTGTCAACGGGTAAGTACGGCACCATGCATTATACAGAAACAATTTCACCACAAGTTGTAGAATCTACACAGAATGAGGTTGTTAGAGTTAACCCTGTTAGAGTAATAGCAGTTCCCAATGGGAAAACAGATGTATCAGGAGCCACTCCCATAAGGAACATTGCCATGTACACTCCATTTTCCCGAATGGAATTAAGAACAATAGTGTCCGAATTTCCTGACCCCAGGAAAGACTTAGTTGCTAGCCAAAAATACATCAGGGATCTAGGTAACACTGTAGAACCCAACAACAAGGATTGGCAGATACTGCTAAGAGCTTGTTTACCTTCAAATGTCGACTCAGTTCAATTCTTAGCTGATTGTGGACTAGATAAAGATGTACCACTTTCAGATGTGTACAACAAAGATAACGTAAAAAGGATAAATTTACAGCTAAAGGAGTATTTCCCAGCCGTTGTTAAATGGAACAAAATATTCTCCATTAGACAAAAAGAGTCCGAAACGGCAACAGAATATTTTCATCGGGCACTATTAGAAATGGCAAAGTACACTGGAATAGAAGACATTAGGACCAACCCAAACCACCAAGAAGTAGCAGTATCTGTACTGATGGATGGTTTAAAGGAAACATTAAAGACTAGGGTTCAGACCACGCAACCATGTTGGCGAGGTCTGTCGGTGTCCACATTGAGAGAGGCTGCTATTGATCACGACAGAAACATCACTAGACACAGGGAGTCGCAAAGTGATAAGTTGATGGCAGTAAGTATACAGGCGCTGACCACAAGGCAGCCTGTGTATGTACCACCGAATCCTGTGGGTAAGTCAAGTGTAATAACATGTTTTTCTTGTAACAAACAGGGACACTATGCACGAGACTGTAGAACAAAGAGTGTACAAAGATCTTTTCAACCCCCTAGACAACGACACGACACACGACATTGGGAGCAGGGTCCACAGAGGCGGAGTTTTGAGCCACATACAGGGGAAACAAAAAGATACCCCCCGAACAGAGATTGGCATGCCTCTGGTAGTTCCCAGCTAACTCCCCCACAAGTAGTTCAGGGAGGTCAGCATACCCAATAGGGGTGTGGCCATACCTGTAATCTGCAGCCAGTGAAATTGATTGCCAGTCTTGGAAGTGAACCAGAGATTGCAATCAATGTAGCTGGTAAAACCTTAAACTTTCTTGTAGACACAGGGGCGGCCAAGTCAGTGATAAATTCGACAGTGGGCATGAGAACCACTGGTAGGACAGTTCCAGCCATGGGAGTAACAGGAGTAGTCCAGCACTACCCTGTTAGCAAACCAGCCGAGATTACAATAGGGCCTTTGCATACCAAGCATTCATTTTTGCTAGCTGCATCGGCACCAACCAATCTCCTGGGAAGAGACTTACTATGTAAAATGGGTTGCGTCATTTATTGTACTCCTGAAGGTGTATTCTTGGACATTCCTGAGAATCACGCTCAGGAAGTACGAGACATGTTAGACTCCCCATCAAAATTAATGTCACATCCCATTATGACAAATAGGAATCCATCCCAAATAGAAGAGATGACATCTCAGATACCAGAGTCACTTTGGACAAAAGATGGACAGGACACTGGATTAATGGCAAACGTAGCTCCAGTAGTTGTACAAGTAAAAGATGGTAGGATAGCTCCAAAAATCCCACAGTATCCTCTGAAGCCAGAGGTGGAGTTAGGAGTTTTCCCAGTAATAGAGCGCTTGCTACAACAGGGCATTCTAGTAAGAACGTCCAGCACAGCAAATAGTCCCATCTTCCCTGTTAAAAAGAGTGGGGGGAGGGGTTACAGGCTAGTGCAGGATCTAAGGGGGATTAACAAAATAGTTGAGAGTCAGTTCCCCGTAGTGCCAAATCCAGCTGTCATCCTAATGCAAATTCCTCCCACTGCCAAATTTTTCACTGTTATTGACCTCTGCTCCGCATTCTTTTCGGTACCTCTGCACCCTGACAGCCAATATTTGTTTGCATTCACATACAGAGGAGTCCAATACACGTGGACTCGGTTACCCCAAGGTTTCATAGACAGTCCAAGTATATTTTCTCAGGCTTTGCATGATTGTTTACAGTCTTTCCAACCGGAGGGTGGATCAGTATTGATACAGTATGTAGATGATTTACTACTGTGTTCAGATTCGCTGGAAACTTCCCTGAAGGATACGAAACAGCTCCTGTTTCATCTTTCAGACACAGGACATAAGGTTTCCAAAGACAAGTTGCAATTATGTCAAACTAAGGTAAAATATTTGGGACACTGTCTAACACAAGGACTGAGACACCTGACCGCTGATAGAATCCAAGCCATTAGAGACATGACACTGCCACAAACCCAGCAACAGATCAGGACGTTTTTAGGAATGTGTGGGTATTGCCGTAATTGGATCCCAGGGTTTTCCATATTGGCGTTACCTTTGCAGGAAATGGTCTCCTCAAACAAACCTGATAGGATCTCGCATACAGACGAATCCGAAACAGCATTTGAGAGACTCAAACAGTGCCTAACGCAGGCACCAGCACTAGGTATGCCAGACTATGGGAAACCCTTTGAACTATACGGAACAGAAAGTGCTGGTTGCGCAGCAGGTGTACTAACCCAAAAACACGGTGATGCCAGCAGGCCAGTTGCATACTACAGCGCTCAGCTAGACACGGTAGCGCGATCCCTCCCCACATGCTTGCGTAGCGTTGCGGCGATAGCATTGCTAGTGACAAAAAGCGAAGATGTCGTGCTAGGCCACAACCTCACAATCCATACACCACATGCAGTATCTGCCTTATTGAATTCTGCCCAAACCAGACACGTCTCATCAGCAAGGTTTACAAGATGGGAATTGGCATTAATGGCCCCAGTAAACATCACCATAAGGAGATGCAGCGCATTAAATCCTGCAACATTTCTCCCAGGTGTGCCTGGTCAGACACAAAGGGTGGAAGGTGAGAGTGGTGGGGAAGGAGAATTTAATACAAAGGAAGACACACATGATTGTATGGAATATTTGACCCAAAATTTTACCGCAAGGCCTGACATCAGTGACAATCCACTGGAAGATGCAGAACTCACGTTCTACACTGACGGTAGTTGTCATAGACAGTCAGACTCGGGAGACTTGTGTACTGGATACGCAGTCGTAGATGACCAAGACACCATAGAAGCGGAACCGCTAGGTCCACCTCACTCAGCCCAGGTTGCTGAACTGGTCGCCCTAACCAGAGCATGTGAATTGGCTAAGGGTAAGTCAGCCAATATCTACACCGATTCTAGATACGCCTTCGGGGTAGTACATGATTTCGGAGCCCTATGGCGCCTCAGAAATTTCATGACGGCAGCTGGTACACCGATAGCGCATGCAGCTTATATAAAAAGGCTTCTAACAGCGATACAGGAACCCGACAGAGTGGCTGTTATCAAATGTAAAGCACATACATATAGTCAAGACCCAGTGTCACTTGGTAACAGCCGAGCAGACGAAGCAGCTAAGCTTGCAGCTGCTACCCCCATACAGACAGACACCACACAACTGATGGTATTTAATACCATCAACACACAGAAGTTGTGTGAGATGCAGAATTTGTGTTCCACACAGGAAAGAGCAGTCTGGAAGGCAAAGGGATATGGCCAGGAGTCCTCAGGGCTCTGGACGGATGGACATGGTAAACCAGTGGCCCCCAGAGCATATCTTCCATGTCTGGCTGAAGCAGCTCATGGGTTGACTCATCTAGGCAAGGAGGGAATGTGCAAATTGGTAAGAGCATACTGGTGCGCCCCAGGATTCACCTCTCATGCGGGTAAAAGAGCAATGTCATGCCTTACCTGTCTGAGAAAGAATATTGGAAAAGCAATACCTACAGAACCATCCCATATCCCACCTGCCGGCGGCCCTTTCCAGGTAATACAAATTGACTTCATTCAATTACCCCCATGTCGAAATTTGAAATATGTACTTGTTTGTATAGATGTTTTCTCGAATTGGGTCGAAGCATTTCCAGCAGCTACAAATACCGCTATGTTTACAGCTAAGAAAATTGTGCAGGAATTTGTATGTAGATATGGTATCCCTAGAATCATTGAAAGTGATAGGGGTACCCATTTTACCGGTGATGTCTTTCAAGGAATGTGTAAATTAATGGGTATTGATAGCAAGCTGCACACTCCGTACCGTCCGCAGGCGAGTGCGAAGGTCGAAAGAGTGAACAGCACTATTAAAAATAAATTGAGTAAAGTAATGGCAGAGACAGGATTGACGTGGCCAGAAGCTTTACCCATTGTTTTGTATAGCATCAGAACCACTCCCAGGTCCCCTCTTAACCTGTCCCCTTTTGAAATTCTGTTTGGTCGACAACCGCATGTCATGATTAACCCTCAGGATGATTTGAAATATAACAATGAAGTAACTGTAAAATACTTGATTAACATGAGTAAGCAGTTGAGGAATCAAAATGATAATCTGAAGTTGGTGATTCCTGATTTACCAGATAGTAATTGTCATGACATTGAACCTGGGGATTATGTAATGATACGAAATTTTCTACGTTCAGGTTGTCTTATTGATAGATGGGAAGGACCATACCAGGTCTTATTGACTAGCACCACAGCATTGAAGGTTGCTGAGAGAGAGACTTGGGTCCATTCATCCCACTGCAAAAAGGTTGCTGATCCAGAGAGGTCCCGTGATAAGGAACAGACGGTAGAGGTTGTATCACTGGAGTGTCTGTTCCAGGAGGACTGAGGCGGCACCTGAGCCTTGAAGACCGAAAGCAGTTGTTGACTCCCTTCCCCCTTTTATTGTTTTTCTCCACTTCCCATCCCCTCTCCCTTAAAATTTCTTTTTCCCCCTTCTCATTCTTCTCTATTTACTCCTCAAAGATGGACTTGCCCCAAGAGACTGTGATCCGGATTTTGATGTTAACCATGATGTTGACCAGAGCAGTCTGTTCCGGCGAGAGTACCATAGAGGTCGAGAGAGGTTCTGGAATGGGTTCCGATTATGATGATGGAGGCGTAGTTTTCCAAGATCAACCAAACCAACAAGCAAAGGCGAGTATCAGAAAACGATCCGATAGAAGAAATTGTGATGGATTGTTAGCTGAAGAAAACTGTATCTGTAGGCTCTGTGACAATTTGATTGAGGATGGGTGCATAAAGAAATGCCAATCCAGTTTTAATATCCATATGGACCGGCATCCATTGAGTGACTATCACTCCTTAGTGGGTAACGTATTAAACCAAACAGATTGTTGGGTATGCTCTCAAGTACCTCAGGGTCATAGCAAATCAGGGCTAGTACCATTTCCTTTAACGTTAGGGGAGGTACTTGAGCTAAGTGGTGGGAGACCGGTGGACCGGAGGTTTAACATCTCCAGCCCTCCTAGTTTGAAGCTCCACCAATACCATGTGGATAGGTCCCTCTTATGTTTTAATATCTCCAATCCCCGTAAGCCGGGAAATTGGGAAGTGTCATGGAGCAACCTTACCATGACCTTCTCACACAGAGCAGATAGAATGCCTACAGATACAGAGCTTGTACGCCACATAGCCAGTAGAGGAAAATCTTTCCGGTATAGATACACCCTAGGAAATAGAATTACTAGAGTTGGAGAAGTATCACCAGGATACTGTGCACATATCGTACAGTCTGATACGTGCATTAAGCAGATGGAAGAATTAGGGTCAGGAGATTTCACATGGAAGGTTTGTAATATGGTAATGTCTTTCTCCGTCCCATATGTTCTCCCCGATGATGCATATTTCATATGCGGGAGAAAGGCGTACAAGTGGCTTGCCCCAAACTCTGAAGGATTGTGTTATATTGGAAAAGTATTGCCTGAAGTGATGACTGTTACACATGACAAAATGAAGGACATACACCGTGGTGCCCAAGCTCCTTATACTCACACTCATTACGAGCACCGAGTTAAAAGACAACTGTCAGAAAGGTTAGAGCATCCGGCCTCTGATCTTATCCATGAATCCACCGGGATTCAGGTTCTGGTAGCGTTAGATTTCACTCGCACCGCTCGGGGAGTGATGAATTATAGATACATTTCCGCACTCGCCAATTTGTTAGATAATATCACTGAAATGTATGATGACACGTTCAGATACACTGGAAGAGAACTTCAAGCTTATAAAACAGAACTAGTTCAGCATAGGATGGTTCTTAATTATCTTACAGCAGTAACAGGCGGATATTGTGTTACATTGGCAACACAGTACGGCATAAAGTGTTGCACGTATATCACAAATAGCACAGAGGATCCGGTAGAGGTCATAGACCAAAAGATGGACGATATTCTCCAATTAAAATGTGAATTTCGCCGAAAACACAATCTCACCCTTGCCGCTGTAGGTAATGAGCTGACTAGTTGGGTGTCATGGTTGAACCCGCGAAATTGGTTCTCCGGTTTAGGAGACTGGGCTCAAGGAGTCATAATGGATGTTGGAAAGTTTCTCCTATGTATTTTAGGTGTTGTTATATCTATTGGATTGATATTTAGATGCGGGCAGGCTTTAATGAGGTGCAAACAAAGTACAAGAGTGATGAGCTTGAGGAGTGAGGAAACTGTAATTAACCTGGATTTGATTTATGACCCAATGATAGAAACCAGGATGTGATGAAAAATGCGATTATACGGTCCGTTTCTTTCACCTGTTTTTCTGCTTTCTTCCAAGATACAAAGACCCCCTTGGACGAGGAAGTTGACGAGACGCTATACAGACAACAGACAAGCACCAAAGATGAAGTTTTGACAACCTATGATATGGACACTTGATGAACTTTGCCATGGATCCCCAGTTTCCCTAGTATTTTTAAACTCACGCTAGCCCAACATTTTTGTAAATCTGATGGCACTGACAAAGCTATTTGCTCATGCCCAAGGAGCAATACAGCGCAAAGAAGACGACTCTCAACAGATACCGAACAAAACTTCAACAACAGATGTACATTTCCCTGACATAGAATACCACCGCATTTACCGTAATTATGTCTTTTCTTCATTTCTACAACCCTCAGGTAATGACACACATAGTCGATAGGGAATACAGACACAGATATCAGCAACCACATACTTCCCCCATTCATGTATCATCAACTAAAATGTGCATCCCCATTTTGTTACAACTGAAAGCCGAAATGAGCTCGGTAAAGTTTGACAGCCCATCCACAGACCTGTACCACGGGATAAGAAGGAATTCAAATGTATACTTCGCAATACCTCGAAGCTTGATTTACCACACGTACGGCACGATGATACATGACCCTCCAAACATGGACTCATACACACATGCTTCTGCTTTCTCACTAGGTCATACCCTCTTCACACCTACTCCTCTCTTCTTCCTTACCCAACCATGGAAATGAATTAACCCCTGACTTATATTTTTCTCCTTTTTTTGTTTTGAAGGTGGCAGTTATTATTGACTGCCAAAGGGTGGACTGTCAAAGTCAGAAAAATATCCCTATACACGCTGCCATATTTGCACCTCACGCTGGTCCGCGCTGCGCATGCGTGCGCTTTCCCGTGATAGCGCATACCCGCTGATGCGTGCACCCGCTCGCATCGGTATGCGTATTTACGGTAAAGAGTATGTAGTCGTAGCGTGCGACCCAATCGTTACATATTTTCACAATTAATGTAGTTTGTAGACCATGATCCCTTTGATAGATTCTGAAAGTTTGGTTAATATGGAATGTCCCTGAACGGAGGAATCCCTCTTTGTATTGTGCTAAGGGTCTAACAGGAATCATACAGCAGTGTTTGGTACCCATCGGAAGAGTATTTAAATAGCAATATTCCGGTGTTGGTTTGGAGCGTATTAATCGCTCGTGCGGATAGTTATGGACATAAGAAGTTTATGTCCATTTCTATTATTTACTCATACTCAGGTATGCGGCGGGAAACCTAGTTTCCCACCCACCTGAGCCGTTTGAAATCGTCACAGCCCACCTGTATGAATCACCCTATGACCTTTTGTTATAGTGCGAAGCCGAATTCCTGCGTCCAATGGACAATGAGGTTGTAGGGACCATTAGATTGCATTGTGTGAGTAGCATAAAAGACGGGCCTGTGGCATCCAGTTTTCACTTCTCATCAAACGGTTCTCATTGCTGATAATCGGGAAGCTGGATGTCCAGAGGCGCATGCGATCATACCCTTTGTGCGTAAGTTTTTCTCCGTAATCATATTGTCTTACTGTGAGCCAATCTCTCTCTCTCTCTCTCTCTCACTCTCTCTCTCTCTCTCTCTCCCGTCTCTCTCTCTCTCTCTCCCTTCTCTTTCTCTCGTATCTCCCATTGACTAATATTGTATTGTATTAGATCAGCATAGTATTGTATTGTATTTCTTGTATAGTTATTCGGTTAGGAAGTCTCTGTTATATTGTAGTGTATCATTTGTACTGTGATTCTTTTTGCAAGTATAATAGTTACAATACAGATAATAGGCTTTGGACCCTAAACCAGTATCCGTGTATTTCCTATAGTTTTAAGTGTTCACTTGAGCGTCGGTGACGCTCAAGCAGCTTTGTAGTTAGTCAGGTTACACAAGGTTGCACTTACACCCTGTATTCACATTAAGGTATTCTGTGTATTTCATTGATAAAAGGTTTAGACATAAAGGTATAGCGTTGTGAGCGTCTGCGCCGCTGGTGATCTCCTCGTGGTCTCGAGCGTCCGCTACGCCATAGCGAATAATTACTCTAGTCATCACCAATAACTTGCTGTCCTGTGATCACTGGGCCGTGAGCGAACGTGACGCTTGAGCGTCTCGCCTACGGCTAAGCGATCGTTACGCAACTAGCGTACCCTTACGGTACTTCTTAAGTAAACAGCGTACTGTGTTCTTAGACTTCATTAAGGGTTGTTTATACGACAAAGGAATTTAACATTGTCAATTGTTTTATTCATTAAACTATTGATTTGCACTATGAGCGCATCCTCTCCTCATTTTAGAGTTACCAGTGCACCTGTTCGTGGTTATCATATATATATATATATATATATATATATATATATTTATATATACTTCATCTGTGGTCCGGCTCTGCCAGTAGTCGCTTTAATTTGCCGGGTGCCCGCACTATTCAAAAGCACATAAACTCCCATGGGGTGCATCACTCCTGGACTCCAAAGAAGGCTCTTAACTCCCGTTTAATTCAGCAACGTTTCAGTCCCTTTATTTATAGAACTGTAAATAAAGGAAATTAAACGTTGCTGAGTCAAACTGAAGTTTAGAGGCTTCTTTGGATTCTAGGAGTGCCGCACCCCATGAGAGTTTATATATACAGTATATATATATATATATATATGTGTGTATATGTATATGTATATATATATATATATATATATATATATGGAAAATGTTTCTTAGGGGGCGCCTGGTTATAGAGTTTTATAACATTTTCATGCATCAATGTGTATACTTAGTACAGAAAATATCTATTTAGCTTCAACACTTTGTTCGTTGAGTACAACCATAAAAGATCTTTTGAGTTACACATATATTTATTAAAATACTTTTTTTTTAAATCTTACAAAAAAATTGAAGCCTAGTGACAACAATACAATATTTATGATAAGATTTTGGCACATTGAGGTTTTCAACAAATTCATAAAGTACAGCTTATCTTGTTCATTATGTCTCCAGACAAAATATCATCCAACGCATTTTGTCATCAGTGACTTCATCAGGGGTGTTTGATAACGTTTTTCTGAACTTTCAATTAATGTATGGCCCTTTCAATTGACCTTTCATTCGACTTATTATATATGGCTGGTACTTGTTAGATTTTAAACGTTCAAATATCAGATTAGATGACATCAAGGATACGACTTTCAGATATTTAGCTTTCTCTCTGGGGCTGCATCTTGAGGGTAGATTTCGTAGCCAATATAATCAGAAGGAGAAGTGTATTCCTTTCGCTTGATCACTCCTGTCCGGTTGTCTATTAGGTATATATATATATATATATATATATATATATATATATACCGGTTCTTTAGGATGGATTGCTGCTCCTCTCCATATTGCAACAAGAACCACTGCACAGCATAGCACCTTGAAGAAAACGCCATAGAGGCATTGAAATGTTGGTGGTCGTCACTATGCAAGTTTTGTTTTTTTGATTTGTATTCCAATACACATTTATTTGCTAACAAAAATCCGTGGAGGGCCGCCTGGTTCTTGTTGCAATATGGAGAGGAGCAGCAATCCATACTAGAGAGCCGGTATAGATATATCACAGCAGGAAGGCACCCTGGTGGCTGTTCATAGGACAGTGAGTGCCATTTTTACAGTTGTACATATATATATATATATATATAATATATATATATATATATATATATAGTACAGTATATCTACTGTATACATATAATAAAGCTGAAAGTGTTGTGTCTGTACATACCAATTTTTTTAGAGATAGGGACTGTTATGAACTACATATGGTGATTCTTGTCTGTCTGTCTTTTCGTTTCTTGTCTGTCCGGCATCACACAAAAACTACTGGATGAATTTGAATTGCATTTTCACTATTGCACAACTTAGTGACTTGAAAAGAAACTGAGGTATGTATGACCTCAATGCAATTACTTATATAAGTATGTATGTGTATATATATATATATATATATATATACACAGTAGATATGCAGTACAAGATTGATTTTGAATGAAAATTTGACTATGTAAAAAACACAAATCAGGCAGGTTATCTTGACTCATGAAGTTTCAGTTTACATGTCAATCCAGTAGATGGTGCACCAAGATAAATACTACATGCTATGGCTATGCATGATGCAAGTTGATATATACACCATAGAGTTGCTAGTTATGTTACTTGCAACCTTGTTAGGTTACATAGCAATGAATTGGCACTACTGTAAAATTAGTTCTGCTGAGTAATAACAGACATCTACGTGAACAAAGACTTGGTTGGATTTTGGGCTTCAGTAAAAGCCTGTTAAGGGTTCTTGGGGGGTATGAATGAAGAGCGGATGGGCTCCATATAGTAGACCCCTTCAGGTATTCAGCCTGAGAGCAGGCTAATTAGTACATGCACCTGTTTGATGCTGATATAAGGTGTGTGTGGGCTTTACTCAGGGTTTCACTACCTTTGGAAACAGGCAGCAGGCTGTTATGAGTGTGCATATGCCTATGTTTGTTGTAGAGGCATTAGGTCCTACAACTCTGAGAGAAGCAATCTGTATTGTTTAGTGAATGGCCAGTTAGGCTAGGCTTTATTTTTGTTTTTTGTTTTTTTCTGTACTGCACAATAAAACTAGCTATGGCTAGATTGCATGAATCTCTGGACTGGTGTACTGTTTCCTGGCTGCTGTGTGGAGAGGGCAGGAGAGGGCACTCCTACCTTGATCTCCTCATAATTGCTGGAAGTGAATGCAAACAACACACTGATATTGCAACCATAAGAAAAAAGTATGTTTATAATTGAAAGTGACAGACACCAATTTGTTTTTTTGGACATCCACTTATATACTGTGAAATGCATGGTGGTGGCATCAGCAGATGTGTATTGATGACAGATTCTGCTTTAATCCTATACCCAAAGATAACATGGAGATCATTGTTAAGGCCTTGCTGCAGGCTACCTCAGCTCAATCTTAACTCTGATGGGAGTCACAGTGTTTCTTACCAATGAGTTCATTGCTGGGATACCAAACGACAAAGCCTCCCTGCTCTCAAATACATGACCTTGCCCATCTTACCACAAAGTGGCTCTAGTCAGTCTCTAACAGGACCACAGATCATGGAAAGGGCCATTATGGATCAATACCTACAGTCCCTACCTACAGTTCTGTGCAAGTGGATGAGCCACGTGGACCATAAAACAGCAGACCAATTGGTAGTTATGGTTGAGAGGTATGTGGTGGACGAGGAACTAGGAACTATTAAGTGTAGCCCACCAGACTCTAGTCCCACAATGGTGATCTCCAGTGACCAATAGTAAGACTGTGGGTTTGAAACCTGGAAGTAGGCCAGCGTTCCGACCCCATAAAAGACATGATAATAGTATGGTCCAATGTTTTCGATGTGGTGATTTGAGCATTATTGCTCTTAATTGCTTGCCTACCTCTGAACCTATGCAATGTGATACTGCTTACTGTATGTTAATCGCAGAGTATATTACTTTGTCCAGCAATGCAGACCGATAAGCTGATAAACAATTTTGTACAGTCACTATAGAAAAACATGTGTAGAGGCCCTGCTAGATTCTGTCAGCTGGGTCTACCACAATAGACCGACACTCGGGATCCCGGCGCCCAGCATACCGGCGCTGGGATCCCGACTGCCGGAATGCCGGCAGCGGGGCGAGCCCAAAAGAGCCCCTTGCGGGCTCGCTGCACTTGCCATGCGGCAGGCACGGTGGCGTGCTATGCACGCCACACTATTTATTCTCCCTCCAGGGGTGTTGTGGACACCCCAAGAGGGAGAATAGTTGTTGGTATCCTGGCGGTCGGGATTCTGGCGCTGATATGCAGAGCGTCGGGATTCCAACAGCCGGGATATTGAGCACCTCCCATCAACTTGCATTCTCAAAGATGAATTGGTGAACCCTTAAACCATAAGGGGAAAACTGTTGGTGTGACTTGCATACATGGGGATTTCTCTGTATAAGTTGCTACAGAAGTGAACATAGTAACTAGTGTGGTTCCACTGTAGTCTCTGTAGGTTTGGTTACTGGCTTGATGTATGATGCGATATTGGTGAGAGACTTTACCCATTTCTGGAAGCTGTGGGAAAGTCAATGTTTTATAGAAGTAAATTTACCCAGACCTGTTTGAGAATGTTACTGATACAGTGGCAGTGGGAGTGTCTTCTGAGTCTAAAATGTGCCCTTTTTCAAGCATGTATGGTGATCCAGAAAATGAAGATAGCAGTAGTGGGGTTCAGAATGATGTACCGCCTACTAAAAATAGAAAATGCTGTTGAACTATTATGGTGATAATGGATTATGCTACCAGATACTCAGAAGTGATACCATTGCGCAATATGTCAACAAAGACCATTGTTAGAGAACTAGTACATGTTTTTAGCAGATTGAAAATATTTAAGAAAATCATGACTGATCAGGGTACCCCATTTATGTAAAAAATCATGAAAGACTTGTGACTTCTGTTAAAATTACTCAGTTGAGAACCTTTCAGTATCACCCCCAGACTGATGGGTTAGTGGAGATGTTTAAAAAAAACTTTAAAAAAAAACATGTTAAAGAAAGTGGTGGATAAAGATGGAAGAGATTGAGATTATTTGATACCTTATTTATTGCTGTCCATTAGAGAGATTCCCCAATACTCTACTGGGTTTTCACATTTTGATTTGTTGTATGGGAGACACCCAAGGATATTGCTGGACAGTGCAAAGAAAACATGGAAGGGACAATCTTATCCTTATGAAACTGTTATTGAGCATGTCTCTCAGATACAAGAAAAGAATGGCCACAGTGGTGCTGATAGTGGGATTCACATGGATTAGGCCTAACAGGCACAGCAGCGGGTGTACAATCACAATTCCCAGTTGCAGGTCTTTGCTTCTGGGAAAAGTGTGCCTGTTTTGGGTCAAACAGTAGAAAGTGCATTTTTGGCTAAGTGGCAAGGACCCTTTAAAATCCTAGAAAAAGTGAGTGTGTGTGTGTGTGTGTGTGTGTGTGGGGGGGGGGGGGAGTTAGGAAGAGTAACAGCCCAGGAGATGAAAACCAGAACAGATCTTCTATGTAAATCTTGTAAAACCTTGGAAGAATAATGTAGCTATGTCAACCACCCCAGTCCCTCCAATAAACCCAGTACCTTTGATTCCTGAACTAACAATAGCTAAAACCCTCTCAACTGTTCAACAGCAGGAGGCTAAAGAATTTTGTAAGAAAGAGTTTGTTTTCAGACATACCGGATAAAACAACAGTCTTTAAATATGACATGATCACTCACCCATGGGTTAAGGTTAGCCTAAAGCGTTATAGATTACCAGAAGCCCAACGGGAATGTGTGTCTAACAAATTTCAAAAAATGTTGGAGCTGGATGTCAATGAAAAGTCACATAGTGATTGGTCAAATCTCATTGTACTCATTCCGAAAACTGATGGGGGTCCACACTTCTGCAATGATTTCCGTAAATTGAATAATGTGTCTGAGTTCAATACTTACCCAATACCTAAGATGAATTTATTAAAATATTAGAAACAGCAAAATACTCTAGTTTTAACCAAAGGGTATTGGCAAGTGCCATTAACAGAGAATGTCAAAAAGAGGACAGCTTTTTCTGCACCAGAAGGGTTGTTCCAATACACAATGTTGTAATTTGGGTTACATGGGGTTCCCGCCACTTTTCAGTGGATGATGAATAGAATTCTAAGACCCTAGACAGTATGCGTTTACTTATCTAGATGATGTAGTCATCTATAGTCATGATTGGCATACTCGCTTGCCCAGGCTACAACCAGTGTTTGGACTCCATCTGTAAGGCAGGATTGACAGCCAACCCAAAAAAATGTTGTTTAAGGATGGATGAAGTAAAATATCTTAGATACACCATCGGCAGAGGTTTGATGAAGCACCCAGTTAATAATATTGAGGCAATACAAAATTGGCCCTGACCCCTGAATAAGACGCAGGTGAGAGCTTTCTTAGGAATCTCAGGGTATTATAAAAGGTTTATACCCAACTAGCTGAATACTCGTGCTTCGATACTGAATTTCAAGTATTTCTGTGCCTGTATCTTTAATTCTGAAGGACATCCTGCTAATCTTAACTTAGCTGCAGCACCTTGGTGCACAGCCCAGAGTTCCTAATACATATAGGGGCAGCATTAAGCCTTGGTGCACAGTACACTGTTTTTTGTCACTGCCTGCAGTGCAGCATTTTCCCATTATTGGTGCACACTGATGTGTGCTACCACTACTATATTATTATTATTATTATTATTATTTTTTGCACAACTTGTGTGTTCAATAGAGCTCAATAGGTTCCATGCCACATGGCGTTCATAAATATAAGCACTGTGACTATGTATTGTGAAATTTGTGGGGGGGTGGGGAACAGAAAAAAGGCTGTTCTTTTTATTTTATAACTTGTGATTTCAATAAAGCTCAGTAGTTGCCATGCCACTACGTTAATAAATATAAGCACTCAGTTGATATGGATCGCAATCAGTTGATAGAAGAATAGGAGCTGCAACCAAATACTAGTGCTGTGAAGGCTGTCAGTCATGATAGTGCTACAACATCTATTAATGGTGATCCAGGGGAAAGAATGTTTAGTAAAAGGCACCTGAAATGAAAACATTTCATAATGTAAAAAAAGGGGTAGCGGTGTCACATTAAAAACCAACAATTTAGTGTGCTACTACCCCCCCCCCCCTCCCACCACCACCAAAAAAAAGAAAAAGAACACTAAGGCTAAATAACAAACTGTGTGTTCACAAATCTCTGAGTAGAGTCTAGGGGTGTCCACCTTAGCTACGTGTAAGTCTGACATTTCTCACACTGTTCTAGTAGATAAGCCTTCTTCACCTCCTTCCACCCTTTCTGCACCATCTGCAAATGTTGGGATGAGCAGTACAAGTAAAGATGGTGATGATGACATAATAGGTATTGAGTACTGACACTAATGAGGATGATAAATATGAGGATGTTGATGATATTGTTGTGTAAGTCAGTCACCAGTGGCAGCAGTTCTTGCCCATGATAAAAAGAAAGCCTTTATGAAGACCAAAAAAGCCACCTCTTGGGTGTGGAATTATTTTTACCCAAATCCTAACAACGTTTGTGAAGGTACCTGCTCATTTTGTGAGGCCAAAGTTAGATGTGGTAGGGATGTTAACCATTTAAGCACCTCTTCCATGTTATGTAATTTGCGGCAAGTTCATGAAAATTATTTTTCAAAATGAACACCCTCATTATCAACTTCCACATTAGTGATTGGAGGTAGTCCTTCCCAAAACATTTTTGTGGGAGCCCAAACAAGAGACTTCTGTAATAGTGGATTCCAGCGGAGATGAGTTAATATTGTGTGATGATGCTGTTAATACTGATGGTGGCGAGAGTGAGGATGATAATGACATCTTCCCACTGTAGAGAAGAGATCATTAACAAACCAACACTTAGCTGTCTTAAGCCCATTGGTAGGTTGTTTTGTTGTGGCCCAAACAAACCAAGCACTACAGCCACACAAGTGGCAATCATTGTCACTGAAGTGCTTGGTTTGTTAAACTTAACATGTCCTTTTTAATATCCAACATAAGAGTGTGTGGGATAGCCCAAGGACAATTCCATCCTGCATCAATTTTCTTTTCTGCCACTGCTATGTGGTAATGTTTCATAGATGTGCTATACATTGCAGTGTGTTTGTGCCGCTGCTCTGTCGCTTAGTAACCAGCCAGCTTGCTGCAGCCTTTGGCCAATATTGTTGAAAATAATATTATGAGCTGTGAGGTGCTCAAAATTGACTGGAAATTAATGTTACTGAGGTTGATAATACTGTAGGAACAAAAACAGGCCCAAATTGCATACTTTTAGCAGTTTTTAGCATTTAAAAAAAAACACAGACCTAAAGCCAAAACCAAAACTCAGTGATGAATTAAAACCATAACACAGTGGTTGGCGGGACAGTGTGTTTTGGTATTGGTTCTAAAACCGAATTTGTGTTTTGGTTTTGGTTTTATCAAAAGCTCCTTTATGTTTTAAGGCAATTACAGTGGGATCACAGTCATCTTAAGTAACCAGTGGTCCCGTGTGCTATATTCACATTTTGGGCCAGATTCAGAGATCTATTTAAACCAGATATTTTTGCAGTTGAGCGATTATCAGTGGTCAGGCCATTTACACTGTGCATCTGCTGCGATGGTCTTGCAATGGCGGTCGCAGAGGGGATTTATTTGCAAAGTGATTGACAGTCAGGTAGCGCTTGAGGAGGTAGTGGGAAAGTGGTGGCTAAAACACAGGCATTCCAATTGCAATGTCTCTGGCATCTCAGTTCATTCTGCAAGACTATAGGACTACTGAGAAGGCCGGTCTCCGCCTTTGTATGCAGTCACTTGGATTTGGAACATTTTCATATTCTCACACAGTTGATGAATACAACGATGCAGCTGTAAATGCATTAGCGTACATCTCTGAATCAAGCCCTTTGTACGCGCAACCCTACTTTCTGAAATAGAGTAAGATGGATAGCAGAGTAATCTCTCCTCCCCCTAAATAACTGTTAAAGCTTCTGCTGGAGAGCAATGCATACTGTCTGTTGTGCTACTGGACGATCTGAAGAGGACGATAAAGGGGGTAATTCAGAGTTGATCGTTGATGTGCTAAATTTAGCACATCAATGATCAGTTTCTCTGACATGCGGGGGGACACCCAGCATAGGGCTAGTCTGCCCCGCATGTCAGGCCCTGCCACCCCTCCCCCCGTACAGGTACAAAAGCATTGCACGGCGGCGATGCTTTTGTACCTGACATGTAGCTCCCTGCCAGTGCTGCTCCTGTGCGCTGGCAGGGAGCTAACCACTGCATCCTGCGTCGCAGGAGCTGCGTGTGGCACCCCCCAGCAGTCCGGACACGCCTCAGATGTCCGGACCGCGCCCCGCCAAAGACGTTCTAATGCCGTTGGCACGCCCTCTCCCGCCCCACGACCCACGATTGCAGGCTGAATTACTATGCGCAGTGCACACGCGTGGCATGTGCAGCCAGAGAGATGCGATCGCCTCTGCCTGATTGACAGGCACTGTACATGTGCAGCCAGTGAGAGGCACTTTCGCATCTCACTTGCTGCCCATGCACAGTGTACCTGCCACGCGTGTGCACTGCGCATAGTAATTCAGCCTGCAGTAGCTGCCGCTGCAGCAATGCAGTATGAATTACCCCCAAAATCACATAAATTGAGAAATGTGCAAAGTTACTTAGAGCAGCGGTATAGTGCAGAGTTCCACTTCATTCTCTGAGCTTACTTTCAATTATTTTTCTGCCAGATGACAATAGTGCAAAATGATGGGTGCAGTGTGGGCCGCAGTGATACGCAATTAAGTGGAATGCTGGTGAATATATACACGAGTACTTCTGGAATGATTGCTACCTTGTACATCATTAAAAGGATAGCAGATAAAAAGAATAACATGCTCTTAAATTGTCACAATATGCAAAGCTTGCATCACATGATTGTATTTGTAACTAGCTGTTCTACCCGTTCTTTGCACGGGAGTTTCTGATTTTCATGGGTGTACATATAAATCTTGTTCATATAAATGGTAAATCTATAGAGATTTAAATTTGAGATGTCTTAATCTAAGTAAATATTAATCCATGGTTCTTGGCATTACCCGAGGAGCACCCGTAGCAGATGCGGTAAAAAGTGACAGGACCATTTTTGTAGTTTATTAAATTCTATACACTGGAGGGGCAATCCAAATTGTGATCTGATTGTCCATTTGGGCGTTATCATTCACGCAACGCAAGCCATGCATTGGTAATGACGTCATTATGTCAACCCCCTTGTCATTCCCTTAGGGGAGGGTTATTAAAATTCTAATTACGTCGTTTTCCTATTTCCCACCTGCAGAATACCTATGTGACATTTCAGCTTCCTAACATATCGGGAAGTAAGAGAATTAGTAGTGAGTGAGTGAGTGAGTGAGTGAGTGAGTGAGTGAGGACTTTCTCATTTATATATAGATTGTATTATGGGGGTCATTCCGAGTTGATCGCTAGCTGCTGTTGTTTGCAGCGCAACGATCAGGCTAAAAATTAGCATTTCTGTGCATGCGTATGCACTGCAATGCGCAGACGCTTCGTACAGGTACGATGAGCATCGTGAGTCTAACGAACATTCCTGGCGCACGGCTGAACGCAGGAAGATTGACATGAAGTGGGCGTTTCTGGGTGTCAACTGACTGTTTTCAGGGGGTGCTTAGAAAAACGCAGGCATGGCAGAAAAAAACGCAGGCGTGGCTGGGCGTTCACTGGGCGGGTGTGTGACGTCAAAGGCCATCCGCCCATCGTTAGAATCAATGCACACGAAGAGTAACTACAGGGCTGGTTTTGTTTTGCACAAAAAGATTTTGCAGGCGCTCTGCTGCTCAAGCGTTCACACTTCTGCAAAGCGACAATACACTCCCCAGTGGGCGGCGACAATGTGTTTGCACGGCTGCTAAAAACTGCTAGCGAGCAATCCACTCGGAATGACCCCCTATGTGCATTAGTATCCAAAGTTATTATTGGAGGGATTCCTCATAATTAGATAGAACTTATAGAACTAATCATAAACTCATTCATTTTCAAATCAATCCACAAAATTATAGAATTTAAATTAGACGTAGTTTTAGGTAGTTTAAGGTATTACAAATTGAAAGAAACAGTAATGAATCCACTAAAAATAAGTATAATGGATTTGAAACATCCACTGGGGACAGGGGGCACTGAGAGAGAGAGACACAAAGCCTAAGCAAAATGGGAGGATTCGAGTAGTTGATAAATCAGCATGTCAAAAGAATTTTAAGTCTCCAAAAGTTTCCCAAAAGCATCCTGTTTATGTAGCGAAATTCTGGAGCGCTTTTCATTAATCATTATCCAATTCAATTTCCTTTTAACAAGAGACATATTGATAGAGGGACTGCTCAAGAAATGAGCAATTGCTGTTTTAGAGGCTAGAAAAATAAAAGAAGTCAGCATACGCTGGTGATTTGAGAGATTAAATGTTTTCTGTTTAGTAGCTCTTCCCGCAGTGATCTGATAAAGATCACCTAGTGGGTCAAATCCATTAGATAGTACTCCCAAATGCAAACAAAGTAGGTGGACTTTGGAGTAATACCATCTAATATGCATGTCCTGGACAGATTCCTAGAGGAAGGGGCTTTTGAGGAGGTGGCTGCAAATGTTTAAAGCAAAACCCAAGAGAGTGCAAAGGGGAAGGGATGTGTTCATGCAAACTTGGTGGCATAGTACAACATCTCTGTTACTTGGTTCTTGTCCCCTCTCTACACCCTTAAACCAGATATTTGATCCTTAGACTGATACTTTTCTTTTTGCTTTATGGTTAATGGTAAGTTGTTTATCATTATTATTATTATTGTTATTATTATTTATAAGGTGCCACAAAAATTAGAGCATATTATAAAGATGTAGAGGACCAGCAGGCAAAGTACACGCATAAAAAAAAGTATAAATGTAAAGGTGTGTACATACAGTGAGATAAATCTGTAAGATTTTGACTATATAGTCAAAATCTTATGAAAAGTTAGTGCATATCTCAAGGTGTTTTAGGCAGCTTGCGTTACAGATTCGATCCCGATGCGTGCACCCGTGCGGTCAGTATTGTAAGGCTAGACACACTGTGCAGGCAAGTCAATTTTGACTATCTAGTGTACTATCTAGTACAAAGTATAGATACAATTGGCACTTAGTCAAAATCGTACATAGACAAAATCACAAGCACAGATAGTCAAAATCTATACTAGCTGTACTGTCTGGGCTCTGGAGGAGTTAAAGGGAAATTGCATAGTCAAAATCGGGAATAGCAGGGATCTCACCATGTGTACACACTTTATGAATAGTGGGAACGTGGGCATACTGTAGTAAAATACACACAATAGGTAAGAGAATGTAAACCTAGTACTGTACCTGAGACATAGTGGCTGATTATGACCTGAATGCAAGTTGTTGCATATATTGTATGAATGATTTTCACATTACAGAACCAAGCACACCCACCACTGGGCAATGCAAAGTCATACGCATCTCAGGTGCATCTCATCCTTTGATTGACGGGGAGTAACTGGGCTGCAGTGGGGCAAAGTGCCATGAGGAAGTGTGAGAATGGCAAGCTATGTAGAACTGTGCGCATGCATAATTGCACCTATTTTGCAGATGAATCATTTGCACCAGGCATAGCGCTATCAGAGGATTAAGGGGTCAGTCCGCCCCAGGCAGATTATTGACCCCCACCCTTCCACCCCTTCCCAATTAATCTACTGTCCCCTTCATTTCAGGGTCGGTCCGGATGCCTCAAGGCCACCAAAGCAGCCCCTACCTCATCCCACTACCAGCTCTTGGACCACAATTTGCTGTCCATTGTCCCCCTCCCGTCAGTTGCAAAATAAAATATTAAAAAAATAAGTCATAATGATTAAAAAATAATCACCTGACCTCATCAACCTGGTGTGCCACCTCCAAGCATGTGCCGCCCATAGGAACATGCCTCACATGCCTAGTGGGAAATCCACCATTGTATAGGGCTTATGTAAGTGCGCAATGATGATGATGATGATGATGATGATGATGATGATGATGATGATAAATTGAGTTCAACTCTGCTGCTGCCCTACAACATGCAAGAGGTATGATACAAGGATGCACAGGTGGACATGATGGAAGCAGGCTAGAAGACAGTAGGGGGTACTGTAAATTTACTAAAGGTTGTTGTTGACCAATTTTGTATATTTCTACCGGTTTTTGGTCAATTTACTGTAGCAAATCAGAGATTTACTAAAGGCAACAATCGGCTGAAAAATCCTCTTGCATGCAAAACCGATACTCAGAAAAACATTGGTACTCAAAGAAATCAGTGCAAATCAGATGTTTACTAACAGTTGATTTGTAAAATTGGACAAAAATCAACCAAAGATTGAAAGAAAAAAAATCAGCAAACAATAGACATACATTACAGGCGTTTTTTTTACTTTTAAAACACATTCTATTGCCTAAACCTTCATTATAATACCTATAAAAGTAGAGATAACTGACGCTATGCCAATGTTTTTGCAACTGAACAATTATCTGTAAATTGCACATGCATATGCTTTATACTGTGCATGCAGCAAAGTCTAATAACGACAGTCAGGCATTGACTGGGGAGTGGTGGCAAAAATGCAGGTTGTGTTTTAGGGAATTTTACTAGCTGTGCCTGCAAACCCGTACTCAAACAGGATGGCTCCCGCATCTCTGTACAGGCTGCCATGCTGCATGACCATTGATTTCCTCAAACTAATGATTAATGAAGGATCTGTGTGTGCGGCACCCCCCACAATCCTTCCAGTCATTCAGGGGAAGGGGCGTGGCCACACATAGTACCTCCCCAATTAACATTATGCCACACAGCAGTGCCCCTTACTCACATTACACCACATAGTAGTGTCCCTTATTCACATTACAGCACACATTAGAGACCATTATCAAAATGTAAAGCACAGCAGAATATGCTGCGCTATATAAGAAACTGCTAATAATAATTACGCTACACAGTGGTACACATTATGTCACACAGTAGTGCAACGAGGGGGTTAAGCATAGGCAGTACTATGGGCAGTGTTGGGGGTAGGGAGGGGGTAAAGATAGACAGCAACAGGGGCAAGGAGGGAGCTTGGGGCAGGCAGAACTGGTGGTATGGAGGGGGTGATGAAGTGCAAATTAAATCATCTTGCCAGCATTGGACCAGCATGCTTCACTAGTTGCACTGAAATAAATCAGACACAGCTTTTTGAAGGCCTGCTTAGGATGTGAGGATTCACACCACACGTCTATGAATACACTTATGATCAACATTAGTAACATCTGTGCCAACTTATATCTACATTAATAATACTGCAGACTGATCCTCCCAGGATATACCAATTACAGTCAATACCGTCTCTATAAAGCCTGCTGCACTGCAGACACAGAAAACACATACTGCTGAAGGGGAAACACACACAATGGTAGTGATCTACATACGTAGTTCATGCTGTGCACATCACATATTCCTGCCCCCAGGAAGTCCACTAGTTACAATGCACCCTGTGCATACAGGGTCACAGCCTGTATATGCGAGTCCATCTGCACGGGCACAGATGCCGGCAGGGCCAGAGCAGGTAGGCAGGAGGTGTCACGCTGGCTCGCTGCATGTACACAGTGCACACATCATAGGGCAGTGACAATGAGAGGCCCAAACAGTTGCGGAGGAGGAGGAGTGTGGCGGCACTGCACTGGGTGAGCAGGGGCCAGTCGTGCAAGGTGCTGAGGCACAGGCATAACTAGGGTCTTTGGCGCCCAGGGCAAGATGAAGAATGGCACCCACCCCCTAAAACTATGTGCCACGCGCCAAAGGTGTTTGCCAAAACATGGACATGGCCACTGGAAATGAGGTGTGTCAACATGAGACGCCACCCATTTCTAGTCACCGTGGGAACATTCCTTTCCATTTCATATGCACCTTACTTATATGATGGTTTCTCACAATGGGGAACCTCTGAAGAAATGTATCCTCCCCAGGAAGACGGCATCTTCAGTCGGTATTCACTATTCATGTAGGATATCGTATTGTCCAGAAAATGCCGTGTTTTTGTAGGAATATAACCAAGGTCATCATCATACAACAGCGGTCCAACCAGACTCACATCATGCCCCCTGTGTCACTTCCTGCCCCCCTGAATCTCTCAGCCACAGCATCTCCCCCTTATATCTCTCAGCCACACCATCATCTCCCTGCATCTCTCAGACACACCATAATTTCCCCCCTTGCATCTATCAGCCACACTATCATCTCCTCCCTGCATTGCCTCTCAGCAATACCATCATCTCCGTGCATCTCTCAGCCACACCATCTCCCCCTGCATCTCTCAGCCACACCATCATCTCCCTGCATTGCCTCTCAGCCATACCATCTCCCCCTGCTTCTCTCAGCCACATCATCTCCCAAAATGTATCTCTCTGCCACACCATCATGTTTAGCCTGCGTCCCTCAACTTGTCCCACTCACTGTGTCAACATTCACTGTGTCAAACAGCCTCCCACACTTTATTCTGCGTCTCCCTCCTTCAGTGTATGTCTCTCTGTGTCGTTATCCCCCCTGTTTTCTATGTCTCTCTGTGTCGTAATCCCTCCTTCATTCTATGTCTCTCTGTACCCCCTCTTCTATGTCTCTCGATGTGTGTCCCATCCCCCTTCTATGTCTCTCTGCACCCCCTCTTCTATGTTTCTTGATGTGTGTCCCCCCTCCCCTTCTATATCTCTCTGCACCCCCTCTTCTATGTCTCTCTATGTGTGTGTCCCCTCCCTCTTTTATGTCTCTATGTGACCTGCCAGCCACCCTCGCCTTCACGGAACAAGGAGCCAGTGGACAATGAGACCAGGAAGCAGGCTGATGCTCAGGTAGCATTGGTGTCGCACTCTCGGCAGCTGCAGTGACAAAGTAATTATTCTTATCGTTTATTATTAAGTTTCTTATATAGCACCAATAAGCTTAATAAGTTTGAAACATATTTAGACGTTCTAAAATTTGTGAGGAAAGTATCTTTAAAGAAATATTTTCTCACTCAGAAAGGGGAAACTACTTCAAAAAAAGACCCTTTTAGACCCAAATCCACCTTCAACCCTACATTTAATCGAGGATGCTTTATTGACAGTTTTAATAAGGCTGTCACTGCAGATCTAGAAGAAATTCAATTCAAACAGAAGAATGTCCAAAATATAACACGGATACAGAGTAAAGCCATTGAAAGTTTTAGTGGAAACACTAACATTGTCATTAAACCGGCAGATAAGGGGGGGGGGGGTATTGTTTTGATGGATGTGAAAAATATGATAATGAAATTAAAAGGCAATTAGAAGAAAAGGAGACATATGCACCGTTAAGAGGGAACCCTAGTGAAAGAATAGAAAACAATCTGAATAGTTTATTATCTAAGTACAGAGAAGAAAGTATAATAACTGAAAAAGAAGAACGATACATTAAAGTAAAGGATCCAAGTCTCCTGGTATTTTATGTATTACCTAAGATACACGGAGATCAAGAAAATCCCCCAGGGAGACCAATTGTTGCGGGTACCAATTCCATCACATCAAACCTGTCCCATTTTATAGATTATCATCTTCAGCAGAGGTTTTAAAAATAAGATTTTATGCAAAAGACACCACAAACATTTTAAATAAGTTAAAAAATGTAGAATGGAAGGATAATTATATTTTGGGTACAGCAGACATAAGTAGCTTGTACACTATAATTGATCACAAAAAAGGTTTACAAGCAGTTAAATATCACCTGGATAAAAATAAGGCCAATATGGATCTAACTCCCTTTTTATTGGAAAGTATAGATTTTATTTTAAATAATAATTTATTTTGGTATAATGGGAAATATTATCAGCAATTACAAGGTACTGCTGTGAGGACGCGCTTTGCACCTTCATATGCGAACCTCTTTATGAGTTCATGGGAGTATGCCCATATTTGGGGGAACACTACTTTTTTTAACGACCATTAAATTTTGGTATCGGTTCATAGATGATATTATTTTTATATGAGAAGGAGAGAATGAAATTTTAGAAGATTTTTGTAATCAGTTAAATATAAATGATTTTAATATTAATTAAATTTTTAATAAGAGTAATAATGAAATACATTTTCTGGATTTGACCATATATATAAAGGAAGGACAAATACATACCAAATCGTTCTTCAAAACAACGGACAGCAATTCCTATATTACAACGGGCAGTAACCATCACCTAAATTGAATTAGGAATATACCAAAAGGCCAATTAAGAAGAATGAGAAGAAATTTGTACAGAGGTAGATGCCTTTAAGGAACAGGTCGGTGATTTAAAAGAAACATTTTTATCCAAAGGGTATCAGAAAGAGCCCATGGATATGTGCATTGAAAAACTGTTGAACACTGATAGGGAAGATACTCTTAAACCTAAAACTGACAAAAAGTCGGAGGAGATAATACTGCCATTTATTACCTCATTTAACAGTCAGTACAAGGGAATGGAGAAAATTATCAAAAGACATTGGCACCTCCTTTCTCGAGATCCAGTTTTAAAATTGATTATTCCTTCAGAACTGAAATTTATTTATCGTAGGGCCCCAAATGTGAGACAGAAAATAGTAGAGTGCTATCCCCCCAAAGAAGTCGAATAGAATAAAAACCAAAGGCTTCCACAGATGTGGGTTATGTAAGATGTGCAGGACACATACAACACAAGTGCCCAAGACTGAAAACTATAAGTCAACAGCTACAGGGATGCTGTATGAGATTAATGACTTTATTACTTGTGACACTAAGAATTGTATTTACCTTTTGGAGTGCAAGTGTGGCCTACAATATATTGGACGATCATCTAGACCATTAAAAGTAAGATGGGCTGAACACGTTTGCAATATAGAAAAGGGTTTGATTTCCAATTCAGTATCAAATCATTTTAAGGAAATCCATAAAAATAGACGTGAGGGTTTGGTGAGAGTGATAGGAATAAAAGCAGTTCAGAATCATTGGAGGAGGAATAATATTGACGAGCTTTTAGCACAGACAGAAATGAAATTAATATATGAAATGGGCACTTTGAATCCAAAGGGTCTGAATATGGATTTTGAATTGAAGTGGTTTTTATGAAGTTTTTCATATATTAAGTTTTATCCATCTTTTGTCCCTTTGTGTGTTTTTTATCCCCCCGTTTTATCATCTGTTTTACCTGGTTTACGATTTATGGATGAAGTTTAAAGATGAACTTTAGTTGATACATTCATATATGTATATTTGGGTCACTGTGTCCTGGTATCAAGTACACTAATAGCCGCTATGCTCTGTATGAGCAGGAAGTAACTGTGGAACGCAATCGCACCGGAATTGGGATACGTCCGGCCAGTGGGGACACGCAAGGGATGCTCTGTATCGTGGAGCGCAATCATGTCTTGTGTTCCACATATCGGAAGTGGGATACTTCCGGGAAGTGTTGACAAATAGAGGGAGTAGGAGTTACTAGGGGCCAGCGGCGATATGATACGCATTCAGTCACGTGACTAGAAGTCCAGGAAGCACCCTGGAAACCCAGAAAACGGAAGTACTGTGCGTTCCACGGGTCGTGGATTGCACGTGGTTTTTAGTAATTAATGTTATTTAGAAACATTAAAAAGAGGTATGCTCACTAGAGAGCAGTGGAGTTTTTTTAATTGTGAGGTCATAGTGGAAGGAAGCTATAATAGGACGCTACAATGTGTGATAATATGCAATAGGGTTCCATCCAATCAGAGCACAGGAGGGGGTTTATAAGTACAACAGACCCCAGGCACACCACACACCTTGATAAAGGCTCTGAATGAGCAGAAACACGTTGGTGACTGATTGGAGGGACCTTCTATTTCCAGGGAAGAATCAATTAGCTGAGCACCCAAGCCTGCAGATTGTTGCTGATAATCCCGGGAGGTAACATCTCATGCGATTCTGGGTGGGCACTATTGACAACCCACGCTCTCTGGTATGCTGGTCCACCAATCTGTGGTGGATTCTGTTATTTATTTGTTATTTGCAGATTTGGAATTTTATTGGATTTTATAGGTATAAGAAACTGTACTTCACTATATATGCACCTTTCTCCTTGTGTTTTGGGGGTTTTCCATTTATTGGAGTTGTGAAGATTTACCCACCAGAAGAAAAACTAATAAAGGGGATGAACTATTCATTCATCGAAACATAAAGAGTTGACATAAACCTTCACTTCATCGGATTGTGAGAACTGTTCCTATATTCCAGGAAGCGCACCACAGCAAGTATTAGAACATTATCTTATATAGCGCTGCAAATTCCGTTGCGCTTTACAACTGGACACAATGATCAGTCAAAACTGGGTAATAACAAACAGTCATAGAGATAGGAAGGCCCTGCTCACAAGCTTACAATCTATAGGGAAAGTGTCATTGATGCACATGGATAGGTGCTATATATTGCATAGTTGTCCACCAGATTGCAAAGGTTTCTCTGGGAGGGCTGCATGGATATCAATAAAAAAAAAAAGAAAACCTCTAGCACTAAAACCATGCTCCAAGAACGTTTGGTTAAATATATTTATAAATGTATATATATCCTTTAGTAGCTGCTCCCACTATGGCAATACCGTGATGCCAAGCAAAATTTTAAGGGGAAAAGGAGGTATAACACATACCAAGGGAGCGCACCAAATACCTTGCTTTACCATAAAAGAGACACAACACACAAAGCATCAACAAAACAACAACCGCAACATACTCACAAAACAACTACACAACAAAATTGCAACCCCTTCCCTTTTCTCTCCAGCCTACAGGAACACAGCAGGAGAACAGCCAAAGACAGGGGTGGTTTGGGATGTAAAAACCAGCCTAGGCAATTTGTAGAAGTAGTTCTAATGGGGGCAGGGTCTTTCGAGGGGGTGGGGTCTGTTGAGGGGGGTGGGATCATTCCTCATAGGGCCTGATTCTAAGTTGGATGCAGTTGCAGCCTCTTTGCTTCTTTTGCTGCAGTTGCATCTGCGATGTCATGCTAATGCCAATACAATGCCCTTCCCTGGTGACTGCCCTGGATTTACCTCCTCCAAATATTTTAGGGCAGTGGCAACACTAATGCCATAGCATATATGTGCGGCCCCAGCTCAGATCTTGCCCTATGGTCCTCCATACAAGTAAAAGCACCAACAACGCTTTGTCTGTAACCCCAAATGCATCCTTAGCCTGCGCAGCCACACTCCTGTTTACATAAGCTTCATACCACAATGAGTGAGCTGTGCACCTTTTACTAACAGAAATGTACGACTGACCACAAATGTTGGTACTGTTACATCGTAGCAAGGGGTGCGGAACGAATCCCCGCCAGGCCTGATTGCCCATACACACTGGGGCGACTTTAATGAAGGCTAGCGACATTGCTAGGTTTGATGTACAGCTCATCAAACCTAGTGTCCATCGCTAGCGACCACGGGAGTGTTCAATCCCAGGCACATAGTAACTGAGCGATTTAAGCAATATGTCGTTCCAAAACCAACATCGCTCCAGTGTGTATCCAGCTTTAGTATCCAAACTTCCAAAGAGTACTTCCAACCTTCACATTTATCAGAATATGTTTTATTCTTTATGCATAAGTAAATGAACAGTCACTGGCGAATCTATAGTGGGTGCAGTGTGTGCGATGCACACGGGCCCCTGAGCCCAGAGGGGGCCCACACCGCACACACTACACCCATTTCTTCTATACTATAGTGCATGTGCAGGACTCTGGAAAAATGGTGCAGTGGCCATTTTTCGGAGTCCTGCGCATGCATTGTAGACTCTGGCACTGTCAGAGTCTCAGCGCTGATAGCAGCAGACAGCGGCTGTGACAGCTACAGGAGAGGAGGGGGCTCACACACCGGGTTTGCACACGGGTCCCCTCCTCTCTAGAAACGCCGCTGTGAACAGTACTAGGTGTACATTTTAGTTGCATTCTGATAAGTACATCAGAGGCGGAACTACCGGCAGTGCAGGCAGTGCACTGCACTGGGGCCCGCCTCTGTCCAGGGGCCCAAGCATGTAATGAGTCAAACTGACTCATTACATGCCGCTGTGCGCTGCGGGCAACCGCTGCCCGCAGCGCACAGCCGCCCGGCGAAGAGAGGAGAGGAGAGGAGCAGCGGTACTACAGACGGGGGAAGGAGGAGGAGGGAGGCTGAGAAGGGAGCCGCAGCAGCGCTTTGTTACTGGTGGAGGCGCTGCTGCTGCTGCCCCTCTGCTTCCCTATAGGCTGTCTTCCGAGAACAGCCTATAGGGAAGCAGAGGGGCAGCAGCAGCAGCGCCTCCACCAGTAACACAGCGCTGCTGCGGCTCCCTTCTCAGCCTCCCTCCTCCTCCTTCTCTCCAGCCCGGGAATCGTCTCTGACGCTGCACCGAGGAGCCTGAGCCAGCGGAGAGGGTAAGTATAATTCTTCTTTCTTTCTTTCTTTCTTTCTTTCTTTCTTTCTTTCTTTCTTTCTTTCCTTCTTTCCTTCTTTCTTTCCTTCTTTCCTTCTTTCTTGTGCCTGCCTGCCGCAATGTGTAAAAATGGGGGACTACCTGCCGCACTGTGTAAAAATGGGGGACTACCTGCCGCACTGTGTAAAAATGGGGGACTACCTGCCGCAATGTGTAAAAAGGGGGGCATACCTGCCGCAATGTGTAAAAAGGGGGGACTGCCTGCAGCAATGTGTAAAAAGGGGGGACTGCCTGCAGCAATGTGTAAAAAGGGGGGACTGCCTGCCGCAATGTGTAAAAAGGGGGGACTACCTGCCGCAATGTGTAAAAAGGGGGGACTGCCTGCCGCAATGTGTAAAAAGGGGGAATCAGCCTGCCGCAATGTGTAAAAATGGGGGACTGCCTGCCGCTATGTGTAAAAAGGGGTAATCTGCCCGACGCAATGTGTAAAAAGGGGAATCTGCCTGCCGTAATGTGTAAAAAAGGGGGACTGCCTGACGCTATGTGTAAAACAGGGGGACTGCCTGACGCTATGTGTAAAAATGGGGAATCTGCCTGCTGCTATGTGTAAAAATGGGGAATCTGCCTGCCGTAATGTGTAAAAATGGGGACGCTGTCTGCCGTAATGTGTAACAAGGGCACGCTGTCTGCCGTAATGTGTAAAAATGGGGACGCTGTCTGCCGTAATGTGTAACAAGGGCACGCTGTCTGCCGTAATGTGTAACAAGGGCACGCTGTCTGCCGTAATGTGTAACAAGGGCACGCGGTCTGCCGTAATGTGTAACAAGGGCACGCTGTCTGCCGTAATGTGTAAAAAGGGCACGCTGTCTGCCGCTATGTGTAACAAGGGCACGCTGTCTGCTGTAATGTGTAAAAAGGGCACGCTGTCTGCCGTAATGTGTAACAAGGGCACGCGGTCTGCCGTTATGTGTAAAAAGGGCACGCTGTCTGCTGTAATGTGTAAAAAGAGGAATCTGTTCGCTGTAAGGTGTAAAAGGGTCTCTACCTGGTGTAGTGGTGCTACTGTGCGGCGTAATTTGAATAATGGAGACTACTGTGTTGGTATTATTTTGTGGCCACACCCCTTCCCCACGAAGCCACGCCACTATGTATTTTTGCGCGCGCCTACGGCACGCACTGCCCCTGGGGTGGACTTGGATGGGGGGGGGGGCCCAAAGCATTTTGTCGCACCTGGGCCCACCGCTTGCTTGTTCCGCCACTGAAGTACATGTATACCATACTCTTAGTGGCATATCTACTTTATAATTGTTGTGGTGCAGGGTGGGCATTTCAGTTACCTCTTATCCGTCCTACTGCCGCCTGCACCATTATTCCAGGATATTTTCAGAAATATTGCACTGGCGGCATAATTACAAAGATAATGTTGGATTATTAGAACCGTTACAGTGGGAGGGAGCCTAGAGACATCCGCTCATGGGCCCCCTTAGTTTTACATCTCCCCTGTGCACTCTAATCTGTGTCTGTCTCCTTTCTTTTTCTTTTCCCCTCTTTACTCTCTGCCTGCCCATCTCCTCTCTGATATCCCTTTCACACCGCATAAATAAACCGGTATCGACCCAGCATATTGCCGGGTTGACATGGGTTGCTGTGCGGTGTGAAAGGGCCCATACTGACCCAGGAATAAAGCAGTGTTATTCCCGGGTCAGTGGCAGTGTGAACGGGTTGCCAGGTCGATGCGACCCGGGACCCATTCAATTCACAGGTAGCGGCAGCACGGAGGTGATCTCATCTCCAGCACTGTCTCCGCCCCCAATGACACGTCAGTCTCCACCCCTGTATAGCAACTCGAACCAGCAATATGCTGGGTCCGGAAGGCAGCCTGTAAGGTCAAATGCCGGGTCCCACCGGGTAAGGACCCGTTTCCAATTACCAGGTGGGACCCGGCATTTGCGATGTGAAAATAGGATTTTGATAACCTACTGGTAAATCCTTTTCTCCTAGTCCGTAGAGGATGCTGGGGACGACATCAAGACCATGGGGGTATAGACAGGATCCGCAGGAGACATGGGCACTCTAAAGACTTTTCATTGGGTGTGAACTGGCTCCGTGTGAAAAGCAGAAACCACCTTTGGAAGAAAATGTTGGTGAGTTCGCAACTCTGCCCTATCTTCATGGAAAATCAAGTAAGGGCTCTTGTGAGACAAGGCCCCCAACTCCGACACCCGCCTTGCGGATGCCAATGCCAAAAGCATCACCACTTTCCAAGTGAGAAACTTCAACTCTATCTTTTGTAGAGGCTCAAACCAATCTGATTGAAGGAACTGCAATACCACGTTAAGATCCCATGGTGCCACTGGAGGCACGAATGGAGGCTGGATGTGCATAACCCCTTTCACGAAGGTCTGAACCTCTGGAAGAGAGGCCAATTGTTTTTGGAAGAACACTGACAAGGCTGAAATCTGGACCTTGATTGATCCCAATCGTAGGCCCGTCTCCACACCATCCTGCAAAAATGGAGAAAACGTCCTAAGTGAAACTCTTCCATAGGAGCTTTCTTGGATTCACACCAAGACACATATTTTCTCCAAATACGGTGGTAATGTTTTGACGTTACTCCCTTTCTGGCCTGAATAAGGGTGGGGATGACCTCCTTAGGAATACCCTTCCTGGCTAAGATACGGCGCTCAACAGCCATGCCGTCAAACGTAGCCGCGGTAAATCTTGGTACACACACGGTCCCTGCTACAGCAGGTCCTCCCGAGGAGGAAGAGGCCGAGGATCGCTTATGAGTAACTGCTGAAGATCTGGGTACCAAGCCCTTCTTCGCCAGTCTGGGGCAATGAAGATTGCTCGAACCCTTGTCTTTCTTATGATCCTGAGTACTTTTGGGATCAGCGGAAGTGGAGGGAAAACATACACTGACGGAAACACCCACTGGGTCACCAGTGCATCCACTGCTACTGCTTGAGGGTCTATCGACCTGGAACAGTATCTCTGAAGCTTCTTGTTGAGGCGAGACACCATCATGTCTATTTGAGGAACTCCCCAAAGACTTGTCACCTCTGCAAAGACTTTTTGGTGGAGGCCCCACTCTCCTGGATGGAGATCGTGTCTGCTGAGGAAGTCTGCTTCACAATTGTCTACTCCCGGAATGAATATTGCTGATAGAGCTTGTACATGTTTTTCTGCCCAGTGGAGGATTTTTGTCGCCTCTGCCATAGCCGCTCTGCTTTTCGTTCCGCCCTGCCTGTTTATGTATGCGATTGCTGTTACATTGTCCGCCTGGATCTGCACGGGACGGTCTTGAAGAAGATGTACCGCTTGTTGAAGGCCATTGTAAATGGCTCTTAGCTCCAGTACATTTATGTGAAGGCAGGCTTCCTGATGTGACCAACGTCCCTGGAAATTTTCTCCCTGAGAGACTGCTCCCCAGCCTCGGAGACTTGCATCCGTGGTTACTAGGACCCAGTCCTGAATGCCGAACCTGCATCCCTCTAGCAGGTGAGAGCTGTGCAACCACCACAGGAGCGAAATCCGGGTTTTTGACGACAGGATTATCTTTCTGTGCATGTGTAGGTGTGACCCCGACCACTTGTCCAACAGGTCCCACTGGAATACTCTGCCATGGAACCTGCCAAACTGTATGGCCTGTGACTTTGGGTAATTTATGATCCGCCCGTGTTGTTGGAGTATTGACAGGGAGAGGGATATGTTTTGTAATAACTGCTCCCTGGATCTCGCCTTTATCAGGAGGTCGTCCAGATAAGGGATTATATTGACTCCTTTCTGACGAAGGAGGACCATCATCTCCGCCATCACCTTGGTGAATACCCTCGGCGCTGTGGAGAGACCGAAAGGTAACGTCTGGAATTGGTAATGGCAATCCTGAATCGTGAATCTCAGATAAGCCTGGTGAGGAGGATAAATGGGAACATGCAGGTAAGCATCCTTTATGTCCACCGACACCAAGTAGTCCCCCTCCTCCAGACTGGCAATCACCGCCCGAAGTGATTCCATCTTGAACTTGAACCTTTTCAGGAAGAAATTCAGATTTTTTTAATTTAGGATCGGTCTGACCGAGCCGTCCGGCTTCGGAACAACAAAAAGTCTTGAATAAAAAACCCCGCCCTTGTTGTGACAACGGTACCAGGACTATGAGCTGGTCTTGACATAATTTTTTTGATTGCCGCTGTTACTGCTTTTCTCTCTGGCGGAGAAGCTGGCAAGGTCGATTTGAAAAATCGGCATGGGGGAATGTCTTGAAACTCTAGTTTGTATCCCTGGGATACTATTTGCAACACCCAGGGGTCCAGGCCAGACAGAATCCAATCCTGGCTGAAGAGTTTGAGACGTGCCCCCTCCAGAGCAGCCTCCCACAAGGGAGTTCCAGCGTCATGCTGGGGATTTGGCAGAATTAGGGGTAGACTTTTGCTCTTGGGAACCTGGAGCTGGTGTGGGCTTCATTCCCCTTCCCCTTCCTGCAAAGAAGGGGTAACCTCTCGTCTTTTTGTATTTATTGGGCCGAAAGGACTGCATTTGCGGGTGATAGGTCTTTTTTGCCAGTGCAGGCACAGAGGGCAAAAATGTTGATTTACCTGCGGTAGTCGCCGAGACTAACGCATCCAGGCCATTGCCAAATAAGGCCTCACCTTTATATGGGAGAGCCTCCATGTTTCTTTTGGAATCTGCATCCGCGTTCCACTGGCGAATCCATAACGCCCGCCTAGCCGATACTGCCATGGTAGCGGCTTGTGAACTCAAGAGTCCAATATTCTTCATTGCTTCCAGCATGTAGGCGGCAGCGTCCTTGATATTCCCTAACTTAAGGAGTATCTCATCTTTATCAATCGTGTCAATTTCTGATGAGACGCTTTCTGACCATTTTTCAATAGCGCGACTCACCCATGCGCAGGCAATAGTGGGCCTGAGCAGTGTACCATTGGTAACATAAATGGATTTCAATGTCGTTTCCATTTTGCGGTCTGCCAGCTCTTTAAGAGAAGCCGTGCCAGGAGCAGGCAGAATTACCTTCTTTGTCAACCTGGAAAGTGCACTGTCTAACACAGGGGTTGACTCCCATTTTTTCCTGTCTTCAACCGGGAAAGGATAAGCTATGTGAATCCTTTTGGGAATACGAAATTTTTTATCAGGATTCACCCACATCCCTTCAAACAGAGCATTTAGTTTGTGTGAAGGAGGGAACGTGACTTTGGATTTCTTTTCCTTACATAAATAAGCTTTCTCCTTAGGTACTGGAGTGCTTTCTGTAACCTCCAACACGTCCCTTATAGCCACAATCATATATTGTATACTTTTTACCAATTTATGATCTATCTCTCTGGATTCACTATTGTCGACACAAGAATCAGAATCCGTGTCGGCATCAGTGTTTACAACATTTGCAAATGGTCTCTTATGTGACCAAGAGGGGCCGCCCGCATAAGGAATAACAGCATCCTGAAAAATCACATCTTCCACAGATTTTCTCCAGCATGCATCCTTAGATTCAGACTTATCCAATCTACGGTTAATCAGATGCATAGTGTCACGTAGCTCTTTCACCTATGCAGGCTCTTGGTGTGCCGGTAGTGCCACCACATTACAACTCTGTGTCCCTAAAATGGCTTCTTCCAGGGAGGAACTCCCTGCCTCAGACATGCCTCACACGTGTACACCACACTCACAGACACACTGGGACTTTTTTTGGGGACAGACCCACAGTAAAATCTGTCAGAGGGACACAGGATATGAGCAGCCTGTCCACAAACCCTGCGCCAGTATTGCCTGTGAACACAGTATGTCCACAGCCCAAAAGCGCTTTTAAATAGTAATATACACTATCAAATGCACCACAATCGCTTTGTGCCCCCCCCCCCCCCCCTTTATAGCACCCTGTACTTGTCAGTAGTGGAGGAGAGGACAAGCATGTTCGCTGCAGCCTGAGGAGAGAGAGAAAATGGCGCTGAGTAGTGTGCTGGCTGCCTGAGGAAGAAGCTCCACCCCCACAATGGCGCATCCTTACACTCAGTATATTGACTTATTATTTATACTGGCGGGGGTAGGGCTGTGCCAGTTGCATCTTATGCCCCCTTTTAGCCAGTTTGAGGTATTTTTCTAGCTGCCCAGGGCGCCCCCCGCACCCTACACCCTGTAGTGCCTGTGTGCGTGGTCAGCAATGGCGCGCTGCGCTCCCGCCAGCTGCGCCGCACCTCAGCCGTCACTTACTTGATTGAAGATCATTCTTCTCATACTCACCTGTCTTCTGACTTCTGGCTCTGTGAGGGGGGTGACGGCGTGCTGTGGGAGTAAGCATCTAGACACGGCTAGCGTTCAGTTCCCTTCAGGAGCTAATGGTGTCCTTTCAGCCAGAAGCAGAGCCATGAAACTCTGAGGAAGTTGGTTCTGCTTCTGCCCCCTCAGTCCCACGAAGCAGGGAGTCTGATGCCAGCAGATCTCCCTGAAAATAAAAAACCTAACATAAGTCTTTTCAGAGAAATTCAGTAGAGCTCCTCAGAGTGCATCCAGTCGACCTGGGCACATTTCTAAAACTGAGGTCTGGAGGAGGGGCATAGAGGGAGGAGCCAGTTCACACCCAATGAAAAGTCTTTAGAGTGCCCATGTCTCCTGCGGATTCCGTCTATACCTCCATGGTCTTGATGTCATCCCCAGCATCCTCTAGGACGTATGAGAAAAGGGTATTACTCAGCACCTGCACCAGTCTATCACATGAGGAAAACATGGCATGCTGTGCCTATGAGCTGGCACTTTAAATTCTCTTTCAATACATGTACTTTGTCCTGATATCCCTCTACCCCACCCGTTTCCCCAGGGGCAGCTGGCAGATCTCATAGTTGAGTGATCACAGGGAGGGACACACACATTGCACGCTACAGACACACAATGAGGATACACAGGGAGGGACACACACATTGCACGCTACAGACACACAATGAGGATACACAGGGAGGGACACACACATTGCACGCTACAGACACACAATGAGGATACACAGGGAGGGACAAACACATTGCACGCTACAAACACACAATGAGGATACACAGGGAGGGACACACACATTGCACGCTACATACACACAATGATGATACACAGGGAGGGACATACATCCAAACACGCAATGAGGATACACAGGGAAAGCCAGCACATACTGCACACTACAGACACACAATGAGGCTATACAGGGAGACACACACACACACACACACACACACACACACACACACACACACACACAAAAGCTCACATGGAAGCCTCACACACACATACAATTGCCTCCCTTATAAAGCACATTAGAGTGCAGTCTCACTGGCTGGGCTGGCCATGCATCTGCAGCAGTATCTTCTCTCCCACTTCCAGCAGCAGCCATGTAGTCAGCTGGCAGCCTGAGGTAGTCCCATGTAGCCCCGCCCCCTGGGTCCCATGTAGGCCCACCCCCTGCTGAGCTTAAGTAGCTCACTGCCCGAGCGGCTATCAGTAAGTGCCGCAGACAGCTGGGTTTTGTGCCGGCCAGTGAGCAGAGTGAACTGAGTGAATACACTGAAAATAAACTACAACTCCCAACAGCCTTGCTGCCAGGAGCTTTCGGCAGCAAGGGTTGCTGGGAGCTGTAGTTTATTTTCAGTTTCTTCACTCAGTGCCAGCTCCTGCTCAGATTCGGCTGTGTCACAGGACCCCCCCCAGACTCAACGCCTAGCGGTAAATCAGCCTCTGGCCAGATGTAAATGATACTGTAAAGGCTCTATGTGACAGGTCTAAATTACATGATTATAGCTGTTTTTAGCAATTTTTAATGACCTCAAGAACACTTGAGTATCTGCGCTCATCACTAATAGAAAGAGACCCAACCCTATGGTTCACTGGGACTTTTTAAATTATGGGCCTCAGTCAGAAATGGATGCAGTGCAGACCACTGCTAAAGTTTTGGATTCTTCCGACACAAACAGTAACAGGCTGTGGCTTAGGCGGCACCTGTACCTTACATGCGCAGAACGGGTCCTGCACATGCATGTGCCCCACCATCAGAGATGTATGCAAACCAGAATTAGAGGAACCACAGCAGCTTCTTGCATGTGGTATGTTTTGTCCAATTGAAATCAGCAAGAAGTGGTAGTGGATTTTTGGTTGATTTTTGACCAATTTTTTTGGTTGTTTCAATTCGTAAATATAGAATTTTGCCCCTTAAACACTCGGTCGATGTTGATCGATTTTAGATCAATTTTAATTTGATCTAATAATCAATCTAAAGTAAATTCACCCCTTGGAGAGAGGGTCAGAGTTATGCACCTGAAACCTTATAACCAAATGTCTTTGCTGTAAAACATTCTGTGCATTTGGACATATCACCATATGCTAATGTAACCGCCCGAGGTTGGCAGGTGTCTGTGTGGTTTGAAGAGGTATCACAGGTGTTCGGAGGCTATGTGATGTACCCTTTTCCGAAGATGTTTTCCCCATACCTTGTTTGTTGTATGAGGTTCAGAAAGGTACGACAGATTGATACGCAAGCAGAGAGTTCAAGGACAGCAATCTCCATATGAAACTTTCTTTATTGTGCCGCAAGGAATTCTGGATAGAAGGTGATTATTGGATACATGGCAGAAATTAGACAATCACAATATAACAATCAAAAAAGGACAATCACAATGAAAAATAAAATCGCTTTGGATGATATGATGAGTATAACATTTACCTACAGCTCGCAATACACTGAACAATTCAATAAATCAAGAATTCCATAAATCTAATCACAGATACAGTACATGCATATTCTGGAAAATACTGTTGTGACGAAGACAATGAAAAAAATTATTAAGAGTATAGTTTGCCAGAAAAACAATCAATATTGCTATAAATGTTCCTAAACAAATTGTCCCACTCTCCACCTCCAATTTATGGTGGAGCTCAAGGATCCTATAGTGCCACAGTATTGCAATGGGGCTGTGCTTGAACTGTACTTATTGTACAAGGGGTTAAGCACTTTTTAGAAGAAATACTGTTCCTGTGTTCATACACCTGTCTCTCTGCGTCAGAAAAGAAAATTTCACTGTACTATGATTTTGCTAAGGGATGTGGGTAGCAAATGTGTCTTGTAATTCCTAGCAGTCTCTGTAGTAATTATCCCAAGGAACAAATGTCTTTATTATCCAAAACGAATTAATGTCTCTATATTGATCATCCAAACTAATAAGTGTCTTTGTACTAATTGGCCAAACAATAAGTGACTTTATACTGCACAGTACAGAGTTCAAACAGGGGTTACTCTGCATGGTTCTCAGTTATAGGCCTGGCGGCACTCCCTCTTCATGCGGTTCTGGGTGGTGTATATGTGACAAATGACAATAGGTCTCAGAGCCTCCTGCAGCCCACAACAACAACAGTTTCTGCTACTCACTCCAAATCTCTCAGGTTACTCCCTACCCACACTTTTTCTTTTAAGCAGTTTCAGCACTTCAAAGATGGCTGCAGCGTCCATGTCTCTACACAGACCTGTCAGTGTCTGGTCCCCAGCTGCGGCATCCCATGCCCCCTCTCCCGGTTCTTTCCAGCTTGTGGAAGCACCGCCCTGCCTTGACTGCAGCGTTGCTCTCCACCGCCTTCGTGACCACCTGGCTCTGCTGTCCTGCTCCGCTTCTCAAGGCACGCCTGCTCCCCACAATGGCTTCTTTCCAACAACACATGTTCACGCCCTCTTCTTCCCACAAGGCTCCAGTGTCGGGCTGGAACATGAAGAGCCCACCGGGGTTATGCAGTGATAGGGGCCCATGATTAGAGGTGTGGCCAGCCTCCAAAGGGGGTGTGACCAGCCACCACAGAGGTTTGGCTAACCATTATAGAGTACCTGCTCTGGATTCCTTGATAATTTATATAGTAATTAATGCTAGTGCATGCAGGATAATGTGCCAGATTAATGACAGCAATGTACAGTAGTGAATACATCATAATCCTGTTCAGTATAATATAACATATGTATAATATATAATTCAAGTGCACAGTCTAGAACCTGATCCCTAGCGTAGGAGGGCCCCCCAGGCAGTGGGGCCTACCGGTGGTTTCCACTGTACCCCTGTGAACCAGTCCGAGCCTGCAAGGCTCTGCTTGCTCTCAGCTTAACTGTCCAATTAGATCTTGCCACATCACTGCACAGAATACATGACCAGGCTCTAGTGAATTCCATTAACTCATGCTGTGCCAGCAAAACTATCCCAATGTTAGCACACACTGTTTTTTTGCAATTAAAGGGGCCCACGCCTTTTTTCCTCTTGAGTACCACACTGATCCACTTCTGCAACATCGTGATGCCTTACTCTTCTGCAATTCTTCCACTTCATCCTTAGTAAATTAAGTAACATTATATGAAAATATATCTCCAGACTGTAGTATCTGATACATAATTTATTACTATAGTTCAGAGAATCTGATGATGCCATCATGGTATAAGTAAGATATTTCTCATCCAAGGATGTGGATGTGGTGTGATAAAATCACCCGATTCTGCACTGCGATAAATGATTAAATCGCACGGATGTATCAATTATCGCATGCAGTTATCGCATGCAAGCAAGCTCTGCCCCTGAGTTGACAATCTGCAGCATCATTGGAAAAAATACCACGATGTCCTGCTGCTGCTGGCTCACGTTAAATATGCTCACCAGCCAGGGAGCCAATGATAACTGCTCTTGCAGGGCTGCCGGGCGCCGGATCCCGTGTGCTGCTGTGATCCCCGGTGCTGTAAATTGCACTGACGTTTTGCAGTGTCACTTTACTGCACCGGGAGTCACAGCACAGCATATAGAGGATCCGGCGCCTGGTAGCCCGCACCACTGATCACTGGCTCCCTGGACTGGTAAGTATGTTTTTTTTTTGAGGGGGGGTTTTAACCAGTGATCAGCTTGTGTGTCCATCCGACACACAGAGCTGATCACACTGGCCGGCTGCCGCACATCTTTCTCTGCCAGGAGGCAGAGAAAGCTCGGCGGAAGTAAGGATCGCACAGTGCTGCCCTGAGCTGGCATTAATATCACAGGGCATACTGCAGTATTTTTTTTTATTGTTTTTTTTTAGTAAATTCAGTCATATCACATTTCCCATTATAAGTATGGAGGATACGATGTGGGTTACTAAAAAAAAATGTAAATTAAAGGGTTTGGAGCAGTTTTTCAAGAAAACTGCTCCAAAAGCCCTTTTCAGTGATACTAAAATAATGTGAAAACCCCTGTTGTCACATGTTTTTTAGTAAAAATAATGTTAACAAATAGGCCTCTTAATGTTTACGAACATATAAGATATATTTAGACACGTCTCCCTAATTGCTATATGTTACAGTGCAAACTAAAGGGTGAGTCTACAGTACGTTCCTGGACATTTCTTAGTGGACAGATATAACTCCTGTTCTACACCATGGCCCTCATTCCGAGTTGTTCGCTCGCTAGCTGCTTTTAGCAGCATTGCAAACGCTAGGCCGCCACTCTCTGGGAGTGTATCTTAGCTTACTAGAATTGCAAACGAAAGATTAGCAGAACTGCTACTAAATAATTAGCAGCAGTTTCTGAGTAGCTCCAGACTTACTCCTAGATTGCGATAAGCTCAGTCTGTTTAGTTCCTGGTTTGACGTCACAAACATGCCCTGCGTTCGGCCAGCCACTCCCCCGTTTCTCCAGCCACTCCTGCGTTTTTTACCTGGCACACTCCCTGAAAATGGCCAGTTTCCGCCCAGAAACACCCACTTCCTGTCAATCACACTACGATCCCTCTAGCAATGAAAAAAACGTCGGTCAGCCTTGTGTAAATCTGCTAAATTTTGTGTGAAAGTACTTAGCACATGCGTGATGCGTACCATGCGCATGCGCATTTTCCAACTAATCGCTCCGTTGCAAAAAACGGCAACAAGGGACAGCTCGGAATGACCACCCATATGTGTCATTATTTGCTATATATTCTTCCTAGATAAGTGTGTTCACCTTCCATTACTGCAGATGATCTCACTTCAGTGTAATGAGTATATGCAGTTCTCTGTATTTTTGCTTTGTACATTACAGGGAAAATCAAGCTTCAAATCTGTTATAATTTAATTACAGTAAGAGTAAAATTACAACATTTAGTCATTGTATAGTGACTCGGGTATGCACTTGCATACATCTGTGTCTATCTAGTGCCTGCGTCTGTGTCTATCTAGTAGGGTTCTTCTTGTGCGATATTTGTAAAGCTGTCAATACAAGTATAATACAGTATATGAAGAACAGAATTACAAGCAAACACACACCCTCATATTTCTCTGCCTACTCCCTGCTGTCTCTCTTATTTAATATCGTGCAGGCACAGAGAAGGTTGATGTACTTTAAGGAATAATAACTGTGAAGTGATTACAGCTTCCTGCTGAGCCCCATTGCAGTAAGAGTAGTGTGCTGTGTGCCTGAACGTCAGCCTTTCCGGGACAGAGAAACCCACTTTAATGTGACTAGATCCCTATAATTCCTATGCAGAATTATGTTGCAGCGTCACTAAAGAGACCATTGCATGCAGTGTCCAGGGACGATCAGTGTTTTCAAAACTTTTCATCTCGTTCTGCACTTGGATTTGTATTTACACTTTCCTCTACAGAACCTTAAATGTTCACAGCCCTGACCTATCCTCACTGCAAAGCAATATGAATTGATTGTGAATGTGCTATCTCTATACAGGGCTGTTTCCAGCCAATTTGGCTCCCAGTGCAAAATTTAAAAATGCGCCCCCCCCCCCCCATTGGCATAAAAAAAAAATAGCCCCCCCCATAGACATAAAAAGAAAAAGCATGCGCGCGCCAAAGGCGCGCGCGCTCCTGACAAGGGTGTGTGGCTTCATTAAAATTGGTCGTGGTCTCATTAAAATGGGCGTGTCCTCATCTGATCTCATCATCACGGCCACCACAGGAAAAAAAAAAGTCCCCATTTTACACAGTACGGCAGGCAAGAGTCCCCATTTTACACAGTGCGGCAGGCACGTGTCCCCATTTTACACATTGCGGCAGGCACGTGTTCCCATTATACACATTGCGGCAGGCAAGAGTCCCCATTTTATACAGTACGGCAGGCAAGAGTCCCCATTTTACACATTGCGGCAGGCACGTATCCCCATTTTACACATTGCGGCAGGCACTTATCCCCATTTTACACATTACGCAGGCAAGAGTCCCCATTTTACACATTACGGCAGGCAAGAGTCCCCATTTTATACAGTACGGCAGGCAAGAGTCTACATTTTATACAGTACGGCAGGCACGTGTCCCCATTTTACACATTACGGCAGGCAAGAGTACCCATTTTACACAGTACGGCAGGCAAGAGTCCCCACCTTACACAGTACGGCAGGCAAGAGTCCCCACTTTACACATTGCGGCAGGCAAGTGTCCCTATTTTACACATTACGGCAGCCAGAGTCTTCTTCTACAAAGAAAGAGAGAGAGAGAGAAAGAGAAAGTTATACTTACATTTGCAGCGGTCCTCTTCCATCCCGCTTCCCGCTATTCGGCCCGCCTCTCCCTCCTCCTAGCTTGCTGGCTTCCCGGGCGGCTTCCCCTCCTCCACGTCATCAGTACTCCGCTCGGGGGTGGAGTTTCATATAATGACACATTTGCATCGTGACATCACGATGCAAAGCGTCATTGCACGAAACTCCACCCCCCGAGCAGAGTAGTAATGTCGGGGGGGAGGGGGAGCAAACTGAGCGACCTAGAGCAGCGGCGGGTGCCCTGTGCGAATGCAAGGAACGGCTCTGTGTATAGCATCAGCTTCCCCCCTTGTGTAAACAGCAACTCCCTCCGTCTCTATATAGCATCATCCCCTCCCCCCATGTCTGCACTTCACAAACCTCCTCCTCCCTGCATCTATATATAGCATGATCTTTCACTACCCCCCCCCTCCCCACAGCATGTGTCTGCACTCTCAGCATCCCCCTCTGCCTCTCTGTAGCATCAACGGCCCCCAACCCCCTCCTCCCCATCTGTAGCTGCTTCACTCACGTATTTCTTGCAGCTCCACATGGAAGGGCAGCGTCTAGACTCCAGTGTGGAGAGAACCTTTCCGGCTCAGTGGTGGCAGACTCCTTCTGTATTCAGCGCGCGCACGTGATGATGTCACGCGTGCAGTACAGGAACAAACTTTATTGTGCCAGCCCAGGTGACGGTAATGATGCCGGGCCGGGGCAGAGGCTTCCTGGCCCCTCTGGCGGCGCAAGTATGTAGGAGGGATCCAGTCATAGAGGTGGCAGCAGCGCCAGATACCCAGCTCCCCCTACTCCTGTAATTCTGCTCCGCTCAGGGGAAGGAGTTTCTCAGAATGACGCGTTTGCGTCGTGACGTCACGGCGCAAACGCGTCATTCTGAGAAACTCCGCCCCCCGAGTGGAGTAGTAGTAATGAGGGGGAGGAGGGGGAGCACACCAAAACAGAGCCACCAAAACAGCTGCGGCGGGCGCCCCGTGCAAAGGCACGCCTCGCCCGCCGCAAGAAACGGCTCTGTTTCTATGTGCGGTGGGCACTTTTCGTGTTTTGTGTTTTGTGTTTTGGTTCTAATTCAACTTTCGTGTTTTGGTTTTGGCTTAGTTTTGCCAAAACCACCCTTTGGTGTTTTGGTTTTGGATCTGGATGATTTTTGAAAAAAACCCCATAAAAACAGCTAAAATCACAGAATTTGGGGGCAATTTTGCTCCTACGGTATTATTAACCTCAATAACATTAATTTCCACTCATTTCCAGTCTATTCTGAACACCTCACAATATTGTTTTTAGGCCCAAAAGTTGCACCGAGGTGGCTGTATGACTAAGCTAAGCAACACAAGAGTGCGGCACAAACACCTAGCCCATCTAGGAGTGGCACTGCAGTGGCAGACAGGATGGCAGATTTAATAAATAGGCCCCAAACAGCACATGATGCAAAGAAGAAAAAGAGGTGCAATTAGGTAGCTGGATGGCCAAGCTAAGCAACACAAGTGTGCGGCACAAACACCTGGTCCATCTAGGAGTGGCACTGCAGTGGCAGACAGGATGGCAGATTTAAAAAAATAGGCCCCAAACAGCACATGATGCAAGAAGAAAAAGAGTTGCAATGAGGTAGCTGTATGACTAAGCTAAGCGGCACAAGTGTGCGGCACAAACACCTGGCCCATCTAGGAGTGGCACTGCAGTGGCAGACAGGATGGCAGATTTAATAAATAGGCCCCAAGCAGCACATGATGCAAAGAAGAAAGAGGTGCAATTAGGTAGCTGGATGGCTAAGCTAAGCGACACAAGTGTGCGGCACAAACACCTGGCACATCTAGGAGTGGCACTGCAGTTACAGACAGGATGGCACTTAAAAAAAGTAGTCCCCAAACAGCACATGATGCAAAGAAGAAAAAGAGGTGCAAGATGGAATTGTCCTTGGGCCCTCCCACCCACCCTTATGTTGTATAAACAGGAGATGCACACTTTAACAAACCAATCATTTCAGCAACAGGGTCTGCCACATGACTGTGGCTGAAATGACTGGTTTGTTTGGGCCCCCACCAAAAAAGGAAGCAATCAATCTCTCCTTGCACAAACTGGCTCTACAGAGGCAAGATGTCGACCTCATCCTCATCCTCCGATTTCTCACCCCTTTCACTGTGTACATACTCCTCCTCACAGAGTATTAATTCGTCCCCACTGGAATCCACCATCACAGGTCTCAGTGTACTTTCTGGAGGCAATTGCTGGTAAAGGTCTTCCCGGAGGAATTTAGAATTAATTTTGATGAACATCATCTTCTCCACATTTAGTGGAAGTAACCTCCTACGCCGATAGCTGACAAGGTTACAGGCTGCACTAAAGACTCTTTCGGAGTACACACTGGAGGGGGGGGCAACTTAGGTAAAATAAATCCAGTTTGTGCAAGGGCATCCAAATTGCCTCTTTTTCCTGCCAGTATACATACGGACTGTCTGACATGCCTACTTGGATGCTGTCACTCATATAATCCTCCACCTTCTTTCAATGGTGACAGAATCATATGCAGTGACAGTAGACATGTCAGTAGTCGTTGGCAGATCCTTCAGTTCGGACCAGATGTCAGCTTTTGCTCCTGACTGCCCTGCATCAACGCCAGCGGGTGGGCTAGGAAATCTTATCCTTTTCCTTGCAGCCCCAGTGGCGGGAGAAATTGAAGGACAAGCTGTTGATGGGTCACGGTCCGCTTGAGTTGACAATTTACTAACTAGCAGGTCTTTGCACCTCTGCACACTTGTGTCTGCCGGAAAAAGAGATACAATATAGGCTTTAAACCTAGGATCGAGCACTGTTGCCAAAATGTAGTGCTCTGATTTCAACAGATTGACCATCCTTGAATCCTGGCAAAGCGAATGAAGGGCTCCATCCACAAGTCCCACATACTCTGCGGAATCGCTCTGTCTTAGCTCCTCCTTTTCTCCAGCTGCTTCTGCAAAAGCCTGATAAGGGGAATGACCTGACTCAAGCTGGCAGTGTCTGAACTGACTTCACGTGTGGCAAGTTCGAAGAGTTGGAGAACCTTGCACAAGATGGAAATCATTCTCCACAGCGCTTGAGTCAGATGCATTACCCCTCCTTTGCCTATATCGTAGGTGGATGTATAGGCTTGAATGGCCTTTTGCTGCTCCTCCATCCTCTGAAGCATATAGAGTGTTGAATTCCACCTCCTTACCACCTCTTGCTTCAGTTGATGGCAGGGCAGGTTCAGAAGTGTTTGCTGGCGCTCCAGTCTTCGGCACGTAGTGACAAAATGCCAAAAGTGGCCCACAATTTTTCGGGCCACCGACAGCATCTCCTGCACAAATTCTGCATCACCAAATTAATTGTATGTGCAAAACATGGGACATGCTGGAATTTGACCAGATGTAATGCACGCACAATATTGGTGGCATTGTCCGATATCACAAATCCCCAGGTGAGTCCAATTGGGGTAAGCCATTCTGCAATGATGTTACTCAGTTTCCGTAAGAGGTTGTCAGCTGTGTGCCTCTTACAGAAAGTGGTGATACATAGCGTAGCCTGCCTAGGAACGAGTTGGCGTTTGCAAGATGCTGCTACCAGTGCCGCAACTAGGCATTTTAGCGCTGTGTGCAAGAAACGTCATAGGTGCCCCCCATGCAAGATAGAAGCAGTGCGCACCGTAGAAGCATTAAAAATATATAGGGGCATGGCTTCATGGGGAATGGGCGTGGACACAAAATAATACCAATTCATACTACGGCGCACAGTAGTCTCCATTATTCAAATTACGCTGCACAGTAGCGCCACTACACCAGGTAGAGCCCCTTTTACACATTACAGCAGACAGTCCCCCTTTTTACACATTACGTCAGACAGTGTCCCCTTTTTACACATTATGGCGGACAGCGTCCCCTTTTTTACACATTACGGCAGACAGCGTCCCCCTGTTTACACATTACGGCAGACAGCGGCCCCCATTTTACACATTACAGCAGACAGCGTCCCCTTTTTTATACATTACGGCAGACAGAGTCCCCTTTTTACACATTACGGCAGACAGCGTCCCCTTTTTACACATTATGGCAGACAGCATCCCCTTTTTTACACATTACGGCAGACAGCGTCCCTCTTTTTACACATTATGGCAGACAGCATCCTCTTTTTACACATTACGGCAGACAACGTCCCCCTTTTTACACATTACGGCAGACAGCGTCCCCTTTTTACACATTACGCAGACATTGTCCCCTTTTTTACACATTACGGTAGACAGTGTCCCCCTTTTTACACATTATGGCAGACGGCATCCTCTTTTTACACATTACGGCAGACAACGTCCCCCTTTTTACACATTACGGCAGACAGCGTCCCCTTTTTACACATTACGCAGACATTGTCCCCTTTTTTACACATTACGGTAGACAGTGTCCCCCTTTTTACACATTATGGCAGACGGCATCCTCTTTTTACACATTACGGCAGCCAGTCCCCATTTTTACACAGTGCGGCTGACAGAACAGATAGAGAAATAGAGAGAGAGAGAGAGAGAGATACTTACCATCTCTCCCCGTTGGAAGTCAGGCACCTCTTGCTGGCAGATCCCTCGGTGCAGGTAGCGGAGAAGGAGGACTGGAGCCGCAGCAGCGCTATGTAATTGGTAGTAGCGCCGCTGCAGCAGTCCCCTCTCCTTCCGTATTGACTGGCCGCCGCCGCTGTGAATGCTGGGATGAAGGAACCGTATCCCAGCATTCACAGTAGCACCGGGCAGCCAATATGGAAGGAGAGGGGACAGCTGCAGTGGCGCTACTACCAATTACATAGCGCTGCTGCAGCTCCAGTCCCCCTCCCTCCTCCTCCTTCTCCGCTGCCTCCGGCGCTACTGCTCTCCTCCCCAGCGCGGCGCACACAGCAGTGGCGGCATGTAATGAGTCAGTTTGACTCATTAGATGCCGCTGGCGGTTGCGCCCTCAGGGCAACTGCGCTGTGTGCCAGGCACACCTGGCACACACGTAGTTACGGCCCTGGCTGCTACTGGTGCCGATGCTGTTGTTGTTGCTGCGGGAGGCAATACATCTACCAAGTGGGCTGTCACAGTGATATAGTCCTTAGTCAGCCCTGTTCCACTTGTCCACATGTCCGTGGTTAAGTGGACACTGGATACAACCGCATTTTGTAGGACACTGGTGATTCTTTTTCTGACGTCTGTGTATATTCACGGTATCGCCTGCCTAGAGAAGTGGAACCTAGATGGGATTTGATACCGGGGACACAGTACCTCAAACAATTCTCTAAGTCCCACTGAACTAATGGCGGATACCGGACGCACGTCTAACACCAACATAGCTGTCAAGGCCTGTTATCCGCTTTGCAAAAGGACGACTGCTGTCATATTTCATCTTCCTCACAAAGGACTGTTGGACAGTCAATTGCTTACTGGAAGTAGTACAAGTGGTCTTCCGACTTCCCCTTTGGGATGACAATTGACTTCCAGCAGCAACAACAGCAGCGGTGGCAGCAACAGCAGGCGTACCACTCAAGGATCCTCCGAAGGAATCCCGGTTAGGAGAGGACTCCTCAGTCTTGACAGTGACATGGCCTGCTGGACTACGGACGTTCCTGACTGAGGAGGAAGTTGACGTTAAGAGACTTGGTGGCGTGGCTTGCCGGAGCTTGGGTACAGGAGGAAGAAGGGATTTAGGTGTCAGTGGACTGCTTACGCTCTTACCCAAAGTTTCTGAACTTGACAGTGACTACTGATGAATGTAAGTCGAACATGCGTTCCAGCGCCGGTTTGCACTCCACTAATTCTCTTCACGTTTAACTCTCACTTCCTCTCTTCCAAAGGGAAATTATGTACCCGGATGATCGTGCACTTCCCGGCGCTGGCCTGCGCTCCACGAGTGCGTTCCACCATTTAAATATATACAAAACTCTGTAGAAACATAAAAATACAAATTTGTGGGCAGGAAGTGTGGCGGACAATCTTATACCACCACCATTTTGCCCCAGGGGATGAATTTATTTAAAAGAATAGTGCACATATAAAACAATGTTAAAAAATAAAAAGCTGAAAGGAGGAACTGAATAAAACCATGACACCAAATAGAAAGGGAAAATCAAGTTAAGAAAACAACCTGAATCAAAGCCACTATTTAAACCTTTAGGGATTAAGGTTTTCAGTTGTTAAACCCAACGCATTTTTGCTTTTGCCAATCTTCCGGGTGACGTCAGATCCGCCAGGGATCCAGGAAATGCAATATCACACACATTTGATTTCCATTAGACTCACTAGTGAGTCTTTAAAAAGACGTCTGAGGGACATTAACTATACTTCTGATGAAGGATCCAATGTGATCTGAAACTCGTTAAGTGTGGTTGGAACTTCCCGTTGGTGTGGACACTTGTGGACGCTGCATGGTTGCTGTGGAGTTGGTGACTGCAAATTCCGGAATTGAGGCCGCCATTACCATGCCAGAATCATCCGGTGGGACTCCGTGAGCTATGTGCTGTGTTCCTGCTTTTGCCACTGGGATTGTTTCATGTGATTTTAATTCTGTGTAATTGTAAGTGCAGCTTGTATTAAAACGGTCTTGTTTGTTTTGACTACTGCACTATTATTGCTTCTCTGTGCTTATCCCGCCTTGCTGTAAAAAGCATTTGTGAGGGAGGCACTTATTGTTTCAGATATATTACCTGCCGGATACAACGAGCTCCCATTTATATTAATGAGCTATCCTGGAAAAGGAGTGGGATTGTTCCATTTGGAATAAGCTTAGTATTTTTATTTTCTAGGGCATCATATTGGTTAGGGATGGATCTGAGCGCACAAATCCCTTTCCCTGCCCCCTCCCACACATGCACACCTATTCTTGAATCATGTACTATCTAGTGGGTCATTGGGTAAACCTTTAGGTTTGTTGCAACTCTAAACAGAGACCCCCAAGTTGTGAACGCAGTCTCCCTCACCTTACAGTATTTCATTATTACCAATGTTTTAAAAATGCGGCCTGGCCCTACAAAATGTTCCTTTCTTTTGTTAAAGTAGGATTTCAGGATTCTCAGCCAAAAATTGGAGAAAAGTTGTTTTTCTCTTCACAATAGAAACAGGATTATTAAATTTGACCTATTTGAGAATGTCTACAGTTAGAGAAGCAGAGAGACAGTAAATTATTTTGGAGTAAATATCAGGGAAAATATTATTCAACAAAAGTCTCCTAAAATAAAGTCAATTTTTTTGTATATACTGATAGAAAATGTTGAAAACATTTATACAGTACTTGACTTACAGTATATTATTTAGAACACCTGTAATTTAATGAACGTACATTAAGGGGGAGATGTACTAATCCTTGGAGAGTAATAAAGTGGAGAGAGATAAAGTACCAGTCACTCAGCTCCTAGCTGCCATTTTACAGGCTGTGTTTGAAAATTGATAGTTAGGAGCTTATTAATTGGTACTTTATCTTTCTCCACTTAAAAATAATAAATAAAAAACACTGTTCATTGTATCAAACAGAAAAAATAAGACATATCACATGTCCGCATATAGGCACAGATACAGAAAATAAGCCATCAAATATAAAATGGACAATATTAAGAACTTAATTCAACACAATGGACATTCCATGAATTAATTTAGTTACGTGCAAAAACATGAAACGGATGTCAAGAAAGAATAAAGGGAAAGGGAAGTCAAGACAGCATTAAATATCAATATGACATGCAGGTAGGAAAACATATGTCTAAAAAGACCGATTTATCCAGTGCTTCAAAAATTAACTTTTATGCCGCTGCTAAAATAGCCATTAAAATCAGAATGATGTCATTCTTTTCAGGGCACAAATACCAATCAGTTAAACTAGAATGAAGGCAAGCTACCGGGTGTTTTGTTAGACTCAGTGATAAAAATGGTTAATAAAAAGAGTAACCTTATTCCAGAAGGTAGACATTTTACCACACTGCCAAAAATGATGAAAAAAGGAGGCTCCCTGTGCAGTACATTTAGGGCATTGACCTGTTTCCTCGGGTACCATATGTGCTCTGGAGATATATATGCTCTGTGTAAGATCTTAAGATGTACTGTACCCAGGAGAGGTTCTTGGTGTGGGCAAGCAGTGCCTGAGCCCGGGGCGCTGCGACATGAGGGCACGGCGGCCTGGGGGCGCGGCCGCAGTCACCCCGCAGGCGCCCACCGCATACCCGCACCCTGCTCCCCGCTCCCTGGCTACAGCAGATGCTGTAGGCTGTGTGGTTGTCTGCTGCAGCCGGCGCACCTGTCAGTCGCTAGAGGTCATTATTGACCTCTAGTGTCTGTGCGGCGCTGCTATGGGAGAGACGTCATGATGTCTCTCCCATAGAGAGGAGCCGCAGGCGGCCAGACGGAGCAGCAGTAGCAGTGGTCGGGATACAGGAGCGGGGCAGTGGTAAGTATTTTTTTTTTGTGTGTGTGTGTTTGTAAGAGGCTACTAAGGGGCACAGCTACAGGGGGTACAACTACTGGGGGCACAGCAACGGGGCACAACTACTGGGGCAAATCTACTGGGGGCATAGCTGCAGGAGGCAAATCAACTGGGGGCACAACTATTTGGGGCAAAGGTACTGGGGGCACAACTAGAAAGAAGGTATTTCAGGGCAGTTTGCAGAGGCGGCTGCAGTCCCTAAGCAGCAGTGCAGACTACCTTATGTAGGGGGGGACAGCTAAGCACATATAAGCATACATGTGCTGGCATGTATACAGGACCAAGTAGCGGCAGCTTCCATGCTGAGCCAGGGACTCAGCATTAGGCTCCTTTCTACTAAGCCCACCCCCAGACTCTCATTGGTAAGTTTCACAGGAGTCTGAGGGCGGGCTTAGGAGAGGAAAGCCTAATGCTGAGTCCCGGGTACTGCACAGCGGCAGTGATATACAGCGCTGCTGTCGATCCTGGATACACCCCAGCACATATATTACATACATCTACACATGTATGTGTATATGTGCTTAGCTTTCCCCCTCCCTGCACAAAATAGCCGGGGCTACAGCCACCGCTGGTAGTTTGGCAGTGTTTTAACAGTACTTCAGGAGTAGCAGTATAAAGAATATCTAATAGTGACTTCACGTGTGAATGAAGCCACAGCCTATGCGCGCGCGCGCACACACACACACACACACACACACACACACACACAGTCACCAAAAGTATAATATAATATTTTGATCTGCAACTATTAGAACGAGTGAAGGTTAATAGTTTTTGCACAGGAACAAAAACCTCAGAAGAGGACATAAGACCCTAATCAGTAAGGATTGTAAATTCTGCTAAATATCACAGGGTAAGGCTGCCTAGAATGCAGCCCACAGCCCACCCACTGTGATCGCACTGAAATTGTGGATGGCTCCTGCTGGCGCAACCTGGCTGTGATGGCAGGAGGCGCGACACCATATTTTTGATAGGAGCAGCTGCGTGTGCCATGCCATGGCCCTGTTCAGAAGCCATCACCCCCATTTCACTGCCACCGCCCTCGCAATGCTCCATCTTGGAAACGGAGCGCTGCCGCCCACCTCCCGCCCCGCAAACGACTTTGCCGGTCAATCAGATTCCTCAGCCAGCATAAAAAAAGCGGGAAGACTGCGCGCCATTGAAGGGGCGGGGCTTCTCCAGCCGCTCACCAGTGCCATTTTCCCTCTGCATTGGACATAGACGCTGACAGGACAGGGACGCGCAGCTCCTCCAGTGTGACTCCAGATTACCTCAGCAGTACCATGGGGTCATAGCAGGGGGGGAGTGACTATTAGTGTACTAAGTCCCCTATCAGGGTACTTAGTCTGCGACCCAGCTAAGCTTGGCATTAGCGATAAGGGCGCGGTGGGGGCTGGCTCCAAACAACTCTGTGTCTACCTGAAGGGCTCTTTGTGGGTTACTTGTGCTTAACCTTGTGTGTGTGTGTGTGTGTGTGTGTGTGTGTGTGTGTGTGTGTGTGTGTGTGTGAGCTGTCACATTTACATTATGTCAGGCAAAGAGTGTGTCTCTTGTACCGCAGAGTGTTCCTCTACACTTGGGGGCTCACTACTGAGTACTCAGGGTTCACAGAATAGCGGGGCTGAACCGGAATGGGTCAATTCTCGTAAGGGAATGATCTCAACTCTTTCTACAAAATTGTCCTGCAATGAGAAAAAGACGCGATACTTAAAACAGACCGTGGATGAGTTTATGAACAGAGACTCTATCGCCAAAACAGCGTCTCAATCCCCTCCAATTTGTCCCCAAAAGCGATCAATGGCCCATATCCTGCAGTCTGACGCTGACAGGTCAGACATGGAGGAGGGGGATGTGGACTCAGAGGGGGGGCTACAGATCTGTCACAGGGAATAGTGGCTCTTATAGAGGCTATCAGAGATGTTCTGCATATTCCTGGTAAGATGTCAGAGGAGTGTGAGGAATCTTATTTTAATGTAAAAAATAAGTCCTCAGTTACTTTTCCTGTTTCAAAGTAATTGATAAGAAGTTTCAGATCCCTAAAAGGTTTCTCTCATCTTTTCCTTTCCCTCTGGAGGATAGGAAAAAATGGGAAAATCCACCGATAGTGGACGCATCAGTCTCTAGGCTGTCACGTAAAATTGTATCGCCTGTACCTGGTGCAGCCTCCCTGAAAGACACGGCTGATCATAAAATTGAGACTACACTCAAATCATTGTACACAGCTGCTGGGGTGGCCCAAAGACCCACTATTGCATGTGCGTGGATCACTAAAGCCATTGCTAAATGGTCAGGTAACCTAATTGAGGGGTTAGATTCCTTATCTAGGGGGGGTATTGTCTTTCTCCTGCAGCATATACAGGAAACTTTATGGTTGAAGCCATAAAGGAAATAGGCGTGCTTAACGCACACACCACCGCTATGGGAGTGTCGGCATGCAGGGGCTTGTGGCTATGCCAGTGGACTGCTGACGCAGACTCCAAGAAAGGCGTGGAAGGCCTACCATTCACAGGAGAGGCCCTGTTTGGAGATGAATTCGACTAATGGATCGCCACAGCTACTGCGGGTAAGTCTACGTATCCTCCTCCCGCAGCCCCCCCTTACCAAGAAGACTTATTCAACTTCTAAGTTACAGTCCTTTCGGATGGCCAAGTTCAAGGGCAAATCCAGAGGTGCTTTTACGTCCTCCAGCGGCGCAAGAGGTAAACCACGCAAACCAGCAACAGCAGGTGCTCAGGAACAGAGCTTAGGCTCGGCTTTCTCAAAGACCTCAGCATGACGATGGACCGCAATGCCTGGAAGGCTGTCAGGTGGGAGACCAACTACAATTCTTCAGTCAGATCTGGTCAAATTTGTGCCAGGATCCCTGGGTCATAGATCTTATTTCCCAGGGCTACAGACTGGAGTTCCAAAAGCTCCCTCCTCACAGATTCTTCAAATCAGGCTTGGCAGTTTCACAAGAAGCAAGTATAACTTTACAGCATTCCATCCAAAAACTGGTACAGACTCAGATCATTGTTCCAGTTCCACTTCATCTACTAAACACGGGGTACTATTCCAACTTGTTCGTAGTACTGAAGCTGGACGGTTCGGTAAGACCAATTCTGAACCTCAAGTCTTTGAATCCGTACTTACAAGTGTTCAAATTCAAGATGGAGTCTCTGAGAGCGGTGATCTCAGGTCTGGAGGAGGGGAAATTCCTAGTGTCTCTGGATATCAAGGATGCGTACCTTCATATTGCGATCTGCTTGCCTCATCAGGCTTATCTCAGGTTTGCACTGCAGGACTTTCACTACCAGTTCCAGGCCCTGCCATTTGGTCTCTCCAAGGCACCGAGGGTGTTCACCAAGGTGATGGCAGAGATGATGTTTTTACGCCGCAAGCAGGGAGTGAACATAATTCCGTACCTGGACGATCTCCTGATAAAAGCGCTGTCCAAGGAAAGGTTGCTGGACAGCATTGCTCTCTCAACCAAACTCTTCCAGGATCAATGGTGGATTCTGAACTTTCCGAAATATCACCTAGAGCCAACATGGAGGCTCCCATTCCTGGGAATGATACTGGGCATGGAGTCACAAAAGGTGATCCTTCTGTTGGTAATCCAGTCGAAGGTTCGGTATGTCCTAAAGCCAACCCACATGTCGGTACATCTGTGCATTCTCCTTCTTGGGAAAATGGTGGCCTCTTACGAGGAACTTCAGTATGGAAGGTTTCACGCAAGACCCTTCCAGCTTGATATGTTGGACAAATGGTCCAGATCGCATCTTCCAATGCACCAGAGGATCCATCTGTCACCAAAGGCCAGGATCTCCCTTCTGTGGTGGCTACAGTCTTTTCATCTCGTCGCAGGATGGAGGTTCGGAATTCAGAACTGTATTCTGTTAACCACAGTGTGGCCGGAGAGACCCTCCAGCCACAGGGGTAATGGCAGCCGTGGCACTGAAGGGGTTAACCCCTCATGCCCGGCGCCATTTTGAGAGACAATGGGCACTTGACGCCACTTTTTGAATGCAACTGGTGATAGGCACCATATTTGAAATGTACTTACGGCGCCGGGCGCGGACTGTTTAAAAATATGTTTAATGTCATATTTCAACATGTCATATGTAGTGCTCTGTGCACAATCGTAGGATTGCATGTTTAAATGTATTTATATTTAAGATATTTTAGACCTTCATTTTAACTGGAAGGATGCACTTCCTGTGTTTGTCTGGATGACCATCCTCTGTTTTCTGTGAATAGAAAGTGACATGCTAATGGCCCTGTCCTAGCAGAGGTGTGAATGACAATACCTTTTGATGTGTAAGTTCCTTAGAGAAAGATGTTAATCACGGGGTATCTCCTTATCCCATATGTAAAGAAGTATGGGTTTGGAATCTGTTTCATGTAGCTGATTTAATTGATATACGAATCCTGAATGGTATATGCAGGAAGGAAGAACATTTGTTTGGTAAATCAAATACAAACCGTATTTGAAGCTATGTGATAAATTTATCAATAGTGAATGTTAAACTGATGCCAAATGTTGTCTGTGTGACAGGAAGGAGGAAATTGTTTCATGTACTTATATCCTTTTGAAATGTAATTTATTTATTTGTATTTTCTAAGATACCCTGATTGGATGGAAAGGACTCAGGGGGGACATGAGCCCTTGTGGTACTGTGTGGTTTTACTGTATAAAAAGAGGTAGCCTGTGAGCTCCAAGTGTATTATACCAGTTTCATTCTGCTGTAACATCTGCTGTATTGTTGAGTTCTTTTCAGAACTATTTGTTGGCATTAAACATCATCTGCCTCAAGAAGATTGCTTCATCTTGTGACCTACAGGGCTAGGCGAAATCTTGCTCTGTTCACCGGCTTTCCAGGGTGTAACCAGCGTCTCCAAGCTACGCCTTCGGCCTGTTACCGTGCTGTGCTTGGGCAAGCAACATTTGGGGATTCATCAACTCCACACAGGTGTGGTAAGCCGGCGTGTCGACGCATACAGAGCAGAACCGTGGTTCCAAACACCAGGTTAGGAGTTTGGAGGTAGCAGCATAAACCTGCCAATGGTGCAATGGGTGGAGTCAGTAACAGGTGGTTACTGACGGTAAGCAGGAATCCCCTATGTGGCAAGGTCCCGTGTGACCTAAATATCCATTCTGTGTACTGGGGATGGGATGCGAAAGCAGTGAGGGCTTTCGTACGGGACCATCCGGTCACACACAGACGCAAGCCTCAGAGGTTGGGGAGCAGTCACTCAGGGGGTGCAGTTTCAGGGAAGATGGTCAAGTCAGGAATTCATCCTTCCAATCAACATTCTGGAACTCAGGACCATATACAACGCCCTTCTGCAGGCCTCACATCATCTTCAAGATCAGGCAATTCAGGTCCAGTCGGACAATGTGACGGCAGTAACGTACATAAACTGACAGGGCGGAATGAAAAGCAGAGCAGCAATATCAGAGGTGTCAAGAATTCACCTCTGGACAGAAAGAAATGCTGTGGCATTGTCAGCGGTCTTCATTCCGGGAGCAGACAACTGGGAAGCAGACTTCCTCAGCAGACACGACCTGCACCCGGGGGAGTGGAGCCTTCACCCGGAACTATTCAGGTGCTTGACAAGTCGATGGGGATACCCACAGATTGACATGATGGCCTCTCATCTCAACAAGAAGCTCAGGCGGTATTCTTCTAGGTCGAGAGACGATAGACGCCCTGACAACTCCATGGGTCTATCAGATGGTGTATGTGTTTCCTCCACTTCCTCTGATCCCAAGAATTTTAAAATGAATAAAAAGGGAAAAGGTTCAACCAATACTCATTGCTTCGGACTGGCCAAGAAGGGCCTGATACGTGGACCTTCTGGAGATGCTCCTCGAAGATCCGTGGCCGCTACCTCTTCGCGAGGATCTTCTGCAACAGGGTCCATTCATCTATCAGGACTTACCGTGGCTACGTTTGACGGCATGGAAGTTGAACGGCTAATTCTAGCCACTAGAGGCATCCCTAACAACGTTATCCCAACTATGATCCAAGCCAGGAAGGGGGTAACGTCTAAGCATTACCATTGTATTTGGAAGAAATATGTCTCTTGGTGTTAGAGCAGAAATTATTCTGCGGTGGAATTTCATCTGGGACGTTTCCTTCTTTTTCTGCAGGCAGGCGTGGATGTGGGCCTGCATCTGGACTCCATAAAAGTCCAGATTTCGGCGTTGTCCATTTTCTATCAGAAACAATTGGCTTCTCTTCCTGAGGTCTAGACGTTCTGGAAAGGTGTTCTGCACATCCAACCTCCCTTTTTGCCTCCAACGGCACCTTGGGATCTCAATGTGGTACTGCAGTTCCTCCAATTGGACTGGTTTGAGCCTTTACATAAGGTGGACGTAAAATATCTTACATGGAAGATCGTCACACTGTTGTCCTTGGCTTCAGCAAGACGTGTGTCAGAGCTGGGGGCTTTGCCTCACAAAAATCCCTATTTAATTTTCCATGAACAGAGCTGAAATCAGAACTCGTCAGCAATTTCTTCCTAAAGTGGTGTCCGCATTTCACATCAACCAACCTATTGTGGTTCCGGTTGTCACCGACACCTCTGCTACTTCAAAGTCTTTGGATGTTGTGAGGACTTTGAAGATGTATGTGAACAGAACAGCTCGTCACAGAAAGACGGACTCGCTGTTTGTTCTTTATGATCCCAATAAGAATGGGTGTCCTGCTTCAAAGCAGACAATTGCACGCTGGATCAGACTTACTATCCAACATGCTTATTCCATGGCAAGTTTGCCATGTCCAAAATCTGTACAGGCCCACTCTACTAGGTCGGTGGGTTCTTCCTGGGCGGCTTTACAGCTCTGCCGAGCAGCTACTTGGTCAGGTTTGAACACGTTTGCTTAGTTCTACAAGTTCGATACTTTGGCCTCTGAAGACCTTCAGTTTGGTCAGTTCTGCAGAACCTTCAGCACTCTCCCACCCGGTTTGGGAGCTTTGGTACATCCCCCATGGTACTAAATGGACCCCAGTATCCTCTAGGACGTAAGAGAATATAGGATTTTAATTACCTACCGGTAAATCTTTTTCTCGTAGTCCGTAGACAATACAGGGCGACCGCCCAGTGCCACTATCCTTATCTATCCTTCTCTCGAAGTATGTCCGTCTCCTCAGGCACAGTTTCCTAGACTGAGTCTGGTAGGAGGGGCATAGAGGGAGGAGCCAGCCCAACTATCAAATTCTTAAATTGCCCATGGCTCCTAGTGGACCCGTCTATAACCCATGGTATAAAATGGACCCCAGTATCCTCTACGGACTACGAGAAAGGGATTTACCGGTAGGTAATTAAAATCCTATTTTTTTATTGTCAAGATATGCAGAAATATGAAATTATATCTTACACGGAAACTTAGCAATATTGAGTAATAGTCCCTGTAATGTTTCCTGTGTGCCAGTCACGGTCTCTGTTGTGCCAGCTACTGTACTATTTTAGACACATAATAAAACAGCATCATCCAGATAATTCATGTAATATGGCAAATTAAATATACATCTGTACCCCAAAATTTTAGGTTAAACCACTGCAGGGAGCTATTTGATAAAGCCTATTAAATCTTTCTTTTTTTGTACAAAACAGAAAGACAACTGTTGTCAGTGCTTGTCATCACCACAACAAATCTGTGTGTATCTAGCAAAACATTTAAGTTTGCAGCCCATCGTCAAGGGACCCCAAGTCTCTGCAAATCCCTAAACTAGCATATATAAAGTATGCGTCACACACCATTATATTGTAGTTAATGCACTCTACTCTCCAGGGATGGACTGGGACTGTATAATACTCCTAGCATTTTAATGTGCGCGTGTGTGTACGAAAAGGGGCTAACGGCAGCGTGCCACGAGTCACAGAGCCTGGCCCCATGGCAAATGGGGCTAGTTACTATGCCGGGCAAATGATCAGAGCACCGGGAGGCAGAGCTGCTTGACCAGCCTTTGTCTATTTGAGCCGAGCAGAGTGGCCAGCCTCGGTCTATTTACGTGGCCTGACCGGTCCATCAACCTATCGGCCCTTCTGGCATTTGCCAGAAGTGACAGATGGGCAATCCTGTTCTGCTCCTCTCAGATACAGGGTAACATACAGATGGTGAGAACTGTTCTGTTACTGGTAGAATGTTGTTTTATGTGTCTGAAAATGATTGTTCTATGAAAGTTATTTTTGCAACATGTAACATTATGGTCATATGTTGCTAAGGTAAATATCTACTACAGTAAATACCCAATAAGTTTGTTTCATTTTTCTAAGTATCCCCTAATATGACTCTGCGTAATTTATCAATAAAAGTGATACTGGCTGACAGGACACGTGCAATCGAATTGGACCTGGTAAAAAGAAAGAAAACATTTCAAAATAAATTAATTGATATAAAATAATATTCTAACAATTATCTGATGTGAAAAATATCTATATTTAAAGTACATTGGGGGTTATTCCGAGTTGTGCGCTCGCTAGCAGATTTTAGCAGCATTGCACACACTAGGCCGCCGCCCTCTGGGAGTGTATCTTAGCTTAGCAGAATAGCGAACGAAAGATAAGCAGAATTGCGAATAGAAAATTCTTAGCAGTTTCTGAGTAGCTCCAGACCTACTCACAGATTGCGATCAGCTCAGGCCGTTTCGTTCCTGGTTTGACGTCACAAACACGCTCTGCGTTCTGCCAGCCACTCCCCCATTTCTCCAGACACTCCCGCGTTTTCTCCTGGCATGCCTGCGTTTTTCCGCACACTCCCAGAAAATGGCCAGTTTTCACCCAGAAACACCCACTTCCTGTCAATCACACTCCGATCACTTCAACGATGAAAAATCTTCGTTCTGACGTGGGTAAATCTACTAAGTTTTGTGTTAAAATACTAACCGCATGCGCACTGCGTACCATACGCATGCGCATTTTTGCCTTAATCGCTCCGTTGCGAAAATAGGCAACGAGCGAACAACTCGGAATGACCCCCTTTATTAATTCCTGATTTTGCCATCCTTAGATGGAAATACCAAAGTGGTGTTGCAGCCTGAAACTTTTCTCTGGTGACACCAATCGCTGGAGGTAAACGTTTGACAGGTAGGGAGAAGCAGTCTCCTTTGGAAACACTCATTGTCCCTGGAGAACTGGATAAAGGACACCTTTTCCATCTGATAAATACAGGTATACCTGTTAATGTTTTAAAATGTTTTGGGCTACTTCTTTGTATGTTCGTTTCTTTACTAATAAAACTATTGTAATTTTTTATTGCATTTAAAAAGCCAAAATCATACGTGAACAGCACCTAGAGCAGGCCTGGCTAACCTGTGGCTTTCCAGCTGTTGTGAGACTACACATCCCAGCATTCCCTGCCACAGATTTAACATTCCAAAATAGCAAAATTTAGCAGTGCATGCTGGGACTTGTAGTTTCACATAGCTGGAGAGCCGCAGGTTGGCAAGGCCTGTCCTAGAGGTACACAAACTACAGTCTGAAACAATGGGCCTAATTCTATCTTCGGAGTGAAGCAAAAAAAAGGGCATGTAACTGTGCACCTAGGCAAACCATGCTACAATGCAAGAGGTGTAAATACATTTACATTTTGTTTTGCATGCAGCATAAACACTGGCTACTTTTGAATGAAGCCCACACACGCAGGCCAGCTTTATTTTTACACAGCAGCTTAGACTTCAGTTTGGACGTGGAAGGCACCAGAGCAAGTTACAGTATGTGGCTATAATACTCTACAGATTGATGGATTACATTGCACAATATCTATATCTATATCTATCTATCTATCTATCTATCTATCTATCTATCTATCTATCTATCTATATATATATATATATATATATATATATATATATATGGGCAAAAACTCTCTTATTGTGCTAATTTAAGGAATTTTCGGAAATAATTAAACCGGCTGCCTTGTCTCTCTGGGATCCCTGTTAGAAGGAACTCAAAAAATAGAAAATGTACAGCAATAGTGGGACTGGCGCCTCGGTGTTCTATCTACAGCCTGCCCCTTATTCCATCTGATACCGATGTGACATGTAAACCCAGAAGGTAATAAGGTATTAGCACGAGGATTAGTGTTAAAAAGTGTATAACTCTTGATACTATTTATTACAAGAATTCATAAAATAAAAAGTCCATAATCACGTAGACAAAGACATTTGAATAAAAATTAACAAGATGGGAAAGGATTTTCCCAATTATAACAACAGCATAAAAGTCTCTGCAGGTGATAATATATAGATGTATGGAAGTCCTTTTTCAGTCTCCTCCTTGTGTTTAGAGGTAGCGGTAAATATAACAGAAACCCAACGCGTTTTGTCTCATGATGAGACTTCATCAGGGGTACATCTACAATCGTAGAACATGGGCCCTCATTCCGAGTTGTTCGCTCGCTAGCCGCTTTTCACAGCAGTACACACGCTAAGCCGCCGCCCTCTGGGAGTTTATCTTAGCTTTGCAGAATTGCGAACGAAGTATTCGCAATATTGCGAAAATATTTTTCTGTGCAGTTTCTGAGTAGCTCGAGACTTACTCTTCCAGTGCGATCAGTTCAGTGCTTGTCGTTCCTGGTTTGACATCACAAACACACCCAGCGTTCGCCCAGACACTCCCCCGTTTCTCAAGCCACTCCCGCGTTTTTCCCAGAAACGGTAGCGTTTTTTCACACACTCCCATAAAACGGCCAGTTTCCGCCCAGAAACACCCACTTCCTGTCAATCACACTCCGATCACCAGAACGAAGAAAAAACCTCCTAATGCCGTGAGTAAAATACCAAACTTCTTAGCAAATTTACTTGACGCAGTCGCAGTGCGAACATTGCGCATGCGCAATTAGCGGAAAATCGCTGCGATGCGAAGAAAATTACAGAGCGAACAACTCGGAATGAGAGCCATGATTTTAAGGATACAGCTTTCTGTATTCATACATGTTTTTAAATACATCAAGAACACTTCAAAAACATAAGCTGATGGAACAATAAAATCCAGAATGAAGGAGAAAGGGGAAAAAGAAGAACGTATGTGAATACAATCAAAGGAAGGACACATACCTTAATATATGAATAATTACCATCTTTGCAATTATAAGGCTGTAAAATGTACAATTCAAGGGCGCTTGTATCAATCAGACAGGTCACTGCACGTTTAAATTTGTGATCCACAATGCCTAGTATTTACCAAAGGATATATATCCATTAAACACCCACACCTTGGTGTATTAATAAATAGACCCACTTGTGCAGAATGAGCAAACACATACCTGATATGAAAAGGAATGACGTGTATCACTTGAATATCACAGTTTTTTGTAAGACAGATTCAACAGTGTTCAACCTAGTAATTTATTAATCCACATTAGTTGCAAAGCTTAAAGAACATCGATACAAAAATTTGTAGTGATGCCCCCATTCGTTAGCACCACTCTGTACAATAAAAAAGCTAATTAATTAGTATATATTAAGGTCCAAGACCTACAATATATGCAGAGAATTGCTTGTTTTACCAAGGGTCAATATTTACCTATTATATCATATGATACCAATCCATAGTCAAGAAAAGATAAATGGAGCCATAATCAGGATAAAGGCCCTCATTCCGAGGTGATTGCTAGCTGCCGTTGTTCGCAGCACAGCGGTCAGGCTAAAAATTGGCACTTCTGCGCATGCGTATGGGGCGCAGTGTGCACGCGCGACATACTTTCACAAAAGACAATGCAGTTTCACACAAGGACTAGCGACGCTTTTCAGTCGCACTGCTGATCGGTGAGTGATTGACAGGAAGTGGGTGTTTCTGGGTGGTAACTGGCCGTTTTCGGGGAGTGTGTGTAAAAACGCAGGCATGCCTGGGGAAAAGGGGGAGTGGCTGGCCGAACGCAGGGCGTGTTTGTCACGTCAAAACAGGAACTAAACAGTCTGAAGTGATCGCTAGCTAGGAGTAAGTCTCGAGCTACTCTGAAAATGGCACAATCTTTTTTTATAGCAATGCTGCGATCCTTTCGTTCGCACTTCTGCCAAGCTAAGATTCCCGGTGGGCCGACGCACCCATGGGGGCCGGTTTTGTTTGAGGACATGGGGTCCTTTTTATAGACATAATGAATAAGATGCAAAATAATTTGCATATATGAAAATGACTTTGCCACTTAGCCTGTGATTGCAGATGATCTAGTGTATGCTCTGTCTGCCTGCTTGGGTGACATATAAGATTGAGTGAATAGTGATTAGGATACGGTTGATGTAATAAGCAAGAAAATATATCTTTCATCTAGAATGATATAGTTTCCTAAATTCTGAAGGTGTATCATATAATGTGTTCACAATATTTAATTTTAGTTCTTTTTAATTTCCCCCTTGGTGCGGGACATGCCCACTATCTGGAAAGTCTTGGGGGGAGGGTGCTGCTGCCATGGCTCATGGCTAGACCTTACACCTCTGGTGCTGCCCATGTGGGGCCACTAGTACAAATTTTTCCAGGGCCGCTTTTTGTTCCCAATCCACCCCTGTTCCCAGTAGGCAGCGGCTTAGCGTTTGCACTGCTGCTAAAAGCAGCTAGCGAGCGATCAACTCGGAATGAGGGCCAAAGTCCAAAAGTATATTGTAAAAAAGCAATGAAAACCAGTACCCAAAAGCTTCTTACCACTTGTTTTGATGTCAATGGATATCCCAAATGTGCATAGTTAGTTAGGGGGCATGGTACTTCCTTATAAAGGGAAGGGCTAGTGACATCACTTCCCCTATTTTCTGATTGGTGCATAGTTCACTATAATTAAACCTTTATATTTAATGCCACGGCATCACAGATAATCTGATGCCGATTAGAATAGAGGTTAATACATATAAATAGAATAAAGCCGTTTTAATAAGCTTGATAAACATGAAGAAAAGTGTTAAATTATAAAATCACCCCATAATGCATTGCAGACTCCCATAGTGCCTAAAGAATGATTGACATATAAAGGGACCAATCTCAGATAAGACAGGGGAGAAGGCGGAATTTGTGTATCCACTAGATAAACGTTGAGCTTATATATATTAAACTGTAGGTTGGTAAATCATCTGAGTGACCTGAGCGATGCCGGACAAGTAAGTCTATGCAGAGTCTATCCTGTTGGTGATCAGCATCTTGAACTACTGTATGCGGTGGACTGGACAAGCCGGTCACAGCCTTACACGGTGAGTGCTGGGGCATGCTGAGACCATCACAATCTGTAGGGTCTCTTTCTCTGCTCTGTATCATTCAATAATTGGGGAGGGGAGGTTGAGGGCGGGACCGTCCATACACTGACTGGGAAAAGGGGGAGATTTGGCATAAACTGACTGGGGGGTGGGATTTGGCATACACTGACTGGCTGGGGGGCGGGAATTGGCATACACTGACTGGGCGGGGGATTTGGCATACACTGATTGGGGGTTTAGTACTCACTGTGGAGTTTTTGGCATAAACTGACTGACTGGGGGGGATTTGGCATACACTGACTGACTGACAGGGGAGGGTTTGGCATACACTGACTGACTGACAGGGGAGGGTTTGGCATATACTGACTGACTGACAAGGGAGGGTTTGGCATACACTGACTGACAGGGGAGGGTTTGGCATACACTGACTGACTGACATGGGAGGGTGTGGTATACACTGACTGAATGACAGGGGAGGGTTTGGCATACACTGACTGACAGGGGAGGGATTTGGCATACACTGACTGAATGACAGGGGAGTACTTGGCATGCGCTGACTGAGAAGGATTTAGCTTACACTGACTGACTTGGGGGGAGGAGGGGAATTGAGGTTAGTAACCCCCAAATCGGTGCCTTGTTTAAGGCTTCATGAGGTCTAAATCCACCTCTGCAGGAGTCCTGACAGGGTCTTAAAAGAAAAGTAAGAAATGTTACAAGAACAGTTACTTTTGATTGATAGAACTCATCAGTGCTGTTCCTATGTGAAAGCTTACAAACGTACACATCATAAAAGCATTGTTACTTTAGAAATATGAGTTGAGTTTTCATTTACCGTCAGTATTCTTATTTTTGAGTTAAGTTCCACTGTTAGAGTGATTTTTACTGTAATGTAGCCACTAAGGGGTTAGAATACATTTCCTGCTGTCCACATAACTGATGGAAATGGTTCTTTGAATCCCTGGTTGAAGACTGGAAGCTTCGTGCAATATGGGTGGGAGGTGTGAGAAGTTCTTTGGAGTCTGAAGATTGAGGGCAAGTGACAGATTGATATGAAATTCCTATTTAGCAGATGATATATATACACCCCTTCTCTTGTTGACCCAGAGTCCCCTGCATGACATTATGCAGAGTGCAATCAGCATATAAGCATTCATGTAGACTGAGGCCTGAAGCTTCTTGTTTGGGAGAGAGTTAATTTCACAATTATAGCTACATTTATAAAAGTTCCGTGTAATAGCACAGTATGTGTTAAGTAGAGCATTTAATATTCAATGTGTCAAATTCACATTTTCACAGATTCAACTATTAAATGAATGTTTTAGGGACACAGATACATTCTAACAAACAGAGAAAGTATGAAATCAGAAAGATGAAGAAATGGAGACAGGACAGAGATATGATCAGTCGCTCACATTACCTGCAATTTCATTTAAATGTAAAGATGGAATATACGCTTGCTGATCCGAGATACGCAGACTCTTATCTAGATTGTAACCTTTATTGTAAGCAGGAATGTGTTGTAGAGATTACAAATAGTCTCATTGGTGTAATGAGTGGAAGCAGATCATGCACACAGCACTCTCATATCCATATTTCAAACAATCAGCTCCTAATCCAGAGAAGGAACCCAGGAATAGGGGAAATTGGTTTGCCTAATCTGGTGAGCATATAATATTGCATATTAAATATTGTTTACTAGCTGTTCTACCCATTCTTTGCACGGGAGTTTCTGATTTTCACGGTTGTAAATATAAATGAGTGTTAAAAATTTGGTAAATCTATACAGATGTAAATTTGAGACGTCTTAATGTAAGTAAATATTTATCCATGGATCTTGGCGTTACCCGAGGAGCACCCGTAGCAGATACGATAAAAAGTGACAGGACCATTTTTGTAGTTTACTAAATTCTACACACTGGAGGTGTAATCCAAATTTTGATCCGATTGTCCGTTTGGGCGTTCTCGTTCACGCAACGCAAGTTACGCATCGGTAATCACGTCATTATGTCAACCCCCTTTTCATCCCCTTAGGGAAGGCTTATTAAAATTCTAATTACGTAGTTTTCTATTTTCCACCTGCACCTATGTTACATTTCAGCTTCCTAACATATCGGGAAGTAAGAGAATTAGTGATGAGTCAGTTAGTTAGTTAGTCAGTCAGTCAGTCAGTCAGTCAGTGAGTAAGTGAGGGCTTTCACATTTATATACTGTATATATAGACTATTAAAATATTACATAAGGGTCTATTTACTAAGCCTTGGGTGTCGATCCTATTAGCAATGATGATTTTGCAGGTCGCGGTAGAGGCCGCAGTTTACAGCAGCCCGAATTCGCACAAAAGTGCTCATTGCCCCATAGGGCTCTGAGCACTTTGGTGTGAATTCAGCCCGAAATCAGCCTGCGGAGTGTACGAGATCAGGTGCCGTTGCAGGTGTTTAAACATCGCGGCAATGGCACATTGCATCCTTCGCGGGTAATAGGATCGACCTCTTGGATGGAGATTAAGGGATCTATTCATGAAGCAGTGAAAAGCCTGGAGAAGTGAGCCTGTGGAGAAGTTGCCCATGGCAACCAATCAGCTGCTCTGTACAATTGTATAGTATGCAAATTATAAATGTTACTTCAATGCTGATTGGTTGACGTGGGCAACTTCTCCACTGGCTCACTTCACTATTTTCACTGCTTCATGAATATACCCCTAAGTGGCTGGAGATAAGTACCAGCCAATCAGCTCCTAACTGACATGTTACAGGCTGTTTTTGAAACATGACAGGAGCTGGTTGGTTGGTACTTTATCTCCGTCCACTTTATCACTCTTGAAGGATTAGTACATAGACTCTATAGTCTTTAATATTAGGTTGTTGTTGTTTTTTTATATGTCTTTAATATTAAATGTATTGATTTATTAGTAACATACAATTGATTATTTGCAAGCAGTACAATCTATGGCAGTGTTTCTAAACTGGAAGCAATGGCACCATGAGAAACCTCAAGGCATTTGCTTGCCGCCCCTCGCCGCCCATTGCAGTGATGTTGATCGCATATGTACTAACATGCGATTAACATTGCGATGTGGTAACGGAGGCCCCCCGCGATACCTGTGAGGTGGTGTGTGGCGTCTGCGGCAGGGGGGGCGGCGGAGGCATCGGGTTGTGACGGCCGGAGATATGAAGCCCATAGGCTTCTATAGGGTATTGCTATCCAAAGATGGCGATGCCCTCAGGGGCGATAATGCAGCGGACAGGGGTTAGTACATACAAAAATGCGATAAAACAGGGGTTTTATTGCATTTTCCCTTTGGTACATCCCACCCACAGAGAGGTAGGGTAGCCTACAGTCATTCAAACAGGCAGAACTGCTTATTGTGTGCCTGTCATGTCCACCAACTTCTGGCTTTAAACTAGTGATGTGCACCGGAAATTTTTCGGGTTTTGTGTTTTGGTTTTGGATTCAGTTCCGCGGCCGTGTTTTGGATTCAGACGCGTTTTGACAAAACCTCCCTGAAAATTTTTTGTCGGATTCGGGTGTGTTTTGGAGTCGGGTGTTTTTTTACAAAAACCCTCAAAAACAGCTTAAATCATAGAATTTGGGGGTCATTTTGATCCCATAGTATTATTAACCTCAATAACCATAATTTACACTCATTTTCAGTCTATTCTGAACACCTCACACCTCACAATATTATTTTTAGTCCTAAAATTTGCACCGAGGTCGCTGGATGGCTAAGCTAAGCGACACAAGTGGCCGACACAAACACCTGGCCCATCTAGGAGTGGCACTGCAGTGTCAGGCAGGATGGTACTTAAAAAAAATAGTCCCCAAACAGCACATGATGCAAAGAAAAAAAGAGGCACACCAAGGTCGCTGTGTGACTAAGCTAAGCAACACAAGTGGCCGACACAAACACCTGGCCCATCTAGGAGTGGCACTGCAGTGTCAGGCAGGATGGCACTTCAAAAAAATAGTCCCCAAACAGCACATGATGCAAAGAAAAAAAGAGGCGCACCAAGGTCGCTGTGTGACTAAGCTAAGTGACACAAGTGGCCGACACAAACACCTGGCCCATCTTGGAGTGGCACTGCAGTGTCAGGCAGGATGGCACTTCAAAAAAATAGTCCCCAAACAGCACATGATGCATAGAAAAATGAAAGAAAAAAGAGGTGCAAGATGGAATTGTCCTTGGGCCCTCCCACCCACCCTTATGTTGTATAAACAGGACATGCACACTTTAACGAACCCATCATTTCAGCGACAGGGTCTGCCACACGACTGTGACTGAAATGACTGGTTGGTTTGGGCCCCCACCAAAAAAGAAGCAATCAATCTCTCCTTGCACAAACTGGCTCTACAGAGGCAAGATGTCCACCTCATCATCATCCTCCGATTCCTCACCCCTTTCACTGTGTACATCCCCCTCCTCACAGATTATTAATTCGTCCCCACTGGAATCCACCATCTCAAATCCCTGTGTACTTTCTGGAGGCAATTGCTGCTGGTGAATGTCTCCACGGAGGTATTGATTATAATTCATTTTGATGAACATCATCTTCTCCACATTTTCTGGAAGTAACCTCGTACGCCGATTGCTGACAAGGTGAGCGGCTGCACTAAACACTCTTTCAGAGTACACACTGGAGGGAGGGCAACTTAGGTAGAATAAAGCCAGTTTGTGCAAGGGCCTCCAAATTGCCTCTTTTTCCTGCCAGTATACGTACGGACTGTCTGACGTGCCTACTTGGATGCGGTCACTCATATAATCCTCCACCATTCTTTCAATGCAGTGACAGTAGACGAAATGTCAGTAATCGTTGGCAGGTCCTTCAGTCCGGACCAGATGTCAGCACTCGCTCCAGACTGCTCTGCATCACCGCCAGCGGGTGGGCTCGGAATTCTTAGCCTTTTCCTCGCACCCCCAGTTGCGGGAGAATGTGAAGGAGGAGCTGTTGACGGGTCACGTTCCGCTTGACTTGACAATTTTCTCACCAGCAGGTCTTTGAACCTCTGCAGACTTGTGTCTGCTGGAAAGAGAGATACAACGTAGGTTTTAAATCTAGGATCGAGCACGGTGGCCAAAATGTAGTGCTCTGATTTCAACAGATTGACCTTCCGTGAATCCTGGTTAAGCGAATTAAGGGCTCCATCCACAAGTCCCACATGCCTAGCGGAATCGCTCCGTTTTAGCTCCTCCTTCAATGTCTCCAGCTTCTTCTGCAAAAGCCTGATGAGGGGAATGACCTGACTCAGGCTGGCAGTGTCTGAACTGACTTCACGTGTGGAAAGTTCAAAGGGTTGCAGAACCTTGCACAACATTGAAATCATTCTCCACTGCGCTTGAGTCAGGTGCATTCCCCCTCCTTTGCCTATATCGTGGGCAGATGTATAGGCTTGAATGGCCTTTTGCTGCGCCTCCATCCTCTGAAGCATATAGAGGTTTGAATTCCACCTCGTTACCACCTCTTGCTTCAGATGATGGCAGGGCAGGTTCAGGAGTGTTTGCTGGTGCTCCAGTCTTCGGCACGCGGTGGCTGAATGCCAAAAGTGGCCCGCAATTCTTCGGGCCACCGACAGCATCTCTTGCACGCCCCTGTCGTTTTTTAAATAATTCTGCACCACCAAATTCAATGTATGTGCAAAACATGGGACGTGCTGGAATTTGCCCAGATGTAATGCACGCACAATATTGCTGGCGTTGTCCGATGTCACAAATCCCCAGGAGAGTCCAATTGTGGTAAGCCATTCTGCAATGATGTTCCTCAGTTTCCGTAAGAGGTTGTCAGCTGTGTGCCTCTTCTGGAAAGCGGTGATACAAAGTGTAGCCTGCCTAGGAACGAGTTGGCATTTGCGAGATGCTGCTACTGGTGCCGCCACTACTGTTCTTGCTGCGGGAGGCAATACATCTACCCAGTGGGCTGTCACAGTCATATAGTCCTGAGTCTGCCCTGCTCCACTTGTCCACATGTCCGTGGTTAAGTGGACATTGGGTACAACTGCAGTTTTTAGGACACTGGTGACTCTTTTTCTGACGTCTGTGTACATTTTCGGTATCGCCTGCCTAGAGAAATGGAACCTAGATGGTATTTGGTACCGGGGACACAGTACCTCAATCAAGTCTCTAGTTGCCTGTGAATTAACGGTGGATACCGGATGCACGTTTTTCACCACCCAGGCTGACAAGACCTGAGTTATCCGCTTTGCAGCAGGATGACTGCTGTGATATTTCATCTTCCTCGCAAAGGATGTTGGACAGTCAATTGCTTACTGGAAGTAGTACAAGTGGTCTTCCGACTTCCCCTCTGGGATGACGATCGACTCCCAGCAGCAACAACAGCAGCGCCAGCAGCAGTAGGCGTTACATTTAAGGATGCATTGGAGGAATCCCAGGCAGGAGAGGACTCGTCATACTTGCCAGTGACATGGCCTGCAGTACTATTGGCTTTCCTGTGTAAGGTGGAAATTGACACTGAGGGAGTTGGTGGTGTGGTTTGCAGGAGCTTGGTTACAAGAGGAAGGGATTTAGTGGTCAGTGGACTGCTTCCGCTGTCATCCAAAGTTTTTGAACTTGTCAATGACTTCTGATGAATGCGCTCCAGGTGACGTATAAGGGAGGATGTTCCTAGGTGGTTAACGTCCTTACCCCTACTTATTACAGCTTGACAAAGGCAACACACGGCTTGACACCTGTTGTCCGTATTTGTGTTGAAATAATTCCACACCGAAGAGGTGATTTTTTTTGTATTTTGACCCGGCATGTCAATTGCCATATTCGTCCCACGGACAACAGGTGTCTCCCCGGGTGCCTGAGTTAAACAAACCACCTCACCATCAGAATCCTCCTTGTCAATTTCCTCCCCAGCGCCAGCAACACCCATATCCTCATCCTGGTGTACTTCAACAGTGACATCTTCAATTTGACTATCAGGAACTGGACTGCGGGTGCTCCTTCCAGCACTTGCAGGGGGCGTGCAAATGGTGGAAGGTGCAAGCTCTTCCCGTCCAGTGTTGGGAAGGTCAGGCATCGCAACCGACACAATTTGACTCTCCTTGGGGATTTGTGATTTAGAAGAACGCACAGTTCTTTGCTGTGCTTTTGCCAGCTTAAGTCTTTCATTTTTCTAGCGAGAGGATGAGTGCTTCCATCCTCATGTGAAGCTGAACCACTAGCCATGAACATAGGCCAGGGCCTCAGCCGTTCCTTGCCACTCCGTGTCATAAATGGCATATTGGCATGTTTACGCTTCTCCTCAGATGCTTTTAATTTAGATTTTTGGGTCATTTTACTGAACTTTTGTTTTTTGGATTTTACATGCTCTCTACTATGACATTGGGCATCGGCCTTGGCAGACGACGTTGATGGCATTTCATCATCTCGGCCATGACTAGTGGCAGCAGCTTCAGCACGAGGTGGAAGTGGATCTTGATCTTTCCCTATTTTAACCTCCACATTTTTGTTCTCCATTTTTTAATGTGTGGAATTATATGCCAGTATCAATAGCAATGGCCTACTACTATATATACTGCGCACAACTGTAATGCACCACAGGTATGGATGGATAGTATACTTGACGACACAGAGGTAGGTAGAGCAGTGGCCTTCCGTACCGTACTGCTATATATACTGGTGGTCACTGTCAGCAAACTGCAAAAGTAAAATGCACCACAGGTATAGAATCTAGATGGATAGTATACTTGACGACACAGAGGTAGGTAGAGCAGTGGCCTTCCGTACCGTACTGCTATATATACTGGTGGTCACTGTCAGCAAACTGCAAAACTAAAATGCACCACAGGTATAGAATCTAGATGGATAGTATACTTGACGACACAGAGGTAGGTAGAGCAGTGGCCTTCCGTACCGTACTGCTATATATACTGGTGGTCACTGTCAGCAAACTGCAAAACTAAAATGCACCACAGGTATAGAATCTAGATGGATAGTATACTTGACACAGAGGTAGGTAGAGCAGTGGCCTTCCGTACCGTACTGCTATATACTGGTGGTCACTGTCAGCAAAACTCTGCACTGTACTCCTCCTATATAATACAGCTGCTCCCCAGTCCCCACAATTAAGCAGTGTGAGCACAGATATATGCAGCACACTGAGCACAGATATGGAGTGTTTTTCAGGCAGACAACGTATACTGGTGGTCACTGTCAGCAAAACTCTACACTGTACTCCTCCTATAAAATATACTGGTGGTCCCCAGTCCCCACAATAAAGCAGTGTGAGCACAGATATATGCAGCACACTGAGCACAGATATGGAGTGTTTTTCAGGCAGACAACGTATACTGGTGGTCACTGTCAGCAAAACTCTGCACTGTACTCCTCCTATATAATATACTGGTGGTCCCCAGTCCCCACAATAAAGCAGTGTGAGCACAGATATATGAAGCACACTGAGCACAGATATGGAGTGTTTTTCAGGCAGACAACGTATACTGGTGGTCACTGTCAGCAAAACTCTGCACTGTACTCCTCCTATATAATACAGCTGCTCCCCAGTCCCCACAATTAAGCAGTGTGAGCACAGATATATGCAGCACACTGAGCACAGATATGGAGTGTTTTTCAGGCAGACAACGTATACTGGTGGTCACTGTCAGCATAAACTCTGCACTGTACTCCTCCTATATAATATACTGGTGGTCCCCAGTCCCCACAATAAAGCAGTGTGAGCACAGATATATGCAGCACACTGAGCACAGACATGAAGTGTTTTTCAGGCAGACAACGTATACTGGTGGTCACTGTCAGCAAAACTCGGCACTGTACTCCTCCTATATAATACAGCTGCTCCCCAGTCCCCACAATTAAGCAGTGTGAGCACAGATATATGCAGCACACTGAGCACACATATGGAGTGTTATTCAGGCAGGCATCGTATACTGGTGGTCACTGTCAGCAAAACTCTGCACTGTACTCCTCCTATATAATACAGCTGCTCCCCAGTCCCCACAATTAAGCAATAAGCACAAATATTTGCAATGCATCAACATTAATAAACGGAGAGGATGACAGCCACGTCCTCTCCCTAACATTTCCAATGCACGAGTGAAAATGGTGGCGATGCGCGGCTGCTTATATAGAATCCGAATCTCGCGAGAATCCGACAGCGGGATGACGACGTTCGGGCGCGCTCGGATTAACCGAGCCATACGGGAGAATCCGAGTATGCCTCGGACCCGTGTAAAATGGGTGAAGTTCGGGGGGGTTCGGTTTCCGAGGAACCGAACCCGCTCATCACTACTTTAAACTAGAGATGAGCGGGTTCGGTTTGTCAAAATCTGAACCCCCAGAACTTCACCTATTTTACACGGGTCCGAGGCAGCCTCGGATCTTCCCGCCTTGCTCGGTTAACCCGAACGAGGATGAACGTCATCATCCCGCTGTCGGATTCTCGCGAGATTCGTATTCCATATAAAGAGCCGCGCATTGCCGCCATTTTCACTCGTGCATTGGAGATTGAACGGAGAGGACGTAGCTACGTTCTCTGCCTGAAAAGCTCCATATCTGTGCTCAGTGTGCTGCAAATATCTGTGCTCAGTGTGCTGCAAATATCAGTGCTCAGTGTGCTGCAAATATCTACGTTCTCTGCCTGAAAACGCTCCATATCTGTGCTCAGTGTGCTGCAAATATCTACGTTCTCTGCATGAAAAGCTCCATATCTATGCTCAGTGTGCTGCAAATATCTGTGCTCAGTGTGCTGCATTGTGGGGACCACCAGAATATAATTATAGTACAGTACAGTAGGCCATTGCTGTATCTTGCAGCTCCGTGTCAGACTCAGTTCTAGACAGTACCCTGATCATCAGTGCTCAATATCTGCTGCATTGTTGTGTGACCAGTATATATATATTATATATAGTAGTACAGTGCAGCATTTTGGTGACCACCAGTATTGTAGTACAGTACAGTAGGCCATTGCTGTATCTTGCAGCTCCGTGTCACTGCAAGTATTCATATATGTGCTGCATTGTTGTGAGCAGTATATATAGTAGTACAGTGCAGCATTTTGGTGACCAACAGTATATAGTTGTACAGTACAGTAGTCCATTGCTGTATCTTTCAGCTCTGTGTCACTGCAAGTATCCATATCTGTGCTGCATTGTTGTGAGCAGTATATATAGTAGTACAGTGCTGCATTTTGGTGACCAACAGTATATAGTTGTACAGTACAGTAGTCCATTGCTGTATCTTTCAGCTCCGTGTCACTGCAAGTATCCATATCTGTGCTGCATTGTTGTGAGCAGTATATATAGTAGTGCGGTGCAGCATTTTGGTGACCAACAGTATATAGGTGTACAGTACAGTGGTCCATTGCTGTATCTTGCAGCTCCGTGTCACTGCAAGTATCCATATCTGTGCTGCATTGTTGTGAGCAGTATACTGTATATAGTAGTACAGTGCAGCATTTTGGAGACCAACAGTATATAGTTGTACAGTACAGTAGGCCATTGCTATTAATATATAATATTACAGGCATATAATTCCACACATTAAAAAATGGAGAACAAAAATGTGGAAGGTGAAATAGGGAAAGATCAAGATCCACTTCCACCTAGCGCTGAAGTTGCTGCCACTAGTCATGGCAGAGACGATGAAATGCCATCAACGTCGTCTGCCAAGGCCGATGCCCAATGTCATAGTAGAGAGCATGTAAAATCCAAAAAACAAAAGTTCAGTAAAATAACCTAAAAATCTAAATTAAAAGCGTCTGAGAAGAAGCGTAAACTTGCCAATATGCCATTTACGACACGGAGTGGCAAGGAACGGCTGAGGCCCTGGCCTATGTTCATGGCTAGTGGTTCAGCTTCACCTGAGGATGGAAGCACTCATCCTCCAGCAAGAAAAATTAAAAGAGTTAAGCTGGCAAAAGCACAGCAAAGAACTGTGCGTTCTTCTAAATCACAAATCCCCAAGGAGAGTCTAATTGTGTCGGCGGTTGTGATGCCTGACCTTCCCAACACTGGATGGGCAGAGGTGGCTTCTTCCACCATTTGCACGCTCCCTGCAAGTGCTGGAAGGAGCACCCACAGTCCAGTTCCTGATAGTCAAATTGAAGATGTCACTGTTGAAGTACACCAGGATGAGGATATGGGTGTTGCTGGCGCTGAGGAGGAAATTGACAAGGAGGATTCTGATGGTGAGGTGGTTTGTTTAAGTCAGACACCCGGGGAGACACCTGTTGTCCGTGGGATGAATATGACCATTGACATGCCTGGTCAAATTACAAAAAAAATCACCTCTTCGGTGTGGAATTTTTTTAACAGAAATGCGAACAATGGGTGTCAAGCCGTGTGTTGCCTTTGTCAAGCTGTAATAAGTAGGGGTAAGGACGTTAACCACCTCGGAACATCCTCCCTTATACGTCACCTGGAGCGCATTCATCAGAAGTCATTGACAAGTTCAAAAACTTTGGGTGACAGCGGAAGCAGTCCACTGACAACTAAATCCCTTCTTCCTCTTGTACCCAAGCTCCTGCAAACCACACCACCAACTCCCTCCGTGTCAATTTCCTCCTTAGACAGGAACGCCAATAGTCCTGCAGGCCATGTCACTGGCAAGTCTGATGAGTCCTCTCCTAACTGGGATTCCTCCGATGGATCCTAGAGTGTAACGCCTACTGCTGCTGGCGCTGCTGTTGTTGCTGCTGGGAGTCAATCGTCATCCCAGAGGGGAAGTTGGAAGACCACTAGTACTACTTCCACTAAGCAAGTGACTGTACAACAGTCCTTTGCGAGGAGGATGAAATATCACAGCAGTCATCCTGTTGCAAAGCGGATAACTCAGGCCTTGGCAGTTGTGTTGGTGCTAGACGTGTGTCCGATATCCACCGTTAGTTCACAGGGACTTACAGAATTTCTTGAGGTAGTGTGTCCCCGGTACCAAATGCCATCTAGGTTCCACTTCACTAGGCAGGTGATAGTGAGATTTACCAATTAATATCAGTGATTTATAATTAATTATTAATTACAGTGATCTTGCCAAATGATTCCAGGGATTTTGTCTTTTTCTTCCAGTGATTTGGACCAATAATACCATTGATTAGAACGAATAATTCCTGTGATTTTGTCATTTTCTTCCAGGATTTGGACCAATAATACCATTGATTAGAACGAATAATTCCTGTGATTTTGTCATTTTCTTCCAGTGATTTGGAACAACAATACCATTGATTAATTCCTGTGATATTGAGGTGGTTGTGTCGCTTAGCTTAGCTTAGCCGTCCAGTGACCACAGTGCACCTCTTTTTCTCTTTTCTTTGCATCATGTGCTGTTTGAGGCCAATTTTTTTTAAGTGCCATCTTGTCTGACACTGCAGTGCCACTCCTAGATGGGCCAGGTGTTTGTGTCGGCCACTTGTGTCGCTTAGCTTAGTCATCCAGCAACCTCGGTGCAAATTTTAGGACTAAAAATAGTATTGGGAGGTGTGAGGTGTTCAGAATAGACTGGAAATGAGTGGAAATTATGGTTATTGAGGTTAATAATACTATAGGATCAAAATTACCCCCAAATTCTATGATTTAAGCTATTTTTGAGGGGTTTTTGAAAAAAAACACCCGAATCCAAAACACACCCGAATCCGACAAAAATTTTTAAGGGATGTTTTACCAAAACGCGTCCGAATCCAAAACACGGCCGCGGAACCGAATCCAAATCCCAAAACACAAAACCCGAAAAATTTCCGGTGCACATCTCTACTTTAAACACACAGGGGTAAATTTACTAAGATGGGAGTTCTATTTAAGATGGGATGTTTGTCAAAATACCGACAGCAATTGACCGACGGTCAAAATCCCGACAAGTTCAAAATCCCGACATGATCAAAATACTGACATTTAAAATACCGACAAGGTAAAAAAAATACCGACATTTATAATGTAGACAGGTCAAAAAGTCGACATAAGTTTTTCATGATTTTTCATTGAAACCGACTTGTTCATATTTTACCATCCTAGTGGACCTGGAGGGGGAATATAATAGTGTGCCGAGCACAGTGAGGCACCGTACCCGAAGCGAGGGGACGCGGTACACTTATATGGTGTCCATGTCGACCTATGTCGACATACACCACACAAAAAACCAATGGGAAAAACTGTGTCGGCATTTTGACCTGTCAACATTTTACATGTCAGTATTTTGACATTGTCGGTATTTTAAATGTCGGTATTTTGTCCATGTCGGGATTTTGACCATCGGTCAATTGCTGTTGGGATTTTGAACGTCGGGATTTTGATTTGTAGGTATTTCATACCGATCCCTGTTGTGTAGGACCATTGCATCTATTGGGGATCCTGGTAGGCTTATAAATCTCCCATGGCACTCGTCTATATGAATAATCCGGTGTGTAATTTCTTTGTCCCTTCAAATATTTCAGAAATGTTTAATAATTCAATAAGGAATATGATCAAATGTATACTCTGGGAAATATTTATAACACCAAAAACCAGTATACATGCAAATTACCATAGTCTTCCACTGTTTGTTTTTAGAAATGAATGGTACAGTATGTCATATTAAAGAAAGTAATAAAAAGTATTAGCAGATGCCTACAGTACAAGTTGGTAGATACACAGCGGATGTGATCAAAGAGGTTAGTCCACGTTGATTCCAAACCAGAGTAGATTTTATTGAAAATAATAACAGGATACAGCTTATAGAAGAAACATCAGTCAATATGATAAGGTATCATCTCTTCTGGGCATGCAGTGGTCACTTCCATCGGGTCTGCGCGGCTAATTCAATTCTGCCCTAATTATTTAAAAAAAAAATCCATTGTCTTCTAAAACATGCCTCCTGTTATTTTATTTTAGTATTGTTTATCTTGTAAAAGTTTGAGCATACAAGGACTTAATTTATGCTTTCAATATAAAATATTTGTGCATGCATTAATCATGTAATGTACAGTATTAGCATTGTTATTTAGAGAAAATGGACTACAGTGTGGATTATCAGACTTAATGCATCAAAATGATAAATAATGCAACATCTGACAGAAGAATACAGAGTGAATGGTAATGTAATGTCAACAACAACAACAACAACAGAGCAAAGGCTCTTTGGGAGTATAGTTTCAATTTATATGAAGGTAACAAGCAGGGACGGACTCGGGCTCTGAATCACCCCGGGCGTTAGGGAGTGTCAAGAGGTCAGGCACGCTGCATGCCCCCATTTCCACGGAGACGCATGCTTCGGGCGATGGGGGCAGCTAAACCAGAGAGCCTCAAAATGCTCTGCTCACGGCCTTCCCGGCTCTCTGTGGGACTGGACCAACCCACCAGTCCATCGGCCCTTCTGTCATATGCTAGAAGTGCCAGATGGGCAGTCCGACCCTGGTAACATGTTTCGTAGCCAGGCCGCGGGCAAAACCAATAAATATTTGGTTTCATACAAAGAATACTGTATACAGCATGTAAGTATAGTACAGCTCCCATGAGAGATGTCAATATGAAAGAAAGATACAAATGCAGACCTCCTAACATTGGATAGTTTGGAATCAGGGTGATAGTCATGGCTGCGGCCAGGGCCACCTTGACATATAGGCACACTGGGCCTTGGTGGTAGTCACATAAACAGAGCAGTGCGGCAGCATTCTCAAAGGCCTGAATATTGACTTTGAAATCTCCCACTTCCTCATGTAACAGATATCCTGGAAGAGGAAGGCATCAACCAAATATAGTACAGCACAAACATCACTTACGGGATTACTACCCCCTCACGACGATTAGATATATCTCAACTAGCCATGTCTGCCCATCATTTTCCTGAAGTCAAAGGAATTGTCTGTAGACGTTTGAGGCAGGATTGTCACGAGGCAGAAATCTGGGGAAGGGTACAGAAAAATATCTGCTACTTTGAAGGTCCCAATGAGCACAGTGGCCTACATCATCCGTAAATTGAAGAAGTTCGGAAACACCGTGGGGTAAATTTACTTAGATGGGAGTTCTATGTAAGATGGGATGTTGCCCATAGCAACCAATCAGATTCTGCTTCTCATTTCTCTAGCACCTTCTAGAAGATAATACCTGGAATCTGATTGGTTGCTATGGGCAACATCCCATCTTAAATAGAACTCCCATCTTAGTAAATTTACCCCCAGGACTCTTCCTAGAGCTTGTCGGTCATCTAAACTGAGCGATCGGGGGAGAAGGGCCCTAGTCAGGGAGGTGACCAAGAACCCGATGATCACTCTGTCAGATCTACAGCATTTCTCTGTGGAGAGAGGAGTACCATCCAAAAGGACAACCATCTCTGCAGCAATCTACCAATCAGGCCTGTATGGTAGAGTGGCCAGACGGAAGCCACTCCTTAGTAAAAAGCACATGGCAGCCCATCTGGAAACTGCCAAAATGCACCTGAAGGTATCTCAGACCATGAGAAACAAAATTCTCTGGTTTGATGAGACAAAGATTGAACTCTTTGGCGTGAATGCCAGCATCATGTTTGGAGGAAACCAGGCACCGTTCATCACCAGGCCAATACCATCCCTACAGTGAAGCATGGTGGTGGCAGCATCATGCTGTGGGGATGTTTTTCAGCGGCAGGAACTGGGAGATTAGTTAGGATAGAGGGAAAGATGAATGCAGCAATGTACAGAGACATCCTGGATGACAACCTGTTTCAGAGCGATTTTGACCTCAGACTGAGGCGACAGTTCATCTTTCAGTGGGACAACAACCCTAAGCACACATCCAAGATATCAAAGGAGTGGCTTCAGGACAACTGTGAATGTCCTTGAGTGGCCCAGTCAGAGCCCAGACTTGAATCCGATTGAACATCTCTGGAGAGATCTGAAAATGGCTGTGCACCAACGCTTCCCATTCAACCTGATGGAGCTTGAGAGGTGCTGCAAAGAGGAATGGGCAAAACTGCCCAAAGATAGGTGTGCTAAGCTTGTGGCATTATATTCAAAAAGACTTGGGGCTGTAATTGCTGCCAAAGGTGTATCAACAAAGTATTGAGCAAAGGCTATGAATACTTATGTACATGTGTTTTCTTAGTTTTTTATTTTTAATAAATTAGCCAAAATCTCAAAAAAACTTTTTTCACATTGTCATTATGGGGTATTGTGTGCAGAATTTTGAGGGGAAAATTAATTTATTCCATTTTGGAATAAGGCTGTAACATGACAAAATGTGGAAAAAGTGAAGCGCTGTGAATACTTTCTGGATGCACTGTATATCCATGGTTCAGCACAGATGGTTAATCAAATTGACTGAAGTGCTAATTAAGTCACCTGTGTCCAAGCATGAAAAAACATAAAACCTGGACTGTTGGGGTGCCTTGAAGACCGCGTTTGAAAACCTCTGATTTAGAGGCACGAGGCACTGGTACCTCAACATACACATAACTCTCTCTACATGGGCCTATAGATTGGGACATACAGCCAGATGTGTATATACACATGGCCCCTTATAAGGTCTATAGATACGCACTGTTGTTTGTTGTATTGTCTACCCTTTCCCTTGTATGTCCACTCTATGTTGCCAATATTTTATAATCTATAATAAGGACACCACCGCCACCCTTAATACGGAACCCACTAACTGGAACGCATAACGCGGAAGTCACCAGCACAGTGGAACACGTCAGCCACTATAAGTACGCAGACAGGCAGGGGATCGAGTTATCCAGCATCCAGATGAAGCCTGCCAAAGGCGAAACGCATTGAATGCTGAACACATCGATCCCCAGCAGCACCGTGAAGCGCTTCCAACGGCCTGCCCGGGAGCTCTGCCAGCAGATTCCCCGCCTGACCACACTAGCGGCCACCATCTACAGACACCAATTAGACAACCAAGCCCCTGATGAAACCTTATTTAAATAGTCCTGAAAACATATTCCTAATGGCAGTGCTAAGGAAAGGTCATTTTCTTGAGTTTTGCACAAAAAATATAACTAAATAAACCCCCAAAAGACAAGATAACATGGGGAAGGGTTGTGTCTCCTCACTTATATCTTCATATTAGGTTAACTTTAACACACATTAGATCTTTTTTCCCATTAAAATAACTTTTGTGATGGGAAATTTTTCAGGCCCATTGTGGGGACCAATATCTTGAAGTGTAACATAAATTGGGATAAGTCTCAGTATCAGAGACGTGGGGAGACGCTCTCTGCACAGTAATACATTTGCCTATTGACATTTGTGGAGATTAACTCTCAAATTGCTAAGCATAACACTCAAAAACCTGGGTACACCGTTGCTCCCACCAACACATTTGTATATGTGATTTAATCCATACTACCCATTTATGTTTTTATATGTATTTGATATCTACTGTTTCAGCACATGTACCCCAAGTTTACAAATATAAGTAAAGGAATAATTATACATACTGCATTATTCTTTATTTTACACACACACACACACACACACACACACACACACACACACACACACACACACACACTAGGGCAAGAGCGCGATCTCGATTTTTTTAAAATTTCCTACATACTATAGGTTGGGTAAACCTTGCAGTCCGCTGCTCAGTCCACTCCATTAATATATTTCCAAGTGTGCACTGGTACTGGAGGTACTTCAGACCAGCTATTTTGTGTAACCCTAATCAATGGGCTGCAAGCAAGAAGCCCAACCCTCTGAAATGACTCGTGGCTCCTGGGAGAGTAGAGTGATCTGGGACTCCTCCTTGCACTCCATCTCTCCCCTGCAGCATCACACCACCCTGGAATTTATCCAGTGCTATGCAATGTAATTAGGACCCTGGGGAGAAACAGCTGTGGCAGACATCAGGGCATAGGAGTATGTTGTAGTGTAGTTTAACGTAGAAATTAATTTGCCATTACTGTTATGTAATAAATACATACTGTGCTTCCCTTATCTAACACCTCACAGTACAATGACATGTTCTCTCACAAATTACTCACCACTTCTTATTTGTATCCACACAGACAATAAATAATGTAACAAGGGTGCAAGAAAAGTCTTATGTTGCAGGAACACCAACCATTACTAAAGATGTAAAAATAGGATTTTAATACCTACCGGTAAATCCTTTTCTATGAGTCCTAGAGGATGTTAGGGACACCAAAAGAACCATGGGGTTTATACCAAAGCTCTATAGCTGGCGGGAGAGTGCGGATGACTCTGCAGCACCGATTGACCAAACTTAAGGTCCTCATCGGCCGAGGTATCAAACTTGTCAAATTTAGCAAATGTGTTTGACCCCGACCAAGTAGCAGCTCGGCAAAGTTGCAATGCCGAGACACCCCGGGCAGCCGTCCAGGACGAGCCCACCTTTCTAGTGGAATGGGCCTTCAACGATTTTGGCAACGGCAAACCTGCCGTGGAATGAGCCTGCTGAATTGTTTGACATATCCAGCGGGCAATGGTCTGCTTGGAAGCAGGACACCCAATCTTATTGGGAGCATACAGGACAAACAGAGGCTCTGTTTTCCTAACTGGAGCCATTCTGGCGACATAAATTTTCAAAGCTCTGAACACATCTAGAGACTTTTCCTCAGCCAAAGCGCCAGTAGCCACTGGCACCAGAATAGGTTGGTTAATATGAAAAGAGGAAACCACCTTCGGCAGAAATTGTTGCCGAGTTCTCAACTCTGCTCTATCTTCATGGAAGATCAAATAAGGGCTCTTGTGAGACAAGGCCGCTAACTCAGACACCCAACTTGCGGATGCCAATGCCAACAAAATGACAACCTTCCAAGTGAGGAATTTCAATTCCACTTTACGTAAAGGTTCAAACCAATGTGATTGAAGGAATGTCAATACCACATTAAGGTCCCAAGGTGCCACAGGGGGGACACAAAGGGAGGTTGGATGTGCAAGACCCCTTTTACAAAGGTCTGCACCTCGGGAAGTGAGGCCAATTGTTTCTGAAAGAAAATTGACAAGGCAGAAATATGCACCTTAATGGAGCCTAATTTAAGGCCTGCATCCACTCCATTTTGTAGAAAATGGAGAAACTGTCCAAGGTCAAACTTCTCCACAGGAGCTTTCTTGGACTCGCACCAGGAAACATATTTCCTCCAAATACGATGATAGTGCTTTGACGTCACACCCTTCCTAGCAAGAATAAGGGTAGGGATGACTTCACTGGGCATACCCTTTCGGCCTAAAATCTGACGTTCAACCGCCATGCCGTCAAACGTAGCCGCTGTAAGTCCTGATAGACGAACGGCCCCTGTCGTAGCAGATCCTCGCGAAGAGGAAGAGGCCAGGGATCTTCGACCAGTAACGCCTGAAGATCCGGGTACCAAATTCTTCTTGGCCAGTCTGGAACTACAAGGAGCGCTGGAATCTTTGTTTTTCTTAGAATTCTCAGAACCTTTGGGATGAGAGGAAGCGGAGGGAAAATGTACACCGACGGAAACACCCAAGGTGACGTCAGTGCATCCACTGCCGCCGCCTGAGGGTCCCTGGACCTGGAACAATATTTCAGAAGTTTTCTGTTGAGGCGAGATGCCATCATGTCTATGTGGGGAACCCCCCAAAGACTTGTCACTAGTGTGAAGACCTCTTGATGGAGGCTCCACTCTCCTGGATGTAGATTGTGTCTGCTGAGGAAGTCTGCTTCCCAGTTGTCCACCCCCGGAAGGAATATTGCTGACAGAGCGCTTGTATGTGTCTCTGCCCAGCGGAGAATCTTTGTGGCTTCTGCCATGGCTGTCCTGCTCTTTGTACCGCCTTGGTGGTATATGTATGCTACTGCTGTCACATTGTCCGTTTGGATCAGGACAGGCCGGTTTCGAAGAAGATGGTCCGCTTGCAGAAGGCCGTTGTAAATGGCCCTTAGCTCCAGAACGTTTATGTGAAGATGAGTCTCTGGACCTGACCATCTTCCTTGGAAGGTCACCCCTTGTGTGACTGCTCCCCAACCTTGGAGACTTGCATCCGTGGTCACTAAGATCCAGTCCTGGATCCCGAACCTGCGTCCCTCTAAGAGGTGAGAGCTGTGGAGCCACCACAGGAGTGAGATTCTGGTGTTGGGAGATAGAATTATTCTCCGGTGCATATGAAGGTGGGATCCGGACCACTTGTCCAACAGGTCCCACTGAAACACTCTGGCATGGAACCTCCCAAACTGGAGGGCTTCGTATGCCGCTACCATCTTCCCCAGCTAACGAATGCATTGATGAATGGAGACTGTTGTTGGTTTCAGAATGAGTTTTACCAAACTCTGAATTTCCAGAGCTTTCTCCATTGGGAGGAACACTCTCTGCTGGACTGTGTCCAGAATAATACCTAAAAACACCAACCGGGTTGTTGGGATTAACTGTGATTTCAGCAAGTTTAAGAGCCAGCCGTGCTGTTGCAGAATCGACAGGGACAGTGCAATGTCCTGTACCAACTTGTCTTTGGATCTCGCCTTTATCAGGAGATCGTCCAAGTATGGGATAATTGTAACTCCTCGCTTGCGGAGGAGAACCATCATCTCTACCATGACTTTTGTGAAAATCCTCGGAGCCGTGGACAGGCCAAATGGCAACGTCTGAAACTGGTAATGAGTATCCTGGATTGCAAACCTGAGGTACCTTTGATGAGGGGGATAGATGGGGACATGAAGGTATGCATCCTTTATGTCCAATGATACCATGAATTCCCCCTCCTCCAGACTGGAGATCACCGCTCTGAGAGACTCCATCTTGAATTTGAATTTCTTCAGGAAAAAATTTAGAGATTTCAGGTTGAGGATTGGTCTTACCGAGCCATCCGGCTTTGGTACCACAAACAGGCTTAAATAAAAGCCCTCCCCTTGCTGTGCCAGGGGAACCGGGACCACAACCTGATTTTGACACAATTTTTGTATTGCTCCACAGACTAGAACTCTGTCTGGAAGCGAAGCTGGTAAGGTCGATTTGAAAAAATGGCGAGGGGGAACGTCTTGAAACTCCAGTTTGTACCCTTGGGTCACAATTTGCAACACCCAAGGGTCTAGGTCCGAACGAACCCAGACTTGACTGAAGAGCTTTAGACATGTCGACATGGAGAAAAGGTCGACAGGAACAAGGTCGACATGGAAAAAGGTCGACATGAGTTTTTTATGTTTTTTTTGGTGTCGTTTTCTTCGTAGAGTGACCGGGAACCCCAATTAGTGCACCGCGTACCCTCGCATGGCTCGCTTCGCTCGCCATGCTTCGGGCATGGTGCCTTCGCTCCGCTACCGCTTCGCTCGGCACAGATTACCGTTCCAATCGTAGTCCACGTGGATCGTTAAGTATGAAAAGGTTCCAAAAAAGAAAAAAATCGTGAAAAACTCATGTCGACCTTTCTCCATGTCGACCTTGTTCCTGTCGACCTTTTCTACATGTCGACATTTTGTCCATGTCGACCTAAGGTGTGTCGACCAATTGGTGTCGACCTAAGGTGTGTCGACATTTTTGTTGTCAACCTGGAGTCCGGATACCGCAACTGACATAGTATTAGCCTTAGCACACAGGAGGCCAGCATCTCTTGCAGCCTCTTTCAAGTACGCAGCCGCGTCCCTGATATAACCAAGCGTCACTAGGATGCTATCCCTATCAAGATTATCCATATCAGAAGACAAACTTTCAGCCCATTTTTCAATAGCGCTACTTACCCACGCTGACGCAATAAGAGGCCTAAGCTGCGTCCCCGTGGTTGTCAAAATAGCTTTCAAAGTAGCCTCCTGCTTACGATCAGCCGGCTCCTTAAGGGTCGTCGACTGAGCCGCAGGGAGGGCTACCTGTTTAGACAAGCGCGCTAGGGCCTTGTCAACTGTGGGTGGTGTTTCCCACTTTTCCCTATCAGCCGCGGGAAAGGGGTATGCCACCTTGATCCAGTTAGGAATTAGAAATTTTTTATCGGGGTTGTTCCAAATGCCATCAAAGAGGTCATTTAGTTCAAAACATGGAGGAAAAGCAACTGAGCGTCTCTTTTCCTTGTAAATAAGGACCCTCATTTCAGGTGTAATAGGGTCCTCATCAATATGTAATATGTCTTTAACAGCTACAATCATATACTGGATACTCTTAGCTAATTTAGGATCTAATCTGGAATCAGCATAGTCGACATCAGCCTCAGAGTCTGTGTCGGTATCTGTGTCAACTAATTGGTCAACACCACGTTTGAGCGACCACGGAGGTCCCTGGACCTGCAATAAAGCGTCCTCCATTGATCTCTTCCACACCTGGATTTGAGATTCAGACTGATCAAACCTTTGATTTAAAAAAGTGACATTAGCATTTAAAGCATTCAAAGTAGATAACCAGTCAGCAGTCGGCAGTGTCGACAGGACCACCCCCAAAACATTTGGTATCCCCAATAAATTATCCCCCTGAGTGGAATAATCTGCCTCAGACATGTCGTCCACTGAAAACAGCACCCAAATCAAAGCCTGTCAGGGAACACAAAGGGAAAAAGCCAGCTCACACCCCTGCGCCAAAATGCAGGTCTGAAAACACCCTCAAGTGCCCCAGAGCTGCAGCGCTATATTTATCTATTAATTTTGCCCCCCCCCCCCCCCCCCCTTGTTTTCTTATGCCCCTGGTACTTGCTGCTTGTGAGGAAGGACCAGCGCTGCTTGTGTGGAGGGGGAAATGGCGCTGAGTGAGCAGTGAGGAAGAAGCTTCGCCCCCATAATGGCGCGCTTCGTCCAGCTTAAATATACATTTATTTATCCTGGCGGAGGTTTTGGACTGTGCCTAGGCACTTTTAGTCCCACTAGCAGCTTTTCTGAGGTAAAAAGGCTCCCTAGGGCCCCCCCCCCCCCCCCAGCGCCCTGCACCCAGCGGTGTGTACTGTATGGGAGCCCGGCGCGCACTGTGCACTCGCTGTGCGGTACCTCTGTAATGCCGTCTTAGTGAAGAGAAGTCTTCTTTTCTTCTACATACTCACCTGTCTTCTGGCTCTGAAAGGGGGTGACGGCAGGCTGTGGGAGCGAGCATCCGAGAGTACCCGGCGTTCATCTCCCCTCACGTGCGGAGGCATCCTGTCAGCAGCAGCAGAACCCTGAAACTCATTAGAAGTGGGTCTAGACTGCTCTCCCCTCAGTCCCACGAAGCAGGGAGGCTTTAGCCAGCAGACCTCCCTGAAAATAAAAAACCTAACATAAGTCTTTTCAGAGAAACTCAGTAGATCTCCCCCGAGTGCCTCCGTCTCGCAGGGCACATTTTCTAAACTGAGTCTGGGGAGGGATATAGAGGGAGGAGCCAGGTCACGCCCCTTTGAAAGTCTTAAAGTGCCCATGTCTCCTGCGGATCCCGTCTATACCCCCCATGGTTCTTTTGGTGTCCCCAACATCCTCTAGGACGAAATAGAAATGTGATTATTTTCCAATCTTTGGAGGCCATCGACACAAGGATCTTAATGTACAACTTGTTTGTTTTTACATGTCATACGCAGAATTGCTAGTTAGTAGAGGTGAGTGGGTTCGGTTCCCAGAGATCCAACCACAACCCCCCCCCCCCCCCCCAAACATCCCGTTCCAAGCCAGTATCCGAGTCCGGCTCAGGACTTCCCGGCTGACTCGGAAACCAGAACGAGGCAAAACGTCATCATCCCGCTGTCAGATTCTCACAGGTTTTGGATTCCATATAAACAGCCGCGCACGTCCCCACCATTTTCACTCCGGACATGGAGAGTGAGGGAGACAGACCTCTGTCTCTCTCTGTGGGTGGTGGCGTCGGGTGGGGTTAGTGTATTTTCTTTAGGGGTGCTGCTGCAGTCACTGGGGTGTACCTGTGCTGTGTTAGGGGTGCTGTCCTGGCTGTCACTGTCTATGTCCACAATATAACCTCTTCTCTTGTGTGCCTTTCCAGTCCAATCCATCAATGTTCTCTACAGACTCATGCCCCTCCCATTGTCTCTCTAGCCTCATCTCCCATGTGTCTTTCCAGCTGAATCCTGTCTGTCAAGTCTCATGCTCCTTTCTCTCCAGCCTCATGCCCCACGTCTCTCGATCCTCATTCCCCCCATGTTTGTCCCATCTCACGCCATCCCCTGTGTTTCTCCAGCCTGCCTGCCAGCCATGTCTATCCAGCCCTACATCCCTGTCTCTTCAGCCTCATGCTCTCTCAAGCACTATAACCTCTAAATGTTTTTCTTTCAAACTGCCCCCCGACTATATCTCAACCATCCAACTCTTTCATCTCCATGTCTCTATGATCTATGTCCCCTTTCCCCTCATTGGAGGGGGTGGGTGGGTTGGGAAGTTTGGGGTCAGTGAGGGGGAGGGGTAAGGTGGGAATATCAACTTCAACTGCTTACATGTTTCTTTACCCAACTTCCCACCTCTGCCGCCCATCTGCCTATCTCTTCCATCTCTGTCCTCCTTCCTCCTTATATTTCATCTGCCCCCCCCCACCGCTCTCTTACATCTCTATCCCACTCACCACCTCTCTTTCACTTCATTTCCCATCCCTCTCTCTTTTTTATCCCAGTCCCCTTTAACTTTAATTTCCGTCCCCTTCTCCCCAACTGTCATCTCTGTCCCCTCACTTGTCTGGGTGAGGCTAGGGGGGTTGTCATAAATGGGATCGGTTAAGTGGGGGTGGATTGAATGGGAGGAGATGATAACCGTGTAGCCGTGAAAGGGAACATGCAAGTAGATACGGCTAGTGCTGGCAGGGGGGGAATGAAGCTGTGGCTGTGAGGGGAAGAAGGGGACAGGGCCTCTTTGCAGTTTTCTAATGTGCAGTTGCTAGACACATGCCTTGCAGCATTTATAATACATATTACTCTTGAACTCTTGAAATAACTCTTTGTTTAACTGTCATAAGAGTTGTGTCAAGTGGTTACTCTGTGATGAAAAAATGCTGTGCAGTCACAGAGACAAGTCAAGGTTGCTAGAGATAAATATAAAGCCATAAAGCATAAAGGAAAGTTAGTAAATAAAACAGATAGAGGTCAGTAGTGTCTGTTCTATGGGTGAGTTGTAATCATAACAATTTATTTTTATTAATCAGTGTGAGTGAATTAATTCTGAAATGACACCAAAATACTTTACATATCAGCCTAGATTTGAAATCAGGCCAATCACAGTTTATGGGATGTGAAGAGACTATAAGTAAACATCAACAAATGTCCAAAGCTTTATAAAAGGCATGGACAGTCCCTCTGGCCCTCATTCGTCCTGGATTGTCCTAAGGCAGGGGTGGGGAACCTTTTTTCTACTAAGGGCCATTTGTATGTTTATAAAATCCTTCGGGGGCCATACAAAAATTATCAACTTAAAAATTAGCCTGTCCCCAGTAGTTATGCCCTAGTACATATGCCCCCAGTAGTTATGGCCCAGTAGACATGCCCCCAGTAGTAATGCCCCAATACATATGCCCCCAGTAATGCAGTGCCAGATACACGTATGCCCCCACAGTGCCAGATACACATATGTCCCCACAGTGACAAATACACATATACCCCCACAGTGCCAGATACACATTTGCCCCCACAGTGCCAAATATACATATGCCCCCACAGTGCCAGATATACATATGCCCCCACAGTACCAGATACAGATATGTCCCCACAGTGCCAGATACAGATATGCCCCCATGGCGTCAGATATGCACCCATAGTGCCAGGTACACATATGTCCCCACAATGCCAGAGATGCACACACAGTGTCAGATATGTCCCCACAGTGCCAGGTAAACAGATGCCCCCCACCCCACTGTACTGCTCCAGTGCTCTGGCTGCTGGCTTTCTGCTGCTGCTGTGTGTGTGTGTCAGGGGAGGAGAGCGCAGCATGCGCATCCCCTGCTCCTTAGTGCTCATTCCAGCGGAGGCGTGTGTCAGCTGTCAGGGGACAGGCAGGGAGGAGAGCGCAACTATGTCGTGCGGTGGTGGCGGCGTATAGGACCTCAAACCAACCATCGGTTTGTGAGCCAAACAGAGCTTGCGGACCGGCAGCGGCGGCTTCTAATTGGCTGCCAGTCCACGAGCTCTGATTGGCTTACGAAGCGGCAGCTGGTTTAAGATCCCATACGCCGCCGAACATAGCTATGCTCTCCTCCCTGCCCTGACAGATGACATACGCCGCCTCCGGACTGAGCACAAAGGGGCAGGAGAGACGTACGCTGCCCTTTCCTCCCCTGACACACACACACAACAGCAGCTGCCACTATAGATGGACGGCAGGCGGTACTCCTTATCGGCTAGCCGGGCTGGATCAAGTAGCTTTGTGGGCCTTAAACGGCCCGGGGGCCGGAGGTTCCCCGCTCCTGTCCTAAGGAATAGCATCTATGGATGTTACGTGTGATGTGAGCTGTGATTGTCACAGCTCGTGACTTATCTTTATCTTTATCTAACAGAGGTTATTTATGGTTATGAAGCATAAAATGTCCAATCTACACAGTGTCATTAGGTTGATCTAGGGATGCCCATCAACAGTCAATGGTTAGAAACCATTGATGGTCACACACCAATAATTTTACCATCAGTAGCAGGTAAGGATTCAGGTGGTTTTATAGTTTCTTTTCTCTGCATGGCTGTGCAGAGCCACTAGGCTTTCAGCCTGCAGCCCTGTACCACCCCAGCTCCTCCTTACACATATAACACAATGTGCCAGGATGGCTCACCTTGTGAGCTGTTTTAAGCTCACGGGCCACATCCAGAACCTTCTGAGCTTTCTCTATCTTGAGACACTCACAGTCTCGAGTCTGCTGCTGCTTCAATGCATGACTATATTATTCTCTGTGTACTTCTTCTACCTCTCCTATATTTGACTGGACTTTGTTGTGGCATCTACAGTCAGTGGCGGAACTTGTGAGTGGTGGACCCAAGTACAAAAATATTCTGTGGTCTTCCCTCCTCTGACCCACCCCAAGTCCATAATATACCACACGCCAGTGGGTGACAAGGGGAGGCAGAAGGTGGCATAGAGAGGGTGACAGGAGTACAATCACACAGTCATGTAATGTGTGGAGACTGGAGGGGGGGTGTACCTTGGTGATGGTGGGTGTTGAGTGTGCTACTGCGCAGACTCTAGTCTTCCTGTCCTCCAGGGAGGCCGCATGCCCTATCCCAAGATGGCAACCAAGATCACTATTGAGAATGTGCAGGGGCCATCTTATTTCTTTACTGTATAAAACTGTGTAGTGACATGGTGGAGGACAGAAGTCTCCTACTTAGCTCCTATGAGAGACCTAGTTGCCACATGCTATAAAGCTGTTCCAGCATTACTGCACAGCTGTTTGCAGTATACACTCACCGTCTGGTGAGCTGTATGAAACACTGATCCACTTTAGCTATGCGCCATCACCAGTGTACATGTAACAGTGGGTATGGCTGTGCCTGCGACCTATCAATAAGCCAACACCACTGGTTAGGTAAGTGGGCTGTTCGAGTCATCCACTGGTGTGTGCCTATATAACTCAATATCAACACCAGCACACAAATCATTTCCAACAATGGAAACACAGTTGCCACTGCCCTGTCTGTGAGAGGTGCCCCACCCCATGTTCTTACCTCAGTTCGGCAGTTGGTCAGGCAGGGTCTGACAGCACCAATTAAACTGGTCGTGCGCTGCCTTTAATTCATAGGAACCTATGATTCAGGGAAAATTCACAGCTCTGTGAATTAGACGCAGTACACCAGCACTAACAGGCAGCAGGACGTCCCGATCAGTCCAGTTCCCTATCAGTCCAGTTGGCAAAGGGATTCGGCTGCGCACACACAAGGTCAACCCCATCTCCTTGAAGAAAGTGGCAGGTTCCTCAGTCAGTGATGCTCACCCTGCTCCCTTCACTGAGCTAGTCATCTGACTATGCTCAAAATGGTTGTGCTGTGGCACAGGGGAAAACTCATTGCTGGTCTGGGCAGCAGTGAGCCCCTTAGTCCCCAGGGGCCCTGGTGCAATGCACTTGCTGCACCAATGATAGTTCCACCTCTGTGTACAGCGTGCCTCCAACATATTGTTCTACATATTGAGGTGCACTTATACTTTGCAGATGTTGATCCCAGGAGCCGACATCTTGATGTGGACGTGGTGGACAACTGAGGCACATTGGTGTTTGCTTGGCTCATTGGGTACTTTCATGTGTTTTCTGTTTCTGTATGACAGTAGCACAATAAGCTACTTAGGTGGTCATTCCGAGTTGTTCGCTTGCTAGCAGTTTTTAGCAGCCATGCAAACTCTATGCCGCCTCCCACTGGGAGTATGTTTTAGCTTAGCAGAAGTGCGAACGAAAGGATCGCACAGTGGCTACAAATTAATTTTGTGCAGTTTCAGAGTAGCTTCAGACCTACTCAGCACTTGCGATGCCTTCAGACTGTTTAGTTCCTGTTTTGACGTCACAAACACGCCCTGCGTTCGCCCAGCCACGCCTGTGTTTTTTCGAATACTCCCTGAAAACGGTCAGTTGACACCCAGAAATGCCCACTTCATGTCAATCACTCTGCAATCAGCAGTGCGACTTAAAAGCTTCGCTAGACCTTGTGTGAAACCACTTCGGCCGTTGTGAAAGTACATTGCGCATGCGCCGCATGCACATGCGCAGAAGTGCCGTTTTTTGCCTCATCGATTGCAGCTAGTGAACAACTTGGAATGACCACTCTAGGGCCTAATTCTGAGTTGATCGCAGCAGCAAATTTGTTAGCAGTTGGGCAAAACCATGGGGGTAATTCTGAGTTGATCGCAGCAGGAATTTTGTTAGCAATTGGGCAAAACCATGTGCACTGCAGGGGAGGCAAATATAACATGTGCAGAAAGAGTTAGATTTGGGTGGGTTATATTGTTTCTGTGCAGGGTAAATACTGGCTGCTTTATTTTTACGCTGGAAATTAGATTGCAGATTGAACACATCCCACCCAAATCTATCTCTCTCTGCACATGTTATATCTGCCTCCCCTGCAGTGCACATGGTTTTGCCCAGTTGCTATCAAAAATCCTGCTGCGATCAACTTGGAATTACCCCCCATGTGCACTGCAGAAGGGGTAGATATAACATGTGCAGAGAGAGTTAGATTTGGGTGGGGTGTATTCAAACTGAAATCTAAATTGCAGTGTAAAAATAAAGCAGCCACTATTTACCCTGCACAGAAACAAAATAACCCACCCAAATCTAACTCTCTCTGCAAATGTTATATATGTCTCCCCTGCAGTGCACATGGTTTTGCCCAACTGCTAACAAATTTGCTGCTATGACCAACTCAGAATTAGGCCTATGGTTTTGCTCAATTGCTAACAAACTTGCTGCTGCGATCAACTCAGAATTACCCCCTTAGTACTTTGCAAAGAGTACTTTGGCAATGCACTGACACAAAACGTTTTTTTTTTTAAATCTGCATTTGCCATTAATGCCATTAACTAGATGATGTAGAAAACGCAGGAAATTAGATGTGTTACCAAGTTACCAACTAGTATCCTTGTTAAAACACCAGGGGGTTTATTTACTAATATTCGTGTTTTTGCCGTTTTGAAGGGTGTTTGATCTCGAATGGTATCGGGTGCATTTTACTGCTACTTTTTGAATCCTGATACGGTCACTCACTAAGCTGCCGAGTTTTGCACATTCGTTTTTTCCGATGTCGATGTGATTCGTAATATCAGGCAGTGTTTTACGGGAGTGATGAGTAAAACACTGCCTGACAAAACACAAGGAACCCCGGCCGGATCTGTGAGATCCGTGCAGGGCTTCATTGTGTACCTTAAAAAGTTCATTAAAGTCTTAAAAAAGTTTGAAAAAATTGCGTGGGGTCCCCCCTCCTAAGCATAACCAGCCTCGGGCTCTTTGAGGCGGTCCTGGTTGAAAAAATATGGGGAAAAAATGACAGGGGTTCCCCCATATTTAATCAACCAGCACCGGGCTCTGCGCCTGGTCCTGGTTCCAAAAATATGGGGGACAAAAAGTGTAGGGGTCCCCCGTATTTTTGAAACCAGCACCGGGCTCCACTAGCTGGGGAGATAATGCCACAGCCGGGGGACACTTTGATATCGGTCCCTGCGAAAAAAATTATACTCACATAATCCAGTGTAACTTCTGTTCTTTGTATAATCCACGTACTTGGCAAAATAATAAAACGGAAACCCGACCACGCACTGAAAGGGGCCCCATGTTTACACATGGGACCCCTTTCCCCGACTGCCAGGACCCCCCTGACTCCTGTCAAAGAGGGTTCCTTCAGCCAATCAGGGCTGTGTGCTCCTGTAGTGTCTGTCAGGCAGCACACGGCACAAATACAATGTAGCGCCTATGCGCTCCATTGTAGCCAATGGTGGGAACTTTGCGGTCAGCGGTGAGGTTACTTTCGGTCAACCACTGACCGCAAAGTTGTATCTGTGCCGTGTGCTGCCTGACAGACACTACAGGAGCACACAGCCAATCAGGAGAGTGCCACGACGTGGCGCTCCCTGATTGGCTGAAGGAACCCTCTTTGACAGGAGTCAGGGGGGGTCCTGGCAGCCGGGGAAAGGGGTCCCATGTGTAAACAAGTGGCCCCTTTCAGTGCGTGGTCGGGTTTCCGTTTTATTATTTTGCCAAGTATGTGGATTATACAAAGAACAGAAGGTACACTGGATTATGTGAGTATAATTTTTTTCACAGGTACCCCTAGGATTCTACATGGAGAAGAGGACCGAGCCTCGTAGGAACAGAGGTAAGTATGTGTGTATGTTGGTGTGCATGTATGTAATAAAGTTGTACTGTCACGGTGTGTGTGTCCTGTTTTTATTGGGGTATTTTTTTAGTAGTAGTACTACAGGTACCAGCAGGCCCGGTTTTCCGCTGCTTGCTGGTACTTGTGGTTCTCCAAGTACCAGCTTGCGGGGAGGCTTGCTGGGACTTGTAGTACTGCTACTAAAACAATATTCACATTTTGTAAACAAGGCTATCAGCCCCCCATCCGCCGCCCTTGGATGGGGGGACAACCTCGGGCTTCACCCTTGGCCCTTGGGTGGCTGGAGGGGGGACCCCTTTATTGAAGGGGTCCCCACTCCTCCAGGGTACCCCAGCCAGGGGTGACTAGTTGGGGTTTTAATGGACGGCCGCAGGGACCGATATCAAAGTGTCCCCCGGCTGTGGCATTATCTCCCCAGCTAGTGGAGCCCGGTGCTGGCTTCAAAAATACGGGGGACCCCTACGCTTTTTGTCCCCCATATTTTTGGAACCAGGACCAGGCGCAGAGCCCGGTGCTGGTTGATTAAATATGGGGGAACCCCTGTCATTTTTTCCCCCATATTTTTCAACCAGGACCGGCTCAAAGAGCCCGAGGCTGGTTATGCTTAGGAGGGGGGACCCCACGCAATTTTTATTTCTGATTTTATACTAAACAGACCCTTTCCCATAGATAACCATGCACAGATCTCACTGATCCGTGCATGGTTATCCAAACTCGACTGGAAAAAGCAGGTCTATTTTATTGCTGCTTTTTTTAACAAATCGAAACTAACACCCAAATACGAATGAATAGTGAATGCCCGTATTCTATGAAATAACAGCCGCGTTTGACCGATGGTCTATTCATTTGTATTTCTGAATGTCATTCAAACCATTATGAATAGTCCAAACACTGCCGACATTGGTGCTTAGTGAATTCCCGGATTGGGACTTAGAAAAAAAAACACAAATCGGCCAAACTCGGATTTTTAGTAAATACTGGCCCATGACTGCTACTGAACATTTTTTTTGCTGTACTAATTACTAGTTGCTCTGTCCAGCCTCTCTTATTAAAGCACCATGTCATTGCCAAGTCACAATTTGCAATGTACTTGTGTTGACTGTCAGTTACAGCGGTGTTAGAAAGGAGATTTTAACACTTGTGCTTTTCCAGCCAGAAAGTGCTGGCATTAAGAGAACTCAATTGCTCCCGTTCTAGCACATTGATGTATAATGGGAGCGCTCCTCCTTGTCACAAGGGAGTGATTAAGCGCTGAATATGATGTGTCCTCCCTTCACTCTGTCAGCACAGGAGCAATTCAGCTCTTTTAACACTGCAACTTTTCCATCTGATCTGTGATCACTTAAGCCTGTCAGGTCCCGGAATTGACGTCAGACATCCGCCCTCCAAATGCCTGCGTTGGACTCACCACTCCCCGAAAACGGTCAGCCTGGAATTGCCTTCTGCCTGTCAATCTTCTTGCATTCGCCGCTGCAAAGTCTTTCTTCATGGTACTTGTCGTTGCCCAGCAATGGCCGTCGCCTGGTAACGACGCGCCTGCGCATTTCCGACCCGATCGTACGGCTGCGAAAAAGTGCAGCGTGCAATCGGGTTGGAATGACCCCCTAAATACAAGTAACTATGGTGTACTAGAGTGCATTTATTTTGCACACAACAAACAATGTAAAGCAGAGCAAAAAAAAAAAATGTTGATTTATTTTTTGGGGTGAAGCAGATTGTACCACACTGCGTTGAGTCAGACCGCTTTACCACACGGTACTAAATACAATTATCTATGGTGTACTAGTGTGCATTTATTTTGCACACAACAAACAATGTAAAAAAGCAAAAAAAAAGATTTTTGTTTTATTTTTTTGGGGGATGCACTAACACAGCCCTAATTGACCCTGACAGACCCTGAGGGCCACTGACTGACAGCACTGTGATGGACCTTCGACTTCTGACACAGCCCTGATTGACCTTGACAGACCCTGATGGCCATTGGCTGACAGCACTGTGATGGACGTTCCATTTCTGACACAGCCCTGATTGACCTTGACCACTTCTGACACAGCCCTGATTGACCTTGACAGACCCTGATGGCCACTGACTGACAGCACTGTGATGGACCTTCCACTTCTGACACAGCCCTGATTGACCTTGACCACTTCTGACACAGCCCTGATTGACCTTGACAGACCCTGATGGCCACTGACTGACAGCACTGTGATGGACATCTGACACAGCCCTGATTGACCCTGACACACCCTGATAGCAATGTGATGGACGCATGGACACAGCCTGATTGACACTGACAGACCCTGAGGGCCACTGACTGACAGCAATGTGATGGACCTTCCACTTCTGACACAGCCCTGATTGACCCTGACAAACCCTAATAGCCAGTGACAGCAGAGACTCTGGCTGTTTGCCCTGAAAAGGACAGACTGACAGCACCCCAAAGCAGAGCTCCTCGCTGCGTGGAAGCGTGCAGTAAAATGACTCGTAGTCTTGCGAGAAATCTGACATGGGATGATGACGTTCGGACTCTTGTGCGCTCCCGAGCTTGTCGTGACATTCGCGGGCCAGGCTCGCGAACTCTCGAGCATGGCATGTTCAGAGCTGTTCTGATTCCACGAAATCATAACCGCTCATCTCTAACTGCAACCAATGTCCAAGGACCAAATCTGCACATTCGCAGTGCGGCTCCTGTGCATGCTCTGATCATTAAACATTGGAGTTTTATGGAAATATCAGATTTGCGTAAATCTCTGAATCAGGTCATAAGTACATAATCACACTTTTACTGTACTTTCAATACATTGAATGTATAGAGGGGTGTATAAGATGCGCATAGATCTACATAGAGACTTATACCAATGCATTTTTCATGCACAGTGCTAAATGAAACATATTTTATGCCACTATATTGAACTTGGTTCCAAGTAGAGATGAGCGGGTTCGGTTCCCTGAGAACCGAACCCCCCCGAACTTCACTACCTGAACCCGGTTCCGAGCCTGGCTCAGGTTTTCCCACCTGACTCGGAAACCAGAACGAGGCAAAACGTCATCATTCCGCTGTCAGATTCTCGCAGGGTTTGGATTCCATATAAGAAGCCGCTCATCCCCACCATTTTCACTCTGGCATTGGAGAGTATAGAGAGGAGATGTGTCTCCGTCCTCAGTGTCCTGCATCAGTTCAGTGTTAGTGTCTTGTGCTGCACTAGTCCAGTCACAGTGGTTGTGTCCTCTGCTGCCATATGTCCAGTGCTGCTGTATAAATCCCGCGGTACTGCCATATAATCCAGTGATACTGCCATATAAATCCAGTGGTACTGGCGTATAAATCCAGTCCAGTGATACTGCCGTATATGTCCAGTGGTACTGCCATATAAATCCAGTGAAACTGCCGTATATGTCCAGTGGTACTGCCATATAATTCCAGTGATACTGCCGTATATGTCCAGTGGTACTGCTGTTAAATCCAGTGGTACTGGCGTATAAATCCAGTCCAGTGATATTGCCGTATATGTCCAGTGATACTGCCGTATATGTCCAGTGGTACTGCCGTATAAATCCACTCCAGTGATACTGCTGTATAAATCCAGTGGTATCGCCATATAATTCCAGTGATACTACCATATATGTCCAGTGGTACTGCCATATAATTCCAGTGGTACTGCCATATAATCCCAGTGGTACCGGCGTATAAGTCCAGTGGTACTGCCATATAAATCCAGTCCAGTGATACTGCAATATACGTCCAGTGGTACTGCCATATAATTCCAGTGATACTGCCGTATATGTCCAGTGGTACTGCCATATAATTCCAGTGATACTGTCGTATAATTCCAGTGATACTGCCGTATAAATCCAGTACGTATAATTCCAGTGGTACTGGCGTATAATTACAGTGGTACTGCCGTATAATTACAGTGATACTGCCGTATAAATCCAGTGATACTGCCGTATATGTCCAGTGGTACTGCCATATAAATCCAGTCCAGTGATACTGCCATATATGTCCAATGGTACTTTCATATAATTACAGTGATACTGCAGAATAATTCCAGTGATACTGCTGTATAAGTCCAGTGATACTGCCGTTTAATTCCAGTGGTACTGGCGTATAAATCCAGTGGTACTGCGGTATAATTCCAGTGATACTGCTGTATAATTACAGTGGTACTGGCGTATAAGTCCTTTGATACTTCCGTATAAATCCAGTCCAGTGGTACTGCCGTATAAATCCAGTCCAGTGGTACTGCCGTATAAATCCAGTCCGGTGGTGCTGCCATATAAATTCAGTGGTGCTGTCTTGTGCTGTATATTATTTACTCCAAATAAAGGGGTTATTAATATTTAATCCAAATAATTTTTACAGGGTTTGCCCTGTGTGGTGTAGAGGTACACTCTCCTTTGCTGTATTTTGTTATATAACTCCAGAAAAATAATGGAGAACATAAATTTGGAGGATAAAATAGGGGAAGATCAAGAACCACTTCCTCCTACTGCTGCTGCTGCTGCCGCTGCTGTTGTTGCTGCTGGGAGTCGATCGCCATCCCAGAGGGGAAGTCGGAAGGTCACTTTTACTACTTCAACTAAGCAAATGACTGTCCAACAGTCCTTTGCAAGGAAGACGAAATATGTTGCAAAGCGGATAACTGAGGCCTTGACAGCTATGTTGGTGTTAGACGCGCGACCGGTATCCGCCGTTAGTGCAGTGGGACTGCAGTGCCAACCCTAGATGGGCCAGGTGTTTGTGCCGCACACTTGTGTCGCTTAGCTTAGTAATACAGCTACCTCATTGAAGCTCTTTTACTCATACTTACCGACATTCTGGCTGCTCTCTGCGTGGAGAGAGCAGCCAGGTCGGCTCAGCAGGCGGGCAGGGGAGGCTGTGACGTAAAGGAGGGGGTGGTCCGGAGGCGGAACAAGGGTGGGATGGGGGTGGAGCAAGGATGGGCTGAGGGCGGGATCACGGTGATGCCTCATTTAAGCCACGCCTCCGCTCTGTAATTCCGCGATCACCGGCATTACACTGCAGGGGGCGTGGCTATGATGACGCGATTCTGCAAGAATCGCGTCATCGACTGCCTGGACCGCCCACTTTACACACTAAGTGGGCGGACGAGCAGGGGGGACCCCGCAAATCGGGAGACTTCCCTGCTCTTCCGGGGGGCCGGGGGGGTCACCCGATTTTCGGGAGCCTCCCGGCCATTCCGGGATAGTAGGCAAGTATGCTTTTACTTCTTTCCATGATGTGCTGTTTGGGGCCTATTTTTTAAATCTGCCATCCTGTCTGCCACTGCAGTGTCACTCCTAGATGGGCCAGGTGTAAGTGCCGCACACTTGTTTCACTAAGCTTAGTCATACAGCCACCTCGGTGCAACCTTTTTGCCTTAAACCAATATTGTGAGGTGTGAGGTATTCAGAATAGAATGGAAATGAGTGGAAATGAATGTTATTGAGGTTAATAATACTGTAGGAGCAAAATTACCCCCAAATTCTGTAATTTTAGCTGTTTTTATGTTTTTTTTCAAAAATCATCCAGATCCAAAACCAAAACACGAAAGGGTGGTTTTGGCAAAACTACTCCAAATCCAAAACACAAGCATGGAACCAGAACTAAAACCAAAACACGAAAAGTGCCCGCCGCACATCTTTAGTTCCAAGTGTACTTTAGCCCAGTGTCTTGCTGTTTCATTCACACAATTGTAAATTAAAGAGAGGAAGCCTGAAATGAAAGTGAGCAGTTTTAATCATGAATCACTGATTCAAACCTGTGAATCATTTTTTTTAAATAAGAATTTCAATATGATTTGCAAATTTTAAGCCGAACTTTATAGCGGCTGCAGTGAACACAGTTTGAGGATTTTTTATATAGTTATTAATAAATAACATGCAGAATATTTTGTATGTATCCTAGATATTCTTTATTACAATACAGAAATGGACTTGCTCAATCAATTTATAAATTCACTGCTGGTGCCGGGAAGGGAGGGGTAACCTAGAAAAGAGAGACACACACAGGAAAATCCAACATCACACGACTGTGGACCAGTAAAAAAGCTGATGTTATATTTGTACATGAAATACAGGGGTCTCAGTTACACACATTTGCAAATACTGTATAAGACAAGCCATCTGCTACATAAAAACACGTTTGCTGATATAGTGGACCTAACTCTAACTAATGAAAGTTCCTATATTGGGTCACACTTCCTTGTGTTTTAATGTTAAGATTTAAATTACTGTACATGGTCCAGGAGCCTACAAAACTCTAATATAATGTACTAACTATAATGTATACAGTAGTAGAGATGTTGTGGTTAGGTTTTCCTGAAAAATGAACACACCCAAACTCAGGGGTTCCAAGCCGAATTGAGTCCCAGCTCAGAATCACTTTGGGGTTCCGAGTGGAACCAAGTACTGGCTCAGGTCTGTAGTCAGTTTGGAACTCTGATTTAAAAACTGAACGTGGGTATTGGATTGCATGTAAACAGTGACATGAAATTAGCTGTTTTATCGATTTTTATCGATTTTTTTAAATCAATGTTTATTTGATGTTAAAAGAACCCAAAACCGATCCAAAAACCGAATCCGAATCAACACACTTGAGGGTGGTATTACCAAAACCAAAACACAATGATGAATTAGAACCAAAACATGAGGACCATGAACATCTAATATATAGTATAAATGTAACCTCTGGTTAGAGATTATGGGGCCTTTTTATCAAAATATACTGTATTTGTGGGATATTCTTTGGAAACAGCCAAATATTAAGTATCTCCCAAATGTTCTATGGAGCAGATATCTCTGATTTATCTCGTATCAGTATATTTACACTTAAAGCATGCAGTAGGAACACTCTTAAACAAGTACCATTGTAAAAGCGTAAATATAACGGATTTGCCTTAGACAGGTCTATAATAGACTCCGTTAGTACATACTAGTATTATATAGGTTTCATAGCAATTGTTTCAGTGTCAACTGTATTTTTTGTCTAAATATTCCTTGCCAGTTGTACAGGCTGTGTACATGTGACAATTACAGTGACTACAAGAATGAGGAGCTCCAGTAAAGACTTACCGGTGAAGGGAATATTCTGTACTTGAAATGAGTTACTGTAAATGCAAAGAGCCAAGGCCAGTTATTGGTAGATACTGTAAGTTTTAAGCATAGCAGGTGTTTTAGATAAACTACACGTATCCTTTTCTGTCTTTGCAATTCCTGGCAAAGCGGGAGCCATGCCTACATATGCTGCCACTGCTAGACCTAACATTGCTGACCAGTCGGAGGGCCGGCTCCCACAGCATGGCTCTGCCATGATAGCAGCATACAGTACGCAGCAAGGACAGGAGAGGACACATCTGTACTTACCTTTGGGGAAGTAGGAAGTTTATTAGGTTACCACAGAGTTTACTAATCTCTGCAATAATAGTTTATTTTATTTTTTTTGAATATCCATTCTTGAGTCAGATGCTTAAATCAAACTGACTGAAGTATTATTAAGTCACCTGTGCTCAAGCATAGCTATCGTTAAAACCTGGATAGTAATGGTGGAGTTTGCAAAACTCTGGGTTACCTGTGACATAGTCAATTGGGTTTAAATGTTAGTTTTTGATACTAAGCATTTTGTGTGGTATAACCTTGCATTACTATGTTCTGTCACCTTGTTTACTGAACAATTGAACATTAAGTCAAATACAGTATTCAAATTTGCAAATTTTATTCATAAAGTAAAAGCTTTTAATAAAATCAGAACATGCCGTATGTTGTTTTATTTTGTGATAATTAATAGTAATCGTGTACAAGCTAACAGACAGTGGAAGGTCGCTACAAGGAATAAGAAAGGGGCACTCCCAGGTCTACCACTGGTTAATCCAACATTATAGAGAACTGTGGAGGCTCAGGTGGAGGCAGAAACAGGAAGATTAGCGGGGTCATTCCGAGTTGATCGTAGCTGTGCTAAATTTAGCACAGCTACGATCATATATCCAGACATGCGGGGGGACGCCCAGCACGGGGCTGGTCCGCCCCGCATGTCAGTACGGCCCCCCCTCGCAGAAGTGCAAAGGCATCGCACAGCGGCGATGCCTTTGCACTTCAAGAGTAGCTCCCGACCAGCGCAGCTTTAGCGTGCTGGCCGGGAGCTACTCCTCGCTCCCTGGCCCGCAGTGGCTACGTATGACATCATGCAGCCGCTGCGGCCCGCCCCCCGTTCGGTCCGGTCACGCCTGCGTTGGCCAGAACGCGTCTACGAAACGGCGGCCAAACACCGTCATCTCGCACCCTCCCGCCCATAAATCGCCTCTGCCTGTCAATCAGGCAGAGGCGATTGCTGTCCTGCTATGGCCTTCGGCCGTCCCGCACGCGCACTACGGCGCCAGCGCATGCGCAGCAGGGAACCCGTTCGCTCTGCTGCTTTAAAAAGTAATGAACGAATGGGTCGGAATGACCCCCTATATACGGGGCAGTCGAGAGCTGGGCTGGGCCCAGGTACTTTTCAATTGGTGTGGCCTAATCACAGGATGTGTGGTCATGTACCCGTACAAAAAATACTGAAAAAAATTGTATTTTAAGCACCTCCATGGCCACACTGCAGCCCAGTACATAGCAGAGAAGGAGAAGAGCTACAGCTGCTGCTGCCAGGTAAGTGGGAGGGGGCCTGGGCCCCTACTGGACCCTCACTGGGCCCCTCCGTCAGACCTGGGCACGGGTAATTTGTACCCTCCCCCCGCTCTCTCGACACCACTGATTATATATCCCTAGCGAAATACGAGAATATCTACAGTAACCAGGGTTACGAAGGACCAACAAAGCATGCTTAGTTTAGTCACTTGGGACCTTTACATTACTGATGGGCAATAGGTTCCCGATGAGTAAGTATCATACCCTCCAACAATTTACACATAAAAATCGGGTCAAATTCGAAAAGGGGGTGTGGCTGCAGGTAAAGGGGGCGTGGTCATGCCCCTTTTCCTCTACTTTCAATGGATGTTTGGAGAGCCAAAAATCGGTACAGACCATTAAAGAAAGGTACTGTACCTGCCAAAAAGGTACAGTTGGAGGGTATGAAGTATCCAGCTCGCAGAAAGCTGCAGCAGTAATACTAAAGTACAGTACCAGAGCAATCCAGTATTGCTCAAGCATGGGCCATATAGCAGCCGTTCCAACAATAGCTACCACTGTTGATTCTGCTGCTGATTAGTAGTAGCAGAATTTTCCACTGCAGAGTCTGACATGGCAGTGTTGGTATGAATGGAGTTCATGCATGTGCTCTGCTGGAGGGGACACAGGTGGAGGGAGGCAGAGGGATCCAAACCAATCCTTTCATGTAATCCAGACCTTCTAGAACCAGTATTTCCGCATGTATAATGGGCCCCTAAGCAGTGATGAATAGACTCCTTGGTATGGTCCTGACTATTGTGGAGTCTCCTAGCTGCACATTGTCTTCTAAGTACTTGCAGTTTCAATTAACACCATTGGGGTTCTCATTTACTTTTTAGTAGAAATGTTTAAAATGTTGTATGAATTTGAAAAGTAATTGAACAAGTCCAGGGTACAATAATAATAAGTCAGTAAACCTCAATTGTAAATTGCGGTTCAAAAATGTGCAGATCGTATTTAGTGTTTACTGTTGGCGTTTCTTCTTCACCATTTGTGGTTTGGCAGTTGCTGGACTTGGGGATCTCAAGGGTTAAGATGCATACACATGGTGAGATATTGACTTATGTGCGATTTTGACTATGTGATTTTGACTATGGCCCTCATTCCGAGTTGATCGCTCGCTGGCTGCTTTTAGCAGCATTGCAAACGCTAGGCCGCCGCCCTCTGGGAGTGTATCTTAGCTTAGCAGAATAGCGAACGAAAGGTTAGCAGAACTGCTACTAAATAATTCTTTGCAGTTTCTGAGTAGCTCCAGACCTACTCCTAGATTGATATCAGCTCAGTCCATTTAGTTCCTGGTTTGACGTCACAAACACGCCCTTGCGTTCGGCCAGCCACTCCCCCGTTTCTCCAGCCACTCCTGCGTTTTTACCTGGCACGCCTGCGTTTTTTAGCACACTCCCTGAAAACGCCATGTTGCCGCCCAGAAACACCCACTTCCTGTCAATCAAACTACGATCACTCAAGCGTTGAAAAAACGTCGCTCGAGCTTGTGTAAATCTACTAAGTTTTGTGATAAATAACTATGCGCATGCGCATTTTCCACCTAATCGCTCCGTTGCGATAAACGGCAACAAGCGAACAACTCGGAATGACCACCAATGTGCCTAATTCAGACCTGATCGCTAGGGTGTGTTTTTTGCATCCCTGCGATCAGGTAGTAGCCGTCTACAGGGGGAAGGGATATTCGCTGTGCAGGGGTGTGATCGCATGTGCAGGAGAGCTGCACAAACACGCCAGGTCCCTCCTGCGTTTTTTCCGGACACTCCCTGAAAACAGTCAGTTGCCACGCACAAATGGCCTCTTCCTGTCAGTCACCTTGCGATCGCCCATGCGATTGCTTTTCTCGCACCACCCTGTCACTGACCGGCACTCCCCGTCGCTGCGGACTGACACATCTGCGCATTGCGGTGCATACGCATGCACAGTTCAGACTTGATCGCAGGCTGTATGAAAATGCAGCCTAGCGATCAGGTCTGAATTAGGCCCCATGTGTGCTTGCGATTTTGGCTATGTGTGATTTTGGCTATGTATGATTTTGGCTATGTGTGATTTTGGCTATGTGTGATTTTGGCTATGTGTGATTTTGGCTATGTATGATATTGGCTATGTGTGATTTTGGCTATGTATGATTTTGGCTATGTGCGATTTTGGCTATGTGTGATTTTGGCTATGGATGATTTTGACTATACTTTGTATTAGTCAAAATTGACTTACCTGCACAGTCTATCCTGGGTTGGACTGGCCCACAGGGGTACAAGGGAAACCACTAGTGGGCCCTACTGCCTTGGGGCCCACCCTTCCGGTACCGGTATACTGTGCGCCGGGATCCCGACAGCCGGCAAACTGAAGACCACCCAGATTATAGAATTCCCTGCCAGAGAACGTTTGAAATGTCTGACTCACGAGGTGTTTAACAAAGGGTTAGACAAATTTTTTTAGCCGACAATAGCATCCAAGGATATAATCTGTAAAAATAGATGTAATACAGTATACAGTATGGCTCTATAGGTAGAACTCAATGGACAATTGTCTTTTTCAACCTCAACAATTATGTTACTATGTTTAAAATCGCAAGGTAATATCGCACCATGGCCCTCATTCCGAATTATTCGCTCGCAAGCTACTTTTAGCAGCATTGCACACACTAAGCCGCCGCCTACTGGGAGTGTATCTTAGCTTAGCAGAATTGCGAACGAAAGATTCGCAATATTGCGAAAAGACTTCTCTGTGCAGTTTCTGAGTAGCTCGAGACTTACTCTGCCAGTGCGATCAGTTCAGTGCTTGTCGTTCCTGGTTTGACGTCACAAACACACCCAGCGTTCGCCCAGACACTCCTCCGTTTCTCCAGCCACTCCTGCGTTTTTCCCAGAAACTGCAGCGTTTTTTCACACACACCCATAAAATGACCAGTTTCCGCCCAGAAACACCCACTACCTGTCAATCACACTCCGATCACCAGAACGAAGAAAAAACCTCGTAATGCCGTGAGTAAACTACCAAACTTCTTAGCAAATTTACTTGGCGCAGCCGCAGTGCGAACTTTGCGCATGCGCAGTTAGCGGAAAATCGCTGCAATGCGGAAAAAATTAACGAGCGAACAACTCGGAATGACCACCAATGTGCCTAATTCAGACCTGATCGCTAGGGTGTGTTTTTTGCATCCCTGCGATCAGGTAGTAGCCGTCTACAGGGGGAGGGGATATTCGCTGTGCAGGGGTGTGATCGCATGTGCAGGAGAGCTGCACAAACACGCCTGGTCCCTCCTGCGTTTTTCCGGACACTCCCTGAAAACAGTCAGTTGCCACGCACAAATGGCCTCTTCCTGTCAGTCACCTTGCGATCGCCCATGCGATTGCTTTTCTCGCACCACCCTGTCGCTGACCGGCACTCCCCGTCGCTGTGGACTGACACATCTGCGCATTGCGGTGCATACGCATGCACAGTTCAGACTTGATCGCAGGCTGTATGAAAATGCAGCCTAGCGATCAGGTCTGAATTAGGCCCCATGTGTGCTTGCGATTTTGGCTATGTGTGATTTTGGCTATGTATGATTTTGGCTATGTGTGATTTTGGCTATGTGTGATTTTGGCTGTGTGTGATTTTGGCTATGTGTGATTTTGGCTATGTGCGATTTTGGCTATGTGTGATTTTGGCTATGTATGATTTTGGCTATGTGTGATTTTGGCTATGGATGATTTTGGCTATGTGTGATTTTGGCTATGGATGATTTTGACTATACTTTGTATTAGTCAAAATTGACTTACCTGCACAGTCTATCCTGGGTTGGACTGGCCCACAGGGGTACAGGGGAAACCACTAGTGGGCCCTACTGCCTTGGGGCCCACCCTTCCGGTACCGGTATACTGTGCGCCGGGATCCCGACAGCCGGCAAACTGAAGACCACCCAGATTATAGAATTCCCTGCCAGAGAACGTTTGAAATGTCTGACTCACGAGGTGTTTAACAAAGGGTTAGACAATTTTTTTTAGCCGACAATAGCATCCAAGGATATAATCTGTAAAAATAGATGTAATACAGTATACAGTATGGCTCTATAGGTAGAACTCAATGGACAATTGTCTTTTTCAACCTCAACAATTATGTTACTATGTTTAAAATCGCAAGGATGGCCCTCATTCCGAGTTGTTCGCTTGCAAGCTGCTTTTAGCAGCATTGCACACGCTAAGCCGCCACCTACTGGGAGTGAATCTTAGCTTAGCAGAATTGCGAACGAAAGATTCGCAATATTGCGAAAAGATTTCTCTGTGCAATTTCTGAGTAGCTCGAGACTTACTCTTCCAGTGCGATCAGTTCAGTCAGTTTCGTTCCTGGTTTGACGTCACAAACACACCCAGCGTTCGCCCAGACACTCCTCCGTTTCTCCAGCCACTCCCGCGTTTTTCCCAGAAATGTTTTTTCACACACACCCATAAAACGGCCAGTTTCCGCCCATAAACACCCACTTCCTATCAATCACACTGTGATCACCAGAACGAAGAAAAAACCTCGTAATGCCGTGAGTAAAATACCTAATTTCTTAGCAAATTTACTTGGCGCAGCCGCAGTGCGAACATTGCGCATGCGCAGTTAGCGGAAAATCGCTGCGATGCGAAAAAAATGAACGAGCTAACAACTCGGAATGAGGGCCTCTGTGTACACATCTTAAGGCACCTGAGATCATCACACCATTGCATAGACTGCTACATCATAATAGATTTTTATTTTAATTTAAAACAAATAATAATGTTATTAATAATGTACCAGATTAATAACAGCAATGCAGTGTAGAGAATACGCCACAGGCCTGTGCAGTATAATGTAACATATGCATAATGAACAGTATTATTCAAGTGAATGGTCTGGAACCTGATGTCTAGAGCAGGAGGTGGGGCCCCAGGCAGTGGGGCCTACCGGGGGTTTCCCCTGTACCCCTGTGGGCCAGTCCAACCCTGTGTGTGTCAGGTCATTCCTTTTTGTTGTTCTGTCCAGCAGAGCTTCTGTACTCAACATACAGCATTGGAGATTTGACTGTGCAGCTGTTAGACATACAGTAGAGGTGCTGACAGGGAGGCAGCCATCTTTTGATGTCCTCACATCACTGTACCCTAGCTACACAGTGGGGTAAATGTAATAGGGTCCAGTATTTCTTCCAAGAATGGCCGTATTTTTAAAGTTGCAATCATTTACAAGGCACAGCTAACCTTGTAAAGCTTTTACAGCAAGATGGGTATAATCTAAACAATGCTATCTATACCTGCATCATATCTCCACTGACAGCATATTATGTACATTTTATTGCAATAACAGTTTGTTCTTTCGGTTTGGGCTTCAATATGTTAAGTAATGTTTTCAAATTTGGCCCATATGAGTTCAATGCCATCTAAATTGGAAGCTTTTGGCGCAGCTGTCTGCCAGTATGTGCCTTGTGCTCCAGGTATGTGACAGACGTAGAGTAAAACAAGAGGTCTGCCCTGAGGGACAACGCTCTCCGAAGCATGACAGCAGTGCTCTGACCATTATGTTCTGCATAAAGATATTGTATGCATGTAACCTTCAAATACAACCAGTGATCACCGACCCATGAGATATCGCACTGCTCGCATGAACTTTGATGGCGTGTATAGGTCATGGGTTAATTGGCAAATGACACTTCTAGCAAATCATAAGGTGCATTAAAGGACTCAGCAGTGGAGATTACATCTTGGAAAGTTTCCTTGTATGGAACTCATACAACATATAAAATGACATTTAAGAAACTGACAATCAGTGTTTGCTGTATTATAAACATGTATTAGAGACCGATAAATATATTAATAATTACAGTGCTAGACATTGAAGTTTGAACCTGGGCATAGCTATAGTGGGTGTAGGGGGTGCCACAGGCTTATGGCGGTGGGTTCACCTGTACCCAAATCATATAGTTGTCTACCAATATAAACTGAGGAACTACAGTGTGGCATAATATGAACTGTGGAATAATGTGAACTAGTGCACTATTATGGGACAAGATAAACTAGGACATTTCTGTAGGGCATAAAATGAACCAGAGCACTACTATGGGGCGTACAATTACCCATGGTGCTATTATGGGGTATTGCATTAACTAGGGCACTACTTTCATACTATGGTTCATAAAATGAAGAACTGATGCATAGATATGTGTCTCTAAAGGCACTGAGGCATGTGCTATAGGGCCCACAAAGTTCTGGCTTTGACCCTGAGTGGGAAGATCCAGCATAGCAGCAGAGATACCTGTCACCTGATCTATAGCAAGACTACAAACACTATTTCACTGTGACTGGCATTGACTTCCTACTGGAAGTCCTACCTGTCAGTCACAGACACACAAGGCAGTCCGACTGGGAGGTGTTTCCTCCCTCCGGGGATGCCAGACTGGGCTGCAATAAGCAGAGAGCTGGCTTCCTGCAGGAAGCCACTCCCTGCCTTTGGCGCAGCCCAATGTGGCCTCTATGGGCTGCAGTCAGTGCAGTTCATAGAAGCCGGGGGTTTCCGCATGCACAGTCCAGCTGCCGCTTGTGTGCATCCGCAAGTCCCGGTACCTTCCTGATCTATTGCACAGGTGCTGGGACCCTGAGGCTGGCTATCCCCTCTCCTGACACCGGGGTAGCAGCAGTCCCCCTACTAAATGTAAGTAGGAGCCACCGCTGGTAAGGACTCTATGAGAGCCTTGATTTTTTAGAATTAAGTGATCTATTTGTTAGTGATAAGCAGTGGGTGTGCAGCTAATCATTTGTAGAGATGGCAAGACTTACTTATTTCTTTAGTTGTTTTGAATTGTCAACATGTGTTATTATGATATACTAGCTGAATACCCATGTTTCGCAACGGAATTTAAAGAATAATGCCAATTTTTGTCAGGCCGCACCTCTGGGCTTCCCCGTATTAATGCTGTCAAAATGCTGGTGCTGAGGAGAATAATCCACCTCCTTCCCTGTCCCGTCCTGCCTCTGATGCTGCCCTGCTCAGTGCTGTAAATGCTGGGACGACAGGACAAGCTCCATCCGCTGTATGTTAAATATGTTAGGTTTGCAGGCTGACTATATGTCAAAGGGCCCTAGGTCTCCTTGCTTAGCTTAGAAACTAAAATATGCCTCTGTCACCACCCATGTGTGCCTCTGCCCCTACCGTGTGTGCATCTGCCCTTACCCGTAGGTGCCTCTGCTCCTACCTGTAAGCCTATGCCCCTACCCGTGTGTGCCTCTGCCCCTACCCATGTGTGCCTCTATCTTTACCTGCAGTGCCTCTGCCCCTACCCATGTGTGCCTCTGCCCCTACCCATGGGTGCATCTTCCCTTACACATGGGTGCCTCTGCCCCTACCCGTGGGTGTCTCTGCCCTTACACGTTGGTGCCTCTGCCCCTACCCATGTGTGCCTCTGTGTAAATTGCTCCAGGCATTCCAGAGTTATGGGGAAAACTATGTATTTTTAAATGTCACCCCCTTCCCATCCCCATCCCTAGCACCCCTATGTCTTAGCCGCACAGTATTTTTTCCAGATTGTAAGTCATATGTGTACCAAGTTTAGTGTAAATAGCTCCATGCATTCTAGAGCTATGCCCGAAAACTACGGATTTTTATATGTCACCCTCTTCTCTAGGGGTGTCTTGCCCCCACAGTATTTGTTTCTAGATTGTAAGACGTGTGATGTACCAAGTTTGGTGTAAATTGCTCCAGGCATTCCAGAGTAATGCTGTAACATACACACACACACACACACACACACACACACACACACACACACACACACACACACACACGTCCATTTATATATATATATATATATATATAGAGAAAGAGGGAGAGAGAGAGAGAGAGAGGGAGCGGGAGAGAGATATGGAATGAGTAATATCTGGTATTCTGTTAATTACAGCTCTGTAGTTAATCATTCCCAGTTAACCCCTACCTTTTGTCCACACAATAGCCTTTCCTGAACCTTGGTAATAAAGATTAATGGGGATATGTACAGTATCAAGCAGTTAAAAGAGTGGACAAGTGAAAACATTTCCCATCGCAACCAATCAGCTTTGAAGCAGCTTTTATTAAATACATTCTATAAAATTATACTGTGGGAGCAGATTGATTGCTATAGGCAACTTGTCCACTCTTTTCACTGCCTGATACTTTCCACCAATGGCGGCTTCAGAGATGGGGCTGCAGCACAGTCCAAACTTCAAATAGGGTAGCCACTCCAACTGGCAGTCATTCCCGGCCAGTTATGTTTGGCAGTGTTGCGATGGCAGTTGGTGTGGCTCTCCTATTTGAATTTTGGACTGCACTGCAGCCTCACCTCTGCAACTGGCACCTACCCAATTATTAAAACTGTGTTGCTGGGGAAGCCTCAGGGCCGGATTAACAATGGGGCGGATGGAGCTGCAGCTTTAGGCTCCCCATTGAAAATACAGTATGCCCACAGGAGCCAATGCGGTGCAGCAGTGTCGACAGGAAAAAAAAAATCCTGTCACCACCAGCAGCTCATGGCACTCACCTCCCAGGTGTCCAAGGTTGCACCGTCAGGCCACCGTGCATAACACCCCATGGCCTTGGCTTGTCTGATACTCTGCTACGGTGATGCCCAGCCCCAGACCCGATGAACTTCGTTCGTTCGCCCCAGGACCCACCGAAGCTCCGCCCCAGACAAATCAGAAGCTCCGTCCTCATACTAGCCAAAGCTTCGCCCCCGGACCCATCTAAGCTCACACATCAGTCCGGAGCTTGTACTCATACCAATTGAAGCTCCGCCCTGTATCTGCTGAAGTTCCGCCCCCAGAACAATCCAACACTTCATCCTCATGCCAACCAAAGCTCCGCTCTCTGGTCTGCCTGAAGGACCCGCCCTGGGGGAGTGGGCTGCTATCTGTGAGGAGAGCTAGGTTATGGATTGCATGCTTGCACAGTCCAGTGGATGTGCAACACCTGAGTAGGCACAGAGCACACCAGGCCCGGAGGTTGCCCTCTTCCCATATTTCAGTAAGTGGTCTGTGTCAGTAGGTGTATTTGTCTGTGTGTGTGTGTGTGTGTGTGTGTGTGTGTGTGTATCAGTATCAGTAAGTAATGCCTGTCAGTAAGTTTGTCTGTGTGTGTCAGTAAGTAATGTCTGTCAGTAAGTGGTCTGTGTCAGTAAGTTTGTCTGTGTGTGTGTCAGTAAGTAATGTCTATCAGTAAGTGGTCTGTGTCAGTAGGTGTGTGTGTGTGTGTGTGTGTGTGTGTGTGTGTGTGTGTGTGTGTGTGTGTGTGTCAGTAAGTAATTCCTGTCAGTGAGTGGTCTGTGTCATTAAGTTTGTCTGTGTGTTTCAGTAAGTAATGTCTGTCAGTAAGTGGTCTGTGTCAGTAGGTGTATTTGTCTGTGTGTGTCAGTAAGTAATGTCTGTCAGTATGTGGTCTGTGTCAGTAAGTTTGTCTGTGTGTGTCAGTAAGTAATGTTCGTTAGTAAGTAGTCTGTGTCAGTAAGTCTATTTTTTTGTGTGTATCAGTAAGTAATATCTGTCAGTAAGTGGTCTGTGTCAGTAAGTTTGTCTGTGTGTGTCAGTAAGTAATGTCTGTCAGTAAGTGGTCTGTGTCAGTAGGTGTATTTGTGTGTGTGTGTGTGTGTGTGTGTGTGTGTGTGTGTGTGTGTGTACATATGAAAAATTACAGCCTTCCTGATGATAGGTACAAATTGAATGAATGTACTGTACAAGATTTGCGGCGTACCTTGTTAACAAAGGAAATGCCACAGTGTTGTAAAGATTTTCTATCTAAACTGCTGGTGTAAATGTATACAGTTGTTTTGTCTAGCTACAGTATGGAATTTTGAATAGCTGCAAAAGGATGCTTTTATTAGCATATAATGAAGATATGGTTACTGGATTACTGTATACTTATTTCTATTATAAGGACGGAAGAACACTGAAACCTCACACTCCCAAGTGAATAATTTAATAATTATTGATTTCAGACTAATTGTTAAAATATGAGTGTGTTGTGGGTCACCACATTTAAAAATGTATATTATGGCAACATGGAGCCATTAAAATATTGTGTCACATGTGAATAGGAATCAGACTGTGACAGGTTTTTTCTATCCACTGATTTATGGTGGACGTTAAGGAAATATCCAGATGAACACTTGCTATGTGTAATTATTAGGGTCTTCCTTGTTTCCTTTTCTTTTATATATTACTGCAAAAAAGGTGCCTAAACTATAATTTTTAACCAAAACCAAATAAAGGTTATGTTTTAAATGTCTGATCAAATGAACATACTATTGAATTTGATTTGAGTGCCCCTATAGCGGCACTATTAAGTGGTTGAAGGTAGGCACTAGCTATGTCCGTCATGGAGATAGCCACACCGCCTTATATAAACCACACCCACACCACGTTGGTCACACCCCCACATCACTAGTCACACCGCCGCAGCGCCTGTCACACAACCTGCCAAGGCACATAATAGGCCTATATTAAATTTCAGCTCCAGGCCATTGTGGTCCTTATGCTCCTGAGGAAGCTGGACTTTTAGCAACCAGTGAAACGCGTTGAGCCTTTAAAACTCTCTCCTCGCAACACCTATACGGATCCCACTCTCTCAGGTTCATTTGGACCCTTTTCAGCAGGTCTTTTGGCAAATAATTGGACTCCATTCCAACACTCGAATTTTGCAGCACAGCGATTTACCGGTATATCCCTTCAGCTGGATAAATGGACTTCTCCTAAGGCTGATGCTACATCAAGGGAACATCATTGATTTGTATCCGGTAAACAATATTGCTTCATAGTGACTGCATTTAACAGGAAGTTGTCCTAGCCAAAATCTACAACAGTAATATACAACTATTAGATCATGAGTGGACTCATAACCCTAGATCTATTATAGGGAGTTGTACTCTTATATGAATTCTTTTTATCACTAATAGCATTCAATTTACTATATATACCTATATATTTTATTATGTGTTTTTATTCAATAAATTGTAAACATTGTTTTATGTAACATCAGCTCCGGATCCAATCAGCCTGTTCTCATTGCACTGTAGGTGTAAGTCCTGGGCTGCGCACAGACTGCACACACTGGTAAAAACATTCGATGGTGAGTGAGGTGCGAACGGATTTGCAGCTGTCCACTGAGGGATATTTGAAGCACGGTGTATACATGCAAACGCACACTTGCATGGGCGAATTTACGCTTCTCTTGGGTGGCGACTATCTGATCGCAGGACAGCAAAATTAGCAGCCCCTACATCAGGTCTATATCACCCCCTTAGTGGGGTAAGTGTTGCTCTGTAAAAAGATTAAAGCAGTACAGCACCTTCCAACAAGATTGCCACATAATATTTGTATTATTATTATTATTATTATTTTTTTTTCTTGTTCATAGTATAGGTAGAGTACATGGATACATGGGGATTATGTATTAAGGAAACTCTCCTACCAAAATCATGTGCATGACACTGAGAGAGGCACAAGTAGTGTTACTCATATAAAGATTAAACAAAGATCTAGCTACTGCTTGTGTCTGGCTGTGCAGGTTTTGCTTACACAGTATGACTCAGAAACATAAACTAGAAATGTATAAAACCTACAGCACAAACTGAATAAAAGAAATGATTGTGTTTCCCTATATAGTAACATAGTAATTGAGGTTGAAAAGAGGCAATTTGCCCATCATGTTCAACCTGTATTAAGTTGCGATGAATCTACATACCAGCTGAGTATGTTTTATGACTAGTTAACTACTATAACTCATATAACCCCCGGATTATTAACCATTTTGATATTTGAAATATTATAACCTTGGATATCATTTTTATTCATAAATGTATCCATTCCTTTTTTAAATCCATTTACAGAGTCCGCCATTACCACCTTCCCTGGCAGGGAATTCCACATCCTAATTGCCCTAAAAGTGAAGAACCCTTTCCTCTGTCACGTTTAGAACTTTCTCTCCTCCAGCCGTTGCAAGTGCCCACATGTCCTAAACTGTGTTCTTTTAATAAATAATTCCTCTGATAACTCTTTGTAATGCCCCTTTACATATTTGAAGATATTAATAATATCCCCTCTTAGACGCCTCTTTTCTAGTGTATACATATTCAACCTATTAAGCCTTTCCTCATAATCCAGTCCCTCTAGGCCTTTAATCAATTTAGTAGCTAGCCTTTGAACCCTTTCGAGTTCACCGATATATATTTTTTTTATACAGTGGTGCCCAAAACTGAACACAATATTCCAGGTGCGTACGTACCAATGCTTTATACAGCAGCAGGATTACAGTACATCTGAGTCCCTTGACTCAATTCCCCGTTTTATGCACACTAGCACCTTACTTGCCTTCTTTACTGCGCATTGACATTGTGTATGGTTATTAAGCCTATTATCAATGAGTACCCCCAAATCCTTTTCCAAATCTGTTTTACCTAGTTGTTCCCCATTTAGTATGTAGGCTGCAAGTTTGTTTTTAGTCCCGAAATGCATAACCTTGCATTTGTCTGTATTGAACCTCATTTCCCATTTAGACGCCCAGAGTTCAAGTTTAGATAGATCATTCTGTAAGGACTCCACATCCAATTCCGAGTTAATTACCTTACACAGTTTAGTATCATCTGCAAAGATTGACACTGTGCTTTCCAGGCCTATTTCTAGGTCATTGATAAATATGTTGAACAGTAGTAGACCGAGTAGGGACCCTTGTGGTATACCACTGACTCCTGGGGACCAGGTTGAGTACTTCCCATTGACCACTACTCGCTGTACCCTGCTATCCAACCAGTTGCTTATCCATGTGCAAATAGTTTTTCCTAGATCAAGCTCCTTTAATTTGATGATCAGTCTCCTGTGAGGCACTGTATCGAATGCTTTTGCAAAATCTAGGAAGACTACATCCACTGCTTTTGCCTGATCAAGATTATTGCTCACTTCCTCATAGAAGCTAATTAAGTTAGTCTGACATGACCTATCCCTCACAAACCCATGCTGGTTCTTGCTAATAATCCTAGTGGTCTGTAGATACTCCTGTATGCTGTCCTTTAGAATTCCTTCCAATATTTTCCCCACTATAGATGTCAAACTAACTGGTCTGTAGTTACCGGAAGATTTTTGGATCCCTTTTTAAATAATGGCACTACCTCAGCTATACGCCAATCCTTCGGTACCATGCCTGATCTAATTGAACTATTGACAATCAAGTATAGGGGTCGTGCTAGTTGTGAACTAAGCTCCATAAGAACCCTCGGGTGAAGTCCATTGGGACCAGGTGATTTATTAACCTTAATTTTGCTTAGTCTCTCTCAGATTACTTCTTCACTTAAACAAGTTTCTAACCATGGATCTTTACTGTCACAAATGTTATGCTCTACTCCCACCAACAGTTCTTCTCTGGTGAATACTGATGAAAAAAAATTGTTCAGTATTTCCGCATTTATTTCGTCATCATTTATCAATTATCCAAATTCATCTTTTAATGGACCTATATATATATTAGGCTGTGAACAGACAAATATTCAGAAGTAAGCCAGTGCCAGCTTGCACCCACCAATACTGTAAATTCACGATCATCTGAGGAGATAGGTATTGAGCCTTGATTAGCCCAGGCTTCCTCGTGGATAGTGACTTTACTTACCCCAATTCTGGATAAAGTCAGGATTGTTGTCCAAGGTGACTTTTGCACGTTGATTTGGCATACACCGTTCTCAAGGAAGCACTACCAGAAAATCCTGTGCACAGGTCGGATTCCTGAACTCACGTCCTTAAGTGACAGAATAAGAAGGTACCTGGTGTTTGGGGTGATACATTGCATACAGTCGTGGGTTATTGTGTTGTGGTATTTGTATTGTGTGAAAGTTATGGTGTTATTGACAATCAGTTAACCGACTCTAGTGCTACTGTTACGCTAAGTCAGGAGCAGCGATACTTATTTCTCTACTTTACAGGTAGGGCATTATTTAGTGCCACTGTCCACGGTGCATCACCTGACCTTGCCTAACAGTATTAACAACACTAAAAAGGAAAAGCGTTTATGTTTACAGAAGTAATGTTGATCTCACGTGTTTTGTGACATGGAATATTTGAAAGTTTTTGGCTATGCTAAAGTACTTACCTGATATATACAATTGTCCTATGGTCAGCCTACCTAAGGCTAAAGTTTCCACAAACCATTATTGCTTTAAATAAATTTGAAGCAGTTAAGCATTTGCTGTTGGTTATTCATCATAAACACATGAGCCAAGGTGATACCTCTCTGCGAAGAAAAGTGGTCGACATCGGTCAAGGCACATCCAGTAAAACAAGTATCTGTGGTATCCCTTCTGGAGTGTCACACTTATATGATTTATGCTAAGTAACGCAAATACTAATTAAGCAACTCATTGTCCTTTTTTTGGTGTTTTCCCATATATTTGTAATTTTAATTTTTTTTTTTAAATATAAAAGTATGTGCAGTATTCATTCTTTGATTGTGATAATAGATGGCAAAATGCCATTTTCTATAAAATATTAAGGGATAAGAAAATACTGTATATGTAATAGTATTAGATAAAACAAGACAATTTATTAGTATTACACACTGCATACGCTACGCTGTACATACAGTACTGTAAATACACATCGGGAGACAGTTCCGGCAATATATTGAACCCATAGGGGTAAGTTTACTAAGGTGGGAGGTTTTTTTTTTAGAACTGGTGATGTTACCCATAGCAACCAATCAGATTCTATCTATTATCTTCTAAAAGCAGATAGATAAATGCTAAGTAGAATCTGATTGGTTGTTATGAGCAACATCACCAGTTCTAAAAAAAAGAAATCACTTATGTGAGAGAGCGCAAAAAGATTTTAAACATTTTTATTTTATTTTAAAAAACTTTATAAAACTATTATAGCATCATCATATGCATAAACTGCTAAATGCCTTTAAAACATATAATTATTGAATCTACACAATAAAGCTACCATGGATCAAGATCACATATCAGTCCATATTATGTTATTTAACACCAGCTGCCACTGATTTGCAGAATTATCCTCACCATTCCTTTTAACCACTTAGTGGCTAGAATACAGTCCAATGTCCCGCATCAACTGATTCTAGGCTCTTTCTCCACAAAAGGGTTATATGGATGCTGATGGAACTTCATAAATTGTAACTGATGTTCATGAAATATTGTAGCAGAAAGTTCCAATAATCAATTCAAACTGAAATACTTTTATATTTGTAGATAGACAGACTTGGATTTGTATATGGAGTTGTGCCTCTTATCCCTTGACACTTAGATGATATTGTGTCTAGCAGTACAGGGACGATTACCAAAATTAGAGGGTATGTCTCACCTCACCGTACCCAGGTGTTGGAGTTTGTCGCTCTGCAGATGGCCGTGACCGGTCACCGAGGAAATTCCCCCGTTGCTGTTAACCGCATGCAGTTTGGTGTACCCCTCCGTGTAGTACCCAGCTGCGGCGGTATATCGCGGAGGTGCTCCCTGTAGAAGCCGCCTGGCTTTCCCTTGCCGGAACCTGTGGATCTTACTGCGGGTTGTACTTAAGTCATACGGCACTCCGCTTACGGCAGCACGCCGCTGGTTTTACCCTTTTTGCTGGAGCCGTCTGACCTCTCTTCACCCAAGCAGTTGGGGTTTTGTAGTTTAAAGCTGATCCTCCAGGCGCACGGCCGGGATGTCTGTCACGTAGTTCAATTGAAGATTGTTTCAAAGGCACCTAGCAGAGTGCCCTTAACGCGTTTCTCCATAATGAAGTTGTAACGGTTTCATCAGAAGGTAACCATGTATGCTGAGCACACCTCTATTTAAAAGGAGTCTCCTCCAATCGTTGTTTTTCATTCATTATCAGTGGCAGGTGTGTTTCAAGTGTATACAGGTATATGCATTTTGTGGTCAGCTAATTAACTAGATCACACAATATTACCGGGACCAAATCCCGCAAAAGTACTTACTAAAACATTATACATAATAATAACATCTTTAACACGAAGGATATCACATAAACATTAAATTATTCCTTATATTTTCATTGATTATTATAATTTTTCTATTTAATTAATACATAACAATGGCAAGACGTGAGAAGATTAAAATCCTCTTTATAGATCTTTAAGTATATATAAATTACCATCCAGGCCAGCCACTACAGGCATAGCCTCATAAAGAAATACACGGACTACCAACAGATCGACCTGGGTTCTAGTCCCACATCTAACCATGATCAACCACATACACTTAGGTCATATATAATTTTTATTATTATTATTCTTTGAGCATATCTATTCATTTTTTATTTATTATTTTTTTACAATAGTCCTTCCACTTCTAGAATGGGTTCTATATAACAAATTAGATTCTAACCGGTATTTCTCATATGGACTCTCGCCCTTATTTCTAAAAACATGCATCATATTCTATTTATATAATGAATACATAGATAGACAGCGTCTTCGGATCAAATTAGCAATTATATCCCCCCTATTTCGGGAGGTCTTGTCAAGGATATCTATATGTATATTCTATGGAGGAGAAAGAAAAAACAGAGGAAACCACAAGGAAAAAATCCCCTCATATCATCATGAGGGACCTACTACTTTTAACCTTTATCAATCCTATATCATATATTGTTCATTTCTATATTGTCGTTAAGACCAAGGGGAGACAAGGTGCCCAATGAAAAAATCCAAAACGCCTCCCTCTTACAGAGATAATTGAACCTGTCCCCACCACGATCTGTGGCTGGAACGTGCTCAATTCCCTGTATTGTCACACCATCCATATTGCCCCTATGCTTATTCTGAATATGTGTAGACAATGAATGTGTCCTCATCCCTTTAATTATATTGCGCCTATGCTCTAGAAACCTTACATTTAATTTACGAATGGTACGTCCCACACATTGAGCACGTTCCAGCCATATAGGATTGATAAAGGTTAAAAGTAGTAGGTCCCTCATGATGATATGAGGGGATTTTTTCCTTGTGGTTTCCTCTGTTTTTTCTTTCTTCTCCATAGAATATACATATAGATATCCTTGACAAGACCTCCCGAAATAGGGGGGGATATAATTGCTAATTTGATCCGAAGACGCTGTCTATCTATGTATTCATTATATGATTAGAATATGATGCATGTTTTTAGAAATAAGGGCGAGAGTCCATATGAGAAATACCGGTTAGAATCTAATTTGTTATATAGAACCCATTGTAGAAGTGGAAGGACTATTGTAAAAAAATAATAAATAAAAAATGAATAGATATGCTCAAAGAATAATAATAATAAAAATTATATATGACCTAAGTGTATGTGGTTGATCATGGTTAGATGTGGGACTAGAACCCAGGTCGATCTGTTGGTAGTCCGTGTATTTCTTTATGAGGCTATGCCTCTAGTGGTTGGCCTGGATGGTAATTTATATATACTTAAAGATCTATAAAGAGGATTTTAATCTTCTCACGTGTTGCCATTGTTATGTATTAATTAAATAGAAAAATTATAATAATCAATGAAAATATAAGGAATAATTTAATGTTTATGTGATATCCTTCGTGTTAAAGATGTTATTATTATGTATAATGTTTTAGTAAGTACTTTTGCGGGATTTGGTCCCGGTAATATTGTGTGATCTAGTTAACTAGCTGACCACAAAATGCATATACCTGTATACACTTGAAACACACCTGCCACTGATAATGAATGAAAAACAACGATTGGAGGAGACTCCTTTTAAATAGAGGTGTGCTCAGCATACATGGTTACCTTCTGATGAAACCGTTACAACTTCATAACGGAGAAACGCGTTAAGGGCACTCTGCTAGGTGCCTTTGAAACAATCTTCAATTGAACTACGTGACAGACATCCCGGCCGTGCGCCTGGAGGATCAGCTTTAAACTACAAAACCCCAACTGCTTGGGTGAAGAGAGGTCAGACGGCTCCAGCAAAAAGGGTAAAACCAGCGGCGTGCTGCCGTAAGCGGAGTGCCGTATGACTTAAGTACAACCCGCAGTAAGATCCACAGGTTCCGGCAAGGGAAAGCCAGGCGGCTTCTACAGGGAGCACCTCCGAGATATACCGCCGCAGCTGGGTACTACACGGAGGGGTACACCAAACTGCATGCGGTTAACAGCAACGGGGGAATTTCCTCGGTGACCGGTCACGGCCATCTGCAGAGCGACAAACTCCAACACCTGGGTACGGTGAGGTGAGACATACCCTCTAATTTTGGTAATCGTCCCTGTACTGCTAGACACAATATCATCTAAGTGTCAAGGGATAAGAGGCACAACTCCATATACAAATCCAAGTCTGTCTATCTACAAATATAAAAGTATTTCAGTTTGAATTGATTATTGGAACTTTCTGCTACAATATTTCATGAACATCAGTTACAATTTATGAAGTTCCATCAGCATCCATATAACCCTTTTGTGGAGAAAGAGCCTAGAATCAGTTGATGCGGGACATTGGACTGTATTCTAGCCACTAAGTGGTTAAAAGGAATGGTGAGGATAATTCTGCAAATCAGTGGCAGCTGGTGCTAAATAACATAATATGGACTGATATGTGATCTTGATCCATGGTAGCTTTATTGTGTAAATTCAATAATTATATGTTTTAAAGGCATTTAGCAGTTTATGCATATGATGATGCTATAATAGTTTTATAAAGTTTTTTAAAATAAAATAAAAATGTTTAAAATCTTTTTGCGCTCTCTCACATAAGTGATTTCTTGTTTGGTTCGAAATTGGTATACACTTCAGGATACTGAGTGGGAGCTGCATTTAGATTTTAAGTGGTGGTGAATAGCTAAATTCATTGGATATTACATATGAATATTAGCTGCGCCTGAATTTATATACACTCACGGACATAGGCAGGTCCACAATTAAAGTTGGCCCGGTGCGTTTGTGTGTTTATATAATTATATTGAGTTCTAAAAAAAACCTCCCACCTTAGTAAATTTACCCCACAGTCTTTGGTTTATAAATACTGTTTTGTCAGCATACTGTATACCATAAGTGACTGAATTCTACTTCTTTACCATATACAAGTGATGCACTGAATGCCCTCTATTCATGTATTTAGAATTAAGCACAGACAGGATTGGACTGGCCCACAGAGGAACAGGGAAAAACACTGGTGGCGCCTGGAGAGGTGTGTGTGTGTGTGTGTGTGTGTGTGTGTGTGTGTGTGTGTGTGTGTGTGTGTGTGTGTGTGCGCGTGTGTGTGTGTGTGTGTTCCACCCCATCCGGGATCAGGTTCCAATTTGTGCACTTTATTATATATTATAAATGTCACATTATACTGCACAGGAGTAAGGTGTATTTTCAACAGTGCATTGTTATTACTCTGGTACATTATCCGGCATTCACTAGTGGTAATGACTATATACTGTATATTTATCAAGGGGCCCAGACCATGTACTCGCTAATGGATAGCTAGGCCTCCAAACATGGGCCCCTCCTACTGCATCACCCCAGTGGGCCCTTCATGCCCCAGTCCAATACTGAGCACAGATACATGTGAGGTTTTTAAAATGTAACTATTTCAAAGAAATAATATCTCTAATAAAGCTAATTGTTACAACTCTCAGATAGGATGGTATGGATGTAATCCATACTTTTAGGATTTGCTAATACACAGGGTAGAGGCACGAAGTCTAAGGTTTTGGTGGTTTTCACCAGGGACCCCTGGAAGGAGGATGGGCTTTGCTGCACAGGTCACAGCCCTCTTTATATGTCTTTATATGGGGCTGGTGGTCTCTGGAGACACTAGAGGCATGTAGCAAGACTGATCGCCATGAGGTGTGCAAAAGCGCAGTCGCCTCAACCGAGTCGGAGCCAGTCAAGCAGTGCAGTACCAGCGGTGGACAGAATTAAGTCAGAGTAATAGCCAAAGTCAGAACTGGAAGATCCTCAAGAACATTTCCAAGGGAGCAGGCAAATTCAGGTCACAGGGAGGCCAGATTCAGAACCAGGGGACCACGAGAAGCAGTACCAAGGAAGCAGGCAAGAAGATGTACCAGACAGACTGGATCAGAACAATGGGAGTCACAGAGAACTAGACACTGGAGTACAGGCTGGGAGCCTTTTATAGTGAGTGGTTCAAATATAGCACCAGCATGGCGACAGACTTTTGGTGTACCTGTGCCTTTAAATATTGAATAGAGTGGTGTAAGTTATTGTCTATCGGCACTTGTTGTGCCAAAAGTGTGAACTATGGAAAAAAATTGATAGCCTAATGATTTCATAAGTGATTGAGCGGTGGAGGAATCCTCTCCTGATTGGCTGACTGCCTACTAATGAGATTTAGCAATTTTGCTTAGCATGTTCATCAGGAGCGGTCCATTCACTACATGATGACCTGTCTTACACAAGAGGTGATCACGTGGGCGATCATGCTGTGAATGGAAGCAGGGCCGGTCCTAGGGTGTTCGGCGCCCCCCAAACTATAAATTTGCGCCCTCCCATACTTTACAAAGGGACAGCGCACATAATGCCCCCTGTAGCAGTGACGCTTACACACATAACGCCCCCTGTAGCAGTGAAGCTTACACACGTAACGCCCCATTAGTAGTGAAGCTTACATGCGTAACGCCCCATGTACCAGTGACGCTTAAACATGTAACGCCTTCTGTATCAGTGACGCTAACACACGTAACGCACTCTGTATCAGTGACGCTTACACGCGTAATGCCCCTTGTACCAGCGATGCTTACACACGTAACGCCCCCTGTATCAGTGACGCTAACACACGTAACGCACTCTGTATCAGTGACGCTTACACGCGTAATGCCCCCTGTACCAGTGATGCTTACACACGTAACGCCCCCTATATCAGTGACACTTACACACATTATGCCGCACAGTCACACACACACACACACAGATACACACATACATACTGTACATACATTACACACATACACAGTCACACATACATATATACAGATACTGTATACATATATATACACACACACACATACACTTACCTAAAGAAGTCTGGCAGGCCGGAGATGTAGCAGCTCATCCTCCTGTGTAGCAGGGGGCTACAGCCTGTTCCCGTGTAGCTCTGTCCCCTTTTGGGTCCCGCACGGCCACTACATTGTCACAGGGGAGAGGAGGTGAGAGGAAGCTTCATGCTGCCGAACCTACAGTACTTTACAAGCAGCAGCTGTACCTCTCTTGGGTCTCTGGCAGCCTGGTCCATTTAGTTCCGCCCTGTGAAGCTCCACCTCCTCTGCCCCATGAAGCTCCGCACCTTTCCTTCTGAACACTATCAAGTGGGGGAGTACTGGAGGCTTTATTTATTTATGAACAGTTTCTTATATAGCGCAGCATGTTCCGTTGTGCTTTACAATTAGAACAACAGTAATGCTTGAAGCTGCCGACGCCGGTGCTTGTCACACAGTGTGACAGGGGCAGCAGCAGCAGAGGGACAGGCGCAGCGGCAGCACAGGGATGCAGAGCAGGGAGAGCGCCTCTACAGCCTGGCGCCTACCTGCTTTGCATCCCTTTGCTGAGTGGGTAGCGCCGGGCCTGGATGTGAGGTCTGTATGCCAAGAAGCAGCGGGTTCCCTGAAATACGTACCAGCAGTGCAGATGGGGGTGATATTGCACAGAAAGACAGAGCTTGCTGTGGGCAGAGAGACAGATGGAGAGAGACTAAACAATGCAAAACATACACACAAAAAAGACCCAGTCAACACTGGCTGCAAATGCAAGTGATTAATAAATGAAGGGAGAGATATACTAAGCAGTGAAAAGAGAGGAGAAGTGAGCCAGTGGAGAAGTTGCCCATGGCAACCAAGCAGCACTGAAGTAACATTTAGAATTTGCATACTATCAAATTATACAGAGCAGCTGATTGCTTGCCAAGGCCAACTTTTCCACTGGCTTACTTCACTTTTTTCACTGCTTAGTACATCTGCCCCTAATGTACTAGTGGCTACTCTTTGAACATCAGATCTGCTACATCACCCATCTAATTGTCATCAACAAAGTCTCTGCTTTCATCTATAAATGGGTAAGTAAACATGTAATGGTGACAAGGGCAGTAGTTACTTTGGGCCTGATTCAGAGATAGACGCAAGTGCAATTTCCTCAGCCTCGCAATGCTCATATCAGCAAGTGCTACTGCTGCGGCCCAGAAATGGAAAGAGATGCCCACTGGCGCTACCGCATCTCATTTGCAATCGCATACACATACGCAGCCTATATGCAAGAACAGGGAACATCGGGCTTAATGTTAGCACTATAGCTATGCAGACTGGACCCGCCAGTAGTCACGCAGGTGCCATGTTATTTTACTTTAGGACTTACAACTGATGGCAGACACGCGCCCTGAAAACAGCCATGACACGCCTGCATTTTTACAGCCACTCCCCACTAACACCATGTTAACACCCTCCAAATGGCCACTTCCTCTCAGTCACTTTACAAAGCAGTCCTCATTGCATGCGGGTTCGCAGCAGCACCTTAATGCATGCACATTGCGAGCGCAGCACATGCACGACTGATGATAATCACTCAGTTCCGTGGAACATCGGCTTTGTGTACATCTCTGAATCAGGCTCTAGGTTGCATCAATCAGACTTGGCCAAAACATTTAGTAAAGAGTACTTTTTAACATGTATCTATTATAGTAGCAATGTTCCCGCTGTTATGCCTATATTCTACCAATGGAGCTTATGGGGCATATTTACTAAAGTGCGGGTTTCTAGAAGTCGAGCTGTTGCCCATAGTAACCAATCAGATTCTACTCTTCCCTCCTGTTCTCACAACCCTCTTCTCTCACACTTCAATTACAGCTCTCTCCAGACTTGGACTGGCCCACAGGGGTACAGGGGAAACCACTGGAGGGCCCCACTGCCTGGGGGCCCACCTCTTGCTCTAAGGATCAGGATCCAGACTATGTACGTCAATTATACATCATATGTATGTTACCTTACACTGGACTGTGGTGTATTTTCTACAGTGCATTGCTGTTATTAATCTGGTACATTATCCTGCATGCAGCAACTGAATTTACTGTATATATTTATAAAGGGGCCCAGACGTTGCACTCTCTAATGCTTAATCAAACCAATGAGGAAGGCCACACCCCCTCTACAGACTGTCCACTCCCCTAACAAGGGCCCCTACCACTGCATTCCCCCGGTGGGCCCTACATGCCCCAGTCCGACACTGGCTCTCTCCTATATAGTGAATGTCTATAGTTACCTGCATCTCTTTTCTCTCATTGCTGGTAATCTCTTCCGGTGGCTGCCTGCCCCCAATAGTACGCCGGCTAATTCTTTGCTTCCTTTCATCTTGGCTGTATTGTGTACTGAGATCTGTGTTGCTAATTGGTACCTGTGCTTTGCCTCAGTGTTTCTATTACTGTAATGTTAAGTTCTGTGCACCCTGTATTTTTCTATTGGCTGCCGTATGTACGGCGCTGCAAGACACTTGTGGCATCCTATAAGTAAAATGTAATAATAATATTAATACTTATCATGTTTCTATCACCTTCTAGATGATACTAGCTAGAATTTGGTTGCTATGGGCAACATCTTCACTTCTAAGAGCCTGCACTTTAGTAAATATACGCCTATGTTTTTTTACTCACCTTATGATAGAAAACATCTGGTCTAAATGATGACACCAAAAACAGGTAATAAGAATCTGCAACAATTATCACATTAAGAAGAAATGGCGACGAAGAGAAATCCTATTCACAATCAATGTAAATTGAAAAATGTTGATTGCAACTTGATTCAATAGTTGATTCCGATAGATGACACCAGCCACCATTGATTCCCTTTCATTCTGATTTTCTTTTTGTTCTGGAAAAAATGTACAGTAAGATGAATTAAGCTGCAAAAAGTTCACAGCTCTACAACTGTGAAATAAAAAAATAACACAGCACTTTCTGAACTTATGGCTAAATAAATGAACACATTTCAGTGCAACGAGGCTATTTAATATCTGTTTGTTTGTGGCCTTACTCTGCAGCTTGCTACTGTATCTCTTTTCAGAAAAGAGGAATGAAGCCACATAACACTCCTAAAGCATTCACTTATGTAAGCGCCAGTCTCATGCTGCGGGCAGCCCGACCTCCAGGGCACAGGCTAAGTTTGAGATAAAGTTCTCACTTGTTCAACAGCCATGAGCCTACAGGATTTCTGCTGCTGAATTATTTACTGACATTGGATCTGTCAGTCATTTGGGAACAGCTAAGTGTTCTTACATCACTGCATGTATATAGCCAATGTTCTCAGCCAGCTTTGTAATAGTCGCAGAAAAAAAGGCACTAGTGGTGGCCTGTTGATTTAAGCCTCAAGGAAAGCTAAATGTGAACGTGAAAGATGCATTAGCAAATGGAACACAAACAAATGGTGCCTGAGTAGATATATAAAGTGGTGCTTTCCTGCACAGTAAGCACAGTTAGTATTTAGCAGCAGGGCACATCCGACCTGTTCCCTGAACTCCTCATTTCATAGTACCATTGTAGCGTTTTATTCCAAGGTTTACTCCAGATTCTCATGTAAACACCAAGAATATTTTATTTTTTGCTAATTTGATTGCATTAAATTATTATATTTATTCCTTCTTAAGGTGTGCACACACAGTGAGATTCGGGCTAACCCCGATTCTCACTATGCGATAGGGACTAGGTCGGTATCACAAGCCTAGATGACTGTGCTTGCGATACTGACTATGTGTGATTTTGGCTAAGTGTCAATTTTGACTATCTTTTCTACGAGATAGTCAAAATTGACTTGCCTGCACAGCCTATCTAGGCTTGCGAGGCCGACTGAGCGGGACAGCACATCAGCATCGGATTGGTATCGCAAGGTGACTTTCACCTTGCGATCTGCACTAACTTTTCTTACGATTGTGACTATATAGTCAAAATTGTAAGAAAAAATCTCACCGTGTGTACACGCCATTATCTAAGGAGTGTAAACAATTTTCTAAAAAGTTTTTCATATTTTGGTGATGAACTAGCACAGTCATTAGCAAAAGGTATATTATTGTTAGTATTATTTTAGGACGAAGGCGAAATAGAATATGACAACAAGCAGAGGCGGATTGGCCATGGGGTTAACAGGGAAGATTCCCAGTGGGCAGATGTGCATGCGGGGTCTGTTTTGTTTTGTTAACATATGAGGGGTGGTGCTGCCGCCATGGTTACATGGTATACTTCTAGTGCTGCCCATATAAGGCCACTTCTACTATTTTTTCCAGGGCTACTATCTGTTCCCAATCCGCCCCTGACAACAAGGGGCTACAGATTCATCTAGTCTGCCTGTTTTGTGTTTTACCTTGGCAAATTATATTACAATTGCATAAGGATAACGTAATATATTACTGTATGCCATAGCTTACTGCTCTTTTATTTGAAGGGGCTACAATATGCTTGTCACAACTATTCTTTAATTAAATTATGGTATGAGTTTCCACAATAAGGGGTTGAACTCAATTGATCGCTGTAAATTTTACCACCCAAAAAACTTTTCATGAATTTTTGCCCAATGTTTTTTTGGGCAATTCAATTAAAGCCCTTTTTTCATTAAAGGTTACCCGCTATAATACGAAAGCACCAGGATCCAGGATAAGTGTTTTCACAATCGCGGCTGCAAAAACATGGCCACTATCAGGGATTTTGTTTCTCCTGCCTCTGGACAGGTAAAATATAATCCCCAATAGTGCTGGCTACTGGAGATAATTGAATTACTCCCAGCAGATAAACGTAATGGTAATTTACCATGGCTAACTGAATTACACCCATGTACTGTATGTGACACCAACAAACCTGTTCAACAAATGTCTGCCCTTTTCAAGATGCCCATGTCAACAGGAAATGCAATTATTGGAAAGTGGAAATGTCTGGAACAGAAGTAGCTCTTCTGCAAAGTGGCCACTCAAACTTGCAGATTGTCTGTTCTTGATAGCAAAACTCAGCAGTGAGTTCGAAACTGCTTCTGGAAACATCGGAGCCAAAAATATGGGCTCAGTTTGTATGGCCAAGCAGCTGTACGTCACCATGCACCGGCAAACATTGTCTGGAGTGTTGTGTGCCAAGTTAGGTGTGGAAGAACCTGACTTGCCTACGCAGAGCCCTGACTTCAACCCCATTAAATATCTTTGAGATATAGTGGAATACTGTTAGACAGGCCTTATTGCTTAACAGGTGTTCCTGAATTTATGCAAATCCATGCAGCGATGTTCCAAAATCTAGTGTAACAACCTTCCCAAAGGAGTGAAGGCTGTTATAGTTGATAAGGGAAACTCCATATTAAAGCTCACGGTTTTGAACTTTGAGGTTCAGCAAGCACACATGCAGGGCTGTAGAGTGGGGTGTGGGAGAGGCGCTATCACTCCAGGGTGCAGGGCCACAGGGATTTGTACTGTTGCTGCTCCACGGCTCCTGCGTTTGGCTTGCATGGTGACTGCAATGAAACCCTGCACCCAAAGCATCCTGAGGACGCTCTATGCAGTGCAGTACTTCCCTGTGCTGATAGCTCCGCCCAGTCTATGAGACACTATGATCTCACATGTTCAGAGGGCAGGGCCGGCACAAGGCGCAGTACCACCCTGCCCCAGGCCTGTGTGTGTTGTTTGGATATTCACACACTTTTGTCTGTGTACTGTATATTAACTATTTATAAGATATAATTTGTTATTGTATCTTTTATCACACAAATGGAACATTATGTATCATCACGTATCATTTAAAATGTTGAAAAATATTAATAAAGTTAAAAACAATAATTTGACAAAACAAGAAGCTTGTTGTAAAAATGACTCACAAAACAAACTGAGAATAGATAAAGCAGTTATAAGATACCTTCACTTACACAAAAGGATGATCATGTGCTGCTTGGCATTTTAAATTCTTCATAAATAAGTAATACATTTTTATAATGAACTTCTAGCATGAAGTTATTCTGGTCTTCAATCATGTTCCTAAATGTTTCACCAAATGATGCTTCGCTTGACCCCTACTCAGGGATCATTCTATTATCATAGTGACCTTGTCTGAATTAAAATGATCAATGATGCATATTATCATGAAAGGGAATTTTTCATTTGATTACAGGTTGTAATTCAAGAAAGCCATCATGTAAACTTACTTTTATCTGAACATGAAGTCTGAATTTAGCTCACTAGGAGTTTATTTCTTTTTAAGTCAGCCGGTGTTGCAAAGACATAAACAATTATATTGAGAGACGTTAGTATAATAAATAATGAATGTTTCTTTATCCCCAATGTCTACTCTAGATTCTAATGTTTTAGACTCATTATTTCAGGGATTTCTTAAATAGGTTTTAAAATTATAGTTAAAATATCATGTGAGTCATCATGTGCATTTTTTTTTATATGGAAAACAAACTTGGCCTGTTGAATACAGAAAGCATAGTTGGCTACCCTCAAAGGGAAAAAAAGTGTTTGTAAATTGAAGTTATAGTACATACAGTAGATTCAGTGATATATGGATAACTAAAAAATATGATGGGCAGTTAGTTTAATTTACAAATACAGCCCCCCTGTCTGGCGGGGGAGGGGGACGCTGGCTGATATCCTTCCGGCTCCATTCCCTCCCCGTGATTGACATCTGATGTCACCAGAAGGCAGGCTTAAGTCTGGCAACAGCTGGTGGCGGTGCTGAAATCCCGCACTGGTAGAGAGCAGGCTGATTTCTAGGGACTGTGGGGGTAATTCAGACTGGATCGCTGCAGCGGCAGCGATCGCAGTATGAATTAGTATGTGGAATGCGCTCGCAGTCCACAAAGTAATTGACAGGCAGAGGCGGGTTAGAACGCTGATGGCGCCGGGGCGTAGTCTGCACAACTGAGGCGTGTCCGGACCATTGCAGTGCGGGCCGCGGTGCCTGCGTGATGTCACACACTGCCGCTGCAACCCCGCTACTCAGCGGGTGCATAAGCATTGCTGCTGTGCAATGCTTTTGCACCCTTGCAGGGGGGTAGGGCCAGACATGCGGGGCGGGCTAGCCCTGTGCTGGGCGTTCCTCCGCTTGTCTGAGAAAGTGATCGTAGATGTGCTAAATTTAGCACATCTACGATCAGATCTGAATTAGGCCCAGTATCAGCTGCAGATCCTAGAAGTCCAATTGTTTTGCTGTAATATCAGGAGAGTGGCTTCCCATGTGAAGTGTTCTCTCTGCTATGGCAGTCCAGACTGGCAGTCCCAGGGGGAGAAACCACCACCACCTGGGACCTCCTGTTTGGATGTGATTAGCAGAGAGTGCATCCAATGGGAAGTCACTGCCACTGATAGGCAGTCCCTGTAAGAGGCAGCTTTTACTGGAGGGCTAGCCTGTTCTCTACCAAAGCTTAACTCTACCAGACTTAAGCCCCACCTCCACTGTTGCTGGACTAAAGCTATGCCTCCCTTTGACATCAGCTGTCAATCACTGGGAGGACACGGAGCCGGGAGGAGATCAGACAACCATCCCAGCCAGACAGGTAAGGAGCTGCCACTGGATATCTGCATCTTCCCTGAGGGTGAGTATGCTTTAACTATGAAACTGCAAATCTGCTGTTGATATTTTAACAACTAGAAATGTGATGTCCAACTTAATAGATTCTGACTTTTCTCTTTGAAATTGAGTGATAGAGATGTCCATGATAAAGGGAGAATAACCTTCCATGATGCTATTCCCATGCTTTAATCCCATTATAATTTAATGAGTGAATATCCCCTGAATCCTGGCCTCGTCAACAGGTTGGAGTTTTTTCTACTGTATTAACCAGGTTATGCCAATAGACTGGTTTTCAAGGTGAACAAAAAAAAAAAAAACACATGCAAATGAATAATTCTTATTAAAAGAGATAATTTGTGTATTTTCCACAGTTATGCCCACTCAGTTATTCCTATACAGTAACACTAAGATATAAAAGAGAAGGCGCCTTAGATTAATATGTGTAGTGATTTGCAGGGCATTGCAGCTATTCCCTTTATGTAGAACACTGGCATACTCACGGCGTCTCTGCTTTTCTAACCACACACTGTGTCAATTAATCTTCCTGATGCAAAACGTCTCTAGATGGAGGTAGGTAAATCATTATTCTTCTCTCACTTTTTTTTTTCTGTGGCCCAATTTCTCATTCGTTCTTACGGACAGAGATCACATAGATCTGGACAGAACTTTGCTTTGGTTCAATGAAGGAAATGGCTGATAGTTTTAATAGCTAAAACGCTGGTTCTCCCAGACTGCAGCAGTTCAGCTTGTGAAGAATAATTGTCAGCCCTATCACGGCAAATTCCTCCACTCATTTAATTGCTAAGTGTTTGTGTCCCAGGAATTCTCAAGGGCCCTGAGTTCTTTATTAGTGAAATGATTCTTGGAGTTATTTATTCTTTCTGGGGCCTCAATTCCCTTCCTATTAATCTGCTCCATGTGTCAATAGCAGGAACTCATATTGATGAGGGTAATACAGGGATTTTCTTGTTAAATCTTAATTTATTAGCTCTGAACATACTTGGAATGATGTTTTGAGGGTGGGGACCTTAGATTGCTTGAGAAATTTTGTTTTAAAAGTAGAAAAGAGAAGTTGTTGCTACTTATCCAGGGGCTGATGCTCTGTTTGCGGAGTGTATGCAGTTTTGCACTGCACATGCTCCATAACATATTAGTTACCACTACAGCGATGCGGAGACGAACACACCTCACCTCTCCACTCAGGGGGCGTTACTTCCAGAGGCAATGGAGAAGCCAGCTTCCGGGCTCCAAGAGGCACCAGCATGTGCAGCAGCACCTGTTTGGGTTACAGCAGGATCTAAGTGTTCCGCTGCTCTTCCAAAGGAGCTCTGCAGAGTTAATCGGCTCTGTCCCAGGAGCCTGCTAACACCTACAGAAGGGGACAGGACAGCTCCCATCTCCTACCACTCAGCCTGCATTGCAGCAAGCGACGGTGTACCCACTGCTGCTGCTGTGAGATGGGATCCGCCAGTGAATGCTGATTCAGCATGCTACAGGCGGCTGAGTCTTGTGAGTCTGAGTCTGACCCACCCGCCCTTATCACACAGAGTAGCTGGAGCCCTGCCAATTTACATGTAGACCGGTTGAGATCGCTATTTATATGTATAATATATATATATATATATATATATATATACACATACATACATGCATATATACACACATTCACACATACCATATATGTTATGCCTTTTTTTAGGGGTGGCAGACACCAAATTACAACTTGCCTCCAAGTGAATGGGATGAACTTACACCTCTGTCTCCACTTGCAACTGCAGTAATTGGGCGCGACAAAGCTGTAATGGGATGTTCTCAAATAGCCTTATTTCAGTGATGCTGTGTCAGTGGAGTTATGCATGTTATTATACCACTTTTCAGACTGACACTTTGCATCAAAGATAGGGCTGGAGCAAATGCACTCTGATAATAATAGCTAGGAAAGTAAACAATGAGATAGGTTCGGAGTGGCCGCAGAGATGTGTACTTCTTTGCATATGGGGGAGTCATTTTGACCCGATCGTACGCTACAGTTTATCGCAGCAGTGCGATCGGGTCAGAACTGCGCATGCGCCGGCTCCGCAGTGCGCTGGCCTATACCAGACGGCCAAAGGCCGTCGGAGCACTATGATCGCCTCTGCCTGATTGACAGGCAGAGGCGGTCGCTGGGCGTGGGGGGACGGAACAGTGGCGTTTGGCCACTGTTTCAAGGGCGCGGTCCAGCCAATGCAGGCGTGGCTGGACCGTGCGGGGGCGGGGCACAGCGGTTGCGTTACCTCACACGCAGCCACTGCGACCAGGAGCAGCGACGAGCAACTCCCGGCCAGCCGCAGGAGCTGCGCTGGCCGAAAGTTACTCCACAAATACAAAAGCATCGCCGCTGTGCGATGCTTTTGTACTTGGGCGGGGGAAGGGGGGGGCGCGGACAGACATGCGGGTCGGGCTAGCCCTGTGCTGGGCATCCCCCCGCATGTCTGTGTCCCTGATCGTAGCTGTGCTAAATTTAGCACAGCTACGATCAACTCGGAATGACCGCCATGGTCACATAATACAATATTAACTTAATTTACTACATGGGATGAGCTATACTCAGGGCCGGATTAACAATGGGGCGTTTGGAGCTGCAGCTCCAGGCCCCCCATGAAAATAGGCCCATATGGTGCTGACTGGTCTCTCTCTCCACCTTCTCTCTCTTTCTCTGTGTCTCCTCCTTCTTTCTCTATCTCTCTCTCTCTCCCTCTTTGTGTCTCCCCTTCTCTCTGTCTCCCCCTTCTTTCACTCTGTGTCTACCTCCTCTCTCTTCTCTGTCTCCCCTTCTCTCTCTGTACCTCCCTTCTCTCTCTCTCTCTCTATATATCCCTTTCTCTCTCTGTGGGCGGGATGTACTAAAGGTAAAATGCGGTAAAACCCCCGTTTTGGGGGGTTTACCGCATTTTCATATGTACTAAGACCCCTCCGCCAGGTTTACACCGCCGGGGGTATCATCATCTTTTGATGGCGATATCCTACAGAAGCCTATGGTCTTCTTACCGCCGCCGCCAACCTGCGCCGCTCACAATGACCTCCCTCCCGCCGCCCCCCCTCCTCCTTCTCCCCCGCAGCACAGCCTTGTCTCCTTCCGGCTGCAGGGGAAAGAAGGAGGATCACGGGGACTCCCTGCACTTCACCTCCCGGGGCTGGGAGGAGAGGGAATCTGCCTCAAACCCTCTCCTGCGGACCATCACTGATCGCAGGACACACCTGGCATCGCTTTGAGATACTAATCGCATATGTTAGTACATATGCGATTAGCATCATTGCGATGACCGGCGATGACCCACGATCATTGATAGTACATCCCCCCCGTGTGTGTATATCCCCCCTTCTCTCTCTTCCCACTCTCTCCCCTCTCATCACCCCTCTCTCCCCCTTCTCTCTCTCAAACTTCTCCCCCTCATTCTGTCTCGCCTTCTCTCTCTCCTGTGTCTCCCCCTTCTCTCCTGTCTCCCCCTTCTCTCTCCTGTGTCTCTCCTTATCTCTGTCTCCCCCTTCTCTCTCTGCCCCCTTCTCTCTGTGTGTCTCCCCTTCTCTCAATGTCTCCCCCTTCTCTCTCTCTCCGTGTCTCCCCCCTTCTATCTCTGTCTCCCCCCTCTCTCTCTATGTGTCTCCTCCTTCTCTCTCTCTCTCTGTCTCCCCCCTCTCTCTCTCTCTATGTCTCCCCTCTCTCTCTCTCTCTCTCTCTCTCTCTCTCTCTGTATCCCCCCTTCTCTTTCTTCCCTCTCTCTCATCCCTCTCTCTCCTCATTTCAATCTCTACCACTTCTCCCCCGCCCTCTCTGTCTCCTGCTTCTCTCTCTCCTCTGTGTCTCCCCTTCTCTCTCTGTCTCCTCTCCCCTTTACCCCCTCTCACCTCTCTCCCCCTCTCTCTGTCTCCCCCTTCTCTGTGTGTCTCCATTCTCTCTCACTTTTTGTGCATCTCCTCCCTTTCTTTCTTTCCCTGTCCCCCTTTCTCTCTGTCACCACCCTTCTCTGTCTCCCCTTTATCTCTCTCCCTCCCCCTTTCTCTCTCCTCTCTCTCCTCTCACTTTCATCCCCTCTCCCACTCTCTCTCATTCTCTCCCTCTCACCCCCTCTCCCCTCTCTCTGTCTCCTCTCTTCTTTCTCTCTCGGTCTCCCCCTTCTCCCTCTCTCTGTATCTCTGCCTGTTTTCTTTCTTTCTTTCTTTCTTTCTTTCTTTCTTTCTTTCTTTCTCTGCCTACTCCTTCTCTCTTTGTGTCTCTCCCTTCGCTCTTTCTGTGTCTCTCTCTGCACCTACTCCCTTTCTCTCTCTCTGTCTACCCCCCTTTCTCTATATCTGTCTACCCCCTCCTCTATCTTTGTCTCCTCTCTTTTCTATCTCTCTCTCTCTGTCTCCCCTTCTCTCTTCCCCATTCTCTCTCCCCTGTCACTAATATAAGTATGGGAGGGAAGGTTAGGGATAGGCTGCGGCAAGGGAGGTTAGGGTTAGGCACTAGGGTGAAGGTAAGTGTTAGGCTGCGGGAGGGGAAGGTTAGGGTTAGACTGCATGAGGAGAGGGTAGAGTCAGTTTACTTACCAATAAGTGTCAGTATTCTGACCTCAGGGCATCCTCACTTTTGGGATCCCATACCCAACCTATAGAGGGGCACATATAGATATAGGTACATCCGGACATACAGGAGCAAATTCAGACATAGGCACATAAAGACATAGGTATACTACACGCACACTCGGACATACAGGAGCACACTCGGACATACAGGAGCACACTCGGAAATACAGGAGCACACTCGGAAATACAGGAGCACACTCAGACATACAGGAGCACACACGGACATAGAGGAGCACATGTGGACATAAGAGATATGCACATACGGACATTCCTGGATGCCACCCCACAGCACAGGTCACATCCCCACATCACTAGTCATGCCACCACAGCATGGCCACAACTCTGTGGAGGCACACAATAGGCCCTTTAGCAATTTCAGCTCCAGGCCCATGTGGACCTTAATCTGGCACTGGCTACACTAACTACCAGGAGAGGGTTCCTCCAGTTCCCTCTCCAGCAGTGGTCACCGCACAGGCGTGATCAGTAGACCGTGTATATACAAGTGTCCTGGTAGAGGAGTGAAGAGTCCACTGATGCACTCACTTCATTCCAAACACATCGCAGGAATGGGCTCAGAGCCCCTGTGGTTGTATATTGCTACACCCAGGCCGTACTTAATTTCTTATGAGTGATAAGGAATTACAAACAGTGGGTCTGAAACTTGATAATTGATATATGTGCCCCTTATTCAAAAACACATCTTCTATAATCAGTTTTACATGAATAATTGTAATACACATCACTATAAATTACAATCCCCATAATTAAATAAATGTACCAAAATTTCATGACACACCTTGAATGCCGTGGGTTATGACACCATCAGATATACAGTATTTAATCTCTATGGTTGCTCATGTTTGCTTATAATTGGCTTTTACAGAATCTGCATCTAACAGACAAAGCGATCTGTTATCACATAGTTAAAGACTATGGGCTAGATGCATCATCGCTTGGAAAGAGATAAAATGGAGAGTGAAAAAGTACCAGCCAATCAGCTCCTACCTGCCATGTCACAGGCTGTGTTTGAAAAATGTCAGTTAGGAGGTGATTGGCTGGTACTTTTTCACTCTCCATTTTATCACTTTCCAAGCGATGACGCATCTGGCCTATTCATTTAATAGCATACTAGATAATACTAGACTAGGAATACTAGACAAGTTTGCTTATTAACCTGTTACAGTTGCAAGACATAATGCGGCTGCTGTAGACCTGGACATAAGCATATTTTTTTGGCACAATTTATGCTTATTTTTGTACTGAGTATGTGCACAAAAATATCCTGAGCTGTTTTTTGCCCTGGGGAACTAAAATGTCTAGATACGGCTCGGAGTCTGATAACACATTTCCATATTATTATTTTTTTTAAAAGAGGAAAACAAATGTTTTTATTTAATTTGAACTTGAATTGTACTTTTACTTTGCATTGGTGTCTGTATTGTTTTTATACTGTAAATGCAATTTACTATCTATACAATAATTTGTTACGGTCTGTCCCATCTAGTACATGCATGTGTGGTGGGAGCCAGGTTGCACGCTACCCCTCCAATGGCTCCCACTGCTAGGGAGATGGAATAAACCCTAGCCTGTTACCTAGCCAGAGAGAAGGACCCATCGGCTGCCAGATATGGGGAATGTATGGGGGCCTGATGGAGCAGTGGGGTGGGCTACAGGATGAGGGTGATGACAGAGTGGGGGAGCAGCAGTCAGGGAGGGAGTGTGGTGGGATAGAGCGGGAGCATAGCAGTGGATAGAGATGTGATGGGACGGAGTGAGCAGCCCGGCATATCTCGGGTTCCATTGCTAATTTATTAATGATGCTGTAAAGACACAGAATTATGTATTTCATACTTCACTAAAGGACAATGTTGTGCTCATATTGTGTAAATGTGTTACGTAGCTTTAAAATTTACAAGAAACACTGTTAATCCTAATCTCCTGCTGTAAAGCAGATGAGTTTTCTCCTGGCATAAAATTGGTACATACTGTATGCTAACATCTTGAGATCCGTCCAGCTCTGTAATCTGCACCAAATGCATCTCTCCCATTTTATTCTTGCACCTCTGGTGCTGTACAGTACATACATAGACTTGATAAACTCACCTTGCCACAACGTGAGGCCTTCAGTCTGCATTTTCCGAACTAGGACAGCCTGCTACATGTACTAACTAAAGGGGCAATTTGTACAGTGAAGACTTTCTCTAACTGGTTTTAATTGAGGAATATAACATTTAATGACCTTCAACAAAATCCTGCACCACTTTTATGGGTTGTGTCCTGATAGCAGATCTATACTCCTCAACATCTGCGCTACAACCCAGGTTACCCAAAATATGCTCTTAAATGGTCACATTTTAATTGGATGATACACATTTATCACCCCATGTCCTCCCGTTCTGTATGCACTTTTTTCTCTCTCTTTCTGCCCTTTCGGTTTCTCTCTCCCTCAAAGAGATAAAGTGGAGAAACATAATGCGCAGAGAGATAAAGTATCAACCAATCAGCTTCTGTCATTTATCTAGCATAGCCTGTAAAATGTCAGACTCTGATTGGTTGGTACATTATCTTTCTCCACTTTATCTCTCTCCAATGCATGATACATCTCCCCTCTGTCTCTATCTATATATTTGTCTCTCACTTTTCCTCTTTCAGTCTCCTCATTTTCTTGATCCTTTGCCACTTCTTCCTCTCTCTCCCTCCATCTCTTGCCCTCTCTCTTTCTCTCCTCTTATTCTCACTGTCTCTATCTCTTTGTCTCTCTCTCTCTTTATTTTCTACCTCTTGTATCTTGCTGACAATTACTGCACACTTTCCGCTCAGCACGATCTCATATGTTGGATGAGATGTAATTTGTGTAATAAAGAGCAACAAGTTCAGTTTATTATTTTGACTGTTTCTATAAATTCCCTCACTGCTTATTAAAGAATCCACTTACATGAGAAGTAAATATCCGTGGAGAAGCCTGATGAAAAAGTATCACTTTATTATTTGCATGGATGATGAGGATTTCAAGAGTCCCCCCCCTCCCAGATAAAGTTAGTTTTATAATAACCCTTCAAAAAAGATCAGATGATCAATCTGCCTCAGGGTGACAATTCACTTTGTGAAATGTACTTTATTCTTTTATGGTTTAAAATATCCAAATGGAATGCAGTTGTTTACAATGTCGACAGTAACTGTTAACACCAGAATGTCGACAGTTATGATGACAACATTGTTGTAATGTTGACATTGAACATGTCCACATCCGCAGAATGTCGACATGTTCACAAGGTCAACATGTGAAATATCAACATTCTGCTTGGACCTGAGCATTAGGGTTAGGCCGCAGCAGTGTAGGGTTAGGGTTAAGCTATCGGAGGGGAAGGTTAGACAGGGCCAGCCGAGGCCACATTTTTTGGTAAGCAAATACATACTTACCCCTTGGATTACTTATGCCTGAAAAATTAGGGGTGTGTGGTCTCATGGGAGAAGCCCAGTTATAGTGCTCTTTACACTTTATACCCTCTGTAGTACTGCCTCTTACACATTATGCCCACCATGGTAGTGCCCCTTACACATTATGCCCCAGTAGCAGTGCTCTTACACATTATGCCTACTATAGTAGTTCTCCTTACACTATGCCCACAGTTGTAGTGCTGCTTACACTATGCCCAAAATTGTAATGCCCCTTATGCATTATACACACAGTTGTAATGCTCCTTACACTATGCCCACAGTTGTAGTGCTCCTTACACAGTAGTATTACCTGGCATGCCCCACTGTCAGTGTTTGCCTGGAGACTTGCACAGCAGGCAGTGTTATTGGTGCTAGTGTCCAGCACCACACCACACTACAATACAGTGAAGAAACGCAAAAGAAACTACAGCTCCCATCAGCCCTTTATGTCCGGCAGCAAGGGTTGCTGGGAGCAGTAGTTTATTTTGTGTTTCTTTGCTGTATTGTAGTGTGGTCTGGTGCCAGATACCGGCACAGTGGCACAAGTAAGACTGCCTGCTGTGCGAGTCTCTGGGCAGGCACTGCCAAGTGGAGGGGGGATCCCAGGTAGCATAATGCTGGCATGGCTGAGCTAGGGCAATCTCCTCTATGTGGCACCCTACTCAGCTGCGTAAATGGCGTATGGGTAAACTGGCCCTGAGATTAGGGCTAAACACTAGGAGGTTTACGGTTAGACTGCAGGAAGGGTGGTTTGGGCTAGGCAATCGTGGGAGGGTTAGCAACGGTTAGGGTTAGGCACTGGAGGGAAAGTTAGGGGTAGGAGCAGTGGTGCAAGTAGAAATATTTTCTTAGTGGTACTGAGTGGCAAAAATGGGCATGGCCATGTGTTGTGAGGGGCGTGGCCACATGCTGCTAGTGGTAGTGGCTACATGACACTAGTGGCGTGGCCACACGACAGCCCCTTTTTTGGGGGGGAATCTGGAGGCAAGGCTAAAAATATATAGTAATGCCTCCAGTATAATAGAAATGTCTATTGATACCTCCAGTATAATGAAAATATATAGTAATGCCCCCAATTTAATTACAATATATAGCAGTGGTTCTCAACCTCGGTCCTCAAGTACCCCCAACAGTTCATGTTTTCCAGGTCACCTAGCAGTTGAAAAGGTGTATTCATTACTCACTGACAAATTATTTCACTTGCAATCCTGTGAGGAGACCTGGAAAACATGAACTGTTGGGGGTACTTGAGGACCGAGGTTGAGAACCACTTATATATAGTAATGCCTCCATTATAACAGGAAAATACAGCCACTTTCGAACTCTCAGTAACCCTGAAAAAGTGGGAGGAGGTGGTTTTGTTGCTTTCTGGCACATTATAATTGTGGTAATGGCAAAGTGTGTGGCAGGTGGTACTGCGTACCAACTGCCAAATTCTTAAGGGTATTCCGTACCCGAGCGTACCCGCATACTTGCACTGCTGGGTAGGAGTTAACGATACTCACCAACAAAACCATAACAGGAACAACCGGATGTTACCATCAGCTGCCCACCAGACCCAGACGACACCACTAGAGGAGCTGTACCTACCGAACCATGGAAGTTACCGCTGGACCCCCAGCAAAGTTGACATGCCAATCACGTGCCATTTCACAAGCCTCAACACAATGGATGTGAGTGTAGTCAGTGCCAACAAGCCAAGAACTTTGACATGCTGCATTTCCACATTATTTAAGACCATGTCAACACTATTGTGTTAACTATCTAAAAACATGATGAATGTTGACAAAATATTCAGAACCCAGCCAAATAATTAATTTATTCCTATGCCAATATTTGATGTATTTTGCTTTAATTTACTTGTACAAGAGACATCTCTATAATGTTGTAAATGTCAGTTTGCTAATGCTGCTCTTTAAATTACTTTTCACCTAGTGGCCCCCTTAGCAGAAGTTTAAGGGTCCCATGCAATGACCACCACATGTCAGGAGAACTCATCCCTGTACTGTTGCACTCATAGTAAATATTTCCTTATCCAGCTTTAGTGACACGTGCATAAGATTCAAAACAGAGTTGTGATGCTGTACATTCTGCGGTCGTGTAGTGAAATAACAAAGTTCTTTTTGAGCCCTCTGCTTGTTCTGATTGGTGGAGAAGAAACATTGCTTTAGTGATGAGGGTATTCTCCGTTCTCTGGCATGACACTGCCACATTCATTACCTGGTTAGGCAGAGGGAAGATTTGATGTAGGAATAAGTATTTATGAATAGGTGTTCTCTAATATACTTGTTCTAGAGAGATTGTTGGTGTAACAAACTGTAAAAAGTGAATTATGTAGCAGCTGTTATGCTATTGGGGGTCATTCTGACCCGATCGCACGCTGCAGTTTTTCCCAGCAGTGAGATCGGGTCTGTACTGCGCATGCGCTGGACATATAATAGATGGCCGAAGGCCGTTGTTATCTAGTGATCAGGCAGAGGCGGTCGCTGGGTGGGAGGGGGCTGGATGGCGGCATTAAGCCGCCATTTACGGGGAGCGGACCGCCCAATGCAGGCGTGGCGGGACCGTCGGGGGGGGGGGGGCGGGCTGCAGCGGCTGCATGATGTCACACACAGCCGCTGCGACCCGGGCAGTGAAGAGGTTCTCCCAGCCAGCCGCAGGAGCTGCGCTGGCCGGGAGTTACTCCTCAAATGCAAAAGCCTCGCCGCTGTTTGATGCTTTTGCATTTCTGCGGGGGGGAGGGGGCGACACTGACATGCGGGGCAGACTAGCCCAGTGCTGGGTGTCCTTCCGCATGTCTGAGTGCCTGATCATAGCTGTGCTAAATTTAGTACAGCTACGATCAACTCGGAATGATCCAATTTGTGTAGCAGCTCATGGCCGCCATGTAATGATATACAGTAAATAGGAAGTCACCCATGTCCCTGTCATTTTCTCTCTCTAGTCCATGGGGTCTGTTTATTAACCACTTGCCTTGCATGGTTGCATCAGATGCGACCATACCTGCAAGTGCTCTGTCTGACCTGGTCGCATAGGATGCGACCAGTCAGATAGAGATTGTTAGCAGCGGCAGCGAAGGGAAACTTCCCTCCGCTGCTGCTGTCAGAGGGACCGGAAGGTCCCTTTGCCTCCCTGCACCCTCCCCCTGTGTCTGCCGTGCTGCCAATCACTGCTGATCAGTCAGCATGGCAGGATCGTCCCCCCCCCCCCCTTCCAGCGGCTGCAGACAATGGCAGCCGCTGGGGAGAGTAAATGAACCCTCCGAATTCACCCCCAGACCCCACCTGCATACCTGCAGGTTGTGCCAGCTTTCAAAATGAAAGCCGCGATAGTCCCTATGTTCCGATGGTCACGATGTTCCCGATCAATGTTTTGATGTTTGAAAAATATTTTTTACAAAAAAAAATTAGGATTTTAATTCATACCGGTAAATCCTTTTCTCTTAGTCCGTAGAGGATGCTGGGGTCATCATAGAACTATGGGGTATAGATGCTCCTCCCTCTATGCCCCTCCGCCAGACTCCAGTTATAGGAACTGTGCCCAGGGAGACGGACATTTCGAGGAAAGGATTTATTGTTAAACTAAGGTGAGATTCATACCAGCTCACACCTCAAGCATGCTGCACAACGTGGCATTCAACAGAACACAAGCCAACGTCATAAACAATAGCAGCAATATGCTGACAATAAACGTAACACAACATGTGTGTAACCACAACTAATAACTGCAGATACAGTACGCACTGGGACGGGCGCCCAGCATCCTCTACGTACTGTCAAAGTCGAAAAATATCATGAATCACATGCCTTGTACTAACCCCTCATGCACACGCCCACTGCACGTGCACACGCTCTTCCGTGCGTGCACATATCCGCAATTTGCGTAAGATCGCTCCGGCACTCACGCGCGGTGTATGCGCATTTACGGTAGAGTTTGTAAGCGTCTAGCGTGCGACTCGATCATAACATATTTAACCCACATAGTGTGTTTTATAGTGAATATTCCCCTTAACAATGTCAGAAAGTATGTTTAGTTTAAACGGTTCTTGGACAGAGAAATTCCTCTTTGCATGATAGGAAGGGTCAGATAAAGGTTGAACGGTGGTGTCTAGTATCCAGCTGTAGAGTATTTTAATAGTAACATTTCGGTGTTGGTTAGGAAGAGATTGCTCGCTCCTGCGCATAGTTATGTACAAAAGTAGTTTATAGATATTTACTGTATTTGCTGTTCATTACCCATGCAGCGGGAATCCTAAGGATACCTCCCACCTGAGCAGTTGGAGAAAGGCACAGCCACCTGTTTGAACCCACCTATGACCTTTTGTTATAATGCAGAGACACATTCCTGTGTCCAATGAACCATGAGATTATAGGGACCATTGTATTGTTACTGTATGTTGTGTATATAAAGACCACCATTGCCTGTCCAGTCACTCACTCTCTCTGCAAGGTTTTCACATTGAAGGCTGAGGGCTGGATTCAGGACGCGCTTGCGAATCATTCCCACGTGTGTAAGTTCTCTGGTGCCATTTTGTTATCCTCTGTGTTTTGCCATTTGTTCTCATTGTGTGCTCATTCTGTTTTCTTGTGTTTGCGATCGTTCATATTATTCCTCGTTATTCTGTTTAGATTTTGATGTTAGTTTTGTAGTGTATAAGCTGTACTGTTTTTCCCCTTTTTACTCTAAAAGAATTATCCACGAGGGTGTTAGAGCCTAAGTGGTTTTTAAATCCAAACCAGGTCTTGTGTTTTCACTAGTTACTGTAAAGGGTTTTCTGAGCGTCTCAATCGCTCAAACAGTTTTCCATATTATCAAGGTTAATAAGCATTACATCGTTATAGTATTTCATTGCCAAGGTTTAAAAGTGTAAGCGTACCCTTACAGTGTGTTGTTACTAAGGGTTACTGTGTAATATTCCGTGAACGTGCGTGTTGCTCATGCGTCGCGCCCACGGCCTAGCGTCTGCTACGCTAAGTGCGTACCCTTACGGTAATCAGTGCGCCAATAGCGTACTTAGTCCGTAATAGAATATAGCTTACTGTTTATAGGTAATAACTGACTTTATCAATTGGGGGCATCGTCCGGGCCTCCTCATATCCGCAGCCAAGCGGAACCAGGCAGACTTTATCCATCAGCAAAGGGCGGGAAGGTAGTATCCCCTGTTAGCCGTTTGGTGGTTGGGGATACGGTAAGTGCTGATTAGATAAGTGTCTGCTCCGTTTGGTTTGTAGGGATGCTGGTGGGATCCGGAACCGAAAGGTAAGAACGTTAAGCTATTGTCTTTTAAATCTGTTTAAATTTCAGTATTGGTGAAAATTGCGCACGCAACACACGCACACACCTGTATTTCCATTTGCGTATTTTCACATATCTACCTTTCTGTTTGCCATTAGCATTGATCACGTGCTGAGAAAATTTGTTGCTATTTAGTGAAAAGTAAAAGTAATACTTAAGGGAGTAATTGTAAAACACGCACGCAGCCTGACCCAGTTATAAAGGTTTTACAGGAGATACTGTGTGGTGTTTGGTAAACGATTATAGTTAAATATCGTTTGCATTTATAGAAGCGTGTTATTTGTGTTACTGCGGGAGTATCCGGCCTGTGTACACGTGTCTCTGACCGAGTGCGAGACAGCGTACGCAACGCAAAGGCATACACACGTGGCGTAAATTACGCAACGTGTGTACGGATACGCCCACTAAATACAAATCACACGATAGCATTGTTTTAGTAGTAGATACGGAAGCCACGAGATAATAGCACAAATTTGTTCAGTTTCCAAAATTTAGTTTAAAAAGATCCTCCTCTCGTTGCATTACCTCTGGGATTAGCCTGTGTCACCTGAATGAAAGAAATTTTCTGTACAGAAAAATCAAAGTATATATGAAGTGAAAGAGCGTGTGTATGCAAGTAAAGTTTTTTTTGGTGTGAACCTTGGAAAATTCGAGATCTCGTAGAAGGATACCCGTGAAGTGAACACGTGGTGGCGTGGGAGAAGGCCATCTCACGTTAAAAGTGAATAAGGTAAGAGGAGCAATTAGTGTTACAGCAGACCAGAAGGTCCGCGAAAGTCAGAAATCCGTTAAAAGTACCTATACGAAGTTCTGAAGACCCTGACTTAAGAAAGGTCAGAGGTAGTGAGCGCAACCTTGGGGGTTGGCGCAGTACCCATATAGGCCCGTTTTGAGAATACGCTCCGGCTGAAGGTTTCGCAGCCTAAACAACCGATTCCGCTGGTCGTTCTGCGGATAAGTAATAGTTACTTATACGCAATGCGACTGTACCGCATGTAATTGTGTGCATTAGTTGGTTACCTTGATACCCATTACGCAATTTGCGTACGCTTTGCGGGATCATAAACACTATTTGTACATTTTAACGTGATTTGTGTAGGTTTTTTTTATTTTAAGGGAGGTTCGCTGATCACTCAGGAATTCTTCAACAACTGATACTTACTGGGGAGGGTAGCATACTCCCACACTCCCCAGTAAATAGAGGTTACACAGGGGCCCTGGGTTGAGTACGCCAGCGCTGAAGCAGTGTGTGGGCATATTGGTCGACGTGGGCGAGAGTGGGTGAAGGCACTCGTTGGACTTTCACCGTCGCCTTACCTCTGGGAACGTGGTTTTTGTAGGAATTCGCTGAGAAGGCAATACCTGCAAAGAATGGGGGCCAGTTGCTCAAGTAAGGGACGATCAACCAAGGTTCAGGTTGATATTATTCCGCGGCCAGCAGGGTCGGCGAGGTACATAATGTGTGAAAAATATGGATCACATGCAGAGGTTTTATGCAATGAGTGGGAACGTATGACTGTGAACGATGGGGAGAAGTTTCCCAGGGTAGGCAGTTTTAATCCTGAGGTTTTGCAAAATTTAAGGAGAAGGATATGTCTAATAAAATCCGGCAAGCAACGGATTAGACATTATGATTATTTACAGTTATGGCAACAGGAAGGGGAGATACAAAGGGAATTAGCTCAAGCAGCTGGTTCCCATCTTAGCAGGAAACTGATGGCAACTGGAGAAACAATGGCTACAGAGAATGGCATACTGGGATATGATGATAATAGGGCACTTAATAAATGTATTAATGATGATAATAGTAAACGTAATAAATGTAATAATGATAGAAGTAAAACTGATAAATGTATAAATTCTAACCCGTGCAAGTTGCACCCCATGTTAAACTTCCCTCAGGATCACAAGCAAGAAAGTGAGCCCAGCACGATGTCGGCACTTTTTCCAGCAGCCATCATACGAGACACCCAGGTGGGCACGGCCCAATCGGTAAAGGCAGTAGTCAAGCCCCCTTACGGAGGGTCAGGTGAGGTCGTGTCCACAGGTAAGTACGGTATTGTATGTTATGCACAGACAATTGCACCTCACATTGTAGAGTATAGAGAGGTAGCGGTTTCTGTATTAATGGATGGTTTAAAGGAAGTGTTGAGAACAAGGGTACAGACCACTCAACCTAATTGGAAAGGTATGTCGATGGCTGCTTTGCGAGAGACCGCTATTGAGCATGATCGGAACATCGTAAGAAACAGGGAGTCACAGGGCGGTAAGCAAATGACAATAAGTAGACAGGCCCTGACAACGAAGCCACATCAGCTTAAGCCCCAGACCCCTGTGGGTAAGTCAAATGTGATAAAATGTTATAACTGCCAGAGGGAAGGGCATTATGCACGGAATTGTATGATTAGAGACCCACATAAGGTATATAAACCCCCTAGACAACGACATAATGCACGTAATTGTAATCAGGGATCATATAGGAAAAATTTTGGGCTGCACCTGTAATTTGCAGCCAGTGAAGTTGATTATTAGCCTTGATAGTAAGCCTGAGGTTACAGTCGATGTAATTGGTAGGTCATTCCTTGTAGACACAAGGGCGGCCAGGTAAACTCTGTGATTTATCTTTAAATATTTCCTTTTCATCTCTGACGTTCACCAGACAGCTCAAACGTCACATGTCTACTTGGTCTTTTCAGAGGTCTACCCAACCCCAGTATATCTTACCAGCATCGTTGTGTCTTGCCAAACACAAAGGGTGAAGAGTGGAAATACTGGTGGGGGAGACTGTGCAGAGATGCCGATGGACATGTTGGTGTGACAGCCTGATGGTGAACGGAAATCTGACAATGTTTCTTTTCTATTGTTCTCTCTCTTTGTTCTTTCATGTTTTACGGATGGTATGTCACACAACAGTTAGACAAATGGTAATGCAAGATTTATGCTCCTTACAGAAAGATCGCTGAGTCGGAAAGAATATCGTATCACTGGAGTGTTCGTTTTGGGAAGACTGAGAGACAGCACTGTTGAGACGACATCTGAGCAAGATGAACAACAAGACTATAGGACAATTATCGTAACATTTTTCTTTCCCTTCAATTAGTTTCGGTACCCCCATTACAACTTTCTCTTTTCTCCTCCTGTAAGATGGACTCGCCCCAAGAGACTGCAGTCCGTGTTTTCCTGTTGACCCTGTTGTTGACCAGAGCAGTCTGTTTCGGTGAGAGTACCAGTGAGGTCGAGAAAGGATCTGGAATGGGTTCTGATGACCAGGATGGATTCGTAGAATTCCAAGAGCAACACAATCACCGAGCAAAGGCGAGTATCAGAAAACGATCTGGTAGCCATGACACTAACAGACATTGTGAAGGATTGTTAGCTGAAGAGAATTGTATATGTAGGAATTGTGACAACATAGTTGAGGACGGGTGCATCCAGAGATGTCAGTCCAGCATGAATATCAATATGGACCGTCATCCATTGAGTGACTATCACTCATTAGTGGGTAAGGTTTTAAACCAAACGGAATGCTGGGTGTGCTCACAAGTACCTCAAGGTCATAGAAAGTCAGGACTAGTGCCATACTCTTTAACGATAGATGAGGTACTTGAATTAAGGGGTGGGAGACCGGTGGACAAGAAATTTAATATTTCTAGGCCTCCTAGTTTGAAGCTCCCCCAATATCATGTGGATAGGTCCTTAATATGTTTTAACATTTCCAATCCCCGAAAGCCGGGAAATTGGGAAGTGACATGGAACAACCGAACCATGACATTCTCACACAGAGCCGATAGAATGCCCATTGACTCAGAGCTTATATGCCAAATAGCCAACAGTGGAAGATATTTCCAATATAGGTACACACTAGGAAGTAGGCCCATGCGAGTTGGAGAAGTATCACCAGGATACTGTGTGCATATCATACAACCTGATACGTGTACTAGTCAGATGAGAGAGTTAGGGATAGGATTTTTCACCTGGAAGGTTTGTAATATGGTGATGTCATATTCTGTCCCATATGTCCTCCCTGATGATGCATATTTCATATGTGGGAGGAAGGCGTATAAGTGGCTTGCCCCAAACTCAGAGGGATTGTGTTACATTGGAAGAGTGTTACCGGAAGTAATGACCATTACCCATGATAGAATGAAAGACGTTCACCGCAATGCTCAAGCTCCTTACACTCACACCCATTACGAACACATTGTAAAGAGACACCTTATAGATAGGACAGAGCATGCAGCCTCTGATTTGATCCACGAATCCACCGGGATTCAACTCCTGCTCGCGCTAGATATCACCCGTACCGCCAGAGGAGTTATAAATTTTAGGTATATTACCGCGCTAGCGAACCTGATAGACAATATCACCGAGATGTATGATGACACCTTTAGATATACTGGGAGAGAATTGCAAGCTTACAAAACGGAACTGATCCAGCACAGGATGGTTCTCAATTACATCACAGCAATGACAGGAGGGTATTGTGTCACCCTAGCAACTCAGTATGGAGTGAAGTGTTGTACGTATATCACAAACAGCACTGAGGACCCAACCGAGGTCATAGATCAAAAGATGGACGATATCTTGCAATTGAAGTGGGAGTTCCGAAGGAGACACAACCTTACCCTTGCTTCTGTGGGAAATGAACTGACCGGCTGGGTATCATGGTTGAACCCACGAAATTGGTTCTCAGGTTTAGGAGAATGGGCTCAAAATGTTATCGTTGCTGTAGGGAAATTCCTCTTATGTATCCTAGGAGTTGTCATAATGATTGGTTTGATATTTAGATGTGTTCGAATTTTAATGAATTGCAAGCGAAGTACCAAATTGATGAGCTTGAGGAGCGAGGGCATTGTAACAACAACTAGTTTAATTTATGACCCATCAATCGAGACAATGTTGTAATAAAACGTGATTCCACGGTCCGTTTCTTTCACCCGTTTCTCCTTTGTTTTTCTCCAAGCTAAAAAGACACCGACTCGGAAGAAGATTCTGATGACCCATTATACAGACCATTGATGAACTTTGTCACAGCCATTTGATGAACTGTTAGAGACTTTAATTTTTATGGACACTTGAAGAGCTTTGCTTGCCACTCAGCAAAGATACAGCAATCCGGACAAGACTTCAACAAGACATCAACAAGACTTCAATAGACGCCCAAGGACGACCACATATATATATTCATACGAATGCATTTATAACGCATGTTTCTTATCTTCATCTCTTCTATCTTCAGGTAGTGGCACACATAGTCGACAGGTAATATAGACACATATATTAGCACTCACATATTTTCCCCCTTCATGTATCATCAACTAATGTGCACCCCATTTGTTGGAACTAAAAGCCGAAAAGAGCTCGGTAGAGTTTGTTAGCCCACTTACAGACCCTTAATACGGGATAAGAAGGATTCAATGTATACTTCGCAATACCTCGAAGCTTATTTTTAGAACATGTACGGCACGATGATACATGACCCCTCAGACATGGATTTCATACATACATGCTTTTTACTATCTCACTAGGTCATACATTTCCCACCTTCTCCTCTCCTCCCTACTCCCAATCATAATAAGGTATTTCATGGTTATATATATTTTTCTGCTTAATTGTTTAGATAGTGGCAGTTATTGTTGACTGCCAAAGTCGAAAAATATCATGAATCACATGCCTTGTACTAACCCCTCATGCACACGCCCGCTGCACGTGCACACGCTCTTCCGTGCGTGCACATATCCGCAATTTGCGTAAGATCGCTCCGGCGATCACGCGCAGTGTATGCGCATTTAGGGTAGAGTTTGTAAGCGTCTAGCGTGCGACTCGATCATAACATATTTAACCCACATAGTGTGTTTTATAGTGAATATTCCCCTTAACAATGTCAGAAAGTATGTTTAGTTTAAACGGTTCTTGGACAGAGTAATTCCTCTTTGCATGATAGGAAGGGTCAGATAAAGGTTGAACGGTGGTGTCTAGTATCCAGCTGTAGAGTATTTTAATAGTAACATTTCGGTGTTGGTTAGGAAGAGATTGCTCGCTCCTGCGCATAGTTATGTACAAAAGTAGTTTATAGATATTTACTGTATTTGCTGTTCATTACCCATGCGGCGGGAATCCTAAGGATACCTCCCACCTGAGCAGTTGGAGAAAGGCACAGCCCACCTGTTCGAACCCACCTATGACCTTTTGTTATAATGCAGAGACACATTCCTGTGTCCAATGAACCATGAGATTATAGGGACCATTGTATTGTTACTGTATGTTGTGTATATAAAGACCACCATTGCCTGTCCAGTCACTCACTCTCTCTGCAAGGTTTTCACATTGAAGGCTGAGGGCTGGATTCAGGACGCGCTTGCGAATCATTCCCACGTGTGTAAGTACTCTGTAGCCATTTTGTTATCCTCTGTGTTTTGCCATTTGTTCTCATTGTGTACTCATTCTGTTTTCTTGTGTTTGCGATCGTTCGCTATTGTTCATATTATTCCTCGTTATTCTGTTTAGATTTTGATGTTAGTTTTGTAGTGTATAAGCTGTACTGTTTTTCCCCTTTTTACTCTAAAAGAATTATCCACGAGGGTGTTAGAGCCTAAGTGGTTTTTAACTCCAAACCAGGTCTTGTGTTTTCACTAGTTACTGTAAAGGGTTTTCTGAGCGTCTCAATCGCTCAAACAGCTTTCCATATTATCAAGGTTAATAAGCATTACATCGTTATAGTATTTCATTGCCAAGGTTTAAAAGTGTAAGCGTACCCTTACGATGTGTTGTTACTAAGGGTTACTGTGTAATAATCCGTGAGCGTGCGTGTCGCTCGTGCGTCGCGCCCACGGCTTAGCATCTGCTACGCTAAGTGCGTACCCTTACGGTACTCAGTGCGCCAATAGCGTACTTAGTCCGTAATAGAATATAGCTTAATGTTTATAGGTAATAACTGACTTTATCAGTACTAAGAGAAAAGGATTTACCGGTAGGTATTAAAATCCTATTTTCTCATACGTCTTAGAGGATGCTGGGGTCATCATAGAACCATGGGGTTATACCAAAGCTCTAGAATGGGCGGGAGAGTGCGGATGACTCTGCAGCACCGATTGACCAAACTTAAGGTCTTCATCGGCCAAGGTGTCAAACTTGTAGAACTTTGCAAATGTGTTTGACCTCGACCAAGTAGCTGCTCGGCAAAGTTGCAATGCCGAGACCCCCCGGGCAGCCGCCCAGGATGAGCCCACCTTTCTAGTAGAATGGGCCTTCCCCAATTCCGGTAACAGCAATCCAGCTGTGGAATGAGCATGCTGAATCATGTTACAGATCCAGCGTGCAATGGTCTGCTTGGAAGCAGGACACCCAACCTTGTTGGGAGCATACAGGACAAACAGAGCCTCTGTTTTCCTAATCTGAGCCGTTCTGGCGACATAAATCTTCAAAGCTCTGACCACATCCAGAGATTTTGACTCAGCGAAGGCGTCAGTAGCCACAGGCACCACAATAGGTTGGTTCATGTGGAAAGAGGAAACCACCTTCGGTAGAAATTGTTGACGTGTCCTCAATTCAGCTCTATCTTCATGGAAGATCAAATAAGGGCTCTTGTGAGACCAGGCCGCTAACTCAGACACCCGCCTTGCAGATGCCAAGGCCAACAGGATGACCACTTTCCAAGTGAGGAATTTCAACTCCACCTTCCGTAAAGGTTCAAACGAATGTGACTGAAGGAACTGCAACACCACATTAAGATCCCATGGTGCCACTGGAGGCACAAATGGAGGTTGGATGTGCAACAATCCTTTCACGAAAGTCTGAACTTCTGGAAGAGAAGCCAATTGTTTCTGAAAGAAAACCGATAAGGCTGAAATCTGTACCTTAATTGAGCCTAATTTTAAGCCCGCATCCACACCTGCTTGTAGAAAATGGAGGAAACGTCCTAGCCGAAACTCTTCAGTAGGAGCCACCTTGGATTCACACCAAGAAGCATATTTTCTCCAAATACGGTGGTAATGTTTAGACGTTACCCCTTTTCTGGCCTGAATAAGTGTGGGAATGGCTTCACTGGGAATACCCTTACGGGCTAGGATTTTGCGCTCAACTGCCATGCCATCAAACGTAGCCGCGGTAAGTCCTGATACACGCATGGCCCCTGTTGTAACAGGTCCTCGCGCAGAGGAAGAGGCCAGGGATCTCCTATGAGTAATTCCTGAAGATATGGATACCAAGCCCGCCTTGGCCAGTCTGGGACAATGAGGATCACCCGGATCTTTGTTCTTCTTATGATCTTTAGAACCTTTGTAATGAGAGGAAGTGGAGGGAATACATACACCGACTGAAACACCCACGGTGTCACCAGTGCATCCACTGCAATTGCTTTAGGGTCCCTTGACCTGGAACAATATCTCTGAAGCTTCTTGTTGAGACAAGATGCCATCATGTCTACTTGAGGAACTCCCCAACGACTTGTCACCTCTGCGAAGACTTCTTGGTGGAGGCCCCACTCTCCTGGATGGAGATCGTGTCTGCGGAGGAAGTCTGCTTCCCAGTTGTCCACTCCTGGAATGAAGATCGCTGACAGAGCGCTTGTATGCTTTTCCGCTCAGCGAAAAATCCTTGTGGCTTCTGCCATTGCCGCTCTGCTTTTCGTTCCGCCCTGACGGTTTATGTACGCTACTGCTGTTACATTGTCCGACTGGATCAGTACAGGCAGATCTCGAAGAAGATGTTCCACTTGCAGAAGGCCATTGTAAATGGCCCTTAACTCCAGAACATTTGTATGGAGACAAGTTTACTGACTTGACCATCTTCCTTGGAAGTTTTCTCCCATTGTGACTGCCCCCCAGCCTCGGAGGCTTGCATCCGTGGTCACTAGGAATCAGTCCTGTATCTCGAACCTGCGCCCCTCTAGGATGTGAGAGCTGTGCAGCCACCACAGGAGTGATACCCTGGTCTTGGAAGACAGGATTATCCTCCGGTGCATGTGTAGGTGGGACCCGGACCACTTGTCCAACAGATCCCACTGGAACACTCTGGCATGGAACCTGCCAAACTGAATGGCCTCGTAGGCCGCAACCATCTTCCCCAGCAACAGAATGCATTGCTGGTTTCAAAATGTGTTTGACCAGACTCTGAAGTTCCAGAGCCTTTTCCACTGGAAGAAAGACTCTCTGTAGTTCTGTGTCCAATATCATTCCCAAAAACGACAACCGCGTTGTCGGAATCAACCATGATATTGGCAAGTTTAGGAGCCAACCATGTTGCTGAAGAACTGTCAGGGAGAGTGCAACGTTTTGCACCAATTGGTCCCTTGATCTTGCCTTTATCAGGAGATCGGCCAAGTATGGGATAATCGTGACTCCTTGCTTTCGAAGGAGAACCATCATCTCCGCCATCACTTTGGTGAAAATCCTCGGAGCCGTGGACAGGCCAAACGACAATGTTTGAAATTGGTAATGACAATCCTGAATTGCAAACCTCAGGTAAGCCTGATGCGGAGTATAAATGGGGACATGTAAGTAGGCATCCTTTATGTCCACCGACACCATAAAATCCCCTTCCTCCAGACTGGAGATCACTGCTTGGAGAGACTCCATCTTGAATTTGAATTTCTTTAGGTAGAAATTTAGGGATTTCAGGTTTAGGATTGGTCTGACCGAGCCATCCGGCTTCGGGACCACAAACAGGCTCGAATAAAAACCTTCTCCCTGTTGTGACTGGGGAACCCTGACGATAACTTGATTTTGACACAACTTTTGTATTGCGTCGCAAACTACCTCCCTGTCCGGAAGAGAAGCTGGTAAGGCCGATTTGAAAAAACGGCGAGGGGGAATGTCTTGAAACTCCAGCTTGTACCCTTGGGATACTATTTGTAAAACCCATGGGTCTAGGTCCGAATTAACCCAAAACTGACTGAAGAGTTTGAGACAAGCCCCCAGCGGTGCGGACTCCAGCATAGGAGCTCTAACGTCATGTGGTGGAATTGGCAGAAGCCTTGGAGGACTTCTGCTCCTGGGAGCCTGAGAAGGCTGGTGATCGTTTACCTCTTCCCCGTCCTCTAGTAGCAAGGAAGGAAGAACCTTGGCCCTTTCTGTATTTATTGGGCCGAAAGGACTGCATCTGATAGTGGTGCGTTTTCCTTTGTTGTGGAGGTACAAAAGGCAAAAAGGATGACTTACCCGCGGTAGCTGTAGATACCAAATCATCAAGGCCGTCACCAAATAAGGCCTTACCTTTATATGGTAAAGATTCCATACTTTTCTTGGAATCAGCATCAGCATTCCATTGGTGAATCCACAACGCTCGCCTAGCTGAAACTGCCATGGCATTGGCCTTTGATCCCAAAAGACCAATATCTCTCGCAGCTTCCTTAAGGTATGCTGCAGCGTCCTTGATATAACCCAGCATTAGAAGGATGCTATCCCTATCTAGGGTATCTATTTCAGAAGACAAGTTGTCTGCCCACTTTTCGATAGCACTACTCACCCACGCAGATGCAATGACAGGTCTGAGTAGCGTACCTGTGGTCGCATAAATGGACTTTAACGTAGTTTCTAGTTTATGATCCGCAGGATCCTTAAGGGCCGCCATGTCAGGTGACGGGAGAGCCACTTTTTTAGACAAACGTGACAGGGCCTTGTCCACCGTGGGGGGTGACTCCCACTTTTCCCTATCCGCCAAGGGAAACGGATAAGCTACCGTAATTCTTTTGGGAATCTGAAACTTTGTCAGGACCTTCCCAGACTTTTTCATATAGCGTGTTCAGTTTATGAGAGGGAGGAAACGTTATCTCAGGTTTCCTTTCCTTATACATACAGACCCTTTTATCAGGGACAGCCGGGTCCTCAGTGATATGTAATACCTCTTTAACCGCCACAATCATGTACTGAATGCTCTTTGCCAATTTTGGATCTAATCTGGAATCGTTATAGTCGACACTGAAATCAGTGTCCGTGTCGGTATCAGTGTCTGCCAACTGGGCTAACGTATGTTTCTGTGACCCCGAGGGGACCTGGACTTGTAATAACATATCCTCCACAGACTTCTTCCATGCCTGGGTCTGAGACTCAGACTTGTCTAATCTCTTACCAATACGAGCCAGATTAGCATTCAAAGCATTCAACACATTTACCCAATCAGGAGTCGGCGGTGCCGACATGGTCACCCCCACTTCCTTTTGTGTCTCTAATACCGCCTCCTCCTACGAAGAGCACTCAGCCTCAGACATGCCAACACATGTGTAATAAACACCCACGGACACACTGGGTTTATAGGGGACAGACCCACAGGAAAGCCTGTCAGAGAGACACAGAGGGAATTTGCCAGCTCACACCCCAGCGCTCAATCAGCGGTTCTGAATCGCCTAATAAATGCCCCAGACCTGCAGCGCTTTTAATATAAGGTATATTGCACCAAATTAGCCAGTGCTTCCCCCCCCCTCCCGTTTTGCACCCTGATACTTGTCAGTGTGAAGGAAAGACCAGCATCTCTGCAGCCTGATGGAGTCGAAATGGCGCCGAGTGAGCTGTGAGGATGAATCTCCGCCCCCTTAATGGCGCGCTTCCGTCCCGCTTCTTTTGCTATCTGATTATACTGGCAGGGGTTAGGACAGAACCTCGGCACTAATGTCCCCTCTTGCCTGTGTCCACTGAGGATTTATTAGCTGCCCAGGCACCCCTCCCCCCCTCCCACGTCCTGCACCCTTTAGTGTCGTGTGTATGTGGGAGCTTGGCGCGCAGCGGTACCTCAGAGAATGCCATCACTGAAGTCTTCTTTTCTTCTGCTACTCACCTGTCTTCTGACTTCTGGCTCTGTAAGGTGGTGATGGCAGGCTGCGGGAGTGAGCAGCTAGGCCAGTGATGGCTAACCTTGTCACTCCAACTTTTGTTGAACTACAATTCCCAGCATGCCCTGCATAATTTTTACTATTTGGCCATGCTAAAACTGATGCAGGGCATGCTGGGATGTGTAGTTCAACAACAGCTGGAGTGTCAAGGATAGCCATCACTGATCTAGGCGAACCCAGCGATCAGTACCCTCAGGAGCTAATGGTGTCCTGTAGCCAGAAGCAGAGCCATTGAACTCACTGGAAGTTGGTCATACTACTCTCCCCTTAGTCCCATGAAGCAGGGAGACTGTTGCCAGCCGCCTCCCTGAACATAAAGTACCTAACAAAAAGTATTTTCAGAGAACCTCAGTAGAGCTCCCCTGTAGTGCGTCCAGTCTCACTGGGCACAATTCTAAAACTGGAGTCTGGAGGAGGGGCATAGAGGGAGGAGCCAGCTCACACCCTTTCAAAGTCTTAAAGTGCCCATGTCTCCTGCAGATCCCGTCTATACCCCATGGTTCTATGATGACCCCAGCATCCTCTAGGACGTATGAGAAATTAAAAAAAAAAATTCCTTTTATTTAATTAAAATCATTTGGGATAGGGTTCTATGGGTTCTGCTTCAATAAAAGTTTTACCAAGATTGTCCCTGGCCTGTAACTCCATCTTCAGATTAGCCATTGTAACCTATAGGTTCCACATCACAACAATTACAATGGTCACTAGCACATGTGTGGTCTCCTGACCAAGCATCCATAGCAGTGCACAGCGGTCCCACAGGAAAAGTGATCACTTCAACTCTAACACATCGCTGGTAGGGGCTCCTCTCGGAAACCCCTGTCCATGTTTGTTTTTAATACATTATGGGGAAACAGTCTCTCACCCTCACTCAATCTACTTGTGTCCCCTTCACATTCTACACTTTGGTTATATTTATGAAGTGTTGCCACTAAGAACGCCCCAACATCAACCCTACATCTTGTTATGCATCACTGGTGTCTTGCACCAATATTACACTTTATTCATTACAGTCTTGTAGCAATTCCAAATACACCTAGGAAGGTTACTTTGCTTTAATGTTTATTGCAATAGAAAATGATACTAATATATTGAACAATATAATTAATATAACAATGCTGAAGAATAATTTGCATAAAGGTGCACTTTTGACCTAAAACAAATTCAATATACTTAAAGTAGGACTGTAAAAACCAAAATAAAAAGCACTGCTAGGTTGACCCTATGTAATTGAAAGCACATGCAAAGCTCTTCTCCATAGAAGTGTACAATATTAGCAGGTAACAAAATAGTGGTTCTCTGTGAGTGGGTATCCAGTCTCTAGGTCGACAAGACTTAGGTCGACATTGTCTAGGTCAACCACTATTGGTTGACAGTAACTAGGTCGACAAGTTTTCTAGGTCGACAGAGTCTCTAGGTTGACATGATCTAGGTCAAAAGGTCGACATGAGTTTAAAAAAAAAATCTTTTTTTGAACTTTTTCATACTTTACGATCTACGTGGACTACGTTTGGGAATGGTAACCTGTGCTGAGTGCAGCGGTAGCGCAGCGAGGCACCTTGCCCGAAGCATGGCGAGCAAAGTGAGCCATGCGTGTGTGCGTGGTGCACTAATTGGGGTTCCCGGTTACTGTACAGTGAAAACGACACCAAAAAAGATTTTTAAAAATCATGTCAACCTTTTGACCTGTCGACCTAGAGACCCTGTTGACCTAGAATCCCTGTCGACCTAGTTACTGTCAACCAATAGTGGTTGACCTAGTTGCTGTCAACCAATAGTGGTTGTCCTAGATACTGTCGACCTAATTCTTGTCGACATTCAATACCACACCCCTGTGAGTGATAAAAACTTCAGTGAACGATGAAAGAGGTGAAAATGGTTTTGCACATAAAAAGTAGTTTGGCTCAAATGAGAATAATGTATTAAACACATAATAGGTTATGGCCCAGATTTATCAAGCCTTGGAAAGTGATAAATAGCACAGTGATCAAGTACCAACCAATCAGCTCCTGTCATTTTTCAAACACGACCTGTAACATGACAGTTAGGAGCTGACTGGCTGGTACTTTATCAAGGTGCAATTTATCAGTCTCCAATGCTTGATAAATCTGGGCAATATATATCCTCTTACAATATATGGATTAGGTGCACCTATAAGCCATTTTTAGAGAGCAGTGCAAAATTGGATTTCAGTTTATGCAGAAAGATTACTGAAATGAGGTAAATTATAGAAGTAGTGCATCTTTAGCAGTGCTCTTTGCTGTGCAGATTGGTTGCATTTACAGGCACCCCCTGAACAATTACTTTCACATACGAATGACACATGCAATAAAAACAGGGAGGTTCAAATGTGGAAGGAATTTGGGCGCTTCATCCTTGGTTGCAATTTGCATAGTGCACCTCGAGCTCATATAAGCAGCAAAATGTACAATGGTGGTCATTCCGAGTTGATCGCTAGCTGCATTTGTTTGCAGCACAGCAATCAGGCTGAAAAATGGCAGTTCTGCGCATGCGTATGTGGCGCAATGCGCATGCGTGAAGTACGGGCACAACAAACGATGCAGTTTTGCACAGGGTTTAGCAATGCATTTCAGTCGCACTGCTTGCCGCAGAGTGATTTACATGATGTGGGCGTTTCTGGGTTGCCAGGGAAAACGCAGGCGTGGCTGGGCAAACGCTGGGCGGGTGTGTGACTTCAAATCCGGAACTGAATAGTCTGAAGTGATCGCAAGCGCTGAGTAGGTTTTGAGCTACTCTGAAACTACACAGAAATTTTTTGAAGGCGCTCTGCGATACAACCGTTCGCACTTCTGCTAAGATAAAATACACTCCCAGTGGGTGGCGGCATAGCGTTTACATGGCTGCTAAAAACTACTAGCGAGCGATCAACTCAGAATGACCCCCTATAAATACAGGGTACAGTATTTCCTGAGACTCAGAAACAACACAGAAATAAAACTGCTGTCCGTGGTGCTGATCCTAGTGAGATACATTTTAAATGTAGGCATTCTCCACAATATAGGAGAACAATAGCAACAGCAAGCTTGAAACACCGCAATTGTATGTATGGGGTCTTACATACTGTACAGTCAGACAGTCACACAGTTTGACAACTGTTTTGAAGTATTAAAGATTAAAACCTGTTTATGAGATAATAATTTTTATATTTTCACTACTGCTTAATCAAAATACTGCTTAATCAAAATCAAAATTGTTCCATCGATATACCTAATCTGAATTAAGAATAGGATATTAAAATTTCAAGTACGATTGAGTAGGCGATAAATAACTCTGAAGGGACGAGATAGAAATTTCTATTCTTCCAATAATTATACAAAAAATTAGGAAATAAAGAACAGTACGTGTATCCTGAGCCAAGAATTTATTTTTTATAATTTCAGGATGGCAAACACTCTCCTTATGGTATGCCTAAATAAAGATGTATTTTAAATTAACAATAACAAAAGTTACATTTTAATATTAACACATTATACATCACGAAAACAGTGCGCCACCAAGGAAGCCTTCTTAGGTTGAGACCCGCTAGTGGTCTTACCGAACCCCCGAACCTGAAAACTGTTTTGAAGTGTCTACCACACCAAGCTGAAGGATCTTTGATGACAGCAATTTATTTACTTTATTTTTGTTTTAATACAAGTGTTACTGCAACTTACAAATATATCTTTTTACCTCCATTAATGTGAAAAAATGGCTTCAGCATCACTAGCATTGGGGAAACAGTCTCTCACCATCACTCAATCTACATGTGTCCCCTTCACATTCTACACTTTGGTTATATTTATGAAGTGTTGCCACTAAGAACGCCCCAACATCAACCCTACATCTTGTTATGCATCACTGGTGTCTTGCACCAATATTACACTATATTCATTACAGTCTTGGAGCAATTCCAAATAAAGCACTTCTAGGTTGACCCTGTGTAATTGAAAGCACATTCAAAGATCTTCTCCATAGAAGTGTACAATATTAGCAGGTAACAAAATAGTGGTCCTCTGCGAGTGGGTATCCGGTCTCTAGGTCGACCACTATTGGTTGAAATAACTAGGTCGACAGGGTTTCTAGGTCGACAGGGTCTCTAGGTCGACATGTTCTAGGTTGACAGGTCAAAATGGGCAACATTAGTTTTTCATTTCTTTTTTTAAACTTTTTCATACTTTATGATCCACGTGGACTACGATCGGGAACGGTAACCTGTGCTGAGTACAGCGGAGCAAGGCACCTTGCCCGAAGCATGGAGAGCAAAGTGAGCTATGCGTTGGTGCGCGGTGCACTAATTGGGGTTCCCGGTCAATGTACAGTGAAAACGACACCAAAAAATATAAAAAAAACCTTTTGACCTGTCGACCTAGAGACCCTGTCGACCTAGAGACCCTGTCGACCTAGAATCCCTGTCGACCTAGTTACTGTCAACCAATAGTGGTTGACCTAGTTGCTGTCGACCAATAGAGGTCGTCCTAGACACTGTCGACCTAAATCTTGTCAACCTTCAATACCACACCCCTGTGAGTGTTGAAAATTCAGTGAATGATAAAAGAGGTGAAAATGGTTTTGCACATCAAAAATAGTTTGGCTCAAATGAGAATAATGTATTAAACACATAATAGATTACGGCCCAGATTTATCAAGCCTTGGAGAGTGATAAATATCACAGTGATCAAGTACCAACCAATCAGCTCCTGTAATTTTTCAGACACGACCTGTAACATGGCAGTTAGGAGCTGACTGGCTGGTACTTTATCAAGGTGCAATTTATCAGTCTCCAATGCTTGATAAATCTGGGCAATATATATCCTCTTACAATATATGGATTAGGTGCACCTATAAGCCATTTTTAGAGAGCAGTGCAAAACTGGATTTCAGTTTATGCAGAAAGATTACTGAAATGAGGTAAATTATAGAAGTAGTGCATCTTTAGCAGTGCTCTTTGCTGTGCAGATTGGTTGCATTTATAGGCACCCCCTGAACAATTACTTTCACATACGAATGACACATGCAATAAAAACAGGGAGGTTCAAATGTGGAAGGAATTTGGGCGCGTCATCCTTGGTTGCAATTTTGAATAGTGCACCTCGAGCTCATATAAGCAGCAAAATGTACAATGGTGGTCATTCCGAGTTGATCGCTAGCTGCATTTGTTTGCAGCGCAGCGATCAGGCTAAAAAATGGCAGTTCTGCGCATGCGTATGTGGCGCAATGCGCACACGTGAAGTACGGGCACAACAAACTACGCAGTTTTGCACAGGGTTTAGCGATGCATTTCAGTCGCACTGCTTGCCGCAGAGTGATTTACATGAAGTGGGCGTTTTCTGGGTGGCAACTGACCGTTTTCAGGGAGTGCTCGGAAAAACACAGGCGTGCCAGGGAAAACGCAGGCGTGGCTAAGCGAACGCTGGGCGGGTGTATGACGTCAAATCCGGAACTGAATAGTCTGAAGTGATCGCAAGCGCTGAGTAGGTTTTGAGCTACTCTGAAACAGCACAACATTTTTTTGCAGGCTCTCTGCGATACAACCGTTTGCACTTCTGCTAAGCTAAAATACACTTCCATGGGTGGCGGCATAGCATTTGCACGGCTGCTAAAAACTGCTAGCGAGCGATCAACTCGGAATGACCCCCTATAAATCCAGGGTACAGTATTTCTTGAGACTCAGAAACAACACAGAATTAAACTGCTGTCCGTGGTGCTGATCCTAGTGAGATACATTTTAAATGTAGGCATTCTCCACAATACAGGAGAAGAATAGCAACAGCAAGCTTGAAACACCGCAATTGTATGTATGGGGTCTTACATACTGTACAGTCAGACAGTCACACAGTTTTGACAACTGTTTTGAAGTATTAAAGATTAAAGATTAAAACCTGTTTATGAGATAATCATTTTTATATTTTTACTACTGCTTAATCAGAATAAAAACTGTCCCATCGATATACCTAATCTGAATTAAAAATAGGATATTAAAATTTCAACTACGATTGAGTAGGAGATAAATAACTCTGAAGGGACTAGATAGAAATGTCTGTTCTTCCAATAATTATACAAAAAATTAGTACGTGTATCCTGAGCCAAGAATTAATTTTTTATAATTTCAGGATGGCAAACACTCATCCAATGGCATGCCTAAATAAAGATTTATTTTAAATTAACAATAACAAAAGTTACATTTTAATATTAACACATTACACATCATGAAAAGAATGCGCCACCAAGGAAGCCTTCTTAGGTTGAGACCCACTAGGTTGGTTATAAGGTACGGATAATGGACCTCACAGTGCCTGCTTTTAAACATCTGGACAGCTGAATTGACTACCAGTTACCGGTTCCAGTGGTCTTTTCCGAGAGACGCTTGGTGACTATTTACAACTGCTGCTTTGAGAACTGTTAATTACCAGTTCTCAAACCTACTGGTAATTATTCTGGCTTTCTATTCTTAGCAGGACTCTTGAGAGATTTTATACGTTTATGTTAAACATCATGTATGTCAGTGTGTATCATTAAATTTGTGATTTTACTACACATGCCACGATTACTCTTTTGCATACCCACCTGTGTTTATGGGAAAATATTAATGGAAGATGGACCCATTTGGATCTCTTCTGCAGAATAAGGGATGTATAATTTCTTTTATTACTCTGTTGTTGATTGAGTTTGTGGTGGTGGGCGCCTAAGGGAATGCTTTTCCCGTTACCTGACTTTTTGTTGTATGAAACCCACTAGTGGTCTTACCGAACCCCCGAACCTGAAAACTGTTTGAAGTGTTTGCCACACCCGGCTGAAGAATCTTTGATGACAGCAATTTATTTACTTCATTTTTGTTTTCATACAAGTGTTACTGCAACTTACGAATATATCTTTTTACCTCCATTAATGTGGAAAAATGGCTTCAGCATCACTAGCGTTAAGAAACTGTACAATAATCTTCTGTATAAATAAAAGCAATGGCTAACATCTTTAACCAATTACTAAACCTGCTGTATTAGCTATAGTCACCAGTGTCCCACTTCTACTGCTTTATATCACTGTATTTTACAGGGAAGTGCTCATTACTTAATTCATACGATATACCCCATCTGCTAATAGAATGATTTTCTAGCAGATGATTAAACTGAAATCTCTAAAACCTAGCTTTTAAGTCTGTCCCATCTGCAACATGCATGTGCTTGTACTCCAATGGCTCCTACTGCTAGGGACACAGGACAGACCTAGGGGTATATGCAATTCCAGACGAATTGCGCCTTTTTTTCGTCCGTTTTAAAATTTGACTGTACTCGACAGCCGCAGCCCTCCCGCCGGGACCATGAATTCAACATATTCAATACAAAACGCATTCGACACTCCCCTTGTCGAATAACGGACCAATCATCGAGTAGTGGGCGTCTGAATTCGACCTCCCGCCGTTTTGAGCCCTTTATTAGGGCTTGTTTGCTGCGTGTACAGCAGCCATTTGTTTGCCAAACATGTGTTTTTGCTCCTATTTTAGCACTGGTTGACCTCCAGCATGTGCAGGGATGCTTTTTGGCTTGTTTGGGGTGACTTTGAGCGTGTTTGTGTCAGCCATGCGGTCGACATGTCATGTCGTTTGTATGCCAAACATGTTTTTTTGCTCCTATTTTAGCACTGGTTGACCTCCAACATGTGCAGGGATGCTTTTTGGCTTGTTTGGGTTGACTTTGAGCGTGTTTGTGTCAGCCATGTGGTCGACATGTCATGTCGTTTGTTTGCAAAACATGTTTTTTTGCTCCTATTTTAGCACTGGTTGACCTCCAGCATGTGCAGGGATGCTTTTTGGCTTGTTTGGGGTGACTGTGTATGTCATCCATTTTGTTTGTGTCAGCCATTTTGTTTATCAGCCATTTTGTTTGTGTCAGCCATTTTGTTTGTGTCAGCCAGTTTGTGTTAGCACTGGTTGACCTCCAGCATGTGCAGGGATGCTTGTATGGGGGTTTTGGCTTATTTGGCTGTTTTTTTTCTATTTTTCTTTTAGTTATTTTTAATGTGTGTTTGGTCCTGCTTGAGAACTGGGGTCCCAGCAGCATGACGTGTGTAATGTGTGTTACATTTGTAAAAATATATTTTTTTTCTTTTCACAACAGAGATGTCCAGGGACAAGCGGCCCCGATCCCCCGCTTCCCCCCACTCCTCAGAAGAACTTTCCCTGCATAGCAACGAGGAGTGGGAGCCGACCCAGGAGGAGTATACGACCGTCCAGGCATGCAGTGACCAGCCGCGGTCGTCAAGGGACCAAATGGAGAAGTCAAAGAAAAAGAAAAAGCCTAGAAAGGTAAATACTGACAACACCTGCAGACACAATAGCATCCAACTTGACACACCCTAGTTTGTGCACTGCCATGCACACCTACAGGTATCTTTGCGCACTGCCAGGGATACTGACACTCACAGGTACATACCGATCTTATTAAATGCATGTTTTTTTTTAAATCCCTAAAGGCAAGAAGCCAGCCAGAGGAGCAGTCGGAGGAGGAAGCCTCTGGTGAAGATGCAGGACCGAAGAAGCCGCGTGGACCCAGATCAGTGGCGGATTTAGCGAGGGGCAATTAGGGCAAACGCCCCCCCTACACATACCGGCACCGGGATAGAGGCCGGGTCTCGTTGCGGTGTTGGGAACGGGGTGGAGAGCGGTGCAGCGCGGCGGGGGAAGGGGAGAGAGAGAGCATCATGACGCGCATACAGGGAGGAGGGGGCGTGGTCAGAACAGAGGCCAGCGGGGACAGGCTACAGTGATTGTATACACTGCTGCCTCTGCCATCCGTTCTGACCACGCCCCCTCCTCCCTGTACGCGCATCAGGACGCTCTCTCTCTCCCCTTCCCCCGCCGTGCTGTACCGCTCTCCACCCCGTTCCCAACACCGCGGCGGGACCCGGCCTCCATCCCGACTCCTCATGCTGCTGCGGACAAAATATGAGTAGGTGTCAGTGTATGCCATGTCTCCTCCCCTCCAAGCTAAAGTGTGTGTGTGTGTGTGTGTGTGTGTGTCATATCTTCCACCCCCCCTTCTCCTCCTAGCTTGCTAGCTAAAGTGTGTGTGTGTGTGTGTGTGTGTGTGTGTGTGTCATATCTTCCACCCCCCCTTCTCCTCCTAGCTTGCTAGCTAAAGTGTGTGTGCCATGTCTCCCCTCCTAACTAAAGCGTCTGTGTTCCATGTCTCCCCCCTCCCCTCCTAGCTAAAGTGTCTGTGTGCCATTTCTCCCCCCTCTTCTCCAAACTAAAGTGTATGATATGTCCCCCCTCCTAGCTAAAGTGTGTGTGTGCCACGTCTCCCCCCTGTGTTTTTTTTCCTCGCTGCCCCAGTGTAAGTTAATATGGGGGTAGGATTCCCCTTGCCCCCAGTGCCTGCATTATTTTGGCTCATTCAGTGTACTGTAATGTGAATTTCGGCTCATTCAGTGTGCTATAATGTGAATTTCGGCTCATTCAGTGTGCTATAATGTGAATTTCGGCTCATTCAGTGTGCTACAATGTGAATGTCGGCTCATTCGGTGTGCTATAATGTGAATTTCGGCTCATTCAGTGTGCTACAATGTGAATGTCGGCTCATTCGGTGTGCTATAATGTGAATTTCGGCTCATTCAGTGTGCTACAATGTGAATTTCAGCTCATACAGTGTGCTACAATGTGAATTTCGGCTCATACAGTGTGCTATAATGTGAATTTCGGCTCATTCAGTGTGCCACAATGTGAGTTTCGGCTCATTCAGTGTGCTACAATGTGAATTTCGGCTCATTCAGTGTGCTACAATGTGAATGTCGGCTCATTCGGTGTGCTATAATGTGAATTTCGGCTCACTCAGTGTGCTACAATGTGAATGTCGGCTCATTCGGTGTGCTATAATGTGAATTTCGGCTCATTCGGTGTGCTACAATGTGAATTTCAGCTCATACAGTGTGCTACAATGTGAATTTTGGCTCATACAGTGTGCTACAATGTGAATTTCAGCTCATACAGTGTGCTATAATGTGAATTTCGGCTCATACAGTGTGCTATAATGTGAATTTCGGCTCATTCAGTGTGCTATAATGTGAATTTCGGCTCATTCAGTGTGCTACAATGTGAATTTCAGCTCACTCAGTGTGCTATAATGTGAATTTCGGCTCATACAGTGTGCTATAATGTGAATTTCGGCTCATACAGTGTGCTATAATGTGAATTTCGGCTCATTCAGTGTGCTATAATGTGAATTTCGGCTCATTCAGTGTGCTACAATGTGAATTTCGGCTCATTCAGTGTGCTACAATGTGAATTTTGGCTCATTCAGTGTGCTATAATGTGAATTTCGGCTCATTCGGTGTGCTATAATGTGAATTTCGGCTCATACAGTGTGCTATAATGTGAATTTTGGCTCATTCAGTGTGCTATAATGTGAATTTTGGCTCATTCAGTGTGCTATAATGTGAATTTCGGCTCATTCGGTGTGCTATAATGTGAATTTCGGCTCATACAGTGTGCTATAATGTGAATTTTGGCTCATTCAGTGTGCTATAATGTGAATTTCGGCTCATTCTGTGTGCTATAGAAACATAGAATTTGTCGGCAGATAAGAACCACTTGGCCCATCTAGTCTGCCCCTTTTATTTTACATTATTTTTTATCTCTAACCTTATTTGATCCTTATTTCTTTGTAAGGAGATCCTTATGTCTATCCCATGCATGTTTAAATTGCCCTACTGTCTTAGCCTCTACCACCCCTGATGGAAGGAATGGCGATTCACCAGTCTGTATCACCAGTGCGCAGGGTTCTCTCCACTAACTGGCAACACTTTATTAGTAATGGCAACAATAGGAAATTTTAGAAGCGAACGGGAAGGGCATTACTAAGTGGGAGGGACTATGATTAGGGGGAGAAGTATCATTCTTAAACCGCCCCCCCTAAAAGTTAAGTCTAGATCCGCCACTGACCCAGATACACTGAGGCGGAAAACTGTGCCCTAGTGGATGGCGTCAACAGGTCCTACGACGTTCTGTATGGACCAAGGGCACAGACCACAGCAGCTAAGACCAAGCGAAACATCTGGGATGCCATCGCGAGACAAGTCACTGCAGTATCTGGAAACCGCCGGAGCACCATAAACTGCATGAAGCGGTACAGTGATTGCCGCAGACAGACCAAAAAGAAGATGGGGATTCAGCGCCGACATGAGACAGCTACGGGAGGTGGTCCGGCTCTCAATCTGAAGTGGCTACCCTGGGAGGACGTTATTAAAAGGCGCATGAACTCTGTCATGGTCCAAGGAGTTCGCGGAGGTGTGGACTCCAGCCGTCCTGCTGGCTTTCCCGAGGAGGAAGAACCGCCCGGAAGACGGAAGACGACGGGAGATAAGCAGTCCAAAAGGAGGCCTGATGGTAAGAATACATTCAGATGAGCTGTACTAAATTTTTATTTTTTTTGTATTTGCTAATGTGTTTTTTTTTTTTTCAACAGACACGCCTGCCCAGAGGACATCACCTGCGCCCAGGACATCGCCAGCGCGCGGACCATCACTTGCGCAGCAGGCATCGGCAGCAGCGCGCGGACCATCACCTGTGCAGCAAGCATCGGCAGCGCGCAGATCATCACCTGCGCGCCACACATAGTCAGCGCGCAGAAAGTCACCTGCGCGCCAGACGTCATCAGTGCGCAGAAAGTCACCTGTGCACCAGACATCGTCAGCGCGCAGACCATCACCTGCGTGCCAGACATCAGCGCGTGGCACGTCACCTGTGCGCCAGACACCGTCGGCGACCACACCACCAGCTGGGCGCCAAACTACATCTCCTTTATTTTTATTTTCTATTGCAAACAGAGGTGCCACGGACCAGCAGCGGACTTGCGTCGGGGATTGGTTCCTTCTTCAGGCCAGATCTCCTAGAGGATTCGTCGGACGACGAGGTGGAAGTGCAGCAGCCTGCTGTTTCTACATCCCTGTGTGAGTAAATATCGAATTGTGAGCCTTCAAACAAATGTATGAATGTGTATACTAATTTCTAATTTTCTTTTCAGCTGCACAAATGCAATTGGTGGCAGACGTACAGGAAGGGCAGGATCCCTCAAATGTTCAGAGGGTACACACCCTGGCATCCGAGATTACTTCCCGCCAGGATACTTACACGAATGTCGTTGGAACCATACTGGACGCCATTGAGAAGATAATGGAGCAGATGGCAAATGGTCTGGTTGAAATGCAAAAGGCTCATGCCGACAGCACGGCCGAAATGCCAAAGACCAGACGAGAAGATCACAGGGAGACTATGGACATCCTTCACATTCTGGCCACATCCATCAACCGGCTGGTGGAGAACACATCATGCCTGGCACACAGCGTTGACAACATGTCGGAGAGCCAACGACATTCGGCATCCAGCCAACAGATCATCGCAACCACACTGCAGATGATGTACGATAAGCTCCCAGAGCCAGCTCATCAACACGCTGGTGATCCACCACTTCCGCCATCACAAGCCACATGGACCACCATCCTGGTATAGACGGTCACAGCTGTACCAAGGATATACAGGGATGTACCCCACCCACCAGATGCCTCCACCACCAACACTGGGCGCAACATCTACACCCGCACGGGCACCGAGGCCAAGTCAACACACTCCCCAGCCGCCCAGGGCATCGACGCCCCATCAGGAGGAAGAAGAGGATCCGGACGGACAACCAACATAAGCCCGGTCGTATTGTTTTATTTACTCTTATGTTTTTCATGTATCCCTTTCTCCCCCTCCCATTAGTTTTTTTTTCTTATTATTATTGTTTTATTTTTGTGTTGGGCTCCCCCACCCATGACCGGGTACTACCAAGGAGCTTTATGTCTAGGCATACATGCGCGGGCATGTATGCGGGCGCGTGTGGTAATGGATGAAAGCTCCTTCTGGCTACATGTATGATGGGCCAAAGAGCTATTCTGATACCACTTTTTTTTTTTTTACCAAAAAAAATCCTTTTTGTATTGGTGTACAATAGGCATTCACTGTTGTGTGAATTTACTAGTTTATTTTTGGCTTATTCATAGGATTGGACGGAAAATTGAAGTGGACGGCGTAGTTCGTGTTGTGCGTACCAAGGTGAGTAAAGCCATGTTTCAATGTATATATTCAATAAACTTTGGACCGCCTGCCCTTGTGGAACCACACAGCCCAGCAATGGGTCATGCTGGGCTGTGTGGTTCCACAGGTGCAGGCGTGTCAAAGTGCTGACCACTGACACCACTATTCCACTTTGGACCGCCTGCCCTTGTGGAACCACACAGCCCAGCATGACCCATTGCTGGGCTGTGTGGTTCCACAAGTGCAGGTGTGTCAAAGTGCTGACCACTGACACCACTATTCCACTTTGGACCGCCTGCCCTTGTGGAACCACACAGCCCAGCAATGGGTCATGCTGGGCTGTGTGGTTCCACAAGTGCAGGCGTGTCAAAGTGCTGACCACTGACACCACTATTCCACTTTGGACCGCCTGCCCTTGTGGAACCACACAGCCCAGCAATGGGTCATGCTGGGCTGTGTGGTTCCACAAGTGCAGGCGTGTCAAAGTGCTGACCACTGACACCACTATTCCACTTTGGACCGCCTGCCCTTGTGGAAACACACAGCCCAGCAATGGGTCATGCTGGGCTGTGTGGTTTCACAAGTGCAGGCGTGTCAAAGTGCTGACTACTGACACCACTATTCCACTTTGGACCGCCTGCCCTTGTGGAACCACACAGCCCAGCAATGGGTCATGCTTGGCTGTGTGGTTCCACAAATGTTCTTTGGAAAGGAATGAACATGACATCATTAATGTCTTTACTTAATATGTTTTTTTTGTTTCACAGATATCTACACAAGAAAAGAATGTAAAGAAGAACAAACACTACTTTTTTTGTTTTATTACATTTTATTTTTTATTCCAAAATAAAATACAATTATTTATATTTCTTTAATAAATTTTTAAAATGAGAAGTTTTGTGTTTTTCTTTAAATCATTAGTAAATAAAATGTCATATATGAGATGCAGTGGTATTGTGTTAGGTCGCCCATGGTACAGCAGGAGAACTGTCGTGTCCCTTTTCATCCATGATGATTCAAGCAACTTGGGAAGGATACTCCGCAAGACCTGTGGAAGAGAATAGTATGAGGTTCCAGGTATTGGTAATAGTGTCACCCTTCTATGGAAAAGAAAAGGTACAAGCAACACTTTGACACAAGCAGGTTACAGCGGCCCCAAATGCAACCCTCCGGCACTTGAGAAACTACACATCCAAGCATGCCCTGACACAGCGTAAGCATTGTTGTCAGGGCATGATTGGATGTGCAGTTTTGCAAATGCCGGAGGGCTGCACTTGGGACACGCCGGGGTGACTTGGACAGGAGGGGGTTTTGGGCAATACATCTCACCTGAGGGCGGTTGTCTGCTACATGGCGGAGGTCCAGGTCCACATCACAAGTAGGTCGCCCATGGTACATCAGGGGAACAGTCGTGTCCCTTCACATCCACGCAACTTGGGAAGGATACTCCGCAAGACCTGTGGAAGAGAATAGTATGAGGTTCCAGGTATTGGTAATAGTGTCACCCTTCTATGGAAAAGAAAAGGTACAAGCAACACTTTGACACAAGCAGGTTACAGCGGCCCCAAATGCAACCCTCTGGCACTTGAGAAACTACACATCCAAGCATGCCCTGACACAGCGTAAGCATTGTTGTCAGGGCATGATTGGATGTGCAGTTTTGCAAATGCCGGAGGGCTGCACTTGGGACACGCCGGGGTGACTTGGACAGGAGGGGGTTTTGGGCAATACATCTCACCTGAGGGGGGTTGTCTGCTACATAGCGGAGGTCCAGGTCCACATCACAAGTAGGTCGCCCATGGTACATCAGTGGAACAGTCCACGCAACTTGGGAAGGATACTCCGCAAGACCTGTGGAAGAGAATAGTATGAGGTTCCAGGTATTTGTGTCATCCAAACACAAGGTACAGCAGGGGAACTGTCCTGTCACTTCATCCACGATGGTTCCTGCACCTTGGGAAGGATACTCCGCAAGATCTGTGGAAGAGAATGAGGAGCTAATTTGAGAGCGTTTCCTCCACCCTGGGAAAGAACAAAAGATCCCAGCAACACTGCGCATATACACAGGTTACTCAGACAAGATGGAGTTTTGGCCAATACATCTCACCTGAAAGAGTTACTAACATGGCGGTGGTTCAGGTCCACATCACAAGTAGGACGTCCATAGTAGAGTGGGGTAAACTGGTCCAATACTGGAGTGGCTTTGCAGAAGTGTATCCTGGGTAAAACTGTGAAATAATGGGTACATTTCCCTCAGCAGAGTGAAGAAAAAAATATTCTTTTAAAAAATCAATTAAATAATACTTGTGAGTCAAAAAAAGACAAACCAAGTAGATAATCCCTTCAAATATAAATAGATATGCTACTGTATTAGCAATCCAAAAAGCAAAAAAAAAATACATTTAAAAAACATTTTTATTAGATCCCGCCAGCAAAGTGAGGCGGAATAAAATTGACGAAATTGCTGTCGAAAAGCACTGTTGTCGAATCGACATTCTTCAATTGAATATACTTTTGTCGAAAAGCCGCATTTTGACCATTGCAGACATGTCGAATTTTGAAAAAGGCGATTTGCAAAAAGTCGAATCTGAAACGGCAGGTATTTTGACGAAAAGTACTGTATTGCATTGTCGAATCCAATTCGACATGTTTTTTTTTGTCGAAAATGCCACGTTTTTCGACATTTTTATGAATTCGACCGCAATTGCATATACCCCCTAACCCGCTAGGCTGCAAGGAACGGGGTAAGTATGAAGGGGGAGGGAGGGGATGGGGTGCAGAGAGATGTGGTGAGCTGAAGGAGAAGGGAGGGTCATTTGCAGGTGCCTTGTGCAGGAGCACCATACTTACACCCCTAGTTACGGCCCTGGGGAGAAATCTCATCCTTTGATATTCCCACGTTCTCAGTTTATTACAGTAGGATTAGTAGGGCAGCTGCAATTACTTCCCAATGCTATTTTTTTCTCTTTGTAATAATGCTGCAGAACAGCACAGTTAACCCTTGCTGCTGCCCACCACTGTGTACTTTAAGGGCGCAATCACACGTGGGTGCTGAAAGGTGTGTCCCATGCTGTTTCCAACCCTAATAGAATCTATTTGTAATTAATTAAAATGTAAATAATTATTGGCTGAGAAATGTAAATTTTTATCTGACATCTTTCAAAGATTTAGAATTGTTTGTTTATTATTTGTCTATCAGCAAATACATGATAGATATTAATTATTACAAATGTGCTGTCATAGTGGTATGTTTTAGTTATTTATCAGCAACTGAAATTTGAAATATCAGTAGACTTTTTCCTTTTGAATTCTAAAATTAAAATCTTGAAGTGTCATTAACACCTGCTGGATTCTCATAGACGATACCAGAAGGGAAGAAAGCGTCTGAGGATACACATAATGACATTTCAAAGCTAACGATGAAAGTTTCAATCTCATTAAAAATTCTAACAAGTAAGAAAAAAAAAGTAATGTGACAAATAAACTGGCCTGTTAACGTCTGGTTACTCATATTATTCTACCTGTAAAACTGAAATGCTGTGCTGCTAAGTACAGGTTGAGTATCCCATATCCAAATATTCCGAAATACGGAATATTCCGAAATACAGACTTTTTTGACTGAGAGTGAGATAGTGAAACCTTTGTTTTCTGATGGCTCAATGTACACAAACTTTGTTTAATACACAAAGTTATTAAAAATATTGTATTAAATGTCCTTCAGGCTGTGTGTATAAGGTGTATAGGAAACATAAATGAATTGTGTGAATGTAGACACACTTTGTTTAATGCACAAAGTTATAAAAAATATTGGCTAAAATTACCTTCAGGCTGTGTGTATAAGGTGTATATGAAACATAAATGCATTCTGTGCTTAGATTTAGGTCCCATCACCATGATATCTCATTATGGTATGCAATTATTCCAAAATACGGAAAAATCCCATATCCAAAATACCTCTGGTCCCAAGCATTTTGGATAAGGGATACTCAACCTGTAATAGAAACTGGAATATTTTATTGCAGCAGTAGCTTCCAATAAATGAAATATTGGTACTTTATGCAATGTTCCGCAACACATGAATGCAGACTCTGAACTGGATGCAAAGGAAATAGAGTGTAATAGATACATTTTGTTTAAGGACATGAGACTGGGGGGGTAAATTTACTAGCGCTAAGGCTAAATTTACTAAATTTACCCCTAAGGGGCATATCCAATTAGCCATTGGGTTTCCCCAGCAGCTAATTGTCGGCTGTGGGAACCCTGCACACTAATCCCCAGAAGCAGGATTTCCCTTGTGGCCTCAAGAGCTACAATGAGAAATCCACATTAAATGTACTCCTCTGTATTTAACACACGGAGAAACCCATTCTATTCTGCAATTTATGTGGAATCAGTGGGTTTCCCTTAGAGATGTGCGGACTTGGTTTTCTGAAAACTGAGCCCACCAGAAGTTCTGGTTTCTGAGGTAATCCGAGTGCTGGCTCAGGTTTTCCCACCAGGCTCGGATTCCAAAATGAGACAAAATGTCATCTTGCCGGCATCGGATCTCATGTGTTTGGGAATCAATATAAGTCCCTCCCTGTGGTGATTCGGGTGCCATTTTACAGCACACGCCGGACTGAGAGCACACTAACTCCCAGGTCAGCATGCATGCACAAATCCCAGAGCTCCTCCACACAGGGCAGTATTATATTATTTTTTATACTGATGCTCCTCCTAAAGGCAGCATTATATTCTTTTGGTGCTCACAGCTCCCCAGAGCTAATATACAGGGCAGCATTATACTGTATATAGGCCCTCATTCCGAGTTGATCGCTCCAAGCAAGTTTTTGCTGCTGGTGCAATCAACTAATCCCCGCCTATGGTGGAGTGTATTTTAGCATAGCAGGCCTGTGAACGCTTGTGCAGCCATGCTATGCTAAAAAAGTTTCGCACAAAACAAGACCAGCCCTGGACATACTTACCCTGTGCGACGGGTCCAGCGATGATGGTCACGGCTTTGACGTCAGACATCCGCCCTCCGTTCGCCTGGACACGCCTGCGTTTTTCTTACCACTTTCCGAAAACAGTCAGTTTATCCCCCGGAAAGCCTTCCTGCTGTCAATCTTCTTGTGGTCGTCGCTGCGACCGCTTTCATCGCTGTCAGCGTTGTTGCCCGGCGACACATTCCAGACCCGATTGCACAACTGCATGCGCACTCCAGACCCGATGGCACTGCTGCGAAGAAGTGCAGCGTGCGATCGGGTCAGAATGAGGGCCATAGTATTTTTATTTTACAGGTGCACACAGCCCCAAGAGCTCCTCATAATATACAGGGCAGCATTCATTGGCGTTAACCTTTTATTGGTGCACTGCACAGTCACACTGGTGCCGTAATGTACAGTAACTGCCAACAGTGCAGCCCAGAGCTCCTGATACTGGGCAGCATTAACCCTTTATTGGTGCATAATGGTGCCACCATTTCTGTAATAGAAGTGTTGTAATTCGAAGCGACGTGTAAAATAAAACAGTGGCACTGTGTTATGATAATGCTTAGTAGATGCCTGCCTTTGCATCAATTGCCCAACATTAGTGGCACCTCTACCGTGACTCAATCCGATATGATAACTATCCATAAAATTGTGGAGGATTATCTTAATGACAGTGTACAAATGAGCATGTCAGAAAGTCCCTTTGACTACCTTCTTAATATGTGGAAAAATAAGAATTTACTCACCGGTAATTCTATTTCTCATAGTCCGTAGTGGATGCTGGGGACTCCGTAAGGACCATGGGGATTGGCGGCTCCGCAGGAGACTGGGCACAATTATAAAGAAAGCTTTTAGACTACTGGTGTGAACTGGCTCCTCCCACTAAGACCCTCCTCCAGACTTCAGTTAGGATACTGTGCCCGGAAGAGCTGACACAATAAGGAAGGATTTTGAATCCCGGGTAAGACTCATACCAGCCACACCAATCACACCGTATAACTCGTGATACAATACCCAGTTAACAGTATGATAACAACTGAGCCTCTCAACAGATGGCTCAACAATAACCCTTTAGTTAAGCAATAACTATATACAAGTATTGCAGACAATCCGCACTTGGGATGGGCGCCCAGCATCCACTACGGACTATGAGAAATAGAATTACCGGTGAGTAAATTCTTCTTTTCTCTAACGTCCTAAGTGGATGCTGGGGACTCCGTAAGTACCATGGGGATTATACCAAAGCTCCCAAACGGGCGGGAGAGTGCGGATGACTCTGCAGCACCGAATGAGCAAACTCAAGGTCCTCCTCAGCCAGGGTGTCAAACTTGTAGAATTTAGCAAACGTGTTTGACCCCGACCAAGTAGCTGCTCGGCAAAGTTGAAGAGCCGAGACCCCTCGTGGAATGGGCTTTTACTGATTTAGGATGCGGCAGTCCAGCCGCAGAATGTGCAGAATGTGCAAGCTGAATCGTACTACAGATCCAGCGAGCAATAGTCTGCTTTGAAGCAGGTGCACCCAACTTGTTGGGCGCATACAGGATAAAGAGCGAGTCAGTCTTTCTGACTCCAGCTGTCCTGGAAACATAGATTTTTAGGGCCCTGACTACATCCAACAACTTGGAAGCCTCCAAGTCATTTGTAGCCGCAGGCACCACGATAGGTTGGTTCAGATGAAAAGCTGATACCACTTTGGGGAGAAACTGGGGACGAGTCCTCAATTCTGCCCTATCCATATGGAAAATCAGATAAGGGCTTTTACATGACAAAGCCGCCAATTCTGATACACGCCTGGCCGAAGCCAAGGCCAACAACATGACCACTTTCCACGTGAGATATTTCAAATTCACGGTTTTCAGTGGCTCAAACCAATGTGACTTTAGGAAATCCAACACCACGTTGAGATCCCAAGGTGCCACTGGAGGCACAAAAGGGGGCTGAATATGCAGCACTCCCTTAACAAAAGTCTGAACTTCAGGTAGTGAAGCCAGTTCTCTCTGGAAGAAAATCGATAGAGCCGCAATCTGGACCTTAATGGAACCCAATTTAAGGCCCATAGTCACCCCTGACTGTAGGAAGTGCAGGAAACGGCCCAGCTGAAATTCCTCCATTGGGGCCTTCCTGGCCTCACACCACGCAACATATTTTCGCCATATGCGGTGATAATGGTTTGCAGTTACTTCTTTCCTAGCTTTAATCAGCGTAGGAATGACTTCCTCCGGAATGCCCTTTTCCTTCAGGATCCGGTGTTCAACCGCCATGCCGTCAAACGCAGCCGCGGTAAGTCTTGGAACAGACAGGGCCCCTGCTGCAGCAGGTCTTGTCTGAGCGGTAGAGGCCATGGGTCCTCTGACATCATTTCTTGAAGTTCCGGGTACCAAGCTCTTCTTGGCCAATCCGGAACAATGAGTATAGTTCTTACACCTCTTCTCCTTATTATCCTCAGTACCTTTGGTATGAGAGGAAGAGGAGGGAACACATAAACCGATCGGTACACCCACGGTGTTACTAGAGCGTCCACAGCTATCGCCTGCGGGTCTCTCGACCTGGCGCAATATTTTTCTAGCTTTTTGTTTAGGCGGGACGCCATCATGTCCACCTGTGGCTTTTTCCACCGGTTTACAATCATTTGAAAGACTTCTGGATGAAGTCCCCACTCTCCCGGGTGGAGGTCGTGCCTGCTGAGGAAGTCTGCTTCCCAGTTGTCCACTCCCGGAATGAACACTGCTGACAGTGCTAACACGTGATTTTCCGCCCATCGGAGAATCCTTGTCGCTTCTGCCATTGCCGTCCTGCTTCTCGTGCCGCCTTGTCGATTTACATGGGCGACCGCCGTGATGTTGTCTGACTGGATCAGTACCGGCTGGTTTTGAAGCAGGGGTTTTGCCTGACTTAGGGCATTGTAAATGGCCCTCAGTTCCAGAATATTTATGTGCAGGGAAGTCTCCTGACTTGACCATAGTCCTTGGAAGTTTCTTCCCTGTGTGACTGCTCCCCAGCCTCGAAGGCTGGCATCCGTGGTCACCAGGACCCAGTCCTGTATGCCGAATCTGCGGCCCTCTTGAAGATGAGCACTCTGCAGCCACCACAGCAGAGACACCCTAGTCCTTGGAGACAGGGTTATCAGACGATGCATCTGAAGATGCGATCCGGACCACTGGTCTAACAGGTCCCACTGAAAGGTTCTTGCATGAAACCTGCCGAATGGAATCGCTTCGTAGGAAGCTACCATTTTTCCCAGGATCCGCGTGCAGTGATGCACCGACACCTGTTTTGGCTTTAGGAGGCCTCTGACTAGAGATGACAGCTCCTTGGCCTTCTCCTCCGGGAGAAACACTTTTCTCTGTTCTGTGTCCAGAACCATCCCTAGGAACAGCAGACGTGTCGTAGGGACCAGCTGTGACTTTGGAATGTTTAGAATCCAGTCGTGCTGTTGTAGCACTTCCCGAGATAGTGCTACCCCTACCAACAACTGCTCTCTGGACCTCGCCTTTATCAGGAGATCGTCCAAGTACGGGATAATTAAAACTCCCTTCTTTCGAAGGAGTATCATCATTTCGGCCATTACCTTGGTAAAGACCCTCGGAGCCGTGGATAGACCGAACGGCAACGTCTGGAATTGGTAATGACAATCTTGTACCACAAATCTGAGGTACTCCTGGTGAGGATGGTAAATGGGGACATGTAGGTAAGCATCCTTGATGTCCAGTGATACCATGTAATCCGCCTCGTCCAGGCTTGCAATAACCGCCTTGAGCGATTCCATCTTGAACTTGAATTTTTTTATATATGTGTTCAAGGATTTCAAATTTAAAATGGGTCTCACCGAACCGTCCGGTTTCGGTACCACAAACATTGTGGAATAGTAACCCCTTCCTTGTTGAAGTAGGGGCACCTTCACTATCACTTGTTGTGAATACAGCTTGTGAATTGCCTGTAACACTGCCTCCCTGCCTGAGGGAGTGGTTGGCAAGGCAGATTTTAGGAAACGGCGGGGGGGAGACATCTCGAATTCCAGCTTGTACCCCTGAGATACTACTTGAAGGATCCAGGGATCCACCCGTGAGCGAGCCCACTGATTGCTGAAGTTTTTGAGACGGGCCCCCACCGTACCTGGCTCCACCAGTGAAGCCCCAGCGTCATGCTGTGGACTTAGAGGAAGCGGGGGAGGACTTTTGCTCCTGGGAACTGGCTGTATGCTGCAGCTTCTTTCCCCTTCCTCTGCCTCTGGGCAGAAAGGACGCGCCTTTAACCCGCTTGCCCCTATTGGGCCGAAAGGACTGTACCTGATAATACGGTGCTTTCTTTGGCTGTGAGGGAACATGGGGTAAAAATGTAGACTTCCCAGCTGTTGCTGTGGAAACGAGGTCCGAGAGACCATGCCCGAACAACTCCTCACCCTTATAAGGCAGAACTTCCATGTGTCGTTTGGAATCTGCATCTCCTGTCCACTGCCGAGTCCATAACCCTCTCCTGGCAGAAATGGACATTGCACTAATTTTGGATGCCAGCCGGCAAATATCCCTCTGTGCATCCCTCATGTATAAAAGTGCGTCTTTTATATGCTCTACGTTTAGCAATATAGTGTCCCTGTCTAGGGTATCTATATTTTCTGACAGGGAATCTGACCACGCAGCAGCAGCACTGCACATCCAGGCTGAAGCAATAGCCGGTCTCAGTATAACACCTGTGTGTGTATATATAGATTTCAGGATAGCCTCCTGCTTTCTATCAGCAGATTCCTTCAGGGCGGCCGTATCCGGAGACGGTAGTGCCACCTTCTTTGACAAGCGTGTGAGCGCTTTTTCCACCCTAGGGGATGTTTCCCAGCGTGACCTATCCTCTGGCGGGAAAGGGTACGCCATTAGTAACCTCTTAGAAATTACCAGCTTTTTATCAGGGGAAGCCCACGCTTCTTCACACACTTCATTTAACTCTTCAGATGGAGGAAAAGCTACTGGTAGTTTTTTCTCTCCAAACATTATACCCTTTTTTGTGGTACCGGGGGTAACATCAGAAATGTGCAACACATTTTTCATTGTCTCAATCATGTAACGTGTGGCCCTACTGGAAGTTACATTAGTCTCATCGTCGTCGACACTGGAGTCAGTATCCGTGTCGACATCTGTGTCAGCCATCTGAGGTAGCGGGCGTTTTAGAACCCCTGATGGCTTTTGAGACGCCTGGGCAGGCACAGGCTGAGAAGCCGGCTGTCCCACAATAGGTATGTCGTCAAACCTTTTATGCAAGGAGTCGACACTGTCGCGTAAGTCCTTCCACTGCACCATCCACTCAGGTGTCGACCCCGCAGGGGGTGACATCACGTTTACAGGCATTTGCTCCGCCTCCACATAAGCCTCCTCATCAAACATGTCGACACAGCCGTACCGACACACCGCAAACACACAGGGAATGCTCTGACAGAGGACAGGACCCCACAAAGCCCTTTGGGGAGACCGAGAGAGAGTATGCCAGCACACACCAGAGCGCTATATAACACAGGGATCCCACTATCAATGAGTGTTTTCCCTTATAGCTGCTTTTTTATATATATCTATATATATATTATCTATACTGCGCCTAAATTTAGTGCCCCCCCCCTCTCTTTTTTACCCTTATGTAGTGTTCAGACTGCAGGGGAGAGCCAGGGAGCTTCCTTCCAGCGGAACTGTGAGGGAAAAATGGCGCCAGTGTGCTGAGGGAGAAGCCCCGCCCCCTTTTCGGCGGACTTTCTCCCGCTTTTTCTGGAATTCTGGCAGGGGTAATTTTACATCTATATAGCCTCTAGGACTATATATGATGTATTTTTGCCAGCCAATGTGTCATATATTGCCGTCAGGGCGCCCCCCCCCCACAGCGCCCTGCACCCATCAGTGACCGGAGTGTGAGGTGTACATGAGGAGCAATGGCGCACAGCTGCAGTGCTGTGCGCTACCTTGGTGAAGACCGAAGTCTTCTGCCGCCGATTTTCCGGACCTCTTTGTTGCTTCTGGCTCTGTAAGGGGGACGGCGGCGCGGCTCCGGGAACGAACACCAAGGTCGGGTCCTGCGGTCGATCCCTCTGGAGCTAATGGTGTCCAGTAGCCTAAGAAGCCCAAACTACCACCTGTTAGGTAGGTTCGCTTCTTCTCCCCTTAGTCCCTCGCTGCAGTGAGTCTGTTGCCAGCAGATCTCACTGTAAAATAAAAAACCTAAATATACTTTCTTTCTAGGTGCTCAGGAGAGCCCCTAGTGTGCATCCAGCTCAGCCGGGCACAAGAATCTAACTGAAGTCTGGAGGAGGGTCTTAGTGGGAGGAGCCAGTGCACACCAGTAGTCTAAAAGCTTTCTTTATAGTTGTGCCCAGTCTCCTGCGGAGCCGCTAATCCCCATGGTCCTTACGGAGTCCCCAGCATCCACTTAGGACGTTAGAGAAAAATTATGTTAAAAAAATAAACTACAATGTACAGATTTCTGTAATGGTGGATTCCAGCAGGATAAATTACTATTGTGTGATGATGATGCTAACACTGATGAGGATGATGATGATGATGAGGATGATGCTAACATTTTCCCACTCTAGAGAATAGATCATTAACAAAACAACACTTAGCTGCCTTAAGCCCATTGGTAGCTTGTTTTGAGGGGGCCTAAACAAACCAAGCAGTTCAACCACAAAAGCGTCAGTCCCTGTCCCTGAAGTGCTTGGTTTGTTAAACTGTGCACATCCTTTCCAACATAAGGGTGGGTGGTAGAGTCCAAGGACAGTTCCATCTTAAACCACTTTTCCGCCACTGCTGTGTGGCAATGTTTCATAGATGTGCTTTAAATTGCAGTGTGTTTGTGCCGCTGCTAAGTAACTAGCCAACTCGCTGCAGCCTTTGGCCAATATTGGTGAAATCAATATTATGAGCTGTGAGGTGGTAAAAATGGACTGGAAATGAATGTTATTGAGGTTAATAATACCGTGGGAACAAAAACAGACCCACATTACATGATTTTGGCTGTTGTTAGCCTTTTTTTAACAAATTAATACAGATCCAAAACCAAAACATGGGGTTGGCACACATCTCTAGTTTCTGCATGTTAACAGAGGTTTTACTATGTGGGAAAAGGCTCAATTATTGAATAACTCCAGGCATTAAACCTAGAGCTTTTCCTGCACAGTAAAACCCATGCTTAGATTTATCAAAGCCTGGAAAGAGATAAAGTACCAATCAGATCCTAACTGTAATTTTTCAAACACAGCCTGTGAAATGTCAGAAGCTAATTGGTTAGTACTTTATCCCTCTTACTTTATGTCTTTTGAAGCTTTGATAAATTTGTCCTTAAGGGATAAATTTACTAAATGTCGGATTGGGTCACCCTTTTAAACTGAGGCTTTGCCAGCAGTTTTGGGGTCAAAACACTATACGGTATTTATGATACATTGGTCATAATGCTGTACCGTCACTGTCAATGTCAATTGGTATATAAATCTCAATCCTGCCACCAAAGATACAGCTAAATTTATAGGGTTTAAAAGTGATGTATGGATCACGGGGATCCATGCAGGCTTCTGTTTATTTGTTTGTCAAAAATATGATAACCACCAAATTATGGGATCCCCAAAAACAGGAATTTGGTACTTACCAATAATTCCCTTTCTCCGAGGCCATAGAGGACACTGGAGTCTTCTTACGATGGGAAAATAGGTGGTGTCATATAGAAGCCGGCACTTTTAATTTTCAGCTATAACAGGCTCCTTCCCCTCCATTTCCCCCCCAGACACCAGTCTTAGAGGGTGCCCGAGAGGAGTCAGAGACCAGGCAATCTCCCGAGAGGAAGGAAGCAGGAGAAGACAGAACAGGATCAGAACATAAGAACACAAGATCCAAGCCACTCAGACACAGACATACCTCAACAGGAAGCAGCGCAGGGAGGGTGTCCAGTGTCCTCGGAGATGGGCCTCGGAGAAAGGGAATTATCGGTAAGTACCGAATTCCTGTTTTCTCCTGCAGCCCATAGGGGACACTGGCGTTTTCTTACAATGGGGATGTTACCAAAGCTACCCCCATGGGCGGGAGAGTGCTGAGACCTCTGTAACACCAGGGCCCACTGAGCAAGTAGAATCAGCCAAAATTGATTCAGGAGGTGCCTGCGAAGCCACCAGATATGCCTGACGGATAGTCAGCCTGAACCAACAAGCCAAAGACTGTTTTGGAAGCAGGCAAACCAGGTTTTGCTGCATCATACAAGACAAATAGGACGTCAGTCTTTCGTTCCGCATATGTGCGCAAGGCGCACACCACATCCAAAAAACTAGAGTCTCCTGGCAACGCAGGACCCACAATGGGCTGGTTGACGTGGAACACTGAAAAAATCTTTAGTAAAATTTCCAGACGCATTTGCAGCTCCGCTCTGTCCTCGTGGAATATCAAGTAAGGCGACCTGCAAGACAGGGCACCAAGATCCGAAACCCGTCTTGCTAATGCCAGTGCCAGCAACAAAACCATCTTCCAGGTGAGGAAACAAAGCTCCAAGGATTCCAATGGCTCAAATACTTTCGACTGTAGGAAGGAGATAACCAGGGATAAATCCCACTGATCTGTTGGTGCAAAAAACGGTGACTGTAGTCGCAGGACCCCCTGTTGGAAAGTCTGAATGTCGGGGATAAGAGCCAACCAACGATGGAAAAACACAGACAAGGCTGAAGAAGACCTTAAGAGAGCCCAGCCGAAGTCCCACTGGCAGACCTGCTTGGAGGAAGCATTGAAGACGGGACAAGCTGAACAATGTAGTAGGTAAATGACGAGTTTCACACCAGGATACATAGGACTTCCAGATGCAATGGTAATGTGCAGAAGTCACCGGTTTCTTAGCTCGCAACATAGTGGGAATGACCGCACGCGGGATGCCCCGTCTTCTTGACAGCATGGTCTCAACAGCCATGTCATTAAACGAAGCTGTCCTAAGTTATGGAAGACAAATGGTCCTTGCTGGAGATCTTGCGAAGCTCATTCATTAGAAGCATTCGCAGATCGGAGTACCATGCTCTGCGAGGGCCGTCCGGAGCAATGAGAATCACTGAGACTTTATGTCTCTTGATGCGTTTGAGGACCCCCGGCAGAAGTGGAAGAGGTGGAAATAGATACACCCTTCGAAATTTCCAGGGAATCGACAGCGTGTCCACAGCTGTCACCTCCAGATCTCGTGTCCTGGAGCAAAGTTTCTTGATGAGCCTGGACGCCATCAAGTCGATCTCGGGCAGGCCCCACCTCAGTGTGAACTGGTGGAAAACAGACGGGTGAAGCGCCCACTCCCACGTATGGAGGTCTTGAAGACTGAGGTAATCTGCTTCCCAGTTGTTGATGCCGGGGATGAAGACTGCTGATAGACCTATCACATATTTTTCCGCCCAAAGTAGAATGTGGCGGACCTCGCGCATGGCATTGCAGCTTCTTGTTCCTCCCTGCCGATTTATGTATGCCACCACTGTGGTGTTGTCCAATTGAATGTGGACTGCCCGCCCTCGGAGAAGGTAATCCGCCGGTCATAAGGCATTCACAACAGCTTGAAGTTCCAGGACATTGATTGAGAGATGTGCTTCCTGGCGTATCCATCGCCCTTGATACTGATGGTCCATTACTACTGCCCCCAGCCCCTGAGGCTGGCATCGGTTGTCAGCAGCGTCCAGTCCATGATCCCGAATCAACCACCCTGCTGAAGATGGCTGGACTGCAGCCACCATTGGAGAGACAGTCTTGTCTCGGCCAACAGGCATACCAGCCGATGCATGTGTAGGTGAGAGACTGGAACAACAGGTCCAATTGGAACGTTCTGGAGTGGAACCAGCCAAATGGTAGAGCCTCGAAGGAGGCTACCATCTAACCCAGGAGGCGGATACATAGATGAACAGACACCTTGCCAGGGCCGAGTACCTGTCTTACCAGCTGTTGAATGGATTGTATCTTGTCCTGAGTTAGATACACCTTCTGCTCAGTAGTGTCCAAGATCAGGCTCAGGAACAAGAGGCGTTGTGACAGTACCAATTGTGACTTTTTTAAGTTTATAATACATCCGGGATGCAGTAAAAAGTCATAGGCCTGATAAACATAGCGGAGAAGCTGCTCCGGAGAAGGATCTTTTAGGAGGAGGTCGTCAATGTAGGGGATGACCGTAATTCCCTGCACCCGAAGTTCTCTCACCATGAGCGCCATGATCTTGGTGAAGACTCTGGTGCAGAAGATAGGCCGAATGGAAGAGCCCTGAATTGATATTGGTCTTCCAGCACTGCGAACCGCAGAAAAGCCTGATGCGGCAACCAGATTGGAACATGCAAGTGTCTTTTATATCCAGTGACACCAGGAACTCCTGCCGTTCCAAGCTTGCAATGACCAACTGGGTGGACTCCATTTTGAATTTATTTTAACGGAGATACTGGTTGAAGGACTTTAAGTTGAGGATGGGATGTACGGATCAGACCGGCTTGGGGACAATGAAAAGATTGGAAAAATATCCTTGGCCACGTTCCAAAGTGGGCACAGGTTGGATAACCCTGGAGGCCAGCAGTTTTTCTATAGATGCATGCAAGACCAATCTTCTTTCCGGTAACTGCAGAAGTCCTGTTGTGAAGAACCGAGATGGAGGGTGGAAGGCAAAATCGATTTTGTAACCCTGGGCCACGATGTTCTGGACCCAGGTGTCCCGGCAAGTCCTCAACCAACGGTCCTTGAAATCAAAAAGACACGCACCCACTGTAGGATCCCCCAGGCGGGCCGGAAGCCCATCATGCCACTGGCTTGTCGGCTGGTTTAGGCTCCAGAGAATGTATAGGTAGCGAAAGTTCCTCTCTGCTTACCTCTGAACCTTGAGGAACCCCAAAAGCACTGAAAGGATAGGAGCCGGAGTTGCAGAGGGTAAGAAAGTGGATTTCCCACCTGTTGCCTGCGAAATCAATTTGTCAAGTTTGGGTCCGAAGAGTATGTCTTCTCAGAATGGTAAGGCTTCCGCTGCTTTTTTGGACTACGCATCCGCGTGCTATGACCAAAGCCAAAGGGTGCATGGCCACTGATAATGCAGATATCCTTGAACTGACGAGACCTATGTCTCTGGAGGCTTCACCCAAGTAAACTGCCGATTCTCTAATATGCTCGGTGAGTGCTCTAAGTTCTGAAAAGGGGGAGCGGTTGTCTTCTAAACCCTGGCCAAGTTCTTCAGCCCAGCTTTCTATGGCTTTGCTGAGCCATGATCCTATTAGAGCTGGACGAAGAATAACTCCTGTCATAGTATAAATAGACTTCAAGGTAGTTTCCAAGCGACGGTCAGGCGCCTTCTTCAAAGTCCTGGGATGGGAAGTGTCATCATCTTCGACAGACGTGAAACCGAAGCGTTGACAGGAGGTGGATTTTCCCATTTGGCCCCGGATATAAAACTTTAAGGCATCTGGAAATCTGAAATTTCCTATCAGGTGTCTTCCAGGCTTCAGCAAGAGGTTCCTCTAGTTCCTGGTCCACCAGAAAAGAAAAGAGTTTATAGGAGACTTACCAAACATTGATGTAGTATTAGGTGGCCACAGGTCCTAAATATCAAAGGTCTATCTGACTGCCCTTATGAGGGCGTCGACACCTTTTGAGCCCTCGTCAAGAGATTATTCCGGTGGGGATCGGCATCAGATTCGTAGTGTAATTCCCCTTCTTCCATTAGATTGCAGAATTGCGGGCACAAATCTCCTCTTAGAAAGAGGCGGTGACGGTATAGCAGATGAAGAATTGACTACCTGGTCAAAGTCCGTTCCCCCCACAAAGAATTACTCACTGTCCCTTTGTAAATGTGCTGCAGGGCTAATGAGGAGGGAAGCACTGGTGGCCTGTAGTCCAGCTTGGATGCTGAGCAATGGAGCCTGATCCACAGCCTATTGTGAGGATGGCACCTGCGGTGAGAGAACGCCAGAGCTCTGCGTGTGTGTTGCTCCGCCCTCTTCCGGTCCCGCCAAGCGGCTTGTGGGCGGGCTATTTGAGAAAGTCCAGAGACCCCCTTGATCGTGGCTGTGGATTCCCTCCGCCAGCCGCGCTAAGCTGACAGGAGCCGCATTGGTGGGCGGATGCCCTCTTACCATGCTGATTCCTCCGGGTGTGCGGCATTGCGGCCATGGAGGTCATTCTGACCCGTTCGCACACAACGTTTTTTTTGCTGCAGTGCGAACTGCAACAGGGGTCGCCGGGTTACGTTGCGGCTACCAAGGGAAACAGTCGCAGTGGTGACCGCTAAGAAGATTGACAGGAAGGAGGCGTGGATGGGTGGATCCGGACCGTTGGAGAGCGTTTTCGGGGAGTGGTGAGTAAAACGCAGGCATGTCCAGGACAACGGAGGGCGGAGGAGTGACGTCAAAGCCGGACCCATCATTGTTGGATCCATCGCACAGGGTAAGTTTGTCCAGCCCTAGTCTACTTCTGCTTGACATTTTATTAGCTTAGCAGGGCTGCACAAGTGATCGCAGCCCTGCTAAGCTAAAATACACTCACCCATAGGAGTGGACTATTGATCGCAGCAGCAGCTAAAAGTTGCTGGCTGCAGTCAACTCGGAATGACCCCAATGGACCCATAACGCTAGCCGTAAGCAGCTGCGACGGATCCCCGGGGTTAGAGGTCCCAGTGGCCGGAAACTTGAGGTGCACTGGGTGCAGAGCCGCCAAGCCCCCTCCCGGAGTCCCACATCGCAGGCAGACAGCAGATAATGCTGTGTGCCTGTCCTCAAAGAAATAAAGATTTAAATAAAATTTTAATTAAATTTAAATTAAATTAAAATTCCCTTAAGAGAGACTAAGCTCAGGGCACCGACTCACTCGGGCACATTCTAAAGACTCGTGTCTGGGGGGAAAATGGAGGGGGAGGAGCCTGTCATAGCTGAAAATTTAAAGTGCCGGCTCCTATCTGACACCACCTATTTCCCCATCGTAAGAAGATTCCAATGTCCCCTATGGGCTGCAGGAGAAATTGGCACTACCAGTACTTAGCTTTACCAATCAGGGCTGGTGACACTATTGCACAGGGACCATGCGGCATGGGGTTCACCAACATAATGCTAACAAATTGTAGACTGATCATAATAAGGCCGGAATCCACAGTGAAGTGTGTCCTGCAATCCCACCCTCCCATGAGGGATCACATACTGATAGCACAATAGCTATTCCCCACATCCCTGATGCAGTGTGTGTGGTTAAAAAGTATTGGGGGTGATTCAGACCTGATCGTAGATGTGCTAAATTTATCGGTAGAGTAGCTGCCCACCAGCGCTGCTCCTGCACGCTGGCAGGGAGCTACTCGTCGCTGCTCGGGTCGCAGTGGCTGCGTGCGACATCACGCAGCCATGGCGGCCCATCCCCCCAAACGATCCAGGCACAGCTGCGTTGCCCGGGACGCACCCCCTAAACGGCGGCCAAACGCCACCGGCCCACCCCTTCACGCCCAGCGACCGCCTCTGCCTGTCAATCAGGCAGAGGTGATCGCAGGGCTAAGACAGCCATCAGCTGTCTGGCATGTGCGGGCGCACTATGGTGCCGGCGCATGCGCAGTTCAGACCTGATCGCTACTGTGCGAACAAGCACAGCAGCGATCAGGTCTGAATTAGCACCATTGTTCAGAGAAAGAAGTAACTTTGGGGGTCATTCAGACCTGATCGCTCGCTAGCAGTTTTTTGCAGCGCTGCGATCAGATAGTCGCCGCCTACAGGGGAGTGTATTTAAGCTGTGCAAGCATGCGAACGCATGTGCAGCCGGTGGTACAAAAAGATCTTTTGCAGTTTCTGAGTAGCCCAGGACTTTCTCAGCCACTGCGATCACTTCAGCCTGTCCGGTACCGGAATTGACATCAGACACCCGCCCTGCAAACGCTTGGATGCGCCTGCGTTTTTCCAACTATTACCAGAAAACGGTCAGTTGACATCTACAAATGCATTCTTTCTGTCAATCTCCCCTTCGATCGGCTGTGTGAATGGATTCTTCGTAAAACCCATCGCACAGCAACGATCAGCTTTATACCCGAGCGACGCGCCTGCGTATTGCGGTGCATACGCATGCACAGTTCTGACCTGATCGCAGCGCAGTGAAAAAAGCCAGCATTCGATCAGGTCTGCATTACCCCCATTGTTCTTTACTGGTGCACTACAGGTCCCAGCTATCCCTGTCATACCCAATTTAAATATGCAAGCTGGCACTTTGAAAACCACAAGTGCAACATACACTGGCAGATAGAACCCACTGGCACCTGCAGCAGGTCACTTTTAACAAAAATAAAAATATGACAGACAGGACTCACACACAGTAAACAGAGCAATTTCTGAAATAAAATCTCCTATGCACTCTTCATTTCCTTCTTTTTAGTCATAAAATATATAGGGAACAGTACCCTTCATACCATGCACTGTAGTATTCCTGGGATCTCCCATTTTCCTGGGCATTTGCACATGTGTAGTAGAGAAGTCTCCTGGAACACAGCACGGAAGCCATGTTCCCAGGGACGTGCTTAGCCAGAGTCTTCAGTGATGCCAGAGGGGGCCTGCATGGAGCCTGCACATAACCTCTTGTTTCTTAGGGGGTAATTCAGACTGCATTGCTGCAGTGGCAGCTTTCACAGTCTGAATTTTTTTGTGGAGTGTGCATGCGCGCATCTCGGGAGCCCAGTGAGATGCTAAAAGCATCTCTGGGCTGCGATCGCCCCTGCCTGATTGACAGGCAGAGGCGGTCACGGGTCGGGAGGGGTTGTGCCAACGTCGTCAGGATGCTATTGGTGTGACGCGGTCCAGACAACGGAGGCATGTCCGGATCATTGGGGGATGGGCCGTGGCGGCTAAGTGACATCACGTGAAGCCGGTGCAACCTGAGAGCTGTGCATGCAGGGAGCTACTCGCCGGATGCAAAATCATCGCCGCTGGGCGATGCTTTTGCACCAGAAGGGGGGTGGCAGAGCCAGGCATGCGGCGCGGACTAGCCCTGTGCTGGGCGTCCCCCGCATGTCTGAGAAAATTATCGTAGATGTACTAAATTTAGCACATCTACGATCAAACCTGAATTAGGACCTTAAACCTCACCTGCTAAAGGGGTACTTTTGTTTAAGGGGGATATGCAATAAAGGTTCTATTTACTAATAATTGGATGGAGATACAGTGGATGGAGATAAAGTACCGGCCAATCAGCTCCTGTCATGTCACAGGTTGGGTTTGAAAAATGACAGTTGGGAGCTGATCGGCTGATTTATCTACGTCCATTTGATCTCCATCCAAGGCTTAGTAAATTGACCCCTAAATGACAGACGTAATAACCTTTGGAGAGTGATAAAGTGGAGAGAGATAGCCTACCAACCAATCAGCTCCTAACTGTCACTTTTCAAACACACTTAGTACATCTCCCCGTGCATCTTTTTTTTTTTTTATTGGCCTTAGGGTCGGGCTTCTCCCTAGCTACTAAAGAGGTACTAGACTATTAGCCAGGTTTGTACTGTAAATAGCTTCCTTGTACAAAGCCTTGTATACCTGCCACTGAGCTTCCTAGCAAGCACGGCTTTTTCTCCTAGCAGCCAAAAGTTGTGAATTCAACCAAAGCCAGAGAGTCACTGGCCATCAAAGCATTTTAAAAAGAATTTGTTTTACTATAGTAGAAACATCTGGTGACTATTTTACTCCCTGATTTATACGAATACATTTCCTGAGTAGCAAACTGACTAGGGGAGAGGAGGAATCAGAACGGGACTATGAAAATAACCTCAGATAATCACAGCATTAATTTCAAGCAAATGATCCTCCAAGCTTATTTGTAGATGAGACCTCAGGTCGTTAGCAGGCATGTTAATTAGATCCCGTGGATATGCAGAAATGATTTGCTGAACTGTCTTTGCCAAGGACTGGGTCCTCCACATTTGTAAGTAGTAATTACGCTTAATTACACTGAATAAATATTTTACCTTCTTTGGAATAAGACACTGACCACACGGGCCAGCAGGAACCAGCCTCCATTAACATCTCCTGGTGGTGACACAGTTTGCGGAGGGTCATGTATTTTGCCTTTCAGTATTTTTTTTGTATAACAGCCTATATCATTTTCATTGACGTAAAGTATCTGCTGCTCATAATATCTCTGCCTGAAAACGCTGAATAAATATAAAGGAATTTACAGAAATATGACTACAGGGGGCAATTAATTGACAACAGCCAAGCCAGGGCCCTGAGACCAAATTGGTTTTCGGGGCAGTGGTTCCAGACCATCCGCTCCCATAAGAAAATACTCAGTGATGCTAAAACACAGTTTTAACTTACATGTTATAAAGAAAAGGACTAATTGGAATAGCCATCGCTTGCCACCTTCTTCTCTGCATATCTCCCAGTTGTCACGGTTTTGGTGAAATAGTCACAATTCATAGACTATGAAAAGTATAGAAGCGTCATCCGAATATTTCTAGGCAGATCAGAGGTGCGGATTTTTTGTCCTCATTTTGCATTTCTAAGGGGCAGATTTACCAAAGTTTGGAGAGAGAAAAAACAGAGAAAGATAAAAGTACCAACCAAACAGCTCCTGTCATTTTTCAAACACAGCCTGTAAACTGACAGAAGCTGATTGGTTGATACTTTGGGGTCTATGTACTAAAGGGGGGTACACATGGAGAGATCCGTGTTTAAAATCTAAGCAATCTGACTAGATGCTTCGATTTTAAGCACGGATCTGCCGTGTCTATGCCCCCAGCGATAGCGATGAGCGGCCCTGCACGTCGCTATCGCCAGTGCTAGATTGAGCCTGCATGCAGGCTCAATCTAGCGGGTCGCTCACTTCACCATTGTGTGAAGTGAGCGGCCCCTCGTCCATCCGTCCCCTCGCTCAGCACATCGCGCTGTGCTGAGCGGGGGGAGAGAGATGTGTGCTAAGCGGTCTGTGTTAAGATCGCTCAGCACACATCTCTCCCGTCAGTACCCCCCTTAAGCCTTGGAGAGAGATAAAGTAGCTGGAGATAAAGTACCAACCAACCAGCTTTTGTCATTTTCAAATACTGCCAAAACATGGCAGTAAGGAGATGATTGACTGGTACTTTATCTCCGTCCACTTTATCTCTCTCCAAAGCTTAGTACATAGACCCCTATATCTCTCTCCCATTTATCTCTCTCCAAGATTTGATAAATCTCCCACTAAATGTTGACATCCATGTCCCGTATCTGCCCCACTCCCTACAATGGTGATAGCTCCACTACTGACAACATCTACAAACCACAAACAAGGTAGCTGTGTTTTAAAAATGGCCTTTTTGTGCTCTCTCTCTATGGGGTCTGTTATCTTAATTAATATTAAATATCTACATTATCTTGCTGTGAGCACCAGAGCAATTAAACACTCAAAAATCAGCTGCCCCGCAGTGTTCACACATGCATGACTTCTGACAGACTGACTCGAGCATTGGCGGAGTGATCCGAACAGATCCCTCTATGCAACCGGGACTCCTTCCCATATGGAAGGAGAGGGGTGCAGGCACAAACGTCATCTGAAGATGGCAAAAGTTACCTCAGTCCAGCTCCGGAAATGTAATAATTTTGGAGCTTGAGGAATTTAGGTCCCCATACTAGTGTACCGGGATAGTGGACCAGGACATAGTAAGTGGGCTATATCGTGATAATTCCTGCAATCTCCTGTGTTACCTTTATAATGAATAGCACTGACACATAATTTATACAAAAGTGGGTGATTGTTAATTTTCACCTGCTTTTGTATAAATTAATTCATGATGGATAGACCCATATATGTGTTCTTCTTGTTTTTTTCAGATGCCAATAAAAGATGGATAATTATCTCTAATCATATAAAATAAAGGAAAACTCCAAACACACTTTAGGCTTCAAGGACATTATTAAAATACACACAAGGCAAGCTGCAATTAGCGAACCGCTTCAGCATGAAAGTTGTTTTTTCCATGTAAAACCATTCAGAAAATCATTATCCAACCCTTTAGACTGTATGTACAGTGTTTTGTAAATGTTTTTTTTTTATTATATCTGGCCATAATACAAAACACAACATATACTGTATACAAGTATAAGTGTACAAAATACATTAAGGTTAATTTACAAGAGTGCAAAGGTGTTTGGGTATATCTTGTGCATACTGTACAACACAAAGGGGCATCTTACCCAGTGGTGGATTTCCCATTATTTTGCAACTGGCAGAGGGAGGGCAATAGGCAGTAAATTGTGGTGCAGGAGGTGGTTTGGGGTAAGGTAGGGGCTGCCTGGGCGGTCTGGAGGCATCGGGATCGACCCCCAACATGGCCTTATTCTCCCCACAAAGGTGGTGGCATTTCGTAACACCTCTTAGGTACTCGAGATTGGGGATATCCTATACTTGAGTTATACATTACACATATGTTACATTATACTGCACAGGACTATGGTGTATTCTCTACAGTTGCTAATCTGGTACATAATCATGCATGCACTAGTAGTATTTACTATATATATTTATCAAGGGGCCCAAACCATGCACACTCTAATTGTTTGCCAAACCTCTCTGGTGGCTGACCACACCTTTAAGCATGGGCCCTACCATTGCAATCCCTTTATGCCCCCGGCAAACATTGCATACATGCCTGCTTTTCATACCTCCCAGGTAACGTGTTGGAGACGTACAGTAGTAGAAAAAGACTTGATTGTGCCATTCTCACCATAAAGTGGGCAGAGCAAGCAGTGTGATAACATTCATTTCATGATCATGTCCCTGTCAGCATTCACTCAATACTGGTGATATCCATGATTTAGTGTGTGCACACTTATGTTAGCCCTGAAATCCCATATTGGGGTGATTTGCTATTTTATTGCAGGCATTCTAATGCTGTTCCAATGACATGCCAGGTGCATTGCCGGCAATTCATATACAATTAAATTAACCCTTTGATGACAACTTTTCTGTAAACATTACAAGCAGGTAGGTGCCCTTCTTGCAGAATTGCACAATCTCGCAGACGTCTATCCTTACTTAGGGGGTTATTTAGGTTTCATCACTTATCGATGCGATGCAATAACCTCATTCCAGGCGGCAATACATATGTGCAGGGCCTGTTCTGCATGTGCGCTAGCAGCCGATGCAATCTGATTGCATTGACTGTGAATGCCTCTGCGTGATTGACAGGCTGAGGCATTGACGGGGGCAGTTGGGGGGGGGGGGGCGATCTAGTGTTGCAGGGGTGCTGCAGCCAAAACGGGTGGGTCACAGCATATGACATCACACAGCCACTCCGATCAAGAAAATGGTGATGGACCTCCTGCATATGCAGCCTAGCTGTGGCTGCAGGGGGTCATCCACAGTTGCTGCAAACGCAATTAAATTGCAGTCACAGCCACTGGGCAGGGGATACGGTCTGAAGATCGACAGTGTCTAGGTCGACAATGTTTAGGTCGACCACTATAGGTCGACAGTCACTAGGTCGACATGGATGGAAGGTCGACAGGGTTTCTAGGTCGACATGTGCCAGGTCGACAGGTCTAAAGGTCGACATGAGTTTTTCACATTTTTTTTTTCATACTTAACAATCCACGTGGACTACGATTGGAACGGTAAAGTGTGCCGAGCGAAGCGGTAGCAGGGCGAAGGCACCATGCCCGAAGCATGGTGAGCGAAGCGAGCCATGCGAGGGGACGTGGTGCACTAATTTGGGATCCCGGTCACTTTACGAAGAAAACGACACACACAAAAAATCCTCATGTCGACCTTTAGACCTGTCGACCTAGCACATGTCGACCTAGAAACCCTGTCGACCTTCCATCCATGTCGACCTAGTGACTGTCGACCTATAGTGGTCGACCTAAACATTGTCGACCTAGATACTGTCGATAAAACGAACCACACCCCTGGGCAGGCCATTTAGCATGTTGGGCAGCCTTGCCCTGTGATGGGCGGCCCCCAGCATGCAATAGATAGGATTGCAGATTCTGCTAAAAAGCAGAATCTGAAATCCTTACTGAATAACTCCCTTAGTTATCTCCTGTAAATCCATTGTAATTAGGCAACTTGCAGTAATCATTATAAGGGATAATGGGGAAAGAGTGTCTTTCTATGTACTCTGTATGCATGGAATATTGTTTTGACTGTAAATGTAAGAAGTATATGCACTGGGGGACCTGATTCAGAGCTGCATGTAATGCTCATGTTCACGCAGTTGAGCAATTTTTTATACCTGTGCTCATGCAAAAAATTATTTTACAAGATTATAACACCCTCATCATCAACCTACTCATTAGTAATCAGAGGTAGTCCTGCCAAAAACCTGTTTTGTGGGTGCCCAAACAAACCAAGCACTTCAGCCACAAAAGTATCTGTTCCTGTCACTGAAGTGCTTGGTTTGTTAAGCTGTGCATATCCTTTCTAACATCAAACATAAAAGTGGGTGGGAGGGTCAAAGGACAATTCCACCTTGCACAACTTTTCTTTCCAAAATGGGCTGTTAGGGATAGCCTTTTTTGCATAGATATTTTATTGTTTATATGTAGCTCTATTTTCATTATGGGCTGTAATTTTGGGGGGCATTGGTGACTGTCTTACTCTTTTATTGTTTTTTTTGCCACTAGGCCTCACCTCACAGAGAATATGGACCATACATTTGCCTGTGCCTACATCAATCAATCAATCAATCAATCAGTCAATCAGTCAATCAATCAATCAATCAGTTTTCTCCTTTTATTGTCATTGTGCTGCTAGGCCTCACAGAGTAAAGTTCATTCACATCAGTGTCTTCCATAGTGGACCATTCAGTTGCCAATGCCTACCACAATCAATCAATTTTTTTAATTCTTTTATTGTTGACATAATAAATATAAACATGGTGATTCGCCATTTGTGAGTTGTCATTTGCAAAAAAGTAAAAAAGAATTGCTCTTTATAATTGTACTGTACAACTTGTGTATGTTGAGTTCGTCAATATGAATAACTTGGACCATACAGTTGACTACCATAATCAAATAATCAGTCAATCTTTTTTAATTCTCCTTTTATTGTCTTTTTGCCGCTAGGCCTCACCTCACTGCCACTTAGCTTACTCATTCAGCTAGCTCAGTGCAGTCTTTTGGCCTAAACTGGATGAAATCAATATTATGAGGTGGTTAAATTGAGTGGAAATTACTGGAAATTAATGTTATTGAGGTTAATAATACTCTAGGAACAAAAAAAGGCCGAAATTATGTGATTTTAGTAGCTTTTTGGCCAAGTTTTGAAAAAAAATCCAAGACCAAAACCAGCTATGGCTGAAATCCAAAACTGGATTACTAATTAGAGAAAAGGCAGATGTAACATGTGCAGAGAGATTTAGATTTGGGTGGGTTATATTGTTTCTGTGCAGGGTAAATACTGGCTGCTTTATTTTACACTTCAATTTTACATTTCAATTCAAACACACTTCACCCAAATCAGCATCTTTCTGAACGTTACCTCTGCCCCACCTGCAGTGCAGCATGGTTTTGCCGATTATGCTGCATTTTTGGTTTGCTAACAAGCCTGAATAAGGTCCTAGGTCCCAAAATTGCCTTCAGATTGAGTCTGTCTCATGAAAACTAGGTCAGTTGGGTAAAATACTGCGTAATTCATGTATCTCTTATTAAAGAGAAAAGTGGCAGCAAGCAATGTCAGCAAATTCTACAGCTTACTTTCCCCCAAAGGTGTAATGCAACCTGCAGTATCTTGAATGCCATAGTTTTCCCTATGACTAAAATCGAATAAAACAATATAACAATGCTATGGAGGGAATTCAACTGAATGCATTGCTTTTACTCTGTCCTTGGCATTCTCAACATTTTCGGGGCTGATTCTAACCTAGGAGAAAAGCAAAAAAATAAAAAATAAAAAATAAATAAATCAGTAACTTTGCACCTGGACAAACCATGTTGCACTGCAAGGGGTGCAAATGCATGTATTATATTTTGCATGCAGGGTAAATAGTGGCTACTTTTGCATGTAGCCTACAAACGATGGGCAGCTTTAGTTTACACTACAATTTAGATTTGAATTTAGACACGCCCCTCTCACATCTACTTCTCTCTGCACATCTGCTCCACCTGCAGTGTTGAGTAACCCATGAGGTGATGCATACTGGCCATTGCAGCTCCATCACTGATGCAGGAAATAAACCCTGGCCTCGGCACTCCCACAAAATAGAGGTGTGTCAGCGACACGCCTCCCTTTTGTGAAATGTAGACCATCGCTGTCCCCTCCCCAACCCCACATGGCTGCAGACGGTCAATCAACAGATGTGTGATGAGACAGGACCCTTACTGAACATATGCAGTGCGGGTCCAGTGCTTAGTCAAAGAACCAAACATCTGAACTTTGCGCTTTTACCAGTAATGCAACCAGGCCGGAATCAGATCCCTAGTGTGTGTGTGTTTTTGAATTTCCTTTCATGGATCATTTGTTACATAGCCGAATTAACCTGTGTATCAGTTGTTCAGAAGAATCACTTTGAAAACTTCAGGACAGTTTAGAATTTTTAATATTTTTTATCACTGTCTGGTAATTATAATCAGTGAAGGTTTTCTTGCTGCCTGGTAATTATAGATATTATGTCTTGTAAAGGGATCTCATGTAAATCTTGGAAACAAATAGTTTGCAATAGCCGTAGTCTTGCAGATTTGAATACTTTAATTAATGATCCAGTGTGTCACTTGCGGATCCTATATTATTGTGTGAGTATACTCACAGCCCATCACTTTTTATATTTAATTGTGTTTTTACTATTAACTCCAGGTAATAGCATTTTAATACGTCGTTCTGCTCCTCTGTGCTGGCCTTGTGTCTACCCAGCTTAGTATGTGGATCGCCTAATAATCCTGCTCGCACGAAAGCTGTGAGGACAGAACCTCAGCCATAATTATCTGTAGAAAGTAGAGCAAGGAGGACCAGCAGATTAATCTTAAAACGTCTGCTTTAATCTCTGTGCTTCTGCTGTAAACCCCCCTCTCTTTCATCTTCACTTCATTTGTTGTAAAATGTAAATTTGCTGGAAATCTTCAGGTTAAATCCTAAAACCAGAGAGAGAATTCAATTCGCTTCCTAGAGACCGGCGACACAACGGATGGCAGACATCAGGTCAGAGCAGACTCCATCGGTCTTTGCCTAACCTTTTATCCACCATTACTGGGGTATCAAACACTGGAAAATAAGTTAGAAAAAAATAGATTATTATGTATTGATACCATAATAAAGGTATGAGGAAGGAAGACAAGGACTTATATGAAAAAGAACTGCTGGTCACAGCAAAAAAATTGACCCCTATCCCTCATAGCTGATGTCAGATTTCATTATCTACTTAATCTATAACAACACTCCAGAAGATACTGGGGGGAAGGAGCAGGTGGAAGGCATAATGTTGCAATGTATTGTTGAGGGCTTGACCTCCGCTATTCAATACAGTGATTTGTGGCATTAGAGAGCTGATGTGAATGATGCCGGAATAATGCGATTCACAGCAAACTGTGTCTTCAAATTCTCAGATCGACCATTTTACTAGGGAAATATAAAGATTCCAGAGGCTAGCCTACTCTCATCGGGAGCATGAAGAGCTCAGCACAATATGGCAGTATCCTGGACACTCCGGGAGATTAGACAAATATGATTCAGATTATCTTTTTAAAGGTGCCAAATACAGTTTGTGAGTAAGGACGGGATGTACTAACCTCCCCTGCCGCATTATTTGGCTTTTCTCAGCGCTCTTTGTATTATCTTCGCGGCTACTGGTCACCGCTCCGCTGCCCAGCGCTAGCCGTTGCTCCCCCGCGCTTCCCGTCTTCATTCTCCTCTCTGCCATCCGCATCATCACCACCGCAGCTACTGATTCCTCTGCTCTCCGTAGAGCTTGGTCAGCTCTGCGCTCCCCCTGTCAGCTGCCTGCCAGGAAGCTGTGACAAGTGCGCATGCGCAGCTGACAGGGGGAGCTGACCAAGCTCTACGGAGAGCAGAGGAATCAGTGGCCGTGCGTATCTGTGTATGTGTGTATATATATATATATATATATATATATTGTACCAAGCGACCTTCCACCAGACAAGACGCTGACACAGTTGTGTAAAAGAAATGCAGACCGTTTACTTCCACAGACTTTTCACAGCAAGTTCAATGGGTACCTTAATTAGGCACCAGTTCACAAACAGCTTGTACACAATCTCAGGCTCCCTGTCTCTAACCCACTGGCCCGCCCTCTATCGCCTGGCCACTTGTTAGCATCAGGAGCCCTGAGCCCTTGCCTTAACGAGCCTTATAAAAGTGTGCACAGGTGTGCCTGATTGCTGGGAGCGCTTGCTCCAATACCTGGACCGGACCTCCATGGATGGGATCTCATGTATGAAATTGCAGGGTATTTCTGTGTATCAACAGCAATACAATAATATAATTTCCAACTGCCAGATAATCTTTGACACAACATTAAAGAAACAACCCGCTGTGTCCCAACACCTCCCTGGGGCTTCCTATTGGTCCAGTCCTAAATCCAGGTTGCCTTAGCCCAGAGCACCCGCATCTGTCCTGCAAACACCCGGGGTGGCATCCGGACTGGACTGCCACATATACACCCCCTAAGCTTCGAGCCTATGGGTGAAGCTGAGTCCTTCTTTGGCACAGATATCTGCTCGCCAATCTCGGCAGACGTACCCCTTTTTGGGTCGGTCTCTCTCCGAGTCCTCCCCCCCTCTAGATTCGCCCCACAGAACACTGTATCTTTTGAGGAGACTTCCTTGAAAGGGCATCCACGTTGCCCTGTAATCCTCCTGTTCTGTGCTGGACCTTGAAGCGGTATGTCTGGAGGGCAAGGAACCGTGTTACCCAGGTGTTTGTCTCCTTATTTAGGCACATCCATTGGAGCGGAGCGTGATCGGTGATTAAGGTGAACTCCCTTCCCAGGAGATAGTACCTCAGAGTCTCTGCTGCCCACTTGATAGCCAGGCATTCCTGCTCTACCGTGGCATATCGCTGTTCCCTAGGCAGTAGTTTCTTGCTGAGGTAGAGGACTGGTTTTTCTTACCCACCTACCCCCTGAGACAACACTGTACCGAGGCCTGTTCCTGAAGCATCCGTCTGTAGGATGAACCTTTTACTGAAGTCCGGGGCTATCAACACTGGTGCTTTACACAGGGCACTTTTTAAGTCCTTCCAGGCCTCATGTACCTGTAACGTCCACACAAGCTTATCTGGACTTTGCTTTTTCAAGCAATCAGTGAGCGGGGCTGCTCTGGTGGCAAAGTTCGGGATAAACTTGCGGTTTTATATATATATATATATATATATATATATATATCGTATAGATAGAAGAACAAAAGAGCGCTAACCTGAATAATTTCAGTAATTGCTTTATATTTCCATTGTATGTTGTTCAAAATTGGTAATAGTTAAAGGTGATTGAAATATCCCTCTATTGTATACCTTAATAAATAAGTGGTGGTTGTATTTTATAAATTTATTAAAATCCACACATATACATAAAACAAGACATGATTTGTATTACAAGAAATGGACACAATCATGGACTTTGTTGGAGATCCAGTGCCGCTTTTTCTGTCAAGATGGAATCACAACCTTTCTTGCTACAGTCCTGAATTGAAGCTGAACCTTTTGGGGGTTATGCAGAATACTGTGCACCTTTCTCTACTGCCCAACGCATTTTGTCTTTTACAGACTTCATCAGGGTATTGACTTTTAGAAATACATTAAAATTAGAATTAAAGAATTAAAAAGTATATCTATATATTATAAAAAATTGCGTATATATACACAATAATAGGTAATTTTAGGTAACTTGTTGGATCATGTTTTTATACATACCATACATTTAAAATTGAGTTTATAAATGAACCCATAACAAAAAACACATAATGGCCCTCATTCCGAGTTGATCGCTCTCTAGCTGCTTTTAGCAGCAGTGCACACGCTAGGCCGCTGCCCTCTGGGAGTGTATCTAAGCTTAGCAGAAGTGCGAACGAAAGGTTAGGAGAACTGCTCGTAAAAATTTTCATGCAGTTTCTGAGCAGCTCGAAACTTACTCCTACCTTGCGATCACCTCAGTCAGTTTAGTTCCTGCTTTGACGTCACAAACACGCCCTGCGTTTGGCCAGCCACTCCCCCGTTTCCCCAGACACGCCTGCGTTTTTACCTGTCACGCCTGCGTTTTTTAGCACACTCCCTGAAAACGGCCAGTTACCACCCAGAAACACCCACTTCCTGTCAATCACTCACCGATCAACACAGCAACTGAAAAGTGTTGCACGACCTTATGTAAAACTACATAGTTTTGTCTGAAAGCATTCCGCGCGTGCGTACTGCAGCCCGTACGCATGCGCAGAAATGCCGCTTTTTCACCTAATCGCCGCGCTGCGACCGAAAGCAGCTAGCGATCAACTCGGAATGAGGGCCAATATCAGCTTATCTGTATACTCTATCAATACTTTCCCTGATGAAACGCGTTGGTTCACTTAATGTCATTGTAGCACTTTATTTAGTTTTAAGCTTCTGTATCTTAATAATAATATAAAGTATAAGCCTTTCATGTACTTTCTGTAAATATTAATTTCAAACTGTATTTTTTTATCTTTTTTTATGTGCTATGGACTCGCATTAAAAATATATGAAGTTATCTTGCTGGGCCTCCACAGTATTCAAATAAGCTGATATTAGGTATTTTTTGGTACGGGTTCACTTATAAATTATTTGCACTTTGGGTGTTGTTACACACACTATTGCACTAGGAGGCGCTCTTGTTTTTTTGTTTTTTAGGATATATATATGTTTGTACTGTATATGTTGGCATCTGCGCAATTACATGTATAGGCACTTGCAGGGGAGGGATGGTTGAAGGGAAGAGAGTTTGCTGGGGGACCCTCAAGTATCTCAGTGTACCGGGCTCCAAGATCTCTGTTGTCAGCCCTGCATGGGACTGTTTGTCCTGCTGTGATTAGGGGAAGTGCTCCCAATGGGAAGCTGCTGTTACTGCTAGGCGGTTCCTGTGGGTGTTGGATATTACTAGGGAAGAAGGGGTGAGGGAGCTGCAGGCCAGCAGTAATACTGGTTCTCTTTTCGACATTGCTTTGTATTAATAATAAATATTATGTTTCACTGCAGTTCTGCAGCCCCTGGGTAAAATCTGCCACTGAATGCAGACATTTTATCCAATGTCAGGCAAACCGCAGGAGAATCATTGGCGTATCTATAATAGGTGCAGTATGTGCGGGTCCAGTGGGGGCCCACACCGCACCCATTTCTTCTACACTTACCTTTCCGGCGTCCATCGGTGACTGTGTGTGGGCCCCCTCCTCTCCCGTAGCCGTCACAACCGCTGCTAGTGCACTGAACGCTAGAGACTCTGGCCAAGTGCCAGAGTCTACAGCGCATGCGCAGGACTCCGGAAAAATGGCACGGCGTTGAGAGTGCTAGCAGCGGTTGTGACGGCTACGGGAGAGGAGGGGGCCCACACACAGTCGCCGATGGATGCCGGAAAGGTAAGTGTAGAATGTTGAAAAGAGAACCAGTATTACTGCTGGCCTGCAGCTCCCGCACCCCTTCTTCCCTAGTAATATCCAACACCCACAGGAACCGCAGGAAAATGCTAATTTATACAAAACCCCGTAAATCAGATGGTGACATGATAAAATAAATAATATCCCGTTTCCTCTAGTACAAATTCAATGTAACAATTTATAGAACAATATTATGTATCTGTTCCTTTAACAGTCCTTGCTGGTTTATGCATTGCTGGCATTATCCTTTTACTGTACAGTACAGAATGAAATGTAAAATCTCACAGCAAGCCTTGGCAGGTAAAGGAACACACACCAGTCTAACACAGAACCAGAGAATAAAACACAATCCAAGCAGAAATGCTAAAAGCTAAGCAGCAGGCTGCAAAGAAACAGAATTGACGTATTGGGAAAAACCTGGTATTGTGCCATCGATCTCAGATTAATAATTTCTACAAATTTCTTATGGACAATAAACATCCAGTATATTGTATGGCTAAATGAATAGGTGACTTTTTTTTAAGCAGCTGATAATGGCAGTTACAGGATATATTTGGTGCTCTCCATATGAGCATGTGTCGCTGAATAGACTGATTAGAGCCTACTTTATGGGTTCTTTCTAATGACGGACACTGATCACTGCTGATGAGCCCCTGCATATGTTCCTATTAATAATGGACACACAGTAGTCCTGTATCCAGTACCCAGCGTGCATTCTTTTTCATGCAGGATATAAAGTAATACTGGTTCTGTCTCTGACATTATATTAATAATACATATTATGTTTCACTGCATCCAGCCTGAACATAATTTCACTTATCAGCAAATATCCCCACGGCATCCATAACCTCATATGAGTTCAATATGAATTACTGATGGACGGGATGCCGACAACGGCATCCTGTCCATCAGAATGCAGAGAGCCCCCCAGTAAGCCCCCTAACCCTCCATTGTGGGTACCTAACCCTAACCCTCCTTTCCCCGCTGCCTAAACCTAACCCTCCCCACTTGATGCCTAACCCTAACCTCCTCTTCTAAGTCCATAACCCTAACCCTCCCTTCCCTGCTGCCTAAACCTAACCCTCCCCGCTTGATGCCTAACCCTAACCTCCTCTTCGAAGTCCCCAACCCTAACCCTCCCTTCCCCGCTGCCTAAACCTAACCTTCCCTGCTTGATGATTAACCCTAACCTACTCCTCTAAGTGCTTAACCCTAACTCTCCCCCCCCTGCAGCTTAAACCTATCTCCCACCCCTCCCCCCTGTGGCAGTGCGTCCTGCTGTCTGGACATTTGAGATGCTGGCTGTCGGTAATGTGACCCTGGCATCCTGAGCGGCGTTGGTATCTTGACGCCGGCGATGCATCCTCCCTCGGGATCCCCACGTCGGTATATTGACCATCGGGATGTCGTATGTCAGAAAGCCAACTGCTTCCTTCTCATACACTGTAACTACATCTCCCCACGTAGTTTTTAATACCAGTCCTCAATCTACAGTATGTACAATTGTGGGGTTCCAATGGCGGGATTTTGCTTTTACAGACCACCGCCCAAGTGATGAAGGTACTGAGATAAGGATTGGTGCTGTAGGGACCAATGGGAATATTGATTTTAGGATTATGGGCAGGCTATAATTTGTTATGAATGCAAAGTGCAGCTAAAGTTGTTGCTAGTCCTCTGCTTTCTTTGACAGGTTTATTAACAGATCTCCACTATAAATTACATGAATCATTTCAATAAATGATATTCTATTAAAGGTGATCTATTATCAAAAATTACTTTATTTGCATACTGTGTTTAACACCTCATTTTCCTACTTATGGGTCTGTTTACTAAATGGCAGTTCTTCAAAGCATGTTTGCCCACAGAAATTAAAACAGTAAGGGGCGGATGTAATGATGACCCACTTCGCCCGAGGTGCGATATTCCGACCGATCTAGGATGATTTTTTTTTTAAAGGGGCAATCACTTACAAGGCAAAACCATGCCTTGTAAGTGATTGCCCCTTTAAAAAAATATTAGAGATTGCCCGGTATATCACACCTCCAGCAATCTTGGGTGTTGTCACATCCGGCCCCCAGACTGTTAAATTCAAATTAAGTTTGTTATATACTCAATAGTATTGCTGTTTTAAATGTGAAAAGCTGTTCTTTAGTAAATAATTCCCTTCTGACACATTCAGAGAAGATGAATAGGCCATTTAATTTCCGCTATATGGAATGTGTTGTTTTTATTTATTAAAAAACAGTGATGCTTGGACAATGGTAATACGTCGTTAAGTGGTAACATTTGCAATCACTTTACTTTCAGGTTCTGGTGTTCTCACTGTGCAAGCAGAAAAAAATACTGAGAGGAAGGAGGGAAGGGGCAAGAAGCCTGTTGAGGAGAGATCAGAAGATCCCATGCCATCAACGCTCTCCCCATAGGTTAAAACTGATAACACCATCTTTTCATGGCATCAGCTATTGGGCCAAAGATCAAAAAGGTAAGCTTCTAGAGCTTTATACATTTTCACAACCTGTATTCCCTATTGAGACTAATGGGCACTGTTGTCCTTGGTAATAGTTAATAGCAGAATGCAGGAGATATATCATGTTTTCAGCTTTTAAGCAGATGAAGTGCCACCATAAATATCTTCAAGTACAGTATGTGGAGGACATTCTTCAAGGTATTTCACTCTTTTTCTGGTCCATCTGGCATCCCCTTCAAGTTCTGAGGGCCCCTTAAAAAGTAGGATAGTGCCTTCCAGTCAAACCTTCCAGTTGGTCACTGCATGTTCATGCCATCAAACCAAGGTGGTCATTCCGAGTTGTTCGCTCGCTAGCTGCTTTGAGCAGCATTGCAAACGCTAGGCCGCCACCCTCTGGGAGTGTATCTTAGCTTAGCAGAATAGCGAACGAAAGATTAGCAGAACTGCTACTAAATAATTCCCTGCAGTTTCTGAGTAGCTCCAGACTTACTCCTAGACTGCGATCACCTCAGTCCGTTTAGTTCCTGGTTTGACGTCACAAACACACCCTGCGTTCGGCAAGCTGCTCCGGCGTTTTTATCCTGGCACTACTGCATTTTTTAGCACACTCCCTGAAAACGGCCTGTTTCCGCCCAGAAACACCCACTTCCTGTCAATCACACAACGATCAGCAGTGCAACTGAAAAGCGTTGCTCGACCGTGTGTAAAACTGCACAGTTTTGTGTAAAAGTACTTCACGCATGCGCGCTGCATACCATGCACATGCGCATTTTTGCCGTTTTTCACTTGATCGCTACACTGTGAAAATCGGCAGCGAGCGAACAACTCGGAATGACCACCCAAGTAAGGTGGGCCTATGTTGACCACTCATGCATGCTGTCTCCCTTGTTTCCTTGTTGTCAGACGACATCCTGCTTACTACACCAAATGTAAGCGGATTAGTACCTCAAGAATAGTCTTCAGAGTGCTTTCCTCGAGAACCCCTTCAGGACAGCATCCACAAGTTTTCTCTAGATGTATTGGAAAGGGGTGTACTTTGACTGGCTGGCTTTCGGGATCCCAGCGCCAAGCATGCCGGCACCGGGATCCTGACCGCCAGAATGGCGGCAAGTGGGGTGAGCGCAAAAGAACCCCTTGTGAACTCACTGTGCTCGCCACGCTGCGGGTATGGTGGCACGTTATGTGTGCCATGTTATTTATTCTCCCTCCAGGGGTGTCGTGGACACCCCAAAAGGGAGAATAGATGTCGGTAACTTAGCGTCAGGATCCTGACAGCCGGTTGGCTCAAGGCAGTCTATCTATTCTGCGGGGTTGGGGCTGGGTATTATTAGCAGTGCTGAAAGTAGGGTGGTACGAAGTACCATTAAGACATGTGGTCGTGCCACCAGCCCACTGCCGGCACCGCAGGGCACAGGGTCTCTGTCCGCAATGAGTATGCAACCCTTGGCAACAAGCAAGAAACCGATGACAATGAACATGTAACACCTGGCAATGAGCAAGAAACCCCTGGTGATGAGCTTCTAGGGCGGTAAGCCCTACTAAGGAATTATGTATGTAAGTGGCACTGCAGGGGGCATTATGCGTGTAAGTGGCACTGCAGGGGGCATTGTGTGTGTAAGTGATGCTAGTGGGGCATTATGCATGTAAGCAGCACATCAAAGGGGCATTGCGTGTGTAAGCGGCACTACAGGGGGGTAGTATACATGTAAGCAGCACTGCAGGGAGCATTATTGTGTAAGCGGCACTACAGGGGATATTATGCTTGTAAGCGGCACTAAAATGCCATGAGGGGGCGGCAAAATGTATAATTACACCACTGTATGTATAGCGTTACCCAGAAGTGCTGGGAACGTTGGCACCGCCAGAAGAAGATGCAGAAAGCAATGATGGAAGCAAGTAAATAAATAGAAGCCTTACTGTGGGGCATAATTTGTAAGGGGCATTTTTGTGTGTGGAACAGAAAATGGTGTCAGTGGCATAACTGTGTGTGGTATAATATGTAATAAGCATTACGGTGTGTGGTTTAATTTATAATAGGCATTACGGTGTGGCATAATGTGTAATGGGCATTACAGTGTCTGGCATAATGTGTAATGGGCATTACAGTGTTTGGCATAATATGTAAGGGGCATTACGGTGTTTGGCATAATGTGCCCATGCCCCTATTGTCATGTAGCCACTCCCCTAGTTTTGTGTGACCACTCCCCATCATGACACGTGACCACACCCATTTTTACCATCAGTACCACTAAAAAAAATATTCTACTTGCACCACTGGTTATTAGCCATTACTAATGGCCCATTAGTCTCCTTCCCTTCATGGCATAATGTTGCATATCATGGATCTGTGAGGGTATGGGTCGAAACAACTTAGGTCGACAGCCATTAGGTCGACCACTGAAGTGCATTAGGTCGACATGCACTGGGTCGACATGGGCATTAGGTTGACATGTACTAGGTCGAAAAGGTCGACATGAGTTTTTGGACTTGTTTTGGTGTCGTTTTCTTCGTAAAGTGATGGGGAACCCCAAATAGTGCACCGTGTCCCCTCCCATGGCTCACTTTGCTCGCCATGCTTTGGGCAAGGTTACTGTTCCCAATTGTAGTCCACGTGGATCCTAAAGTATGAAAAAGTCCAAAAAATTTTAAAAATTTTAAAAACTCATGTCGACCGAATGCCCATGTCGACCTAGTGCATGTCAACCTAATGCCCATGATGACCTTCAGTGTTCGACCTAATGACTGTCGACCTAAGTTGTGTCGACCTAACGACCGTATCCCGATCTGTGAGGAGGGAGCATGTGTTTCTCTGAGAATCGGGGGTTCTCACCCCTGTCCTGCCCTTTTCACAATGACATGCGAGTGTGACCTACTCTGCTGGGAATTTGTGGGACTCTTCAAAGCTTTTGGAGTTCCCTGGATGTCCTGGAAGAGTAGGCAAGTATGTGATAGTACTGACAAGAGATTATTGGTGGGATGTAATGGCATATGAGATTGCTGAGGTTGCGGGATCTCAGAAGATTTTTTTCATAAAGAGCCAAACACTTACTAGGCAAAACCATGCCTTGTGAGTTTTGCCCCTTTAAAAAAATATTTAAGATCGGCTGGCATCCCGCACCTCCTGTGATCTCGGACCCCATTACATCCCGGCCTATGTGGTATATTTACTAAAGTGGGGTTTTTCAAATGTGGAGAAGTTGCCCATAGCAACCAATCAGATTCTAATTATCTAGCACCTTCTAGAAGATAATAGCCAGAATCTGATTGGATGCTATAGGCAACATTTCCACTTTTGTAAACCTGGACTTTAGTAAATATACCACTATGACTCCCACTGGACTAATTGAAGGGCTTCTGAATGACTGTGTAAATTGGCTAATCTTCCTTCACTTGGTTCTTTGCAGGTGTTTTGATCTGAATGTCCATGAAAAGTAGAGTGATAAAGAAGCTTTACTAGGGGAGGAGCCACTGCTGCAGCATTGGGGCAAGCCTGGATTAGGGTGTGGCCTAGGATGGACCTATTGTATATTTTACATGCCAATGTGGCATGCACTGCAGTATGGATTGATTGCACGGACCTCCTTGTGCTATGTACGCACCAGTGGCACTGCTCGGCAGGGAGCATTGTGATTGTACCCTATTTGTGTGTTTATAATGTAGCTCACATGGGATAGTGGGCCACCAGCTTTATCTGTTTCCAACTGAACCCTCTCCCTTCTCAGTGCCAGTAATTACTGCAACTACTGCACCTTCTGCTTAATTGCTATTTATGACACACCCATAATATCTGGTGATCCCTACGTTTTATTATGTAATATCTACCATACAGTAGCCTATTTTACTAGGCTGTATTTCTTGCATCTTACATTACCTTAATTATTCGTTATCAATGACAGACACACGCATTGGTTCGTTGAAGCTTGGCTTGCTTTATTACTACATGTGAGTGATTGTTACAATATGCTGTATTTGCCGACTATGATAGCCTAGGATAACTCCTTTTACCTTTTATACTTATTTGTTTCATAAGTTGATATTCTGCCTTGCTCCACTAACCCACAAAATGACATTACATGTCTGAGGTACAGCTGCCTTCTGCCGCATCACCTTCCAGCAGTAATAGAATATAGATGCTCCCTAATTAGGAGAGATCAGGGTAGTGATATAGTCACATTAAACACAGTATTCCTGTGCTCATCCCAACATCATATCTCCATCATCCCAATGTGCTTAATATCAGACACATCCTCACAGGAGCTTCCTGCTGTCTGAAGTATACACAAGGCTTTTATCACTTCAATAAAATGCTGAATATCAGCACAAATCAGAGACAAATCTTCTCTTGTTGAGAAGAGGGTGATAGAGATAGTGAGAGAAATTCATCTCGCAGTCCGTCTCTCTGCTGGATAGGAAAACACTGCCAGATGTTGGAACAATCACCAGACTAACACAATTTTTTACTATCCTTTTGTGTCCAGTGCAATATGTCATATTTCAGCAAGTAGAGCGAAAGAGACAACGGAGGCCCAGATTAATAATAATATTTTTTTTTAGATTTACTATTTAAAGCATATCTAGAACAAGTAAAAAGAATCTTAAGGGGTACATTGTTTGCAAATACAAGAATCCTGAGCGTGATTACTATAAATGAGTTTTAATATATACTGTATAATCATTATGCATACTGTATATTTGTTCCTCCAATTTCTTTCTGTTACGTGCATGGGTGGATCTATGATATTGGGGCCTTAAGCAAAAAATAATTTTAGGGGACTTCTAAAAACATCACTCACAACAGAACCAAAGGGTTTTTACTGTATGTGGTACAAATTTAAATATTGCATTAGAAATAGAATATATATTTATTATACTATAGTGGTATAAAAATAAGAATTTACTCACCGGTAATTCTATTTCTCGTAGTCCGTAGTGGATGCTGGGAACTCCGTAAGGACCATGGGGAATAGCGGGCTCCGAAGGAGGCTGGGCACTCTAGAAAGATTCATGACTACCTGGTGTGCACTGGCTCCTCCCACTATGACCCTCCTCCAAGCCTCAGTTAGGACACTGTGCCCGGACGAGCTGACATAATAAGGAAGGATTTAGAATCCCGGGTAAGACTCTTACCAGCCACACCAATCACACCATACAACTCGTGATACTATATCCAGTTTGACAGTATGAAAACAACTGAGCCTCTCAACAGATGGCTCAACAATAACCCTTTAGTTAACAATAACTATTTGCAAGTATTGCAGACAATCTGCACTTGGGATGGGCGCCCAGCATCCACTACGGACTACGAGAAATAGAATTACCGGTGAGTAAATTCTTATTTTCTCTGACGTCCTAGTGGATGCTGGGAACTCCGTAAGGACCATGGGGATTATACCAAAGCTCCCAAACGGGCGGGAGAGTGCGGATGACTCTGCAGCACCGAATGAGAGAACTCCAGGTCCTCCTCAGCCAGGGTATCAAATTTGTAGAATTTTGCAAACGTGTTTGCCCCTGACCAAGTAGCTGCTCGGCAAAGTTGTAAAGCCGAGACCCCTCGGGCAGCCGCCCAAGATGAGCCCACCTTCCTTGTGGAATGGGCATTCACAGATTTTGGCTGTGGCAGGCCTGCCACAGAATGTGCAAGCTGAATTGTACTACAAATCCAGTGAGCAATAGACTGCTTAGAAGCAGGAGCACCCAGCTTGTTGGGTGCATACAGGATAAACAGCGAGTCAGATTTTCTGACTCCAGCCGTCCTGGAAACATATATTTTCAGGGCCCTGACAACGTCCAGCAACTTGGAGTCCTCCAAATCCTTAGTAGCCGCAGGCACCACAATAGGCTGGTTCAGGTGAAACGCTGACACCACCTTAGGGAGAAATTGGGGACGAGTCCTCAATTCTGCCCTATCCATATGGAAAATCAGATAAGGGCTTTTACATGATAAAGCCGCCAATTCTGACACTCGCCTGGCTGAAGCCAAGGCCAATAACATGACCACTTTCCACGTGAGATATTTCAGATCCACGGTTTTTAGTGGCTCAAACCAATGTGATTTTAAGAAACTCAACATCACGTTGAGATCCCAAGGTGCCACACGAGGCACAAATGGGGGCTGAATATGCAGCACTCCTTTCACAAATGTCTGAACTTCAGGTACTGAAGCTAGTTCTTTTTGAAAGAAAATCGACAGAGCCGAGATCTGTACTTTAATGGAGCCTAGTTTTAGGCCCATATTCACTCCTGCTTGCAGGAAATGCAGAAATCGACCTAGTTGAAATTCCTCTGTTGGGGCCTTTTTGGCCTTGCACCATGCAACATATTTCCGCCATATGCGGTGATAATGCTTTGCCGTAACATCTTTCCTTGCCTTAATAAGCGTAGGAATGACTTCTTCCGGAATACCCTTTTCCTTTAGGATCCGGTGTTCAACCGCCATGCCGTCAAACGCAGCCACGGTAAGTCTTGGAACAGACAGGGCCCCTGCTGTAGCAGGTCCTGTCTGAGCGGTAGAGGCCACGGGTCCTCTGAGAGCATCTCTTGAAGTTCCGGGTACCACGCTCGTCTCAGCCAATCCGGAACCACGAGAATGGTGTTTACTCCTCGCTTTCTTATTATTCTCAATACCTTTGGTATGAGAGGCAGAGGAGGGAACACATAAACCGACTGGTACACCCACGGTGTCACTAGAGCGTCCACAGCTACCGCCTGAGGGTCCCTTGACCTGGCGCAATATCTTTTTAACTTTTTGTTGAGGCGGGACGCCATCATGTCCACCTGTGGTTTTTCCCAACGGTTTACCAGCATCTGGAAGACTTCTGGATGAAGTCCCCACTCTCCCGGGTGGAGGTCGTGTCTGCTGAGGAAGTCTGCTTCCCAGTTGTCCACTTCTGGAATGAACACTGCTGACAGTGCTAGTACATGATTCTCCGCCCATCGAAGAATTCTTGTGGCTTCTGCCATCGCCATCCTGCTTCTTGTGCCGCCCTGTCGATTTACATGGGCGACTGCCGTGATGTTGTCTGACTGGATCAGCACCGGCTGGTGTAGGAGCAGGGATTTTGCTTGACTTAGGGCATTGTAGATGGCCCTTAGTTCCAGAATATTTATGTGAAGGGAAGTCTCCTGACTCGACCATAGTCCTTGGAAGTTTCTTCCCTGTGTGACTGCCCCCCAGCCTCGAAGGCTGGCATCCGTGGTCACCAGGACCCAGTCCTGTATGCCGAACCTGCGGCCCTCTAGAAGATGGGCACTCTGCAGCCACCATAGTAGAGACACCCTGGTTCTTGGAGACAGGGTTATCAAGCGATGCATCTGAAGATGCGATCCGGACCACTGGTCCAACAGGTCCCACTGAAAGATTCTGGCATGGAACCTGCCGAAGGGAATTGCTTCGTAAGAAGCCACCATCTTTCCCAGGACCCGCGTGCAGCGATGCACTGATACCTGTTTTGGTTTCAGGAGGTCTCTGACTAGAGATGACAACTCCCTGGCTTTCTCCTCCGGGAGAAACACTTTTTTCTGGACTGTATCCAGAATCATACCCAGGAACAGTAGCCGTGTCGTCGGAACCAGCTGTGACTTCGGGATATTCAGAATCCAGCCGTGCTGGTGCAGCACCTCCTGAGATAGTGCAACTCCCACCAACAACTGTTCCTTGGACCTCGCTTTTATTAGGAGATCGTCCAAGTACGGGATAATTAAAACTCCCTTTTTTCGAAGGAGTATCATCATTTCCGCCATCACCTTGGTAAATACCCTCGGTGCCGTGGACAGTCCAAACGGCAGCGTCTGGAATTGGTAATGGCAATCCTGTACCACAAATCTGAGGTACTCCTGGTGAGGATGGTAAATGGGGACATGCAAGTAAGCATCCTTGATGTCCAGGGATACCATGTAATCCCCCTCTTCCAGGCTCGCAATAACCGCCCTGAGCGATTCCATCTTGAACTTGAATTTTTTTATGTATGTGTTCAAGGATTTCAAATTTAAAATGGGTCTCACCGAACCGTCCGGTTTCGGTACCACAAATAGTGTGGAATAATAACCCCGGCCTTGTTTAAGTAGGGGTACCTTGATTATCACCTGCTGGGAATACAGCTTGTGAATTGCCGCTAGCACCGCCTCCCTGTCTGAGGGAGCAATCGGCAAGGCAGATTTTAGGAACCGGTGGGGTGGAGACGCCTCGAATTCCAGTTTGTACCCCTGAGATACTATTTGAAGGATCCAGGGATCCACCTGTGAGCGAGCCCACTGATCGCTGAAATTCTTGAGGCGGCCCCCCACCGTACCAGGCTCCGCCTGTGGAGCCCCACCGTCATGCAGCGGACTTGGCAGAAGAAGCGGGGGAGGACTTTTGCTCCTTGGAACCTGCTGCTCCTAGCAGAAATGGACAATGCACTAACTTTAGATGCCAGTCGGCAGATTTCCCTCTGAGTCTTTTATATGGTCTATGGTTAACAGGATCGTGTCTCTGTCTAATGTGTCAATATTTTCTGACAGTTTATCTGACCACGCAGCGGCAGCACTGCACATCCAAGCTGACGCAATAGCTGGCCTAAGTATAATGCCTGAGTGTGTATATACAGACTTCAGGATCGCCTCCTGCTTTCTATCAGCAGGTTCCTTGAGGGCGGCCGTATCCGGAGACGGTAGTGCCACCTTTTTTGACAAACGTGTGAGCGCTTTATCCACCCTAGGAGGTGTTTCCCAACGTGACCTATCCTCTGGCGGGAAAGGGAACGCCATTAGTACCTTCTTAGGAATTACCAATTTTTTATCAGGGAAAGCCCACGCTTCTTCACACACTTCATTTAATTCATCTGATGGGGGAAAAACTACGGGTAGTTTTTTCTCCCCAAACATAATACCCTTTTTAGTGGTACCTGTATTTATATCAGAAATGTGTAACACCTCTTTCATTGCCTCAATCATGCAGTGAATGGCCTTAGTGGGCATCAGATTAGACTCATCGTCGTCGACACTGGTGTCAGTATCAGTGTCGACATCTGGGTCTGCGGTCTGAGGTAGCGGGCGTTTTAGAGCCCCTGATGACCTGTGCGACGCCTGGACAGGCACGAGCTGAGAAGTCGGCTGTCCCACATTTGGCATGTCGTCAAATTTCTTATGTAAGGAGTCTATACGTGCACTCATTTCTTTCCATAAGCTCAACCATTCAGGTGTCTGCCCCGCAGGGGGTGACATCCCTTCTAAAGGCATCTGCTCCGTCTCCACATCATTATCCTCATCAAACATGTCGACACAGCCGTACCGACACACCGCACACACACAAGGAATGCTCCAACAGAGGATAGGACCCACAAAAGCCCTTTGGGGGGACAGAGTGAGAGTATGCCAGCACACACCAGAGCGCTATATAATGCAGGGACTAACTGAGTTATGTCCCCTATAGCTGCTTTTTCTATATAATTTATACAGCGCCTAAATTAAGTGCCCCCCCTCTCTTTTTTTTTTACCCTTGTAGTGTAGACTGCAGGGGAGAGCCAGGGAGCTTCCTTCCAGTGGATCTGTGAAGGAGAAATGGCGCCAGTCTGCTGCAGGAGATAGCTCCGCCCCTTTTCCGCGGCCTATTCTCCCGCTTTTTTCTGGATTCTGGCAGGGGTATTTTCCACATATATAGCCTCTAGGGCTATATATTGTGGTATTTTTGCCAGCCAAGGTGTTATAATTGCTTCTCAGGGCGCCCCCCCCCAGCGCCCTGCACCCTCAGTGACCGGAGTGTGAAGTGTGTGTGAGGAGCAATGGCGCACAGCTGCAGTGCTGTGCGCTACCTTGGAGAAGACTGATGTCTTCTGCCGCCGATTTTCCGGACCTCTTCTTGCTGCTGGCTCTGTAAGGGGGACGGCGGCGCGGCTCCGGGACCGAACACCAAGGACTGGGCCTGCGGTCGATCCCTCTGGAGCTAATGGTGTCCAGTAGCCTAAGAAGCCCAATCCGGCTGCAAGCAGGCGAGTTCGCTTCTTCTCCCCTTAGTCCCTCGCTGCAGTGAGCCTGTTGCCAGCATGTCTCACTGAAAATAAAAAACCTAAGTCTATCTTTCTTTCTAAGAGCTCAGGAGAGCCCCTAGTGTGCATCCAACCTCGGCCGGGCACAACATCTAACTGAGGCTTGGAGGAGGGTCATAGTGGGAGGAGCCAGTGCACACCAGGTAGTCATGAATCTTCCTAGAGTGCCCAGCCTCCTTCGGAGCCCGCTATTCCCCATGGTCCTTACGGAGTTCCCAGCATCCACTAGGACGTCAGAGAAATTACTTTTATGTTACTGACATAGCTAAGAACCTAAATAATTACAATTGAATCTGGGATCTGGGATTAATTCTTTACAGCCATATCAGTAACTCTGACAGCCAAATACGAGGTTGCTTTCACTACAAATGTTCCTTTTTTTTTTTTTTTGCTCTGGTCTCTCCACTTCCCTGAAATCACTGCCATGCTACACAATCTTCCATATATATATATATATATATATATATATATAGTATCACAGCATAGAGGATTAACAATGGCGCTTCCAGACAGCACACACAGAATGCCGCTAGCCAACACTCGTCAGATACTCCTGGCCTGGGACCACACACTGTCAGGTCAGCCCAAGTAATATATCCAGTGTCCCACTATCACTGGGACGTAACACAGACAGGACGAGCTGCAGCGTCAGGTTGCTAGGTAACGCAACGAAACCAGCAGATGTGTCATCAACCGGTGACACAATAGTTCACACTGTGTTCAGCGGTAGCCAGGCAACGCTGGGAGAGCGGCATGGGCGTCACTTCCGGGTGACGGCCACGAGACATATGCGTTCTTTCCGGTGGCGGGAAGATGGTGAGCACTGGGGACCAGGTGAGCACACTTTTATGGTGATTAGTGATGGTATATTAGTTATGTGAAAGTTGTTAGACAGTTGATTCTCCCCTGATGACGGCGATGCCCGAAACGGCCGTTGGGAGTGAACCCTGGGTATGAGATAAACCTCCCCAGGTTGGACGACATCCATGAATTGAATTGATAAGTATTGGATACTCCACATACATGCTGTTTGCCTCCGTTATGGTGCTAATAAATACCTTTTGATATGGGACTTAAAGGAGTACTGGTTCTACTTTACCATAGCCCCTGCTGGAGCCTCATGGTGATTGTTATTTATATATATATATATATATATATATATATAGTAAGGAATCTCTGCGGCACTCAGGAGACTTCTTGCAGAAAAAAATGGTATTTATTACCAACAGTGCATCCTACACATGTTTCAGGCAGCAGCCCGTCATCAGGGATGAGTGTACAACGCTAAAATGACCTCTTAAATACCCACAAGACAATTCACCCAATGAATGTTAATTATTAAATATGCTCACCTGTGCGGCCGCCGCCAAGTCCACCCTGTCCAGTCATCACCCGCATTGAATCCCGGCAGTTGACGTCATCAGTGCTCATCCAGACGACACAAGTATGATGCGTCTGGTGGGCGACACGTCTGGATGAGCGCTGATGACGTCACCCGCCGGGATTCAATGCGGGTGATGACTGGAATGGGTGGACTTGGCAGTGGCCGCACACGTGAGCATATTTAATAATTAACATTCATTGGGTGAATTGTCTTGTGGGTATTTAAAAGGTAATTTTAGCGTTGTACACTCATCCCTGACGACGGGCTGCTGCCCGAAGCATGTGTATAGTGTTCACTCTAGGCCTTTTTAGCAGGGCGCCGCGCCCTGCCTGTTTTTTAGCAGGCAAAACCCGCCCTGCCCCTTTTGCGGCACCCTGCTAGAACAGCCGCCTGCTTCCTGCCCTCCCGGCGTGTATAGATGCCGTGCGCATGCGCGCGGCATCCATTCACGCATTGGGAGAGGGCTGGGGGAAGCCCAGCACCGACGGAGGTGCTGGGCACGCCCCCAACAGTGACGTCGCTGGCCACAGACGCTCTCTATAGCAGCGTCTGTGGGCCGCACCGCCCCCTAAAATGACGTAGGTGTGGCCACGCCCCCTAATTTGTGTGCCCGTGCCCCCGTTTCGGACGTGCACATGTGCCCCCGGAGTCCGGCGCCCTGCCCCTTTTCACTCCTAGAGTGAACACTATGTGTATGATGCACTGTTGGTAATAAATACAACTTTTTTCTGCAAGAAGTCTCCTGAGTGCCGCTGAGATTCCTTACTACATACAGTTATCCAAACTGAGGGAGGGCACCGGAGCAAGTAAGGAACTTGCATTTATTTGGAGTGCCGGCTTTTGCATGCTGTCGTATCTATCTATCTATCTATCTATCTATCTATCTATCTATCTATCTATCTATCTATCTATCTATCTATCTATCTATATATTGTAACAAGCGACCTTCCACCAGACAAGACGCTGACACGGTTGTATAAAAGAAATGCAGACCGTTTACTTCCACAGCATAGTAAACATACTTTTCACAGCAAGTTCAATGGGTACCTTAATTAGGCACCAGTTCACAAACACCATGTACACAATCTTAGGCTCCCTGTCTTTAACCCACTGGCCCGCCCTCTATCGCCTGGACATTTGTTGGTATCAGAAGCCCTGAGCCCTTGTCCTAACAAGCTTTATAAAAGTGTGCCTGATTGCTGGGAGCGCTTGCTCCAATACCTGGACCGGACCTGCATGGATGGGATCTCATGTATGAAATTGCAGGGTATTTCTGTGTATCAACAGCAATACAATAATAAAATTTCCAACTGCCAGATAATCTTTGACACAACATGAAAGAGACAACCTGCTGTTTCCCAACACCTCCCTGGGCTTCCTCTTGGTCTGGTCCTAAACCCAGGTCGCCTTAGCCCGGGGCACCCGCACTGTTGTGTCCTGTCTTGCAAACACCCGGGGTGGCATCTGGACTGGGCTGCCACATATCCTCCCCCTAAGCTTCGAGCCTACGGGTGAAGCTGAGTCCTTCTTTGGCACACATACCTGCTCGCCAATCTCAGCAGACCTACCCCTTTTCGGGTCGGTCTCTCTCCGAGTCCTCCCCCCCCCCCCTCTAGCTTCACCCCACAGAGCTCTGCATCTTTTGAGGAGAGGAACTTCCTTGAAAGGGCATCCGCGATGCCCTGTAATCCTCCTGCTCTGTGCTGGACCTTGAAGCGGTACGGCTGGAGGGCAAGGAACCACTGTGTTACCTGTGCGTTGGTCTCCTTATTTAGGCACAACCATTGGAGCGGAGCGTGATCAGTGATTAAGGTGAACTCCCATCCCAGGAGATAGTACATCAGAGTATCTACTTGATAGCCAGGCATTCCTGCTCTACCGTGTCATATCGCTGTTCCCTAGGCAGTAGTTTCTTGCTGAGGTAGAGGACTGGTTTCTCTTCCCCACCTACCCCCTGAGACAACACTGCACCAAGGCCTGTTCCTGAAGCATCCGTCTGCAGGATGAACCTTTTACCGAAGTTCGGGGCTATCAATACTGGTGCTTTACACAGGGCACTTTTTAAGTCCTTCCAGGCCTCATGTACCTGGAACGTCCACACAAACTTATCCGGACTTTGCTTTTTCAAGCAATCAGTGAGCGGGGCTGCTCTGGTGGCAAAGTTCGGGATAAACTTGCGGTAATATCTCACCAGGCCTAAAAAGGCCCTGAGTTGGGTTTTCCTCGCAGGCCTTGGCCAGGCAGCAACCACCTCCACCTTATTTACCTGAGATTTGATTTGGTCCCGGCCCACCACGTACCCCTGCAGTAAGATTGTCTGGCTTGCAGAGAGGCACTGCCACAGCAGTCTACATTATAGACACTGCCACAGCAATCTACATAGTTTTTAATTATATGGTTCTTTGCTGATGAATTCTAATTGATATCCCATATGAGTGATTGTTATCTGACATCTTCACAATGTTCATACTATACTGAGAAGTTTCTATGATGAACACTCTTTAAGCAGGATTCTGATTGTTAAACCCCTGATGAAGTCTTGAGGACGAACTGCGTTGGGTTACTAACAACAATCTTGTTATGCTTCAGTGAAGAATATCTGCCAAAAATTGCAATCGTCTTAATTGAATGATATTATTGCAAACTGCTGTATGAATTGAGAGTTTTTATGTATTTTTATGTAATTTGTCATAGGCGATTTGAAAATATACCCATTCATTTTTATTATATAAAGGTGACTGACTGATAATAAGTTGGGTAATTTGAGCCTCTACATACCACTAACTCTATAGCTCATTTGGGATCATTCTACCAGCCTTTGCATTTATATAATTGTACCTCGCCTAACAGGAGGTATTTCCCATAGTTGAAGCTCTTTCCGTTATCAGCGCGGAGTAGGGTCTTAAAAAATTACGGTTTTATATATATATATATATATATATATATATATATAGAGAGAGAGAGAGGTGCGGCACTCAGGGCTCAGGATAAAAAACAAACAGAGCCACCACCACGTCAGCAACGTTTCAATCTATTACGATTTCCATCAGGTTCCAAACATTGAGTAAAAACATCTTACCTTTTAAACATCACCTCACCAAGTGAATGCTTCTGAGCGCGGGAGTTCTTCCGGCGGCGGCGCACTCCGGCGACATCATCACGCACCATCCAGAAGCCGTCCACCACGGGTCGCGCCACGATGGCGGTGCTGTACGGTGACGTCATCCCGCACGTGTATGCTCCGTCCAGCACAGGTCTGGATATAACACTATAATCATATATCACAAAATATCCAAAGTTTATCAAGAAATGGTTACTTAAAGTACCAATATTATATCGGGGATCCAATATCGGTCCCCTCCAATACATAGATGTTGCCGTGCCCGAACCATTATGCCCAATATCAGAGTATTCTCTAAATAATTCAATTTATAATAAGGATCCCAGTGTAAGTTTGTCATTCAGTCCTCTAGGTGACATTACTCCCAGATGGATAATCCATTCAGTTTCCTTTTTAATTAGCAGTGCCCCCCTATCGCCGCCTCTCTTAGATGCAGGTACATGATCTATCATGCGATATATTAGGCTCGCAAGACTATGGCGAGCCTCTAAAAAATGTTTCGCGACCAGTTGATCGCTCTCTCCACTTTCCAGGGCTAATTTAATTGACGAGCAGTGCACCGCCATTCGTTCCTTAAATTTTCGCTGGGTTTTTCCAATATAGGATAACCCGCAAGGGCACACAATTTGATAAACCACGAAGATGCTGTTGCAGGTTAAATGATCTCTGATGGTATATTTCTTTCCGCTATGTGGGTGACAAAATGTGTACTCAGCCCCAGCACCTTCCAGCTCCTGCACATCTCTCCCACATATGGAGGGACAGGGCTGAGGGTGGTTGGAGGGGGGAGTTGTGGTGGAAATGGACAACTGTTATTAGAGCTTATAAAAAAGACCTATAAAAATAACTTGTCCTGCAGCTAGGTAGGTCAGGCCTAGGCGGGATGGGGTAGGGGTTATTAGTTTTTAACTATTAAAGGGGTCTATTTACTAAGCCTTTGATGGAGATAAAATCAATGGAGATAAAGTGCCAGCCAATCGGTTCCCAGCTGTCAGTTTTCAAACACAGCCTGTGATATGGCATTTAGGAGCTGATTGGCTGGTACTTTATCTCTGTTGACTTTTTCTCCATCCAGGGCTTAGTAAATAGACCCCAAATAACAATAACTAGTTGTTATTTAATAGTTGAATTCTAATGTGTCCACGCCCTCTTACACCTCTCTGCCTAAGCCTGACCTAGGTGCTGGACTAGTGATTGTTATTGTCAATAAGGAGCAAAATGTGTATAACGGGTATTACTGACTGACATATTGTGTATAAGGAGTACCAATGTGTGGCATATTGCGTACAAGGGTACAGCTGTGTGACATACTGTGTATAAGAGAGTAATACTGTGTGGCATACTGTGTATAAGGGGGTACTACTGTGTAGCTTACTGTGTATAAGGGGTACAACTGTGTGGCGTAACGTGTATAAGGGGTACTATTGTGTGGCATAACATGTCTAAAGGGTACTGCTGTGGCATAACATGAATAAGGGACACTACTGTGCAGTGTAATGTTAATAAGGTTGCCTTACTGCATGGCATAATTTGAATTAAGGGTACTATCGTGTAATCATGTCCCTTCCACGAAGGAACATGTCCCTTTTTGGGACACGCGCTGTCCCTACTAAAGATATGGGGGCACTAGTGTTTATTCTGGCACAGGGCACCAAAATGTCTATTTATGGCTCTGCCGGAGGCCTCATCAGCCACACATGAGTTTTGTCAGTCCCGGGCCACACAATTTCTGATGGCAGGTAACCCTGCAGTTAACACTTAACCTTACAAATAACAGCCCTTAATGAATGTTCTAACAAAAGTCCAGTTCTGTCCCTGGTAATCTGTAGTAGTTTTAACTTCACAATAGTGATGAGCGGGTTCGGTTTCTCGGAATCCGAACCCACCGAACTTCAGCTTTTTTTACACGGGGCCGAGCAGGCTCGGATCCTCCCGCCTTGCTCGGTTAACCCGAGCGCGCCCGAACGTCATCATCCCGCTGTCGGATTCTCGCGAGGCTCGGATTCTATCGCGAGACTCGGATTATTCTATATAAGGAGCCGCGCGTCGCCGCCATTTTCACACGTGCATTGAGATTGATAGGGAGAGGACGTGGCTGGCGTCCTCTCCGTTTATAGAGAAGAGAGTAGAGAGTTAGAGACACTATTTACTAATTTTGGGGAGCATATTAGGACTGGAGTACTACTACTTGCTGATAGTGTGACCAGTGACCATTGACAACCAGTTTAATTAATCCGTTCTCTGCCTGAAAAAAAACGATACACAGTGTGACACAGTCACATACCATATCTGTGCTCAGCCTCAGTGTGCTGCATCAATACTGTATATCTGACTGTGCTGAGTGCTCACTGCTCACACAGCTTAATTGTGGGGGAGACTGGGGAGCAATTAGAGCAGGAGTACATAAATAATATATTTTAAGTACAGTGCACACTTTTGCTGCCAGAGTGCCACACTGCCAGTGTGACTGACCAGTGACCACACTGACCACCAGTATATTGTGATTGTCTGCTTAGGACGGAGTACTACTTGCTGATAGTGTGACCAGTGACCAGTGACCACCACCAGTTTAATTAATCCGTTCTCTGCCTGAAAAAAAACGATACACAGTGTGACACAGTCACATACCATATCTGTGCTCAGCCCAGTGTGCTGCATCATATGTAATACTGTATATCATTATCTGACTGTGCTGAGTGCTCACTGCTCACACAGCTTAATTGTGGGGGAGACTGGGGAGCAGTTATAGCAGGAGTACATATTTTAAGTACAGTGCACACTTTTGCTGCCAGAGTGCCACTGCCAGTGTGACTGACCAGTGACCACTGACCACCAGTATATTGTGATTGTCTGCTGACCACCAGTATATTGTGATTGTCTGCCTGAAAAAGTTAAACACTCGTCGTGTGGTGTTTTTATAAACGCATTCTGCAGACAGTGTCCAGCAGGTCCGTCATTACATAATATATACCTGTCCGGCTGCAGTACTAGTGTGATATATATATATTTTAATTTTATCTCATTATCATCTAGTCTATATTAGCAGCAGACACAGTACGGTTGTCCACGGCTGTAGCTACCTCTGTGTCGGCAGTCGCTCGTCCATCCATAATTGTATACCACCTACCCGTGTTTTTTTTTTTTCTATCTTCTTGATACTAGTAGCTTACTTTAGGAGTCTGCAGTGCTGACAGACAGTGTCCAGCAGGTCCGTCATTACATAATATATACCTGTCCGGCTGCAGTACTAGTGTGATATATATATATATATATTTTAATTTTATCTCATTATCATCCAGTCTATATTAGCAGCAGACACAGTACGGTAGTCCACGGCTGTAGCTACCTCTGTGTCGGCAGTCGCTCGTCCATCCATAATTGTATACCACCTACCCGTGTTTTTTTTTTTTTCTATCTTCTCGATACTAGTAGCTTACTTTAGGAGTCTGCAGTGCTGACAGACAGTGTCCAGCAGGTCCGTCATTACATAATATATACCTGTCCGGCTGCAGTACTAGTGTGATATATATATATATATATATTTTAATTTTATCTCATTATCATCCAGTCTATATTAGCAGCAGACACAGTACGGTAGTCCACGGCTGTAGCTACCTCTGTGTCGGCAGTCGCTCGTCCATCCATAATTGTATACCACCTACCCGTGGTTTTTTTTTTTTTCTATCTTCTTGATACTAGTAGCTTACTTTAGGAGTCTGCAGTGCTGATAGACAGTGTCCAGCAGGTCCGTCATTACATAATATATACCTGTCCGGCTGCAGTACTAGTGTGATATATATATATATATTTTAATGTTATCTCATTATCATCCAGTCTATATTAGCAGCAGACACAGTACGGTAGTCCACGGCTGTAGCTACCTCTGTGTCGGCAGTCGCTCGTCATCCATAAGTATACTAGTATCCATCCATCTCCATTGTTTACCTGAGGTGCCTTTTAGTTGTGCCTATTAAAATATGGAGAACAAAAATGTTGAGGTTCCAAAAATAGGGAAAGATCAAGATCGACTTCCACCTCGTGCTGAAGCTGCTGCCACTAGTCATGGCCGAGACGATGAAATTCCATCAACGTCGTCTGCCAAGGCCGATGCCCAATGTCATAGTACAGAGCATGTAAAATCCAAAACACCAAATATCAGTAAAAAAAGGACTCAAAAATCTAAAATAAAATTGTCGGAGGAGAAGCGTAAACTTGCCAATATGCCATTTACCACACGGAGTGGCAAGGAATGGCTGAGGCCCTGGCCTATGTTCATGTCTAGTGGTTCAGCTTCACATGAGGATGGAAGCACTCAGCCTCTCGCTAGAAAAATTAAAAGACTCAAGCTGGCAAAAGCACAGCAAAGAACTGTGCGTTCTTCGAAATCCCAAATCCACAAGGAGAGTCCAATTGTGTCGGTTGCGATGCCTGACCTTCCCAACACTGGACGTGAAGAGCATGCGCCTTCCACCATTTGCACGCCCCCTGCAAGTGCTGGAAGGAGCACCCGCAGTCCAGTTCCTGATAGTCAGATTGAAGATGTCAGTGTTGAAGTACACCAGGATGAGGAGGATATGGGTGTTGCTGGCGCTGGGGAGGAAATTGACAAGGAGGATTCTGATGGTGAGGTGGTCTGTTTAAGTCAGGCACCCGGGGAGACACCTGTTGTCCGTGGGAGGAATATGGCCTTTGACATGCCTGGTGAAAATACCAAAAAAAATCAGCTCTTCGGTGTGGAAGTATTTCAACAGAAATGCGGACAACATTTGTCAAGCCGTGTGTTGCCTTTGTCAAGCTGTAATAAGTAGGGGTAAGGACGTTAACCACCTCGGAACATCCTCCCTTATACGTCACCTGCAGCGCATTCATAATAAGTCAGTGACAAGTTCAAAAACTTTGGGCGACAGCGGAAGCAGTCCACTGACCAGTAAATCCCTTCCTCTTGTAACCAAGCTCACGCAAACCACCCCACCAACTCCCTCAGTGTCAATTTCCTCCTTCCCCAGGAATGCCAATAGTCCTGCAGGCCATGTCACTGGCAATTCTGACGAGTCCTCTCCTGCCTGGGATTCCTCCGATGCATCCTTGCGTGTAACGCCTACTGCTGCTGGCGCTGCTGTTGTTGTTGCTGGGAGTCGATGGTCATCCCAGAGGGGAAGTCGTAAGACCACTTTTACTACTTCCACCAAGCAATTGACTGTCCAACAGTCCTTTGCGAGGAAGATGAAATATCACAGCAGTCATCCTGCTGCAAAGCGGATAACTGAGGCCTTGGCATCCTGGGTGGTGAGAAACGTGGTCCGGTATCCATCATTACTGCAGAGCCAACTAGAGACTTGTTGGAGGTACTGTGTCCCCGGTACCAAATACCATCTAGGTTCCATTTCTCTAGGCAGGCGATACCGAAAATGTACACAGACCTCAGAAAAAGAGTCACCAGTGTCTTAAAAAATGCAGCTGTACCCAATGTCCACTTAACCACGGACATGTGGACAAGTGGAGCAGGGCAGGGTCAGGACTATATGACTGTGACAGCCCACTGGGTAGATGTATGGACTCCCGCCGCAAGAACAGCAGCGGCGGCACCAGTAGCAGCATCTCGCAACCGCCAACTCTTTCCTAGGCAGGCTACGCTTTGTATCACCGGTTTCCAGAATACGCACACAGCTGAAAACCTCTTACGGCAACTGAGGAAGATCATCGCGGAATGGCTTACCCCAATTGGACTCTCCTGTGGATTTGTGGCATCGGACAACGCCAGCAATATTGTGTGTGCATTAAATCTGGGCAAACTCCAGCACGTCCCATGTTTTGCACATACCTTGAATTTGGTGGTGCAGAATTATTTAAAAAACGTCAGGGGCGTGCAAGAGATGCTGTCGGTGGCCAGAAGAATTGCGGGACACTTTCGGCGTACAGGCACCACGTACAGAAGACTGGAGCACCACCAAAAACGCCTGAACCTGCCCTGCCATCATCTGAAGCAAGAAGTGGTAACGAGGTGGAATTCAACCCTCTATATGCTTCAGAGGTTGGAGGAGCAGCAAAAGGCCATTCAAGCCTATACAATTGAGCACGATACAGGAGGTGGAATGCACCTGTCTCAAGCGCAGTGGAGAATGATTTCAACGTTGTGCAAGGTTCTGCTGCCCTTTGAACTTGCCACACGTGAAGTCAGTTCAGACACTGCCAGCCTGAGTCAGGTCATTCCCCTCATCAGGCTTTTGCAGAAGAAGCTGGAGACATTGAAGGAGGAGCTAAGACAGAGCGATTCCGCTAGGCATGTGGGACTTGTGGATGGAGCCCTTAATTCGCTTAACAAGGATTCACGGGTGGTCAATCTGTTGAAATCAGAGCACTACATTTTGGCCACCGTGCTCGATCCTAGATTTAAAGCCTACCTTGGATCTCTCTTTCCGGCAGACACAAGTCTGCTGGGGTTCAAAGACCTGCTGGTGAGAAAATTGTCAAGTCAAGCGGAACGCGACCTGTCAACATCTCCTCCTTCACATTCTCCCGCAACTGGGGGTGCGAGGAAAAGGCTCAGAATTCCGAGCCCACCCGCTGGCGGTGATGCAGGGCAGTCTGGAGCGACTACTGATGCTGACATCTGGTCCGGACTGAAGGACCTGCCAACGATTACGGACATGTCGTCTACTGGCACTGCATATGATTCTCTCCCCGTTGAAAGAATGGTGGAGGATTATATGAGTGACCGCATCCAAGTAGGCACGTCAGACAGTCCGTACTTATACTGGCAGGAAAAAGAGGCAATTTGGAGGCCCTTGCACAAACTGGCTTTATTCTACCTAAGTTGCCCTCCCACAAGTGTGTACTCCGAAAGAGTGTTTAGTGCCGCCGCTCACCTTGTCAGCAATCGGCGTACGAGGTTACTTCCAGAAAATGTGGAGAAGATGATGTTCATTAAAATGAATTATAATCAATTCCTCCGTGGAGACATTGACCAGCAGCAATTGCCTCCACAAAGTACACAGGGAGCTGAGATGGTGGATTCCAGTGGGGACGAATTGATAATCTGTGAGGAGGGGGATGTACACGGTGATATATCGGAGGATGATGATGAGGTGGACATCTTGCCTCTGTAGAGCCAGTTTGTGCAAGGAGAGATTAATTGCTTCTTTTTTGGTGGGGGTCCAAACCAACCCGTCATTTCAGTCACAGTCGTGTGGCAGACCCTGTCACTGAAATGATGGGTTGGTTAAAGTGTGCATGTCCTGTTTATACAACATAAGGGTGGGTGGGAGGGCCCAAGGACAATTCCATCTTGCACCTCTTTTTTCTTTAATTTTTCTTTGCGTCATGTGCTGTTTGGGGAGTATTTTTTTGAAGGGCCATCCTGCGTGACACTGCAGTGCTACTCCTAGATGGGCCAGGTGTTTGTGTCGGCCACTAGGGTCGCTTAGCTTACTCACACAGCTACCTCATTGCGCCTCTTTTTTTCTTTGCGTCATGTGCTGTTTGGGGAGTAGTTTTTTGAAGGGCCAGCCTGCGTGACACTGCAGTGCCACTCCTAGATGGGCCAGGTGTTTGTGTCGGCCACTAGGGTCGCTTAGCTTACTCACACAGCTACCTCATTGCGCCTCTTTTTTTCTTTGCGTCATGTGCTGTTTGGGGAGTAGTTTTTTTAAGGGCCAGCCTGCATGACACTGCAGTGCCACTCCTAGATGGGCCAGGTGTTTGTGTTGGCCACTAGGGTCGCTTAGCTTACTCACACAGCTACCTCATTGCGCCTCTTTTTTTCTTTGCGTCATGTGCTGTTTGGGGAGCAGTTTTTTGAAGGGCCAGCCTGCGTGACACTGCAGTGCCACTCCTAGATGGGCCAGGTGTTTGTGTCGGCCACTAGGGTCGCTTAGCTTACTCACACAGCTACCTCATTGCGCCTCTTTTTTTCTTTGCGTCATGTGCTGTTTGGGGAGTAGTTTTTTGAAGGGCCAGCCTGCGTGACACTGCAGTGCCACTCCTAGATGGGCCAGGTGTTTGTGTCGGCCACTAGGGTCGCTTAGCTTACTCACACAGCTACCTCATTGCGCCTCTTTTTTCTTTGCGTCATGTGCTGTTTGGGGGGTGTTTTTTGGAAGGGCCATCCTGCGTGACACTGCAGTGCCACTCCTAGATTGGCCAGGTGTTTGTGTCGGCCACTTGGGTCGCTGAGCTTAGTCACACAGCTACCTCATTGCGCCTCTTTTTTTCTTTGCATCATGTGCTGTTTGGGAAGTGTTTTTGGAAGGGCCATCCTGCGTGACACTGCAGTGCCACTCCTAGATGGGCCAGGTGTTTGTGTCGGCCACTTGGGTCGTTGAGCTTAGTCACACAGCTACCTCATTGCGCCTCTTTTTTTCTTTGCGTCATGTGCTGTTTGGGGAGTGTTTTTTGGAAGGGCCATCCTGCGTGACACTGCAGTGCCACTCCTAGATGGGCCAGGTGTTTGTGTCGGCCACTAGGGTCGCTTAGCTTACTCACACAGCTACCTCATTGCGCCTCTTTTTTTCTTTGCGTCATGTGCTGTTTGGGGAGTAGTTTTTTGAAGGGCCAGCCTGCGTGACACTGCAGTGCCACTCCTAGATGGGCCAGGTGTTTGTGTCGGCCACTAGGGTCGCTTAGCTTACTCACACAGCTACCTCATTGCGCCTCTTTTTTTCTTTGCGTCATGTGCTGTTTGGGGAGTAGTTTTTTGAAGGGCCAGCCTGCGTGACACTGCAGTGCCACTCCTAGATGGGCCAGGTGTTTGTGTCGGCCACTAGGGTCGCTTAGCTTACTCACACAGCTACCTCATTGCGCCTCTTTTTTTCTTTGCGTCATGTGCTGTTTGGGGAGTAGTTTTTTGAAGGGCCATCCTGCGTGACACTGCAGTGCCACTCCTAGATGGGCCAGGTGTTTGTGTCGGCCACTTGGGTCGTTGAGCTTAGTCACACAGCTACCTCATTGCGCCTCTTTTTTTCTTTGCGTCATGTGCTGTTTGGGGGGTGTTTTTTGGAAGGGCCATCCTGCGTGACACTGCAGTGCCACTCCTAGATGGGCCCGGTGTTTGTGTCGGCCACTTGGGTCGTTGAGCTTAGTCACACAGCTGCCTCATTGCGCCTCTTTTTTTCTTTGCATCATGTGCTGTTTGGGGAGTGTTTTTTGGAAGGGCCATCCTGCGTGACACTGCAGTGCCACTCCTAGATGGGCCAGGTGTTTGTGTCGCCACTTGGGTCGCTGAGCTTAGTCACACAGCTACCTCATTGCGCCTCTTTTTTTCTTTGCGTCATGTGCTGTTTGGGGAGTGTTTTTTGGAAGGGCCATCCTGCGTGACACTGCAGTGCCACTCCTAGATGGGCCAGGTGTTTGTGTCGGCCACTTGGGTCGTTGAGCTTAGTCACACAGCTACCTCATTGCGCCTCTTTTTTTCTTTGCGTCATGTGCTGTTTGGGGAGTGTTTTTTGGAAGGGCCATCCTGCGTGACACTGCAGTGCCACTCCTAGATGGGCCAGGTGTTTGTGTCGGCCACTTGGGTCGTTGAGCTTAGTCACACAGCTACCTCATTGCGCCTCTTTTTTTCTTTGCATCATGTGCTGTTTGGGGAGTGTTTTTTGGAAGGGCCATCCTGCGTGACACTGCAGTGCCACTCCTAGATGGGCCAGGTGTTTGTGTCGGCCACTTGGGTCGCTTAGCTTAGTCATCCAGCGACCTCGGTGCAAATTTTAGGACTAAAAATAATATTGTGAGGTGTGAGGTGTTCAGAATAGACTGAAAATGAGTGGAAATTATGGTTTTTGAGGTTAATAATACTTTGGGATCAAAATGACCCCCAAATTCTATGATTTAAGCTGTTTTTTAGGGTTTTTTGAAAAAAACACCCGAATCCAAAACACACCCGAATCCGACAAAAAAGATTCGGTGAGGTTTTGCCAAAACGCGTTCGAACCCAAAACACGGCCGCGGAACCGAACCCAAAACCAAAACACAAAACCCGAAAAATTTCAAGTGCACATCCCTACTTCACAAAAGACAGTAAAAAGTAAAACAGCCGTGCAGCTAATTTTGGGGGTAATTCCAAGCTGATCGCAGCAGGAAATTTTTTAGCAGTTGGGCAAAACCATGTGCACTGGAGGGGAGGCAGATATAACATTTGCAGAGAGAGTTAGATTTGGGTGGGTTATTTTGTTTCTGTGTAGGGCAAATACTGGCTGCTTTATTTTTACACTGCAATTTAGATTGCAGATTGAACACACCACACCCAAATCTAACTCTCTCTGCACATGTTATATCTGCCCCCCCTGCAGTGCAAATGGTTTTGCTGAATTGCTAGCAAAATTGCTGCTGCGATCAACTCAGAATTAGGCCCTTTGTTCTGGTAGTAGATAGCAGCCTTCAGGACGAGGGTCTGAGAACATGTTCTGTACTAAAACAACCAAGAGGAGAGCCTGCTCTTTAACCCACGGGAGCTGTTTCAGGACAATGGAATTAAACTAACGATCTCTCTGGGTTGATGAGCTTTCCTCCCATGCCGCTTAGCTTGCGATGGGCATTATCTGACACAGCCGTGGCCCTTGAGAGAGTTCATGTCGGCCCTCGTAATACACAGATTGGAGAAATCATTACCCTAGAGTCCCAATTAACAGATATGCAGGCAAGAATAATTACAGTTTGATAGGAACCTGCGGCAGTTATCCGCGGGCGGAGAAATGGAAGGAACGATGTCTCCTTATTACAGAGTGTTAGTTGGGTAGGGAAGTTCTCATATATGGTTCCCTGTAAATTAACTATTTAACTGCCATATATTTTTATTATTTTTAAAACTACGGTACTATTCTGTTCTTTTCAATATTACACAGACTTCCGACACCTGCATTATTCAAACTACATATAAAGAATAAGATTATATGGTGTCTATTTACTAAGCCTTGGATAGAGATAAAATGGATGGAGATAAAGTACCAGCCAATCAGCTCTTAACTGCCATGTCACAGCCTGTGTTTGAAAAATTACAGTTAAGAGCTGATTGGCTGGTACTTTATCTCCGTCCACTTTATCACCATCTAAGGCTTAGTAAATAGACCCCTAATTATGCGATACAGTACTGCTACTATTTGTATTTTACATGATTTAAACAATGTGCAGTTGTCATCTGAGGGACTGGCACAAAGTATTCTGGTTTATTGAATGTTTCTTTTATTTTGGGTTAGCTTTATACTGTCCTGTATAACAGCATGTACACTGTCAGGCATATACATAGGGGTAAATTTACTAAGAATCGTATTTTCCCGTTTGAGGTCAAAGTTCAATCAAGAATGACATCGAAAGTGTAAATATGCAACTTTTTGAATTGATTACGACTAATTTACTAAGCTGCCGTATTCTGCATTTTCGGGTTTTCCGATGTCGATGTCATTCGTTTTTTTTGGCAGTGTTTTACGTGAGTAACTTGTAAAACACTGCCGACTTTAATACAATGAATCTCGGCCGGATCTGAGAGATCCGTGCTGGGCTTCATTGTGCACCTTGTAAAAAAATAATAATAATGTTTAAATGTAAAAAAAAAATTGCGTGGGGTCCCCCCTCCTAAGGCAAACCAGCCTCGGGCTTCACCCCTGGCCCTTGGGTGGCTGGGGGGGGGACCCCTTGATTGAAGGGGTCCCCACTCCCCCAGGGTACCCCGGCCAGGGGTGACTAGTTGGATATTTGATGCCACGGCCGCAAGGCACTGTATAAAAGTGACCCCCGGCTGTGGCATTATCTGTCCAGCTAGTGGAGCCCGGTGCTGGTTTCAAAAATACGGGGGACCCCTACTCTTTTTGTCCCCCGTATTTTTGGAACCAGGACCAGGCGCAGAGCCCGATGCTGGTTGCTTAAATATGGGGGAACCCCTGTCCATTTTTTCCCCATATTTCTGCAACCAGGATCGGCTCAAAGAGCCCAAGGCTGGTTTGCCTTAGGAGGGGGGACCCCACGCAATTTTTTTCCTGAAAATTTAGAACATTTCCCGCCCCTTCCCACTGAAAAACATGCACGGATCTCATGGATCCGTGCATGCCTATACAAACACGGGATAAAAAAGCAGGTCTGTTTTTTTTTAGCACTTTTTCACGATTTGTATTTTATCACGGCAGTGTTTGGCTATTGTCGGCAGTGTTTGTGTTTTGCACTTTTTAGTAAATGACCGATTTCTACCAAATTGCAGGCGTATTTGACCGATGGTGTATTGATTCGTGATTTTTTCCTAGGACTTCCAAAATATTACGAATGCCCTCATCACTGCCGTGATTTTTGCTTAGTAAATTACCGAGATGACACTTTGAAGAAAAAACGGCATCTCGGTCAAAATCGGGACCTTAGTAAATATACCCCAAGGTGTGAGATTTTGGCTGCAAAAAAAATCCCAGACCTCAAATTTTGAATTGCCACGGGTGGACTCACTACTGATACCATTGGTATTAAATGTAAAAAAAAATGGTTGCAAATTTTTTGTGTCTAAAATCCCACAGGAGAGAAAAAAGATGCAGCTACAGACCCATGGGCACTCACTGCTGTGTTTTAGCAGCTCCTCTAGGGGGTCATTCCGAGTTGATTGCTAGCTGCATTTGTTCGCAGCGCAGCGATCAGGCTAAAAAATGTCAGTTCTGCACATGCGTATGTTGCGCAATGCGCATACGCGACATACGGGCACAACGAACGATGTTGTTTTGCACAGGGTCTAGCGATGCATTTCCGTCGTACTGCATGCCGCAGAGTGATTGACATGAACTGGGCGTTTCTGGGTGGCAACTGACCGTTTTCAGGGAGTGTGCGGAAAAACGCAGGCGTGGCTGGCCGAACGCTGGGCGGGTTTGTGACATCAAATCCGGTACTGAGTAGTCTGAAGTGATCGCAAGCGCTGAGTAGGTTTTGAGCTACTCTGAAACGACACAAACATTTTTTGTAGCCGCTCTGCAATACAACCGTTCGCACTTCTGATAAGCTATAACACACTGCCAGTGGGCGGCGGCATAGCGTTTGCACGGCTGCTAAAAACTGCTAGCGAGCGATCAACTCGGAATGACCCCCCTAGTTGCTGTTCCTGGCTGCTGCATGCTCCTCACTCCTGGGAAGCGGGGTGGGGGCTGGGAACAGGACTTACACACACCAGTTGCTTAATTAGTCATTAGGGAGTGTCCAAGTGGTTCCAAAGCAAGTTCTGGCAATTTACACAACTACAGTATTTCTTCAAGTAACTAAAACTAATAGTATGTCTTCAGGGGCGCTGGAATGTTTTTAGGTTGGGGGGGGGCGTAGAAAAAAATATATTTTGGCGCCCCCATGGTGCGGATGAGCACTTACCTGCAGATCCACGCGGGCGGCATCTCCTTTAAAAAAAGCCTGCTACCGCAGGGTGCTGTGCCCTCCTATCTTCGTTGTGTCCTAGCCGCTGCCGTCTGTCTCTCCTTCACAGACGCATTACTGGGAGGAGGTGTAGCCAGGCTGGGACATCCCGGGACCATAGCCACGCCTCCTCCCAGTAATGCAACTGTGAAGGAGAGACAGCCTGCGGCGGCTAGGACACAATGAACGAAGATAGGAGGACACAGCACCCTGTGGTGGCAGGCTGTTTTTAAAGGAGATGCCGCCCACAGGCAGGGCCGGTGCTAGAGTGTTTGGCGTCCCCCTGCAAATTATAAATTTGCGCCTTCCCATCCATAAAAAAGGGACAGCGCGCACTCCAAAAAGGGGTGTGCTCACACAAGGAAGGGGAGTGACCACAATGGTACCCACAATTCAAATTATGCCACACAGTATTACAATTTTATTCGCATTACCCCAAACGTAGTGCCCCTGATTTAAATTACGCCACAAAATAGTGCCCATTATTCACATTACATCACACAGTAGTGCCCCTTATACACGTTACGGCACACAGTACTATTCCTTATACACAATGCCCACAGTAGTGCCCCCTATCAGAGGTATAGCTAGGTGCCATGGTGCCCTGAGCAAAGGTATGTTTTTCAGCGCCACCTCCTCTGTATTGAATTGGTGGCATCTTACATTTGAACAGAAAAAGATAGTTTAAAAATCGATGACAGAGCCAGTTCTAGACCTTGAGGAGCTCAGGCCAAAGGTTTTCTTTGGTACCCGCCATGCTGAAAACAGGGAAAGAATAGTACCAATTCACATTACCCTGTACAGTAGTGTCCGTTAGTCACATTACACCGCACAGTAGCACCCTTATACACGTTACGCCACACAGGAGAGCCGCTTATACAAGTTATGCCAGAGTAAAAGCCTCTTATACACGTTACGCCACAGTAGAGCACCCTATACATGTTATGCCAAGTAGAGCCCCTTATACAAGTTATCCAGGTAGAGCCCATTATACACATTATGCCAGGTACAGCCCATTATACACATTATGCCAGGTACAGCCCATTATACACATTATGGGGTCATTCAGACACCGCCGCAATAGAGGCCTGCAGCGCAGTTTGCCGGTGGCAGCAAACTGCGCATGCACAGTGGGCGAGGCCATACACATTGTGGTCGCTTCTCCGATGGATGCGACCACAATGTGATTGACAGGTGACAACGTAGCGGGGTTAAGGCAGGGTGGTGCCGGAAAAACGGGGGCAGGCCGGGACCATTTTTGGGGCGGTTGCATGATGACACACACAGACGTGCTGAAAAAAAAATGTCTGCTGACCGCCTGACAGCGCAGCCAGCCAACACAACCTTAGATCAGATGTGTCCGCAATCTAATTGCGGATGCATCGGGAGGCAGCCTTACACATGCTCGGCGGCTTTGCCCTGTGCTGGGCGGCCCTCAGCATGTGCAGGGATGAATGCAGATCTGGCTGCATATGCAGCAATCTGCTATCATCTCTGAATAACCCCCTATGCCAGGTACAGCCCTCATTCCCTCCACAGTCCGGCCCCAGTACCTGCAGAAGGTCCCGTCTCGAGCGCTGCTCCTCCTCTCCCTTCACCGCCTCCGGTTTCTCGCAGGCTCCGTTACTCTAGCATTAGCGGCTCCGTAGGATGTCGTCAGTGACGCAGAGAGGGGGTGGGGAGCGGGTACTAATTACCTGGGCCTGGGACTGATGGAGGGGTCCGCCGGGGGCCCTGGTGCACCGCACTCCCTCCTTACTGGGCGGCAGCATAAGCTCTCATGTTGGCAGCACAGCACATGCTGCAGTGTGCTGTGCTGCAGTGAGGCAGAGAGGCTGCTGTTACTGCCCAGCCTCTGCCTGTTCCTGTACAGGTGTGGGGGGGGGCGAAGGGTGATCACACTGACCACAATCCCCCCCCCCTCGAATTGACACTGGCTGAGGAGCTGAGCCAGGGCTGGGGACTCAGTAAAGGACCAGGCACTGCAGATTTCCCCAACTTTTTCCATAAGGGGGCGTGACCACGACTCCCGCGATTAGGCCACGCCCCCCAAAACAGCTCGGCAGCAGCGTAGCTGGGTTGGTTCTATATCGAAGGGGCTGAAGGGACCTTGTGACGTATTGAGGGGAGGAGCTACGTCAGCAGGGGGAGGAGCTACGGGCGAACAGGGTACCCGAAAAGTACCCTCGCGGGCTCGCTTCGCTCGCCACGCTTCGGGCACGGTGGCTCGCTCCGCTCCGCTTCGCTCACCACCTAATTACTAAAGGTAATAGTTGGTGGCGTGGATAGTAGAGGAACTATCCCGCTGGCCTAGCTCCTCCCCCTTGTGGCGTAACTCCTCCCCCTTACGGAAAAGGTCCCTTAGCCCACTTGATTCTAGCATCTACCAGCGTAGCTGTGTGTGGGCTGAGGGGAGGCCGCACACTAGGCGGGGCTGTGTGGGTAGGTGGATGGGAGGGAGAGACCGGCTCTACACGCTGCCAGCTCCGCCGCTACCTGTCATCCAGTTTGACAGACCCAGCGGCAGCAGCAGGGTAGCAAAGCGGGGAGAGCGCCTCCCTGCTTTGTATACCCTCGCTGAACGAGCAATGCCGGCTCTGCCTGCGCCTATGTCATATTTGGGGGGGCAAGCTGCCCCCCCCCTTCCCCTCGTTCCGACGCCCCACAGTGTCTTGGAAGCCCGTGTACTGGAGTGATATCTTTCTTTACATTACGAATATTCCTCATAAAAAGACATGCTTAATTTGCCTGTCCTTGGCCTTAAAAGAGCCAGATTGGACCACATGAGGTACCAGGCAAGAACAGGTTTCAGTCTCTTCTGATTGGCTTTGCAAAAATATCAGTTCTTCTGAAGCAGACACGTACTATGTGTTGGAGATTTTAGTTCAACAATAAGTAGAGGGCAGCAGCAGAACTGGACATTTGGCAAAGCTGTTCAGAGAATGGGGCTATATTTTTTTATTTTTTTATTTGGGGCACCAAGTGCTATGAGCAGGGCCGGACTGGCAACGTGGCACTTCTGGCACATGCCAGAAAGGGCGATGGGCAGGTGGGCCTGTCTGGTCCCTCAGAGAGCCGGGTAGGCCATGCACAGCGCACCCTCTGGCTCTCTGGTTGAGACGCCCCCACGGCCCCAAGACTCGCGGCACACACCCGTATTACGTAATGGCATGCCACCCCCCCCTTCCCCCCATGACGTGCACGTGCCCCCCCGTGACGTACACGCGACCCCCCATGATGAGTGTTCACAAATGCCCGGGCCGAAATGGAGACCCAGTCCGTCACTGGCTATGAATTTGGTACTGGCAAGGGTAGGCATCTTAAGCATGCTCCTTTTAGGAGGTGTTTTTTTTGCATAAGACTCCCACAAGTTTATCTGTTGATGACGATTGATTGATTGATTGATTGATTGATTGATTGAATTGTTAATATTTTGTCCGTTGGTGATTGGTTGTCTATTGACCCTCCCATTTAACAGAAGAGACAGACATTCAGCACCTGCTGCTTCTAGATAGCAGTTACTGGGCCTAATTCTGAGGTGGATACATGCTTCAGAGCCTGCTCTTTCTGCCGCAGTCATCGATACGTCGATGACACACCCATGTCAGCTTCGCCACCCACTGTTACCTCCCTGGAATGCCTACTAAAATCCTGAGACCGAGCATTTGATTCTGTGCTAGGACTCAGAGGCTGACCTCTGGATCAGGTCCATTGTCATTTGTCACACATTATAGTTTTGTGTATTCACACTGAATTAATAAGAAAGAAGATCGCCCTGTATACCTCAAAAACATGTTTTTAAGAATTGGTAAAGGGTAGACTTTTATTTTGTTCAAATATTAAAATATATTTAAAAGAGGGATTGCATGCCTTTCACAGGACATTGAAATAGCTTGGAATGGAAAAAGTTAATAAGGATAAGTGATATATTTTTACCTGTACACCCTTGCTGCGTCTTTCTGTGCAGTGAATTTCATGCTCTAGAAAAGAATCTTAAATCTCTGTAAAGATACTTTTTATCCTGCTTTCAACTGGGATCTTCCCTATCTCTCCCTGCTGGGGTTGGTGGCTCCCTGTCTCAGCATCAAGAAATAGATTATACACCGTAAAGACCTGTAGAATGCTATGTCTGTGTGCCTTAATATTGAGAGGGGATATATGGAACTACAAAGCTCAGACTGGAGCTGATAAAGAAAAGCCACAGACTGCACAACTGTCTGTGTCAGGTATGGGTTAACTTGTCTCTCCAAGAATAATGCTTGTAGTTCAGTGGTAGGTGCTGTATACAGAAATCTAGGCGGCTGTATGTAGTTCTTACATGAGGTTGATCTTGTACAGAATAGCATGTCAGACTGGAACTGGGGCTGGTACTTACTTTAGACTTTCTGGACTATACTGAGGTCAGGCTGAAAGTGGAGCTTGCTATATAAGTCAGGCTGGAACGGACATTTGCTACAGAAGTCAGGCTGGAAGTCAGGGCCATAACTAGGGTGAGGTGGACAGTGCGCAGCACATTTGCCCTGCGGGCGCAATCCAGGGCCGTCTTTTCGTATGGGCTCAATGGGCTCTTGCCCAAGGGCCCCAAGAGAATAAGGGCCCTAGGCTGATAGCTGAGCGTCCCCTCTTTCCAGGGGTACCAGATTTTTGAAAATCGGCCCTGGGGAACCAGAGATATCTGACTTGAAAGCAGTGGCCCCCATCCAAGCCTGTTAATTGCTCTTCCCAGCCAGATATTTCGGGTTCTGTCTGACTTTGAGTATTTCTAAGGGTATAAGCCAAAAGCCGGGACTCTCCACTTTTAGTGGACACTGGCAGCTTGTTTCTACTATGCCCAGAACCAGAGATATCAGCCTTCAAGCAGCTGGTCCCTGCTCCAGCTCCACATGCCTAATATGCAGTTTTAGATTTTCGTTGGTGAATTGCTCTGGCTCCTGAACTCTGATCCCCAAGTCCCCAGAACCTTCTGAAAGGTGGAACTCTCTAGTATTTTATTCCATTCAAAGCTAAGAAATATATTTTCAGGAACTTGAGATATCTGCAGTCAAGCAAGCTGCCCTCCCACTGTAAAATGATATTAAGCCCACTCCACTAGAAACCCCTCCCCTACGTATTAAACACCCCCTACCACCCTAGAAGTCATGTACCAGGGCTTCTTCATTCAGCACAATGACCCCTTCTACAGTTTAGCCCATCTGTGCAGTAAAGGAGTAATTAGCAGAAATCTGCTTCTGGTCCTACATGCTGAGCAGAAGATAGAACACCCCCTACTGCCCGCGGGACATCAAAGCTGCTGCTGATAGCTCCTCCCACCCCTACCGCTGGAGCATGGGTAGGGGGCCCAATGCATTGTTGTGCCCAGGGGCCTACACTGCTGTTAAGACGGCTCTGGCGCAATCTGTTGCATCCACCCATAATGCGCTTTCTATGCACCGCCTGCCCACTGCAATATATAATAGTAGCCATATACCCGGCTCCTTCTATGCTGGGCATACATCTACCACTACACATTACATCAGACCTCTCCTTTGAAGATCCAGAGCAGCCCCAGCAGGAGGAACGATTCATCAGATTAAACCTTTCTTTCATGGGTCGTGTGTGCTGTGTCCAGTGTCGGACTGGGACGTGAAGGGCCCACCGGGGGAATACAGTTGTAAGGGCCCATGCTCAATGGTGTGGCCATCCTACATAGAGGCTTGGCTAACCATTAGAGAGTGCATAGTCTGGGCCCCTTGATAAATAAATAAATATATATATATATATATATATATATATAGTAAACACTACTGGTGCATGCATAGTGTACCGGATTAATAAAAGCAATACACTGTAGTAAATCCAACAAAGTCCTGTGCAGTATAAGGTAACGTGTATAATGTATAATTCAACTGCACATTCTAGAACCTGATCTCTAGAGGAAGGGGAGGGGCCCCAAGCTGCCCAAGCTGTGGGGCCCACCAGGGGTTTCCCCTGTACCCTCTCTGGGCCAGTCCGACCCTGGCTGTGTTCCCAGTGCGGCAGTACTGGGCAAACGGGTCTGCGGGGACCGAGCAGAGACAGGAGAAAGTCGGAGAGGCCGGATGCCCAGAACATGGAAGAATGTAGGCTGAGACAGCAAGAGATCATGGGGATGGGACATATCCAAGCTGCTGTGCGTTGTGTGACGTGAGTAACTGAGTATAGGGGGGTCATTCTGACCTGATCACACGCTAGTATTTTTCGCTGCGCTGCGATCTGGTCAGAACTGCGTATGCGTATGCACCGCAATGCGCAGGCGCGTTGTACGGGTACAAAGCGGATTGTTGCTGAGCGATGGATTTTACGAGGAATCCAGTTGCACAGCCGATCGCAAGGAGATTGACAGGAAGAGGGCGTTTGTGGGTGTCAACTGACCGTTTTCTGGGAGTGGTTGGAAAAACGCAGGCGTGTCGAATCGTTTGCAGGGCAGGTGTCTGACGTCAATTCCGGACAAGAACAGGCTGAAGTGATTGCAGCGCCTGAGTTAGTTCTGAGCTACTCAGAAACTGCACAAAACTTTTTTGTAGTGCTCGGCTGCACATGCGATTGCACACTTGCAAAGCAAAAATACACTCCCCTATAGGCGGCGACTATCTGTTTGCAGCGCTGCAAAAAATAGCTAGCGAGCGATCAACTCAGAATGACCCCCATAGTGTGAGCAAGCTCCACCTAGCCTGGTTGTGCATACTACGTATAGGCAGGGCGGACCGGGTCTGGGCCCTCACACTGCGGAAAACATTGCCAGCCTGGCCCACTCTGTACCCTTCATGCTTTAACTGCCGGGCCACCTGTATTCTCCGATCCTGCCCGCAGCTGGTGCTGACCTCCACAGCTGCTCCTTTCACTGCCATCACTGTGCATACCCACTGATCTCTCAGCCCCTGCTATCACCAGTACTACCCAGAGCTGGGTGGCCTCTGCATCCGGTATTGAATCCCCTTCCTGGCGCAGTACCTCCTGTCTCCTCTCCCAGAGCATGACACCGGCAGGGGTGCGAAATGGTTGCTGAAGTCTGACGCCAGCAAGTCCCGATAGCTGCCTCCGTGCTACCTACTGTAGCTCTCTGCTATGATTGGTGCTCTCTGCTGCAGGACCTGGCTCCTGTTAGGGTTGGGAAGCAGATTGGCCTCCAGATCCCTCTCTCTCTTTCTTTCTTTCTTTCTTTCTTTCTTTCTTTCTTTCTTTCTTTCTTTCTTTCTTTCTTTCTTTCTCTCTTGCTCCTTGAAACCCTCTCTCTGTCTCTCTTCTCTGACACCATCTCTCTCTTACCCCCTCTATATTCTTGACTCTCTCTCACCTCTCTCTTTTTCTCATTCTCCCACTTTCCCAGACACCCTCTCTCACTCCAACACGTTCTCTATCTCTTTTTGACACCCTCTCTTTCTTTCTTTCTCACTCCTTTTTCTCTTTTTATTTCTGACACCCTTTCTCTCTCTTTCTGAAACCCTCTTTCTCTCTATAGCTCTTCTCTCTTTCTCCCTGACATCCTCTCTCTTTCTTGCTCTACTCTCTGTCTCTCTCTTCTTGACACTCTCACTCACCCTCTCTCTTTATTACTGACACTCTCTCTCTCGCTCTCCACTCACTCTTTCTCTTATTTCCTCACTTTCCCTGACACCCTCTTTCTATCTGACACCCTCTCTCTCCCTGAACCCCATATCTCTTTCTCCCCGACACCGCCTCTATTTTTCTCACTCTTCTTTTTCTTTCTGACACCCTCTTTCTATCGCTCTTCTCTCTTTCTCTCTGACACCCTCTCTCTCTTCCTGACACTCTCATCCCCCTCTCTTTATCCCTGACATTCTCTCTCACTCTCCACTCTCTCTTTCTCTCATTCCTTCACTTTCCCTGACACCTTCTCTCTTACTTCAACATCCTCTTCCTTTGCTCCCTAACTCCCGCTCTCACTCCTATCTCTTTCTCCTTGACACCCTCTCTCTCAGTCTCCCCTTTCTACTCCTCTCTCACTCTCTTGCTCCCCTTTCCCTCTCTCTCCCTGACACCCTCTGTCTTTCTCTCCCTCCCCTCACTCTCCCTCCTGCTCCCCTAAAGGGTATAGTAGTGACAGCTTCATTGGCCCAGGGCCCCCACTAGACTTAATCTGGTCTTGCCTATATAAGCCTTTATAGGGATATTTATCTCTGTTAGCATGTGTGTATTCTGCAGGGCTTTTATTCATTCACTATAAGCCTTATTCAGACCTAATCGGTGCTGTGCATTTTTGCACAGCAGCTAATCAGGTCCGAACTGCGCATGCACCGGCGCCGCAGAGGAAGGCAGAGGCGGTCGCTGGGCGGAAGGGGGCAGGCTGGCGGCATTTGGCTTCCATTTAGGGGGCGCGGCGCAGGCAACGCAACCATGCCTGGACAGTGCGGAAGGCGGGCCGTGGCGGCTGCGTGACATCACACGCAGCCACTGCAACCAGCACAGCGACGGGTAGCTCTCTGCCAGCGTGATGGAGTTTCAGTTCCAGGGTGCTACTCTTCAAGTACAAAAGCATTGCGACTGTGCGATGCTTTTGTACTTGTGCAAGGGGGGGGGGGGGGGGGGGTAGGGCCTGACATGCGGGGCGGACTGTCCACCCACATGTCATGTGCCTTATCGTAGATGTGCTTAATTTAGTACATCTATGATCAGGGCTGAATTAGGCCCTATGTCTATTACCATAAATCCCTTGTGCTGATGTATAACAGCAGACTGGATTAGTGTGTATAGTGTGTGTGGGATGATGAGGAGGAGGAGGAGGAGCAATGTGGATGAGGAATGAGGAGGAGGGGTTTACTGTTGCATAACATGTATAAGGGGCTCTGTTGTCTGGCATAATGTGTATAGGACTACTGTGTGTAATGTGAAAAATGGACTCTTCTGTGCGGTCAGGAGTGACATGCATAAGGGGGTACTACTTTGCAGTGTAATGCGTATTGGTTGGTACTATTCTGTGGCCATGTCCCTTTTATTTGCCAGTGTGCGCTATCCCTATTCAAATATGGAGGAGATGACATCCATTCTCTTTCTGGCACAGGGCACCAGTCAGGCTGGAAATGCCACTTGCTTCAGAAGTCAGGCTGGAACCGACAGGAATACACAGAAGTCAAATTTTTCAAAGAAAAGAAAATAATTGGTCTTTTAGGGGCGCACAGGAGAAAGGTAAGTAAAGTAAAGGTAAGTATTATAAAATATAACTTTTATTTTAATTATTATAAAATGCCTGCTGTGAAATAGTAAAAAGAACATTCAAACACATAGTGTAATAGACAATACATAGGACATAAATCATGGGTTAAAATGCAAAAAATCACAGTCTTTGTCTGTGTGTGTATATACTCAATTATAGTTCTGTTTTGGTATTCGGGGTATTATAAACCCTCCTGTCAATTATATGATATCAATTATTATGACCCTTATGTTTAATAAAGTGCCTCAGTTCTGAAATCACCTTTTTCTTCCGTGTCTTATTTATGTTGTGCCATTACAAATTGCATATCTTCCCTCCACTGTACAGATTCTGCACAGTACTAATCATTGTTATATATAAGAGTATAGATATCTCTTTCCCTTTCCAAATGATGTTTATGACTGATGAGGTCATACAGTTATATATCACTCAGTAATGTCTTATGAGTCTCAGTACAGGTTATTGATAATTGTGGTATGTATCTTAAGGCCCGTACACACTGGTCGATATATCGGCCGTTCTCTTGAAAGGCCGATATATCGCGAGACCGTCGGCCAGTGTGTACGGCCGATACGTCTGTGAACTCCGTCGTTTACAGACATATCGCAGCACAGCCGACGGCCAATATATCTACCGATATATTGGCGCGTCGCTGTGTGTGTACGGGGCGGTCGGCCGACCGCCTGTACACACGCTGCGGCGGCCGCCGGTGATTGACAGCTGAACTGGGCGGGCGTGTGTACACGCCCGCCCAGTTCATGACGTCAGTCCCCGACGGATCGGGCAGTGTGTATGCTGAACACACTGCCCGATCCATCCATAGAAATATCTGCAGATCGATTGATCTGCAGATATATCTACTAGTGTGTACCCACCTTTAGTCATACTTGTCTACTCTCCCAGAAGCTGTGGGTGGCTCCCATTTTTTGGGGTAGCCCCCCGCAGCCCCGGAAGAGTAGGCAGGTCTCCCGCATCCTGCTCGCATGCTAGTGATGCGGGCAGGATGGGGAGATAATCTCCCGTATTCACTGGTCCGTGGGGTGGGGTTAAAATGATGCAAACCGCATCATTTTAGCCCTGCCCCCTTCCCGCGGACCCACAAATCACAGCGTTTCCCGGGGGGGGGGCAGGGCTTGATGATGCCACAGCCCAGCCCCCCGAAGTCTCCTGCAGCGTTTCCTCTCCGGGCTTCTCCCGGAGTGGGGAAATCTACAGTAGGCAAGTATGATCTTAATGTGCTATTGCACCAGATATCCAGTACTGTGTGCTAAGTCACTGCTGCCTGGGGTGATCCAATTTTGTATAAGCAGATATATCAGCTAAGCTGTCTCAGTAGAATGCTAAGCACGTCTTATGTCGAAAGAGTGCTATAGCATATAGCTGTATATGTGTTCTGATATAATGATTATTGGCACTATTGTGGTCACTCCATTATTATTGCATTCCAAATATATAGTTATTGTATTCCTGGAGTGTCCTGGCCTAACCTAATAGGGAATAACCCCGCACTATATTATCAGTGTATTATTATGGACTAATAGCGTCCTTATTAGATTATGTGAAATTACATCCACAAATATATCAATCTGTACTTATATAAAAAGAAAGGGTAGCTCTTATGAGGGATATTTATCCATTTATATAGTTGGTAAAAATGGTTCACAATATTATCTTGTATCTATCTTTTTTATCAATACAAGTTGAGTATCCCATATCCAAATATTACGAAATACTGAATTTTTTGAGTGAGATAGTGAAACCTTTGTTTTCTGATGGCTCAATGTACACAAACTTTGTTTAATACACAAAGATAAAAAAAAATATTGTATTAACTGACCTTCAGGCTGTGTATATGAAACATAAATGAATTGTGTGAATGTACGCATACTTTGTTTAATGCACAAAGTTATTAAAAATATTGGCTAAAATGACCTTCAGGCTGTGTGTATAAGGTGTATATGTAACATAAATGCATTATGTGCTTAGATTTAGGTCCCATCACCATAATATCTCATTACGGTATGCAATTATTCCAAAATACGGAAAAATCCGATATCCAAAATACTTCTGGTCCCAAGCATTTTGGATAAGGGATACTCAACCTGTATATATATATATATATATATATATATATATATATATTTTTTTTTTTTTATTTATTTTTTTTGAGAATATAATATTATATTTCAGTGCTTTATAAGCAATTCCTTAGTCTGACCTCCTATTCAAACATTGGATTATTGGGAGATATATAGTAGCAATTAGTGTTGAATTTTCTGTAATATTGGCACTTGATACAATGTATCACTCCTTTTAGATACAATTTACCGCAGTGTAGGGAGAGATAGTGGGCTATAAACATCAGGTATTCAGTGTTTAGAGACTGTGTATCTTTCAGTGCATGATACTGATATAATTGCACCATATTACTAATTGCAGCTAGACATGCTGTATTATCAGCTGTTCATGTATTATTAAAGATGACATAAAGCACAAGCATGATACAGGCTCCCCAGTCTCTGTCCACTGGGCAGGGTGTCCACCACAGGGACCGCATTAAAATGACCAGCAGGACTTCAGATGAGTCGCTCACCACCGTGCAGGTAAGTGCTGGTGTGTAATCCTGTGGGTTCTGACTGTTTGCATGTACAGAAGGGACATTCATCTTACAGGTGGGAAAGAGCAATAGGCCTTATGAAGGAGCCTGCTGAGTGTGAATAGATATGTATCTGAGAATTGGAAACTCAGAGAACCCTCTAACTGATTGAGAGTGTTGGGGATGATCTTTGTTGTTATTTGCAGAGAAATGTAGGCTGTTACAGTGAGATTGAGATCTTTCGGAGTCCAACGTGATTCATAGGTCTCCAGGCAGTGAGCGCTGTACACCCGGGATTGATACTCATAGAACGCACACTGCAGGTCTTCTTGCCTAAAAGAGCCTCTTTCCCATAAGACTGTATGCATCTACCGGTACTGGGATGCCCGCCAGGACTTACGTTACTGGCGGGAGTATGAGCTCAACCCCTAGGTGACCTGAATCAAAGCCAACAGGAACTGAACCTGAAGATAACTACATGGACAGTGAGGCTGAATGGGGAGAAGGAAAGGTAAACAATGTCAGAATAACTAAAACTAAAGTATTGAGGGGATGAGGGAGAGGTTAATACTGAGGAGAGCTAACACAAATAATACCCCTAACTGGGTATAACCTCCGGGCTGGGAGGAATAGTACTATCTATAAGTAGCAGCTAGAACTTAATCAACACTAAAGACAAAACTAAAAATATATAATACAGCAAGGTATAATTATATGGAAGGCTGGTATGGAGCAGAAGCTGGACACCAGAGCTGACACTGTCCATAGATGCTGAGAGGCAGGTGAGAATTCTGCAGCCAGAGACTGGAACGCAGTGACAAGGGCTCCCGCAGCAACCAGGAACTATGACCAACATGGAATGAGAGACAGGAAACACATGTATAGGTGATAATACCCAATCAGAGCAGCCAGGGAGACCAGGCCCTCGATGAGGAGACTCAATGCACCTGTTCAGCTACACACACAGGCAAAACTCCTCATTATACTGCAGCTGAAGTAGAACACACAGGAACATGCAGGTATCTGAAATTAATTTGGAATGCAGGAAAACATGGAAAGCTGATCCAATAGAAACAGATCATATCATAGGAATATACCAGTGGATGACTCAAATACAATATGTACAGCCCTGTTACTTAACCAGTGGTGTTGGTTTATTGACATGTAACAAGTACAGCCATACTCACTGTTCTATACACACTGATGATGGCGGAGCTTGAATGAAGTTGGGTTCTATACAACTCACCAGCCAGTGAGTGTATGCTGCTTGCAGTTACTGGTACACGGTTGTTGGAACAGCTTTGTATCTGCAGGTAATCTCTGGTCTCCACCAGGGGCAAATGTAGGATTTCTGGAGGGTGGTTTCCAAATGTTTCACTTTAGAGCAATTGTCGCCAATCCATGAAGAATGCAGAATTTGCATGTAACAAGCTATAACCTGCCCTAACTAAAGTGCAGTTTATGTAATATAGGGCCTAATTCTGAGTTGATCGCAGCATCAAATTTGTTAGCAGTTGGGCAAAACCATGTGCACTTCAGGTGGGGCAGATATAATATTTGCAGAGAGAGTTAGATTTGGGTGGGGTGTATTCAAACTGAAATCTAAATTGCAGTGTAAAAATAAAGCAGCCTGTATTTACCCTGCACAGAAACAAAATAACCCACCCACATCTAACTCTCTCTGCAAATGTTATATCTGCCCTCCCTGCAGTGCACATGGTTTTGCCCAATTGCTAACAAACTTGCTGCTGCGATCAACTCAGAATTACCCCCATTGTACTTAAAATGGGATGCAGTCAATATACCAGCAGTCGGGATCCCAATGTTCAGGAGACCGACGCCGGAATCGCAACAGCCGTCATTTTACCAACAAATGCAATCCCGACACCCAGCCCAGTATACCCACTTGGTTGGTGGGTCCACGGCACCAACCAAGTGGGAATAGAACCTGTGGAGAGCGCAGCATGCCACTGGGCCCAATGCATGGTGAGCGCAGGGAGCCCGCGATGGGAATCCGCTGCAGTATAGTGACAGCTGGCTTCCCGTCACACACACACACACACACACACACACACACACACAGCAGACTTGGTAGGAAAATCTGTGCAGCAGCTCCATTCCCCCCTGTATACTGTACAGTATGTACTGGCCGCTGGTGCTGGATGGGAGGCATGGCCAACTCAGGGAGGTGTGGCCAGGAATCCTCCTTTTAAAACATAAAAAAATGAGACCTTATGTGCAGCCGTGAAGCAAGCACGTACGAAACACAGAGCAGATCCACCAGTGGTAGCTCCAGCCGGCGAGCATTTAGTGCGATCACTTACCCGCGCACGTCATGCAGGAAGAAAGAGGACAGAGACATGTGCATTATCCGTGTTGGTCCCCTAAGTTGTGTCAGACATCTGCATTGCTGAAACACAATATTGCAAAGGACAATTATGAGACCATAGAAAGAAACAATATTGAGCTGCATAAGATCCACATTAAGTATGATTGGATCTTCATGTGTTTTGACAGGACATGTAATTCCCATATGTAGATAAACGGATGCACACGTAAAACCGCTTTGTGGTCATGCTGCTATGAAGATACATTTGTGTGGGGTTATCACAATCCTTTTCAATAATATGCAGTTCCTTTGAGAAGAATAACATATATATTGTACAAGCCTTCTAAGATTGTTAGGTACTGTATGTAGTGTTTCTGGTTACAGACACAGTAGTCTTTCCAATTAATCAGATAGGGCTTACAATATAAAAAGAAACAGACTGTTCTCCTAAGTGTGCTATGTGTAAGGGGCAGGTTAGAGTAGTTACATCCTGCACCATTAGTCTATGTTGCTGCTGTGTGCAGATTGCAGTGAACAGCTGCTGCAGGGGGTTTGTGGACAGGAGTAACTAGGAAATAAGAAAGGTCACTTCTGCTGTCTGTTTGTACAAGGGTGGTTCAATAAGGTAATAAGACCTCTCACTTGTGCAATGTTCTCTATTTTATTCAAATTTCCCACCAGGCCACTAGTAGACACTGCTCCTCTCATGACCATTAGGCTGTGTCTCATATCAGTCATACTGCCGCAACATCAGTTGTAAGATGGCGGAGCTGGCAGAAACCTGAGGTGCACAGTGTGATCAGATTTCTGCATCCAAAGGGCACATCAGCAGCTGAAATTCATCGCCAACTTGTTGAGGTGCACAGTGATAACATCATGTCACGGAAACAGGTTTGAGTTTGTTGCACTGCCTTTGATAATAGCAGGACAGACTTCAAGATTACCAATGATCTGGCAGGCCAAGCATACCCACCACAGGCAGTGCACCAAACCCAAACCTGTAACTATGACATGACATTATCACCGTATACCTCTACCATACCGCTTTGTAACTTCTGAACACTGTCATATCCAAGGTGACCAAATTTTATATGCCAGAGTTCTAGTGACTGTGACTCACTTGTCAACATTGCTTAGCAGTGCTGTATATCAAGGACATACAAATGCTGCCTCCTTGTTACTGTAGCTTGTATGACAGTCCTTATTTTGTTTTGCACAATCTACTGTCCTTTAGCAAAGTGAACTCTGAGGCCTCTCTGTTCTATGACACTGATGGCAATAAGATTTGTTCCCATTTCTAGTACTTAAAACAAATCTTGGATCTCTGAGACTTTTGTTCTTCCAATTTTTAAGCAAGCTTTGATTGTCCCAAATTTTGCACCTTTAAAGACTTCATTGGCAATCCCTCTGAAGGTGATAGGGTTGCATTCAATTAACTTGGTGAACCACTCCTCATTGCACCTGGAATGCTTTGTTGCACCTGAATCAATATACCGTGAATCTTTTCTGTGGATATCTGTAGCACTCAGGGCTGCCTCATCTCTGCCGTTGTACTTCTTGTTTGCCTAGAATTTTCAATCTGTTGCTTGTGTTCAAATGCTTTGTGACTTATCTTGTGACAAATACAACACTTGAATTTACATTTTCTCAGAATTTTTACATTTTTATATGTAATGCAGTAGTCTCAGCACTTGAATCACAGGGTACACATTATATGGAACTGTAATAGCTTTGCTCTGGCTGTGTCAGTTTTTACATTTGTCATGTTCTGCTCCAACTCCAACAACTAGAAAGTCAAACTCAGGCGACAAGTTCTGTTACATTGCTGTAGCAATCTCTTCAGCAACTATTTGCACTCTAACAGACGTTAATTGCTAACAGACATTGGGGGTGATGTATGGAAAAACGTCCTAACGGACGTTATGTGTCCAGGGGCGTATCACCACATTATCGTGGTGATACGCCCGCAGCCACCGCCACAATGTATGATCAAGGCCCCCGCCGATGTGTGAGTGCGTTATCCTACCTGTCCTGCGGTAGCGCAGCTTCCACATCGGCTCGGCGCCGCAATCTGTGCGCATGCGCCCTTCTTCCTGTGTGCACCGCCGGAGGCCGCCGACGCATGCGCAGTAGAGCTGTGTGGACCAGCAGAAGAATGTCCACATTAAATAAAGTTTATTTAAAAAAAAAAAAAAAACAAAGCCACTGCACATTTTGACCACATCGCCTGCCTGGGGGAGGCGTTCTGGACCGGCGGCTTGAGGAGACGAAAAGGGACAGCAGAGGCAATCATACATTGCCTCTGCTCTTCGTCTCCTGTCCAGTACTGCGGGGAAGCGGTAAGTGGCGGGGGCGTGCGGCAGCCAGGGCATACGGCGTTAACATGCCGCTCATACATATGGGTGCAGCGCAAAATGCTGCCTTAAGGTGCGCTGTGGTCAGCGGGAACCACAGCGCACTTTCACACATCTGGCCCCCAATTTTGTCTATGTAATTACTCACACTGCTGCATTTGCAGTATTCCCGACCGCTGGCATGTCAAACCAACCCATGCCTAATACGGTGTCTGGCATCTCTAATAATTTGCATGTCTGAGTCTGGGTGTTTAGGTACTTTACTCCTGTGTGCCTGGGGATTTTATTCCTATGTGCCTAAGTTCATAACCTGTTGAGAATGATCTGTGTGCAGGTGTTGCTATTTGCAGAGTTACTGTATATAGGCACAGGTCAGCGGAATACTCAAACTACAGTATAAGCAACCAAGTAACTTAACCGGTGGTGTTAATTTATTGAAGCATAACAAGTACAGCCAAATTCACTGTTGTATATACACTGGTGATGGAAGAGCTTGAGCGAAGTGGGGTTCTACACAGCTAACCAGCCAGTGAGTGTATGTTACTTGGCAGCAGTGGTGCAGGGTTGCTGCAGCAGCTTTGTATCAGCAGGTAATCTCAGGTTTCTCTGGATTTAAGTGTGAGAATCTGTCTCCACTTTCACACAATGGCCCTCATTCCGAGTTGTTCGCTCGCTAGCTGCTTTTAGCAGCAGTGCAAACGCTAAGCCGCCGCCCTCTGGGAGTGAATCTTAGCTTTGCAGAAGTGTAACGAAAGGATCGCATCGCTGCTATAAAAAAAGATTATTCAGTTTCTGAGCAGCTCGAGACCTACTCCTTCCTTGCGATCACTTCAGACTGTTTAGTTCCTGTTTTGACGTCACGAACACGCCCTGCGTTCGGCCAGCCACACCTGCGTTTCCCCAGGCACGCCCGCGTTTGTATTTAACATGCCTGCGTTTTTACACACACTCCCCGAAAACGGTCAGCTACCAACCAGAAACACCCACTTCCTGTCAATCACTCTGCGGCCAGCAGTGCGATTGAAAAGAGTCGCTAGACCTTGTGTGAAACTGCAATGGCTGTTGTGAAAGTACGACGCGCGTGCGCATTGCGCTGCATACGCATGCGCAGAAGTGTCGCTTTTTTACCTAATCGCTGCGCTGCAAATGAAAACAGCTAGCGGACAACTCGGAATGACCCCCAGTACCTCTACACGGAAGATGTCTGTAGTCACATGTTGCAGAAGCACATCATATTGGAAGACAGACCTATCTGAGTCTTAGTGCTCAGCATGTATGCACAGTGTTTAAACAATGCAGTAGCACACCTCTTTCTATCACAGAGAGGGGTAAGATTTGGCTGGAGCTGGGAACGAGCCTGTTTGAGTAATTGATAATAGGCTGAACATCCAGAGAGCATGCAAGGTGCAGAAGGGATGTAGAACTACTGAACCCAGAAGAGGCGAGAGGGATGCTGCAGGGACCCTGGCATGCAGAGTGAATTACTTTTACTGGTTCTCTTTGCTGATACTGTTCAACTAAGCCAATGTACAATAAGGAAATGATATGTAAATAGTTATTAAATACAATTAAGTCTTACGCTGGAAGGAAAATACAGGAGTGTTAAATAAAGTTCACCCGTTTATTTGTTTCAGTTGAAGGATGGTCTGGTACCCACAGTAATTTATTGTGACATCTGTGTTTGCACTGCACTACTATATCACTCATTTATGTCCACAGTTTGTATGTAAATGGTTGTCAGACCTGCATGTGAACCCATATTTACACTGTTCAAAGGAGCCAGAGCGTGAGAGACTGAGCTAGCCAAAAGGGCAAATAGAAATGAGAGAGGAGAATGGTATATATACAGACACAATCACTTTACATTGCACCAGTGAAGAAGAAGCTATATACTGTCTGTATATAATTAGAGATGAGCGGGTTCGGTTCCTCGGAATCCGAACCCCCCCGAACTTCAGCCTTTTTACACGGGTCCGAGGCAGACTCGGATCTTCCCGCCTTGCTCGGTTAACCCGAGCGCGTCCGAACGTCATCATCCCGCTGTCGGATTCTCGCGAGGCTCGGATTCTATCGCGAGACTCGGATTCTATATAAGGAGCCGCGCGTCGCCGCCATTTTCACACGTGCATTGAGATTGATAGGGAGAGGACGTGGCTGGCGTCCTCTCCGTGTAGAATAGATTAGAGAGACACTTGATTTACTACTTGGGGAGCATTAGGAGTACTCAGTACAGTGCAGAGTTTTGCTGATAGTGACCAGAGACCACCAGTTTTATTTATAATCCGTTCTCTGCCTGAAAAAAAACGATACACAGTCACATACCATATCTGTGCTCAGCCTCAGTGTGCTGCATGATAATATCATCTATGTATATCTGACTGTGCTGAGTGCTCACTGCTCACACAGCTGAATTGTGGGGGAGACTGGGGTGCAGTTAATAGCAGGAGTACAGTGCACACTTTTGCTGCCAGTGTGACTGACCAGTGACCACCAGTATATTGTCTGCCTGAAAAAGTTAAACAAACACTCCTGTGGTGTTTTTTTTTTTTATTCTATAAACGCATTCTGCTGACAGTGTCCAGCAGGTCCGTCATTCATTATATTATATAAATATTTACCTGCAGTAGTGTTATATTTTTTTTGTTCATCTCTATCATCTTTATCATCTCTATATTAGCAGACGCAGTACGGTAGTCCACGGCTGTGGCTACCTCTGTGTCGTCAGTGCTCGTCCATAATTGTATACCTACCTGTGGTGGGTTTTTTTTTTCTATCTTCTTCATACTAGTAGTTTAGGAGTCTGCTGACAGTGTCCAGCAGGTCCGTCATTATATTATATATACCTGCAGTAGTGATATATATATATTTTTTATATCATTATCATCTCTATACTAGCAGACGCAGTACGGTAGTCCACGGCTGTAGCTACCTCTGTGTCGTCAGTGCTCGTCCATAATTGTATACCTACCTGTGGTGGGGTTTTTTTTTCTATCGTCTTCATACTAGTAGTTTAGGAGTCTGCTGACAGTGTCCAGCAGGTCCGTAATTATATTATATATACCTGCAGTAGTGATATATATATATTTTTTATATCATTATCATCTCTATATTAGCAGACGCAGTACGGTAGTCCACGGCTGTAGCTACCTCTGTGTCGTCAGTGCTCGTCCATAATTGTATACCTACCTGTGGTGGGGATTTTTTTTCTATCTTCTTCATACTAGTAGTTTAGGAGTCTGCTGACAGTGTCCAGCAGGTCCGTCATTATATTATATATACCTGCAGTAGTGATATATATATATTTTTTATATCATTATCATCTCTATACTAGCAGATGCAGTACGGTAGTCCACGGCTGTAGCTACCTCTGTGTCGTCAGTGCTCGTCCATAATTGTATACCTACCTGTGGTGGGTTTTTTTTTTCTATCTTCTTCATACTAGTAGTTTAGGAGTCTGCTGACAGTGTCCAGCAGGTCCGTCATTATATTATATATACCTGCAGTAGTGATATATATATATATTTTATATCATTATCATCTCTATACTAGCAGACGCAGTACGGTAGTCCACGGCTGTAGCTACCTCTGTGTCGTCAGTCACTCGTCATCCATAAGTATACTAGTATCCATCCATCTCCATTGTTTACCTGAGGTGCCTTTTAGTTGTGCCTATTAAAATATGGAGAACAAAAATGTTGAGGTTCCAAAAATAGGGAAAGATCAAGATCCACTTCCACCTCGTGCTGAAGCTGCTGCCACTAGTCATGGCCGAGACGATGAAATTCCATCAACGTCGTCTGCCAAGGCCGATGCCCAATGTCATAGTACAGAGCATGTAAAATCCAAAACACAAAATATCAGTAAAAAAAGGACTCAAAAATCTAAAATAAAATCGTCGGAGGAGAAGCGTAAACTTGCCAATATGCCATTTACCACACGGAGTGGCAAGGAACGGCTGAGGCCCTGGCCTATGTTCATGGCTAGTGGTTCAGCTTCACATGAGGATGGAAGCACTCAGCCTCTCGCTAGAAAAATGAAAAGACTTAAGCTGGCAAAAGCAGCACAGCAAAGAACTGTGCGTTCTTCGAAATCACAAATCCACAAGGAGAGTCCAATTGTGTCGGTTGCGATGCCTGACCTTCCCAACACTGGACGTGAAGAGCATGCGCCTTCCACCATTTGCACGCCCCCTGCAAGTGCTGGAAGGAGCACCCGCAGTCCAGTTCCTGATAGTCAGATTGAAGATGTCAGTGTTGAAGTACACCAGGATGAGGAGGATATGGGTGTTGCTGGCGCTGGGGAGGAAATTGACAAGGAGGATTCTGATGGTGAGGTGGTTTGTTTAAGTCAGGCACCCGGGGAGACACCTGTTGTCCGTGGGAGGAATATGGCCATTGACATGCCTGGTGAAAATACAAAAAAAATCAGCTCTTCGGTGTGGAAGTATTTCAACAGAAATGCGGACAACATTTGTCAAGCCGTGTGTTGCCTTTGTCAAGCTGTAATAAGTAGGGGTAAGGACGTTAAGCACCTCGGAACATCCTCCCTTATACGTCACCTGCAGCGCATTCATCATAAGTCAGTGACAAGTTCAAAAACTTTGGGCGACAGCGGAAGCAGTCCACTGACCAGTAAATCCCTTCCTCTTGTAACCAAGCTCACGCAAACCACCCCACCAACTCCCTCAGTGTCAATTTCCTCCTTCCCCAGGAATGCCAATAGTCCTGCAGGCCATGTCACTGGCAATTCTGACGAGTCCTCTCCTGCCTGGGATTCCTCCGATGCATCCTTGCGTGTAACGCCTACTGCTGCTGGCGCTGCTGTTGTTGCTGCTGGGAGTCGATGGTCATCCCAGAGGGGAAGTCGTAAGACGACTTTTACTACTTCCACCAAGCAATTGACTGTCCAACAGTCCTTTGCGAGGAAGATGAAATATCACAGCAGTCATCCTGCTGCAAAGCGGATAACTGAGGCCTTGGCATCCTGGGCGGGGAGAAACGTGGTTCCGGTATCCATCATTTCTGCAGAGCCAACTATAGACTTGATTGAGGTACTGTGTCCCCGGTACCAAATACCGTCTAGGTTCCATTTCTCTAGGCAGGCGATACCGAAAATGTACACAGACCTCAGAAAAAGACTCACCAGTGTCCTAAAAAATGCAGTTGTACCCAATGTCCACTTAACCACGGACATGTGGACAAGTGGAGCAGGGCAGACTCAGGACTATATGACTGTGACAGCCCACTGGGTAGATGTATTGACTCCCGCCGCAAGAACAGCAGCGGCGGCACCAGTAGCAGCATCTCGCAAACGCCAACTCTTTCCTAGGCAGGCTACGCTTTGTATCCCCGCTTTCCAGAATACGCACACAGCTGAAAACCTCTTACGGCAACTGAGGAAGATCATCGCAGAATGGCTTACCCCAATTGGACTCTCCTGTGGATTTGTGGCATCGGACAACGCCAGCAATATTGTGTGTGCATTAAATATGGGCAAATTCCAGCACGTCCCATGTTTTGCACATACCTTGAATTTGGTGGTGCAGAATTATTTAAAAAACGACAGGGGCGTGCAAGAGATGCTGTCGGTGGCCAGAAGAATTGCGGGACACTTTCGGCGTACAGGCACCACGTACAGAAGGCTGGAGCAACACCAAAAACGCCTGAACCTGCCCTGCCATCATCTGAAGCAAGAAGTGGTAACGAGGTGGAATTCAACCCTCTATATGCTTCAGAGGTTGGAGGAGCAGCAAAAGGCCATTCAAGCCTATACAACTGACCACGATATAGGAGGTGGAATGCACCTGTCTCAAGCGCAGTGGAGAATGATTTCAACGTTGTGCAAGGTTCTGGAACCTTTTGAACTTGCCACACGTGAAGTCAGTTCAGACACTGCCAGCCTGAGTCAGGTCATTCCCCTCATCAGGCTTTTGCAGAAGAAGCTGGAGACATTGAAGGAGGAGCTAACACTGAGCGATTCCGCTAGGCATGTGGGACTTGTGGATGGAGCCCTTAATTCGCTTAACAAGGATTCACGGGTGGTCAATCTGTTGAAATCAGAGCACTACATTTTGGCCACTGTGCTCGATCCTAGATTTAAAACCTACCTTGGATCTCTCTTTCCGGCAGACACAAGTCTGCAGGGGTTCAAAGAACTGCTGGTGAGAAAATTGTCAAGTCAAGCGGAACGCAACCTGTCAACATCTCCTCCTTCACATTCTCCCGCAACTGGGGGTGCGAGGAAAAGGCTCAGAATTCCGAGCCCACCCGCTGGCGGTGATGCAGGGCAGTCTGGAGCGACTGCTGATGCTGACATCTGGTCCGGACTGAAGGACCTGCCAACGATTACGGACATGTCGTCTACTGTCACTGCATATGATTCTCTCACCATTGAAAGAATGGTGGAGGATTATATGAGTGACCGCATCCAAGTAGGCACGTCAGACAGTCCGTACGTATACTGGCAGGAAAAAGAGGCAATTTGGAGGCCCTTGCACAAACTGGCTTTATTTTACCTAAGTTGCCCTCCCACAAGTGTGTACTCCGAAAGAGTGTTTAGTGCCGCCGCTCACCTTGTCAGCAATCGGCGTACGAGGTTACTTCCAGAAAATGTGTAGAAGATGATGTTCATTAAAATGAATTATAATCAATTCCTCCATGGAGACATTCACCAGCAGCAATTGCCTCCACAAAGTACACAGGGAGCTGTGATGGTGGATTCCAGTGGGGACGAATTGATAATCTGTGAGGAGGGGGATGTACACGGTGATGAATCGGAGGATGATGATGAGGTGGACATCTTGCCTCTGTAGAGCCAGTTTGTGCAAGGAGAGATTAATTGCTTCTTTTTTGGTGGGGGTCCAAACCAACCCGTCATTTCAGTCACAGTCGTGTGGCAGACCCTGTCACTGAAATGATGGGTTGGTTAAAGTGTGCATGTCCTGTTTATACAACATAAGGGTGGGTGGGAGGGCCCAAGGACAATTCCATCTTGCACCTCTTTTTTCTTTCATTTTTCTTTGCGTCATGTGCTGTTTGGGGAGTGTTTTTTGGAAGGGCCATCCTGCGTGACACTGCAGTGCCACTCCTAGATGGGCCAGGTGTTTGTGTCGGCCACTAGGGTCACTTATCTTAGTCACACAGCTACCTCATTGCGCCTCTTTTTTTTCTTCTTTGCGTCATGTGCTGTTTGGGGAGTGTTTTTTGGAAGGGCCATCCTGCGTGACACTGCAGTGCCACTCCTAGATGGGCCAGGTGTTTGTGTCGGCCACTAGGGTCACTTATCTTAGTCACACAGCTACCTCATTGCGCCTCTTTTTTTTCTTCTTTGCGTCATGTGCTGTTTGGGGAGTATTTTTTGGAAGGGCCATCCTGCGTGACACTGCAGTGCCACTCCTAGATGGGCCAGGTGTTTGTGTCGGCCACTAGGGTCACTTATCTTAGTCACACAGCTACCTCATTGCGCCTCTTTTTTTTCTTCTTTGCGTCATGTGCTGTTTGGGGAGTATTTTTTGGAAGGGCCATCCGGCCTGACACTGCAGTGCCACTCCTAGATGGGCCAGGTGTTTGTGTCGGCCACTAGGGTCGCTTAGCTTACTCACACAGCTACCTCATTGCGCCTCTTTTTTTCTTTGCGTCATGTGCTGTTTGGGGAGTGTTTTTTGGAAGGGCCATCCTGCGTGACACTGCAGTGCCACTCCTAGATGGGCCAGGTGTTTGTGTCGGCCACTTGGGTCGCTGAGCTTAGTCATCCAGCGACCTCGGTGCAAATTTTAGGACTAAAAATAATATTGTGAGGTGTGAGGTGTTCAGAATAGACTGAAAATGAGTGGAAATTATGGTTATTGAGGTTAATAATACTTTGGGATCAAAATGACCCCCAAATTCTATGATTTAAGCTGTTTTTTAGGGTTTTTTGAAAAAAACACCCGAATCCAAAACACACCCGAATCCGACAAAAAAAATTCGGTGAGGTTTTGCCAAAACGCGTTCGAACCCAAAAACACGGCCACGGAACCGAACCCAAAACCAAAACACAAAACCCGAAAAATTTCCGGTGCACATCTCTATATATAATTATAGACAAATAATACTTTCTCATTTCCTTTGTTGGATAGCTGTCAGGAAAGGACTGACTATACTTAAAGAGGAAGCTACGTAGACACTTTATCATCCACACATGAAAAAAATTATATATACCTGTACACACATAGTGTGTGTGTGTGTGTGTGTGTGTGTGTGTGTGTGTGTGTGTGTGTGTGTGTGTGTGTATACACATGTTTCTACCTTTTTCTTTTGTTTTTCTACCATTTAATCAATTCCTTCTCTTTCATTCTATGCTCACCTTCTCCCCGTTGTTCTTGTATCATTTCTGGAAGTGACCCTGTACGATTTTGATTTGTAACAGATATGTATTAATCACATTTCACGCATCACTCTTTGAAAGAGGTAAGACCTTGCCTGTAATGCACTATCCATCTCTCTTTCTCTCTGTCCCTGTCTCTCATGACCTCACCTGCAATCCCCATCTTTCCAGAGTTTACAATTTGACGTGGAGGCGACACCATTAGTTCCCAGCACAGGGATACTCTCAGGTGACCAAAAAGAGAAACAAACTGCTGCCAGAGCGTTAAGTAATAAATAAATAATAGCCAGTTGGCAGAGCCAGTGAAAGGCTTGCACATTTTGGGCTCCAACTCAAAGATAAACAGAGCTTCAGATAAACAGGACTGCTGAGCTCTTGGCAGAGAGAGGAAACCAAACAGAATTACAGCTCATCAGGACACAGCAAAGAGATCAGAGGCACAGGATGGAGTAGTCAGCGGATAATCTTCCAGGGGGCAGCGTCTGGGGGGGAGGGGGGTCCTGGTGCCACTTGGCAGCGACTGCTCTAAAGATCCTTTTAACAAAGCAAACAGAGGGAAGCAAGATAGGGGAAGGAGAACAGGCTGATAATAATGCAATATAAGAAATAAGTAGTGTCGGACTGTAAAAATAAAAGTGAACAAGTATAAAAGTCAAAACTAGAATGTAAAACTGTTCCTGGATCAGGGAATGAGGAAGGATGACGGCACTGGAAGAGACACAGGGCCCGATTCAGACCGGATAGCTGTTGTGCAAATTCGCACATCAGCTGATTATCAAATGACTGCACATGCATCACAATGCGCAGGCGCAACGCCGAACAGCGACAGGATGGTGCAAAAACTTTGTTTGGAAGGCGTTCGCAAGGTGATTGACAGGAAAAGGACGTTTGTGGGTGATAAATGACCATTTTAATTTTCTGGGAGTGTCAGGAAAAACGCAGGCGTTCCCAAGCGTTTTCAGGGAGGGTGCGTGACATCAGCTCCAGCCCTGATCAGCCTGTTCGTATCGCACAGGCCTGAGCTACGCACAGACTGCACAGACTGGAAAAATCATTAGATGGTTAGTGAGTTGCGAACGGATTTGCAGCTGTCCGCTGACTTAGGGGAATTTTCGCATGGCGTACACATGCGTTCGCACACTTGCAAGGGGTGGGTTTTCATTCTCACTGGGCAGCGACTTTCTGATCGCAGACCTCTGCAAATTTGCAGCACAGCCACTGTATCAGATCTGAATTAGGCCCACAGTTATAAAACATACAGTTAGATTGGGAAGGGTATAGTCCAATAAGCTAGTTGCTGCTAAAGAACAAATGGTGGGTAAACTACCAGTCCCACTCTGTTGTATATAAGTTTAGTGAAAAGGAATTGTTCAGCACACGCCTAGCTTGTAAATTGTTTTTTGTGTGAATTAATATTTAATTTGTTGTAGACGTCAAATATAATTTCCCTATACAAATAAACTATATAACACTGTATAGTAGTTAAATAAAATTATTATTTTATTAAAATAAAGTGAATGTTCTTATAAAAGTACACACTATGTGTGCTGTATGGTGGTCAGTGCTAATACCGGTATACAAACAAACATTTAACATATACACAGACACATACAAAACGCTCTGTGGGTACACTTTATGCGTTTTACCCCACTGAATAGTTCTTTGTACCCCTTATACTTAGGGAATATGCTGTTTGTTGTATCAGTTGTGTTACTGCAAGCGTCTCTTTAAATCCATTCCTGATTCCGTATGCACAGATATCAATGTGGGTTTGGTAAGTTTATCTCAGCCTACCGTGTCCTGTTCGTACTCCGCTGCTGAGCTGTCCGCTGCGGGACTTCTCCTCGTTGCTTCTTGTCAGCGGTACAATGGTGGGGTTGTGGTCTGCCGGCAGACTCCCGCTGCTGCTCCGTGACTCTGTTCATCCGTGTACAGGGCGGGATCGATGTATCCGAAATCGACGTTTCACCTAATGATAGGCTTCCTCAGGATAGCTGGTGTAGATTGATAAATCAAGGAAATATCAGAAAAACAGGCGCTACCCGAGGTGGTTCTCTAAGCTGCTGTAGCAGGAGATAGTCACACTCCACAGGTTAAAACAATATAGATGAATAACAGCGCTCAATACTAATTCACATATATTTAGATACACATGTGTACCACACAGAAGACCTCAATTAAAAAACATATTTAATACTGAATCAGCAGATATTAAAAATAGCATAATTATGTACATATCACACACATTTTAAGTTTAAAAATAAACAACAATGATAGTGCCCCCTTGTTTGTGGTCTATTTATATGGGTTATGTTTAGGATTCCTGGGCTGGATGCATGCCAGATAGTAATATTGAATTTGGTCTAATGACCAATGGCAAATGTCCAATGGTGGAAATAGTTACCGGTCCAGAGGTAATTGACAGGGTGAGTTCCAATTTAGCGATGAACCAGATGGATACCAGCGGATGTTGGGAGCAATTGTTTGGAGACCGTTAACCTTCAATGCTGGAACCATGCACAATTGGAGATCCACGTGATAAGGTGTCCGGATGGACAAGAAGACACGCTTCAAACCCACTGACCACTGGGGTAAACACTGACGCGTTTCGCTGTCTATCAAAATACCTTTGATAAAGCTGCCCATAGACAACGAAACGCGTCAGTTGTTTACCCTTGTGGTCAGTGGGTTTGAAGTGTATCTTCACTGTTTTCTTGTGTATAATAAGCTTTCTAAATAGTAATAGGATTTAGAAAACAAGTTTTATGGTAGGAACTTACCCTTGTTAAAACTCTTTCTGCGAGGTACACTGGGCTCCACAAGTCTGGACAATGGGGGTGTAGAGTAGGATCTTGATCCGAGGCACCAACAGGCTCAAAGCTTTGACTGTTCCCGGAATGCAGAGTGCCGCCTCCTCTATAACCCCGCCTCCCAGCACAGGAGCTCAGTTTAGTTAACCAGCCCAATGCAGTAGCAGGAAAAGAGATGACAACGGTTAGTAGCCACATACACCACACTCTCATGACAAGAGAAGTGTCAGCGGCTAATGCCATTTCAACCCAAAGAAGCTAAGTGCGTCAGGGTGGGCGCCTTGTGGCGCCCAGTGTACCTCGCAGAAAGAGTTTTAACAAGGGTAAGTTCTTACCATAAAACTTGTTTTCTGCTGCGGGGTACACTGGGCTCCACAAGTCTGGACAATGGGGATGTCCTAAAGCAGTTCCTTATGGGAGGGGACGCACTGTAGCAGGCACAAGAACCCGGCGTCCAAAGGAAGCATCCTGGGAAGCGGCAGTATCGAAGGCATAGAACCTTATGAACGTGTTCCCGGAGGACCACGTAGCCGCCTTGCACAATTGGTCAAGGGTCGCACCACGTTGGGCCGCCCAAGAAGGTCCAACAGACCGAGTAGAATGGGCCATAATGTAAACAGGAGCTGACAGACCAGCCTTCACATAAGCATGCGCAATCACCATTCTAATCCACCTGGCCAGGGTCTGCTTGTGAGCAGGCCAGCCACGTTTGTGAAATCCAAACAAAACAAAGAGAGAATCAGACTTTTGAATAGAAGCAGTTCTCTTCACATAGATACGGAGAGCCCGCACCACATCCAAAGACTGCTCTTTGGGAGACAAATCAGGAGACACAAAAGCTGGAACCACAATCTCCTGATTAAGGTGGAACGAAGAAACCACCTTAGGTAAATATCCGGGACGAGTCCTAAGAACCGCCCGGTCACGGTGAAAAATCAGATATGGGAAACTACAAGACAAGGCACCCAAATCCGACACTCTTCTAGCAGAGGCAATAGCCAGCAAGAACACCACCTTAAGGGAAAGCCACTTAAGGTCAGCTTGAACCAGGAGGTTCAAATGGAGGCTCCTGCAACGCCTCCAAAACCACCGACAAGTCCCAAGGAGCCACAGGCGGGACATAGGGAGGTTGGATACGCAACACACCCTGAGTGAAAGTATGAACATCAGGTAAAGTTGCAATTTTTCTCTGAAACCACACCTACAAGGCAGAAATATGAACCTTGAGGGAGGCCAGACGCAGGCCTAAATCTACGCCCTGCTGTAGAAAAGCCAAAAGTTTGGCTGTACTAAACTTGGAAGCGTCATAATGGTTAGATGCGCACCAAACAAAGTAGGAATGCCAGACCCGATGGTAATTCCGAGCAGAGGCCGGTTTCCGGGCCCGCAACATAGTTTTAATGACCTATTCAGAAAAACCCTTAGCTCTTACGATGGTAGCTTCAAGAGCCACGCCGTCAAAGACAGCCGGGCTAGGTCCTGGTAGACACAGGGGCCCTGAACGAGGAGGTCTGGGTGTTGTGGAAGTAGAAGTGGACGCTCTGACGATAGGCCTTGCAGGTCTGAGAACCAGTGCCGTCTGGGCCACGCCGGAGCTATGAGAAGCAGATTTCCTTTTTCTTGCTTGAACTTCCGAATTACCCTGGGCAGGAGTGACACCGGAGGGAACACTTACGGCAGCCGAAACCTCCACGGCACTGCCAGCGCATCCACGAATGCCTCTTGAGGATTCCTTGTCCTTGCTCCGAAGACCGGAACCTTGTGGTTGTGTCGAGACGCCATCAGATCCACATCTGGAAGACCCCACCTTTCCACGAGGAGTTGAAACACTTCTGGATGGAGGCCCCACTCGCCGGCATGCACGTCCTGACGACTGAGAAAGTCCGCTTCCCAATTCAGGACTCCCGGAATGAATATTGCCGATATTGCCGGTAGATGGCGTTCTGCCCAACGTAGAATTCGTGAGGCTTCTTTCATTGCCAAACGGCTTCGAGTGCCGCCTTGATGATTTATGTAAGCCACTGTGGTGGCGTTGTCCGACTGTACTTGAACAGGACGGTTCTGAATCAAATGCTGGGCTAGGTTCAACGCATTGAAGACCGCCCGCAATTCCAGAATGTTGATCGAGAGGAGAGATTTTTCCTTGGTCCACTGACCCTGCAAGGAGTGCTGCTCCAGCACCGCGCCCCAACCTCTTAGACTGGCATCTGTCGTCAACAGGACCCAGTTGGATATCCAGAAGGGACGGCCTATGCACAATTGTCGGTCCAGGAGCCACCAGAGCAGCGACAGATGGACCTCAGGAGTCAAAGAGATCATGTGAGACCTGATCCGGTGAGGCAGGCCATCCCACTTGGCTAGAATCAGCTTCTGGGGGGGGGGGGCGAGAATGGAATTGAGCATACTAACTCCACCATGTCGAATGCTGACACCATGAGGCCCAGCACCTGCATTGCCGAACGTGTCGACACTTGCGGACGAGAAAGGAAGCAACGAATCCTGTCCTGAAGTTTCAGGACTTTCTCCTGAGACAAGAACAACCTCTGGTTGTGAGTGTCCAACAGCACTCCCAGATGCACCATGCTCAGAGCAGGGACCAGGGAGGATTTCGTCCAGTTGATGAGCCACCCGTGGGCTTGTAGAAACCGGACCGTCATATCCAGATGACGCAGGAGAAGATCTGGGGAATTTGCCAGGATTAACAAGTCGTCCAGATACGGCAGTATCCTGACCCCTTGACGGCGGAGTACCACTGTCACCACCGCCATTACTTTGGTGAAGACTCGCGGAGCCGTTGTTAAACCAAAAGGTAACGCCTGAAACTGGTAATGGAGGTTGCCAATAGCGAACCTCAGGTATTGTTGATGTGACACTGCTATAGGAATATGCAGGCAAGCATCCTGTATGTCCAGGGAGACCATGTAGTCCCCAGGTTCCAAGGCCAGAACTATAGAGCGAAGGGTTTCCATACGGAACTTGGAAACCTTGTTCAGTGCCTTGAGGTTGAGAATGGGCCGGGAGGACCCATTCGGTTTCGGGACTAGAAACAGTGGAGAATAGTACCCCCGACCCCTCTGAGAAAGAGGCACCTGTACTATGACTCCTGTATCCAGGAGGGTCTGTACCACTGAATGCAGAGTGTTTGCCTTTGTCTGGTCCGACGGGACGTCTGTCTGGCAAAATCGACGAGGGGGTCGGTTTTTGAAGGCTATGGCGTAACCTCGAGTGATGACTTCCCGTACCCAGGCATCTGAAGTGGTCTTCAACCATTCCTGGGTATACCCTAGAAGCCGTCCCCCCACCTTGGGATCCCCCAGGGGGAGGCCCGCCCCGTCATGCGGCAGGTTTATCGGTCTTGGCTGCGGGCTGACGGGCAGCCCAGGCTCTTTTGGGCTTCGGCTTACCAGGTTTGGAAGTGCGGGCCTGCTTATGGTACGCCTGACCTTTTGCTTTACCTGAAGGACGAAAGTGGCTAAAGGATGTGCCTTTGGCCTTCGACACAGAAGGAGCTGTATTAGGCAGACAGGCAATTTTGGCAGTAGCCAAGTCAGCCACTATCTTATTTAAGTCTTCCCCAAACAGAATATCCCCCTTGAAAGGGAGTACCTCCAGGGTTTTTCTAGAGTCCAGATCCACAGACCAGGATCTCAGCCACAATATCCTGCGAGCCAGGACTGATGTAGTAGAGGCCTTGGCTGCTAGGATACCGGCATCAGAAGCCGCCTCTTTAATATAGCGAGAAGCTGTGACAATATATGACAAGCATTGTCTAGCATGGTCAGAGGAGATTTCAACCTCTAACTCCAAGGCCCATGCTTCAATAGCCTCTGCCGCCCATGTAGCTGCAATAGTGGGCCTATGTGCAGCACCCGTGAGGGTGTAAATCGCTTTTAGACAACCCTCAACACGTTTATCCGTAGGCTCTTTTAGAGACGTGACGGTAGTGACAGGTAGAGCTGAGGAAACCACCATCCTAGCCACATGTGAGTTTACTGGAGGAGGCGTTTCCCAATTCTTAGACAGCTTTGGCGCGAGGGGATAGCGAGCCAGCATCTTCTTTTGAGGCACAAACTTCGTACCCGGGCTATGTCAGGGTTCCTGACGTATATCCACTAGGTGGTCAGAGTGAGGTAAATCTTGTTTAATCACCTTCTGACGCTTGAACCTATCTGGTTTCTTAGGAGGAACGGATGGCTCTGGATCATCCGTAATCTGCAGAATTAACTTAATAGCCTCCAAAAGATCAGGAACATCCACATGTGAACTACCCTCCCCATCAGCCGTCTCTGAGTCAGAACCTGTGGGGTCAGTGTAAGTGATGTCTTCATCAGACGAGGTGTCAGTGACAGCAGTGGATTGTGACGAGACGAGCGCTCGCTTAGAGGACCTCTTGGACTTAGGCGAGCGTTGGTCAGACTTTTTAGTAGTCAGGGACCGGTTCAACTTCTTTAATTGAGCAGATAAATCGTCCGCCCACGGCGGGTTAGCTGCAGGGACCACATACGGTTGTACCGGCATTGGGGGTCCCATAGGGGGTGTTAGTTTATGAACTAGCGTATGCAGAAGCGTGGAAAAAGCGGCCCACGGAGGGTCAGTATGTGCCTCCGTTGCCACAGTCCCACTGGGGGGCAAGGAGCCCCCAGAACCAGAGCCCACAGATGCTTTATTCTCCCCATATATGCCTGTGGCTTCAGCAACACCAGCAGTGTGTTCCGCCCCAGAATCGTTACCCTCAGAAGCAGACATGATATAACTTGCAGTATGAGGTAACACAGTACAATTATTAGCAGCACTATATCCCTAAACCCAAACCCCTGCGCAGTGTAGTCAGCACCAGCAGAGATAAAGGAGAGATATGGTGACTAAATCACAGAGAAAAATACGTAATACAGTATATCTTTGTGAAAATCCTATATTAAATAACACCTGACGCACCAAGCCACCACAGGTTATAGAATATAGGGATAGCAAGTTGAGTGAAAGACACAAGATGGACACCACTCAGCTATCAATGCACACACAAATAGTCACAGTTTGTACAATGCAGAGGTTATTACAGACAATAATACTGCACTGGACTAGCTTACACAGCTATATAGTCAATAGATATAACACTACACAGTAAGAAACTGGATGTATATCACAGGGTAATTGTATAAACCCCTGACTAAATGCACTCTTTCTTACTAACACTGACTAAAAAAGGCAGGTAGAATACTTAAGTGTCATGTAAAGGCACAGCGCTGACAACCAGGCGGCTTTACATAGGAGGATTTGCCCAAGCAGTCCCAGGAACAGTGAGCTGAGGAATAATGGCGCCGCAGACACTGACAGGGAGTGAGGAAAGACAGAGATGCAGCTCCAGGGCGGGAACACTTGCTGGAAATGGCACCCTGGGGCTGGGGGAGGGGCTTCAGGTCTAAGCCTTATCCCCCTTGCTGGCAAAACCACCGGGTACTGTGGGCGATAGTAAAAATAAGAATTTACTTACCGATAATTCTATTTCTCGTAGTCCGTAGTGGATGCTGGGGACTCCGTAAGGACCATGGGGAATAGCGGCTCCGCAGGAGACAGGGCACAAAAGTAAAAGCTTTAGGATCAGGTGGTGTGCACTGGCTCCTCCCCCTATGACCCTCCTCCAAGCCTCAGTTAGGATACTGTGCCCGGACGAGCGTACACAATAAGGAAGGATTTTGAATCCCGGGTAAGACTCATACCAGCCACACCAATCACACTGTACAACCTGTGATCTGAACCCAGTTAACAGCATGATAACAGCGGAGCCTCTGAAAAGATGGCTCACAACAATAATAACCTGATTTTTGTAACAATAACTATGTACAAGTATTGCAGACAATCCGCACTTGGGATGGGCGCCCAGCATCCACTACGGACTACGAGAAATAGAATTATCGGTAAGTAAATTCTTATTTTCTCTGACGTCCTAAGTGGATGCTGGGGACTCCGTAAGGACCATGGGGATTATACCAAAGCTCCCAAACGGGCGGGAGAGTGCGGATGACTCTGCAGCACCAAATGAGAGAACTCCAGGTCCTCCTCAGCCAGGGTATCAAATTTGTAGAATTTTGCAAACGTGTTTGCCCCTGACCAAGTAGCAGCTCGGCAAAGTTGTAAAGCCGAGACCCCTCGGGCAGCCGCCCAAGATGAGCCCACCTTTCTTGTGGAATGGGCATTTACATATTTTGGCTGTGGCAGGCCTGCCACAGAATGTGCAAGCTGAATTGTACTACACATCCAACTAGCAATCGTCTGCTTAGAAGCAAGAGCACCCAGTTTGTTGGGTGCATACAGGATAACAGCAAGTCAGTTTTCCTGACTCCAGCCGTCCTGGAAACCTATATTTTCAGGGCCCTGACAACATCTAGCAACTTGGAGTCCTCCAAGTCCCTAGTAGCCGCAGGTACCACAATAAGCTGGTTCAGTTGAAACGCTGACACCACCTTAGGGAGAAACTGGGGACGAGTCCGCAGCTCTGCCCTGTCCGAATGGACAATCAGATATGGGCTTTTGTGAGACAAAGCCGCCAATTCTGACACTCGCCTGGCCGAGGCCAGGGCCAACAGCATGGTCACTTTCCATGTGAGATATTTCAAATCCACAGATTTGAGCGGTTTAAACCAATGTGATTTGAGGAATCCCAGAACTACGTTGAGATCCCACAGTGCCACTGGAGGCACAAAAGGGGGTTGTATATGCAGTACTCCCTTGACAAACTTCTGGACTTCTGGAACTGAAGCCAATTCTTTCTGGAAGAAAATCGACAGGGCCGAAATTTGAACCTTAATGGACCCCAATTTGAGGCCCATAGACACTCCTGTTTGTAGGAAATGCAGGAATCGACCGAGTTGAAATTCCTCCGTGGGGGCCTTCTTGGCCTCACACCATGCAACATATTTTCGCCAAATGCGGTGATAATGTTGTGCGGTCACCTCCTTCCTGGCTCTGACCAGGGTAGGGATGACCTCTTCCGGAATGCCTTTTTCCCTTAGGATCCGGCGTTCAACCGCCATGCCGTCAAACGCAGCCGCTGTAAGTCTTGGAACAGACATGATCCTTGCTGAAGCAAGTCCCTTCTTAGTATCTCTTGAAGTTCCGGGTACCAAGTCCTTCTTGGCCAATCCGGAGCCACGAGTATAGTTCTTACTCCTCTCCGTCTTATAATTCTCAGTACCTTGGGTATGAGAGGCAGAGGAGGGAACACATACACCGACTGGTACACCCACGGTGTTACCAGAGCGTCCCAGCTATTGCCTGAGGGTCTCTTGACCTGGCGCAATACCTGTCCAGTTTTTTGTTCAGACGGGACGCCATCATGTCCACCTTTGGTCTTTCCCAACGGTTCACAATCATGTGGAAGACTTCCAGATGAAGTCCCCACTCTCCCGGGTGGAGGTCGTGCCTGCTGAGGAAGTCTGCTTCCCAGTTGTCCACTCCCGGAATGAACACCGCTGACAGTGTTATCACATGATTTTTTGCCCCGCGAAGAATCCTTGCTGCCATTTCCCTCCTGCTTCTTGTGCCGCCCTGTCTGTTTACGTGGGCGACTGCCGTGATGTTGTCCGACTGGATCAGCACCGGTTGACTTTGAAGCAGAGGTCTTCCTAGGCTCAGAGCATTGTAAATTGCCCTTAGCTCCAGTATATTTATGTGGAGAGAAGTCTCCAGACTTGACCACACTCCTTGGAAATTTCTTCCCTGTGTGACTGCTCCCCAGCCTCTCAGGCTGGCATCCGTGGTCACCAGGACCCAGTCCTGAATGCCGAATCTGCTGCCCTCTAGTAGATGAGCACTCTGCAGCCACCACAGAAGAGACACCCTTGTCCTTGGAGACAGGATTATCCGCTGATGCATCTGAAGATGCGATCCGGACCATTCGTCCAGCAGATCCCACTGAAAAATTCTTGCGTGAAATCTGCCGAATGGAATCGCTTCGTAAGAAGCCACCATTTTTCCCAGGACTCTTGTGCATTGATGCACTGACACTTGGCCTGGTTTTAGGAGGTTTCTGACTAGCTCGGATAACTCCCTGGCTTTCTCCTCCGGGAGAAACACCTTTTTCTGGACTGTGTCCAGAATCATCCCTAGGAACAGCAGACGTGTCGTCGGAATCAGCTGCGATTTTGGAATATTTAGAATCCACCCGTGCTGTCGTAGAACTACTTGAGATAGTGCTACTCCGACCTCCAACTGTTCTCTGGACCTTGCCCTTATCAGGAGATCGTCCAAGTAAGGGATAATTAAGACGCCTTTTCTTTGAAGAAGAATCATCATTTCGGCCATTACCTTGGTAAAGACCCGGGGTGCCGTGAACAATCCAAACGGCAGCGTCTGAAACTGATAGTGACAGTTCTGTACCACGAACCTGAGGTACCCTTGGTGAGAAGGGCAAATTGGGACATGGAGGTAAGCATCCTTGATGTCCAGGGACACCATATAGTCCCCTTCTTCCTGGTTCGCTATCACTGCTCTGAGTGACTCCATCTTGATTTGAACCTTTGTATGTAAGTGTTCAAAGATTTCAGATTTAGAATAGGTCTCACCGAGCCGTCTGGCTTCAGTACCACAAATAGTGTGGAATAATACCCCTTTCCTTGTTGTAGGAGGGGTACTTTGATTATCACCTGCTGGGAATACAGCTTGTGAATTGTTTCCAATACTGCCTCCCTGTCGGAGGGAGACGTTGGTAAAGCAGACTTCAGGAACCTGCGAGGGGGAGACGTCTCGAATTTCCAATCTGTACCCCTGGGATACTACTTGTAGGATCCAGGGGTCCACTTGCGAGTGAGCCCACTGCGTTCTGAAACTCTTGAGACGACCCCCCACCGCACCTGAGTCCGCTTGTACGGCCCCAGCGTCATGCTGAGGACTTGGCAGAAGCGGTGGAGGGCTTCTGTTCCTGGGAAGGGGCTGCCTGCTGCAGTCTTCTTCCCTTTCCTCTACCCCTGGGCAGATATGACTGGCCTTTTGCCCGCTTGCCCTTATGGGGACGAAAGGACTGAGGCTGAAAAGACGGTGTCTTTTTCTGCTGAGATGTGACTTGGGGTAAAAAAGGTGGATTTTCCAGCTGTTGCCGTGGCCACCAGGTCCGATGGACCGACCCCAAATAACTCCTCCCCTTTATACGGCAATACTTCCATGTGCCGTTTGGAATCTGCATCACCTGACCACTGTCGTGTCCATAAACATCTTCTGGCAGACATGGACATCGCACTTACTCTTGATGCCAGAGTGCAAATATCCCTCTGTGCATCTCGCATATATAGAAATGCATCCTTTAAATGCTCTATAGTCAATAAAATACTGTCCCTATCAAGGGTATCAATATTTTCAGTCAGGGAATCCGACCAAGCCACCCCAGCGCTGCACATCCAGGCTGAGGCGATCGCTGGTCGCAGTATAACACCAGTATGTGTGTATATACTTTTTTGGATATTTTCCAGCCTCCTATCAGCTGGCTCCTTGAGGGCGGCCGTATCTGGAGACGGTAACGCCACTTGTTTTGATAAGCGTGTGAGCGCCTTATCCACCCTAGGGGGTGTTTCCCAACGCGCCCTAACTTCTGGCGGGAAAGGGTATAACGCCAATAATTTTCTATCGGGGGAAACCCACGCATCATCACACACTTCATTTAATTTATCTGATTCAGGAAAAACTACAGGTAGTTTTTTCACACCCCACATAATACCCTTTTTTGTGGTACTTGTAGTATCAGAAATATGTAACACCTCCTTCATTGCCCTTAACATGTAACGTGTGGCCCTAATGGAAAATACGTTTGTTTCTTCACCGTCGACACTGGAGTCAGTGTCCGTGTCTGTGTCTGTGTCGACCGACTGAGGTAATGAGCGTTTTAAAGCCCCTGACGGTGTTTGAGACGCCTGGACAGGTACTAATTGGTTTGCCGGCCGTCTCATGTCGTCAACCGACCTTGCAGCGTGTTGACATTATCACGTAATTCCCTAAATAAGCCATCCATTCCGGTGTCGACTCCCTAGAGAGTGACATCACCATTACAGGCAATTGCTCCGCCTCCTCACCAACATCGTCCTCATATATGTCGACACACACGTACCGACACACAGCACACACAGAGGGAATGCTCTGATAGAGGACAGGACCCCACTAGCCCTTTGGGGAGACAGAGGGAGAGTTTGCCAGCACACACCAAAACGCTATAATTATACAGGGACAACCTTATATAAGTGTTTTCCCTTATAGCATCTTAATATATAATAATATCGCCACATAAAATGCCCCCCCTCTCTGTTTTAACCCTGTTTCTGTAGTGCAGTGCAGGGGAGAGCCTGGGAGCCTTCCTAGCAGCGGAGCTGTGTAGGAAAATGGCGCTGTGTGCTGAGGAGAATAGGCCCCGCACCCTTTTCGGCGGGCTTCTTCTCCCGTTTTTCTGACAACCTGGCAGGGGTTAAATACATCCATATAGCCCCAGAGGCTATATGTGATGTATTTTTAGCCAGAATAGGTACTTTCATTGCTGCCCAGGGCGCCCCCCCCAGCGCCCTGCACCCTCAGTGACCGTTGGTGTGAAGTGTGCTGAGAGCAATGGCGCACAGCTGCAGTGCTGTGCGCTACCTCATGAAGACTGAGAAGTCTTCAGCCGCCGGTTTCTGGACCTCTTCTCTCTTCGGCATCTGCAAGGGGGTCGGCGGCGCGGCTCCGGTGACCCATCCAGGCTGTACCTGTGATCGTCCCTCTGGAGCTAGTGTCCAGTAGCCTAAGAAGCCAATCCATCCTGCACGCAGGTGAGTTCACTTCTTCTCCCCTAAGTCCCTCGTTGCAGTGAGCCTGTTGCCAGCAGGACTCACTGAAAATAAAAAACCTAACAAAACTTTTACTCTAAGCAGCTCTTTAGGAGAGCCACCTAGATTGCATCCTTCTCGGCCGGGCACAAAAACCTAACTGAGGCTTGGAGGAGGGTCATAGGGGGAGGAGCCAGTGCACACCACCTGATCCTAAAGCTTTTACTTTTGTGCCCTGTCTCCTGCGGAGCCGCTATTCCCCATGGTCCTTACGGAGTCCCCAGCATCCACTTAGGACGTCAGAGAAATCGGTTTTAAGAGAAAACCTGACCCACGCCCATGCCCTGGTGATCTAGTGGGATCGCCTTTATCCACAGTGTCCACCACCAGCGCGCGCGGCCCGCCTCCCACTGACTGCGCCGCATCGCGATAAAAACCGGGTCCCACGAGTGGGACCCACTTACCACCTCCCGAAGCGCGGCCACGCGATCCTGGAGAGCCCCAGCCTTGTGTGCCTAACGTGAAGTAAACCGGAGCCTCCGCTGTAGGTACCCGGCAACCAGGGCTCGGGAGTGTACAGCGCCGCTGGGGAGAGCTGGAGCTGCAGCAGATAATGTCAGAAGACATTTACCACCGCTGCTGCCCTTGAAGTCTTTACTTTTTACCTCATAAAAAGCCTTTCTTAGGGCTGCCTGGAGCAGCCCCTCTGTTAAGTGCCTGCTTACTGCAGCACCAACTGACAAACTGAGCTCCTGTGCTGGGAGGCGGGGTTATAGAGGAGGCGGCGCTGTGCATTCTGGGAACAGTCAAAGCTTTGAGCCTGTTGGTGCCTCGGATCAAGATCCTACTCTACACCCTATTGTCCAGACTTGTGGAGCCCAGTGTACCCCGCAGCAGAAAGCTTATTATACACAAGAAAAGTCTCACAGCAGACTCCTCAGCAGCGGAGTACGAACGGGACACGGTAGGCTGAGATAAACTTACCAAACCCACATTGATATCTGTGCATACAGAATCAGAAATGGATATAAAGAGACGCTTGCAGTAACACAACTGATATAACAAACAGCATATTCCCTAAGTATAAGGGGTACAAAGAACTATTCAGTGGGGTAAAACGCATATAGGGCGTAATTCCAAGTTGATCGCAGCAGGAAATTTTTTAGCAGTTGGGCAAAACCATGTGCACTGCAGGGGAGGCAGATATAACATTTGCAGAGAGAGTAAGATTTGGGTGGGTTATTTTATTTCTGTGCAGGGTAAATAATGGCTGCTTTATTTTTACACTGCAAATTAGATTGCAGATTGAACACACCACACCCAAATCTAACTCTCTCTGCACATGTTAAATCAGCCTCCCCTGCAGTGCACATGGTTTTGCCCAACTGCTAAAATATTTCCTGCTGCGATCAACTTGGAATTACCACCATAGTGTACCAACGGAGCGTTTTTTATGTGTCTGTGTATATGTTAAATGTTTGTTTGTATACCGGTATTAGCACTGACCACCATACAGCACACATAGGGGGTAATTCCAAGTTGATCGCAGCAGGAAATTTTTTAGCAGTTGGGCAAAACCATGGCCCTCATTCCGAGTTGATCGCTCGCAAGGCGATTTTAGCAGAGTTGCTCTCGCTAAGCCGCCGCCTACTGGGAGTGTATCTTAGCATCTTAAAATTGCGAACGATGTATTCGCAATATTGCGATTACAAACTACTTAGCAGTTTCAGAGTAGCTCCACACTTACTCGGCATCTGCGATCAGTTCAGTGCTTGTCGTTCCTGGTTTGACGTCACAAACACACCCAGCGTTCGCCCAGACAGTGACACTCCCCCGTTTCCCCGGCCACTCCTGCGTTTTTTCCGGAAACGGTAGCGTTTTTTCCCGCACGCCCATAAAACGGCCTGTTTCCGCCCAGTAACACCCATTTCCTGTCAATCACACTACGATCGCCGGAGCGATGAAAAAGCCGTGAGTAAAAATACTATCTCCATTGTAAAATTACTTGGCGCAGTCGCAGTGCGAATATTGCGCATGCGTACTAAGCGGAATTTCACTGCGATGCAATGAAAAATACCGAGCGAACGACTCGGAATGAGGGCCTATGTGCACTGCAGGGGGGGCAGATATAACATGTGCAGAGAGAGTTAGATGTGGGTGGGTTATTTTGTTTCTGTGCAGGGTAAATACTGGCTGCTTTATTTTTCACTGCAATTTAGTTTGCAGATTTAACTCACCACACCCAAATCTATCTCTCTCTACACATGTTATAACTCTGCACACGCTAAGCCGCTGCCTACTGGGAGTGAATCTTAGCTTATTAAAATTGCGAACGAAAGATTAGCAGAATTGCGAATAGACACTTCTTAGCAGTTTCTGAGTAGCTCCAGACTTACTCGGCATTTGCGATCAGTTCAGTCAGTTTCGTTCCTGGTTTGACGTCACAAACACACCCAGCGTTCGCCCAGACACTCCTCCGTTTCTCCAGCCACTCCCGCGTTTTTCCCAGAAACGGTAGCGTTTTTTCGCACACACCCATAAAACGGCCAGTTTCCGCCCAGAAACACCCACTTCCTGTCAATCACATTACGATCACCAGAACGAAGAAAAAACCTCGTAATGCCGTGAGTAAAAAACCTAACTGCATAGCAAATTTACTTGGCGCAGTCGCACTGCGGACATTGCGCATGCGCATTAGCGACTAATCGCTCCGTTGCGAGAAAAAAATAACGAGCGAACAACTCGGAATGACCCCCATGGTTTTGCCCAACTGCTAAAAAATTTCCTGCTGCGATCAACTTGGAATTACCCCCATAGTGTGTACTTTTATAAGAACACTTATTCCCTTTATTTTAATAAAATAATTTTATTTAACTACTGTACACTGTTATATAGTTTATTTGTATAGGGAAATTATATTTGACGTCTACAACAAATTAAATATTAATTCACTAAAAAAACAATTTATAAGCTAGGAGTGCGCTGAACAATTCCTTTTCACTAAACATAAAACATGCAGTATATTCCATTTACAGGGCCTAGAGCGCTATTTTTTACCTTGTCAGGTAGAAGGTGGGGATGACATCCTGGGCTCATCAGCCTTTCAGCATAATACTGACATGGAAGAGCCACAGCCAGCAACTTCAAATGTGAAATCTACTGGCTGCTCCTCTTTCATGTCAGCAGCCGACACTGGGCCTAATTCAGATCTGATCGTAGCAGCAAATTTGTTAGCTAATGGGCAAAACCATGGGCCTAATTCAGATCTGATCGTAGATGTGCTAAATTTAGCACATCTACGATCAGCTTCCCTGACATGCGGGGGGACGCCCAGCACAGGGCTAGTCCGCCCCACATGTCAGGCCCTGCCCCATGCACAAGTACAAAAGCATCGCACAGCAGCGATGCTTTTGTACTTGAAGAGTAGCTTACCACCAGCGCAGCTCCTGCGTGCTGGCAGGGAGCTACCCGTCGCTGTGAGGGTTGCAGCGGCTGTGTGTGACGTCATGCAGCCGCTGCCCCCCGCACGATCCGGACATGCCTGCATTGCCCGGACCGCGACCCTAAAACGGCAGCCAAATGTCACCGGCCCGCCCCCTCCCGCCAAGCGAACGCCTCTGCCTGTCAATCAGTCAGAGGTGATCGCAGGGCAGAGACAGCTGTACACTGTGGTGCCGGCACATGAGCAGTTCAGACCTGATCGCTGCTGTGCGAAAACGCACAGCATCGGTCAGGTCTGAATTAGCCCCTATTTGCACTGCAGGGGGGACAGATATAATGTGCAGAGAGAGTTAGATTTGGGTGGGTTATTTTGTTTCAGTGCAGGGTAAATACTGGCTGCTTTTTTTTTTTACACTGCTATATAGATTTCAGTTTGAACACACCCCACCCAAATCTAACTCTCTCTGCACATGTAAGATCTGTTCCACCTTCAGTGCACATGGGGGGTCATTCCGAGTTGTTCGCTCATTATTTTTTTTCGCTACGGAGCAATCAGTCGCAAACTGTGCATGCGCATTGTACGCAGCGCGCCTGCGCCAAGTAAATTAGCAAAAAAGTTTGGTATTTTACTCACGGCGTAACAAAGTTTTTTCATCGCTCTGCTGATCGTAGTGTGATTGACAGGAAGTGGGTGTTTCTGGGCGGAAACTGGCCGTTTTATGGGAGTGTGCGGAAAAACGCAGGCGTGCTAGTTGAAAACGCAGGAGTGTCTGCAGAAACGGGGGAGTGGCTGGGCGAACGCTGGGTGTGTTTGTGACGTCAAACCAGGAACGAAAAGGACTGAGCTCGTCGCAGTGTAGGGGTAAGTCTGGAGCTACTCAGAAACTGCGGGGTAATCGTTACGAGAAAATTAGCGAACCCTTCGTTAGCAAATTTGCTATGCTAAGATACACTCTCAGTAGGCGTAGACTTAGCGTGTGCAATGTTGCTAAAAGCAGCTAACGAGCGAACAACTCGGAATCACCCCCATGGTTTTGCCCATTAGCTAACAAGTTTGCTGCTGCGATCAGATCTGAATTAGGCCCTCTGGCCCTCATTCCGAGTTGTTCTCTAGCTGCTTTCGTTCGCAGTGCAGCGATCAGTCCAAAAATCGGCAATTCTGCGCATGGGTATGGGGCGCACGCGCGTCGTACTTTCACAAAAGCCGATGCAGTTTTACACAAGCTCTAGCGACGCTTTTCATTCGCACTGCTGGCCGCAGAGTGATTGACAGAAAGTGGGCGTTTCTGGGAGGTAACTGACCGTTTTCGGGGAGTGTGTGTAAAAACGCAGGCGTGCCAGATAAAAATGCAGGAGTGGCTGGGGAAACATAGGCGTGGCTGGCCGAACGCAGGGCGTGTTTGTGACGTCAAAACAGGAACTAAACAGACTGAAGTGATCGCTAGCTAGGAGTAAGTCTCGAGCTACTCTGAAACTGCACAATCTTTTTTTGTAGCAGTGCTGCGATCCTTTCGTTCGCACTTCTGCTAAGCTAAGATACACTCCCAGAGGGCGGCGGCTTAGCGTTTGCACTGCAGCTAGTGAGCGATCAACTTGGAATGAGGGCCTCTGTGTGGAGTCATTGTAAGCGCATTAAACTCTTTGGAAGAGTTACATTCTAACATTCATTCAGCATTTTAGAGGCCCAGGGGCACCCTAGGCATTTGCCTATTTTTGACTAGTGTTAGCTCACACAGAGATGGACAGATTTGAACACAGAAAAAAGGGTGGACATAAATGCACATATCCAAAGGCACAGGGAAACAGGGGGGTTTCCAGTTGCCTAAAAACCCCCCTTCCCCACAGCCTTGCCAGCGGCCACTACATGCAGTGTAAAGGATAGGCTGGAGTTGTTGCACATGCCCAGTGGCATCAGATTTTTCTACCAAGTCTGCTGTGTGTGTGTCTGTGGATCTGAGTGCTCAATCATCGCACCAGTGGGAGAATCTGGTAAGCGGCTAAAGGCCCGTACACACTAGACGATTCGCTCCGTGATCAATATCATCTAGTGTTTCCTCTCCCTAGCCGGGCTGCCGACATAATGCATACACACTGTACGATATCGCAAGCGATATCGTACAGTGACATCATGCCGCGGCGGGGCCATGCATGGAGTTTTGGACGATAAGTCCAAACTGAGCTGCATACACAGCTGTCGGACGGGGTCCATAACGATGCGCGGGACCGCACATCGTTCGTCATCCGTAGCATACACACTGGGAGATATCACACACAATATCGCTCAGAAGGCTGAAAATGAGCGATATCGTGTGTGATATCGCCTAGTGTGTATGGGCCTTTACTGTGATCATTGGGCCTGCATATGTTTGATGCACTGTATTACAGAATTTAACTGCACTTTTTTGCTGCAGACCTTAACTTGTTACAGGCTTATTATGCATCCTTCATGGGCTGGCGACAATCGCTCTAAAATCAAACATTTTGAACACCCCCTTCAGAAATCCTGCATTTGACACTGAAAGGGGAGGGGTGGTTTTTTTTCCAGAGGATCACAGATTGAAATAAGAGGACCAGTTCTGAAAGTAGGGTGGTACGGGTTGGTACGGAGTACCATTAAGAAATATGGGAGGTCATTCCGAGTCGTTCGCTCGGAAAATTTCTTCGCATCGCAGCGTTTTTCCGCTTAGTGCGCATGCGCAATGTCCGCACTGCGACTGCGCCAAGTAAATTTGCTATGAAGTTTGGATTTTTACTCACGGCTTTTTCTTCGCTCAGGCGATCGTAATGTGATTGACAGGAAATGGGTGTTACTGGGCGGAAACAGGCCGTTTTATGGGCGTGTGGGAAAAAACGCTACCGTTTCCGGAAAAAACGCAGGAGTGGCCGGAGAAACGGAGGAGTGTCTGGGCGAACGCTGGGTGTGTTTGTGACGTCAAACCAGGAACGACAAGCACTGAACTGATCGCAGATGCCGAGTAAGTCTGGAGCTACTCAGAAACTGCTACGAGGTGTGTAATCGCAATATTGCGAATACATCGTTCGCAATTTTAAGATGCTAAGATTCACTCCCAGTAGGCGGCGGCTTAGCGTGTGCAATACTGCTAAACTCGCCTTGCGAGCGAACAACTCGGAATGAGGGCCCTGGTGCACACAGCTGGGGCATAACTTATAAGGAGCATTTTTCTGTGTGGGACATAAAATAATGTCAGTGGCATAACTGTGTGTGGCATAATATGTAATAGGCATTACGGTGTGTGGTATAATATGTAAGGCATTGCAGTGTGTGGCATAATGTTTAATGGGCATTACGGTGTGTGGCATAATGTGTAATGGGCATTAGGGTGTGTGGCATAATGTGCAATAAGCATGATGGTGTGTGGCATAATGTGTAATAAGCATTACGGGGTTTGTCATAATGTGCAAGGGGCATTAAGGTGTGTGGCATAATGTGGCCATGCCCCGATTGTCATGTAGCCACTCCCCTAGTTTCGTGTGACCATGCCCCCTCTTGACACATGACCTCGCGTATTTTTACTATCCATACCACTAAGAAAAAAATTCTACTTGCACCACTGAGGAGGACAGATGTGCACACCCACAAAGAGGGTAAAGAGATGGGTGTGGATCATTAGATCAACAGTGTCTAGGTCGACAATGTTTAGGTCGACCACTATAGGTCGACAGTCACTAGGTTGACAGGGTCAGAAGGTAGGCAGGGTCAGAAGGTCGACATGTTCTAGGTCGACAGGTCAAAAGGTCGACATGAGTTTTTACTGTTTTTTTGGTGTCGTTTTCATCGTAGAGTGACCGGGAACCCCAATTAGTGCACCGTGTCCCCTCGCATGGCTTGCTTCACTCGCCATGCTTCGGGCAAGGTGCCTCGCTCCACTACCACTTCGCTCGGCACAGATTACCGTTCCAATCGTAGTCCGCGTGGATCGTTAAGTATGAAAAAGAAAGAAAAAAGATTTAAAAAAACCCTCATGTCGACCTTTTGACCTGTTGACCTAGAACATGTCGACATTCTGACCCTGTTGACCTTCTGACCCTGTCAACCTAGTGACTGTCGACCTAAACATTGTCGACCTAGACACTGTCGATCTTCAGACCGGATCCCAAAGAGATCCATGTATTCAAATGGGAGCACAGAGGTACTAACACACACACACACACACACACACACACACACACACACACACACACACACACACTCGGGAAACAGAGGTGTGCATATACAAAGTGTAGGACAGAGATGCATGTATATAAAGGAGGGACAGTAGTACACATACAAGAGTCACACATACACAATGGGAGGTATACACATACTATACGAAGTGGAGGACAGAGGCATGACAAAATGGGATAAAAAGATACACACATACACAGCTGGGGGAAGTGGTGCACAGACATTAAGAGATGGCACACATGTGGATTAAGGGCCTAATTCAGACCTGATCGTAGATGTGCTAAATTTAGCACATCTACGATCAGTCACACAGACATGCGGGGGGACGCCCAGCACTGGGCTAGTCCGCCCCGCATGTCGGGCCCGACCAGGGCCGCCTTAACAGCAGTGTAGGCCATGGGCACAGCAATGCACTGAGGCCCCTACCCATCCTCCAGCGATAGAGGTGGGGGGTGCTATCAGCAGCAGTTTTGGTGTCCCGCGGGCGGTAGGGGGTGTTCTATCTTCCGCTGAGGATGTAGGACCTGTAGGGAGGGAGAACACTAAACTGTAGAAGAGGCAATGGGATGAATGAAGGGGCCCTCGGTACATGACTTCCAGGGTGGTAGGGGGGGTGTAATACGCAGGGGAGGGGTGGATAGGGGAGTGGGCTTAATAGTCATTATTTTCCAGTGGGAGGGCAGCTTGCTTGACTGCAGATATCTCCAGTTCCTGGAAATAGATTTCTTAGTTTTGAATGTGATTAAAAACTAGAGAGTCCCACCTTTCAGGAGATACTGGGGACTTGGGGATCAGAGTTCAGGAGCCAGAGCAATCCACTGGCGAAAATATAAATCAGCAAACCAGATGTGAGGAGCTGGAGCAGGGACCAGCTTCTGGAAGGCGTATATCTCCAGTTCTGGGCATAGTAGAGACAAGCTGCCGTGTCCACTGAAAGGGGAGAGTCCCATCTTTTGGAGAATACCCTCATAAAAACTCTTAAGTCAGACAGAACCCGAGATATATGGCTGGGAAGAGCAATTTACAGTCTTGGATGGGGACCACTACTTTAAAGTCAGATATCTCCGGTTCCCCAGGGCCGATTTTCAAAAATCTAGTACCCCTAGAAAAAGGGGACCCCCAGCTATCATTGTAGGGCTCTTAGACTCCTGGGGCCCTTGGGCAAGTGCCCATTGAGCCCATATGAAAAGACGGTCCTGAGCCCGAGCCCCCAGCACAGTGGCGATGCTTTTGTACTTTAGGAGTAGCTCCCTGCCTGCGCAGCTCCTGCACACTGGTAGGGAGCTACTCGTCACTGTGAGGGTCGCAGCAGCTGCGTGTGACATCATACAGCCGCCCCCCGCACGGTCTGGGCACACCAGCATTGCCTGGACTGTGCCCCCAAACAGCCAAACGGCGCCGGCCTGCCACCTCCCGCCCAGCGACTGCCTTTGCCTAGCAATCAGGCAGAGGCAATCGCAGGGCTGAGACAGCCGTTGGTTGTCTGGCATGCACTGGCGCACTGCGGTGCCGGTGCATGCGTAGTTCAGATCTGATCGGTTGCTGTGCGAAAAGGCACAGCACCAATCAGGTCTGAATTAGGCCCTAAGTTAGAGAGAAATGTACACAACCAAATAGGTAACAGGGAGACGAAGCAGGAGACAGCCATTGAAACAAATGATTAGACACCTGCAGTGCAGACACAGAGGATGAGGCCCTAGACGCCACCCCTTGTGATTAGTTGTAGCAGACATCCTCACTATCTTAGCCCTAGCTGCTAGCCCAGGCGGATTAGGGTAGGGGACAGAGGGGGGAAATTACCCTGTCCCTTGTCGGCATTCTAAAAGTCGGGATGCCGAGATCAGTCATGTGACTGCAGACATCCCGACTATCGGCATATCTTATCACACCCGATGAGACAATCATGGGGGTGGATGAATGGAGTCAGGGGTGGGCAGTGGAAGGGAAGGTGACATTCCTTTCTGCCTTTTGATTCTGCTTTCTGCCTGGACAAATGCTGTGCACTTTATAAAATAATAAAACAACCAATAAAAATCATACAACCAATCTACTCAAAAATGACAAAAAAATGACAAAGCATAATCAATCTGTATACATTTTTTGTGAAAGATGATTGCATTGAGTTTACAGTATGTGCTGCCCCAGGAGGCTTTTCATTGCTTATCAGGTTATGATATTACAGAAAATGCACTTTGTTGTTTTTCTGTAATGCTTTTTCCCTTCAATAAATAGAACGGTATTTACAGTACATTCTACAAAGGACACTTTTTAATCAATAAGGCTCATTTTCTACTGTGCAAAACTAAAACTGTTATTTTGTGGAATCACATGCCTCATTTTGCACACACAATTTACAAAATCCCCGTATGCTAATATGTTAGCAACATTTTTAAACCAATGTTTGGGAGGAGTTACGTGGATTGCAGATAATTTGCTAAATAGGGATTAGGCACACAATGCAGGGCTGTCCCTAACCTTTTTGGTGTCCTAGGCAAAATTACAGCCCCTTAAATTGAAGGCAATCCCACCATCAAGCATTGGGGGTATTCAGGTTTGTAAGCAAACAAAAAAACAAGCAACTGGACAAACCCATGTTACACAGGTGGTATTTAGTTTGCCAGCTGTTTGGATCCCGGCACACAGGATACCGGCGCCGGAATCCCGACACCCTGCATACCGACACCTTTTCTCCCTCTTGGGGGTCACTGACCCCCCTGGAGGGAGAATAGATAGTGCAGCGTGCGTAGGGTGCCACCGTGCCCGCAAGGGGCTCATTTGCGCTCGCCCAGCTGTCGGTATGCCGGCGGTTGGGATTCCGGCGTTGGTATGCTACACTACATGCAATCAGTAGCAGATCTTGCTACGGGCACACAGGATTTTTGCCCGGGGCGCCGCCTTCCAGAGGGCGCCGGCGCCGTGGCAAGATCCGCTACTGGTGGTGCTCCCTGGTGCTGTGCTGTCACTGCTGTGCGGTGCGAGATGATGTCATCGCGCACCGCACGGCATTGTGGGACTGACACATTGACGCTAGGGGTCATAATTGACCTCTAGTGTCTATGCTGTGCTATGGGAGAGACGTCATGACGTGTCTCCCATAGATCAGAGGAGCGGCGCAGGCGGCCGGAGACTGAGGTCAGCAGAGGTCAGGAATCAGGAGCGGGGATGGTGAGTATTAATTAATTTATTTTTATTTTATTTATTTTTTGTAAGCGGCACAAACGGGGGCACAACTCTACTGGGGGCACAACTCTACTGGGGGCACAAATGGGGGCACAACTCTACAGGGGGCACAACTCTACAGGGGGCATAACTGACCACGCCCCTTTATGAAGCCACGCCCCTATTTTGCCCTGGGCGCCACAAGGGCTAGAACCGGCCCTGGCTGCAATGCAGGTTGGGCAGATGTAACGTGCAGAGAGAGTTAGAGTTGGGTGGGTTATATTGGTTCTGTGCATAAAATACTGGCTGCTTAATTGTTACCCTGCAATTTAGATTTCAGTTCGAACACAACCCACCCAAATCACCAGGTATTATGTGGGACTAGGGGAGGAGGTGTGCACTGCTCAGAGGAGGGGGCCCGCTGTACATAGCTTTATGTATTTTACATTTTCTATTCCTAAAGAAACCATTGCTAAATGCACAAAACTAAACCATATTATATCCTATAACATTTTATTATATCACCTTTTTTTTCAATTTTTTCTCTTTTTTCTTCCTTGAACACAGGGGGCTTTGGGCATTTTGGTATGACGTGACTTTTACAATAACTCCTAGCACAGAATAAAAATAATTTCTCTTTAGACAGAACTACTACTGTATTCCTACGTTAAAGTCACAGGATTATGCCACAAATTAATGCCCCAGGTCACATGATTATGCCTCACATTAATGCCCCAGGTCACATGATTATGAATCACATTAATGCCTCAGGTCACATGATTATGAATCACATTAATGCCCCAGGTCTCATGATTATGCCAGAAATTGTTGCCCAAGTTTACATGAAAACACCATAAGTGTATGCCTCCTGCCTTCTCACTGATGGGTGGTGCCGATGTGGTCACGCCCCTGGATTAGGTCATGTGGTTTGCTGGAGGGTCCACTGGTATAGATTAGAGATGAGCGGGTTCGGTTCGCCGAGAACCAAACCCCCCCGAACTCCACATGTCAAACACGGGTACGATCCCGGCTTGGTTGTTCCCGCCTGACTCGGAAAACCTGAACGAGGCAAAACGTAATCATCCCACTGTCGGATTCTCGCGAGATTTGGATTCCATATTAAGAGCTGCGTGTTGCCGCCATTTTCACTCGGGCATTGTAGAGGGTACAGAGAGGACGTGGCTACGTTCTCTCAGTGTCAGCTCTCAGTATCAGTGCTCAGTATCAGTGCTTATTGTTGCTCAAGAAAAAACAATTTGTGTTCCCTAATGCACACTGAGTGAAAAGTAATACTACATAATAATCAGATAATACGGAGATCTTAGTTGCGTATATCTGCAGATATAGGGTTAAGCCCCCAGGCCGATTGGCAAGGCGTCTCCGTCACTGGGGGACCCTAATACGAGAGGCAGGGATGGCTCAGCATTAGGAGGGATTGCTGACTCCAGAGTGCTATTAGAGAAGCTAGGGGTGTCTCCAGGTAAGCTGGCTCTCAGATGCTGTAGGAGCCATTATCATGTGGCCTTACACTGAGCATTCTAGACCCATACATATGTGTAATTATTTATAGGATGGGTGTGGGGTGCGGTGGCCCCTATGTCGGTATGGCTAGGCGGCTTCAGGTTGACACACCCTAACACTTTATTAACACTCATGATTTTCCCTATCACTTTATATATACAGGTTGAGTATCCCATATCCAAATATTCCGAAATACGGAATATTCCGAAATACGGACTTTTTTGAGTGAAAGTGAGATAGTGAAACCTTTGTTTTTTGATGGCTCAATGTACACAAACTTTGTTTAATACACAAAGTTATTAAAAATATTGTATTAAATGACCTTCAGGCTGTGTGTATAAGGTGTATATGAAACATAAATGAATTGTGTGAATGTAGACACACTTTGTTTAATGCACAAAGTTATAAAAAATATTGGCTAAAATTACCTTCAGGCTATGTGTATAAGGTGTATATGTAACATAAATGCATTCTGTGCTTAGACTTGGGTCCCATCGCCATGATATCTCATTATGGTATGCAATTATTCCAAAATACGGAAAAATCCCATATCCAAAATACTTCTGGTCCCAAGCATTTTGGATAAGGGATACTCAACCTGTATTTTTGTATTATTTTAATCACACTTCACTTACATAGCACTTATGTGCTTCTTATTAACCCTTATTAATTTTCACCTGTGTGCTGACCTGGGGTAGCCGACCTGTGCCGACGTGATGGGGTCCTGCACCCCAACCCATACCTCGTATTAGGGACCCCCAGTGATGGAGTCGCCTTGCCGATCGGCCTGGGGGCTTAACCCTATATCTGCAGATATACGCAACTAAGATCTCCGTATTATCTGATTATTATGTAGTATTACTTTTCACTCAGTGTGCATTAGGGAACACAAATTGTTTTTTCTTACACAGAATTACACCTCCCTTTTAGCACCTGAGTGACATCACAATCTGATTGAGCAGCTTACCAATATATGCTTATTGCTGCTCAGTAATACTAGTACAGTGTCTCTCTTGTGCTGCATCTTGCTGCTGTAGGGTGCTGTGGTAGTATTATCCTGTGACTGTGCATTGGTCATCATCATTCTAGTCACAGTGGTATCTGGGGGCTGACCAGTGGCGGATCCAGGGGGGGGGCACTCGGGCCCGTGCCCCCCCTGTCATTTGTGGCAGTGTTTAACTTTTTTTTTAATTGGCCACAGCTCTGCTGCAATCTCCCCGTAATAGAGCCAGCGGGCACTAGGGCACGAGTTCCAGCGCAAGCGTCCCGGCGGTCAGAGCCGGATTACGGAAGGGGGGCTCTGAGGGTAAGTACACCGAACCCCCATCTGAAAGGGAGCCCTGCCACCCGCCACGGATCGGATTTCTATTACCGACCCGTGGCGTAGTGCTGAGCTCCCGACCGACTGCCGTCGTATTCACACGGTCAGCCGCCAGCGCTGCACTGCACCTCCTCCTGCCTCGTAACCAATGCAACCCGGCCGGCACCCACACACGGTGGGAACACGTCACACTGTGCGCTGCCGCTCTCTCCTCCTGTACCGCGCCGCACGCTGCCGCTCTCTCCTCCTGTGCCTGCTGTTTATGAGCACCGTTAGGACTGGAGTCACAAACGCTCACTCCTGTCCTAGGATGCCAGCCAGTGGGGCAAAGCCACAAGGTATTTGCTAAGTAAATGTGGGAGGGGGGGCTGCAAGTTTGTCAGGGAATCCTTCATTGTTTCTTTCCTGACACAAAGTTATGTTCCTGTATCTCCCCCTCAGCACCCTCACCCTCCCTGTCTCTCCCCCTCAGCACCCTCACCCTCCCTGTCTCTCCCCCTCAGCACCCTCACCCTCCCTGTCTCTCCCCCTCAGCATCCTCACCCTCCCTGTCTCTCCCCCTCAGCACCCTCACCCTCCCTGTCTCACCCCTCAGCACCCTCATCCTCCCTGTCTCTCCCCCTCAGCACCCTCACCCTCCCTGTCTCTCCCCCTCAGCATCCTCACCCTCCCTGTCTCTCCCCCTCAGCACCCTCACCCTCCCTGTCTCACCCCTCAGCACCCTCACCCTCCCTGTCTCTCCCCCTCAGCATCCTCACCCTCCCTGTCTCTCCCCCTCAGCACCCTCCCCCTCCCTTTCTCTTCCCCTCAGCACCCTCCCCCTCCCTGTCTCTCCCCCTTTTTATGTGTATGTGGTATATTATGCAAGATGACAATACACATTTTTTTGTATAAAAAAAAATGAAAACTTTTTTTTTTTTTGCAACCTGTGCCCCTTTCCCTCCCCACTTATATGTGTGTCATAGGGGCCCACATCACACTGACTTATATGTCACCATCTCTCTGTCACCTACTGCCAGTCATCCTCTCCCTGTCACCCACTGCCAGTCTCCGTGTCACCCACTGCCAGTCTCCCAGGCATCCACTGCTAGTCACTCTATACCCAGTCACATTCTCCCACTCACCCTCTCTCCCACTGCCAGTCACTCTCCATCAACCACTAGCTGTCACCAACTGACAGTCACTCTCCCTGTCACCTACTGCAAATCGCTCTCTCTCACACACTCTCCCTGTCCTGTGAGGCCACACCCCTTATAGTGGGGGGGACACCCCTTTTCTGGGAGTGCATGCGCTGCAGTCGCACGCAAATGTACTTGCCCCTTCCATGGTGCCCCCCCTGTCATTTTCTTCTGGATCCGCCCCTGGGGCTGACAATTCCAGAGTGCTTTTGTGCTGCTCACTAATACTAGTACAGTGTCTTGTGCTGCATCGTGCTGTTCAGTGTTAGTTCTCAGTAGTATCATCAGTGCTCAGTATCAGTGCTCAGTAGTATCATCAGTGCGCAGTATCACTGCTCATTGTCTTGTGGTGCTCAGTAATATAGGTTGAGTATCCCTTATCCAAAACGCTTGGGACCAGAGGTATTTTGGATATGGGATTTTTCCGTATTTTGGAATAATTGCATACCATAATGATATATCATGGCGATGGGACCCAAGTCTAAGCACAGAATGCATTTATGTTTCCTATACACCTTGGCCCTCATTCCGAGTTGTTCGCTCGCAAGGCGAATGTAGCAGAGTTACACACGCTAAGCCGCCGCCTACTGGGAGTGAATCTTAGCTTCTTAAAATTGCGACCGACGTACGCGCAATATTGCGATTACAAACGAGTTAGCAGTTTCAGAGTAGCTCCAGACTTACTCTGCCTGTGCGATCATTTCAGTGCTTGTCGTTCCTGGTTGACGTCACAAACACACCCAGCGTTCGCCCAGGCACTCCCACCGTTTCCCCGGCCACTCCTGCGTTTTTTCCGGAAACGGTAGCGTTTTCAGCCACACGCCCCTGAAACGCCGTGTATCCGCCCAGTAACACCCATTTCCTGTCAATCACATTACGATCGCCGGAGCGAAGAAAAAGCCGTGAGTAAAAATACTTTCTTCATAGTAAAGTTACTTGGCGCAGTCGCAGTGCGAACATTGCGCATGCGTACTAAGCGGATTTTCACTGCGATGCGATGAAAAATACCGAGCGAACAACTCGGAATGAGGGCCCTTATACACACAGCCTGAAGGTCATTTAATACAATATTTTTAATAACTTTGTGTATTAAACAAAGTTTGAGTACATTGAGCCACAGAAAACAAAGATTTCACTATCTCACTCTCACTCAAAAAAGTCCGTATTTCGGAATATTCCGTATTTTGGAATATTTGGATATGGGATACTCAACCTGTACTACATTACTAATACTAGTACAGTGTCTTGTGCTGCATCGTGCTGCTCAGTATCAGTACTCAGTAGTATCATCGGTGCTCAGTATCACTGCTCATTGTCTTGTAGTGCTCAGTAATACTACATTACTAATACTAGTACAGTGTCTCTCTTGTGCTGCATCTTGCTGCTGTAGGGTGCTGTGGTAGTAGTGTCCTGTGACTGTGCATTGGTCATCATAGGCGTGCGCAGGGGGGGTTCCTGGTGCGCACAGGCACCCCCTAATGTCTGTAACCCCCTCACACACACCTGCTGCTGCTGCAGTATCGGCGATCGACGAGTGTGCTCATTTCTGTCCTCCCACCCATTGCGCCTGCCACCCCCTCCGCTCAGTCTGGCTGTCATTAATTTTTATGGTGCAGCATCACTGACATAATCCTACTCCCAGTTCCTCTAACCTGTGGGATGTGTCGTGATGATGTCATGCCGCGTGCATGCACGCTCATGCTCCCACCCATGCTCTCTCTCTCCTCATCATGTGCCAATGCCATAGAATACAGCGTTCCTCTTGGAGGAGGACAAGTTCAAATTCAATATCAATATATATTTCGAGAGATTAGGATATAATCTATGGTAATAAAATACACAAATTGAACATATATTAAACAGATTTTATATATATATATATATATATATATATATCTGTGAATAAATTCTCTATATTATTTAGTTTGCATTGAGTGCCAATATGTGGTAGTAGGCACGCCTGATAGGTGGTGCTAGACACGCCCATTGGGTGGTGTTAGACGTGCCCAATAGGCGGTGCTAAATATGCCCTTCTAATCGTGCACCCCCTAATAAAATGTCCTGCGCACGCCTATGTTGGTCATCATCATTCTAGTCACAGTGGTATCTGGGGGGTGACAATTCCAGAGTGCTTTTGTGCTGTTCACTAATACTAGTACAGTGTCTTGTGCTGCATCGTGCTGTTCAGTGTTAGTTCTCAGTAGTATCATCAGTGCTCAGTATCAGTGCTCAGTAGTATCATCAGTGCGCAGTATCACTGCTCATTGTGTTGTGGTGCTCAGTAATACTACATTACTAATACTAGTACAGTGTCTTGTGCTGCATTGTGCTGCTCAGTATCAGTGCTCAGTAGTATCATCAGTGCTCAGTATCACTGCTCATTGACTTGTGGTGCTCAGTAATACTACATTACTAATACTAGTACAGTGTCTTGTGCTAATCGTGCTGCTCAGTGTCAGTTCTCAGTAGTATCATCAGTGCTCAGTATCAGTGCTCAGTAGTATCATCAGTGCTCAGTATCAGTGCTCATTGTCTTGTGGTGCTCAGTAATACTACATTACTAATACTAGTACAGTGTCTTGTGCTAATCATGATGCTCAGTATCACTGCTCATTGTCTTGTGCTCAGTAATAATACATTACTAATACTAGTACAGTGTCTTGTGCTAATCGTGCTGCTCAGTATCAGTGCTCAGTAGTATCATCAGTGCTCAGTATCACTGCTCATTGTCTTGTGGTGCTCAGTAATACATTACTAATACTAGTACAGTGTCTTGTGCTGCATCTTGCTGCTGTAGGGTGCTGTGGTAGTGTCCTGTCACTGTGCATAGGTCATCATCATTCCAGTCACAGTGGTATCTGGTATCACTATCTATCTAGTGGTATCTAATTCCAGACATTACTGCCGTCTAATTCCAGATATATTACTGACATATAATTCCACACATTAAGAAATGGAGAACAAAAATGTGGAGGGTAAAATAGGGAAAGATCAAGATCCACTTCCACCTAGTGCTGAAGCTGCTGCCACTAGTAATGGCAGAGACGATTCAATGCCATCAACGTCGTCTGCCAAGGCCGGTGCCCAATGTCATAGTAGAGAGCATGAAAAATCTAAAAAGCAAAAGTCCAGTAAAATGACCCAAAAATCTAAATTAAAATCGTTTGTGGAGAAGCGTAAACTTGCCAATATGCCATTTACGAAACGGAGTGGCAAGGAATGGCTAAGGCCCTCTCCTATGTTTCCCATGACTAGTGGTTCAGCTTCACATGACGATGGAAGCACTCATCCTCCTGCTAGGAAAATGAAAAGAGTTAAGCTGGCAAAAGCACAGCAAAGAACCGTGCGTTCTAAATCACAAATCCCCAAGGAGAGTCCAATTGTGTTGGTTGCGATGCCTGACCTTCCCAACACTGGACGGGAAGAGGTGGCTCCTTCCACCATTTGCACGCCCCCTGCAAGTGCTGGAAGGTGCACCCACAGTCCAGTTCCTGATATTAATATTGAAGATGTCACTGTTGAAGTACACCAGGATGAGGATATGGGTGTTGCTGGTGCTGAGGAGGAAGTTGACAAGGAGGATTCTGATGGTGATGTGGTTTGGTTAAATCAGGCACCCGGGGAGACAGTTGTTGTCAGTGGGATGAATAAAGCCATTGACATGCCTGATCAAAATACAAAAAAAAAATCACCTCTTCGGTGTGGAATTATTTCAACAGAAATGCGGACAACAGGTGTCAAGCCGTGTGTTGCCTTTGTCAAGCTGTAATAAGTAGGGGTAAGGACGTTAACCACCTAGGAACATCCTCCCTTATACGTCACCTGGAGCGCATTCATCAGAAGTCATTGACAAGTTCAAAAACTTTGGGTAACAGCGGAAGCAGTCCACTGACAACTAAGGCCCTCATTCCGAGTTGTTCGCTCGCAAGCTGCTTTTAGCAGCTTTGCACACGCTAAGCCGCCGCCTACTGGGAGTGAATCTTAGCTTATCAAAATTGCGAACTAAAGATTCGCAATATTGCGAAAAGACCTGTTGCAAAGCAGATAACTCAGGCCTTGGCAGCTGTGTTGGTGTTAGACGTGCATCCGGTATCCGCCATTAGTTTACAGGCAATTAGAGAATTTCTTGAGGTAGTGTGTCCCCGGTACCAAATACCATCTAGGTTCCACTTCTCTAGGCAGGCGATACCGAGAAAGTATACAGACGTCAGAAAAAGACTCACCAGTGTCCTAAAAAATGCAGTTGTACCCAACGTCCACTTAACCACGGACATGTGGACAAGTGGAGCAGGGCAGACTCAGGACTATATGACTGTGACAGCCCACTGGGTAGATGTATTGCCTCCCAGAGCAAAAACAGCAGCAGCGGCACCAGTAGCAGCATCTTGCAAACGCCAACTCGTTCCTAGGCAGGCTACGCTTTGTATCACCACTTTCCATAAGAGGCACACAGCTGACAACCTCTTACGGAAACTGAGGAACCTCACCGCAGAATGGCTTACCCCAATTGGATTCTCCTGGGGATTTGTGACATCGGACAACGCCACCAATATTGTGCGTGCATTACATGTGGGCAAATTCCAGCACGTCCCATGTTTTGCACATACATTGAATTTGGTGGTGCAGAATTATTTAAAAAATTACAGGGGCGTGCAAGAGATGCTGTCGGTGGCCTGAAGAATTGCGGGCCACTTTCGGCATTCAGCCACCGCGTGCCGAAGACTGGAGCACCAGCAAACACTCCTGAACCTTCCCCGCCATCATCTGAAGCTAGAGGTGGTAACGAGGTGGAATTCAACCCTCTATATGCTTCAGAGGATGGAGGAGCAGCAAAAGGCCATTCAAGCCTGTATATCTGCCTACAATATAGGCAAAGGAGGGGGAATGCACCTGACTCAAGCGCAGTGGAGAATGATTTCAATGTTGTGCAAGGTTCTGCAACCCTTTGAACTTACCACACGTGAAGTCAGTTCAGACACTGCCTGCCTGAGTCAGGTCATTCCCCTCATCAGGCTTATGCAGAAGCAGCTGGAGAGATTGAAGGAGGAGCTAATACGGAGCGATTCCGCTAGGCATGTGGGACTTGTGGATGGAGCCCTTCATTTGCTTAACCAGGATTCACGGGTGGTCAATCTGTTGAAATCAGAGCACTACATTTTTGCCACCGTGCTCGATCCTAGGTTTACAGCCTACGTTGTATCTCGCTTTCCGGCAGACACAAGTCTGCAGAGGTTCAAAGACCTGCTGGTGAGAAAATTGTCAAGTCAAGCGGAACGTGACCCGTTAAAAGTTCCTCCTTCACATTCTCCCGAAACTGGGGCTGCGAGGAAAAGGCTAAGAATTCCGAGCCCACCCGCTGGCGGTGATGCAGGACAGTCTGGAGCGAGTGCTGAAATCTGGTCCGGACTAAAGTACCTGCCAACGATTACTGACATGTCGTCTACTGTCACTGCATATGATTCTGTCACCATTGAAAGAATGGTGGAGGATTATATGAGTGACAGCATCCAAGTAGGCACGTCAGACAGTCCGTACGTATACTGGCAGGAAAAAGAGGAAATTTGGAGGCCCTTGCACAAACTGGCTTTATTTTACCTAAGTTGGCCCCCCTCCAGTGTTTACTCCGAAAGAGTGTTTAGTGCAGCCGGTTACCTTGTCAGTGATTGGCGTACGAGGTTACTTCCAGAAAATGTGGTGAAGATTATGTTCATCAAAATTAATTATAATCAATTCCTCCATGGAGACATTCACCAGCAATTGCCTCCAGAAAGTACACAGGGACCTGAGATGGTGGATTCCAGTGGGGTCGAATTAATACTCTGTGAGGAGGGGGATGTACACAGTGAAAGAGGTGATGACTCAGACGATGAGGAGGAGGTGGACATCTTACCTCTGTAGAGCCAGTTTGTGCAAGGAGAGATTGATTGCTTCTTTTTTGGTGGGGGCCCAAACCAACCAGTCATTTCAGCCACAGTCGTGTGGCAGACCCTGTCGCTGAAATGATGGGTTTGTTAAAGTGTGCATGTCCTGTTTATACAACATAAGGGTGGGTGGGAGGGCCCAAGGACAATTCCATCTTGCACATCTTTTTTTTTTTATTTATCTCTGCATCATGTGATGCTTGGGGCTAATGGGCCAGGTGTTTGTGCCTCATACTTGTGCCGTTTAGCTTAGCCATCCAGCTACCTCATTGCACCTCTTTTTCTTCTTCTCTGCATCATGTGCTGTTTGGGGACTATTTTTGAAATCTGCCATCCTGTCTGACACGGCAGTGCCACTCCTAGATGGGCCAGGCGTTTGTGCCGCCCACTTGGGTCGCTTAGCTTAGTCATCCAGCGACCTTGGTGCAAATTTTAGGACTAATAATAATATTGTGAGGTGTTCAGTGTTCAGAATAGACTGCTAATGAGTGAAAATTATGGTTATTGAGGTTAATAATACTATGGGATCAAAATTACCCCCAAATTCTATGATTTAAGCTGTTTTTGAGGTTTTTTTTTTTAAAAAAACACCCGAATCCAAAACACACCCGAATCTGACATAACATTTTCAGGGAGGTTTTGCCAAAACGGGTCCGAATCCAAAACACGGCCGCGGAACCGAATCTAAAACCAAAACACAAAACCCGAAAATTTCCGGTGCACATCTCTACTTTCGTGTTTTGGTCTTGGATCTGGATGATTTTTGGGGGAAAAAAACATAAAAACAGCTAAAATCACAGAATGTGGTGGTAATGTTGCTCCTACGGTATTAATAACCCCAATAACAATCATTTCCACTCATTTTCAGTCTGTTCTAAACACCTCACACCTCACAATATTGTTTTTAAGCCAAAAGTTTGCACCGAGGTTGCTGGATGACTAAGCTAAGCGACACAAGTGGACAGCACAAACACCTGGCCCATCTAGGAGTGGCACTGCAATGTCAGACAGGATGGCAGATTTAAAAAATAGTCCCCAAACAGCACATGATGCAGAGAAGAAAAAGAGGTGCAATGAGGTAGCTGGATGACTAAGCTAAACGGCACAAGTATGAGGCACAAACACCTGGCCCATCTAGGAGTGGCACTGCAGTGGCAGACAGGAGGGCAGATATAAAAAAAAGGCCCCAAACAGCACATCATGCAAAGAAGAAAAAGAATTGCAATGAGATAGTTGTATGACTAAGCCAAGCAACACAAACAATTGGCCCATCTAGGCGTGGCACTGCAGTGGCAGTCAGGAGGGCAGATATAAAAAAAAAGGTCCCCAAACAGCACATCATGCAAAGAAAAAGAATAGCAATGAGGTAGTTGTATGACTAAGCCAGGCGACACAAACAATTTGCCCATCTAGGCGTGGCACTGCAGTGGCAGACAGGAGGGCAGATATAAAAAAAGGCCTCTAACAGCACATGATGCAAAGAAGAAAAAAAGGTGCACCGAGGTTGCTGTATGACTAAGCTAAGTGACACAACCACATGAGGCCTTGACACTGGCTCGGAACCGAACTCGGAAGGCAAAGTCCGGTAGGGTTCGGTTCTCTGAGAACCGAACCCGCTCATCTCTAGTCTTTATATGTCACCATCGGTAGCGCCATTTAAACTTGCACCAACCCTATGGCAGATACAGTTTCTTTGTCTGACTAAGCCCTCCCGTGCTTGTGACTGTGCATCTGGGAATGCAGTTACTTGCACTGACACACCTCTAACACTCCCATAACACGGCCACTGAAAGGACCATTCCTGTGTGTACTACTAGCCACCTCCCAGCCACCACCCAGGAACACCCAGCACTTTTCTGCAACATTTCTGATACCATCTGACCAGATAAGAACAGCACTTTTGTGCGTACACTCTGTGTAACGCAAGTGCCATAGGGGTTTTCAGAAAATTTTGCACATGTGCAAATAATTGTTAGCTCTATTTTCACCATTCTCATTCCCATTCTAAGGTATATCCACAAAACCGCCATATTAAACACATCCCCTTTTGTGGGGAGTTCCAAGTATTGGGAACTGGGTATGCCACTTGGAATGTACTAAGTGGGCAAATCCTGTAGTTGTGTATACGCAAAATAAATAAATAATAAGTGTGAGTCTCAATATTTTCCAGATCTAGAAATAAATATATCTAACATGGTGATGTAACCTGCACAGGGCAATAATCTATATAAACGTTATTTAAAAGTTTATTATTATTATTATTATTATATTAATATGTTTTTATTTAAATGTGCCACTTATATTTTAGCTCTCATATATTCTTCTGTTTGAAAAATGACAGTTAGTAGCTGATTGGTTGGTAGTTTATCTCTCAATTTTATCACTATCCACGGCTTAGTACATCTGCACCAATATTACAGTATAAGAGGCTGATATAGAGGTGACCATTAATGACAATGCTGCAAAGACAATAACCCATATGATTACTGGCATTGTGGAGTGGGGGTGAGTCCTCAATGTCACAATTTAATGCAAATTGCATCATCAATCATCCTCCTGTTCAGCCTGGCCCTGTGAATCTCCGCCCCCCCCCCCCCCCCTTCCCCCAGTTCCGTGTAGCTCTGCCCCCTTTTGGGTCCGCACACTGCACTGACACAGGGGAGAAAAGAGGAGGCTTCATGCTGCCGGCGCCGCTGCCTGTCATAAAGTGTGACAGGCACAGCAGCAGCCGGCAGCAGCAGCAGGGGGACATCAGCTCCAGGGACGTGCAGTCAGGGGAGGCAGTGCCTCCCCTGTCATAATAATTAAAATAATAAAAAGAGGATACTTATAGCACAGATTCTGTGATAAATATCTTTTATTATTGTGATCATTTCCCCCCTGTGTAGGTGGCTGCATGTGAGGGTGGGAGGCAGCGGGAGAGGTGCCTCCCGCTGCTAACACTAAAAGTCCGGGCAGTGGGAGGCGGGTAGGGGGCGGGGCGCAGCAATGGGCTGTGAAAGCCCATTGAAAATGAATGGTGAAGCGGCACCACTACAGGTGCCTCAATGACAGGGGCGTGCATTCAGCCCCGATGAAAGCACGCCCCTGTCAGTCCCCCAGACAGGCCCGGATTGCCTATTGGCCAAACTGGGGAATATTCCGGTGGTCAGATTGGGGTGTGGGGCCGCCTGTCATAAGCGGCACTGCCCCCCTCCACGTCACCTGCTAACTGTTGAATTCAATTTAACTGAGACTGGGTGCTGCGCTGAGGCTAGCGGCCGCTGTCAGGAGAGCCGGCCACCCCCCCCCCTCCTCGTCACATGGCTGCAATGTGCGTGCAGCGGCCTCTATCTAGAGCCGGCCACCCCCCCCCCCCCCTTCCCCTCATCTGCGTGCCTGCAATGTGAGCGCTGCGGCCAGCGGCCGCTTTCTAGAGAGCCGGCCATCCCCCCCCCCCTTCCCGTCATCTGCGTGCCTGCAACGTGAGCGCTGCGGCCAGTGGCCGCTGTCAGGAAAGCCGGGCCGAACCCATCCGGCTGACCAGAAGAGGAGGTCCGCACACCTAAAGGCCACTGTCGTCATCGGCGCGAACCTTGCGGTAAGAGAAGGTCCGATCGCAGTGGGTTGTGAGGTTTACTATTAAGTCTGGGGGAATGAGGTGCATTATGTATGGGGGAATGAGGTGCATTATGTATGGGGGAATGAGGTGCATTAAGGATGGGGGAATGAGGTGCATTAAGGATGGGGGAATGAGGTGCATTATGTATGGGGGAATGAGGTGTATTATGTATGGGGGAATGAGGTGCATTATGTATGGGGGAATGAGGTGTATTTTGTATGGGGGAATGAGGTGTAATGTGTCTGTGGGTATGAAGTGTAATGTGTTGGTATGAGGTATAATATAATATTTGGAGGTGTTTGGTGTAATATTATTTCTCGGGGAATGAGGTGTTAGGTTTAATATAATGTCTGGGGGTTTTGAGGTGTAATATAATATTTGGAGGTATGAGGTGTTAGGTGTAATATTATGTTTGGGGGTGTGAGGTGTAATATTATGTCTGGGGGTGTGAGGTGTACTATTATGTCCGGGGGTGTGAGGTGTAATATTATGTTTGGGGGTATGAGGTGTAATATTATGTCTGGGGTGTGAGGTGTACTATTATGTCCGGGGATGTGAGGTGTACTATTATGTCTGGGGTTGTGAGGTGTACTATTATGTCCGGAGGTGTGAGGTGTACTGTTATGTCTGGGGGTGTCAGGTGTAATGTTATGTTTGGGGGTGTCAGGTGTAATATTATGCTTGGGGGTGTGAGGTGTAATATTATGTCTGGGGGTGTGAGGTGTACTATTATGTCCGGGGGTGTGAGGTGTAATATTATGTTTGGGGGTATGAGCTGTAATATCATGTCTGGGGTGTGAGGTCAGGTGTACTATTATGTCCAGGGGTGTGAGGTGTACTATTATGTCCGGGGTTGTGAGGTGTAATATTATGTCCAGGGGTGTGAGGTGTACTGTTATGTCCGGGGGGGTGAGGTGTAATATTATGTTTGGGGGTGTAAGGTGTAATATTATGTTTGGGGTGTGAGGTGTACTATTATGTCTGGGGGTGTGAGGTGTAATATTATGTCTGGGGGTGTGAGGTGTACTATTATGTCTGGGGGTGTGAGGTGTACTATTATGTCTGGGGGTGTCATGTGTACTGTTATGTCTGGGGGTGTGAGGTGTACTATCATGTCCGGGGGTGTAAGGTGTATTATGTATGGAGGTATGAGATGTAATATGTCTGTGGGTATTAGTTGTAATATAATATTTGGAGGTGTTAGGTGTAATATTATTTCTGAGGGTATGAGGTGTCAGGTTTAATATTATATCTGGGGGTTTTGAGGTGTAATACAGTATGTCTGTGGCTATGAGATGTAATATGTCTGTGGGTATGAGGCGTAATGTAATTTCTCTGACGTCCTAGTGGATGCTGGGGACTCCGTAAGGACCATGGGGAATAGACGGCTCCGCAGGAGACTGGGCACATCTAAAGAAAGATTTAGGTCTATCTGGTGTGCACTGGCTCCTCCCCCTATGACCCTCCTCCAAGCCTCAGTTAGATTTCTGTGCCCGGCCGAGCTGGATGCACACTAGGGGCTCTCCTGAGCTCTTAGAAAGAAAGTATAGTTTAGGTTTTTTATTTTACAGTGAGACCTGCTGGCAACAGGCTCACTGCAGCGAGGGACTAAGGGGAGAAGAAGCGAACCTACCTAAGTGGTGGTAGCTTGGGCTTCTTAGGCTACTGGACACCATTAGCTCCAGAGGGATCGCACACAGGACCCGACCTCGTCGTCCGTTCCCGGAGCCGCGCCGCCGTCCCCCTTACAGAGCCAGAAGCAAGAAGGTCCGGAAAATCGGCGGCTGAAGACTTCTGTCTTCTCCAAGGTAGCGCACAGCACTGCAGCTGTGCGCCATTGCTCCTCATGCACACCACACACTTCGGTCACTGATGGGTGCAGGGCGCTGGGGGGGGGGGCGCCCTGAGCAGCAATATTAACACCTTGGCTGGCAAAACTGACACCATATATAGCCCCAGAGGCTATATAGGTGTAAATTACCCCTGCCAGAATAACACAAAAAGCGTGAGAAAGCCCGCCGAAAAAGGGGCGGAGCCATCTCCCTCAGCACACTGGCGCCATTTTCCCTCACAGCTCCGCTGGAAGGATCGCTCCCTGGCTCTCCCCTGCAGTCCTGCACTACAGAAAGGGTAAAAAAAGAGAGGGGGGGGCACAAATTTAGGCGCAGTATAATATATATATGCAGCTATAAGGGAAAACACTCTTTATAGGTGATATCCCTGTGGTATATAGCGCTCTGGTGTGTGCTGGCATACTCTCCCTCTGTCTCCCCAAAGGGCTTTGTGGGGTCCTGTCCTCTGTCAGAGCATTCCCTGTGTGTGTGCTGTGTGTCGGTACCGCTGTGTCGACATGTATGATGAGGAAAATGATGTGGAGGCAGAGCAAATGCCTGTAAATGTGTTGTCACCCCCTGAGGGGTCGACACCTGTGTGGATGGACTTATGGAAGGAATTACGTGACAGTGTCAGCTCCTTACATAAAAGGTTTGACGACATAGGACAGCCGGCTACTCAGCTTGTGACTGTTCCAGCGTCTCAGATGTCATCAGGGGCTTTAAAACGCCCGCTACCTCATATGGCAGACACAGATGTCGACACGGATACCGACTCCAGTGTCGACGACGATGAGACTAGTGTACCCTCCAATAGGTCCACCCGTTACATGATTGAGGCAATGAAAAATGTATTACACATTTCTGATAGTACCCCAGGTACCACAAAAAGGGTATTATGTTCGGTGAGAAAAAACTACCAGTAGTTTTTCCTGCATCTGAGGAATTAAATGAGGTGTGTGAGGAAGCCTGGACTTCCCCCGATAAGAAATTGATAATTTCTAAGCGGTTATTGGCAGCGTACCCTTTCCCGCCAGAGGATAGGTCACGTTGGGAAACGTCCCCTAGGGTAGATAAAGCGCTTACACGTTTATCAAAACAGGTGGCACTACCGTCTCCGGATACGGCCGCCCTAAAGGATCCTGCTGATAGAAAGCAGGAGGCTACCCTAAAAGCTATATATACACACACGGGCATTATATTGCGACCAGCGATTGCATCAGCATGGATGTGCAGTGCTGCTGCTGCGTGGTCAGATTCCCTGTCGGATAATATTGATACCCTGGATAGGGACACTATTTTGCTGACAGTAGAGCATATAAAGGACGCTGTCTTATACATGCGTGATGCACAGAGGGATATTTGCCGGCTGGCATCAAAAATAAGCGCAATGTCCATTGCCGCCAGAAGGGGGTTATGGACTCGGCAGTGGTCAGGTGATGCCGATTCAAAAAGGCACATGGAAGTTTTGCCTTATAAGGGGGTGGAACTGTTTGGGGATGGTCTTTCAGACCTCGTTTCCACAGCTACGGCTGGGAAATCGACATTTTTGCCATAGGCTACCCCACAGCAAAAGAAGGCACCGTATTATCAAGTACAGTCCTTTCGGCCCCATAAACACAAGAGGGCTCGAGGCGCATCCTTTCTGCCAAGAGGCAAAGGTAGAGGGAAAAAGCTGCAGCATACAGCCAGTTCCCAAGAGCAAAAGTCCTCCCCCGCGTCCGGTAAGTCCACAGCATGACGCTGGGGCTTCACAGGCGGATCCGGATACGGTGGGGGCCCATCTCAGAAATTTCAGCACACAGTGGGCTCCCTCACAGGTGGATCCCTGGGCCCTTCAAGTAGTATCTCAGGGGTACAGGCTGGAATTCGAGACGCCACCCCCACCCCCGCCGTTTTCTAAAATCTGCCTTACCAGCAACTCCCACTGCCAGGGAGGCAGTGTTGGTGGCTATCCAAAAACTGTATTCACAGCAAGTGATTGTCAAGGTACCCCTCCTTCAGCAAGGGAAGGGTTACTATTCCACAATGTTTGTGGTACCGAAACCGGACGGTTCGGTGAGACCCATCTTAAATTTAAAATCCTTGAACACTTATATCAAAAGGTTCAAGTTCAAGATGGAATCGCTCAGGGCGGTTATTGCGAGCCTGGACGAGGGGGATTACATGGTCTCCCTGGACATCAAGGATGCGTACCTGCATGTCCCCATTTACCCTCCTCACCAGGAGTACCTCAGATTTGTGGTACAGGACTGTCACTATCAGTTCCAGACGCTGCCGTTTGGGTTATCCACGGCACCGAGGGTCTCTACCAAGGTAATGGCCGAAATGATGATACTCCTTCGCAAGAAGGGAGTTTTAATTATCCCGTACTTGGACGATCTCCTGATAAAGGCGAGGTCCAAGGAACAGTTGGTAGTGGGGGTAGCACTTTCTCGGGAAGTGCTACAACAGCACGGCTGGATTCTCAATATTCCAAAGTCACAGCTGGTCCCAACGACACGTCTTCTGTTCCTGGGAATGATTCTGGACACAGACCAGAAAAAAGTGTTTCTTCCAGTGGAAAAAGCCGAGGAGTTGTCATCTCTAGTCAGAGACCTCCTAAAACCGGGACAGGTGTCGGTACATCAATGCACGCGAGTCCTGGGAAAAATGGTAGCTTCGTACGAAGCGATTCCATTCGGAAGGTTCCACGCAAGGACTTTCCAGTGGGACCTGTTGGACAAATGGTCCGGGTCCCATCTCCAGATGCAACAGCGGATAACCCTGTCGGCAAGGACCAGGGTGTCGCTGCTGTGGTGGCTGCAGAGGGCTCATTTACTAGAGGGCCGCAGATTCGGAATACAGGACTGGGTCCTGGTGACCACGGATGCCAGCCTTCGGGGCTGGGGCGCAGTCACACAGGGAAGAAATTTCCAAGGACTGTGGTCAAATCAGGAGATTTCGCTTCACATAAATATTCTAGAGCTAAGGGCCATTTACAATGCCCTAAGCCAAGCAAGGCCCCTGCTTCAGAACCAGCCGGTACTGATCCAATCAGACAACATCACGGCGGTCGCCCATGTAAACAGACAGGGCGGCACAAGAAGCAGGAGGGCAATGGCAGAAGCCACAAGGATTCTCTGATGGGCGGAAAATCATGTGTTAGCACTGACAGCAGTGTTCATTCCGGGAGTGGACAACTGGGAAGCAGACTTCCTCAGCAGGCACGACCTCCACCCGGGAGAATGGGGACTTCATCCAGAAGTCTTCCAAATGCTGGTAAACCGGTGGGAAAGACCACAGGTGGACATGATGGCGTCCCGCCTCAACAAAAAGCTAAAAAGATATTGCGCCAGGTCAAGGGACCCTCAGGCGATCGCTGTGGACGCTCTAGTAACACCGTGGGTGTACCAGTCGGTTTATGTGTTTCCTCCTCTGCCTCTCATTCCCAAGGTACTGAGAAAAGGGCATTCCGGAGGAAGTCATCCCTACCCTGATCAAAGCCAGGAAGGATGTCACTGCAAAACATTATCACCGCATTTGGCGGAAATATGTTTCTTGGTGTGAGGCCAGGAAGGCCCCAATGGAGGAATTTCAACTGGGTCGATTCCTGCAGTTCCAGCAAGCAGGGGTGACGTTGGGCCTCAAATTGGGGTCCATTAAGGTCCAGATTTCGGCCCTGTCGATTTTCTTCCAGAAAGAACTGGCTTCACTGCCTGAAGTTCAGACTTTTGTCAAAGGAGTTCTGCGTATTCAGCCTCCTTTTGTGCCCCCAGTGGCACCTTGGGATCTCAATGTGGTTTTGGAGTTCCTGAAATCACATTGGTTTGAACCACTTAAGACTGTGGATTTGAAATATCTCACGTGGAAAGTGGTCATGCTGTTGGCTCTGGCTTCGGCCAGGCGTGTGTCAGAATTGGCGGCTTTGTCCTATAAAAGCCCTTATCTGATTTTCCATATGTATAGGGCAGAGTTGAGGACTCGTCCTCAGTTTCTCCCGAAGGTGGTATCAGCGTTTTCACTTGAACCAGCCTATTGTGGTGCCTGCGGCTACTAGGAACTTGGAGGATTCCAAGTTACTGGACGTAGTCAGGGCCCTGAAAATTTATGTTTCCAGGACGGCTGGAGTCAGGAAAACTGACTCGCTGTTTATCCTGTATGCACCCAACAAACTGGGTGCTCCTGCTTCTAAGCAGACTATCGCGCGCTGGATTTGTAGCACTATTCAGCTGGCGCATTCTGCGGTGGGACTACCGCAGCCTAAATCTGTAAAAGCCCATTCCACAAGGAAGGTGGGCTCATCTTGGGCGGCTGCCCGAGGGGTCTCGGCTTTACAACTTTGCCGAGCTGCTACTTGGTCAGGGGCAAACACGTTTGCAAAATTCTACAAATTTGATACCCTGGCTGAGGAGGACCTGGAGTTCTCTCATTCGGTGTTGCAGAGTCGTCCGCACTCTCCCGCCCGTTTGGGAGCTTTGGTATAATCCCCATGGTCCTTACAGAGTCCCCAGCATCCACTAGGACGTCAGAGAAAATAAGAATTTACTCACCGGTAATTCTATTTCTCGTAGTCCGTAGTGGATGCTGGGCGCCCATCCCAAGTGCGGATTGTCTGCAATACTTGTAAATAGTTATTGTTACACAAATCGGGTTGTTATTGCGAGCCATCTGTTCAGAGGCTCCGTTGTTATCATACTGTTAACCGGGGTTCCTATCACGAGTTATACGGTGTGATTGGTGTGGCTGGTATGAGTCTTACCCGGGATTAAAAATCCTTCCTTATTTTGTCAGCTCTTCCGGGCACAGTGTCCTAACTGAGGCTTGGAGGAGGGTCATAGGGGGAGGAGCCAGTGCACACCAGATAGACCTAAATCTTTCTTTAGATGTGCCCAGTCTCCTGCGGAGCCGTCTATTCCCCATGGTCCTTACGGAGTCCCCAGCATCCACTACGGACTACGAGAAATAGAATTACCGGTGAGTAAATTCTTATTATTTGTAGGTATGAGTTGTTAGGTGTAATTTTATGTCTGGGGGCGTGAGGTGTAATATTATGTCTGGGGGCGTGAGGTGTAATATTATGTCTGGGGGTGTGAGGTGTAATATGTCTAGGGTTAATATAATTTTTAAGTATTAATCCCACCTACTTTGGTATTGGCTCTGCCTACAGTTGGTTTGGTGCCACCCACATGAGGCCACTTTTAGAAATTTTTCCGGGACACTTTTGTTTCCCAATCCGCCCCTGCCCCCAGATGTGATTGGCCCAGCAGATCCAGTGCCGGATCCGCTGTCCAATGACCCACAGGCGACGCTGGAGGCGGAAGTTGCGGCGCCTGTGTGCCTGAGTGCGGTGGGCGAGTAGGAATCCCCCCCGCCCCCTCGTTCCTCCTCCGGCACCGGCTCCGTCCTCCCAGCCAGCAGCAGCACTCTCCCCCGTCTGTGCTCCTCAGGCCTCCCGCTCCCAGCCATCTCTCTCTCTCTCCCCCTCCTGTGGATTACTTCGTTTGTAAGTATAATTTTCACTTTTACAGGTACCCCTATTGGATTCTACATGGACAAGTGGACGTGATCGGCGTGGGATGTAGGTAAGTAATCTCTCTCTCATTTTTACAGGTACCCCTATTGGATTCTACATGGACAAGTGTACGCGATCGGCGTGGTATGTAGGTAAGTATGTGTGAGTGTGTAAGTGTGTTTTAATAAATTTTTACTTTCAAGGTGTGTGTGTTGTTTTTATTTTGGTATTTGTGTTGTTGTAAAACTACAGGTACCAGCGGGCCCGTTATTTCCCCGCATGCTGGTACTTGAGGTTCTCCAAGTACCAGCAAGCGGGGTAGGTTTGCTTGGCCTTGTAGTTCCACAACAAAAACAATATTCTTTTTTTTACACACCTATGGCTATCAGCCCGGCACCAACCGCCCAGGGGTGCTGGGGACAGCCTCGGGCTTCATCCCTGGCCCTTGGGTGCCTGGAGGGGGGAGGACCCCTTGATTTAAGGGGTCTCCACTGCTCCAGGGAACCCCGGCCAGGTGTGACTAGTTGGGGGTGTAATGCCACGGCTGCAGGGACCTACATAAATGTGTCCCCCGGCTGTGGCATTATGTCCCTGGCTAGTGGAGTTCGGTGCTGGTTTTAAAAATACGAGGGACCCCTACATCTTTTGGCCCCCATATTTTTGGAACCAGGACCAGACTAAGAGCCTGGTGCTGGTTGTCTAAATACGGGGAACCCCTGTCCAATTCCCCCCCCCAGTATTTAAACAACCAGGACCGGTTCAAAGAGCCCGAGGCTGGTTATACTTAGGAGGGGGGACCTCACGCATTTTTTTTTTACATTTTTTAACCCATTCAGACCCTTCTCCATTAAGTTAATGGAAGCCCTGGACAACAAAATTGCATTTATGTCCTCCTCTCACTCCCTTCCTAGTCCCAAACTCTAATTTTTATTTATTTTTTCTATACAAATGTACAATATATCACAAGTATGATGAGCAGGCAGGCAGCGGGCATTGGCGGCATCGTACTGAGATGCAAATTAGTGGTGGAGGGCTGGGTCAGTTGGTGGGTGAGTTTTTAATCCATTGGCGGTGGCAGCATGCATCGGCTCAGAGGCAGTAGCGGGCATTGGCTCGGCAGCGGTAGGGGTCATTGGCAGGATTCGGAAGACATTATGGCTGTAGTGCCTCTCCAGCCACTGACCTCACCGCACGACACTGATCAGCTCAGTATAGGGATGCAGCGCAGGGAGAGCGCCTCTCCAGCCCCTGGCGCCTCCCTGCACTGCATCCCTTTGCTGAGTGGCTTGGGTCAACCTGCCTCTCAGATACTGGCACCACGCGGAAGCGATGCCTGGCACGTGCTGTCCCTTCAGCACACGCTGTTCCTTTGTGAAATATGGGAGGGCGCACATTTATAGTTTGCAGGGGGGCGCCGAACACCCTAGCACCGGCCCTGTAAGCAGGCACCCTTCTCATTCACTGATCTGACTGATTATCAAAGTCTCTCTCTCTCTCTCTGGACCCTGCTTAGCTGCGGGAGGTGTAACTTATTGAGGGTGCTGGCTGGAGTGTTAGTTAAGATAAGCTGAAGGCTGCATAAGCCTGAAGCCCTATAAGAGCCCAATTTTTTGTGATTGGTTGTTGGTGACTAAGCAGTTGCTAGGCAGATCAGTGTGTTCTTGGGTATTTTCCTATAGGATTATAGGGCTGTCCATCAAGGGTGTAGGGGGTTGGTCTTGGAATAATATATAAGCCATGGTCATGTGACTCAGACTTCCTCTTGCCATTTTGGAATGCTCTTGGAAGGCTGAGTATGGATTGCATTATACTGTTATAGCTGGTTGTGTCCTTTAGCACTGTTTTGCCCCTTCCCCTCCCTACTAGTTTTTTATTTTATTATTCCATCGTTTGTGCTTGTTGTTCCTTTCTCCCCCCCCTCGCTTCTCTGCTGCATCCATATGAGTCCTCTCCCCCTCCCCCGTGGCTTGCCTGCGGCGCAGGCTTCCGGCGCTCTCAGCCCCGGAGCATGGCCACCCCTGTCTCCAGCCCGGCGCTGGATAAAGCGTGGCGGGGTCGGACCGCTGCGGCCAGTGCTTCTCCCCCTGCTGATCGCCCGGCGGGCTACGCTGTGCCCCTGCCGCAGCGGTCGCGGGTAAGTGCGGCCGCGGTCATAGGGGGTCATCCCCGGCGGCCGTTGGGCTGCAGGCGGCTCTCTCCCCCGGCATACTTTTCCGGCTCGTCCCCTACCTCCTCCCCTTTTGCGGCCCCGGATTAAGGCTCCGGTGCCCACGTGGTGCCCGTCGGCCCGGGGCTGGCTGCTGGCAAAGGGGGGTGCGCATCGTGTCCTGGTGGGCAGGGCGTAGCGGGGGCGGCGGCTATTCAGCGTCCACACGGCTTCTGCTGCGCTGGCTGCAGCTGGGGTGTTCCCTCCGTCAGGGGGTCCGGCTGTTGGGTCCCTCACTGGGTGCGGGTGGGGGATCGCGGCCAGGGCGCCCTGTGTTTTGGTGCAGGTTTCCACTGGTGGGCTCCGTTTTGTGGGTGCATTGGGGTGGCCCCTCCCCTTTAGTGGGGGCCTCCGGCCACGGTACCCGCGGTGGGGTCTCACCTGTGTGGCTCCCTTTCTCACGCTTGGTTGTCCCGCCTGCACCCCCCCCCATTTCCCGTCTTGCATGTGTCCCCGCATTGCGGGCTGGTACGGTGCGGAGGGGGCGGCGCTGTCGTCTTCGACTGCATCGTTCCACCTGCCTGGCCCTCCGTCTTGTTTTTCGGCGTCGGCTGGGTTTTCCTGGGTTTTTCCGCAGCTCGTACCTGGCCCGTTGCGTGGCGGTCACCACATTTGGTTTCGGGAATATGGGCTGGGTACCTCCTTTTGGCTAACTTGTACATCGGGTCGTGTTTTTCCCCTCTCCCCTGCGCCCCTATTACCGGCAAGTTTCCGGGCCTCGATTAGGGGCCAGTTTTATGCTGACAAGTGGGTGCCCCTGGGGTTTTCTGACTCATGTGCCTCTTTTGAGAAATTGGGAGGCATTTCGGTTAACAGCTATCCTCTGTAGTTAGGTTTTTGTTCAGGATCCGAGGTGTTCCCATTGCCCCGGTACGCCGCTTGGGCCCTACCGGTTGCCAGAGTTTTCAGGGGTTGGCGCTGGGCACAATTGCTGGTTGCTGTCGCCTCTTCGCTGACAAGGTACCGTCACTTTTGGGTTTTAGTAACGACTGCTTGGGGTAAAGCGACGTTCGGCTTAAGCGGGTGCACTCGTTGTTAGCTCCTCCCCTTTTGCGATCAGGTTTATCCCCATGGGTGGCATAGTTTGCAGGACACATATGGGCCGCTGCGGGGGCGGTCAGGTAGCGTCCCGCAGTTTCCCTTCCCGCGAGATCAGAGATGTTTTGGTGGATTTGGTCTTCATTCCTATAGTCTTTTTACGGGGAGGTTTTTTGGGCCTCCTCCTCCTTGTTGCCTCCGATCCCCACAGGTTTTGCGAACTATTGTCTGCTGGCGGCGCAGTTTTCCCATCACGCTCCCGGGGTCGGAATGGGTTTGTGGATGCTTTGTCTCATTTTCGTTTTAGAAGTGCCGTGAGTGGGTTCCGGGGGTGGGGGACATAGGTTTTTCTCATGCCCGTCTTCTGTCGGGCGGAATGTACGGGTGGCTACTCGGACTAGGTATGCGTTGGCTCCTTCCTCGTTTGGGGTGTCTGCTGCGTCCTGGTGTTTTTCAGTAGGTTGGATACAGCGGGTGTGTCCCTGGTAGGCGGTTTGATGTTTTTTGTTTTTTTATGTTCGAGCGTTATCGGGAGGTAGGTCCAAGGCAGCCATGTATCCTGCCCTTGCAGGCTTTTCCTTCCGTTCTAGGCTGTGCGGGCTGGTGGACCACGCCTGGTCTTTCGCTCCTTGCGGGGGTGCTTAAGTGTTGGGGTAAGGGTGCGCCCCGCGCCTGCGGATAGCCGTAGGCCTGCTACATGGCAAGTTTTGGCGGAGTTGCTGGGTGTGCTGCCTCCTGTCAACGAGTCGGTGTTGGAGGTGGCCCCTGCTTAGATTAGCCTTTGCTTTGGCTTTCTTCTGGGTTTTGCGGGTAAGCGAGTGGTGGTGAGCAGCAGGCATTACGGGATGCCGGGACCTTTCTCTGTAACGCGGGTTGCAGGGTGGTCGGTTGCTCTGCAGGATGGTGTGATCCAAATCGGATCAAGCAGCTGGGGGTCGCTGGGTGTCCTTGGAGGCCCAGGAGGTGGTGGGTGTCTGCCCGCTGCGCCTGGCGCATGAGTATAGATGGGCCTCCGGGGGGGGCGACCAGTTGCTGATACAGACGCTCGCTGGTCCTCTCACTAAGGTACAGTGTTGCTGCTGTGTTTGGGTTCGGTACCCATTCCTTGCGGAATGGGGCTGCTGGCCATGCGGCAGCCACAGGGTCCGCCACGGCGGCTGTTCAGGTGCTGGCACGTTGGTGGTATACTTCTTGGGTCCTATTCCTTACAGATGGGGGAGGCTGCCATGCGGCAGCCACAGGGGCCTCCGCAGCAGCTATTCAGGGGCTGGGCCGTTGGGGGTATACTTCTTAGGTCCTATTCCTTGCGGGTTGGGGTGGCTACCATGCGGCAGCCACAGGGTCCTCCTTGGCTGCTGTTCAGGAGCTGGCCCGTTGGCGGTATACTTCTTAGGTCCTATTCCTGGCGGATGGGGGGGGCTGCCATGCGACAGCCACAGGGGCCTCCACAGCAGCTATTCAGGGGCTGGGCCATTGGAGATGTACATCTTAGGGCCTATTCTTTGCGGAATGGGGTGGCTACCTTGCGGCAGCCACGGGGTCCTCCTCGGCAGCTGTTAAGGAGCAGGGCTGTTGGGGGTATGCTTCTTATAGGTCCTATATCCGGCGGACTGGGGAGGCTGAATATGCGGCAGCCACAGGGTCCTCCACGGCAGCGGTTCAGGAGCAGGGTCGCTGGGGGTATGCTTGTGGCAGGTCCTGTCCTGGCGGATTGGGGAGGCTACCATGCGGCAGCCACTGGGTCCCCCTCGGCAGCGGTTCCAGTGTTGGGCCGTTGGAGGTATACTTTTTAGGTCCTGTTCCTTGCAGATGGGGGAGTCTGCCATGCGGCAACCACAGGGTCCTCCACGGCGGTTTGTTCAGGTGCTGGGGCGTTGGAGGTTTACTCCTTATAGGTCCTATTCCTTGTGGATTGGGGTGGCTGCTGTGCGGCAGTCACAGGGTCCCCCACGGCAGCGGTCCAGGAGCTGGGGCGTTGGGGGTGTACTTCTTAGGTCCTATTCCTTGCGGATGGGGGTGGCTACCATGCGGCAGCCACAGGGTCCTCCACGGCAGCTATTCAGGAGGTGGTCCGCTGGAGGTATATTTGTTTTTTAGGTCCATTCCTTGTGGGTGGGGGTGGCTGCCGTGCGGCAGACATAGGGTCCCCCTCGGCAGCTATTCAAGGGGTGGTTCGTTGGAGATATACTTCTTAGGTCCTATTCCATACGGATGGGGGTGGCTACCATGCGGAAGCCACAGGTTCCTCCACGGCAGCTATTCAGGAGGTGGGCCGTTGGAGGTATACTTTTTGGGTCCTATTCCTTGCGGATGGGGGTGGCTACCGTGCGGCAGCCACAGGGTCCTCCACGGCAGCTATTCAGGAGGTGCTCCGTGGAGGGATGCTTACTATAAGCCTTCTGCATATGGATGATGTTTAGTTGCGCCTGTTGCGCTAACCCAAAAACTTGTTTACCCGTCGGTTTTTGAACGGGTAGCGTTCAGGAATCGAGGGTGTGAAGTGAATTTTTACATTTTCCTCCGAGGGGGCCTAATTACAATTGGCTCATCAAAGGTCCACGGGAGGTTTTTTGAGTTTTCTCCTTCACTTGGGTTAATTCTGTTATCTGTCACTTGGTTTTCCTATGTGATGTATGTCAGTGTGATGATTTTAGGGTGTTTTTCTTTTGCAGCCGTCGATGGTTTGAACAGGAATGGCTGGTTTGGCCACTCTTACATTTTTGGGCGGCAGGGCATTACTTGGCGCATAGGACAGCTGATGTTTTGGGTTATGGCTTTTAGGTGGTCAGGCATCCTCTGCTTGTACTGCGTCAGCCGCAGTTTCGACAAGTGGGGAAGGCGTTCGTCTTCTCCGGCTGGAGTTTTGCAGGTTTTGTCTAGAGATGAGCGGGTTCGGTTTCTCTGAAACCGAACCCGCACGAACTTCATGTTTTTTTCACGGGTCCGAGCAGACTCGGATCCTCCCGCCTTGCTCGGTTAACCCGAGCGCGCCCGAACGTCATCATGACGCTGTCGGATTCTCGCGAGACTCGGATTCTATATAAGGAGCCGCGCGTCGCCGCCATTTTCACACGTGCATTGAGATTGATAGGGAGAGGACGTGGCTGGCGTCCTCTCCATTAGAAATTAGATTAGAAGAGAGAGAGAGATTGTGCAGAGTCAGACAGAGTTTACCACAGTGACCAGTGCAGTTGTTGTTAGTTAACTTTTATTTATTTTAATATAATATATCCGTTCTCTGCTATATCCGTTCTCTGCCTGAAAAAAAACGATACACAGCAGCAGCCAGTCACACAGTGTGACTCAGTCTGTGTGCACTCAGCTCAGCCCAGTGTGCTGCACATCAATGTATAAAAGGCAAAGCTTATAATAATTGTGGGGGAGACTGGGGAGCACTGCAGGTTGTTATAGCAGGAGCCCCCAGGAGTACATAATATTATATTAATTTAAAATTAAACAGTGCACACTTTTGCTGCAGGAGTGCCACTGCCAGTGTGACTAGTGGTGACCAGTGCCTGACCACCAGTATAGTAGTATATTGTTGTATGTATTGTATACTATCTCTTTATCAACCAGTCTATATTAGCAGCAGACACAGTACAGTGCGGTAGTTCACGGCTGTGGCTACCTCTGTGTCGGCAGTCGGAACTCGGCAGGCAGTCCGTCCATCCATAATTGTATTACAATATATACCACCTAACCGTGGTATTTTTTTTTCTTTCTTTATACCGTCGTCATAGTGTCATACTAGTTGTTACGAGTATACTACTATCTCTTTATCAACCAGTGTACAGTGCGGTAGTTCACGGCTGTGGCTACCTCTGTGTCGGCAGTCGGCAGGCAGTCCGTCCATCCATAATTGTATTATTATTATAATATATACCACCTAACCGTGGTTTTTTTTTCATTCTTTATACCGTCGTCATAGTGTCATACTAGTTGTTACGAGTATACTACTATCTCTTTATCAACCAGTGTACAGTGCGGTAGTTCACGGCTGTGGCTACCTCTGTGTCGGAACTCGGCAGGCAGTCCGTCCATCCATAATTGTATTATTATTATAATATATACCACCTAACCGTGTTTTTTTTTTCATTCTTTATACCGTCGTCATAGTGTCATACTAGTTGTTACGAGTATACTACTATCTCTTTATCAACCAGTGTACAGTGCGGTAGTTCACGGCTGTGGCTACCTCTGTGTCGGCAGTCGGCAGGCAGTCCGTCCATCCATAATTGTATTATTATTATAATATATACCACCTAACCGTGGTTTTTTTTTCATTCTTTATACCGTCGTCATAGTGTCATACTAGTTGTTACGAGTATACTACTATCTCTTTATCAACCAGTGTACAGTGCGGTAGTTCACGGCTGTGGCTACCTCTGTGTCGGCAGTCGGCAGGCAGTCCGTCCATCCATAATTGTATTATTATTATAATATATACCACCTAACCGTGGTTTTTTTTTCATTCTTTATACCGTCGTCATAGTGTCATACTAGTTGTTACGAGTATACTACTATCTCTTTATCAACCAGTGTACAGTGCGGTAGTTCACGGCTGTGGCTACCTCTGTGTCGGCAGTCGGCAGGCAGTCCGTCCATCCATAATTGTATTATTATTATAATATATACCACCTAACCGTGGTTTTTTTTTCATTCTTTATACCGTCGTCATAGTGTCATACTAGTTGTTACGAGTATACTACTATCTCTTTATCAACCAGTGTACAGTGCGGTAGTTCACGGCTGTGGCTACCTCTGTGTCGGAACTCGGCAGGCAGTCCGTCCATCCATAATTGTATTATATACCACCTAACCGTGGTTTTTTTATACCACCTAACCGTGGCAGTCCGTCCATAATTGTATACTAGTATCCAATCCATCCATCTCCATTGTTTACCTGAGGTGCCTTTTAGTTCTGCCTATAAAATATGGAGAACAAAAAAGTTGAGGTTCCAAAATTAGGGAAAGATCAAGATCCACTTCCACCTCGTGCTGAAGCTGCTGCCACTAGTCATGGCCGAGACGATGAAATGCCAGCAACGTCGTCTGCCAAGGCCGATGCCCAATGTCATAGTACAGAGCATGTCAAATCCAAAACACCAAATATCAGAAAAAAAAGGACTCCAAAACCTAAAATAAAATTGTCGGAGGAGAAGCGTAAACTTGCCAATATGCCATTTACCACACGGAGTGGCAAGGAACGGCTGAGGCCCTGGCCTATGTTCATGGCTAGTGGTTCAGCTTCACATGAGGATGGAAGCACTCAGCCTCTCGCTAGAAAAATGAAAAGACTCAAGCTTGCAAAAGCAGCACAGCAAAGAACTGTGCATTCTTCGAAATCCCAAATCCGAATTCCGAGCCCACCCGCTGGCGGTGATGCAGGGCAGTCTGGAGCGACTGCTGATGCTGACATCTGGTCCGGACTGAAGGACCTGACAACCATTACGGACATGTCGTCTACTGTCACTGCATATGATTCTCTCACCATTGATAGAATGGTGGAGGATTATATGAGTGACCGCATCCAAGTAGGCACGTCACACAGTCCGTACTTATACTGGCAGGAAAAAGAGGCAATTTGGAGGCCCTGGCACAAACTGGCTTTATTCTACCTAAGTTGCCCTCCCACAAGTGTGTACTCCGAAAGAGTGTTTAGTGCCGCCGCTCACCTTGTCAGCAATCGGCGTACGAGGTTACATCCAGAAAATGTGGAGAAGATGATGTTCATTAAAATGAATTATAATCAATTCCTCCGCGGAGACATTGACCAGCAGCAATTGCCTCCACAAAGTACACAGGGAGCTGACATGGTGGATTCCAGTGGGGACGAATTGATAATCTGTGAGGAGGGGGATGTACACGGTGATATATCGGAGGATGATGATGAGGTGGACATCTTGCCTCTGTAGAGCCAGTTTGTGCAAGGAGAGATTAATTGCTTCTTTTTTGGTGGGGGTCCAAACCAACCCGTCATTTCAGTCACAGTCGTGTGGCAGACCCTGTCACTGAAATGATGGGTTGGTTAAAGTGTGCATGTCCTGTTTTGTTTATACAACATAAGGGTGGGTGGGAAGGGCCCAAGGACAATTCCATCTTGCACCTCTTTTTTCTTTTATTTTTCTTTGCGTCATGTGCTGTTTGGGGAGGGTTTTTTGGAAGGGACATCCTGCGTGACACTGCAGTGCCACTCCTAGATGGGCCCGGTGTTTGTGTCGGCCACTAGGGTCGCTTATCTTTCTCACACAGTCAGCTACCTCATTGCGCCTCTTTTTTTCTTTGCGTCATGTGCTGTTTGGGGAGGGTTTTTTGGAAGGGACATCCTGCGTGACACTGCAGTGCCACTCCTAGATGGGCCCGGTGTTTGTGTCGGCCACTAGGGTCGCTTATCTTTCTCACACAGTCAGCTACCTCATTGCGCCTCTTTTTTTCTTTGCGTCATGTGCTGTTTGGGGAGGGTTTTTTGGAAGGGACATCCTGCGTGACACTGCAGTGCCACTCCTAGATGGGCCAGGTGTTTGTGTCGGCCACTAGGGTCGCTAATCTTACTCACACAGCTACCTCATTGCGCCTCTTTTTTTCTTTGCGTCATGTGCTGTTTGGGGAGGGTTTTTTGGAAGGGACATCCTGCGTGACACTGCAGTGCCACTCCTAGATGGGCCCGGTGTTTGTGTCGGCCACTAGGGTCGCTTATCTTTCTCACACAGTCAGCTACCTCATTGCGCCTCTTTTTTTCTTTGCGTCATGTGCTGTTTGGGGAGGGTTTTTTGGAAGGGACATCCTGCGTGACACTGCAGTGCCACTCCTAGATGGGCCCGGTGTTTGTGTCGGCCACTAGGGTCGCTAATCTTACTCACACAGCTACCTCATTGCGCCTCTTTTTTTCTTTGCGTCATGTGCTGTTTGGGGAGGGTTTTTTGGAAGGGACATCCTGCGTGACACTGCAGTGCCACTCCTAGATGGGCCCGGTGTTTGTGTCGGCCACTAGGGTCGCTGAGCTTAGTCATCCAGCGACCTCGGTGCAAATTTTAGGACTAAAAATAATATTGTGAGGTGTAAGGTGTTCAGAATAGACTGAAAATGAGTGTTAATTATGGTTATTGAGGTTAATAATACTATGGGATCAAAATGACCCCCAAATTCAATGTTTTAAGATGTTTTTTAGGGTTTTTTGAAAAAACCACCCGAATCCAAAACACACCCGAATCCGACAAAAAAAATTCGGTGAGGTTTTGCCAAAACGCGGTCGAACCCAAAACACGGCCGCGGAACCGAACCCAAAACCAAAACACAAAACCCGAAAAATTTCAGGCGCTCATCTCTAGTTTTGTCTTACCTGGGGTTTTGGTCCTTTCAGTTAGCTTTCTTCTTTTCCTGGTTTTTATTGGTTTGGATGGCGGGGCGGTTTGTTTAACCTTTGTGGCGGGAAGTCGCTACCAACCAGCGGTCAGATGGGCATAAGTGGTCATTGTGGGGCACCCTTTTTAGAAGGACGGCAGGTGTGTCCTTACCTTGCGGTTAGACATTTAGACGTTCCCCTGCGGGAACCGAATGTTTGCCAGAGAAAAGAGTGGTGAGTCCTGCACAATGCGGGTTATGCAGGGAGGAGGCGGGGTTTGGGTACTCCCCTCCTTGGTGGTTGGATTTCATCCAACGGACTGGAGCTGGTGTCTGGCAGCGACTGGTCCTTTGCCATCCTCCAATATAAAATCAATTCAATTACAATTATAGTTTAAAGAACAGGTCAGCGATCAATAAATATCGTCTGGCCCTTAACTACAGCTAACCGTGTCCGTGTCGTTATTTTAGTGTGTCGTTATTTTAGTGATAAGCTAGCTTAAAGAAGTATTTATGTCAATCGCAATAAAATTATGGGCGCCTTATAAGGGTGATTAAACAGCATCCCTTTTCTCTGAGGTAATAGTTACTGGGCTGACAGCTATTGACTATGCCCCCAGTGTCAACTGGCAGTAACAGGGCGGTGGAAGTGCAGGGTAGTTGGGAGGTAAGATACCTGTGGCAGCGCTGCACTCCTGAGTACCTCTGTCTGCCCGTCAGCTCTCTGTGTGATGTCCGCTCTCCCTCTCCCAGCTGCAGTCACGATTCCCAGTGGTCCTCTCCACAATCACCGCTCCCGTCTCAGCCGCTCACTGCCGCTGGATGCTCTGCTGGTTGGTTCCCGCTCCTGCCTCCTCACAGCGGTCTCCTCAGTGGCAGCTCCACTCTCCACAGCGCGTCTCCTCTCACACACACTACTGCGAACCCCGCCTCATCTTTTTCCCGCTCTGCCACAGCAATCAAAACTCCATCAGCCTTCTCACTCCCTCCTCCATTATAAGTAAGTCCAAGGGTCCTAGTTAGTGATGAGCGGGTTCGGATCCTCGGGATCCGAACCCCCCCGAACTTCACCCATTTTACACGGGTCCGAGGCAGACTCGGATCCTCCCGCCTTGCTCGGTTAAACCGAGCGCGCCCGAACGTCATCAACCCGCGGTTGGATTTTCGCGAGATTCGTATTCTATATAAGGAGCCGCACGTCGCCGCCATTTTTCACTCGTGCATTGGAGATGATCGTGAGAGGACGTGGCTGGCGCGCTCTCAGTTTCTATGTTCAGTGGGCTGCAAATTGTGCTGCAAATATCTGTGCTCAGTGTGCTGCAAATATCTGTGCTCAGTGTGCTGCAAGTGCAAATATCTACGTTCTCTGCCTGAAAAACGCTCCATATCTGACTGTGCTCAGTGTGCTGCAAATATCTGTGCTCAGTGTGCTAATTGCTTTATTGTGGGGACTGGGGACCAGCAGTATTATATAGTAGGAGGACAGTGCAGAGTTTTGCTGACCAGTGACCACCAGTATTATACGTTCTCTGCCTGAAAAACGCTCCATATCTGTGCTGCATTGTAGTATATAGTAGGAGGATAGTGCAGAATTTTGCTGACCACCAGTATAACTATATATATAGCAGTACGGTACAGTAGTCCACTGCTCTACCTACCTCTGTGTCGTCAAGTATACTATCCATCCATACCTGTGGTGTATTTCAGTTTTGCACAGTTTGCTGACCACCAGTATATACTATATAGCAGTACGGTACAGAAGGCCACTGCTCTACCAACCTCTGTGTCATCAAGTATACTATCCATCCATACCTGTGGTGCATTTCAGTTTTGAACAGTTTTCTGACCACCAGTATAACTATATATATAGCAGTACGGTACAGTAGTCCACTGCTCTACCTACCTCTGTGTCGTCAAGTATACTATCCATCCATACCTGTGGTGCATTTCAGTTTTGCACAGTTTGCTGACCACCAGTATATACTATATAGCAGTACGGTACAGAAGGCCACTGCTCTACCTACCTCTGTGTCATCAAGTATACTATCCATCCATACCTGTGGTGCATTTCAGTTTTGCACAGTTTGCTGACCACCAGTATAACTATATATATAGCAGTACGGTACAGTAGTCCACTGCTCTACCTACCTCTGTGTCGTCAAGTATACTATCCATCCATACCTGTGGTGCATTTCAGTTTTGCACAGTTTGCTGACCACCAGTATATACTACATAGCAGTACGGTACAGTAGGCCACTGCTCTACCTACCTCTGTGTCGTCAAGTATACTATCCATCCATACCTGTGGTGCATTTCAGTTTTGCACAGTTTGCTGACCACCAGTATAACTATATATATAGCAGTACGGTACAGTAGTCCACTGCTCTACCTACCTCTTTGTCTTCAAGTATACTATCCATCCATACCTGTGGTGCATTTCAGTTTTGCAAAGTTTGCTGACCACCAGTATATACTATATAGCAGTACGGTACAGAAGGCCACTGCTCTACCTACCTCTGTGTCGTCAAGTATACTATCCATCCATACCTGTGGTGCATTTCAGTTTTGCACAGTTTGCTGACCACCAGTATAACTGTATATATAGCAGTACGGTACAGTAGTCCACTGCTCTACCTACCTCTGTGTCGTCAAGTATACTATCCATCCATACCTGTGGTGCATTTCAGTTTTGCACAGTTTGCTGACCACCAGTATATACTACATAGCAGTACGGTACAGAAGGCCACTGCTCTATCTACCTCTGTGTCGTCAAGTATACTATCCATCCATACCTGTGGTGCATTTCAGTTTTGCACAGTTTGCTGACCACCAGTATAACTATATATATAGCAGTACGGTACAGTAGTCCACTGCTCTACCTACCTCTGTGTCGTCAAGTATACTATCCATCCATACCTGTGGTGCATTTCAGTTTTGCACAGTTTGCTGACCACCAGTATATACTACATAGCAGTACGGTACAGAAGGCCACTGCTCTACCTACCTCTGTGTCGTCAAGTATATTATCCATCCATACATGTGGTGCATTTCAGTTTTGCACAGTTTGCTGACCACCAGTATATAATATATAGCAGTACGGTACAGAAGGCCACTGCTCTACTTACCTCTGTGTCGTCAAGTATACTATCCATCCATACCTGTGGTGCATTTCAGTTTTGCACAGTTTGCTGACCACCAGTATATACTATATAGCAGTACGGTACAGTAGGCCACTGCTCAACCTACCTCTGTGTCGTCAAGTATACTATCCATCCATACCTGTGGTGCATTTCAGTTGTGCGCAGTATATATAGTAGTAGGCCATTGCTATTGATATATTACTGGCATATAATTCCACACATTAAAAAATGGAGAACAAAAATGTGGAGGGTAAAATAGGGAAAGATCAAGATCCACTTCCACCTCGTGCTGAAGCTGCTGCCACTAGTCATGGCCGAGACGATGAAATGCCATCAACGTCGTCTGCCAAGGCCGATGCCCAATGTCATAGTAGAGAGCATGTAAAATCCAAAACACAAAAGTTCAGTAAAATGACCCAAAAATCAAAATTAAAAGTGTCTGAGGAGAAGCGTAAACTTGCCAATATGCCATTTACGACACGGAGTGGCAAGGAACGGCTGAGGCCCTGGCCTATGTTCATGGCTAGTGGTTCAGCTTCACATGAGGATGGAAGCACTCATCCTCTCGCTAGAAAAAAGAAAAGACTTAAGCTGGCAAAAGCACAGCAAAGAACTGTGCGTTCTTCTAAATCACAAATCCCCAAGGAGAGTCCAATTGTGTCGGTTGCGATGCCTGACCTTCCCAAAACTGGACGGGAAGAGGTTGCGCCTTCCACCATTTGCACGCTGGAAGGAGCACCCGCAGTCCAGTTCCTGATAGTCAAATTGAAGATGTCACTGTTGAAGTACACCAGGATGAGGATATGGGTGTTGCTGGCGCTGGGGAGGAAATTGAAAAGGAGGATTCTGATGGTGAGGTGGTTTGTTTAAGTCAGGCACCCGGGGAGACACCTGTTGTCCGTGGGAGGAATATGGCCATTGACATGCCTGGTCAAAATACAAAAAAAATCACCTCTTCGGTGTGGAATTATTTCAACAGAAATGCGGACAACTGGTGTCAAGCCGTGTGTTGCCTTTGTCAAGCTGTAATAAGTAGGGGTAAGGATGTTAACCACCTAGGAACATCCTCCCTTATACGTCACGTGGACTGCATTCATCAGAAGTCAGTGACAAGTTCAAAAACTTTGGATGACAGCGGAAGCAGTCCACTGACCACTAAATCCCTTCCTCTTGTAACCAAGCTCCTGCAAACCACACCACCAACTCCCTCAGTGTCAATTTTCTCCTTAGACAGGAAAGCCAATAGTCCTGCAGGCCATGTCACTGTCAAGTCTGACGAGTCCTCTCCTGCCTGGGATTCCTCCGATGCATCCTTGAGTGTAACGCCTACTGCTGCTGGCGCTGCTGTTGTTGCTGCTGGGAGTCGATCGTCATCCCAGAGGGGAAGTAGGAAGACCACTTGTACTACTTCCAGTAAGCAATTGACTGTCCAACAGTCTTTTGCGAGGAAGATGAAATATCACAGCAGTCATCCTGCTGCAAAGCGGATAACTCAGGCCTTGGCAGCCTGTGTGGTAAGAAACGTGCTTCCGGTATCCACCGTTAATTCACAGGGAACTAGAGACTTGATTGAGGTACTGTGTCCCCGGTACCAAATACCATCTAGGTTCCATTTCTCTAGGCAGGCGATACCGAAAATGTACACAGACGTCATAAAAAGAGTCACCAGTGTCCTAAAAAATGCAGTTGTACCCAATCTCCACTTAACCACGGACATGTGGATAAGTGGGCAGGGCAGACTCAGGACTATATGACTGTGACAGCCCACTGGGTAGATGTATTGCCTCCCGCAGCAAGAACAGCAGTGGCGGCACCAGTAGCAGCATCTCGCAAATGCCAACTCGTTCCTAGGCAGGCTACGCTTTGTATCACCGCTTTCCATAACCTCTTACGGAAACTGAGGAACATCATCGCAGAATGGCTTACCCCAATTGGACTCTCTTGGGGATTTGTGACATCGGACAACGCCACCAATATTGTGCGTGCATTACATCTGGGCAAATTCCAGCACGTCCCATGTTTTGCACATACATTGAATTTGGTGGTGCAGAATTATTTAAAAAACGACAGGGGCGTGCAAGAGAGATTTGCGGGCCACTTTCGGCATTCAGACACCGCGTGCCGACGACTGGAGCACCAGCAAACAGTCCTGAACCTGCCCTGCTATCATCTGAAGCAAGAGGTGGTAACGAGGTGGAATTCAACCCTCTATATGCTTCAGAGGATGGAGGAGCAGCAAAAGGCCATTCAAGTCTATACATCTGCCTACGATATAGGCAAAGGAGGGGGAATGCACCTGACTCAAGCGCAGTGGAGAATGATTTCAACGTTGTGCAAGGTTCTGCAACCCTTTGAACTTGCCACACGTGAAGTCAGTTCAGACACTGCCAGCCTGAGTCAGGTCATTCCCCTCATCAGGCTTTTGCAGAAGAAGCTGGAGACATTGAAGGAGGAGCTAAAACAGAGCGATTCCGCTAGGCATGTGGGACTTGTGGATGGAGCCCTTAATTCGCTTAACCAGGATTCACGGGTGGTCAATCTGTTGAAATCAGAGCACTACATTTTGGCCACCGTGCTCGATCCTAGATTTAAAACCTACATTGGATCTCTCTTTCCGGCAGACACAAGTCTGCAGAGGTTCAAAGACCTGCTGGTGAGAAAATTGTCAAGTCAAGCGGAACGTGACCCGTCAACAGCTCCTCCTTCACATTTTCCCGCAACTGGGGCTGCGAGGAAAAGGCTAAGAATTCCGAGCCCACCCGCTGGCGGTGATGCAGGGCAGTCTGGAGCGAGTGCTGACATCTGGTCCGGATTGAAGGACCTGCCAACGATTACTGACATGTCGTCTACTGTCACTGCATATGATTCTGTCACCATTGAAAGAATGGTGGAGGATTATATGAGTGACCGCATCCAAGTAGGCACGTCAGACAGTCCGTACGTATACTGGCAGGAAAAAGAGGCAATTTGGAGGCCCTTGCACAAACTGGCTTTATTTTACCTAAGTTGCCCCCCTCCAGTGTGTACTCCAAAAGAGTGTTTAGTGCAGCCGCTCACCTTGTCAGCAATCGGCGTACGAGGATACTTCCAGAAAATGTGGAGAAGATGATGTTCATCAAAATGAATTATAATCAATTCCTCCGTGGAGACATTCACCTGCAATTGCCTCCAGAAAGTACACAGGGACCTGAGATGGTGGATTCCAGTGGGGACGAATTAATAATCTGTGAGGAGGGGGATGTACACAGTGAAAGGGGTGAGGAATCGGACGATGAGGAGGAGGTGGACATCTTGCCTCTGTAGAGCCAGTTTGTGCAAGGAGAGAATGATTGCTTCTTTTTTGGTGGGGGCCCAAACCAACCTGTCATTTCAGTCACAGTTGTGTGGCAGACCCTGTCGCTGAAATGATGGGTTTGTTAAAGTGTGCATGTCCTGTTTATACAACATAAGGGTGGGTGGGAGGGCCCAAGGACAATTCCATCTTGCACCTCTTTTTTCTTTCATGTTTCTTTTCATCATGTGCTGTTTGGGTACTATTTTTTTGAAGGGCCATCCTGCCTGACACTGCAGTGCCACTCCTAGATGGGCCAGGTGTTTGTGTCGGCCACTTGGGTCGCTTAGCTTAGTCACACAGCTACCTCATTGCGCCTCTTTTTTTTCTTTGCATCATGTGCTGTTTGGGGACTATTTTTTTGAAGTGCCATTCTGTCTGACACTGCAGTGCCACTCCTAGATGGGCCAGGTTTTTGTGTCGGCCACTTGGGTCGCTTAGCTTAGTCATCCAGCGACCTTGGTGCAAATTTTAGGACTAAAAATAATATTGTGAGGTGTGAGGTGTTCAGAATAGACTGAAAATGAGTGAAAATTATGGTTATTGAGGTTAATAATACTATGGTATCAAAATGACCCCCAAATACTATGATTTAAGCTGTTTTTGAGGTTTTTTTGTAAAAAAAACACCCGAATCCAAAACACACCCGAATCCGACAAAAAAATTTCAGGGAGGTTTTGCCAAAATGCGTCCGAATCCAAAACACGGCCGCGGAACCGAATCCAAAACCAAAACACAAAACCCGAAAAATGTCCGGTGCACATCACTAGTATTAGCCCCTTCAGCATTAACAGGACGGGTAGTAATCGAAGCTCAGCAAGGGGAAAATTGGGGACCTTACTCGTGTCTTATCCAGTCCGACAGTTGCCTGCAATGCATACCCTTTGTAGTACAAATTAAGGGGGTCCAGTTCAGAGTGTCACACTTGGCCTATTTATAAACTGTCTTATCTCAGGATTGCTAACAATGGAGACCTCTGAACTATTTTTTATCAGTCGTGATCTCTTTGAAATGCATAAGAGAATATTGCCTTAATCCTAAAACATTATTTTTTATGGTGGGAAAAATGGAAAACTTTTGTATTGTATATACTATTATATCTATAAACATAAAATATTTTATTTGTTTTGTGATAGCATAATTTAGCGTTTAGAAAGTTGTTTTGTAAAGAAATGTAAAATGTATTATTGTCTAATATATGTTATGTATAGGATTCTGCGCCCACTACTGTGAAATATAAAAATGTTATAATGAGGAATTCCATGACCAGACAAAAACATGTGGCCTCAGGCTGATCAGTTCTATAAGGTTACGATATTCCAAGGTGACTTCCATATCCTTATATTTCACAACCAGGGGTGTATTATTCCTTATCTAATCTATAGCACATCTCTAAAATATTAATATAAAGCATATATTAATAATTAGGAAATGATAAGTCAAATGTGTTGTTGTTCAATGCTAAATGCATCTGTAAGAGTAGCATTTATACGATATTGCAAAATATTGCTGCCAAAAGGGTTAAAATAGTAAAGTCTCACAATCAGAGCTGTAGGCAGACAATATTGATAATGGGTAAGCCAACTCCTGAGTGGTGATGGCAGGTCACATGATTTACTTTTGGTTTTATTGCTCCCCTCTCAAACAGCAGATGAAATAATTTCCTGGCAGGATCATGCAGACTGCATCCAGCCATCCTTATCACAGCTCTCTGTACGCCCTGCGGAGTTGCAGAGCAATTAGTGTATACAGGTTTTTTTTTCTGCAGAAGACGCCAGCATGACAATAAGAAAGAGACGAAAAGAGATCCAGTCTGCAGCTGATATGGACAGCCAGTCTGGTGTGATGCTCGTTGTACGTCACATGTCCCGACCTCTAGACAGTCTTTTGTGTGACCTAGGACCTCAAAGGCTTTTCCATCCTGGAATAGACGTCGCAGATGCACTACGACATATTGTATAATCCTTAAAAAAATACTTCAGCCTCCTATTATTCACTTTACAGCATAAAGCACCATTTTCGGGTAAACCCCTTTCATGCAGGGGTGTGGTATTGAAGGTCGACAGTAACTAGGTCGACAATGTCTAGATCGACCACTATTGGTCGACAGTAGGTCGACAGGATGTCTAGGTCGACAGGGTCTTTAGGTCGACATGTTCTAGGTCAAAAGGTCGACATGAGTTTTTGATGTTATTTTGGTGTCGTTTTCTTCGTAGAGTGACCGGGAACCCCAATTAGTGCACTGCGTCCCCTCGCATGGTGCCTTCGCTCCGCTACCGCTTTGCTCGGCACAGATTACCGTTCCAATCGTAGTCCACGTGGATCATTAAGTATGAAAAGGTTAAAAAAAAGAAAACAATTGTGAAAAACTCATGTCGACCTTTTGACCTGTCAACCTAGAACATGTCGACCTAAAGACCCTGTCGACCTAGACACCCTGTCGACCTAGTTACTGTCGACCAATAGTGGCAGGGACAGAGAAATCTGGGTAAAGGGCTGCAGATCACAGTTCTGCCCTGTGATTTTGCCAGTCTGAGCTGGCGTTAATAATATCACAGGACTCATTGCAGAGTCTTTACACATTTCTTTTTTTTTTTGTAAATTCGGCCACATCACATTTCTCATTATAAGTATGGGGAATGCGGAATGGATTACTAAATAAATTACAATTAAAGAGTTTGGAGCAGTTTTTCACGAAAACTGCTCCAAATGCCCGTTAAGACATTCAGTGATACTAAACTAATGTAGAAGGCTGTGAAAACACCCTTTTTCATATTATTTTAGTATAAATAATGTTAATAAATAGGCTCCTAAATGTAGAATTCATTAATGTAACATTTTAATATATACAGTGGACATTTATTTATAGACATATTCCAGACAGTAATCTGTGTATAAAATATCTTGTCAAAGTTCATTCTGTCTCTTTCTTTAAAAACTTTGCACACGTATCTGGGTATTTCTGCTTGTGCACATGTGTTGCAGATTAATAGAGAATATTGGGGTCTGGATGTTCCCAATCTCTGTCATTGTTGACTGAGCTCCTCTCTTGACCTCACTGAACTTGTCTGATACTTCTGCAGAAAAGTGTCTCAGTTGTTCTGCTCTCCTGAAATAGGCTGCCGTGTCAGGGGCTGATCCCAGGAAAGAGGATGTCACTAGGGTGATAATAAGCTGTCACAGTGACACTGTCATAACATTGGCAAGTGACACAGTGACAGCTTATTACAATCGCTCTTATCTGCACTGCTATGACTTCCCTGAGGCATAGAAGGATGGATTAACCCTGCAATCCTCACCATGACACAAGTGGTAAAGATGCAGTTATTTGCTCAGGACGAGGTCATATGAAAATAGTTATCGTCTAATTGTACTCTGTTGGAAAGATTTACAACTTTTCAATATCAGATTTTCTCTAGACTCCAACTTTTCTCCTGAAAGGATCTTGGCAAACAGTAACTCTCTTGCAAGAGAACCCACTTAAGTGCAGCTCAGCGATCATTGCTGGGAACTCCTGTCCTGGAGAGGATTCAGCAGTGCATTACATTGGCTATTTAGAAACATGAATTGTTTTTAGAGTTATAGGGAATGTATCATACATAAATGGACGTCAGTTACTGTGATTGTGCCCTGCCAACGCCATGGAATTTTGTCTGTCCATTCAATATATCATTGGTGGCAGTTGGGACACCATCACATCTTACTGTACTGCTGCATACCCGACTATAAGGAATTCTTTTTCAAGGCAATTTATTAACTTAATGCGGTGACATCTGCTCCAATAAGCAGCTGTCCCAGTGAAAGGCAATAATGAACTTTGACTGTGGCATGTGGTGAACGTTTACACTGCTCTATTCTGCCAGAGAGAGTGGAAGGATCTGAAGACGTGTTTCGCTCCTCATAGGCCTGGAGTTGAAATCTCTGAAGAGCCTATTTTGTGCCACTGCAATGGGTGTGACCAGTGCTGCAGAGTGTGAATAGTGATGTGGGGGCATGTTTAGTGCTATGCGGAGTGGTCTGCACAGGGATTGCTGATTCAGGGCAGCCCTGGGCGTAGACGACTTAGGCACTTGCCTAGGGTGACCTAGGTCCACAGGGGGCACCCAGTGGTAGGCTAGGCAGAGGGCTCTAACCCCAGCAATAGTCACAAATGTGTCCTCATACATCATTGTTGCAGTCACGCTAGACACCCGCTCTTGACGCAACAGGTCCGTGAGACTCTGCTACCACTGGGCATTTTTTGTTCTTTATTTTTTGCCGACACTGACGCTATGCAATGTGACTAGAACACACCAGAAGACTGTGCTGATTAATCTCATATGCAACTAAGACTATTGAACAGAATGGACTTTCATACAGCTCACCAACCAATCTATACTGCAAACATGTAATGATGCAAGATGCTGGAACAGCATTATAACAGGTCATTGCATGTCTCTCTGGAGCTAAGTAGGAAACTTCTGTCTCACACAATATCAAAATAGATCTTGCACATGCAGAGTAAAGATTTTGGGGGCCATCTTGGAATAGGGCATGGAGCCTCCCTGGAGAACAGGAAGACTGTAGTATATACAGTAGTGCACTCCTCTTTCAATAAACTCCAGAGGGGGAATTTACTAATGGTTGACTTTGGTCGATTTTTTGTGTGAAAAAGACTCAATTATGCGAATTGCAAATTTACTGGTGATCAATTTGCATGCAAGTCACCTGTACTCCAAATTGTGGCAAATCACAATTGGCGCAAACATCGTCAAAATGACATTGGTATCAAAGGAAACTGCACATTTACTGAAAGTTGTCTTTGCAAATGTGCACAAATTTGCACCAAAATCGCAAAACATCGCACCTCAATGTACAAAATGCACTGAGGTTTTTTTAAGCGTCTTGACATGTGAAAACCATTTTTCTGCCTAAGTTCCATCTAAAGCCCCACCAAAATCGCTCAGCAATCACACCACAGTGCGCCCCTTTCAAAAAGCAACATGTGAAAACTAGAGATGAGCGGGTTCGGTTCCTCGGAATCCGAACCCGCCCGAACTTCATGTTTTTTACCACGGGTCCGAGCGACTCGGATCTTCCCGCCTTGCTCGGTTAACCCGAGCGCGCCCGAACGTCATCATCACGCTGTCGGATTCTCGCGAGGCTCGGATTCTATCGCGAGACTCGGATTCTATATAAGGAGCCGCGCGTCGCCGCCATTTTTCACACGTGCATTGAGATTCATAGGGAGAGGACGTGTCTGGCGTCCTCTCCGTTTATAGAGATTCGAGAAGAGAGTGAGACAGAGAGAGACACAGTAGTAATTTGGGGAGCATTAGGAGGAGTACTACTACTACTAGTACTTGCTGAAGTGATAGAGAGAGATAGTGTGACTGTATTATCTGACTTGTGGGGGAGACACTGACAGTGGGCAGCAGTTAGAGTCTGAGAGCAGGACTCAGGACTCAGGAGTACATATAACGTACAGTGCACACTTTTGCTGCCAGAGTGCCAGCCACACTGCCATTGTTTGTGACCACACTGACCACCAGTATAATATATATTGTGATTGTCTGCTTAGGACTCAGGAGTACTGCAAGTTGCTGATAGTGTGACCAGTGACCTGACCACCAGTTTAATAAATCACCACCAGTTTATGAGTTTAATATATATTATATATATATATATAATTGTATATAATATATATATAATATTGTATACCACCTAGCACCTACCCGTGTTTTTTTTTTTTTTCTTTCTTCTTTATACATACTACTATAGTAGCTTACTGTAGCAGTCTGCGGTGCTGCTGAGGTGACAGTGTCCAGCAGGTCCGTCATCAGTCATTACATAATAAATATATAATATATACCTGTCCGGCTGCAGTACTAGTGATATTATATATACATATATATTGATTTCATCTTATTATCATCCAGTCTATATTAGCAGCAGACACAGTACGTTAGTCCACGGCTGTAGCTACCTCTGTGTCGGCACTCGGTAGTCCATCCATAATTGTATACCACCTACCCGTGGTTGTTGTTTTTTTCTTTCTTCTTTATACATACTACTATAGTAGCTTACTGTAGCAGTCTGCGGTGCTGCTGAGCTGACAGTGTCCAGCAGGTCCGTCATCAGTCATTACATAATAAATATATAATATATACCTGTCCGGCTGCAGTACTAGTGATAATAATTATATATACATATATATTGATTTCATCTCATTATCATCCAGTCTATATTAGCAGCAGACACAGTACGTTAGTCCACGGCTGTAGCTACCTCTGTGTCGGCACTCGGCAGTCCATCCATAATTGTATACCACCTACCCGTGGTTGTTGTTTTTTTCTTTCTTCTTTATACATACTACTATAGTAGCTTACTGTAGCAGTCTGCGGTGCTGCTGAGCTGACAGTGTCCAGCAGGTCCGTCATCAGTCATTACATAATAAATATATAATATATACCTGTCCGGCTGCAGTACTAGTGATATTATATATACATATATATTGATTTCATCTCATTATCATCCAGTCTATATTATCAGCAGACACAGTACGTTAGTCCATGGCTGTAGCTACCTCTGTGTCGGCACTCGGCAGTCCATCCATAAGTATACTAGTATCCATCCATCTCCATTGTTTACCTGAGGTGCCTTTTAGTTGTCCCTATTAAAATATGGAGAACAAAAATGTTGAGGTTCCAAAATTAGGGAAAGATCAAGATCCACTTCCACCTCGTGCTGAAGCTGCTGCCACTAGTCATGGCCGAGACGATGAAATGCCAGCAACGTCGTCTGCCAAGGCCGATGCCCAATGTCATAGTACAGAGCATGTAAAATCCAAAACACCAAATATCAGTAAAAAAAGGACTCCAAAACCTAAAATAAAATTGTCGGAGGAGAAGCGTAAACTTGCCAATATGCCATTTACCACACGGAGTGGCAAGGAACGGCTGAGGCCCTGGCCTATGTTCATGGCTAGTGGTTCAGCTTCACATGAGGATGGAAGCACTCAGCCTCTCGCTAGAAAAATGAAAAGACTCAAGCTGGCAAAAGCACCGCAAAGAACTGTGCGTTCTTCGAAATCCCAAATCCACAAGGAGAGTCCAATTGTGTCGGTTGCGATGCCTGACCTTCCCAACACTGGACGTGAAGAGCATGCACCTTCCACCATTTGCACGCCCCCTGCAAGTGCTGGAAGGAGCACCCGCAGTCCAGTTCCTGATAGTCAGATTGAAGATGTCAGTGTTGAAGTACACCAGGATGAGGAGGATATGGGTGTTGCTGGCGCTGGGGAGGAAATTGACCAGGAGGATTCTGATGGTGAGGTGGTTTGTTTAAGTCAGGCACCCGGGGAGACACCTGTTGTCCGTGGGAGGAATATGGCCATTGACATGCCTGGTGAAAATACCAAAAAAATCAGCTCTTCGGTGTGGAAGTATTTCAACAGAAATGCGGACAACAGGTGTCAAGCCGTGTGTTGCCTTTGTCAAGCTGTAATAAGTAGGGGTAAGGACGTTAACCACCTCGGAACATCCTCCCTTATACGTCACCTGCAGCGCATTCATAATAAGTCAGTGACAAGTTCAAAAACTTTGGGTGACAGCAGAAGCAGTCCACTGACCAGTAAATCCCTTCCTCTTGTAACCAAGCTCACGCAAACCACCCCACCAACTCCCTCAGTGTCAATTTCCTCCTTACCCAGGAATGCCAATAGTCCTGCAGGCCATGTCACTGGCAATTCTGACGAGTCCTCTCCTGCCTGGGATTCCTCCGATGCATCCTTGAGTGTAATGCCTACTGCTGCTGGCGCTGCTGTTGTTGCTGCTGGGAGTCGATCGTCATCCCAGAGGGGAAGTCGGAAGACCACTTGTACTACTTCCAGTAAGCAATTGACTGTCCAACAGTCCTTTGCGAGGAAGATGAAATATCACAGCAGTCATCCTGCTGCAAAGCGGATAACTGAGGCCTTGACAACTATGTTGGTGTTAGACGTGCGTCCGGTATCCGCCGTTAGTTCACAGGGAACTAGACAATTTATTGAGGCAGTGTGCCCCCGTTACCAAATACCATCTAGGTTCCACTTCTCTAGGCAGGCGATACCGAGAATGTACACGGACGTCAGAAAAAGACTCACCAGTGTCCTAAAAAATGCAGTTGTACCCAATGTCCACTTAACCACGGACATGTGGACAAGTGGAGCAGGGCAGGGTCAGGACTATATGACTGTGACAGCCCACTGGGTAGATGTATGGACTCCCGCCGCAAGAACAGCAGCGGCGGCACCAGTAGCAGCATCTCGCAAACGCCAACTCTTTCCTAGGCAGGCTACGCTTTGTATCACCGCTTTCCAGAATACGCACACAGCTGAAAACCTCTTACGGCAACTGAGGAAGATCATCGCGGAATGGCTTACCCCAATTGGACTCTCCTGTGGATTTGTGGCATCGGACAACGCCAGCAATATTGTGTGTGCATTAAATATGGGCAAATTCCAGCACGTCCCATGTTTTGCACATACCTTGAATTTGGTGGTGCAGAATTTTTAAAAAAACGACAGGGGTGTGCAAGAGATGCTGTCGGTGGCCAGAAGAATTGCGGGACACTTTCGGCGTACAGGCACCACGTACAGAAGACTGGAGCACCACCAAAAACAACTGAACCTGCCCTGCCATCATCTGAAGCAAGAAGTGGTAACGAGGTGGAATTCAACCCTCTATATGCTTCAGAGGTTGGAGGAGCAGCAAAAGGCCATTCAAGCCTATACAATTCAGCACGATATAGGAGGTGGAATGCACCTGTCTCAAGCGCAGTGGAGAATGATTTCAACGTTGTGCAAGGTTCTGATGCCCTTTGAACTTGCCACACGTGAAGTCAGTTCAGACACTGCCAGCCTGAGTCAGGTCATTCCCCTCATCAGGCTTTTGCAGAAGAAGCTGGAGACATTGAAGGAGGAGCTAACACAGAGCGATTCCGCTAGGCATGTGGGACTTGTGGATGGAGCCCTTAATTCGCTTAACAAGGATTCACGGGTGGTCAATCTGTTGAAATCAGAGCACTACATTTTGGCCACCATGCTCGATCCTAGATTTAAAGCCTACCTTGGATCTCTCTTTCCGGCAGACACAAGTCTGCTGGGGTTCAAAGACCTGCTGGTGAGAAAATTGTCAAGTCAAGCGGAACGCGACCTGTCAACATCTCCACCTTCACATTCTCCCGCAACTGGGGGTGCGAGGAAAAGGCTCAGAATTCCGAGCCCACCCGCTGGCGGTGATGCAGGGCAGTCTGGAGCGACTGCTGATGCTGACATCTGGTCCGGACTGAAGGACCTGACAACGATTACGGACATGTCGTCTACTGTCACTGCATATGATTCTCTCACCATTGAAAGAATGGTGGAGGATTATATGAGTGACCGCATCCAAGTAGGCACGTCACACAGTCCGTACTTATACTGGCAGGAAAAAGAGGCAATTTGGAGGCCCTTACACAAACTGGCTTTATTCTACCTAAGTTGCCCTCCCACAAGTGTGTACTCCGAAAGAGTGTTTAGTGCCGCCGCTCACCTTGTCAGCAATCGGCGTACGAGGTTACATCCAGAAAATGTGGAGAAGATGATGTTCATTAAAATGAATTATAATCAATTCCTCCGTGGAGACATTGACCAGCAGCAATTGCCTCCACAAAGTACACAGGGAGCTGAGATGGTGGATTCCAGTGGGGACGAATTGATAATCTGTGAGGAGGGGGATGTACACGGTGATATATCGGAGGATGATGATGAGGTGGACATCTTGCCTCTGTAGAGCCAGTTTGTGCAAGGAGAGATTAATTGCTTCTTTTTAGGTGGGGGTCCAAACCAACCCGTCATTTCAGTCACAGTCGTGTGGCAGACCCTGTCACTGAAATGATGGGTTGGTTAAAGTGTGCATGTCCTGTTTATACAACATAAGGGTGGGTGGGAGGGCCCAAGGACAATTCCATCTTGCACCTCTTTTTTCTTTCATTTTTATTTGCGTCATGTGCTGTTTGGGGAGTGTTTTTTGGAAGGGCCATCCTGCGTGACACTGCAGTGACACTCCTAGATGGGCCCGGTGTTTGTGTCGGCCACTAGGGTCGCTAAGCTTAGTCACACAGCTACCTCATTGCGCCTCTTTTTTTCTTTGCGTCATGTGCTGTTTGGGGAGGGTTTTTTGGAAGGGACATCCTGCGTGACACTGCAGTGCCACTCCTAGATGGGCCCGGTGTTTGTGTCGGCCACTAGGGTCGCTTATCTTACTCACACAGCTACCTCATTGCGCCTCTTTTTTTCTTTGCGTCATGTGCTGTTTGGGGAGGGTTTTTTGGAAGGGACATCCTGCGTGACACTGCAGTGCCACTCCTAGATGGGCCCGGTGTTTGTGTCGGCCACTAGGGTCGCTTATCTTACTCACACAGCTACCTCATTGCGCCTCTTTTTTTCTTTGCGTCATGTGCTGTTTGGGGAGGGTTTTTTGGAAGGGACATCCTGCGTGATACTGCAGTGCCACTCCAAGATGGGCCAGGTGTTTGTGTCGGCCACTAGGGTCGCTTAGCTTACTCACACAGCTACCTCATTGCGCCTCTTTTTTTCTTCTTTGCGTCATGTGCTGTTTGGGGAGTGTTTTTTGGAAGGGACATCCTGCGTGACACTGCAGTGCCACTCCTAGATGGGCCAGGTATTTGTGTCGGCCACTAGTGTCGCTTAGCTTACTCACACAGCTACCTCATTGCGCCTCTTTTTTTCTTCTTTGCGTCATGTGCTGTTTGGGGAGTGTTTTTTGGAAGGGACATCCTGCGTGACACTGCAGTGCCACTCCTAGATGGGCCAGGTATTTGTGTCGGCCACTAGTGTCGCTTAGCTTACTCACACAGCTACCTCATTGCGCCTCTTTTTTTCTTCTTTGCGTCATGTGCTGTTTGGGGAGTGTTTTTTGGAAGGGACATCCTGCGTGACACTGCAGTGCCACTCCTAGATGGGCCAGGTATTTGTGTCGGCCACTAGTGTCGCTTAGCTTACTCACACAGCTACCTCATTGCGCCTCTTTTTTTCTTCTTTGCGTCATGTGCTGTTTGGGGAGTGTTTTTTGGAAGGGACATCCTGCGTGACACTGCAGTGCCACTCCTAGATGGGCCAGGTGTTTGTGTCGGCCACTAGGGTCGCTTAGCTTAGTCATCCAGCGACCTCGGTGCAAATTTTAGGACTAAAAATAATATTGTGAGGTGTGAGGTATTCAGAATAGACTGAAAATGAGTGGAAATTATGGTTTTTGAGGTTAATAATACTTTGGGATCAAAATGACCCCCAAATTCTATGATTTAAGCTGTTTTTTAGTGTTTTTTGAAAAAAACACCCGAATCCAAAACACACCCGAATCCGACAAAAAAAATTCGGTGAGGTTTTGCCAAAACGCGGTCGAACCCAAAACACGGCCGCGGAACCGAACCCAAAACCAAAACACAAAACCCGAAAAATTTCAAGTGCACATCTCTAGTGAAAACCATTTTAATTATGGCTGGACCAATCAAAATTTGTTTGGGGATTTTGCTGCTTTTCAGCGACTTGAGATGTGAATTAAGGTGCGACTTGTGGTGCAAATTGAGGCGTGATTTGCTTTGTGTTGACATGCGACTTCTGAGGCATTCTACTGCGAATTATAGGACATTCAAATGCAATTTCTAAAGCGTATTCCCATGCAAAAGCCGCAAATTTGACACATATCGCACACACCAAAAATCAACAGTACACACAATCTGCAGACAAAGATGCAAGTGAAACGCTTGGTAGAAAATGTGTGGTTTTTTTGCTCTGGCAATTAGGGCTCTCCTAAAAAACGATTCTTAGTAAATTTCTCCCCAGGATGGGACAGCAGCATTATCAGTGCAGAGAAGCTACAGCACTCAGCAATCAGACTCTGGGCCTAAAGTGCAATACACACTGGTCATTTTGGCCCAGCGTGTATACATAACAATGATCACCTGCATTGCTGGGCTGAAAAGCGCTCAGTGCATACACACTGAGAGCTTTTCCCCGCTGCCCAGCGATGTTAGCGGGGGTGAGCGGCTTTCCATAGCAGGACGCTATGAAAAGCCGCTCACCCCGCCGTTGATCTACTATTAATACCAGTAGATTAACGGCGGCCGCCAGCGATGAAGCGGGAGCGCGCATCAGCGCTCACTACTCATCGCTTGTCCATACACACTGGGCGGCTTTGAGCTGAAAGCAGCTCAACACACCAAAAGTGACCTGCTTTCAGCTCAAAATCGCCGATATAACCTTTGCAGAGAGAGTTAGATATGGGTGGGTTATATTGTTTCTGTGCAGGGTAAAAAATACTGACTGCTTTATTTTTGGGATGCGGTCAAGATCCCGCCGTACGGAATCCCGGCACTCGAAATACCGACTCCGGAATCCCGACCGGCACAATCCCGACATATTCTCCCTCCGTGGCTGTCCACGACACCCATAGAGGGAGAATCTAATAGTGTGCCGAGTGTGGCGAGCGAAGCGAGCCCGCAAGGGGCTGCGTTCCGCTCGCCACTCCTGTCGGGATTGTGTGGTAGGGATTCCTGCATCGGTATTTCGACCGCCAGGATCCCGTCCAGAGGGATTTAGTACTGATCCCTTATTTTTACACTGCAATTTAGATTTGTTTGAACTCACCCCACCCAAATCTAACTCTCTCTGCACATGTTATATCTGATCCCCTACAGTGCACATGGGGGGTAATTCTGAGTTGATCGCAGCAGGAATTTTGTTAGCAGTTGGGCAAAACCATGGGGGTAATTCCAAGTTGATCGCAGCAGGATTTTTGTTAGCAATTGGGCAAAACCATGTGCACTGCAGGGGAGGCAAATATAACATGTGCAGAGAGAGTTAGATTTGGGTGGGGTGTGTTAAATCTGCAATCTAAATTGCAGTGTAAAAATAAAGCAGACAGTATTTACCCTGCACAGAAACAAAATAACCTACCCAAATCTAACTCTCTCTGCACATGTTATATCTGCCCTCCCTGCAGTGCACATGGTTTTGCCCAACTGCTAACAAATTTGCTGCTGCGATCAACTCAGAATTAGGCCCATGGTTTGGCCCATTAGCTAACAAATTTGCTGCTGTGATCAGGTCTGAATTAGGCCCATGGTACCTAGATGCAGCTCGGCGCTGCTGGTACACTGTGTCCCTGTGCACTACCATTTCACCAGCCATGTAACAGCATCAGATGGGGCTATTATGTACTGATACTCGGCACTGTGTGTTGTGATGAACAGAAAGATGACAGTGAAGGATCCTTCTTATAGGCTGGCAGCAAAGGAAATACACGATTACACTGGTGGTATGGTGCATCCTCCGTTGCTGCTCGCTCAGAATGCCCAAGTGCTAAATAAACTCAAAAGCGTGGGATTGGATTTTAAAGCAGTTACATGGATAATAACCTGCTTGCAGGGTAGGAAACAGACAATTGTAGTAAATGGAGTGCAGTCTATGGAGAGAAATGTTACCAGTGGAGTACCCCAGGGATCTGTACTTGGACCAGTGCTCTTTAATATCTTTGTTTGTGGCAATGCAAATGGTATTGAAGGGAAAGTATGCCTTTTGCAGGAGACACAAAGATATGTAACAGGGTAGACACACTGGGAGGGGTAAAACAAATGATTAAGGATCTACAATAGGTAGACTTAAGGAATGGTCAAGAGTATGGCAGCTACAGCTTAATGCTAAAAGATGCAAAATCATGCACTTAGGTCTCAAAAACTCAAAGGCTAAATACAGTATGGCGGGGCCGGACTGGCCATCTGGCACTTCTGGCAAATGCCAGAAGGGCCGATGACCAGATAAGCCGATCTGACTGTCAGTCAGTGTCTGCTTGCCTGCCCAAGTAGGCCTGCCTCCCTCTCGACACTCCTAGCGCCCGGCTCCTACCTCCGGCCGCTGTGCTCTGCAGAAAAGTGCGGCCTCTCTTCTCTTCCTTCCCATCTTTTCAGAAGCCAGTGCAAGAGCAACGTCATTGTGCACAGCCGCACACCATTCTGGGAGTGGCCGCGGTGCAAAGAAGCACAAGGAGCAGCAGCAGCACCAGCATGGCATTGGGCAATGGCTCGTGGTCTACTACACGCGGCCGCCCGCCTGCCCACCCACCAACAAGCACCCTGTCTGCCTGCCTGAGCCCCTTTCCCTGGATCCCGGCCCCAGCAGCAGAACAGCACACAGCCAGCTGCAGCATCAGCACTGCAGGGAGAGTGCTGCTCCCCTGGCCAGGGTGAGTGCGGGTGTATACATGCTCTGGTTGACACTCACTCTCTCCCCCCTCCCCCTCTTTATCTGTCTGTCCTCTCTTTTCTCTCTCTCTCTCTGCCCCCTCTCTCCCTGTGTGTCCCCCCTTTCTCTCCCTCTCCCTGTCCTTTCTCTCTCTCCCTCTCTCTCCTCACCTCTCTCACTCTTTTTGTCCGCATCCTCTCTCTCTCTTTCACCTCTCTCTCTCTCTTTTGTCTTCACCCCCCCTCTCTCTCTCTTGTCCTCACCCCTCTCTCTCATGATAGCACACTGTATTCTGTGAGCGGCCGCGGGGGAGAGAAGTCGTAGGAGCAGCAGCACGACATTGGGCGATGGCATATGGTACTACACGCGGCCGCCCACAAGCACCCGATCTGACTGAGCCACTGGTGAGGAGACCCATTACCCCTGCAGTCCTGGATCCCAGCCCAAGCAGCACCACAGCACAGGGCCAGCTTCAGCATTTCAGGGAGAGTGCTACCCCCTGGCCAGGGTTAGTGTGGGTGTATACATGCCCTGGCTGTCTATCTTGTCCTAAGCTTTGTCTGTCTCTCATTTCGTCCTCACCTCTCTCACCCTCTCTCTCTCTCGTCCTCACCTTTCTCTCTTGCCCTCACCTCTCTCCCTCAGGTCCTGACTCCTGACCCCTTTCTCTCTTGTCTGCATCTCTCTCTCTCTCTCTCTCTCGTCCGCACCTCTCTCTCTCTTGTTGTGATGTCTTTCTCTCCCTTGTCCTCACTTCACTCTTTCTCTCATCCCCACCTCTCTCTCTCTCGTCCCCACCTCTCTCAGGTCCTGATATCTCTCTCTCTCTCTGTCCACACCTCTCTCGCTCTCTCGTCTCTCTCTCTCTCTCTCTCTCTCTCATCACTCTTAACTCTCTCTCTAGTCCTCATCTCTCTCTCTCTAGTCCTCATCTCTCTCTCTCTAGTCCTCATCTCCCTCTCATCCTCACCTCTCTCCCCCACCGCTCTTTAGTCCACACTCCTCTCTCTCTCGTCCACACACCCTCTCTCATCCCCACCTCTCTCTCTTTCTCTCGCTCTCTTGTCCTCATCTCTTGCTCACTCGCCCTCACATTTCTCTCTTGCCCTCACCTCTCTCTCTCTCACCCTCACCTCTCTCTCTCTCATGTCCTGATCTCTCTCTAATCACACCTTCCCCTCTCTCTCTCTCTCTCTCTCTCTCTCTCTTTCTCTCTCTCATCCCCACCTATTTCTCTTGTCCCCACCTCTCTCTCTCAATCTCGATCCCGACTCTCTCTCGTCCTCACCTCTCTCTCATTCTCTGATCACACCTCTAGCTCTCTCTCATCCTGACCTCTCTCTTTCTTTCTCTCTCTCTCTCTCTCTCTCTCTCTCTCATCCATCTATTTTTCTCATCCCCACCTCTCTCTCTGTCTTGTTCCTGACTCTCTCTCTTGTCCTCACCGCTATCTCTCGTCCTTACCTCTCTCTCTTTCTTGTCCTCACCTCACTCATCCCCACCAGTGTCTCTCTCTCTCTGCCTCTCTTGCCCTCCCCCCTCTCTCTCTCTCTCTCTCTCTCTCTCTCTCTCAGGTTCTGACCTCTCTCTTGTCCCCACCTACTCTCTCATCCCCACCTCCTCTCTCTCTCGTCTGCACCTCTGTCTCTTGTCCTCAATCTCTCTCTCTCTCATCCTTACCTCTCACTCTCGTCCTTACCTCTCTCACGTCCTCACCTCTCTCTCTCTCTCTCTCTCTCTTTTTCTCTTGTCCTCTCTCTTTCTCTCTTGTCCACACCTCACAGCTACTTACATAGCGGCTCTACTATGGTGTAATGTGTATAAGACGCTCTTCCATGGCTTAATGGGGGGAATTCAATTGTTGCCTTCCGATCTCCCATCTAAAGTGACAGGAGATTGCTGTGGCAATATTCAATTGATGCCCGTTATCGCGCTGATCGCACCCATCAGCATCAGGTTTAGCTGTGTAAAGCAGACTAAACTAATGGGCGAGATCCCAAAAAGTGGCCATTGGGCACCCAAACGGGACACTTTTCACACATTTCAGCTCGCACCCCTGTGGGCTGCAAGCTGAAATGTCAGTGCCGGCAGCAGATCGCGCTTGAACGGAGCTACAATTGAATAGCTCAATTGGGCGTCATCTGCTGTCTGCCTGGTGCCAGTACAATTGAATTCCGCCCACTGTGTGGAAGCGGCTCTACTTTAGTGTAACATATACAGTATAATCGGCTCTACTTTGGCGTAACGTGTATAAGGCGCTCTACTGTGGTGTAACGTGTATAAGCAGCTCTACTGTGGTGTAATGTTTATAAGTGGCACTACTGTGGTGTAACGTGTATAAGGGCTTTACTGTGGTATAACATTTACAATATAAGCGGCTCTACTGTGGTGGGAGGCATTCGATATCCTGACCGCTGGGATACCGACAACTATTCTCCACAACACCCCTGGAGGGAGAATAAATAGCGTGGCATGCATAGCGCACCACCTTGCCCGCAGCGTGGCAAGCACAGCGAGACCGCAAGGGGCACTTTTGCGCTCGCCCTGCTACCAGCATTCCAGCGGTCGGGATCCCAGCGCCGATATGATGGGGGCTGGGATCCCGGGCGCTGTCATATCGTAGTACACCCACTGTGGTGTATAAGTAGCACTACTGTGTGATGTAACGTGTAAAAGGGGTACTAATGTGTGGTGTAATGTGAATGACGGATACTACTGTGTGGTGTATGGTGAGTAACGGACACTACTGTGCAGTTTCATATTAATTGGTAGTTTTCTGTGGCTACTCCCCTATATTTTTGGTGTGCACCTTTGGCGCACACTGTCCCTGTTTTAAATGTGTGGAGGAGTGGTGCACCAAAGGAGGTCAAGAACTGTCCCTGTATACAAAAACAATAATACACCCTGCCTGTGATACAGTATATGTAATGATAATAATAATTATACAGAAAGGGTAGTGGAAACATGGTAAAGTCTAAGTCAGTAGAGCAATTTAAACATACTGTACTTGGGTTAGGCATAAGCATATACTTACAAATACCTAAGGATCAATTAGTTTTGTTTTTTCATGTTGTCATTTTGTGTTTTACTTTTTCCTGTGTGGGACTATGATTGTGGGTTTTTTCATATGAATCATATGTGTTTTATTATTGTGATCTACAGATTTCCTTGTGACATTGTTACATTATTACCTGTACTCCTGACAGTGGCGGAACTAGCGAGCGGTGGGCCCATGTGCGACAAAATGCTTTGCCCCGCCCCCCCCCATCTAAGTCCACCACCTCACCCCTGGAGAGGATCTGGTGAGGGGGACCTGCTCAGGGCCAGGGAAATGGATACCTAGCAACAGTGCCGTAATTAGTCATTTTAGTGCTGTGTGCAAGAAACGGCATTGGAGCCCCGCCCCTCTATGCAAAACAGGGGCAGTGCGTGCCGCAGGCGCTTGCAAAAAAAATAGGGGCGTGGGGAAGGGGTGTGGCCACAAAATAATACCAATTCATATAACAGTGCACAGTAGTCTCCATTATTCAAATTACACCGCACGGTAGTACCATTACACCAGGTAGAGACCCTTTTACACATTACGGCGGACAGCTTCCCCTTTTTTACACATTACGGCAGACAGTGTCCCCCTTTTTACACATTATGGCAGACAGTGTCCCCTTTTTACACATTACGACAGACAGCGTGCCCTTTTTACACATTACGACAGACAGCATCCCCTTTTTTACACATTACGGCAGACAGCGTCCCCTTTTTACACATTACAGCAAACAGCGTCCCCTTTTTACACATTACGGCAGACAGCGTCCTATTTATTACACATTACGGCAGACAGCGTCCCATTTTTTACACATTACGGCAGACAGCATGCCCTTTTTACACATAACGGCAGACAGCATGCTCTTGTTACACATAGCGGCAGACAGCGTACACTTTATACACATAACGGCAGACAGCGTCCCCTTTTTACACATAACGGCAAACAGCGTACACTTTTTACACATAACGGCAGACAGCGTGCCCTTGTTACACATTACGGCAGACAGCGCGCCCTTTTTACACATTGCGGCAGACAGTGTGCCCTTGTTACACATTACGGCAGACAGCGCGCCCTTTTTACACATTGCGGCAGACAGCGTGCCCTTATTACACATAGCGACAGACATCGTACACTTTTTACACATAACGGCAGACAGCGTGCCCTTGTTACACATTACGGCAGACAGCGTGCCCTTTTTACACATTGCGGCAGACAGCATCCCCTTTTTACACATCACAGCAGGCAGATTCCCCCTTTTTACACATTCCGTCAGGCAGATTTCCCCTTTTTTTACACATTACGGCAGACAGTTTTTTTGCACATGAAGAAAGAAAGGGAAAGAAAGAAAGAAAGAAAGAAAGAAAGAAAGAAAGAAAGAAAGAAAGAAAGAAAGAAAGAAAGAGAGAAAGAAAGAGAGAGAGAATGAAAGAAAGAAAGAAAGAAAGAAAGAAAGAAAGAAAGAAAGAAAGAAAGAAAGAAAGAAAGAAAGAAAGAAAGAAAGAAAGAAAATTAATTATACTTACCCTCTCCGCTGGCTCAGGCTCCTCGGTGCAGCTTCTGGCAGATCACGATTCCCGGGCTGGAGAGAAGGAGAAGGAGGGAGGTGGAGGAGGGAGCCGCAGCAGCGCTGTGTTATTGGTGAATGGCTGGGATGCACTTCACAGCGACGGATGACAGCCTATAGTGAAGCAGAGGACCAGCAGCAGCAGCAGCGCCTCCACCAGTAACAAAGCGCTGCTGCGGCTCCCTCCTCCACCTCCCTCCTCCTCCTTCTCCCCCGTACCGCTGCGCTCCTCTCCTCTCTGTTCGGGCGGCTGTGTGCTGCGGGCAGCGGTTGCCCGCAGCACACAGTGGCATGTAATGAGTCAGTTTGACTCATTACATGCTTTGGGCCCCTGGACAGAGGCGGGCCCCAGTGCAACGCACTGGTTGCACTGGCGGTAGTTTCGCCTCTGACTCCTGATATTTCACACACCAAGTAAATGAGTTATGTAAATATATGAGGGTTTATTCCACCAAGGGGCGCCAAAATCTATATCCGCTTACCAAAACAATTAGGCTCATGCCGGCCCTGGTTGTGGGGTTATGATGCGATCGCGTAGTGTATGACACGTGCTTGCAGGGGGGGGGAGCGAATGTGGGTGAGCTGGTGAGGATGCCAGGCGAAGCCACTGACAGCATCTCTGGACGAGGGGCAGCCATTAAATCAATTAAAGGTTGGTGTTGCTAAACACAGATTGAAATCTGAGTGGCTCTCATGAGGGTGAGTGTTCCCATGAGAGACAATTTATTTTGAGATAGGGTTTTGCATGTTTTTTTTATATTTTCCCACACTGTGTGTATTTAGTTGTTTCACTGGACGCCATGTTTGGTAACATGCTGGAGTGGGTGCAGTTCATGCAAACACTGGGGGGTATTTGAAGCACATTGGGGGCCATCTGGGGTAACATGCCGAGAAGGGGAGTAGGACAGGGAGATGCTGGTGCAATTGGGGTACACAGGGTGCTATATGTGGTACTGGTCTGCAAGGGGGAAGGTCAGGGAATCGTTAGGGGTGTTTGTGACACATAGGCTGTGTGGGATAATATGGTGCAAGGGGCATTACTGTGCGGGGCATACTAAGGTGCAAGGGGAATTACTATGTGGGGCATGATATGGTGCAAATGGCATTACTGTGTGGGTTATGATATGGTGCAAGGGGCATTACTGTGTGGGTCATGATATGGTGCAAGGGGCATTACTGTGTGGGTTATGATATGGTGCAAGGGGCATTAATGTGTGGGTCATGATATGGTACAAGGGGCATTACTGTGTGGGTCATGATATGGTGCAAGGGGCATTACTGTGTGACTGTGTGGGTCATGATATGGTGCAAGGGGCATTACTGTGCGGGGCATACTAAGGTGCAAGGGGAATTACTATGTGGGGCATGATATGGTGCAAATGGCATTACTGTGTGGGTTATGATATGGTGCAAGGGGCATTACTGTGTGGGTCATGATATTGTGCAAGGGGCATTACTGTGTGGGTCATGATATGGTGCAAGGGGCATTACTGTGAGGGGCATACTAAGGTACAAGGGGCATTACTGTGCGGGGCATACTAAGGTGCAAGGGGAATTACTATGTGGGGCATGATATGGTGCAAATGGCATTACTGTGTGGGTTATGATATGGTGCAAGGGGCATTACTGTGTGGGTCATGATTTGGTGCAAGGGGCATTACTGTGTGGGTTATGATATGGTGCAAGGGGCATTAATGTGTGGGTCATGATATGGTACAAGGGGCATTACTGTGTGGGTCATGATATGGTGCAAGGGGCATTACTGTGTGACTGTGTGGGTCATGATATGGTGCAAGGGGCATTACTGTGAGGGGCATACTAAGGTGCAAGGGTATTACTGTGTGGAGCATACTAAGATGCAAGGGCATTACTGTGTGATGCAATGCGAATAAGGGAAAGTACTGTGCTTTGCTATGTGACTAAGGTGCACTACTGTGGCATAATTTGAATTAGGGTACTATTGTGTGGTCACGCCCTTACCCAGTGAGACCACACCCTATACTCCCCCTACCTAGAGTATGGACAGGGACACCAATGCCCTTTATGTACACAGTGCACCAAAATGTGTAGTTACAGCTCTGCTTTGGTATGCACAGATGTGTCATTGTGTGTGATCAACCCCCTGCCCTAAATAATTCCTACAGTGTCAATGTCTAATCCGCCACATCTGCTAAGCCAGGGCTTGGTCAATTGGGAAAATGCCGTCCCTTTTCTTTTTGTGTGACCTACACCAATGAAATCTCAGCTTTACCTTACAGAACCAACAAAAAACCAAATGTCTGACTATGGCACATGTGTGAATCCCCTGCAGGATGAGCTTTGTTGTGTGTATTTTAATAGAGAATGATGTACACTTGTATGTTGTTATAATATTGATGGAGATGGATGGAAAGATATTTCTACAAGAAATTGCAGACACTTTTGCTGGCCTGGTTCTGGAACATCAAAGATGGCTCATCCTCAGGGATTTCAATGCATGGGTGGATGATGAGCTCTCACACCTTGGCCAAGAACTCCTGTGCATTCCTTCTGCCACACATAAAAGTGGTCACACTCTTGATCTAGTCTTTCAGATTGGATTAGAAATCACTGACCTAAAAACAAACCCAGTCATCTGGTCAGAGCACCACTCCCTTTGGTTCTCAGTTGAAACCCCTCAAATAAGATCTTTGCCCGTGCAGTTGACCAGGTATTGACCAAGGAGGGGTATGACTCCCCAGGCTCTGGCAGCAAATATGGATCTCTCTGCTATTCTGGGTGCCTGTGAAGATCCCTGTTCCCTAGTCCGTCATTATAATAGGGATGTTATGGCTGCAATTGATATTATCGACCCTGTGCGTATAAGACCTTGTAAACCACAACGTTGAGCTCCCTGGTTCGACAACAGTGTTAGTGAGCTCAAGAAAGGGGGCGTAGACTGGAAAGACGATGGAGGAAAACTAACTTAGTGGATGACAAAATAAAATGAATTAAGCAGAACGAAGAATATCAATCGACAATCACTCGTAAGAAATCACAGGCAGCAAACAATAGGCCAGCTAAACTGTTCCGCACAGTGGAGATGCTTTGCAAGCCAGCATGCCTGCAGACTGATGAAACCCTCTCTCAGGCAAGATACAACGAGTTTGCAAACTTCTTTGCAGAAAAAATATCCACCATCCGGGCTGGAATCTCCACAGTGCCATCAAAGGAGTGCCAAACTTCAAAGCCTGCCAATATAAGCCACCTGCCTTCATGGACCAGCTTTGACCCAGTGGATGTAAAGGACACTGCCGAAATTGCTCGGATTTTACATGCCACCACCTGTGATCTGGACCCGGCCTCAACCAAGCTTCTCATAGGTTGTATGGATATAATTGGTCCTGTCTTTGCAAAAATTGTTCAATGCTCTTTGCAGACAGGCATTTTTCCTGAACCCCTAAAGGAAGCAATTGTTAGACCTCTTCTTAAAAAAACTAATTTGGATCCCGACTGCATGACCAACTACAGACCGGTATCAAACCTTCCTTTCCTAGGAAAGGTTATTGAGAAAGTGATTGCAAATCAACTGGAAACTTGCCTGACAACCCATGATATTTATGATCCATTCCAATCAGGATTCAGGAGAAGACATAGCACTGAAATAGCCCTGGTGTGTGTGTTAAATGATCTTCTGATGGCAAGAAACAGAGGTGACTGTTCAATATTAATCCTTCTGGATCTCTCTGTAGCATTTGATACCATGGACCATGAGCTTCTGATTGAGCGACTGATACATTTTTGTGGACTGGATGGCACAGTCCTAAGCTGGTTCAAATAATTTCTCACAGGCAGGTCACAGAGAGTATTGTCTGGAGTATACTCATCACCATCAGTGCCATTGCCATGTGGTGTCCCACAAGGTTCTATACTATCCCCCATGCATTTTGCAGTATACATGCTCTTGCTAGGTGAAATAATCAGGCGCCATGGCCTGGGCTACCACGGCTATGCAGATGATACACAACTGTACTTGTCCTTTGCTCCGGGCACTGATAACCCAATAGCAACCCCTAAATGGCTGTCTAGCTGAGCTCCAGGAGTGGATGAGCACCAGTTGGCTGCGACTGAACCTGGATAAAACAGAGGTCCTTATAATAGCACTGCAACATCAAAGGACAAGACTGCAGCATAGCCAACCAACTGGACTTACATTCGGGGATTCAGAATTACAAACCATTGATTATGTGCGGAATCTTGGCGTTGTCCTGGATAGTGGCTTGACACTTAAACATCAGATATCAGCCCCAATCAAATCCTCATTCTTTCACCTGAGGAACATAACCAGAACCAAGCACTTAATTCCCTCAGATGATCTGCCAAAAGTCATACATGCATTTGTATCATCTTGATTAGACTCCTGTAATGCCCTCTACATTGGTCTCCCAGCAAAAGAATTGCACTGCTTACAGCTGGTGCAAAACACAGCTGCCAGGCTGTTAACCAACCAGCCCCATTCTAGCCACATAACACCCATCCTCTACGCTCTTCACTGGCTGCCTGTAAGATGGCAAATTAACTTCAAGATTGGCTTACAGAGTTTCAAAGCACTACATGATCAGGGCCCAAGGTGCCTGAAGCAGCTTCTGATCCCATACTGCCCCACTCGATTACTGCGATCTGTAGATGAAGGACTTTTAGCACTACCTATAATCTCCCGTAATTCATCTGGGAGTCGAGCTTTTAGTCATGCGGCTCCGACTCTATGGAACTCACTTCCACGCACAGTGCGAGAGGCACCAACTATAGAATCCTTCAAAAGTAGACTCAAGACTTTCCTGTTTACTCAAGCATTTCCATAATGTCCCTTTATGCTTCTGTATTTTATGAAAAGCTGTTCTGTACTTCATTATTTTCTGTACTCTATTAAGCTATGTATCTGTTAAGCGCCTTGAGTACTATTGGAGAAAGAACGCTATATAAATAAACTTATTATTATTAACGTTAAAAGAGCACAAACAAAGAAGTAGGAGGAGTCAGGAATAGTAAGGGGAGGGGTCAGATGCTGACACCGAGGTGGGACTGGGGCGTGGTCTAATTTAAAGGGGCATGGCCTCACGGATCTTCACTTCTCCTTCACTCCGGGGGCGTGTTCAGCTTCCCCGGAGATGCTGGCTGCCCCTGGAGACTGTGTAGCGTGCAGTGCCGGCTCTTATCTGTGACAGGAGCCGAGTGCTGCAGAGGATTATTACACTGCAGCACTCGGCTCCTGTCACTGCAGAAGAGCCAGCACTTTGGTGTCACCCCTTCCGAGGGTGACACCTGGGTGTGGGCGGCACCCCCATCACCCGCCTTCTGACGCCACTGCTTGGTTGCACAGGGAGATGGATCAGTAGCAGGAAAAAATAAGTAATAATGTCACTGTATAGGTCACTGGTGCGGCCTCATCTGGAATACTGTGTACAGTATAGATACTTTGCAACTCTACTAGTTTCCATTATGAAATTATCATTAATATATTATTTTGATGTATGGGATTGGCTGCAGTTTGAGGGGCTCCAGCTAAAATCTTTATGCCTCACCCAGAGTAAGATGTTGGTGTGACGCTGGCATCTCTTTCTAAGGCACCACATTGGTCAGTTCTGGCCCTATGTGGCAAGCACCAGGGTGTGTGTGTGTGTATGTATATGTATATGTATATATATATATATATATATATAAAAGCACCATGTGGCCAAATTTAATTAGTATTAGGCTTGCTTTGCATTACCCATTTTGGGTCTTGTTTTGCCCATGTAATATATAAGATGTTAGTGCAGTAGTTATTATTACTGTCAGTAACTGTCACATGAGATAATATATATTTTTCTTACTTTTCTCCCACTTTCACAACCCATTGTACTGTGCTCACTATGATGCTTTCTATTGTGTATGGTGATCATGTTGATGTGTATTGAGCTTGAAAAAGGCAACAGCAGTGGCCGAAACGCGTTGCTGCTCTCCGATATCATACGGTGGATCCACTGCCTGGTACACACCTGCATGCTGACATTGTAACTACCGTGCTTCTTCATACCAAGCTAGTCACCCTCACGCTCACTGCAGCCAGCTGGCTGCTTGCGTAACTTGGGATCAAGACAGCCGCAATAGTTACCCAGCACTCCAGTCAGTGATCAGCCCTATCCTCTGGGCTAGAGGAGTTATCGTAGCGAGCAGTCTGCTGGGAGGTGTTTGGGACCCATATCCATTTCCTGACCGGGGCTTCTGTTAGCTGCCCATAGCTGGCTCCCTACCTCAGGACTAATTTGACAGATCACAATTTAGGATTGCCACTGACAGTATTAAACAGTCATCTGAAAGCCCATAGCTCAGTACAAGTCCTAGCTAATACGGTACCATATTCTGGCATATATGTACTAAGCCTTGGATGGAGATAAAGTGGACAGAGATAAAGGGGGAGATGTATCAAGCAGTGAAAAGAGTGGAGAAGTGAGCCAGTTGAGAAGTTGCCCATGGCAACCAATCAGCATTGAAGTAACATTTAGAATTTGCATACTATCAAATTATACAAAGCAGCTGATTGGTTGCCATGGGCACTTTCTCCACTGGCTCACTTCTCCACTCTCTTCACTGCTTAGTACATCTACCACAAAGTTCCAGCCAGTGGTGGGATTCAAATAAATTAACAACAGTTCTATGTCCTAATGACCATTTTAAGTATACCAAAAGATATACCGAAAGGTATTTTAATAATTCATGCATTTAATACTCAAATAAGAACAATAAAACAGATTATGTTATAAGAAACAGTTTTAAAATATTAATTAAAAAGTGGGACTATCAGAGGGGGGAGGGCGGGAGAAGTGAGACAAGCGGATGGGAAAAAGAGGGACTACATACATACCCCCAGCCAGTCGGCCTGCCCCAGGACAGGGCCTGCACTTGACTCCTCGATGCAGCTACACGCTGGTGGTGGGTGAGTGATTGCTTCGCTGCGCTCTGCTCCCCAAGAATGGCACCTGATAGGAACGGACATTCCAGAACCAGTGGCGGAGCCCTCTGTCACCCCTGCTTAGCCTGAGCTGCCGCCCGCACACCCGCCCACCAGCCCAGACCGCAACAGGGCCAAGCGTCTCTGTGTAGCACTGCAGAGTTCCACCGTGCCCGGCCCACCCTCTCTCAGCGTCTTGACATACTTACTGCGCATGTCAGGACTCAGGACACTAGGGAGAGGAGGAGTCAGCAGGCCAGGGCCAGGCGCGGAGAAACTCTGCAGTGGTACACAAACATAGATGCTTGGCTCTGTTGCGGTCGCCGGTCTCTGCTGAAGGGCGGGTGTGCGGGCTATGACAGAGAGCTCTGCCATTGGTTCCAGAACGCCATTCGGAATGACGTTCCGGCGCAAATATAGCCCTGGCAACGCTCATTAGCAAACAGTTCTCAGAACCATACCTAACATTAGGTATCAGTTCTGCAGAATCGGTGCGAACCGGCTGAATCCCACCACTGGTTCCAGACAATCAGCTCCTAACTGCCATATTACAGGCTGTGTTTGAAAAATGACAGGAGCTGGTTGGCTGGTACATTATCTCCATCCACTTTATTTCCATCCAAGGCTTAGTAAACAGACCCCACAATTTGAACTGTCGTATTTCACCAAGTGACCATTTATTACAAGAGACTGGGGTATACTCTGGCTGACTACTACGTAAAGAACTTTGCAAATCTCTATAACAATTAACAGAATCTAAACATACTGTATGAACATTGTGATTAGAAGGAATTCATTTGTTGCTACAGTGTTGCTCTATTGAGCCTTGGACGTGCTACAACTAGATGTATTTATTCTGTGTCTGAAATGTTCTTGTAGACAGATTTTACAATTTCTTGGTTTTAATATAAACTATGTTCATTCTCAGAAATAAATATTTCTTGCCTCATGCTGGGATTTCTAACAAATTCCTCTTTTGATCGTTTATGGTGTCCAAAGGTCCTAGGTCAATTTTCTTTCCATTCTTTCCTGAACCCATTCCTACTTCTCCCCTGTGAACTACCTGGAGGATTCTTTGACCTTATGAGTTCCTTTTTATGTCTCATTTGGGCTGTAGTACCCTCATGCTGTGTCCTTCCGTATGTTGGTGTTTGTCTCCAATTTGATATACCCCACTTTTCTGTGCTAATGATTGAGTCCTAGGTTCAAGTACATTATAAGGGGTATCTTTTCTACTACCATATTTCACATTACATTTTACACTAAATATTACTCTCTTCCATTTTTGGTTGCCATATGGTTGGAGGAAAATTTTCTAGGAGAGTTTAAGGTGTTGAGTGAAATCTAAGAACACATCTATATGGAAAGATTGATTCATAAGTGACACTTGAAAGATCGGTGGAACTGTACTATCACATGGTTTAGGATTATAACTGAGGATTCACCTGGTTCATTCACAGAGGGACATGTTTCTATGATATATTTTATATTATTTTTTTTTATTGAGCCCCTATATGACTTTTCTCATGCCACTTCTCTGTCGAATACATGTGTAAGTGTTGGGTGAACACTTAAGAGAGACTTTGTGCTGGCAGATCTTGTGCACAATCTCAGACAACATAGTGTTTCTATCAGTGTCAACATTGGAGAATGCTCCCACATATACAGTACATACAGCGGTGGTGACAAACTGGAGTATACAGAGTCTCACCTGGGGTGAGATGCATCAAGCATCACATTTTGCATGTGATGATCCTGACAGTCATCACAAGCATTGCAACATTTAGTAATGCTGTATGCTTGAAATAAGTAATGAAAGACAGCTATCTTGCTAAGATCTGTCCTTTAACTCTCTCTGCACATGTTATATATGCCCCCCCCCCGCAGTGCACATGGTTTTGCCCAACTGCTAACAAATTTGCTGCTGCAATCAACTCTGAATGAATCCCATTGTGCGCATGCACATGATTCATGGTCTGTTCCGTTCCAACTGATATTGTCTGTTCCGTTCGAACTGACATATCGCATGGATCCGGTATGATGAAGAGTTCAGGCGAAAGCAGCATGGGCTGCACATAATGGCCTTCGGAGTAAAGGATGTCGAGGTCTGATTGGGGGTTACGCAGAACTCCTCCGAGGCTGCTGAAAACTCTCCCGCCAAGCGTAATTAGGTCCAACGATAGGGACTCCTTTCGTGCCAATGCTAGCAACAGGTCCAAAGGACGTGCTTATCTTTTAAGCACTTTGTATTTTTCTTGCTTTTGATTCTTGTTTTTATTTTCAGTTCACTCGGGGAGCAACGGTGGGGTGGGCTGACGAGTCTGTGTTGGGGTGCCCGCGTCTTGACCGAATGGAATTTTCTAATGTGGCCGGCGCGGGTTGCCTTGGCGCCATCTTGTTTCCCTGTCTTTTCGCTTTTCTTGGACCGGACTCGACCTGTAGCCCTTTTTGGCCACTTGTCACCGTTTGAATGTTGGGGGTCCCGTTGGATTTTGCCCTGCTTTTCTCCTGAGAACCTGGTGTGTGCTATTGGCTTGCGCTCTCAGTGGCAGGTTTTGCAGGTTTTCACTTCGGGACAGGTCGTTCCCCTTTCCCTCCCCTTCCCCGGTCCACCCTTCCCGTACATTGTTGGTTAGTTTGAATGCATTTTAGTTACACTATTAACCTATTGTTCTTGTTTGTTTCAGGAGTGTCACTCTACACGCGCCACTCATTTGTTTATTGGGTGGCTAGGTCGTCTCTGTCCAGGGACTCAGCTTCTTTTCCTGTTTTATGATGGGTTAGATGGTTGGGATGTAGGGGGTTTAGATGGGAAGAACTTTTGCCTGCCTTGACCTTACACGTTAAATGTCATGGACCCCCGGGAGTGTTGGTCTTTCACTTAGGGGGTAATGACATAGGCTCTCTGCCCACCCTTGAGCTAGGCCACCGGATGGCACGTGATTTGGTGCAGGTCATGACTTGATGGCCTTGGTGTCGGATTGTTTGCTCCGCAATTATCCCACATCAGGTTTGGCGTAGTCCACTGCCTGATGTTTTGTTGGACAAGTCCCAGCGCAAGATTAATGCTTTTTTGGCAGGAGAGTTTTGTGTCTCGGTGGTGCAGTAGTCTCCCACCCACTTATTCATTTTTGGGATGCCCATTTATTTAGACCAGATGGCATCCATTTGACTGATGAGGGTGTTTGTTTGCTTTTGTAAAGCATTTTTCAGGTACTTGAGAGTTTGGTTTGAGTTGGTTTAGTGCTTAGTTCAGGTTTGTAGGGGTAGGTAGTTTTAGAGTATTGTTGCAGCACCGGCTCCTGCTGGACCGGTGTGTGGCGGCAGTACAGTGGCTAGTGCGCTGCTGTTTGGAAGTACACTCTTTGCCCAATACATTGTATACTCTGGCCTTCCTTACCGGGAGTCATTGGGCTTGGCTGTCTGGCCGGCCCTATTGTGGTGTATTGGGGAGAGAGTGGGAGCCTCAGCATTTATTGGCGTAGCCAATTAGAGATATAAAGTCATGTCGTGGACATGTGTAGCGGCAATAAGACGTAATGTCACTGATGATCTGGCCGTTCTTTTTTAATGACACCATACTTAGTTTTAGGTATTATAAATAAATAAAATTTGACCGATTTTAATGGCATTTCAGTGGTCTATGTCGTTATTTCTAGATAAGTTAAGTTTAATAACTTTAGCAGGTAAGAATATTGCGTGATGATATAATTTGAGCCAACATCTGCCGGTAAAAAAGATTAAAAGTGGACAGAGATAAAATACCAACCGACCAGCTCATAACTGTAATTTTTCAAACGCAGCCTGTAACATGGCAGTTAGGAGCTGGAATTTTGGATTAGGCCTAATAAACATCCTGGACTTACAGAACAGTGGGGGTAATTTAGAGTTGATCGTAGATGTGCTCAATTTAGCACATCTACGATCAGTTACTCTGACATGCGGGGGGGACGCCCAGCACGGGGCTAGTCCTCCCTGAATGACAGGCCCCCCCTCCCCGCACAAGTACAAAAGCATCACACAGCGGCAATGCTTTTGAACTAGACAAGTAGCTCCCTACTTGCGCAGCTCCTGTGCACTGGCAGGGAGCTACATGTCGCATCCCCGGTCGCAGCGGATGCGTGTGATATCACACAGCCACCGTGGCCCGCCCCCCCGCATGGTCTCAGAACGCCTGTGTTGCCCATACTGTGCCCCCAAAATGGCGGCCAAACGTAGCCGGCCCGCCCCCTCCTGCCCAGCAAACACCTCTGCCTGTCAATCAGGCAGAGGCGTTCGCCAGGCTGAGATACCGATAGCATCTCTAGCATGCACATGCACACTGCGGCGCATGCGCAGTTCAGACCTGATTGCCCAGCAGCGATCAGATCTGAATTATCCCCAGTATTCTAATGATCTGTTCCTTCTTGGCAGTGCTCAAAGCATTATCTTGTTTACATTTAAATTTCTAATTTACTATAAGGTTCCTATAACGGAACACAAGTACTGTTGCTTACTTTGCAGCAAAGGAAATAAATACCTGACCTGCAGCTCCTACTACAGTATGCCTTACTGTACTTTTATCTTGCATATATAGTGTAATGCATACTGATAGTTACAGATGAACAAGGGCAGAGGTTTTCTTACTTATGATTTTGGAGAATACACATATAGATAGGAGAGAAAAATGATTTATTATGGGACAGTGTGACATGACAGCAGGCAGTCTCCATACCTCTGGCTATTCAGTGCTTATTTTGTTTTCAATCAGTGACAAGAACCTGTAAGAGATAAAACTGAAACATATGGGCTGAAATTCATATCGAATGCCAGGGAACAGGATTTCTGTCTTCCTGGGGGTGGTGGAAGTTGGATGCAGCTTGATTTTTTGCCTGGTGTGAAGCAGAAAATATTCAGTAAATAAAGTCACGCTCAACCCGTAACCGGAATGACTGAGTCTCATTAAAAAGTAATCTGGACAATTGTTTGAGTCTGAAAATATGAGGCTATTATTGGAAGAGATTGCTCTGTGAAATAGAGAACACTGAGGATCAAATTATTCATCTCTTTGCAGAACACGTACGTACCTCCCAACTGTCCTGATTTCCATGGGACAGTCCCGTTTTTTGGGGGACAGTCCCGCTGTCCCACCTGCAGGCCGCAGTGTCCTGCGGTGGGGTCAATTGGGAGGCTCCTGTCACTCGCTGCTCTTCATAGTAGAGCAACGGTGAATAGATGCCGTGCGCATGCGCACAGTGTGTATTCAAGGTTGACAGAGGGACTGGAGGCATTCCAGCAGCTCAAAGAGTGCTGGGCTTGCCCCCACAGTGACAAAAATGGGAGGCATGGCTCGTGATTGTGGCATTCCTGCAAAGCCATGCCCCCTTTTGCACAGTCCGTCCCCTTTTTTTCAGGCGCATGTGGCAAGCTGCGCAAGGAAGTCTAGAGACTTATGGGTCCAGATGTTGGGATGTATGCAAGTATCTAGGAGCTTACAGTTTATCATTTAGTACATATGAGATATATTAGGCCACTGTACACAGCTAGCTTTCTCACATCTTATATAGGGGACTATTCATTCATCATTCCACCCTAGTTTCTGCATGCTTTATGTAACAGGCCCATTCATTATAATGGGGCGAGTGGGCAATCTTGTAAAAAGCAAACGCAGAAAACTGAAAGTTTTTTGAGTTTGCCTACAGAAACTAAGGGCCTTATTCAGGTTTGTTAGCAAACCAAAAGAATTAGCAATTGGGAAAAACCATGTTGCAGTGCAGGTGGGGCAGATGTAACATGTGCAGAGAGATTTAGATTTGGGTTGGGTGTGTTCAAACTGAAATCTAAATTGCAGTGTAAAAATAAAGCAGCCTGTATTTACCCTGCACAGAAACAATATAACCCACCCAAATCTAACTCTGTCTGCACATGTTATATCTGCCACACCTGCAGTGCAACATGGTTTTGCCCAATTGCTAACTTTTTTGGAATGCTAACAAACCTGAATACCCCCCCTAAAGCCATAATCAGATGACGTTGGTTCCTGGAGCCCCATTCCTTATGACGGTAAGGAGGCCTGGGGTTGCAACAAGGGATCCTATGGGACCCTCTGCCACCTCTGCACTGTGTGTCCAGTGGCCGTGCGCATGCATGGACTCAGACCAGCATGGAAGTGCTACTTAGGGATCGCAGGGACAGCTGCTTTTTATAGCAGCTGTCCCCGCACTGGAGCAATACTGAATTGCTAATAGTTAAGTACTGTATCTTTTACCCCCGATGATATACAGGTCCCATAGTCATGTTTACTTCGCTGAAATCATTGCATTTTAATTGTAACTAACTCAACAGCATAACTTTTATACATATTAAAACTCTGAGATCTGTACTCATGTTTCAGGCTTTTTCAGGATTTAGTAGACTAGAAATAACTGCTTCAATTACTGCAATTTAAACTCACTGCGTTATATATAACTCCCATCTCCACTTGCTAAAGTATTGCCCATCCATACACAGAATGCAATCAAATTAGAAATGCACAATTAAATGCTTGTATAGATGTACAGTATGTACAGTACAGCATATACAGTATGTACAGGAACCGTGCAATCCAAATATAACAAACAGGTAGAACCAAAGGAAACCCAAGAGTTGGAAATTGACTACTGTAAAGGAACCTAAATACTCAGGGTGAAACTTTGAAGGCAAACTCTTATAAGCTATGGAAGTCATCATGGGCGGATCCAGAAAAAAATGACAAGAGGGGGACCATAACTTGGGGGGTACTTTGTGCGCCAAAGGCAAGCACGCTCCTGGGAAAGTGGGTGTGGCCCCACAATAATAAGTGTGGCTTAAAAAGGGAATGCTGTATCCAAAAGCTAGTGGGTGACAGGAATGGTTGACACAGAGAGACAGTGGGTGACAGGGAGAAGGTGACATGGAGTGGGAGAGGGTGATGCTTTGAAGAGGGTAACAGGAAAGAGAGGCGGATGTAGAGATAGTGATGCAGGGCAAAGGCAGTGTGTGAAAGGAGATGGTGACAGGGAGAGGAAGTGGATGACGAGAGGGAGAAGGTGACAGCAGAGGCAGTAGGAGACAGGGAGAGGGTGACAGGGAGAGGTAGTGGGTAACATTAAGAGGGTCTCAGACAGTGGGTGACAGGGAGAGGCAATGGATGACACCAGGTAGAGGCTGACGGGGAGAGGCAGTGGATGATATATAGGGGGGCACTGGGCTGGATGGGAAAGAGGCAGTGACATGGTTGGAAGAGGTGACACTATGTTGGAGAAGGGGGTACAATGGGCTTAAAAAGGAAGGAAATACCCATGGCTGGTAGGGTGGGAGACATAGGGAAGGTAGGGGGGTCAGTGTGATGGTGGGGGACGCTAGGCAGGAGGGAAAGGGGCAGGGGGATCCCTGTGACTGAACTGGCAGGTAGGTTCTAGGTGGGGGGGGCAATGACATCGATGGGTGCAGTGGGCTGGTGGGGGGCACACAAAGAATTACCCCTACCCACTGATATACCACCCCTGTACCTCCACACTACACTGTTGATTGCCCCCTGCTATGGAAACTGTTACCTGGTACTGGCATTGAGAAGAGTGGACGGAAAGTACCAGGGGAAGGATGGGGAGCGGACCTTTACCTGAGGTCAGAAATGGAGATCTGGGTGCAGACGGTGAGCAGCAGGATGCTGGCTGCAGTCACACTCTGGAGCCGGATGGCGGGAGGAGCTGGAGACCTGGGTGCAGGCGGGGAGCAAGACGCCGGCCACAGTCACAGCAGCAGGACGCCGGCCGCAGTCACATTCAGGAGCTTGACGGGCGGAGGAGCTGGAGATCTGGGTTCAGGCAGAGAGCAGGACGCCGGCAGCACTCACAGCAGCAGGACGTGGGCCGGACAGCGGGGACTCAGGGAGGATGCACATGCTGAAAACTGTTCCCAATTGGCCACCAGGAAACAGGAAGCATTTCAGCGGTCTAGCAACAGGACTGCACCATCTCCGCCCGTACTACAGGGGCCGCCGCCGCAGAGGTTGGAGCGTCCCATTTTCCCCAACAGTGTGCTGCACTATCAATAAAAAAAAAAAACATCTTCGAAACGACAGGTGGGGCACATGCCTTGTTGCCCCCCCCCCCCCCCCCCCCCTCCCCCTGAATCCTCCACTGGAAGTCATGTTACCTTCTCCTAGTGCAGTACTTAATATTTTGAAGTCCAGTTATTTTGCTTTCAAAATAGATTTTTCAGCAGTTCTCTATGCACGCCATACTGTACTTCTATCCTGATTTTCCTGGGCAACCCTTTCATTCAGAGGTCAGAGCAGTCAGCAGTTTAGATGTGTTTTCTATTCATAGTTAGTTTAATTAGTATGGTAGCTACTGTAGGAAGGCAAGACTATATTTTGGGTTTGTGGCAAACTCTTAAGGTATGTACTGTAGGTTGCTTGATTCTACTTTAGTTTCTTAGGTTGATGGCTGAGACATTAATTGTTAGGCAGATTAGAGTGCAGGCATATACAATGAAAAAAATAATTGTGGTGTAAGGGAATTTTTTTTAAATATAATTTGTCGATTTTGCAGGGATACAAATGGTTTAAAAAATCAGAGTTATTTAGTATAGGCTGGTGGGATCTCATAGTAACATAACATAGTTATTGACTTTGAAAAAATACAAAATATCCATCTAGTTTAATCTCTTTTTATAATTCTTACACTAATCTGCATTTAGCACTATTTTAACTACAGTATACTGACCCAGATGAGGTTAAGTTAATGGGCGGTATTCAAAAGATATATCACGCCCAATCTCCTTTCTAAAATGATCTCCGTTATCGCACATAGTAATCAGGTTTAGCTGTGTAAAGGGATGGGTGCCTCGCTACCCCGGGGGTAGTGAGCTGAAATGATGATACCACGCTCCCGAGGGCAGAAACGGAATGCGTGTGGAAGGGGGTGAAAAGAATTGAATACCGCCAAATAAGTCTAACTCACACTATAAATCATGCTTTTTCTAAAATGCACTTACTTTAAATGCTATATTCTTGGATATTTATTTCAATTAGGAATTTATCTAATACATTCTTAAACATATTGAGTCCACCATTACTATCTTCTCAAGCGATGAATTCCAAATCCTTACTGCCCTTACTGTGAAGAACCCTTTCCTGCTTTGGGTATAACATTTTCTCTTCTCTAACCTCAGATGGTGTCCACGTGTCCTGTGTAGAGATTTTTCAATAAACAAATCTCCTGATAGATCCTAGTAATGTCCCTTTATATCAGTGATGTGCACCGGACATTTTTCGGGTTTTGTGTTTTGGTTTTGGATTCAGTTCCATGGCCGTGTTTTGGATTTGGCCGCGTTTTGGCAAAACATCCCTGAAAATTTTTTGTCGGATTCGGTTGTGTTTTGGATTCGGGTGTTTTTTTACAAAAAACCCTCAAAAACAGCTTAAATCATAGAATTTGGGGGTCATTTTGATCCCATAGTATTATTAACCTCAATAACCATAATTTCCACTCATTTCCAGTCTATTCTGAACACCTCACACTATTATTTTTAGTCCTAAAATTTGCACCAAGGTCGCTGGATGACTAAGCTAAGCGACCCAAGTGGCCGACACAAACACCTGGCCCATCTAAGAGTGGCACTGCAGTGTCAGTCAGGATGGCAGATTAAAAAAATAGTCCCCAAACAGCACATGATGCAAAGAAAAAAAGAGGCGCAATGAGGTAGCTGTGTGACTAAGCTAAGCGACCCAAGTGGCCGACACAAACACCTGGCCCATCTAGGAGTGGCACTGCAGTGTCAGACAGGATGGCAGATTAAAAAAATAGTCCCCAAACAGCACATGATGCAAAGAAAAAAAGAGGCGCAATGAGGTAGCTGTGTGACTAAGCTAAGCGACCCAAGTGGCCGACACAAACACCTGGCCCATCTAGGAGTGGCACTGCAGTGTCAGACAGGATGGCAGATTTAAAAAATAGTCCCCAAACAGCCCATGATGCAAAGAAAAAAAGAGGCGCAATGAGGTAGCTGTGTGACTAAGCTAAACGACCTAAGTGGCCAAGACAAACACCTGGCCCATCTAGGAGTGGCACTGCAGTGTCAGACAGGATGGCACTTCAAAAACTACTCCCCAAACAGCACATGATGCAAAGAAAAATTAAAGAAAAAAGAGGTGCAAGATGGAATTGTCCTTGGGCCCTCCCACCCACCCTTATGTTGTATAAACAGGACATGCACACTTTATCAAACCCATCATTTCAGCGACAGGGTCTGCCACACGACTGTGACTGAAATGACTGGTTGGTTTGGGCCCCCACCAAAAAAGAAGCAATCAATCTCTCCTTGCACAAACTGGCTCTACAGAGGCAAGGTGTCCACCTCCTCATCCTCCGATTCCTCACCCCTTTCACTGTGTACATCCCCCTCCTCACAGATTATTAATTCGTCCCCACTGGAATCCACCATCTCAGGTCCCTGTGTACTTTCTGGAGGCAATTGCTGGTGAATGTCTCCATGGAGGAACTGATTATAATTCATTTTGATGAACATCATCTTTTCCACATTTTCTGGAAGTAACCTCGTATGCCGATTGCTGACAAGGTGAGCGGCTGCACTAAACACTCTTTCGGAGTACACACTGGAGGGGGGGCAACTTAGGTAAAATAAAGCAGGTTTGTGCAAGCGCCTCCAAATTGCCTCTTTTTCCTGCCAGTATACGTACGGACTGTCTGACTTGCCTACTTGGATGCGGTCACTCATATAATCCTCCACCATTCTTTCAATGGTGACAGAATCATATGCAGTGACAGTAGACGACATGTCAGTAATTGTTGGCAGGTCCTTCAGTCCGGACCAGATGTTAGCACTCGCTCTAGACTGCCCTGCATCACCGCCAGTGGGTGGGCTCGGAATTCTTAGCCTTTTCCTCGCAGCCCCAGTTGCGGGAGAATGTGAAGGAGGAGCTGTTGACGGGTCACGTTCCGCTTGACTTGACAATTTTCTCACCAGCAGGTCTTTGAACCTCTGCAGACTTGTGTCTGTCGGAAAGAGAGATACAACATAGGTTTTAAATCTAGGATCGAGCACGGTGGCCAAAATGTAGTGCTCTGATTTCAACAGATTGACCACCCGTAAATCCTGGTTAAGCGAATTAAGGGCTCCATCCACAAGTCCCACATGCCTAGCGGAATCGCTCTGTATTAGCTCCTCCTTCAATCTCTCCAGCTTCTTCTGCAAAAGCCTGATGAGGGGAATGACCTGACTCAGGCTGGCAGTGTCTGAACTGACTTCACGTGTGGCAAGTTCAAAGGGTTGCAGAACCTTGCACAACGTTGAAATCATTCTCCACTGCGCTTGAGTCAGGTGCATTCCCCCTCCTTTGCCTATATCGTAGGTAGCTGTATAGGCTTGAATGGCCTTTTGCTGCTCCTCCATCCTCTGTAGCATATAGAGGGTTGAATTCCACCTCGTTACCACCTCTTGCTTCAGATGATGGCAGGGCAGGTTCAGGAGTGTTTGCTGGTGCTCCAGTCTTCGGCACGTGGCAGCTGAATGCCGACAGTGGCCCGCAATTCTTCGGGCCACAGACAGCATCTCTTGCACGCCCCTGTCATTTTTCAAATAATTCTGCACCACCAAATTCAATGTATGTGCAAAACATGGGACGTGCTGGAATTTGCCCAGATGTAATGCACGCACAATATTGGTGGCGTTGTCCGATGTCACAAATCCGCAGGAGAGTCCAATTGGGGTAAGCCATTCTGTGATGATGTTCCTCAGTTTCCGTAAGAGGTTGTCAGCTGTGTGACTCTTATGGAAAGCGGTGATACAAAGCGTAGCCTGCCTAGGAACGAGTTGGCGTTTGCGAGATGCTGCTACTGGTGCCGCCGCTGCTGTTCTTGCTGCGGGAGGCAATACATCTACCCAGTGTGCTGTCACAGTCATATAGTCCTGAGTCTGCCCTGCTCCACTTGTCCACATGTCCGTGGTTAAGTGGACATTGGGTACAACTGCATTTTTTAGGACACTGGTGATTCTTTTTCTGACGTCTGTGTACATTTTCGGTATCGCCTGCCTAGAGAAGTGGAACCTAGATGGTATTTGGTACCGGGGACACAGTACATCAAGCAATTCTCTAGTTCCCTGTGAATTAACGGTGGATACCGGAAACACGTTTTTCACCACCCAGGCTGCCAATGCCTGAGTTATCCGCTTTGCAGCAGGATGACTGCTGTGATATTTCATCTTCCTTGCAAAGGACTGTTGGGCAGTCAATTGCTTACTGGAAGTAGTACAAGTGGTCTTCCGACTTCCCCTCTGGGATGATGATCGATTCCCAGCAGCGCCAGCAGCAGTAGGCGTTACACTCAAGGATGCATCTGAGAAATCCCAGGCAGGAGAGGACTCGTCAGACTTGACAGTGACATGGCCTGCAGGACTATTGGCTTTTCTGTGTAAGGAGGAAATTGACACTGAGGGAGTTGGTGGTGTGGTTTGCAGGAGCTTGGTTACAAGAGGAAGGGATTTAGTTGGCAGTGGACTGCTTCCGCTGTCACCCAAAGTTTTTGAACTTGTCAATGACTTGTGATGAATGCGCTGCAGGTGACGTATAATCGAGGATGTTCCTAGGTGGATAATGTCCTTACCCCTACTTATTACAGCTTGACAAAGGCAACACACGGCTTGACACCAGTTGTCCGCATTTCTGTTGAAATAATTTCACACCAAAGAGGTGATTTTTTTTGTAATTTGACCAGGCATTAGTGATGAGCGGGTTCGGTTTCTCGGAAACCGAACCCCCCCGAACTTCACGCTTTTTACAAGGGTCCGAGGCAGACTCGGATCTTCCCGCCTTGCTCGGTTAACCCGAGCGCGCCCGAACGTCATCATCCCGCTGTCGGATTCTCGCGAGGCTCGGATTCTATCGCGAGACTCGGATTCTATATAAGGAGCCGCGCGTCGCCGCCATTTTCACACGTGCATTGAGATTGATAGGGAGAGGACGTGGCTGGCATCCTCTCCGTTTAGAATAGAAATAGATAGTGAGAGTGAGACACTTGATTTACTGGAGCTTAGGAGTACTCAGAGAGTGCAGAGTTTACTAGTGACTGACCAGTGACCACCAGTGCAGTTTTATTATTATTTAATATAATCCGTTCTCCGCCTGAAAAAAACGATACACAGTGACACAGTATACCATATCTGTGCTCAGCCTCAGTGTGCTGCATCATCTATGTATATCTGACTGTGCTGAGTGCTCACTGCTCACACAGCTTAATTGTGGGGGAGACTGGGGAGCAGTTATAGCAGGAGTACATATATTTAACAGTGCACACTTTTGCTGCCAGAGTGCCACTGCCAGTGTGACTGACCAGTGACCAGTGACCACCAGTATATTGTGATTGTCTGCCTGAAAAAGTTAAACACTCGTCGTGTGGTGTTTTTATTCTATAAACGCATTCTGCTGACAGTGTCCAGCAGGTCCGTCATTATATAATATATACCTGTCCTGCAGTAGTGATATATTTATATTTTTTATATCATTATCATCCAGTCTATACTAGCAGCAGACGCAGTACGGTAGTCCACGGCTGTAGCTACCTCTGTGTTGGCAGTCGCTCGTCCATAATTGTATACCTACCTGTGGTGGGTTTTTTTTTTTCTATCTTCTTCATACTAGTAGTTAACTTTAGGAGTCTGCAGTGCTGACAGTGTCCAGCAGGTCCGTCATTATATAATATATACCTGTCCGGCTGCAGTAGTGATATATATATATTTTTTATATCATTATCATCCAGTCTATATTAGCAGCAGACGCAGTACGGTAGTCCACGGCTGTAGCTACCTCTGTGTCGGCAGTCGCTCGTCCATCCATAATTGTATACCACCTACCTGTTGTGTTTTTTTTTTCTATCTTCTTGATACTAGTAGCTTACTTTAGGAGTCTGCAGTGCTGACAGTGTCCAGCAGGTCCGTCATTATATAATATATACCTGTCCGGCTGCAGTAGTGATATATATATATATTTTTTATATCATTATCATCCAGTCTATATTAGCAGCAGATGCAGTACGGTAGTCCACGGCTGTAGCTACCTCTGTGTCGGCAGTCGCTCGTCCATCCATAATTGTATGCCACCTACCTGTGGTGTTTTTTTTTTTCTATCTTCTTGATACTAGTAGCTTACTTTAGGAGTCTGCAGTGCTGACAATGTCCAGCAGGTCCGTCATTATATAATATATATACCTGTCCGGCTGCAGTAGTGATATATATATATTTCTTATATCATTATCATCCAGTCTATATTAGCAGCAGACGCAGTACGGTAGTCCACGGCTGTAGCTACCTCTGTGTCGGCAGTCGCTCGTCCATCCATAATTGTATACCACCTACCTGTTGTGTTTTTTTTTCTATCTTCTTGATACTAGTAGCTTACTTTAGGAGTCTGCAGTGCTGACAGTGTCCAGCAGGTCCGTCATTATATAATATATACCTGTCCGGCTGCAGTAGTGATATATATTTTTTTTTTATATCATTATCATCCAGTCTATATTAGCAGCAGACGCAGTACGGTAGTCCACGGCTGTAGCTACCTCTGTGTCGGCAGTCGCTCGTCCATCCATAATTGTATACCACCTACCTGTCGTGTTTTTTTTTTCTATCTTCTTGATACTAGTAGCTTACTTTAGGAGTCTGCAGTGCTGACAGTGTCCAGCAGGTCCGTCATTATATAATATATACCTGTCCGGCTGCAGTAGTGATATATATATATTTTTTATATCATTATCATCCAGTCTATATAGCAGCAGACGCAGTACGGTAGTCCACGGCTGTAGCTACCTCTGTGTCGGCAGTCGTTTGTCCATCCATAATTGTATACCACCTACCTGTTGTGTTTTTTTTTTCTATCTTCTTGATACTAGTAGCTTACTTTAGGAGTCTGCAGTGCTGACAGTGTCCAGCAGGTCCGTCATTATATAATATATACCTGTCCGGCTGCAGTAGTGATATATATATATTTTTTATATCATTATCATCCAGTCTATATTAGCAGCAGACGCAGTACGCTAGTCCACGGCTGTAGCTACCTCTGTGTTGGCAGTCGCTCGTCCATCCATAATTGTATACCACCTACCTGTGGTGGTTTTTTTTTTTCTATCTTCTTGATACTAGTAGCTTACTTTAGGAGTCTGCAGTGCTGACAGTGTCCAGCAGGTCCGTCATTATATAATATATACCTGTCCGGCTGCAGTAGTGATATATATATATTTTTTATATCATTATCATCCAGTCTATATTAGCAGCAGACGCAGTACGGTTGTCCACGGCTGTAGCTACCTCTGTGTCGGCAGTCGCTCGTCCATCCATAATTGTATACCACCTACCTGTTGTGTTTTTTTTTTCTATCTTCTTGATACTAGTAGCTTACTTTAGGAGTCTGCAGTGCTGACAGTGTCCAGCAGGTCCGTCATTATATAATATATACCTGTCCGGCTGCAGTAGTGATATATATATATTTTTTATATCATTATCATCCAGTCTATATTAGCAGCAGACGCAGTACGGTAGTCCACGGCTGTAGCTACCTCTGTGTCGGCAGTCGCTCGTCCATCCATAATTGTATACCACCTACCTGTTGTGTTTTTTTTTTCTATCTTCTTGATACTAGTAGCTTACTTTAGGAGTCTGCAGTGCGGACAGTGTCCAGCAGGTCCGTCATTATATAATATATACCTGTCCGGCTGCAGTAGTGATATATATATATTTTTTATATCATTATCATCCAGTCTATATTAGCAGCAGACGCAGTATGGTAGTCCACGGCTGTAGCTACCTCTGTGTCGGCAGTCGCTCGTCCATCCATAATTGTATACCACCTACCTGTGGTGGTTTTTTTTTTTTATATCTTCTTGATACTAGTAGCTTACTTTAGGAGTCTGCAGTGCTGACAGTGTCCAGCAGGTCCGTCATTATATAATATATACCTGTCCGGCTGCAGTAGTGATATATATATATTTTTTATATCATTATCATCCAGTCTATATTAGCAGCAGACGCAGTACGGTAGTCCACGGCTGTAGCTACCTCTGTGTCGGCAGTCGCTCATCCATCCATAAGTATACTAGTATCCATCCATCTCCATTGTTTACCTGAGGTGCCTTTTAGTTGTGCCTATTAAAATATGGAGAACAAAAATGTTGAGGTTCCAAAAATAGGGAAAGATCAAGATCGACTTCCACCTCGTGCTGAAGCTGCTGCCACTAGTCATGGCCGAGACGATGAAATGCCAGCAACGTCGTCTGCCAAGGCCGATGCCCAATGTCATAGTACAGAGCATGTAAAATCCAAAACACCAAATATCAGTAAAAAAAGGACTCAAAAATCTAAAATAAAATTGTCGGAGGAGAAGCGTAAACTTGCCAATATGCCATTTACCACACGGAGTGGCAAGGAACGGCTGAGGCCCTGGCCTATGTTCATGGCTAGTGGTTCAGCTTCACATGAGGATGGAAGCACTCAGCCTCTCGCTAGAAAAATGAAAAGACTCAAGCTGGCAAAAGCACAGCAAAGAACTGTGCATTCTTCGAAATCACAAATCCACAAGGAGAGTCCAATTGTGTCGTTTGCGATGCCTGACCTTCCCAACACTGGACGTGAAGAGCATGCGCCTTCCACCATTTGCACGCCCCCTGCATGTGCTGGAAGGAGCACCCCCAGTCCAGTTCCTGATAGTCAGATTGAAGATGTCAGTGTTGAAGTACACCAGGATGAGGAGGATATGGGTGTTGCTGGCACTGGGGAGGAAATTGACCAGGAGGATTCTGATGGTGAGGTGGTTTGTTTAAGTCAGGCACCCGGGGAGACACCTGTTGTCCATGGGAGGAATAGGGCCATTGACATGCCTGGTGAAAATACCAAAAAAATCAGCTCTTCGGTGTGGAAGTATTTCAACAGAAATGCGGACAACATTTGTCAAGCCGTGTGTTGCCTTTGTCAAGCTGTAATAAGTAGGGGTAAGGACGTTAACCACCTCGGAACATCCTCCCTTATACGTCACCTGCAGCGCATTCATCATAAGTCAGTGACAAGTTCAAAAACTTTGGGCGACAGCGGAAGCAGTCCACTGACCAGTAAATCCCTTCCTCTTGTAACCAAGCTCACGCAAACCACCCCACCAACTCCCTCAGTGTCAATTTCCTCCTTCCCCTGGAATGCCAATAGTCCTGCAGGCCATGTCGCTGGCAATTCTGACGAGTCCTCTCCTGCCTGGGATTCCTCCGATGCATCCTTGCGTGTAACGCCTACTGCTGCTGGCGCTGCTGTTGTTGCTGCTGGGAGTCGATGGTCATCCCAGAGGGGAAGTCGTACTCGTAAGACCACTTTTACTACTTCCACCAAGCAATTGACTGTCCAACAGTCCTTTGCGAGGAAGATGAAATATCACAGCAGTCATCCTGCTGCAAAGCGGATAACTGAGGCCTTGGCATCCTGGGCGGTGAGAAACGTGGTTCCGGTATCCATCATTACTGCAGAGGCAACTAGAGACTTGTTGGAGGTACTGTGTCCCCGGTACCAAATACCATCTAGGTTCCATTTCTCTAGGCAGGCGATACCGAAAATGTACACAGACCTCAGAAAAAGACTCACCAGTGTCCTAAAAAATGCAGTTGTACCCAATGTCCACTTAACCACGGACATGTGGACAAGTGGAGCAGGGCAGGCTCAGGACTATATGACTGTGACAGCCCACTGGGTAGATGTATGGACTCCCGCCGCAAGAACAGCAGCGGCGGCACCAGTAGCAGCATCTCGCAAACGCCAACTCTTTCCTAGGCAGGCTACGCTTTGTATCACCGCTTTCCAGAATACGCACACAGCTAAAAACCTCTTACGGCAACTGAGGAAGATCATCGCAGAATGGCTTACCCCAATTGGACTCTCCTGTGGATTTGTGGCATCGGACAACGCCAGCAATATTGTGTGTGCATTAAATCTGGGCAAATTCCAGCACGTCCCATGTTTTGCACATACCTTGAATTTGGTGGTGCAGAATTATTTAAAAAAACGAGAGGGGCGTGCAAGAGATGCTGTCGGTGGCCAGAAGAATTGCGGGACACTTTCGGCGTACAGGCACCACGTACAGAAGACTGGAGCACCACCAAAAACGCCTGAACCTGCCCTGCCATCATCTGAAGCAAGAAGTGGTAACGAGGTGGAATTTAACCCTCTATATGCTTCAGAGGTTGGAGGAGCAGCAAAAGGCCATTCAAGCCTATACAACTGAGCATGATATAGGAGGGGGAATGCACCTGTCTCAAGCGCAGTGGAGAATGATTTCAACGTTGTGCAAGGTTCTGCAACCTTTTGAACTTGCCACACGTGAAGTCAGTTCAGACACTGCCAGCCTGAGTCAGGTCATTCCCCTCATCAGGCTTTTGCAGAAGAAGCTGGAGACATTGAAGGAGGAGCTAACACAGAGCGATTCCGCTAGGCATGTGGGACTTGTGGATGGAGCCCTTAATTCGCTTAACAAGGATTCACGGGTGGTCAATCTGTTGAAATCAGAGCACTACATTTTGACCTTGGATCTCTCTTTCCGGCAGACACAAGTCTGCTGGGGTTCAAAGAACTGCTGGTGACAAAATTGTCAAGTCAAGCGGAACGCGACGTGTCAACATCTCCTCCTTCACATTCTCCCGCAACAGGGGGTGCGAGGAAAAGGCTCAGAATTCCGAGCCCACCCGCTGGCGGTGATGCAGGGCAGTCTGGAGCGACTGCTAATGCTGACATCTGGTCCGGACTGAAGGACCTGACAACGATTACGGACATGTCGTCTACTGTCACTGCATATGATTCTCTCCCCATTGAAAGAATGGTGGAGGATTATATGAGTGACCGCATCCAAGTAGGCACGTCAGACAGTCCGTACTTATACTGGCAGGAAAAAGAGGCAATTTGGAGGCCCTTGCACAAACTGGCTTTATTCTACCTAAGTTGCCCTCCCACAAGTGTGTACTCCGAAAGAGTGTTTAGTGCCGCCGCTCACCTTGTCAGCAATCGGCGTACGAGGTTACATCCAGAAAATGTGGAGACGATGATGTTCATTAAAATGAATTATAATCAATTCCTCCGTGGAGACATTGACCAGCAGCAATTGCCTCCACAAAGTACACAGGGAGCTGAGATGGTGGATTCCAGTGGGGACGAATTGATAATCTGTGAGGAGGGGGATGTACACGGTGATATATCGGAGGATGATGATGAGGTGGACATCTTGCCTCTGTAGAGCCAGTTTGTGCAAGGAGAGATTAATCGCTTCTTTTTTGGTGGGGGTCCAAACCAACCCGTCATTTCAGTCACAGTCGTGTGGCAGACCCTGTCACTGAAATGATGGGTTGGTTAAAGTGTGCATGTCCTGTTTATACAACATAAGGGTGGGTGGGAGGGCCCAAGGACAATTCCATCTTGCACCTCTTTTTTCTTTCATTTTTCTTTGCGTCATGTGCTGTTTGGGGAGTAGTTTTTGGAAGGGCCATCCTGCGTGACACTGCAGTGCCACTCCTAGATGGGCCAGGTGTTTGTGTCGGCCACTTGGGTCGCTTATCTTAGTCACACAGCTACCTCATTGCGCCTCTTTTTTTCTTTGCGTCATGTGCTGTTTGGGGCGTGTTTTTTGGAAGGGCCATCCTGCGTGACACTGCAGTGCCACTCCTAGATGGGCCAGGTGTTTGTGTCGGCCACTTGGGTCGCTTATCTTAGTCACACAGCTACCTCATTGCGCCTCTTTTTTACTTTGCGTCATGTGCTGTTTGGGGGGTGTTTTTTGGAAGGGCCATCCTGCGTGACACTGCAGTGCCACTCCTAGATGGGCCAGGTGTTTGTGTCGGCCACTTGGGTCACTTATCTTAGTCACACAGCTACCTCATTGCGCCTCTTTTTTTCTTTGCGTCATGTGCTGTTTGGGGGGTGTTTTTTGGAAGGGCCATCCTGCGTGACACTGCAGTGCCACTCCTAGATGGGCCAGGTGTTTGTGTCGGCCACTAGGGTCGCTTATCTTAGTCACACAGCTACCTCATTGCGCCTCTTTTTTTTCTTCTTTGCGTCATGTGCTGTTTGGGGAGTAGTTTTTTGAAGGGCCATCCTGCGTGACACTGCAGTGCCACTCCTAGATGGGCCAGGTGTTTGTGTCGGCCACTTGGGTCGCTGAGCTTAGTCATCCAGCGACCTCGGTGCAAATTTTAGGACTAAAAATAATATTGTGAGGTGTGAGGTGTTCAGAATAGACTGAAAATGAGTGGAAATTATGCTTATTGAGGTTAATAATACTTTGGGATCAAAATGACCCCCAAATTCTATGATTTAAGCTGTTTTTTAGGTTTTTTTGAAAAAAACACCCGAATCCAAAACACACCCGAATCCGACAAAAAAAATTCGGTGAGGTTTTGCCAAAACGCGTTCGAACCCAAAACACGGCCGCGGAACCGAACCCAAAACCAAAACACAAAACCCGATAAATTTCCGGTGCTCATCACTACCAGGCATGTCAATGGCCATATTCGTCCCACGGACAACAGGTGTCTCCCTGGGTGCCTGACTTAAACAAACCATCTCACCATCAGAATCCTCCTTGTCAATTTCCTCCCCAGCGCCAGCAACACCCATATCCTCATCCTGGTGTACTTCAACAGTGACATCTTCAATTTGACTATCAGGAACTGGACTGCGGGTGCTCCTTCCAGCACTTGCAGGGGGGTGCAAATGGTGTAAGGCACCACCTCTTCCCGTCCAGTGTTGGGAAGATCAGGCATCGCAACCGACACAATTGGACTCTCCTTGGGAATTTGTGATTTAGAAGATCGCACAGTTCTTTGCTGTGCTTTTGCCATCTTAACTCTTTTAAGTTTTCTAGCAGGAGGACGAGTGCTTCCATCCTCATGTGAAGCTGAATCATTACCCATGAACATAGGACAGGGCCTCAGCCGTTCCTTGCCACTCCGTGACGTAAATAGCATATTGGCAAGTTTACGCTTCTCATCAGACGCTTTTAATTTTGATTTGTTGGTCATTTTACTGAAATTTTGTTTTTTGTATTTTACATGCTCTCTACTATGACATTGGGCATCGGCCTTGGCAGACGACGTTGATGGCATTTCATCGTCTCGGCCATGACTAGTGACAGCAGCTTCAGCACGAGGTGGAAGTGGATCTTGATCTTTCCCTATTTTACCCTCCACATTTTTGTTCTCCATTTTTTAATGTGTGGAATTATATGCCAGTAATATATCAATAGCAATGGCCTACTACTATATATACTGCGCACGACAACTAAAATGCACCACAGTTATGGATAGATAGTATACTTGACGACACAGAGGTAGGTAGAGCAGTGGCCAACTGTACCGTACTGCTATATATTATATACTGGTGGTCAGCAAAATTATGCACTGTCCTCCTACTATACACCGCACCACTTAAATGCACCACAGGGATGGATGGATAGTATACTTGACGACACAGAGGTATGTAGACCAGTGGCCTACTGTACAGTACTGCTATATATTATATACTGGTGGTCAGCAAAATTATGCACTGTCCTCCTACTATATATACACTGCACCACTTAAATGCACCACAGGGATGGATGGATAGTATACTTGACGACACAGAGGTAGGTAGAGCAGTGGCCTACTGTACCGTACGGCTATATATTATATACTGGTGGTCAGCAAAATTATGCACTGTCCTCCTACTATATATACACTGCACCACTTAAATGCACCACAGGGATGGATGGATACTATACTTGACGACACAGAGGTAGGTAGAGCAGTGGCCTACTGTACCGTACTGCTATATATTATATACTGGTGGTCAGCAAAATTATGCACTGTCCTCCTACTATATATACACCACACAACAACTAAAATGCACCACAGGTATGGATGGATAGTATACTTTACGACACAGAGGTAGGTAGAGCAGTGGCCTACTGTACCGTACTGCTATATATTATATACTGGTGGTCAGCAAAATTATGCACTGTCCTCCTACTATACATACACCGCACAACAACTAAAATGCACCACAGGTATGGATGGATAGTATACTTGATGACACAGAGGTAGGTAGAGCAGTGGCCTACTGTACCGTACTGCTATATATTATATACTGGCGGTCAGCAAAATTATGCACTGTCCTACTACTATATATACACCGCACCACTTAAATGCACCACAGGGATGGATGTATAGTATACTTGACGACACAGAGGTAGGTAGAGCAGTGGCCTACTGTACCGTACTGCTATATATTATATACTGGTGGTCAGCAAAATTATGCACTGTCCTCCTACTACTGCGCACAACAACTAAAATGCACCACAGGTATGGATGGATAGTATACTTGACGACACAGAGGTAGGTAGAGCAGTGGACTACTGTACCGTACTGCTATATATTATATACTGGTGGTCAGCAAAATGATGCACTGTCCTCCTACTATATATACACCGCACCACTTATATGCACCACAGGGATGGATGGATAGTATACTTGACGACACAGAGGTAGGTAGAGCAGTGGTCTACTGTACCGTACTGCTATATATTATATACTGGTGGTCAGCAAAATTATGCACTGTCCTCCTACTACTGCGCACAACAACTAAAATGCACCACAGGGATGGATGGATAGTATACTTGACGACACAGAGGTAGGTAGAGCAGTGGACTACTGTACCATACTGCTATACTGGTGGTCACTGGTCAGCAAAATCTGCACTGTCCTGTCCTCCTATACTGCAATGCAGCACAGATGTGGAGCGTTTTTCTGGCAGAGAACGTAGATATTTTCAGCACACTGAGCACAGATACTTGCAGCACACTGAACAAAACTGAGAGGACGCTGCACGTCCTCTCCCTATCATCTACAATGCACGAGTGAAAATGGCGGCGACGCGCGGCTCCTTATATAGAATACGAATCTCGTGAGAATCCAACAGCGGGATGATGACGTTCGGGCGCGTTCGGGTTAACCGAGCAAGGCGGGAGGATTCGAGTCCACCTCGGACCCGTGTAAAATGGGTGAAGTTCGGGGGGGTTCGGATTCCGAGGAACCGAACCCGCTCATCACTACTTTATATATTTGTAAATATTAATAAGGTCTTCTCTTAGTCGCCTTTTTTGTAGTGTGAACATAGCTGACCTAGTAAGCCTTTCCTCATAGTTCAGTGTCTCTAACCACTTTATCAATTTGGTGGCTTGCCTCTGCACCCTTTCAAGTTCCAAGATGTCTTTTTCACCACTAGTAATGGGGGGGTGTAGTACTGCTGACCGGCGGTCTCCTGACCGCCGGTCAGCTTACCATGGGGAACTCTGTAAGAGGAAAGGAGGCTGCAAGAACAGGCAAGATAATGCAGGATATATCTAAGGAATGTGTATCTGGATCACTAGAGCTCTGATAGAATTCTTTGCAGCTTGTTGCTGGTTGCAGTGCCGTAACTAGGCATTTTAGCGCTGTGTGCAAGAAACGACAGTGGCGCCGCCCCCCCCATGTAAGATAGGGGCAGTGCACGCAAAAAATATATAGGGGCGTGGCTTCATGGGGAAGGGGCGTGGCCACAAAATAATAGCAATTCATACTACGGTGCACAGTAGTCTACATTATTCAAATTACGCTGCACAGTAGCGCCACTACACCAGGTAGAGCCCCTTGTATACATTACAGCAGACAGCGTCCCCGTTTTTACACATTACAGCAGACAGTCCCCCTTTTTACACATTGCGGCAGCCAGGCCCCCTTTTTACACATTGCGGCAGCCAGTCCCCCTTTTTACACATTGCGGCAGCCAGGCCCCCTCTTTACACATTGCGGTAGCCAGGACCCCTTTTTACACATTGCGGCAGCCAGGACCCCTTTTTACACATTGCGGCAGCCGGTCCTCCTTTTTACACATTGTAGCAGCCAGGACCCCTTTTTACACATTGCGGCAGCCAGGACCCCTTTTTACACATTGCGGCAGCCAGTCCCCCTTTTTACACATTGCGTCAGCCAGGCCCCCTCTTTACACATTGCGGTAGCCAGGACCCCTTTTTACACATTGCGGCAGCCAGGACCCCTTTTTACACATTGCGGCAGCCGGTCCTCCTTTTTACACATTGCGGCAGCCAGGCCCCCTTTTTACACATTGTGGCAGCCAGGACCCCTTTTTACACATTGCGGCAGCCAGGACCCCTTTTTACACATTGCGGCAGATGGTGTCCCCCTGAGAGAGAGAGAGAGAGAGAGAAAGAGAGAGAGGGATATACTTACCTTATCCCCGCTGACAGGCTCCTCGTGCTGGCATCTCCCTCTCTGTGCAGGCAGTGAGGTGAGGAGGAGGAGGAGGGAGGGGGAGCAGGGAGCCGCAGCAGCGCTATTTCATTGGTAGTAAGCGCCGCTGCAGCATCCCCCTCTCCTTCCGTATTGGCTGCCTGGCGCTGCTGTGGAAGCTGGGATGGAGGAACCGCATCCCAGCATTCATAGCAGCGCCGGGCAGCCAATACAAAAGGAGAGGGGGATGCTGCAGCGGCGCTTACTACCAATGAAATAGCGCTGCTGCGGCTCCCTGCTCCCCCTCCCTCCTCCTCCTTGTCCGCTGCCCGGCGCTGGTCTCTTCTCCCTCCAGCGCGGCGCACGGCGCACACAGCAGAGGCGGCATGTAATGAGTCAATTTGACTCATTACATGCCGCTGGCCGTGTGCCCTCAGGGCAACTGCGCTGTGTGCCAAGCCCACATGGCACACACGTAGTTACGGCCCTGGCTGGTTGTACAGTTTTCTTGTATTTTCGGCAGGGAGACTGAGCACAAACTTACACTTGCAGTTGATATAGTGAAAAACAGTTACATTTGTACAGATGGGAGTGACTGATAGGTAACGTACATCAGAAGAGGGACCTGAAGTAAGGTCAACTTGATTGTACAATAATTCATTTTATAATCTATTCATTTCTTTTTTTGAGTACACATGAAGCAAAGTAATATGATGTGAAGTGTGCCCCACTTATCTTGTTGATCTGAATAGTGTGAAAAGTATTATGAGATAAAGAATTCCAGTGTGATGGGAAAACAAAGACACATATCCTATGTCAGATGCTAACATCGCAACACTGCTCAAAAATTAATTCATAATTACATTTTAGAAGTGAATGGATCAGGCTTCTATTTGGAGCTCTGGAGGCTTAAGGGTATATTTACTAAAGTGCAGGTTTTCAAATGTGGAGATGTTGCCCATAGCAACCAATAAGATTCTGGCTTTTATCTTCTAGAAAGTGCTAGATAAATGAGAAGTAGAATCTGATTGGTTGCTATAGCCAACATCTCCACATTTGAAAACTTGCACTTTAGTAAATAATATACCCCATAGGGTGTGATGGGAAATATTTTTTTTTTATTTGGATAATATGGGTTCTGGGCAATAGCTTGCTGTTGGCCAGGATGCATTTACCAGCAGAAGGGGGAGGGGGACGCCACCCAGGTCATACAACTACAAATGTTAACCACTATCAAAGGCGGGTCTTCAGTGGACCCCAATGGACCTCCGTTCGCAGCACATGATCAGTCATTCAACATCAGATTCATTCACGGCTGTGGGAAGTAACTGGACACAACAATAGGCTTCGCCAGATGTGCACAGATACCTACAGTGCACATGGCAGAGGTTCCCAAACGCGGTCACAAGGCACCCCAATGGTCCAGGTTTTAATTGTATCCATGCTTGGCCACAGGTGACTTAATTAGCACCTCAGTCAATTTGATTTAACCATGTGTGCTGATCCATGGATATACCTAAATCCTGGACTGTTGGGGTGCCTTGAGGACTGCGTTTGGGAACCTCTGGCATATGGTAATGGATGGTTATGTGGAAAATTTTCAATGAGATCTGAGTGTAGTAAGTTTAAGAGAGGTTATAACGTAAGTGTATCAAGCTATAAACCTTGTGTCTGCCAATAACCATTTAATCAGAAACAACTAGAAGCATTTGTCTTGAACTCTTTATATGCATATATACTGTCTATTGTCCATATCCATAATGAGATGTACTGTATATGATGAAATTCAGTAACTGACAATAAAAAATTATTAAAATGATGCTTTACACTTAGGCAAATTGATCTTAAGGTCATAATGCTGTGATACAGCAATCCAGCTTTGACCAGGTTGATGGACAGGAGATGCACAGAAACTATAAATTACCCATAGGCTTGGTGCAGGTTTAATTGTTGATGATCATGACTGTCACTTCTATGGTCTGGTTACACGCATATACAGGTTGAGTATCCCTTATCCAAAATGCTTGGGACCAGAGGTATTTTGGATATCGGATTTTTCCGTATTTTGGAATAATTGCATACCATTATGAGATATCATGGTGATAGGACCCAAGTCTAAGCACAGAATGCATTTATGTTACATGTACACCTTATACACACAGCAGGAAGGTAATTTTAGCCAATATTTTTTGTAACTTTGTGCATTACACAAAGTGTGTGTACTTTCACACAATTCATTTATGTTTCATATGCACCTTATACACACAGCCTGAAGGTCATTTAATACAATATTTTTAATAACTTTGTGTATTAAACAAAGTTTGTGTACATTGAGCCATCAGAAAACAAAGGTTTCACTATCTCAGTCTCAATCAAAAAAGTCCGTATTTCGGAATATTCCGTATTTCGGAATATTTGGATATGGGATACTCAACCTGTACTAGATTTAAAGTGTAACATATTATAAGATTTGCATATAAACAAATAGTTGTGTCTGCTTTATAAATGCAAATGTCCCCAATCCGCCGCTCCAGGTGCAAGGAGCTGCAAGTGTACTGTGAGTTTGGTGTAACCTAAATATAGAACTACAGTATGTTTTGATGCATGTAAAGTGTGCATTGTAGTAATACACCCACATCATATCAATAAAGATACGCAAATCTGCCTGCTCATATACAGACATGGCAATAATAAGGCAGTGTTTATCAACCTCGGTCCTCAAGGCACACCTTCAGTCCAGGTTTTAAGGGTATCCATTAATGATTACAGGTGGTTAAATAAAAAAAACTCAGTTACAGTACTGTACTAATTAAGTCACTTGTGCTCAAGTATGGCTATCCTATAAGTGTTTGGCCTATATGTTTTAAAACACTAGGAAAATTTATGTGATTGCAAAACAGACTGGATAGATGTTTTGGGCTTTAGTAAAAGCCGGTTAAGGGTTCCTGGGCTTGTGGGTGGAGAGAGAGGGCGGGCTCCATCCATTAGGCTCATTTCGGGTCTTCAGCCTGAGAACAGGCTACTGACAGTAGGAATTGCACCTGCAAGAGGCTAATAAATGTGTCTCAGGATTTTGACTCGTGGTTTCACTAAAGGGTCTCAGGGGCATTAGGTACTACACTCTGAGAGATTGAATCTATCTGTATGATGACCTAGGATTTATTTTTAGTTTCGTGTTTTACAGTATGCACTTAACAATAAAACTAGCTATGGCTGAGTTGCACAAAAACTCTGAATGGGTGTGCTGTTTTCCTGGCTGCTGCATGTTTGGTAGTGCCCATCTACTTCAGGAAAGGGCACTCCAACCTTGATCGCCTCATGGTTACTCATATAATATTTATTCATTGGACATATAATTTAACATATAGGTAAACGTATCAAGCCTTCAAAGTGGTGGATAAGGTGCCAATAGCAACCAATAAGATTCTACCTATCATTTTATAGAATGCACTTAATAAATAGTAGCTGGAAGCTGATTGGTTGCTATGGACAACTTTGTACAAATCCACTTTTCTACTCTTTAGGAGGCTTGATACATCTCCCTCCAAAGTTTTAATAGATATCTGATTTAAGTAACTCAACCTGCTGAAGACATGCATAAAGTAAAATAACAAGAGACCGTTTAGTAAACAAAGTGTGTGGCTACATATAGAGTGGAAAATAATTATGAATGACTTGTTTTGGTTACACATACAGTAGTTATACATAGGGGCTAATTCAGACCTGATCGCTGCTGTGCGTTTTCACACAGCGGGCGATCAGGTCTGAACTGCACATGCGCAGTTGCCGCAGTGCGCCAACGCATGCCAGAGATGCGATCAGCGAGAGGGGGCGGCCAGGCGGCGTTGGTCCACCGTTTTGGGGGCGCAGTCCGGGCACGTAGGCATGCCCGGACCCTGTGGGGGGCAGGTCGCGGTAGCTGCGTGACGTCATATGCGGCCGCTGCGACTCGGAGAGCGACGGGTAGCTCCCTGCCAGTGCGCAGGAGCTGTGCTGGTAGGGAGCTACTCTTCAGGTACAAAAGCATCGCCGCCGTGAAATGCAGGCTAGAAGTCAGCTAGCCACAGAAACTGTGTAATTCATGAGTGATCTGGTTTAAAGAGAAAGTATGATAAGCCTTTTTATGCAGTGGGTATTCTGTTAGCGCTCTGTATGTTTTATCCTTGTACAGTGTGTCTTAAGGAAAAGGGCCCTAATTTGCACACCTTAATTAGGTAGTGAGGTGCTACTCTGCTTGAGACTTAGTAAAGTGTACAAAGAGGAAAAGTAGCAGGTGCACAATCTCACACTAGCGCAACCTGTAGTAACCAGAGGCATTTAGCATATTCCTGGCCAGGGCTATGAGCTTACCCACCGCATCAAGGTAGCCTCTCATTGGGTAAGTCCCTAACACTAACTATAGGGGTTCAGGTCCGGGGGGCAGGACACCCCAGAGCCACCCAGCCAGACAACCCCAGGGCATCGTAGGAGTGATAAAATTATAGGGTTAAAGTGGTAGGAGCAGCTGTTGCTGCATGTGTGAATAATGTGAGCAGTAAAAGAAAATTATGTGAAGGTGTTACATATATATAAAACAAACTAAGTGCCATGGAGTGATGAAATAATGTTAAATTGCGATGCCCCAGGGACACCCAGCCACGGCAGGCACAGGGAGCCCCGCACCCCAGAGAATTCCCCCCATTATGGACTGCCATATTAAACAAAATGTAGGAGTCTTACCACAGTGTACTCATTCCAAATGTAAAGGCTAGAGTGTTGGACTATTTAAAATCAGAGGGGTGGGTGGGGCAGGGTGCTAAATTAGGATGAAGGCGTCTCCTACCTTCAAAAATGTATGAATACATCGGTTACAGAAGGAAAAGGGCCCTAATTTGCACACCTTAATTAGGTAGTGAGGTGCTACTCTGCTTGAGACTTAGTAAAGTGTACAAAGAGGAAAAGTAGCAGGTGCACAATCTCACACTAGCTCAACCTGTAGTAACCAGAGGCATTTAGCATATTCCTGGCCAGGGCTATGAGTTTACCCACCGCATCAAGGTAGCCTCTCATTGGGTAAGTCCCTAACACTAACTATAGGGGTTCAGGTCCGGGGGGCAGGACACCCCAGAGCCACCCAGCCAGACAACCCCAGGGCATCGCAGGAGTGATAAAATTATAGGGTTAAAGTGGTAGGAGCAGCTGTTGCTGCATGTGTGAATAATGTGAGCAGTAAAAGAAAATGATGTGAAGGTGTTACATACTGTAGTTACAACTACAGGTTGAGCTAGTGTGAGATTGTGCACCTGCTACTTTTCCTCTTTGTACAGTGTGTCTTATTAACATGTATTGTTTATTCACATATTGCAAACAATGTAGTGCACCCAACATGACTGCCTTGTCTGGTGCTCTGTGTAGGATGGAAAATGCATTGTTCAGATGAATTTGCAAGGACTTTACATAGTATTTCTTTTTCTCTTATTATGGGGTATAATCAATTCAAACCGGATCCATTCTCACATGAATTTGTTGGAATGGATCCAACAGAACCTATTCAATGCGGGCAAAAAAAGTCGGATTGAGATGAGGGTGCTGGGGGAGAGCAGCGAGGAGACGAGGGGAGAGCAGCGGCTACAGCAGCGTAGCCGGAGGACCTCGCTTGCTGGAGCCGGGAGGATGCTGCCCCATCCAGTGCCGCCATCAAGGGGGGCCTGCGGGGACTTCTGGCCCGGGCCCGGACAGAGAGGGGCCCCGCAGCAGATCATGGACCATCAGCCAGCGGCATCATTTTGAATTTTGATCTGACCGCAAGTCAATCGCATCTCACGGACCCGCAGCCAATCAGGAGTGGCTGCCCTGATTGTCTGCCGATCCGTGAACTGTGATTGGATCATTGTCGGCGCTGGGCGGGGGCGTCTGTTTTCTACCTGTAGTGTTGCGCTGGTGCTTGTCATGTCACTTTCAAGGCAGCCTGTGCCTCTTGCTGTCTGCCGTTGATGAGGAACTGCGACTTTAGCACCTCATGCCTGTCCTGCCTCAGGCTGTGGCCCGGTATTCTGAGAGAAGCTCCGCAGCTCGGCGTCCAGCATGTCTTTATCAGAAGCCGCCGCACTCTGACTTCAGTGTCATTTGAAAGCTGTTTGGTGGGAGATCCTCGTTCATGCTGGCTGCTTCCACAATGAATTGAACGCTGCAGCCGGGCAGTATCGCTTACATCCAGTAGCAGCCATATAGGAGCGGAGGACCTCACTGCTGCTCAGCTACACGTCCCATCATCTGTACAGCAACAGCAGGGTGAGTCCCTGCTGCCATATATAGGGGTACAGACAAAACGGGGGCATTTTGTATTTATGCAGCATTGGGTGCATATAGTGACACTCCTATTGGTAATGTACTGCTGCAATGAGCCCTGTCCTATGTAAGCATTGAGGGGGGTCAGCAGTGTAGGGTACAGGGGGGTCAGGAGCATAGGGTACAGAGGGGTCAGCAGCATAGGGTATAGAGGGGTCAGTAGGGTATAGAGAGGTCAGTAGCATAGGGTATAGAGGGGTCACTAGCATAGGGTATAGAGGGGTCAGCAGCATAGGGTATAGAGGGGTCAGTAGGGTATAGAGAGGTCAGTAGCATAGGGTATAGAGGCATCCGCCAAGTAGGGTTTAGAGGGGTCAGTGATGTAGTGCAGGGTGTAGAGGGGTCAGTGATGTAGTGCAGGGTGTAGAGGGGTCAGTGATGTAGTGCAGAGTGTAGAGGGGTCAGTGATGTAGTGCAGGGTGTAGAGGGGTCAGTGATATAGTACAGGGTGTAGAGGGGTCAGTGATGTAGTGTATGGTGTAGAGGGGTCAGTGATGTAGTACAGGGTGTAGAGGGGTCAGTGATGTAGTGTAGGGTGTAGAGGGGTCAGTGATGTAGTGTAGGGTGTAGAGGGGTCAGTGATGTAGTGTATGGTGTAGAGGGGTCAGTGATGTAGAGTGATGTAGTGTAGGGTGTAGAGGGGTCAGTGATGTAGTGTAGGGTGTAGAGGGGTCAGTGATGTAGTGTAGGGTGTAGAAGGGTCCCTGATGTAGTGTAGGGTGTAGAGGGGTCAGTAAAAATACTTATCTTAAGTACTTAGCACACTGTTATTGAATCAATATGCAAAATGCAGGGAGAAGTACAAAATCTGGGTAAAAGAAAGGCAAAATGTTAGAGATTCAATATGTGCCATGCCTTGCGCTACGTATCATTATGCTTAACTCGAGATATGTGCAATTTTTTGTAGCAGGAGGGCATAGGAAACTTTCACTCTAGGCTCCGCTTGGCCCTGGTTGACATCACAGTAGTGTGCAGTCACTGAATACGCTGTGTCGTAGGAGTGTGGTTCAGGTACAGAACATGGGACCCCCTGAATTAGCATAACTAAACTGCTTCAGAGCATCATTAAACTTCTGAAAATGAAAATGTGTCCCCTCACCACAGGTTACTATTCCCCAGAGATGTCCACGTGGATAGTTAAACCCCCGGGCCAGGGGTCCCATGCTCTGACATTGCGCCCAGTGTTTGATATCACAGTGTGACGTGTGACTATTCCTAGGTAACATGCATTCACTGACAGTATTCATAATCAGAGTGTGACTTGCTACCTGGGCTGCCAACAGGGGGGCCCTGTCTATTTTGTCAGTCCCGGGCCCCACAATTTCTGATGGCAGCCCTGGCCCCATCTTCCGGCTACACTGCTATAGCCGCTGCTCTCCCCCGTCTTACCGCTGCTCACTCCCGTCTCCCCACTGCTTATCCCTGTCTTATCGCTGCTCTCCCTCAGCACCCTCATCTCAATCTGACTATTTGAAAAGTCGGATTGAGATGGTCTGAAACGGGGCCAAAACCTGTCGGACAGAAGCACGTGGAGTGGCAGCTATTCCGCCGATCCATGTGCTTTCTGTCTAGTCGAGTTCCCCGACTTGTCGAATAAAAAATCCGGGGATTGAGTAGGTCGGAACCCCTTCCGACCTGAAAAAGTAGAAAACTGCCGTCTTTTCGACAAGACGGAAGTTTCGACACCAATTGAATATACCCCTATGTGTCATCAATTCCTAGCATTGTTTATCCTACCCATTGTAGGCCCTCATTCCGAGTTGATCGCTAGCTAGCTGCTTTTAGCAGCAGTGCAAACGCTAGGCCGCCGCCCTCTGGGAGTGTATCTTAGCTTAGCAGAAGTGCGAACGAAAGGATCGCAGCTGTCAGGAATCTGCATTTTCCATCACATCACTGCTGTGGAACTACAGGTTCCAGCAGTTCAGTTCTGTTCCAGTTCTCGTTTTCAGTCCTCTGCAGCCTGGAGTACATAGTGCTTCAACTAACTCACAGCTGATCTGGACACCCAATCCAGCTAGTATCTCCGCCTGCAGTTTGTGTCCAATCACTGCTGGGCAGGTGGTATAACTTCCAGTTTGTGGCTCTCTCACATCGCCTTGGACAACACGTCACATCCCGTGAACAGACCGCTCCTGTTTGCAATCCTCTGTCTACAGAGATTTCCTTGTGTATTAGACCTGTGGAACAACAGGTCCCAGCTGTTCCAGTTCCCAGTTGTTCCTGTGTTCCCGTGGAACTACAAGTTCCAGCAACCCCTCCAGCTCTCCTGCGACATTCCGTGTGCAAGTTCCTGTGTTCCTGTGGAACTACAAGTTCCAGCAACCACTCCAGCTCTCCTACTGCATCCAGTGGTTCCCTGTGTTCCAGTCTCCAGATCCCCTGTGTTCCTGGTTATCCTCCTGCATCTCTGTGGAACTACAAGTTCCAGCAACCACTCCAGCTCTCCTGCTGCATCCAGTGGTTCCCTGTGTTCCAGTCTCCAGATCCCCTGTGTTCCTGGTTATCCTCCTGCATCTCCGTGGAACTACAAGCATCAGCAATTCCTGCATTCATTTACAGGCTTCACACCAATCTCCAACACAGTGTGCTTCAGCCTCAGCTGTAGAGACTCCATCTCCAGGTGCAGCTCATCACCTCACCTGTGAATCAGCTTGCAAGCTGCCTGTGCTTTCCAATAGCACTGTGAACCCTGCATCAAGTCTTCTGCATCTGCTACCAGGTTTGCTACCATTATCATCACCTCTGCTGGCTCCACGTGTTTATCATCTCTGGTTCCCATACCAGCATATTGCCATAGACTCTCACTGTATTGCCATAGACTCTCACTGTATTGCCATAGACTCTCACTGTTTTGCCATAGACTCTCAGCTTCCACGCTGCATCATACCCATTGCATTTATTATTGTTTATTTCTCCAAGTATTCCTGCTGCCATATTGTTTTATCTTTCTCCTTAATAAACAACATTGCGCACATGCGCAGGAATCCAATCCAGTATCCTCACTTCTTCCATCCTACCTCCACTGACCCACTAGCGCCCCCTCCGGGGACACAAACCAGACCGAACCTGACAGTTTGTCCAAGGCCCATGGACTCGGATGGTGGTCAGAATGTGGGGTCAGGGGCCTTACAAAATCTGGTCACCCGTTTGGATGGTCAAGAGGCTGCGCAGCAGCAGATGATCCTGTTTCTACAGGGAATGTCTATCCGTTTGGATACCTTGCAGCCATCCCTTCCAAGTTCTGTTGTTTCTCCAGTTCCTGTTCAAGTCACTCCTGCTCCAGTCATTTCAACTTTCCCTGCACATTCCGTTCCTGTGGATGGATATTGCTCAAGTCAGTCCTATGGCAGTCCCTTCACAGCGAATTCTCCTGAGAGAGCGACTTCCTCCTTTGAAAGCTTCAAGACTCCTTTGTTGTCTGCTGTGAACTCTGAACCAATAAGCACACTTTATCATCTATTGGAACAACTTCAAAGTCTCCTAACAAAAATCATTCCAATAATGCCAGAAATCCTGGGTGGTGCTTTAAACGCAGTGAAGAGTACTGCTCAAAGTATTGAGACTAGTGCGACCTCCGTGTCAACTTTTCTTCAAGCTAAAGTCTCTTCTCCTATGCAGAGGGAGGGCAGATTCCAGAGCTACCCGCGCTCCAAACTAACGGAAGCTGAACGCCGGCATCGCAAGCAGCTTCATCTCTGCTTTTACTGTGGGAGTTCTAGTCATCTTATTAAGGACTGTTCCTTCCGCAACTCAAAAGTTGGTGACAGGTCCCAGCATCACAGTGTTTTCACCTGCAAACCTTCCAACGTATCCTCTGCAGTTTCAAGTTCCTTTACCTCGGACAGGAGAGTCCAAAAAGTATACGATTGGGGTCCTGTGACAAATAGACCCAATCCCAAGTTCAGAAATCAACAGAGACTATCTATGTTACCCATAACTAAAGTAGTTTCTGTGCCTACAGCCCGAGAAGGGGCATCTGTGCCTACAGCCCGAGAAGGGGCATCTGTGCCCACAGCCCGAGAAGGGGCATCTGTGCCTACAGCCCGAGAAGGGGCATCTGTGCCTACAGCCCGAGAAGGGGCATCTGTGCCTACAGTCCGAGAAGGGGCATCTGTGCCTACAGTCCGAGAAGGGGCGTCCGTGCCTACAGCCCGAGAAGGGGCGTCCGTGCCTACAGCCCGAGAAGGGGCGTCCGTGCCTACAGCCCGAGAAGGGGCATCCATGTCTACAGCCCGAGAAGGGGCATCCGTGTCTACAGCCCCAGGTGGGGCATCTGATGTTGTGACCCCAGTAGGGGTATCTGATGTTCAGGTTCCAGAAGTGGCATCCGGGCATGCAACTCAAAGAAGTGTGTCTGATCTATTAACCCCAGGAGGGGTCTTTAGAGTTTCAGCCTCAAGTGAGGAATCCAGGGCCAAGATCCCAGGAGGAATTCTTAAAGTCACAGATACAGACATGAACTTTTGTTTGCCAACTTCAGAGAGTGCTACCAGCTCAGTACCACTCCAAAAGGGATCATCAGAACATCCGGATTCTGTCTATACAGAGTCAAGTGTCAATGGACCTAGCCCGGTTCCAGCCGTCGGTCCAAAGTCTCCACTGGTTCCAGCCAGCCTGAGTGGCTCCAATGATGGGCTACCTCCTTCGGTTCCAGCCGATTCCAGAATCCTCGGATCAAATCCGGTCCTATCCGTCAGTCCGAGGACTCCACCGGTTCCTGCCGATTCAAGCTCTTCCGGACCCAATCCGGTCCCATCCGTCTGTCCGGATCAGCCTCCTCTGGTTCCAGCCAGCCCGAGTAGCTCTGTTTCCAATGCTGAGCTACCTCCTTCGGTTCCAGCCGATTCCAGCATCCTCGGATCAAATCCGGTCCTATCCGTCAGTCCGAGGACTCCTTCGGTTCCAGCCGATTCCAGTCTCTTTGTATCAAATCCGGTCCTATCCGTCAGTCCGAAGACTCCTGCGGTTCCAGCCGGTTCAAGCTTATCTGGACCCAATCCGGTCCCATCCGTCTGTCCAGATCAGCCTCTTACAGCTCAAGTCAATTCAAGTAGTCCTGGACAAATCCCTGTTCCATCCGTTTGTCCAAAGTTGTCGTCAGTTCCTGCCGATTCCAGTTCCTCTGAACCCGGTGTGGTTCTCTCCAGTGTTTCAAGTAAGCAACTCCTGTCGCTATGTCCAGAGTCTACAGTTCTTGCAGATATTGCAGTTGCCTCAACCCAGATGGAGGCTCTACGCATCTCACCCCAAGATGAAGCTTCTAGCATTCTGTCAACCTCAGCAAAGAATTCCCGTCAGTCAATCCAGGAGATGACGTCCTCTCTCCACCCTCGAGCATTTCAAGTTGATTCTACTCCTGCTTCTGAATGCTTATTCCAGTCCTCTACTCTCAAGTGTCCGACATGGTCTTCCGAGACTTCAACTGACATTCAGCCTTCCAAGTGTCCACCAGATACAAAAGCTCCAGTCTACTTTGATGGTGACTATGCTCAGTTTCGTGCAGTGGCGAGCCAATACCTCGCTTTTACTGAGTCGGAACCTTCAGTGACTATTTCTCCAGCCAATGCAATCAGATACTTCCTCCTGTTCTTCAAAGGTAGAGCACTGGACTGGGCGAATCCTCTCATTGAATCTAAAGATCTGCTACTGAGTGATCTTCCCGCTTTCTGCGAAGCCGTAAAACAGGAGTTTGCTCCAAAGTTTATGCATTCAGAGTCATCTGGGCATTCTGGCCAATTTGTCAACAGTTTGTCTACTGCTAAATCCTCTCCAACATCTCTGTCTGTGCAAGATCAGGATACATTAGACCAAGCTATTAAAGATTTCCAAGCTGTAAAGTCAAGACAAGGTTCTCAGACTTCAGATTTGAAAGTTGCATATACTCCCGTGTCTCCATCCTACAGCAACACTTCTGAAAGTATTGACTCCCCGGATTCAACATCTGATCAGTCTTCCAGTTCTCAGTTTTTCGACTCAACTCCTTCCAAACATGAACAGGTTCTGTTGCATCAATGTATCAGAGATTTCAAGAATTACAAGAATTGGAGAGCTCAAAAACCAGCTCAAAGTCTACCATCTGTTGATGTAAGTGTTGGCTATGCTGCCGTTACCCCTAGTCCTGGTGTCTCATATAGCTTCAAATTCACTGGTCCACAGGTTGTCTCAGATAATGTTATTCCTAAACAAAAGGCTCCCATGACCACACTAGACCTGGACTTTGACTCTGAAAGTGAGTTTGTTGATAAAGACTCAAGTTACATTATGGGAGGTTCTATCCTTCCTAGCTATGCCTTTTCCCAGGAAGTAAATTCTGTCTCAAATGACCATGAATGGTCTACTTGTTCTGACGGGGAAAATCTGTCTTCTGAAGATGAAAGTTGGGAAGACTTTTGAGGACCTCTGCTTTTGTGTATTTCTAAGTTCTTTTTCAAGGTTCCTCCAAGTTCCAGCGTGGGTGTTCGGTGCCCACCCATAAAAGGGGGGGTACTGTCAGGAATCTGCATTTTCCATCACATCACTGCTGTGGAACTACAGGTTCCAGCAGTTCAGTTCTGTTCCAGTTCTCGTTTTCAGTCCTCTGCAGCCTGGAGTACATAGTGCTTCAACTAACTCACAGCTGATCTGGACACCCAATCCAGCTAGTATCTCCGCCTGCAGTTTGTGTCCAATCACTGCTGGGCAGGTGGTATAACTTCCAGTTTGTGGCTCTCTCACATCGCCTTGGACAACACGTCACATCCCGTGAACAGACCGCTCCTGTTTGCAATCCTCTGTCTACAGAGATTTCCTTGTGTATTAGACCTGTGGAACAACAGGTCCCAGCTGTTCCAGTTCCCAGTTGTTCCTGTGTTCCCGTGGAACTACAAGTTCCAGCAACCCCTCCAGCTCTCCTGCGACATTCCGTGTGCAAGTTCCTGTGTTCCTGTGGAACTACAAGTTCCAGCAACCACTCCAGCTCTCCTACTGCATCCAGTGGTTCCCTGTGTTCCAGTCTCCAGATCCCCTGTGTTCCTGGTTATCCTCCTGCATCTCTGTGGAACTACAAGTTCCAGCAACCACTCCAGCTCTCCTGCTGCATCCAGTGGTTCCCTGTGTTCCAGTCTCCAGATCCCCTGTGTTCCTGGTTATCCTCCTGCATCTCCGTGGAACTACAAGCATCAGCAATTCCTGCATTCATTTACAGGCTTCACACCAATCTCCAACACAGTGTGCTTCAGCCTCAGCTGTAGAGACTCCATCTCCAGGTGCAGCTCATCACCTCACCTGTGAATCAGCTTGCAAGCTGCCTGTGCTTTCCAATAGCACTGTGAACCCTGCATCAAGTCTTCTGCATCTGCTACCAGGTTTGCTACCATTATCATCACCTCTGCTGGCTCCACGTGTTTATCATCTCTGGTTCCCATACCAGCATATTGCCATAGACTCTCACTGTATTGCCATAGACTCTCACTGTATTGCCATAGACTCTCACTGTATTGCCATAGACTCTCACTGTTTTGCCATAGACTCTCAGCTTCCACGCTGCATCATACCCATTGCATTTATTATTGTTTATTTCTCCAAGTATTCCTGCTGCCATATTGTTTTATCTTTCTCCTTAATAAACAACATTGCGCACATGCGCAGGAATCCAATCCAGTATCCTCACTTCTTCCATCCTACCTCCACTGACCCACTAGCGCCCCCTCCGGGGACACAAACCAGACCGAACCTGACAGCAGCATTGCTACAAAAAAAAAATTGTTCAGTTTCAGAGTAGCTCGACACTTACTCCTAGCTAGCGATCACTTCGGACTGCTTCGTTCCTGGTTTGACGTCACAAACACGCCCTGTGTTCGGCTAGCCACGCCTACGTTTCCCCAGCCACTCCTGCGTTTTTTGCTGACATGCCTGCATTTTTACACACACTCCCCGAAAACGGCCAGTTACCACCCAGAAACACCCACTTCCTGTTAATCACTCACCGATCAGCAGTGCGACTGAAAAGCGTCGCTAGTCCTTGTGTGAAACGGCATAGTTTTTTGTGAAAGTACGTTGCGCGTGCGCACTGCGCCCCATACGCATGCACAGAAGTGCTGATTTTGAGCCTGATCGCTGCGCTGCGAACAACGGCAGCTAGCGATCAACTTGGAATGACCCCGTAATCCTAGTGTATGTAGAGTAGTGTGCTTAAAATGGCTAACTCATCTGGATACCGCAATGGTAGGATGACATACTTCTTGTAACTAAAGACCCAAAATGGCTGCCACAACTCTGTATTATATATCTCCATAGTCTCATGTAACTGTAAACATTAATTTTTATGTTCCCTGTTTCTGTAGGGTTTTAAAAATCTAAACCTCTGTTTCAAGTTCATTCAGTGTCATGTTAGAGAAAGATATATAAATCAAATTGTTATTATTGTTAATATTATTATTATTATTATTATTATTATTACCACACATTATTAAATTTGGCAAATAAAATGTATATTAGTTAAAAAAATAAACAGTATAATATTTTTATGGTTTTCTGAGAGTTATTACCTACTAGCTGGGAAAACCCCCATTGCTCGGGTTTTAGACTGGACCTTAAAGTGCATTTGAAGCCTTCAGTTTTTTTACATTGAGTAGTTGCTTATCTCTCTTATTGAGTACGGACCCTTGTGGTATTCCGCTGACTACTGGGGACCAGATAGAGGACTTCCTGTTGACCACTAGTTGCTGTACCCTGCTATCCAGCCAGTTACTTATCCATGTGCATATAGTTTTTCCTAGGCCAAGCTCCTTTAATTTGATGATCAGTCTCCTGTGAGGCACTGTATCGAAGGCTTTTGCAAAATCTAGGTAGACCACATCCACTGCTTTTCCCTGATCAAGATTATTGCTCACTTCCTCGTAGAAGCTAATTAAGTTAGTTTGACATGATCTGTCCGTCACAAACCCATGCTGGTTCTTGCTAATAATCATAGCGGTCTGTAGATACTCCTGTATGCTGTCCCTTCGAATTCCTTCCAATATTTTCCCCACTATAGACGTCAAACCGGTCTGTAGTTACCCGGATGATTTTTGGATCCCTTTTTAAATAATGGCACTACCTCAGCTATATGCCAATCCTTCGGTACCATGCCTGATCTAATTGAACTATTGAAAATCAAGTATAGGGGTCGTGCTAGTTGTGAACTAAGCTCCATAAGAACCCTCGGGTGAAGTCCATCAGGACCAGGTGATTTATTAATCTTAATTTTGCTTAGTCTCTCCCGGACTACTTCTTCACTTAAACAAGTATCTAACCATGAATCATTACTGTCGCAATTGTTATGTTCTACTCCCACCATCAGTTCTTCTCTGGTGAACACTGATGAAAAAAATTTGTTCAGTATTTCCGCTTTTATTTCGTCAACATTTATTAATACTTCAAATTAATCTTTTAATGGACCTATATTCTCCTTTTTTTTTAAGCTTTTACCGTTTATGTATTTAAAAAACTTTTTAGGATTGGTTTTACTCTCTATTTGCTTTTCATTTTCCATTTTAGCTGCTCTTATTGCTTTTTTGCATGTTTTATTACATTCCTTGTAATACTTGAAAGACTCCTCCTTTCCATTAGATTTATATGCTTTGAAAGCCCACTTTTTTTATCCATTTCTGCCTTAACCTTCTTGTTAAGCCACATCGGTTTGAGTTTATTACTCCTGCGTTTACTGCCTATGGGAATAAATTTATGAACATTGCTATCCAGCAACCCTTTTAAAGCATCCCACATTTCCGAAGTGTTCTTGCTATGAAACAAATTTTCCCACTCAATGTCGTTAAGTGCACATCTCAGCATACTGAAATTAGCCTTCCTAAAGTTAAATCTTTTGGTTGAACCCCTGTAGCTATGTTTCTTGAAACTGATGTCGAATGTGATCATATAGTGATCACTGTTACCCAAAGTCTCCCCAACTTTAGTGTTTGATATAATGTCCACATTATTAGTAATTATTAGATCCAGAGTAGTTTTACCCCTAGTTGGGCCCTCAACTAATTGAGACAAGTAGTGATCCTTTAACATATTTAAGAACCTGTTGCACTTAGCTTTAACACATGAATCGTTACTCCAATTTATATCAGGATAATTAAAATCCCCAATCACAAGGATGTCCCCCAATCCCGCAGCTGTTTCGATTTGCTGCAAGAGTTGTTCTCCCCCATGTATGCTAATATCCGGCTGTTTGTAGCACGTGCCTATGACTAGTTTTTTTACTTCAATACCCCCACTTGAGATTTCAACCCATAGTGACTCCACATTATCGCCAGTCTCCTCATAAATAACCTCCTTTAAGTATGGTTTAAGTGATGGTTTAACATAAAGACATACACCTCCTCCTCTTTTGCTTGCCCTGTCCCTCCTGAAAAGATAGTAATAAACGAGTATGATTTCAGATATTCACAGTTCTCATTTTCACAATTAGAATGAATTAATTAACTTAACTGACAGGGAATGGTCATTATGCACTTTATCATTACGAGCTGCTGCCAATATGTTGCTAACTTTTCTGATTGACTGGGCTATTATTATACCCTAATTTATTAATGTGGTGGCTCTGCTAGGAGCATGCCTATTGTCACTGATTGGCTACTTGCAATTAACGCTTAAGCAGAAGAACCTCACTCTGCTGGTCTTCCTGTTCCAGTGGAAACCCACCCAACTGCACTAGCACTGGAGATGGCGGAGGATTTAAAAAGGCTTCATGTGAGTTTTTTTTCTCTCAGAGGACTAGAAAAGTCTCTTAATATGCATGGGCTACTGGGATGGCAGTGAAAAGCCATGAGCTTTTTAAAGCAACTCCCTAATTTCAAATCACTGAAAATCAACAGAATTCACTTAATTTTGTCAGAGGTGGAGAGCATTACTGCACAGCCTCCAAAATGGCTCCTCCAGCATACCTCCCAACTGTCCAGATTTTGGCGGGACAGTCCAGTTTTTCTGGGACTGTCCCACTGTTCCATCTGCGGGTCGCAGTATCCATGGTGGTGTGTGTTGGGTGGGGAAAGGGGCAGTTGGGAGACCTTAGCTTAGCAGCAAAGTAGTGGTGAAATCAGAGAGAGGTTCTGGGGGCATGGCCAGCAGCTCACATGCCCCCACATCAGTCAAAATGGGGACATGGCCTACAATCGCGGCACTTCCTGTGAGCCACACCCCCTAGCCATGAGGACATGCCCCCTAATTTCAGGTGTGCGCCTAAGAGTCTATGTCCCATTTTACAACTTTAGAAAGTTGGTGGGTATGCCTCCTGGGATGATGCATCATTCCCTTAACAATATTACCATTACTGCACATGGGCAGCTCCATCTTGTTACTCTGTATGAAGTACATAGTGGAAGACGAACATCTACCACTTAGCTCCTGAGACCGCGACGCTATTAGGTATGATACCACTGTTCCAGCACATGCATCATAACCATATCAAAGGGACAGCCACTGCTGGTGACAGTGGCGGAACTAGCGAGCGGGGGGCCCAGGTGCGACAAAATATTTTGCCCCCCCTCATCCCATCCAAGTGCACCCCCTCACCCCTGGAGAGGATCTGGTAAGGGGGACCTGCTGCAGGGCCAGGGAAATGAATACCTAGCAACAGTGCCGTAACTAGACATTTTAGCGATGTGTGCAAGAAACGGCATCAGAGTCCCCCCCCCTTCCTATGTAAAACAGGGGCAGTGCGCGGCGAAGGCGCGAGCAAAAAATATAGGGGTGCGGCTTTGTGGGGAAGGGGTGTGGCCACAAAATAATACCAATTTATATAACGGTGCACAGTAGTCTCCATTATTCAAATTACGCCGCACAGTAGCACCACTACACCAGGTAGAGCCCCTTTTACACCTTACGGCAGACAGATTCCTCTTTTTACACATTACTGCAGACAGCGTCCACATTTTACACATTACGGCAGACAGCGTCCCATTTTTACACATTACGGCAGACAGCGTCCTGTTTTTACACATTACGGCAGACAGCGTCCCCTTTTTACACATTACGGCAGGCAGCGTCCCCCTTTTTACACAATACGGCAGACAGCGTCCCCTTTTTTACACATAACGGCAGACAGCGTCCCCCTTTTTACACGTTACGGCAGACAGCGTCCCCCTTTTTACACATTACGGCAGACAGCGTCCCCTTTTTTACACATTAAGGCAGACAGACAGAATATATAGAAAGAAAGAAAGAAAGAATAGATTATACTTACTGTCTCCGCTGGCAGTCAGGCTCCTCGGTGCAGCTTCTGGCAGATGATGATCCGATTCCCGGGCAGGGGAGAAGAAGGAGGAGGGTGGTGGAGGAGGGAGCCGTAGCAGCGCAATGTAATTGGTGGAGGTGCCGCTGCGGCTGTCCCTTTCCTTTACCATAGGCTGTCCTCCGCCACTGTGATGAGGGAAGCGCATCCCAGCATTCACATCGGCGGAGGACAGCCTATGGTGAAGGAGAGGGACAGCAGCAGCAGTGCCTCCACCAATTACATAGCGCTGCACACAACGGCATGTAATGAGTCAGTTTGACTCATTACATGCCGCGCTGCTTTGGGCCCCTTGACAGTGGCGGGCCCCAGTGCAAGGCACAGCTTGCACTGGTGGTAGTTCCGCCACTGGCTGATGATCTGTCAGGACCCCACTCCACTGCTCTTCTACCAGTGTAACAGTGAGTACGGCTGTTCTAGCACTTGCTGAAATAAACCGCACTACCTGGTAAAACCACACTGGACTTGTTCTTGGCTCATATCATCCTGCAATCCGCTGTTGTGTACATTTACTGTAACTCTGCTAAATCCCCTGTACATACATTTCCAACAGATTAGGTAGAGAATAAGCGAATTATTTGTTTCAAATGCATTTAAGATTTTATTCTGGTGATTTGTTTTATTATAGTGATTTGGAGCGATCGCTAACATTGTTAAAAAAACATTCTTCTACTAGATTCCCCCATTAGGGAATTTACAGAGGGGCAGCCTTCACATTACAGATTATCTAGAGTTTCAGTCCACACTGCATGTTTAATGGTACAGTGTCAGCAGCAAAGCTATTTAGGCACAGGGCTTAATGATCCTTGGCCTGCGCTTTTCACAAATACTTTACACACATCTGTCTTCTTTCCAGAATGCAAACATGAAAGCACTAAAACCAATTGGATTGACTCTTCATTGTGTAGATCCTTTTATGAAAATAAAACTGAAAATACCTTTCCTCCATTCACAATGGATGCTACTGTGTCATTCATAAGATCCCATTGGTGGAAAGGTTTCTAGAGAGTTTGCTATTCTAAACTGGAAAATGTTTATAGAAAATGATTATGTCTACTCATGTGCACCTATTGAACATATGGGCTTGTTTTGGGCCTGCCACAGAGATGCATACAATATACAGTATGCAAATACTTCCATTTAGTTACATGCACTTAAACTGACTGACGGATAAAAACACGGCAGGAGCAAATATAAGTACTTTAGTTTGTGGATGAAGTTAGGCTTGATTAGTTCCTAATTTGTTTTGTTGTGGCCAAATTGGCTTCAGAAGCGGTGTGCCTTTAGGGGTCATTCCGAGTTGATCACTCACTAGCAACTTTTTGCAGTGCTGCGATCAGGTTAAAACTCGGAAAAACTGCGCATGTGTATGCACCGCAATGCGCAGGCGCGTCATATGGGTACAAAAAGGATCGGTGCTGGGCAATGGATTTAACGAAGAATCCATTCGCACAGTCGATCGCAAGGAGATTGACAGAAAGAGGGCGTTTATGGGTGTCAACTGACCGTTTTCTGGGAATGTTTGGGAAAACGCAGGTGTGTCCAAGTGTTTACAGGGCGGGTGTATGACATCAATTCCGGGACCAAAAAGACTGAAGTGATCGCAGTGGCTGAGTAAGTTCAGAGCTACTCAGAAACTGCACAAACTGTTTTTGTACCGCTCGGCTGCAAAGGCGTTCGCACACTTGCAAAGCGAAAATACACTCCCACATAGGCGACGACCATCTGATCGCAGCGCTGCAAAAAGTTGCTAGAGAGCGATCAACCCGGAATGATCCAGTGTACAGTAGTACAGTAAGTTTTCTGACACACAGGAGGTCTGCATTTTGTCATTTCATGTGGATAAGTACTGTATCTTGCAAATTGCTAATTGACATTTCTTGAACTGTACTTATTTCACTTCATGCTTTCGTTAGTATATTATTCATTGCCCTATTTGCTTTATTGTCTCTCCTCCAATATCTCAATTTACGCATTCTTTATTACATTTCCCTTTCCACTCCCCCCACCCCTCCACCGGTTTATACCTCTATGCACCATCCTAAGCATTTAAATCCCCCTGAGTTTCACATTGTGGAGGTTACTCATGCCCTCACCTCACCTTCTTTTAACGTGGTCCACACAGCCTGCTCCTGTGAACACCCATGCACGTCCAGTGTTTTCCGCCAGTGGCTCTTCAGTTTCCTCTTCACCCTCTTTGATGGTCTCCTGGCTCACAGGAGAGTACGGTTGCTGGCTTGGGAGATTTGGTAGCTTTTATATTCTGCATTAGGGAGGTGCCTAGTAAAGAAGATCAGCATATTGTTGCAGTTTGAGTGAGGGCACTTTCAGATTAGAGCCTGTACGGTGTCAGCATTATCAGAAATTCCCTATTTCTTGAAGCTTCACAGTTGCCTGGCCTGATGACAATAATTTTGGTTATCCCAAAGCATTGTAGGAAAAGGCCTTGCAGGTCATCACCCTTTTGACTTTGGCTTTCCCCATGCCGGTGAGACGTTTGCACTCTTGGCATCAGATGACTTTGTGATACTGTTATTTCAGCTTGTTTTTCCATGGCATTTTTTGATGCCTTTGGGATAAGTGCGCATATTGCCTCTGGGAAGAAATGATAGTTTTCTGATGTGTTGTGCTGAAATGTGCTGGTCTAGGATTCCTTGGTGCTTTGTGAAATTAATCACTCCAAGACAAATTAGCTCAGAAGGGGTCAGTGGGTTTCATCGTAACATTATCTCCTTAGGTGTTTACCCTTGTTGGGGGCCGCAGTTCTTGGTAAATGCGGATTCTCATCCATTATCCTAATTCCAAATCTATGTGATATCAAGCATTGTTTGGGCAATCTAGACTTAGCCAATGGAGAGTATGTGATCCACTCTTTCAGGATCAGGGCATCACATGGGTGGTTCAGTGGATTCCATTCATGCTTTGGCAGATTGAAGTTTTCTATGTATAAATTAAGTGGCACATGTTAGAATTAGCTACCAAACCTCAAGATCACCCAAAATATTCGGGGGTGTAAAGTGCAAATATTCATCCAAAGATTTTACTGATGGACTTGTGGAGTCTTGGAAGTTTTTTTTACGGATTTCACCTTCACATACTGTATGTTTGCTCTTCTCTCCTTCCCCCAGTCTAGGTCTGATCCTCAGCTTCTGTGGCTAACAACTGTATTTCCGTCTGCCAAGCTGGAACTTTAGGTGCCTGTGTGGAAGCACCAATACTATTGAAAAGCAGGAGCCAGTAGTTTGGGTGCCTGTACAGTGGAGGCCAACTTGTCCAGCATAAAACCACTTCCCCTCAGCTTTTTTAGGAAACTTCCTCTGAAAGAGATATTAGGTGATTAGTCTCTTTAGAGACGCTGTAGTCCCTAACTTTGTGCCTGAGCTTAAATAGTCTTACTTGTTGTAAACCTGTTGTCACACCTCAGCTTGCCTTGACATCCTATTGCCTTTATTCTTGTTTTAAACCTGTTGGGAGCCCTTGGCTTGCCTCTGATCTGCTTTTGCCTGTGACCTATTTGTTGGATACCTGTTGCAGACCTCAGATTGCCTCTGACTTGCTATTGTCCGTGCCTACTTGTTTCACACCTATTTCCAGACCTCAGCTTGCCTTTGACCTGCTTTCCCTGTGTATTATTTGTTGCCAGACCCTAGCTTACCTCTGGCCTTCTATTGCCTGTGCCTACTTGTTGTAAAACTGTGACCTCTCTTGGATTGTATCGAACCTCTTATTGTCAGGTAACTCCAGTTTGGCTAAACATTTGCAGTTTATCTGCATAAGTCCTGGGTGTTTACCCAGAAAACATCCGACAGGTAGCAGCATACTGTATTTATATTAGAGATGTTCGCTGAGCCCCGTGTTTGGTTTCTGTTTTAATTTCATGCACGTGTTTTGGTTTTGATTTTGCAAAACCACCTTCAAGTCTTTTCGGATTTCTGTTTGGTTTAAAATCAATGAAACACAAAAACAAAATTGATAATTATTGATAAAAACAGCTAAAATCATGTTATTTTTGCAAGCCAAAACCCAAAATTTGGATTTAAAATAGAGATGAGCGGGTTCGGTTTCTCTGAATCCGAACCCGCCAGAACTTCATGTTTTTTTTCACGGGTCCGAGCGACTCGGATCTTCCCGCCTTGCTCGGTTAACCCGAGCGCGCCCGAACGTCATCATGACGCTGTCGGATTCTCGCGAGGCTCGGATTCTATCGCGAGACTCGGATTCTATATAAGGAGCCGCGCGTCGCCGCCATTTTCACACGTGCATTGAGATTGATAGGGAGAGGACGTGGCTGGCGTCCTCTCCGTTTAGAATTAGAATAGATTAGAGAGACACTTGATTTACTAATTTTGGGGAGCATTAGGAGTACTCAGTAGTGTGTACAGTGCAGAGTTTTGCTGATAGTGACCAGTGACCACCACTTTTATTTATAATCCGTTCTCTGCCTGAAAAAAGCGATACACAGCACACAGTGACTCAGTCACATACCATATCTGTGTGCACTGCTCAGGCTCAGGCCAGTGTGCTGCATCATCTATATATATTATATATCTGTCTGACTGCTCAGCTCACACAGCTTATAATTGTGGGGGAGACTGGGGAGCACTACTGCAGTGCCAGTTATAGGTTATAGCAGGAGCCAGGAGTACATAATATTATATTAAAATTAAACAGTGCACACTTTTGCTGCAGGAGTGCCACTGCCAGTGTGACTAGTGACCAGTGACCTGACCACCAGTATATAATATTAGTAGTATACTATCTCTTTATCAACCAGTCTATATTAGCAGCAGACACAGTACAGTGCGGTAGTTCACGGCTGTGGCTACCTCTGTGTCGGCACTCGGCAGCCCGTCCATAATTGTATATACCACCTAACCGTGGTTTTTTTTTCTTTCTTTATACATACATACTAGTTACGAGTATACTATCTCTTTATCAACCAGTCTATATATTAGCAGCAGACACAGTACAGTGCGGTAGTTCACGGCTGTGGCTACCTCTGTGTCGGCACTCGGCAGCCCGTCCATAATTGTATATACCACCTAACCGTGGTTTTTTTTTCTTTCTTTATACATACATACTAGTTACGAGTATACTATCTCTTTATCAACCAGTCTATATATTAGCAGCAGACACAGTACAGTGCGGTAGTTCACGGCTGTGGCTACCTCTGTGTCGGCACTCGGCAGCCCGTCCATAATTGTATATACCACCTAACCGTGGTTTTTTTTTCTTTCTTTATACATACATACTAGTTACGAGTATACTATCTCTTTATCAACCAGTCTATATATTAGCAGCAGACACAGTACAGTGCGGTAGTTCACGGCTGTGGCTACCTCTGTGTCGGCACTCGGCAGCCCGTCCATAATTGTATATACCACCTAACCGTGGTTTTTTTTTCTTTCTTTATACATACATACTAGTTACGAGTATACTATCTCTTTATCAACCAGTCTATATATTAGCAGCAGACACAGTACAGTGCGGTAGTTCACGGCTGTGGCTACCTCTGTGTCGGCACTCGGCAGCCCGTCCATAATTGTATACTAGTATCCAATCCATCCATCTCCATTGTTTACCTGAGGTGCCTTTTAGTTGTGCCTATTAAAATATGGAGAATATGGAGAATTGTCAGCAATCGGCGTACGAGGTTACATCCAGAAAATGTGGAGAAGATGATGTTCATTAAAATGAATTATAATCAATTCCTCCGCGGAGACATTGACCAGCAGCAATTGCCTCCACAAAGTACACAGGGAGCTGAGATGGTGGATTCCAGTGGGGACGAATTGATAATCTGTGAGGAGGGGGATGTACACGGTGATATATCGGAGGGTGAAGATGAGGTGGACATCTTGCCTCTGTAGAGCCAGTTTGTGCAAGGAGAGATTAATTGCTTCTTTTTTTGGGGGGGTCCAAACCAACCCGTCATATCAGTCACAGTCGTGTGGCAGACCCTGTCACTGAAATGATGGGTTGGTTAAAGTGTGCATGTCCTGTTTTGTTTATACAACATAAGGGTGGGTGGGAGGGCCCAAGGACAATTCCATCTTGCACCTCTTTTTTCTTTTCTTTTTCTTTGCATCATGTGCTGATTGGGGAGGGTTTTTTGGAAGGGACATCCTGCGTGACACTGCAGTGCCACTCCTAGATGGGCCCGGTGTTTGTGTCGGCCACTAGGGTCGCTAATCTTACTCACACAGTCAGCTACCTCATTGCGCCTCTTTTTTTCTTTGCGTCATGTGCTGTTTGGGGAGGGTTTTTTGGAAGGGACATCCTGCGTGACACTGCAGTGCCACTCCTAGATGGGCCCGGTGTTTGTGTCGGCCACTAGGGTCGCTAATCTTACTCACACAGTCAGCTACCTCATTGCGCCTCTTTTTTTCTTTGCGTCATGTGCTGTTTGGGGAGGGTTTTTTGGAAGGGACATCCTGCGTGACACTGCAGTGCCACTCCTAGATGTGCCCGGTGTTTGTGTCGGCCACTAGGGTCGCTAATCTTACTCACACAGCTACCTCATTGCGCCTCTTTTTTTCTTTGCGTCATGTGCTGTTTGGGGAGGGTTTTTTGGAAGGGCCATCCTGCGTGACACTGCAGTGCCACTCCTAGATGGGCCCGGTGTTTGTGTCGGCCACTAGGGTCGCTAATCTTACTCACACAGCTACCTCATTGCGCCTCTTTTTTTCTTTGCGTCATGTGCTGTTTGGGGAGGGTTTTTTGGAAGGGACATCCTGCGTGACACTGCAGTGCCACTCCTAGATGGGCCCGGTGTTTGTGTCGGCCACTAGGGTCGCTAATCTTACTCACACAGTCAGCTACCTCATTGCGCCTCTTTTTTTCTTTGCGTCATGTGCTGTTTGGGGAGGGTTTTTTGGAAGGGCCATCCTGCGTGACACTGCAGTGCCACTCCTAGATGGGCCCGGTGTTTGTGTCGGCCACTAGGGTCGCTAATCTTACTCACACAGCTACCTCATTGCGCCTCTTTTTTTCTTTGCGTCATGTGCTGTTTGGGGAGGGTTTTTTGGAAGGGCCATCCTGCGTGACACTGCAGTGCCACTCCTAGATGGGCCCGGTGTTTGTGTCGGCCACTAGGGCCGCTAATCTTACTCACACAGCTACCTCATTGCGCCTCTTTTTTTCTTTGCGTCATGTGCTGTTTGGGGAGGGTTTTTTGGAAGGGACATCCTGCGTGACACTGCAGTGCCACTCCTAGATGGGCCCGGTGTTTGTGTCGGCCACTAGGGTCGCTTATCTTACTCACACAGCGACCTCGGTGCAAATTTTAGGACTAAAAATAATATTGTGAGGTGTGAGGTATTCAGAATAGACTGAAAATGAGTGTAAATTATGGTTTTTGAGGTTAATAATACTTTGGGATCAAAATGACCCCCAAATTCTATGATTTAAGCTGTTTTTTAGTGTTTTTGGAAAAAAACACCCGAATCCAAAACACACCCGAATCCGACAAAAAAAATTCGGTGAGGTTTTGCCAAAACGCGTTCGAACCCAAAACACGGCCGCGGAACCGAACCCAAAACCAAAACACAAAACCCGAAAAATTTCAGGCGCTCATCTCTAATTTAAAATCCGAATTCCGAACTGTGGAAAGATCCAAACTAGGACTCTGTTCAGAATGGATCTCCTTGGGAGATCCTGACCAGGCTTTGGGTTTGTCCAGATCTACTAAATTTGGGTGGATTCGGATTTCTGGAGAACCAAACTGCACATCTCTATATGTCATCCAAATTGCTTCTTGTTCTTACCTCCACATTTTGACACTATGCTATTGGCGTTCAATTTTAAAATTAGATCTTTAGTTTCCACGTGACATTTTCTAGACTGAAAGGACGAAAAGAAGCTTGTGATTTCAAGATTATTTTGGTCCTTGCGGTCACTTTGCCTATTCTTTAGTTTGATTTAGTTGGGGCATCCCGCATTATCTGCTAAAGACACCAAGGAAACCTGGAGCAACTCCATCCACCCCTCCTACTCCTTTGGTTTGGGAACAAAGACAAAAGATTTTTCATGGAATAGAAGCCGAATAAACAAGGTACATAAGAGTTTGGGGGCAGGTTTTCTTAATATTAAAAATTTTTAAAGTTGGTTTCTGTGTCCTCCCCTGAGGACACTGTTGTGTAATTATATGTTCCAGTATATCTTGCCTGCCTGGCTATGAATGCCAGTATTCCCAATCAGGAAATGGCTGCTAGAATGTTATAGGGCTTGTACTGCAGTTCAACAATAGCAATTCATTTATTTTTCACTTAACATTATTTTGGCACTACTGATGCAACAGAAACTGCCCCAGAGCTAACCAGTAATTTTTCACACAGCTGTTACTGTCACCAGGTTAGTCCATGCTGTATTGTATTTAACTGGCTCTTGTACACTCCTAGCCTATCTCTGAGGTGCAATGTGCAATAAGTTTTTGGATATACAAAAAGTTTTACAAACAAAGTGAATATTAAATTTTTTACAAGTATTAGCATTGGTTGCTGTACTAATCCACAGTGAGAGTGCACTGCTGCACAAGTGGTACAGTAGCTACATGACAAGTCTTGGCCACAAAAACAGCCACCATCTGCTTGGCCATGCTGCACTAATGTCGACGCACCTCCAACTGGGTTCCACTGGGCTGACTGTTGTTTGGTCTTGGGGTCAAAACTGTATCCAGGATTCATCACCACTGATGATCTCCCAGACAGAGTTTGAAACCTGTCTGCATGTTGTGGCACCAAGTCATCCTAGCCTCATTCTGCTCTCGAGTCAGCTGATGGGGCATCCAGCATGAAGAAACCTTGCTCAGACCAAGCTTTTCGTAAAGTATCAAATTGATGGATCCCAACGAGATGCCTATCTCTCTAACTGGGCCATGATCACCGTGTCATCCAAATCAACTATGGCCTGCACAGCAGCAATGTTGTCCTTGGTAATAGCGGAGACAGGTCGGCTGCATTGCTCCTAGTCTTCCGTGGAACATCTCCTGCACCGAAATTCTGCAAACTACTCACACACAGTGGTTTGGGATGATGCTTCCTTCCCCAAATTAGCTTGCAGTCAGTCAAAACTCTCTTGCTTTGCCGACCACTCTTGTAGTCGTAGAAGATAATGGCTCTCCAGTGGCCTCTGTTGAGCTCCATAACGAGTTTGTGAAGGAAGTGAACATGCTGAATTCTTTGATGTTCAGTGCTGCTTTTATACGGTTCTTTGCCTTGACACTTCACAAGAACTTTAGTCAAAGATTACAGTTCACAACCAGTCAGATTGTATCTACTCGGCCTATGCACTGCACATATGGAAACTTATTGGACACCTCTCATATTGAGCCCGAAGTACAAGTTAGTTAAAACTCTAACCTGCCTATGCACAGAGAAGCAAAACTGATTTTACTGGACTACAGCTTGGCTAAATTCTAAATCAGGCTTACAGAATGGTGTTCAATGTGACAAATTAGGACTTTCAGAAACAGGAAGCAGAACCAGGGTAGCACAGAACCACTGTGGTGGTGGCTCTGGTCATGAAGTAGTTAACTTGAATAATGGGCCATTGACAGGACAAGACAAACTCAGCCTAGACAGCTTATTCCCACTTCTTCTCTAATATGTGTAATAAAAATGTTAATGGTGCTTTTACCTGAAGGCTTTCCTACTGTACATACATCACTTGTCTGGATACTTAAAAAAACAAGGATTCCAAAGATGTATTGGCGCCCTCCAATGTATAATGCACCTGAATAATCCTACTAATTGCCTTTTATAGTTGTAGAAGCTTAGAAACAGATGGAAAAATAGACTACATAAAGGGTTTCAAAGAAAAAAATATTGTAGTGTTGGCATTATTAATATTTATAATCAATGTCACTGTCTTGATTTTTAGTGTTCATATACGAGTTAATCATTAAAATATATTCTCTTTCTTTTGTTCCTGCGGTAAATGCAGGAAAGTTCATTAGACCATTACATGCAACTTGTCTGGCTGCAGAGTTAGGCTCCTATAATTATATTGTGCACAAACATGGAACTTGTTCCAAAACCACCAGCGACACAGAGACAGACAAACTCTAAGGGCCATTTAGTAGGCTCCAAAACATTTCTATTAATTAGTTCATGTTCTTTTCCTGTTGATGGCTGGATTTCAGATATAAATGACAGCATTAGTCCAGGAACATGAGAGCATAAGAATTGCACTTAGCCAAGAAAGGCAATCCTTCTATCTAAAAAATAGATTTATAAAGGACAGGTATGTTTCAGTGTAAAAAGCAGCCTTGTCTTACTGTACAAAACATGAGCACACCAGAGCTTGCATATTTCCTACCTACTACAGAGCTGCTACCATCTGTCACAGCGGTATACACACAGGGAAAAAAATCCCAACCAGATCTATTCTTCCATGCATTTGGGCATTTCAGGGTGGGAACTAAGCGGTGACAATGCAACTGCACAAAACCACCTTGACTTGTGGAAGTGACGTGGGCATGTATCGAAACCTCATTGTAATTCTGACTCCTGCATGTGGAGGAAGTATGCCTGTTTCTGATGGATCTCTTGCACCTAGTGCGGGGCTTGTGCAAGTGTAGATGATGGTTTCATCAGCAATGGTGGAAGTGGTCTGTGCTTGTAAGAACCCATGCATGAGCTGAAGGTAGTCTTCCATTAGCTTATGGTAGTAAATCTGGCTTCCACAGCCCCAATGATCCTAAGAAATACAACCTTACTTATCTAAGAATTAGAGATGTGCATGGAACCCCGTGTTATGGTTTTGGTTCTAATTCATCCTCGTGCTTTGGTTTTGGCAAAACAACCCTCAAGTGCTTTGGTTTGGATTAGGTTTTTGGTTCGGCTTAAAATTGATAAGAAAATCAATAATCATTGATAAAAATAAAAAATCAGCTAAACAGTTAAAATCATGTAATTTTTGCAATCAAATTCCAAACCGTTTCAAGATCCGAACTAGGACTGAAATCAGATCAGAACTCCTCAGGAGATCCAGACCAGGTTCTGGTACAGACATAATCCACAACATTTTTCATGGATTCGTATTTCTGGAGAACCAAACAGCACATATCTACTAAGAAAACAGTATAAATACATGGCCAGATCAGATACGCCAGTTGTCATCATCATCGTCATGTAGCTTTAAGATTTTGTAGATAAAGGAATATTTTACTAAAAAACAAACAAAAAAAACCCAGCATTGGCCTCTAAAAATGTGGTAGGCTGGGCTGGTAGGCAATAAAACGAAAATTGGTAACCAGCACCAACTTATGCCAGGCAGAGCTGCTACTTTATAACAGGGAGACCAACAATGTGGGGTCCCCCTGACATAACAGGTCTGATTCTGGCCACATCTAACACATGTTAGCAAACTACACATGCACTCTAGTGCATCTTTATGTATCGCCATTCAAGCCAGAACATCTTGGCTGCTTCTCTCCGTAAGTGAAATGAGTGGCAACTTGGTGGATGCACGGAGGAGAACCATCGCGTGGGAGTGTCATGGTCATTTAGACAGAGTTGTGTACTATTCTGAGCTGTGCATTTGCAGAGGAGATGCCTGTTTCAGACAGATGTCTTGCACCTAGCATAGGGTAGGAGTAAGCCCTGATAATAGTGATAGGGGCTGTGCTTGCAGGTGGAAAAACACTTGGTGGTGCAATGAATAGCCATGAAAATGTGCATATAGTCACATTAGTATTCCGCTAGCATAATAGCCGCATTCCGAATGCAGATGCAAACATAACCCAACAAGATCCAGTCCTCTTAGCATAGGGCAGAACTCGGGTCCACAAAAACACAGCACTGCACCTCTTCAGGGCACCTCTTTAGCAGGGTATGACAGGGTAATAATTTATAGGGAAACAAATACATACTGTGGTGTAACTAACAGCCCCAGCAAACACTAGCTGCCATTCACTGCATGGATGTGATGGCACTTTTAGAACTACAAAAATCAGGATGCCCATTGTGGACATAACATGCTGCCACAAGCACCTTGAAGTCGACATGTGGTTCCACAATAGTAGATAATAGTAAAAATTCACAACAACACAGATTAAGCATTTTAATTCAAATAAACTCTTCCACGATGCCGTAATTTACCTCCTTGTTAGTCACATACATCTATAGGGAATCTTTCTTTCACTTTCTCGAAACAGTCCAATTGGAATAAAATATAAATTAAAAAAACTAGATACAGGGTAGGTGTACTAACACTGCACAAACCGTGGTGTTAATGATACTGTTTAAAGATGTGTGGTGGTGGGCACTTATTGTGTTTTGGTTTTGATTCTGGTTCCAGGCTCGGGTTTTGGCTCTATATTGGTTTTTCCAAAACTACCCTTTCGTGTTTTGGTTTTGGTTTTGGATCTGGATGATTTTTGGGGGAAAAAAACATAAAAACAGCTAAAATCACAGAATTTGGGGGTAAATTCGTACAGTATTATTAACCTCAATAACATTCATTTCCACTCAAAGGTTGCACTGAGGTGGCTGTATGACTAAGCTAAGTGACACTAGTGTGCAGCACAAACACCTGGCCCATCTAGGAGTGGCACTGCAGTGTCAGACAGGATGGCACTTAAAAAAAATAGGCCCCAAACAGCACATCATGCAAAGAAGTAAAAGAGGTGCAATGAGGTAGCTGTATGACTAAGCTAAGCGACACAAGTGTGCAGCACAAACACCTGGCCCATCTAGGAGTGGCACTGCAGTGGCAGACAGGATGGCACTTAAAACAAACTAGTCCCCAAACAGCACATCATGCAAAAAAGAAGTCAAAGAGGTGCAAAAGAGGTATCTGTATGACTAACCTAAGCAACACAAGTGTGCGGCACAAACACCTGGCCCATCTAGGAGTGGCACTGCAGTCCCACTGCACTAATGGAGGATACCGGACGCACGTCTAACACCAGCATAGTTGTTATGGCCTCAGTAATCCGCTTTGCAAAGGGGTGACTGCTGTCATATTTCATCTTCCTCGCAAAGGACTGTGGGACAGTCAATTGCTTAGTAGTACAAGTGGTCTTCCGACTTCCCCTCTGGGATGACAATCGACTCCCAGCAGCAACAACAGCAGTAGCAGCAGCAGTAGGAGGAAGTGGTTCCTAATCTTTCCCTATTTTATCCTCCAAATTTGTGTTCTCCATTATTTTTTGAGTTATATAACAAAATGCAGCAAAGGAGAGCATACCTCTACACCACACAGGGCAAACCCTGTAAAAATGATTTGGATTAAATATTAATAACCCCTTTATTTGGAGTAAATAATATACAGCACAGGACAGCGCCACTGAACTTATAGGCAGCACCACTGGACTGGAATTATATGGCAGTACCACTGGACTTATATGGCAGTATCACTGAACTTATACAGCAGTACCACTGAATTTATACGGCAGTACCACTGGACTGGATATATACAAGCCAGTATCACTGGACTTATATGGCAGTACCACTGGAATTATACGGCAGTATCACTGTACTTATACGGCAGTACCACTGGAATTATACGCCAGTACCACTGGACATATACGGCATTATCACTGGAATTATATGGCAGTATCACTGGACATATACGGTAGTATCACTGGATTTATACGGCAGTACCGCTGGACATATATGGCAGTACCACTGGACATATACGGCAAAATCACTGGATTTATACGGCAGTACCTTTGGACATATACGGCAGTATCACTGGACATATACGGCATTATCACTGGATTTATATGGCAGTACCGCTGGACATATACGGCAGTGTCACTGGAATTATATGGCAGTACCATTGGGCATATACAGCAGTATCACTGGATTTATACTGCAGAACCACTGGACATATACGGCAGTATCACTGGACATATACAGCAGTATCACTGGACATATACGGCAGTACCACTGGACTTATACAGCAGCACAGGGACACCACCACTGGACTGATGCAGGATAACACAACACCACTGCAATGGACTGGACCTATACAGCAGCACTGGACATATGGCAGCAGAGGACACCACCACTGTGACTGGACTGATGCAGCACATTACACCACCACTGGAGTGATGAAGCACAACACAGCACCACTGGACTGGACTTATACAGCAGCACTGGACATATGGCAGCAGAGGACACCACTACTGTGACTGGACTGATGCAGCACAAGACACTACCACTGTACTGATGCAGCACAACACAGCACCACTGTGACAGGACTGATGCAGCACAAGACACTAAACTGGACTGAGCAGCAAAAGCACAGCACTGGAATCGCCACCCCACTTTCCCTCCTGCACAGACACTGAGGATGGAGACATGTCCTTTCACTACACTCTCAAATGCCGGAGTGAAAATGGCGGCGACGCGAGGCTCCTTATATGGACTCCAAAACCCGCGAGAATCCGACAGCGGGATGATGATGTTTTGCCTCGTTCTGGTTTCCGAGTCAGGCGGGAAAACTCGAGCTGGACTCAGATTTGGGCTTGGGTAGTGAAGTCCGGTAGGGTTTGGTTCTCACGGAACCGAACCCGCTCATCTCTACTTTTTTGGAGTTATATAACAAAATGCAGCACATGAGAGCATACCTCTACACCACACAGGGCAAACCCTGTAAAAATTATTTGGATTAAATATTAATAACCCCTTTATTTGGAGTAAATAATATACAGCACAGGACAGCGCCACTGAACTTATAGGCAGCACCACTGGTCTGGAATTATATGGCAGTACCACTGGACTTATATGGCAGTATCACTGAACTTATACAGCAGTACCACTGAATTTATACGGCAGTACCACTGGACTGGATATATACAAGCCAGTATCACTGGACTTATATGGCAGTACCACTGGAATTATACGGCAGTATCACTGTACTTATACGGCAGTACCACTGGAATTATACGCCAGTACCACTGGACATATACGGCAGTATCACTGGAATTATATGGCAGTATCACTGGACATATACGGTAGTATCACTGGATTTATACGGCAGTACCGCTGGACATATATGGCAGTACCACTGGACATATACGGCAAAATCACTGGATTTATACGGCAGTACCTTTGGACATATACGGCAGTATCACTGGACATATACGGCATTATCACTGGATTTATATGGCAGTACCGCTGGACATATACGGCAGTGTCACTGGAATTATATGGCAGTACCATTGGGCATATACAGCAGTATCACTGGATTTATACTGCAGAACCACTGGACATATACGGCAGTATCACTGGACATATACAGCAGTATCACTGGACATATACGGCAGTACCACTGGACTTATACAGCAGCACAGGGACACCACCACTGGACTGATGCAGGATAACACAACACCACTGCAATGGACTGGACCTATACAGCAGCACTGGACATATGGCAGCAGAGGACACCACCACTGTGACTGGACTGATGCAGCACATTACACCACCACTGGAGTGATGAAGCACAACACAGCACCACTGGACTGGACTTATACAGCAGCACTGGACATATGGCAGCAGAGGACACCACTACTGTGACTGGACTGATGCAGCACAAGACACTACCACTGTACTGATGCAGCACAACACAGCACCACTGTGACAGGACTGATGCAGCACAAGACACTAAACTGGACTGAGCAGCAAAAGCACAGCACTGGAATCGCCACCCCACTTTCCCTCCTGCACAGACACTGAGGATGGAGACATGTCCTTTCACTACACTCTCAAATGCCGGAGTGAAAATGGCGGCGACGCGAGGCTCCTTATATGGACTCCAAAACCCGCGAGAATCCGACAGCGGGATGATGATGTTTTGCCTCGTTCTGGTTTCCGAGTCAGGCGGGAAAACTCGAGCTGGACTCAGATTTGGGCTTGGGTAGTGAAGTCCGGTAGGGTTTGGTTCTCACGGAACCGAACCCGCTCATCTCTACTTTTTTGGAGTTATATAACAAAATGCAGCACATGAGAGCATACCTCTACACCACACAGGGCAAACCCTGTAAAAATTATTTGGATTAAATATTAATAACCCCTTTATTTGGAGTAAATAATATACAGCACAGGACAGCGCCACTGAACTTATAGGCAGCACCACTGGTCTGGAATTATATGGCAGTACCACTGGACTTATATGGCAGTATCACTGAACTTATACAGCAGTACCACTGAATTTATACGGCAGTGTTATGCACACCAGTGCCAGCAGGAATGTACTGGTGTCTGAACGGTGAGGGATGCAAAACAAATGAACTCACAGACAGACTGGGGAATATGACATTACATACACAGAAGGTGATAGGGTAACAAAATAAACACAAAGTGAACAGAGAAGCCCAAAGGCTAAGAAACTGGGTGTCTCCCTAGTATTAGGAATGCTCAGATGGAAAGAAGCGAGATGTAGTGATTTAATACGTAGAGAACCCGAAATGCTGTTGCTAAGGGCAACAGCAAAACCCTAAAGGGTTACCAACGGGTGTGGCAGTAAACTCCTTGGTCAGAGATGGAATAATAGACACAAGGAGAGTCTCCACAATCCTAGTCCTCACTTGCAGTGCACTGGTTCAGCTTACTGCCACTAAACTAACACCTGAACACCTTGCACAGTGAGAAAGGATTTTGGCAGGCAAGTCTGACAATACAGCCGCAAACTTGCTAGGTTCACAGAGTAGCAAAAGAACCCCAGCAGGTTAAACGACTGACTCCAGTCTTACTGCTAGGTCTGGACTGGCAGAGTGTAATACCAAATCCCAAGGCCTATTTGCAGTAAGCAACAAACAAATACAAAGTTTACACAGTACTAGCTAGCTTTCAGGAACTGACTAACCAACAAAGATTTAGCAGCATCTGCCTAACCTGAGAAGAGGGTTTATATAGCAGGTGCTGTCCACGCCCCACTCAGACCTCACAGACTGTGAGCACAAAAACCAGCACCGGATCCCCTGCCGTGCACAGAGCCTGTAACCACTGCACAGCAAAAGACCCGAACCGGAGTATCAGCTACGCTCAGATTACTCCGCTAGCACTTGTCTCCCGGTTGCCATGACGACGTGGCAGCACAGAGCAGGAGACCCTAACAGTACCCCCCCTCCGACGAGGGGTCAAAGAACCCCTACCACCGGGTTTATCGGGGAACTGCGAGAAGAAAGAGCGTAACAGTCTGGGGGCATGAAGATCACAACTGCGCACCCACGACCGCTCCTCCGGGCCATACCCCTTCCAGTGCACCAAAAATGACAGCCGACCCCGAACCATCTTGGAGTCAAGAATCCTTTCAACAACAAACTCCCTCTGGCCACGTATCAGAAGAGGAGAAGGTCTTCCACTGGAAGAAGGATTACTAATCGCCCGTTTTAAAAGGGAACAATGAAATGTTTTATTGATACCCAAAGAACGGGGTAGATCTAACTGAAATGCCACCGGATTGATAACCCTAGTGATCTTATAAGGACCGATGAACCGGGGGCCTAACTTATGAGATGGCTGTCTCAACTTCAAATTCTTGGTAGACAACCAGACGAAGTCTCCTAATTTGAAGCTGCAGGGTCTTTTCCGCTTATCAGAAACCCTTTTGGTCACTAATGACACAGACACAAGGGCTTTCTTCACTTTCCTCCAAATACCTCTAAGGACCGAAACCACAGAGGAACCACCAGGCGTGGAGTCCAGGGGGTCAAAAGAATTGGCCTTAGGATGATGCCCATACACACAAAGGAAGGGAGAGATCCCTGTAGCAGAGTGAGCCGCGTTGTTATAGGCAAACTCCGCCATGGACAGATGAGCCACCCAGTCAGTCTGACACTTGGAGACATAACACCTGAGGAACTGCTCCAAGGACTGGTTCACCCTTTCAGTCTGACCATTAGACTGCGGATGGTAGCCTGACGACAAGCTGACAGAAATCTGGAGATCGGAACAAAATGCCCTCCAGAATTTGGCCACAAACTGGGATCCGTGGTCAGAGACCACATCAAGTGGCAACCCGTGGAGGCGCACAACATGCAGCATAAATAATTCAGACAGGCGTCTGGCCGATGGCAGCCCAACCAATGGAACGAAGTGCGCCATCTTCGAAAACCTGTCAACGACAACCCAGATGGCTGTCATCCCCGAGGATTTGGGCAAGTCCACCACAAAATCCATTGAAATGTGGGTCCATGGCTCAGATGGAATAGAGAGTGGATGTATTGGGCCAACAGGAACCCCTCTAGGAGTCTTATTTCGGGCACAGATGTCACATGCCCGAACCCACTGATCCACATCCCTAGCCACCGAGGGCCACCACACCGCCCTAGATAGCAACTCCCGAGTTCTGGCAATACCCGGGTGACCTGCCGACTTCTTGGCATGGAATTCCAGGAACACTCGCTGTCTTAACCTAGGAGGCACAAACAAAAGACCTACCGGAAGGTCTGGAGGAGCCTGCTCCTGTGCTCTAAGGACTAATGACAAGAGGTCCTGGGTAATGCCCACTTTAATACATGATGGGGACACAATGGGCAATGGCTCCTCGGTGGTCTCCTGGATTGGAGCAAAACTCTGCGAGAGCGCATCAGCCTTGATGTTTTTTGACCCAGGGCGATATGTTATCAAAAAATTAAAGCGAGCAAAAAACAAAGCCCATCGTGACTGCCTGGCACTGAGGCGCTTCGCTGACTCTAAATATGCCAAATTCTTATGGTCGGTGAGAATTGAGACCACAAACTTAGCCCCCTCAAGCCAGTGTCTCCACTCCTCGAGTGCATCCTTAATAGCCAACAATTCCCGGTTACCCACGTCATAATTCATCTCGGCAGGCGAAAATTTACGGGAAAAGTAAGCACAGGGATGAAGGCGATTATCAGACACCCCCATCTGAGAGAGCACTGCCCCAATACCCATCTCAGAGGCATCCACCTCCACCACAAAAGGACGCTCTGGATCTGGGTGTCGCAGCACCTTGGCCGAGACAAATGCCCTTTTGGGACGGGCAAAAGCCGCTTTGGCCTCACAAGACCAGTGAGCAACATCCGCCCCTTTCTTAGTGAGTGCCACCAAGGGCGCCACTATAGACGAAAATCCAGCAATAAATCGTCTATAAAAATTCGCAAAGCCCAGAAAACGCTGAAGCGCCTTCAAACTAGTGGGCTGCACCCAATCCAGGACTGCCTGTACCTTGGAACCCTCCATTTGGAAACCTTCTGGGGAGATAATATATCCTAGAAATGCGATTTGCTGAACTTCAAATTCGCACTTCTCCAGCTTCGCCCCAAGCCGGTGGTCTCTGAGTTTCTGGAGGACTAAGCGTACATGCTTCCGATGTTCCTCCAGGGAATGGGAGAAGATTAGGATGTCATCTAAGTATACAACTAAGAATCTATCCAAATATTCCCTGAGCACATCGTTCATGAAGTCCTGGAAGACTGCCGGGGCATTACAGAGCCCAAAAGGCATCACCAAATATTCATAATGCCCTGAGTGGGTATTAAAGGCAGTCTTCCATTCATCCCCCTCTCTTATTCGGATTAGATTGTACGCACCGCGTAGGTCAATCTTAGAAAAAATGGTGGCAGTACGAAGCTGATCAAACAAGACCGAAATGAGAGGCAGTGGGTATGAGTTTTTAATCGTGATACGGTTCAATTCCCTGAAGTCGATGCAGGGTCGCAACGAACCGTCCTTTTTACCCACGAAGAAGAACCCCGACCCAACTGGAGACTGTGAAGGTCTGATAAATCCCTTAGCCAAGTTCTCCTGAATATACTCTGCCATAGCCTGAGTCTCAGGACGTGACAGGGAGTACAACCTGCTCTTGGGAAGCTTAGCATTCGGCAACAAATCAATGGCACAGTCATAGGGGTGATGGGGAGGTAGTACCTCTGCTACTCTTTTGGAGAACACGTCCGCAAAATCTGCATAACATCCTGGCAATCCTGGCAAACTTAGCTGCGAAAGCCTGACTGGAAGGCTCAAGCAACTCCTGAAACAATCAGTACCCCAACTAAGAATCTCCCCAGAGACCCAGTCAAATTGAGGATTGTGGGCCCTTAACCAGGGTAACCCCAACACCAATAGGGCAAAAGTACAGACAGTCACATAAAAGGACAATTTTTCAGAGTGTGTGGCTCCAATAAACAAAGAAATCTGGCTAGTGCAAGAGGTAATTTTACCCTGGGATAAGGGTTCCCCGTTTAACCCACAAATCTCAATTTCCGATGCCAAGGGTACTAAGGGAACAGAGTGTTTCAGTGCGAATTGGCGGTCCATAAAAACCCCGTCGGCCCCACTGTCCACAAAGGCCTCAGTCTTGACAGTTTGACCGAGGATCTTCAAGGTCACCGGAATGATAAAAGTCTACTTGGGAAATTCTGACTTCTGGCCTGACAGGATATTTCCCATCACCCTCAGGCCCTGAAGTTTTCCGGCTTTTCTGGGCATGATACTACCACATGACCTTTATTCCCACAGTACAAACATAACCCCTGCTGTCTCCTCCGCGTCTTCTCACGCGAGGAGAGGCGGGCAGCCCCAATCTGCATAGGCTCCTCGGAAAATTCCTCAGAGTCTGAGGTTCCCTTGGGAAAGAAGGAAACCTCGGTCTCCCTTTCAAGCCTGCGCTCTCTCAGCCGTCTATCCACCCGAATGGATAACTGCATGAGCTGATCTAAGCTATCAGGCAAGGGATATTGTACCAGTTGGTCTTTTAACTGGTTAGAAAGACCTCTTCGGTACTGGTGTCTCAGGGCTGGGTCATTCCACTGGGTATCATGGGCCAACCTCCGAAACTCCGTACAAAAAACCTCAACTGGCCTTCGCCCTTGCTTAAGGATCGAAATCTGAGCCTCGGCTGAGGCCGTCTTGTCAGGGTCATCATACAACATGCCCAGTGCCGTAAAAAAAGCATCAACACTTTTAAGCGACGGACAGTCAGGCTGCAACCCATATGCCCAGACCTGTGGGTCTCCTTGTAGCAAGGAAATCATTATGCCCACCCGCTGAATCTCCGACCCAGAAGACTGAGGCCTAAGCTGGAAATATAGCTTGCAGCTCTCCTTGAAACAAAAGAACTGCGAGCGATCTCCAGAAAAACGATCTGGGAGATTTACTTTCGGCTCCTTAACCCCTGAAGGTACTGCTGCTGCGGGAGCTCCGCCAGCAGCCTGTGAGGTGTGCATTTTAATGTACAAATCATTAAATTGTCGAGTCAGGACCTGCACCTGATCGACCACCTGTTGCAAAGTATTTTGAGGGGTATGCTCCATATTCCCACAAAATTTCAACAGGAGTATTGGGCTGCTGAATATGTTATGCACACCAGTGCCAGCAGGAATGTACTGGTGTCTGAACGGTGAGGGATGCAAAACAAATGAACTCACAGACAGACTGGGGAATATGACATTACATACACAAAAGGTGATAGGGTAACAAAATAAACACAAAGTGAACAGAGAAGCCCAAAGGCTAAGAAACTGGGTGTCTCCCTAGTATTAGGAATGCTCAGATGGAAAGAAGCGAGATGTAGTGATTTAATACGTAGAGAACCCGAAATGCTGTTGCTAAGGGCAACAGCAAAACCCTAAAGGGTTACCAACGGGTGTGGCAGTAAACTCCTTGGTCAGAGATGGAATAATAGACACAAGGAGAGTCTCCACAATCCTAGTCCTCACTTGCAGTGCACTGGTTCAGCTTACTGCCACTAAACTGACACCTGAACACCTTGCACAGTGAGAAAGGATTTTGGCAGGCAAGTCTGAGAATACAGCCGCAAACTTGCTAGGTTCACAGAGTAGCAAAAGAACCCCAGCAGGTTAAACGACTGACTCCAGTATTACTGCTAGGTCTGGATTGGCAGAGTGTAATACCAAATCCCAAGGCCTATTTGCAGTAAGCAACAAACAAATACAAAGTTTACACAGTACTAGCTAGCTTTCAGGAACTGACTAACCAACAAAGATTCAGCAGCATCTGCCTAACCTGAGAAGAGGGTTTATATAGCAGGTGCTGTCCACGCCCCACTCAGACCTCACAGACTGTGAGCACAAAAACCAGCACCGGATCCCCTGCCGTGCACAGAGCCTGTAACCACTGCACAGCAAAAGACCCGAACCGGAGTATCAGCTACGCTCAGGTTACTCCGCTAGCACTTGTCTCCCAGTTGCCATGACGACGTGGCAGCACAGAGCAGGAGACCCTAACAGGCAGTACCACTGGACTGGATATATACAAGCCAGTATCACTGGACTTATATGGCAGTACCACTGGAATTATACGGCAGTATCACTGGACTTATACGGCAGTACCACTGGAATTATACGCCAGTACCACTGGACATATACGGCAGTATCACTGGAATTATATGGCAGTATCACTGGACATATACGGCAGTACCGCTGGACATATATGGCAGTACCACTGTACATATACGGCAAAATCACTGGATTTATACGGCAGTACCTCTGGACATATACGGCAGTATCACTGGACATATACGGCAGTATCACTGGATTTATATGGCAGTACCGCTGGAAATATACGGCAGTATCACTGGAATTATATGGCAGTACCATTGGGCATATACGGCAGTATCACTAAATTTATACAGCAGTATCACTGGACATATACGGCAGTACCACTGGACTTATACAGCAGCACAGGGACACCACCACTGGACTGATGCAGGATAACACAACACCACTGCAATGGACTGGACCTATACAGCAGCACTGGACATATGGCAGCAGAGGACACCACCACTGTGACTGGACTGATGCAGCACAAGACACCACCACTGGAGTGATGAAGCACAACACAGCACCACTGGACTGGACTTATACAGCAGCACTGGACATATGGCAGCAGAGGACACCACTACTGTGACTGGACTGATGCAGCACAAGACACTACCACTGTACTGATGCAGCACAACACAGCACCACTGTGACAGGACTGATGCAGCACAAGACACTACACTGGACTGAGCAGCAAAAGCACAGCACTGGAATCGCCACCCCACTTTCCCTCCTGCACAGACACTGAGGATGGAGACATGTCCTTTCACTACACTCTCAAATGCCGGAGTGAAAATGGCGGCGACGCGAGGCTCTTTATATGGACTCCAAAACCCGCGAGAATCCGACAGCGGGATGATGATGTTTTGCCTCGTTCTGGTTTCCGAGTCAGGCGGGAAAACTCGAGCTGGACTCAGATTTGGGCTTGGGTAGTGAAGTCCGGTAGGGTTCGGTTCTCACGGAACCGAACCCGCTCATCTCTACTTTTTTGGAGTTATATAACAAAATGCAGCACAGGAGAGCATACCTCTACACCACACAGGGCAAACCCTGTAAAAATTATTTGGATTAAATATTAATAACCCCTTTATTTGGAGTAAATAATATTCAGCACAGGACAGCGCCACTGAACTTATAGGCAGCACCACTGGTCTGGAATTATATGGCAGTGCCACTGGACTTATATGGCAGTATCACTGAACTTATACAGCAGTACCACTGAATTTATATGGCAGTACCACTGGACTGGATATATACAAGCCAGTATCACTGGACTTATATGGCAGTACCACTGGAATTATACGGCAGTATCACTGGACTTATACGGCAGTACCACTGGAATTATACGCCAGTACCACTGCACATATACGGCAGTATCACTGGAATTATATGGCAGTATCACTGGACATATACGGCAGTACCGCTGGACATATATGGCAGTACCACTGTACATATACGGCAAAATCACTGGATTTATACGGCAGTACCTCTGGACATATACGGCAGTATCACTGGACATATACGGCAGTATCACTGGATTTATATGGCAGTACCGCTGGAAATATACGGCAGTATCACTGGAATTATATGGCAGTACCATTGGGCATATACGGCAGTATCACTAAATTTATACAGCAGTATCACTGGACATATACGGCAGTAACACTGGACTTATACAGCAGCACAGGGACACCACCACTGGACTGATGCAGGATAACACAACACCACTGCAATGGACTGGACCTATACAGCAGCACTGGACATATGGCAGCAGAGGACCCCACCACTGTGACTGGACTGATGCAGCACAAGACACCACCACTGGAGTGATGAAGCACAACACAGCACCACTGGACTGGACTTATACAGCAGCACTGGACATATGGCAGCAGAGGACACCACTACTGTGACTGGACTGATGCAGCACAAGACACTACCACTGTACTGATGCAGCACAACACAGCACCACTGTGACAGGACTGATGCAGCACAAGACACTACAATGGACTGAGCAGCAAAAGCACAGCACTGGAATCGCCACCCCACTTTCCCTCCTGCACAGACACTGAGGATGGACACATGTCCTTTCACTACACTCTCAAATGCCGGAGTGAAAATGGCGGCGACGCAAGGCTCCTTATATGGATTTCAAAATCCGCGAGAATCCGACAGCGGAATGATGATGTTTTGCCTCGTTCTGGTTTCCAAAACAGGCGGGAAAACTCGAGCTGGACTCAAATTTGGGCTTGGGTAGTGAAGTCCGGTAGGGTTCGGTTCTCACGGAACCGAACCCGCTCATCTCTACTTCTGTTTCACCTATTATCATGGAGAAGCAGGAAGCGTTTACCACAGAATGTATGAAGAAGCGGCATGGCAAAGTGGGTGAAGCATATGTCTCCACATCCGCAAATAAAACTGAGGGGTAGATGTAAGATCCGTCGATATGGGGGAGAAGTGGTATCAGCGCACGTTATATGCGGTGATACCGCTTCCTCCCCATGTATAATAGCGGCGGTGCATGCTAAGTGACAGGGACGCTATGCTAAAAGGTAGCACGCAAATTTGCCGAGTAATGTATGAACGGTCAGTGGCACTGACCATTCTGACACCTGCAGCTATCGATTTTGATAGCTGCAGGTGTAGTTGCCCATACACCACAGCCTGGGACAGCGCTATCCCTGGCTGAGGCAGCTGCTGGCTCCAGGCTGCATGTGAGATTTTGGGGTATATGCAGCCTGAATTCGACCGTTTTCTAATTCAACACAATTCGACAGTCGAAACCCTCCCGCCGGGACCAGAATTCGACATATTCAATAAATAACGGATTCGACAGTCCCGCTGTCGAAAAACGGACCAATTGACGAATAGTGGGCGGCCTGGATTCGACTTTATGGATGGCACAAAAGTGTTCAAAAAATCCTGAAAAAAATTGTGTGGGGTATTGTATCTCGAGTGCGCCGCCTGATTGACAGCTCAGGCGCACACAGCCAATCAGGAGAGTGCCATGACGTGGCGCTCCCTGATTGGCTGAAGGGACCCTCTTTGACAGCAGTCATGGGGGGTCCCGCCAGTAGGGGAAAGGGGTCCCATGTGTAAACATGGGACCCCTTTCAGTGCGTGGTCCGTGTTTTCCGTTTTTTTATGTTGCCAAGTACGTGGATTACAAACAAGAAGAGGACCGATCTACACTGGATTGTTGTGAGTATAATTTTATTTACAGGTACCCCGTGGATTCTACGTGGAGAAGGGGTCCGACTCTTCGTGTCAACATAGGTAAGTATGTATGTATGTAGGTGTGCATGTATGTAATAAAGTTATACTGTCACGGTGTGTGTGTACTGTTTTTATTTGGGTATTTTTTTGTAGTAGAACTACAGGTACCAGCGGGCCCATGTTCCCCCCGCATGCTGGTACTTGTGGTTCTCAAAGTACTAGCTTGCGGGGGAGGCTTGCTGGGACTTGTAGTTCTGCTACAAAAAAACAATATTTTTTTTTTTGACACATGGCTATCAGCCCCCCATCCGCCGCCCTTGGATGGGGGGACAGCCTCGGGCTTCACCCCTGGCCCTTGGGTGGCTGGAGGGGGGGACCCCTTGATTTAAGCGGTCCCCACTCCTCCAGGGTACCCCGGCCAGGGGTGACTAGTTGGGGATAGAATGCCACGGCCGCAGGGACAGGTATAAAAGTGTCCCCCGGCTGTGGCATTATCTCTCTAGCTAGTGGAGCCTGGTGTTGGTGTGAAAAATAAGGGGGACCCCTACGTCTTTTGTCCTCCGTATTTTTTGCACCAGGAGCGGACGCAGAGCCTGGTGCTGGTTGTTAAAATACGGGGGAAGCCCTGTCATTCCCCCCCCCCCCCCGTATTTTTACAACCAGGACCGGCTCAAAGAGCCCGAGGCTGGTTATGCTTAGGAGGGGGGACCCCACACATTTTTTTTCAGGAATTTTAACACTTTCACACCCCTTCCAACCTAAAAACATGCACTGATCTCTCCATATTATTGTAGTTAGTAAAAAATAAAATATTCTTTTAAAAAATTTAATAAATAATACTTGTGGCTCCTAAGGACAAACCAAGTAGATAATCCCTTCTAATATAAATAGATATGCTATTAGCAATAAAAAAAGCACAAACATTTTTTTATTAGATCACGACAGGAAAATGAGGCGGAATGAAATTGACGAAATGACTATCGAAGCACTGTTGTCGAATCGACATTCTTCAATTGAATATACTTTTGTCGAAAAGCCGCATTTTAACATTGCAGACATGTCGAATTGAAAAAAAGTCGAATTGCCAAAAGTCGAAAATGAAACGGCAGGTTTTTTGTCGAAAAAGTACTGTATTGCATTGTCGAATCAAATTCGATATGTTTTTTTGTGTCGAAAATGACCTGTTTTTCGACATTTTCGGCAATTCGACCGCAATTGCATTTACCCCTTTGTGAGAGTAAGCGAGATCTTGCACTTGCATACTGGAGCTGGCCAGGGCAGAGACACAGCGCATCCGCACTAAGCTGATGAGCTGTGTACTCTAGTAGTGATCGCCAGAGGGGGGAGTTTTCACTCTCCTACTTCAGCATCCTAGATGTTAATAGATCTCGTGCTGCTGCTTTACCTCAGTAAAGAGGTGAAGCAGGAAGCGTTATGCCTGCATGATAAGTGCGGGTATAATACATTTACCCCTTAGAAACATACAGAGTCTGTTCAGTTGACCGCGCTTGAGCGATTAAAGCAGTAAGAGAAAAAAAAGGTTTTAAATAGCTTTAATGACAACTGTACATTTGATTTTCCTGCTTTCCTCACGTTCTTTACATGAGGAGACGTACAGTATGTCATCTAGATAGGTGTTTATGGTGACACCGATATACAGTACATATCTGCTCTAGTGCTTGCAGGCAGAAAATGCAGGTAATCTCTTTGGTACATATCGAGAAATGATATGTACAGGGATTTTCTCTTCCTTTTGTGTTTTTGCACCTTATCTCCACATTTACCCCAATGTCCACATCTTGCTTCTGAAGTTCTGACTGATAGGAGCATGGAAAAACTACTCCGGCTGTTTGTGTATTGACCCCTAGAAATAAAATAAGTTCATTAATTTGCACAATGGCTCTGCTAGAAGCAGTTCTCATCCTCTTATGTTTTTTAATATTGCAATTGGCCTACAAGTACTAATGTGGCTGCCCTCTTAACTATATTATTAAAAGCCAATCTGACAGGTTGACTAGTGTTAGCATTTTTCTATAAAATTTGGAAACCAAGAGCAAATCGCTGTGTCAGGCATACAAGCACTTTTGGCACATGCCAGAATTTCTAGATTGCCAGTCAGGTCATGCTTGTCGATAAAACAAGGTCAGCTTTTCAGAACGGAGAACGCCTAATAGGGGGCAGTAACAGATGACAGTCACCATCAACTAATATCAGTTTTCAAAATGATTCTATAGCTTAAAAGTGGCTGATAAGTATGTGTTTATGGATCTGCTTTTAACAGAGTAGATTGAATAAACAAAAAGTTTATTTTCACTATGTTATGTACTTCGGCACATTAACGTAATAGAAATGCTTTGCAGCCAGACAGCATCCACCCTCCCTCTGTACAAGCTAAATACTCTGAGTGCGCACAGTATATTAAGCTGTCTGTATGTGACACGTATCTCGTTATTTAGACATCGCAGCAATGTGAGCTAAATAGAAATAGCTTTTATCAGAGATCTGCGTGGAGCGTCAGACACTACTTCCCTCTCGCAGCCTGTCCTCAAGACAGCAATGGAACTTGTTTCAGGATTTAGAAATGTCTCCCGGATAACGTGGGATTAGTAGGGAGGCCTGTTTGGTTTTATTTCCAAAGGATATACATATTCCTCATGCTTATTTCACTGTTTGAGTCTCATCCTTGAAATAACCTAAGGGATTCTTCCAGCATCTCTGCTAAATACCACTTTTATTACCAAGCATATAGGACAGGGAGGTCACAAATGGCTCCAGGAAAAAGTGACATTACAATGATATGTGTTCAGAAGTGGATTTAATGTTCCTCAGTGAGAACCCTGAAACTTGCTGTCAGTTGTGTTTTGAAAGATTGCTCTAGCGCTGCTCTCTTCTTGTCTTCACGTTACTTACACAGCAAATCATTCCGATAAATAGTGTAAACATTGACACTTGAAACAGTATTCTCCAAAACCTTTCAAAACACCTGAATGTCAGTCTGCAGGGAAGTTTGGCCCAAAATAGAGAGTCGTCTAAAAGCCTTTGACCTTTGGTAGCATTAATTAGCTCAAATCATGCACCCTTTGGATACAGAAATATTTTCATCCACGGGTATCAGACTGGAGAGTCTGGCAGGTTGATCAGCCGTGACTGTGGCCCAGCAGGTTGTGTTAGCGCAGCAGAGCCTGAGAAACACAGCTTAAGAAGACTGAATCAAATTAGCAAAATCATTGTTTCTTTGTTGGTCTTGTCACATCGGTACATTACATCAGAGTAGAAGAGATGGGTGTAGAGAAACTCATGTCCTGTGAAGAGATCTGTTACAAAACCATCGTAACTCAACAAAGTCAAACAGTTTTCATTATATAGAAGATGTATCAAAAGTGGAGAAGTTACAAATAGCACTCAATCAGCTTTTAGCTACTATTTCTGAAGTACAGTCTAAGATATGATAGGTAGAAGCTGATTGGGTCTTATGGAAAACCTCACTTGTCCTCTTTAGAAAGTTTAATACTGTACATCTCTTTTTAAGAACACAGAGGGTATTTGATATGACAGTAGCGTCATAAACCACCAGGTTTGTGCACTTTACAGTCATTTAGAATACAATAGGGTCAATTCTGAATTTGGGTTTGTGTGTGGTTTATAGTTATAGGGTTTGTTTATTCTGGTTTGTGGATGGGCCTTATAGTTTTGTTAGGCTTGAGACTAAGGGGAGGCTGTCTCTCTCGTCGTTTGGACATTGCCCACCCCATCTGCCTTAGGTTTTTGTTTGATTATGTCAGCTTTTGGTTGGAGTCTTTGTGGCTGGGATCAAAATGGCATTGGTTTTTAAGCTGTTTCTGTGTTTGTGCCCTGGGGTGCGGCCCATGCCATGAAGAGGGTAGGCGTGGAGATTCGGATTGGTCAAGGGCACCACCGGAACAGGTGAGCACATTTCCTTCTTTTTTGGATGGGTTGGCACCCCAAGTTGTTAGCAATGGGGGCAGTTAGATTCATCTGCTCGTTGTATTGTCGCCGTAAAGGTTTGGCAGTTGGCCTTTCCCCTTACGAGTTGTTTGACAAGGATGTTGGAGCAAGTGGCCACCTCCAATTTGTGGGCTGTTGTTGGCGCATTTTTGTTATGTTAATATTTTATGCTTCATGCTAGTGTAACACCTCAGGGTTTGCAGGTATGTGTAAGTGGTTAAAAGATGTATCACAGTGTTCGGTGGCTATGTGACAGACCTTTTTCCTAACGTGTTCTCCTCCATACCTTGTTCGTAGTAGTTTGCTAAGAGAGGTAGGATAGATTAATATGCAACAGAAATGTATAGACAGCAATTCCAACAGGATGTCTTTTTATTGAGCCACAAAGAACTCTGGATTAAAGAGGTTGATTATCTATTTGGCAAAATGAGACAATCACTAAAATAAGATGGCATTAATGAAGATTAGCAAATCACAGTTGACCATAGCTTACAGTACGCTGGAACATCTGGAACATTTAGTAATTCAACAGGACAATCAATCTAATCACAGACATATGCATATTCCAATAACAAAACAATAATGAGGTAGAAGGAGGGTGATGAAAAATATGATTCTCAATAACAGTTTCTATATTCCTAACAATGATGTTTCAGTCTTTACAAGCAAATTACGTTGGAGCTCTATTTTGATCCTGAAGTGCCACAGTTTTGCAATAGAGTGGTAATGGCACTGATAAAGAAGATTATTCCTGGGTTTTAATAGAAATGTTATGCAAAATGGATGTGGATAGTGAAAGTATTTTAGTGTCTCTAACAAAAGCAGCTTACTCTATAGTAAGGGTTCCTTAGGTAAATTTACTCAGTCTTTCCTTCTCAAATAACTCAATATTCCTTGAATAAACAACCCAGTCTTTTTACTCCTCAAAGTGGCTAAATGTTTCTTAACCTCTTCTTAGAAAGTGTGTCTCTGTCTTGATAATTGTATTCAATTAAGTAGTTTGTAAGCTTTTGTTTTAGGGCCTGGTGACAAGCCTTGTCTCCAAACAATAATGCACAGTGTGTGTAACCAAGAGACAATTGGGCCTGGCACTTGCCTGCTTGCAGCCCACCACACCAACAGTCTCTGTATACTCACTCCGATCCTCTGCTGTAGTTACTTCCACTGGCTGGACCTGTCCCAGTGGTTTCCAGCATTACAAGATGGCTGCGGTGTCCATTCACTTAAAAAAGCCTAGTGGTATGCGGTTTCACGCCTGCTCTCCGGTTCTCTGCACTTTGGTAGCCCCCCAGCTGCTTCAACTCTGCAGCTTTGCTCTCCACCACTAAGCATGATGAACTGATTTACTCAGTATTGTCAGCTCCTGCACCGCTCCTCTCAGCGTGGCCAGCACTACAATGGCTTCCTCTCAACTCCACTTTCTCCCCACACGGTTCCTCTACTCCCAGACTCCCTTGTCCAATCAGCGTTTCCCAGCTAGAACATGTGACCAGACTCTGGTCCTACCTTAACCCCTGCTGTACCAGCAAAACACTGTAAGTCACTTTTAAAGGGGCACACACACAACTTTCGCCAATCTGTTGTCCGTGTCTTTTATATATATATATATATATATATATATATTTATTTATTATACACACACACACATATATATATATATATATATATATATATATACTATACTATGTACAGAAACAACTCCTGGGAAGCGGCACTGACACTCTCCTCTGCGATTAAGGAGCGCCAACCTGGTCCAGAGAAAATATTAAACAAAAATAACATCATAATTAGAAAGAAACAGTGTACAATATGAATACTGTGAATGATGTGTATAGAATAACAAAATGTATGCACCATACTCATGTCACAACAAGCCTCAATAATAATGGGTGATTATAAGGGCCCATCAGCCACATGCCACCCGATTTATAAATAAAGAACAAAAGAATACTCCTTATTAAGCCCATGGGGGGGCATTGATGCAGTTGGTAAATCCAACAACACTCTTGTTGAAGCAATAATTTGTACTGGTCTCCACCCCTTCTCAATGGGGGCACTTGATCGATTGGCATAAACATGAACTCATTGATCCTGTGTCCATGGGAGACGAAATGCCTAGCAACAGGTGCAGTGTTCGCATCAATCTTCACATACTGTATGGTTTCTTAACACCTTGGTCTATGTATTAAGCCTTGTAGAGGGATAAAGTAAAGAGAGATAAAGTACCAACTAACCAGCTCCTAACTGCCATGTTACAGGCTGGGTTTGAAAAATTACAGTTAGGAGGTGGTTGGTTCATTGGTAGTTTATCTCTCTAGTTTATTGCTCTCCAAAGCTTAGTACATCTGCCCCAATGTATGAAAGTTATCCAAAGATGTCACTTTAACAGTACAGTGCTTTTAAAATACTTAGATCATAGACTATAGTTAAGACTAGATCATTATCCTACTGCATTATATCATCTGCTCCATATATAATAACAGTCCATTGCATTAAGTATGTTTGACCTTTATGTTGCCCAGTGCAGCATATATCAGGCTGTGTATATATCTGTTCATGCAAAAGAAAGTGGGAGTGCCAAGATAATGGTAGTTTGTGAATTATGTAGTACTGAGGATGAGGGAATAATTGCAATTTATTCATAGGCAATTAGGAAGTGTCTGACCTGCTGCAAGCATAGGAAAGTGCAAACGGGCACACACCTCTCTCTAGGCACAATGTTCTTACATAAAACTACATGCTGGGTAGACATTTACTACTGAATTATATTTATTATTATAATAAAAGGAATTAAATCTATTACATCACTTTTTAAAAGTGTCTTTAAAAGTGTCATTAAGTAGCATAAAAATCAGAGCAACACATGGAAAAAAGTGTTTTAAGAAAAATTTATAGCGAAGACAAAAAAAAAGAAAAAGAAAAATGATATCCTTAAGGGCTTGATGCAGAGTTTAACACAAGTCGCCTATTCTTGTATATTTACTGTAGCTGTACGCAGGGATGAACGCGCACAGTGACCCCTATCCTATCCATATGCTTAGGTTTCATCATCAGAGTGCACCTGCAGTGATCTGTACTTGGAGCAGAGAGTGCGTCTGTAAGCAGGCATATTTATGCAGGATCAGTACGAGATTCCGGCGGTCTGACTGCCTCCCGTTTATGCTTCTATTCACCTCTGCCTAGCACAGAATTACACTGACGACTCCTCTCTGACTTTCCCAAGTAAGAATGTCCGGTTTCCTTACAGTTATACCCCTTCAGCCACAAGTGGCAATATGGGTTCAGTATGACTTACCGATGGACAGGATGCCGGTGGTCGGTATACCGATAGCATCATTCCGTCCATGAGAATTCCAACAGCCCCCAATTTAGCCCCATAACCTTCACGTTTTCCCTACCGAACCCTAACCCTCCTTTGTGGGTGCCTAACCCTCCCCGGTGGTGCCTAACCCTAACCCTCCCTTCCCCGCTGCCTAACCTTCCCCGCTTGGTGTCTAACCCTAACCTCCCCTTCTATGTGCCTAAAGTTAACTCTCCGTCTCCAGTCCCTAACCTTCCTGTGCCTGCACTCTTACACCCCCTTCTCCTGCCTAAACCTAACCTTCCCCTCCACGGCAGGACGGCAGCATGTCCAGCTGTCAGGACGATCATCGGGATGCAGGCTGTCAGTATTTTGACGCAGGCATCCTGTTTCGCGTCGGTATTTCGACGCCGGGATTGTGTCCTCCCTCGGGATCCCGGCATCGGTATATCGACCGTTGGGATCCCGATTGTCGGGAAGCTAACTGCTGCCCGGCAATACAACTTATATTCAAGGTATCGCTACACTCGCATCCTATGCAGCAGGGGACCTGTAACTGTTGGGGGAGGGGATATGTTTTGTGTGGCACCATGTCTGCTCAGCCTGGGGCGGTGTGTGTAGGGAGCTTGTTGCCACTGATCAGCAGCAGCAGTCTCCCCTGGCAGTGTGGGAGAGAGGGGCTGAAGGGATCACACTGATCGTCACCCTCTTCCTGGGATTTGCCTCTGGCTGGGGGGCACTCAGCACTCCTGTGGTAAGCGCTGCGCCGCGGTTTTGTTATATTTTGTTTTTTAAGGCGGTGTGACCACACCTCTTTAGATTAGGCCACACCCATAGGCATTTCTATCATGGGTGCAATATGTGCGGAGCACACGGGCCCCTGGGTCCAGGGGGGCACACATCTCATACACTGCACCCATACTGTTTTAGTACTCACATTTCCAGAGTCCCACTATGAGCGCTGCAGCAAAAAAACACTCCCAAAATGTCCGCCGCGCATGCACAGTAAATAATCAGTCTTCAGACTATTGCGGGCGCCATGCTTCCGGATACCTGCGCATGCGCAGAAAACTCCGGCACAGTGCCGGAACCTACAGCGCCGTGGAGAGGAGGGGGCTCACCCGGAGTCTGCACACGCCCCCCCCCCCCTCTTAAAATGTTTCTGGCCACAACCCTCATTAGTGCTTGGGCTTGTCACAGCTCTCTATGGCCCTGGTGGCATGACAAGCATGACAGTAGATGATGGGTGAGAGAGTACACATGGGCTTCATGCAGTGGCGTAAGTTCGTCCCAGTCGCCCGGAGGCATGATACATTTTGGTGCCCCCCTACACATACACACACATACCATATGTAGCTATCCCGCACCCAGGGTGAACAGTAGAAGGGTGCTCAGGTACCTTTCCCAATAGTAATATAGATACACATAGAAAGTGGAGGCATTCCAAGTCAGTCATTACAATAAAACAGACACCAGCATACCATTATAGTACACCTACAGTGCTCCCTCACCCACCAGGTCTCCATGGAGATGCTTTGGCGCAGCGGTGTGCCAATATAATTCGTGTTCACTGTAGTATTTTTTTTTTTAGGGCAGGGTGCTGATCACGGGGAGGGCACATTTTTCATTCGTGAGGGTAAATTTTTAAGTTAAATGGGCAAACTTAGGTACATACTATAATGCTTGGTGCTCCCATTCCTATGGGCAAAACATGGACAGTGCGCACCGAAGGTGCGCAGCAAAAATCTAGGGGCGTTGTTTCGTGGGGAAGGGGCGTGGCCACATAATAGTGTCAATTCACATTACACCACACGGTAGTGCCCCTAATACACATTGCACCAGTTAGAACCTCCTATACACACTGCGCCAGGTATAGGCTAGAGCACGTTATACATATTGCGCCAGATAGAGCACATTATACACATTGCGCCAGATAGAGCACATTATACACATTGCGCCAGATAGAGCACATTATACACATTGCGCCAGATAGAGCACATTATACACATTGCGCCAGATAGAGCACATTATACACATTGCGTCAGGTAGGGAGCACTGAGGCACATTGCACCAGGTAGAGAGCACTGAGGCACACTGCACCAGGTAGAGAGCACTGAGGCACACTGCACCAGGTAGAGAGCACTGAGGCACACTGCACCAGGTAGAGAGCACTGAGGCACACTGCACCAGGTAGAGAGCACTGAGGCACACTGCACCAGGTAGAGAGCACTGAGGCACACTGCACCAGGTAGAGAGCACTGAGGCACACTGCACCAGGTAGAGAGCACTGAGGCACACTGCACCAGGTAGAGAGCACTGAGGCACACTGCACCAGGTAGGGAGCACTGAGGCACACTGCACCAGGTAGGGAGCACTCAGGCACACTGCACCAGGTAGGGAGCACTCAGGCACACTGCACCAGGTAGGGAGCACTGAGGCACACTGCACCAGGTAGGGAGCACTAATGGCACACTGCACCAGGTAGGGAGCACTAATGGCACACTGCACCAGGTAGGGAGCACTGAGGCACACTGCACCAGGTAGAGCACTGAGGCACACTGCACCAGGTAGAGAGCACTGAGGCACACTGCACCAGGTAGAAAGCACTGAGATTAATGTTTACAGCTGCAAAATACTTACAAGGTTAATTTAGCCCAGGGGGACTCTCATGTACGTACCGGGTCCGGCGGCGCACGGCTGGATCCGGCGACGTGGCGGGGTCCGGCAGGCAGCAAACGGCGGGGCGGCAGGGCGCACAAAAACGGGCAGGGCGGGATTCAGCTGTCTAAAAAAGGGGCAGACACCTAGCGTGAACACTAGATATATATTAAAAAAAAGACAAACGCCTCATTCACTTAAACACACGTCTCACTTAAACACACACGCCTCTCACTTACATACACTTCTCACTTACACACACCTCTCACACACGTGCCTCTCACTTACACACACCTCTCACATACACATGCCTCTCACATACACATGCCTCTCACTTACATACACATGCCTCTCACTTATAGGCCCTACACACATAGCGATTTCACTGCACGATATGAACGATCTTGTTCATTAATGAACGAGATATCGTTCATATCGTGCAGTGTGGAGTCCCCAGCGATGAACGATGCGCGACCCCGCGCTCGTTCATCGCTGGGGCCATGTCGGCTGTGCATGCCGGCCAATATGGACGAGATCGTCCATATTTGCCTGCAAGTCTACGGAGCCGGGTGACGGGGGGAGTGAAGAAACTTCACTCCCCCCTTCACTGCCCCCCCCGCCGCTGGGTCGCTCGTCGGCCGTGTAGGGCCCCTTACATACACATGCCTCTCACACACACACACATGCCTCTCACTTACATACACATGCCTCCCACTTACATACACATACATGCCTCTCACACACATGCCACTCTCACACACATCACACACACACATGCCTCTTTTACTTGAATGTACAACTTTCCTTAAAAACACACACACCTCACTTAAAAACAAGCACACACAAAACACAGTACTTCCCCCCAAATACACCTCTCCCCCACCCCCCACACAGTGCCTACCTTTGGCTATCATCCAGAGCATGGAGGAGCAGAGAGTTCTGAGCTTCCCTCGGCTGGCTTACTAAGGGCCCGGGAGGAGCTGTGCTCTGGAGCTCCCCCTAGCTGCAGCCAGTGCCATCTCTCTCTACAGGAGGCAGCTTCCGTGTCATTGACACAGCTCCTCCATCTGCAATAGCAGCGCAGTCCTCAGGCTGCGTGAGACAGTGGAGGAGATGCGCCCCCTTGTGGCCAGGAGCCCGGCGGCAGCCGACTCCACTGCCTCCCACAGTTCCGCCCCTGGCTTCATGTAACAAAGTCTTGGAAGATGTACAGACAGCAGTGCGGGATCAGGCATGGAATCACTATTAAAGTGAGCAGTAGAGTGAGTGAGAGGAAGCAGTGACTTAAAAAAGCAGCTGTGGAGAAATAGACAGAGGAGATGAAGGACACGCTACAGAAATAGAGAAGCAAGTAGGATGTTAAATATTACAGTTTGCACTGGGCAGAATTTGGCTAATTTATCGAGTGATAAAACTTGTTTTAAATGATAAAACTCGTTGCGTATGATAAATGGTGCTCCAGCCAATCCGCTCCCAACTGTCATTTTTCAAATGCATGGCAGCTAGGACAATAGGTAATGTCATCTATAGATGACGTTTCCTGTAGAAGCCTCAAGGCTTATCATAAGAAGTACCTGAAGGGGGATCCAACACAAGAGCCAGAGAAATGCTTGGTATTGTAGTTCGCCAGCTATGATTCACTGATATAGACAAAGAGCTGAGAGTCTTATCTACATCCCTGAACTGCCTGTGCTCTAAGGGACTAAAAATAAAAAAATCAATAAAAGTCAATAAGATATCCAACAGGTGTTTAGAAACATCAAATATTCTCTCTCCCGCTTGAATTGATCACTGACTCCAAGTTCATTGTAAATCCATAATATGGGTATTAGCAACAATCAGATATTAAGATGGACTTCACAGAGTGTGGTGTTCATGAGTTTCTGGAGCCTGCGATATGCTACTACCTCCTGCTTATGATAGGTTTTATCTCACCAATCTGTGTCTCACCCGTCACACAGAAACAGTCTGAATTAGGCGTAGGTGAGTGGTATAGAGTCCTTGTTCCAGCAAGTGGGAGGGAGGTCGTGGCTTCCACACTAACGCTCGTCCCGGCGTTACAAGTCTGTGGTTACACAGGAAGGAGTCCAGCAATCAGCAGGGAGTTATGCAGTGCCCTTGACGCGTTTCTCCGCTGTCAGGCTATGGCGGTTTCTTCAGAAGGAGGCATATTGATTACTGTTATCAGACACAAACACATAGGTGCCCAATATTTTCATGGATCCTATGTGTTTCGTCCGATAATGGGTGAGTTACCGCATGGTAAAGACGGGCTGCAATTGTATAGCCTGTTATCAGGCTAAAAGGCCCATTATTCTTGTGCGGTTACTGACCGCACCTAATAGTATACAATAAACTCAGTTTTGCAGCTGCTTTGAAATATGTGGAATATATGCAGTTTAGTAAGTTATTTACCATCTAAGATAGATAAATGGATAATTACAGAAAATCAACAGATTATTTTTCTCATCTTTATTCACCCTTTCCTGTTTCACTGTTGATTCATGCCAATAACACCCTGACTGATAATGGCACTCAGCATAAGCACACACCTAGATGGGTGCCAGCAGCGATGATGTAGGCGGCGCATGCACAGCCATTACTCAGTCACAAACACGCCCTGCGTTCGGCCAGCCACTCCCCCGTTTCTCCAGCCACTTCTGCGTTTTTACCTGGCACGCCTGCGTTTTTATAACACTCCCTGAAAACGGCAAGTTTCCGCCCAGAAACACCCACTTCCTGTCAATCACACTACGATCACTCGAGCGATGAAAAAACGTAGCTCGAGCTTGTGTAAATCGACAAAGTTTTATGTGAAAGTACTTAGCGCATGCGCGCTGCGTACCATGCGCATGCACATTTTTGCATTTTTTTCACTTAAACGCTGCACTGCGAAAATCGGCAGCGAGCGAACAACTCGGAATGACCCCCAACATCGGCATCGTGAGATGCGGATGGTGATAAATTGGCCGCTAAATTCCTTACCACGCAATCATACACACGCTAAGGCCCATTTTTTTACAGCAGTCAATTAACCTATTGGTGCATTTCTTGGAGTGTGGCAGGAATCTGGAATACCTGCTAACCACTGAGCTGCCTGATACTAGATTTTACATTCTGGGTGCAGTTCATCTTAACAATTAATGTCTGCAGCTTTAACAATAAAAACATTTTAAAATAAGCACTTTCAATTATGCGTTAAAAGTGCTTTCAGTTACTGCTGTCACAAATTAGTTAAGGTTTACATTAAAGAAAACTATTGCATTTAGTTGTCTTTTGCAGTTACTCAAACCAATACTGTTTCATACTGCTTTGTACTGCAGTGCCATAGCTAAAGAACCCAAGTGCAAAATATTGGCCCTCATTCCGAGTTGTTCGCTCGCAAGGCGATTTTAGCAGTATTGCACACGCTAAGCCGCCGCCTACTGGGAGTGAATCTTAGCTTCTTAAAATTGCGAACGATGTATTCGCAATATTGCGATTACACACCTCGTAGCAGTTTCAGAGTAGCTTCAGACTTACTCGGCATCTGCGATCAGTTCAGTGCTTGTCGTTCCTGGTTTGACGTCACAAACACACCCAGCGTTCGCCCAGACACTCCTCCGTTTCTCCAGCCACTCCCGCGTTTTTTCCGGAAACGGTAGCGTTTTTATCATAAAACGCCGTGTTTCCGCCCAGTAACACCCATTTCCTGTCAATCACACTACGATCGCCGGAGCGAAGAAAAAGCCGTGAGTAAAAATCCTATCTTCATAGCAAATTTACTTGGCGCAGTCGCAGTGCGGACATTGCGCATGCGCACTAAGCGGAAAATCGCTGCGATGCGATGAAATTTACCGAGCGAACAACTCGGAATGAGGGCCATTGTACAGATCCTCCATACCACCCCAGCCGTAACACCCAATTCCCTACCTGTCATTACATAAACCACACAAACAAAATAACACCATGCCTCCTTCATGCTTAGCTGCTCTCGTACTCGGGTGGTCTTCTGTTTGCCGGCGGTCGGGCTCCCGGCGCTCAGTATACCGGCGCCGGGAGCCCGACAGCCGGAATACCGACAATTATTTTCCCTCGTGGGGGTCCACGACCCCCACGCGCGCCACCATGCCCGTAGCGTGGCGAGCGCAGCGAGCCCGCAAGGGGCTCATTTGCGCTCTCCAAGCTGTCGGTAAGCCGGCGGTCGGGCTCCCGGCGCCGGGATGCTGGTCGCCGGGAGCCCGACCGCCGGCCAGCCGTAGTGAACCCCTCGTACTCACCCTCTACATCACAGATTATAACCTCCTGTCTGGCAATTACACTGTTTTTCAAGTGGTCTTTACTTATTTTTTTTAACTAATATAGTATATATTTCATTATAATAGAATTGATCATATACTGCCTAGGGTTCCTGTCCCCAGCCGCCCCACGGAGGACTGCAGTAGATGGTAGGAGAGGTGTTGGGAGTGTTGTCCCAGAACTTGGTGCTGTTCCTTGTGAGCGCTACCCTATTGGAGGAAGGGGAAGGGGGGCAGACATGGCTCACATGGATCAGCACCATGGGGGAGATATATTACTTACCTCCCAACTGTCCCGATTTTCGCAGGACAGTCCCGTTTTCACTTACAGCCTTGGGAATACTGGAAATCCATTAAGTACCATGGTGTATAGACGGTTCCACAAACAGGGACATGTACTAAGCAGTGATAAAAGTGGAGAAGTAAACCAGTGGAGAAGTTGTCCATGGCAACCAATCAGCATTGACGTAACATTTATAATTTGCATACTATAAAATTACACAGAGCAGCTGATTGGTTGCCATGGGCAACTTCTCCACTGGCTCACTTCTCCACTTTTATTACTGCTTAGTACATGTCCTCCTAAGAGCCTTGGGCACATAGTGTGTGCTGGCTCCTCCCTCTATGCCCCTTCTACCAGACTTGGTTTAGAAAATGTGCCTGGAGGAGGCGGTCACGTCACTTGAAGCTCCTGAAGAGTTTTCTGCAGTTATTTTGTATGTTTGTTATTTTCAGGCAGTACTGGATGGCACCAGCCTGCCTGCTTCGTGGGACTTAGGGGGAGAATGGCCCAACCTTTCGAAGGGTAAATGGTCCCGTTCCCCGCTGACAGGACACTAGCTCCTGAGGGAACTATTCGCAAGCCCCACCACGGCGAGCGTACATTCCCGCAGCATGCCGCCACCCCTAAAAGACCCAGAAGATAGAAGAGTGGTGAGTACTAAGCCAGCATCCCGGTTAGAAGGTCGCTGGCCATTATGGCGGTGTGAGGGTACGGAGACGCACGGCTTCTGAGGGAGCGAACTGAGTTTAAGTACACTACGCATACCTCCCAACATTGGGAGAAGCTAAGGAGGGACACATTGGCATGGTGAAGCCGTGCCCACCTGAAAAGGGGGTGTGACCTATAACAAGGGGGCATGGCTTTGTGGGAGTGCCACGATCGTGAGCCACACACCCATTTTTCCATCAGTATGGGGGCATGGCCAGTGATCTGGGAGCTGCTGGCCTGCCCCCTGTCCCTCTGACTCTAGTGAATAGACGCTGCTCTGCTCTGAACTGAGCAGAGCAGCGTCACTGCAGCGAGTGTCTGAAGCAGCGCAACTGCCCCCCCACTACGGGACACTGTGGCCCGCAGGTGGGACAGCGGGACAATCCTAAAAAAACGGGACTGTCCTGCGAAAATCGGGACAGTTGAGAGGTATGCACTACGTGTGTACACAGTACCCAGACTGGCATTACAGACTTAAAAAGCGTCTGACTCCATTTTAAGATCTAAAATTACCTCAGCCAGTATAAAAATGTGTGGGATGACCGCTCGCCATTGAAGGGGCAGGGCTTCACTATGAGCGGATCCAGCAGCTCACCAGCCCCATTTTCCCTCTGCAGAGGACACACATGCTGACTGACAGAGACACGCAGCTCCTCCAGAGAGACTCCATATTACCTCAGCAGTACCAGGGGGTCATAGCAGGGGGGGAGCGCTTACTAGTGTACTACAGTAAATCCCCAATCTGGTTACTTAGTCTGCGACCCATCTAAGCTTGGCATTAGCACTAAGGGCGCTGTGTGCTGGCTCCATACTATCTCTTTGTTCGTGTGTGTGTGTGTGTGTGTGTGTGCTGTCACTGCCTCAGTATGTCAGACAAAGAGTGTGTTTCATGTAAGGCACAGTGTTCCTCTTCTCCAGGGGGTTCACTGCAGTGTACTCAGTGCGGTGTACCCTCCCAGGCTAGCGGGGCAGAGCCAGCTTGACTGGATTCTATTAGGGGAATGATTTCCAATATTTCTTCTAAATTGTCCCGCAATGAGAAAGAGATGCAATACTTAAGACAATCGATGACTGAGTTTATGAACATAGACTCAGTACCCAAACCAGCATCTCAGTCCCCTGCCATTTGTCTGCAAAAAAGTCCTTTGGCCCATATCCTGCAGTCTGACTCTGATGATGACGGGTCAGACATGGAGGAGGGGAAAGGGGACTCAGAGGTTGGGGAGGCTACTTTGTCACAGGGAATAGAGGCTCTCATAGAAGCTATCAGAGAAGTTCTGCATATCCATGATAAGGTAACAGAGGAGACTGAGGAATCTTATTTTAATATAAAAAAGAAATCCTCAGCCACTTTTCCTGTGTCAAAGGAACTAAATACACTCTTTGAAGAACCGTGGGTTAATCCTGATAGGAAATTTCAATTTCCTAAAAGGTTAATATCATCTTTTCCTTTTCCTCCTTTAGATAGGAAAAAATGGGAAAATCCACCGATAGTGGATGCATCAGTATCCTGGCTGTCACAGAAAATTGAATTGCCTGTCCCGTGTGCAGTTCCCTAAAAGACACGGCTGATCGTAGAATTGAGAATACACTCAAATCTTTGTATACAACTGTGGAGGTGGCCCAGAGACCCACTATAGCATGTGGGTGGATTACTAAGGCCATCGCCAAATGGTCGGGTAACCTAATTGAGAGGTTAGGTACCTTGCCTCAGGGGGAGATTATTTTACTCCTGCAACATATACAGGACTCTGTGAATTTTATGGTGGAAGCCATAAAAAAATAGGCTTGCTTAATGCACGCACCACTATGGCAGTGTCAGCACGCAGAGGCGTATGACTACGCCAGTGGACTACAGACGCGGACTCCAGGAAAGGCATGGAAGGCCTACCCTTCACAGGAGAGGCCTTATTTGGAGATGAGCTAGACAAATGGATCTCCAAAGCTACTGCAGCTCTACCAGCCATGAAGGCCTATTCGGGACCTAATCCACAGTCCTTTCGGACTACCAAGTTTAAGGGCAAGACCAGAGGTTCTTCTACAGCCACCAGTGGCACTAGAGGTAAACCACGCAAACCAGCAACTGCCAGTTCACAGGAACAGTGCTCCAGCTCTGCTTCCTCAAAACCTTCAGCATGACGGTGAACCGCGATGCCTGGAAAACTGGCAGGTGGGAGCCCGACTAAAATTTTTCAGTCACATCTGGGCAACATCATGCCAGGATCCCTGGGTCATAGATCTTATTTCCCAGGGCTACAGACTGGAATTTCAGGAGCTCCCTCCTCACAGATTCTTCAAATCAGGCTTACCAGTTTCACAGGAAGCAAGTATAACCTTACAGGATGCCATTCAAAAACTGGTACAGACTCGGGTCATTGTTCCAGTTCCACCTCATCTGCAAAACAAGAGATATTGGGGGGTCATTCCGACCCGTTCGCACGCAGCGGTTTATCGCTGCGGTGCGAACGGGTGCGGAATGTGCATGCACGGCGGCTGCAGTGCGCGACGTTGCCCGGCGACAGGGGTTGCCGGGTTACGTCGCGACTAAAGGAGGAAGCGGTCGCAGAGCCGACCGCAAAGAAGATTGACAGGAAGAAGGTGTACCTGGGCGGATCCGAAGCGTTGGAGACCGTTTTCAGGGAGTGGTGAGTAAAACGCAGGCGTGTCCAGCAGAACGGAGGGCGGATGTCTGACGTCAGAACCGGCTCCAGCATCGCAGGGATCATCGCACAGGGTAAGTAGCTGCAGGGCTAGTCTACTTCTGCTTGAAATTTTTTTAGCTTAGCAGGGCTGCACAAGTGATCGCAGCCCTGCTAAGCTAAAATACACTCCCCCATACGCGTGGACTAGTTGATCGAAGCAGCAGCAAAAAGTTGCTGGCTGCGATCAACTCGGAATGACTACCATTATTCCAACTTGTTTGTAGTACCGAAACCGGACGGTTCGGTAAGATCGATTTTGAACCTCAAGTCGTTGAACCCGTACTTACGAGTGTTCAAGTTCAAGATGGAGTCTCTGAGAGCAGTGATCTCAGGTCTGGAGGAGGGGGAATTCCTGGTGTCTCTGGATATAAAGGATGCGTACCTTCACATTCCAATCTGGCCGCCTCATTAGGCTTATCTACGGTTTGCACTGCAGGACTGCCACTACCAGTTCCAGGCCCTGCCATTTGGTCTCTCCACAGCACTGAGAGCTGCTGCCTCCTCTCCCGGAGATCGAGACATTTAAGCGAGATAAAGTGATGACTTCTGGTGCTAGAGGCAGAGGGGTGAGAGGTGTCATAGTGATTAGTCCCAGGAATGCCACGCTGACTATGTGCTGCAGTACCTGAAGCTGCAGCATTTGTAAGTGGGCGTGGCTGTGACTGTATGTTATGGGGCACAAACGCCCTGTTCACCCCCGCTGGATCCACCACTGTGCAGAATGAAGAGTTGAGCTGGGAGATATTGTGAGATGTTGAAATAGTTTGGGTAATAGAATTATGTGGGAAAATGCCCTATAGGCATTTTGACTCTTTTCAACCTCACTATGTAACTGTATATATATATATATATATATATATATATATATAAACCACCATATGACCGGCACTCAGCTTATAAGTACATCCGCCCCGGTGTCTTCCGTGGATGTGACCCGAAAATATATATGCAGATCGGCGGCACTCCTGGGGAACTTCTCTATAAGAAATAATGACAGAGACTGCACCCTGAATAGACGGTAACGTTTCAGCTATATTTAGCTTTCGTCAGACCAAGTGAACACAATACAAAGTACAAACATTTATACCCCACTCCTCACCTCGTGTCAACTGCTCCAGGTACCAATGCACCGGCGGGGGTGGATGACGTAATCCCAGTTACGCTCTGCACCAGACTCCAAACCGCCCTCCTGCTCCGTTCACCTGACACCTCACCCTCTGTCATTTCGGCCCGGATCGCAGGCGGGGGTGAATCCCGTCATCACGTACTCCACGTGAGATACGCTCCTCGTCACTGCCGTGCCTCGGTTACCTAGGAGACCAAAACAAAACAAAAACATAAAGATGAATAAAATGACATGCCCCCTCAAACTAAATGAATCAAAACCATAACTATGTATTCTGTTCATGTGGTTTCAAATAATCGTCCTGATATCCTTATAACCCAATCCATAAATGGAATATAATCAGACAATGTGAATACCCCACTTTCAGTACATAGTTAATATGAGCATCACAGGAATGTTAAAACCCTTCGGGTCCGACATTTTTAAAAACATCCATTGTAATCTAACCTCATAATCTGACTGCCTCGTCTGATAGTCATCATCTACGAAGATTCAATATTCCCTATTTACAGGAAGCAATTTAATGATAGCTGTTCATTTAGACCCGCTGGAGCCTGGGTGTTTAAGAAGTGAATCCACCTCGCCTCTCGTTGCAATAATAGCTTATATCTATTGCCTCCTCTAATAGATTCCGGTTGTTGATCAATGATTTTATACTTTAAACTAGCTAGATTATGCTTATATTTGGCAAAATGTTTTGCCACAGGTTGAGACTGACTTTCTCCTCCTAAAGCAGCTCTGATGGCCGACCTGTGCATTGCCATTCTCTCCCGAAATTGTCTTATTGTTTTCCCTACGTAAAACAAACCGCAGGGACAGCGAATGAAATATATTACATGGGTGTTCGTAGAGGTCAGAGTTTTATTAATCTTAATGAACCTCCCTGTATGTGGATGTGAGAAGCCTGGACCCACCTCCATGTAGCTGCAGGTTGTGCAGCCCATGCACCTGTAGCATCCTGGCTTCTTACTAAGAAAGGTTTGGGGGGGGGGCATTCTTATAGCCAGAAATATCGTTATGCACCACCAGATCTTTTAAGTTCTTATTCCTAGTATAACTAGATAATAGAGATTTCTGTTTTAAAACAGAAATCTCTATTATCGGTGGTTACTACTGGCCAGCAATCTTTTACATGCCTTTTCACCTCCCCGCTTACCGTTGACCATCTTTGTACAAATGGAATCTTATTCTGCATTGTGGTGGTTTGTGTAACCTTTTCTTCTAATAATTGTTTCCTATCCATACTCAATACCTTAATTTTGGTCTGCATTAAGTCCGACCAGTCGTACCCCCTAGATTTAAATCTGAGGGCCATCTCGTGGATTTCTTTCTCAGTATTGTCTAAATTATCTGAAATTCTGTGGACCCTCAGAAATTGGGAATACGGTAGACTGTATTTAGTCGAGGGCGGATGGAAACTTGAGGCGTGTAACAGTGTGTTTCTGTCTGTAGATTTTTTAAACAAAGTAGTGTGGATCTGTCCCTCACTCATAGATATTGTTACATCCAAGTAATTAACCTGTTGTGTACTGCTGCAGGCTGTGAACTTGATGTTCTCATCCATCTGGTTAATTTTAGATAATGCAGTTTCAAATTCATCTTGCGTTCCTGACCAAATCAAAAATAGATCATCTATAAAGCGAACAAAAAATAATATCTTGTTTGCAATATCTGGATCAGAAAAAAATAAACCTTTCTCAATTGCAAACATAAAACAGTTCGCAAAGGCCGGGGAGGCACGACTGCCCATGGCACATCCTTGTCTCTGTTCGAACCATTTCCCATCAAATAAAAAATAATTTCGGATGAGCGTAAGTTTAAGTAACTCAAGAAAAAACGTCAAATCTGGACCTGTATATAGTGTGCTTGTGGACAACAGATCTTTGGCAGCCTCTACACCCCTACCATGAGGGATATTGGTATAGAGGCTTACCACGTCCAGAGTGCACAACACACTATTTGAGGGTAACTTAGGTAAATTTTCCAATTTAGTAATTAAAGATGTTGTATCTTTTAGATACGTAGATTGAGCTTGAATGACCAGCTGAAAGTAATGATCTATATACTTAGAGACCCTGTAATATACAGAGTCCCTGGCTGAAATGATCGGACGTCCCGGTGGCACCGTTGCATTCTTATGCACCTTAGGGATGGTGTAGAAAACCGGTGCCACCGAGTGGTCCTGCCACAAGGCATCTGCTACAACTTTAGTGATAACGCCATCTCTGACTGCTTGTAATAACAACTGATGTAATTCATCATTATATTTGCTAGTGGGATCCTTCCCTAGCTGATTATAGACTGTACTATCCAGTAATTGTCTATATGCTTCTGTTCTATATTGTTGTATATCCTGAATAATAATCCCCCCACCCTTATCCGCGGGGTGGATTACAATTTGTTGATCCTTACTCAGAGTATGTAATGCCTCCCTCTCGCCCTTAGTAAGATTATCAAAATGATGTTTCTGTGTTTTAACAGACTCACTAACTTTAGAGTCCAATACACGAGCGAAACATTTGAGAGACGCATTACTACTCTGGGGGTCAAACTGAGAAACAGGTCTAAGGCTAATAAGGAGATCACTCCCCACCGTGGGTTTCAAATTATATGCAAAGTGTTCTTGTAGACGTAATCTTCTATTCACTTTATATGAATCCACTTTCCACTGGAAATCTTCAAAGGTAGACACTGGGATGAACGACAGTCCCTTATTCAGAACCGACAGTTCATCTGGAGTTAACACTCGCTGAGATAAATTAAATACTATGTTGTGGTCTTCTTGGCCTTCGGTCCTTTCTTTGTGGAGCCTTTGATTTTGTTTACCTCGCCTTGTGCAATATCTTTTTTTGGGCCCAACATGGCCCTTGTATTCACCCCTAAAGGGGGCTTGCCTCCTCGCTTGCCGTCTGTGGTCTCACTCTCACTCTGTGATGTCCCTTCCCCACTTGAGGTGTCTGTGTAGGGGCCCCGTCGGGCTCTGTACTTATTATAACGTTTAGGCTGCGTGCCCCCTTCTGGGTTGTTAACCCAACTGTATACTCGTCCCTCCAGATAATCCTTCTGGACCGTGTTCAGTTTTTGTCTTTTAAATTGCACAAGTTCCTGTTTGTAGGACTCCACCTGACTGACTAATTTGTCAAACCACTTGTTGTCCACATCTGCCTTGAGTGTGGCAGCATATTTTGCTTCAAAAGTTGCCGTCATCTCCTTTAGTAAGTTGAATTTACTAAAGGAGATGACGGCAACTTTTGAAGCAAAATATGCTGCCACACTCAACTCGAGTATACAGTTGGGTTAACAACCCAGAAGGGGGCACGCAGCCTAAACGTTATAATAAGTACAGAGCCCGACGGGGCCCCCTACACAGACACCTCAAGTGGGGAAGGAACATCACAGAGTGAGAGTGAGACCACAGGCGGCAAGTGAGGAGGCAAGCCCCCTTTAGGGGTGAATACAAGGGCCATGTTGGGCCCCAAAAATATATTGCACAAGGCGAGGTAAACAAAATCAAAGGCTCCACAAAGAAAGGACCGAAGGCCAAGAAGACCACAACATAGTATTTAATTTATCTCAGCGAGTGTTAACTCCAGATGAACTGTCGGTTCTGAATAAGGGACTGTCGTTCATCCCAGTGTCTACCTTTGAAGATTTCCAGTGGAAAGTGGATTCATATAAAGTGAATAGAAGAACACTTTGCATATAATTTGAAACCCACGGTGGGGAGTGATCTCCCTATTAGCCTTAGACCTGTTTCTCAGTTTGACCCCCAGAGTAGTAATGCGTCTCACAAATGTTTCGCTCGTGTATTGGACTCTAAAGTTAGTGAGTCTGTTAAAACACAGAAACATCATTTTGATAATCTTACTAAGGGCGAGAGGGAGGCATTACATACTCTGAGTAAGGATCAACAAATTGTAATCCGCCCCGCGGATAAGGGTGGGGGGATTATTATTCAGGATATACAACAATATAGAACAGAAGCATATAGACAATTACTGGATAGTACAGTCTATAATCAGCTAGGGAAGGATCCCACTAGCAAATATAATGATGAATTACATCAGTTGTTATTACAAGCAGTCAGAGATGGCGTTATCACTAAAGTTGTAGCAGATGCCTTGTGGCAGGACCACCCGGTGGCACCGGTTTTCTACACCATCCCTAAGGTGCATAAGAATGCAACGGTGCCACCGGGACGTCCGATCATTTCGGCCAGGGACTCTGTATATTACAGGGTCTCTAAGTATATAGATCATTACTTTCAGCCGGTCATTCAAGCTCAATCTACGTATCTAAAAGATACAACATCTTTAATTACTAAATTGGAAAATTTACCTAAGTTACCCTCAAATAGTGTGTTGTGCACTCTGGACGTGGTAAGCCTCTATACCAATATCCCTCATGGTAGGGGTGTAGAGGCTGCCAAAGATCTGTTGTCCATAAGCACACTATATACAGGTCCGGATTTGACGTTTTTTCTTGAGTTACTTAAACTTACGCTCATCTGAAATTATTTTTTTATTTGATGGGAAATGGTTCGAACAGAGACAAGGATGTGCCATGGGCAGTTGTGCCTCCCCGGCCTTTGCGAACTGTTTTATGTTTGCAATTGAGAAAGGTTTATTTTTTTCTGATCCAGATATTGCGAACAAGATATTATTTTTTGTTCGCTTTATAGATGATCTATTTTTGATTTGGTCAGGAACGCAAGATGAATTTGAAACTGCATTATCTAAAATTAACCAGATGGATGAGAACATCAAGTTCACAGCCTGCAGCAGTACACAACAGGTTAATTACTTGGATGTAACAATATCTATGAGTGAGGGACAGATCCACACTAATTTGTTTAAAAAATCTACAGACAGAAACACACTGTTACACGCCTCAAGTTTCCATCCGCCCTCGACTAAATACAGTCTACCGTATTCCCAATTTCTGAGGGTCCACAGAATTTTAGATAATTTAGACAATACTGAGAAAGAAATCCGCGAGATGGCCCTCAGATTTAAATCTAGGGGGTACGACTGGTCGGACTTAATGCAGACCAAAATTAAGGTATTGAGTATGGATAGGAAACAATTATTAGAAGAAAAGGTTACACAAACCACCACAATGCAGAATTAGATTCCATTTGTACAAAGATGGTCAACGGTAAGCGGGGAGGTGAAAAGGCATGTAAAAGATTGCTGGCCAGTAGTAACCACCGATAATAGAGATTTCTGTTTTAAAACAGAAATCTCTATTATCTAGTTATACTAGGAATAAGAACTTAAAAGATCTGGTGGTGCATAACGATATTTCTGGCTATAAGAATGCCCCCCCCAAAACCTTTCTTAGTAAGAAGCCAGGATGCTACAGGTGCATGGGCTGCACAACCTGCAGCTACATGGAGGTGGGTCCAGGCTTCTCACATCCACATACAGGGAGGTTCATTAAGATTAATAAAACTCTGACCTGTACGAACACCCATGTAATATATTTCATTCGTTGTCCCTGCGGTTTGTTTTACGTAGGGAAAACAATAAGACAATTTCGGGAGAGAATGGCAATGCACAGGTCGGCCATCAGAGCTGCTTTAGGAGGAGAAAGTCAGTCTCAACCTGTGGCAAAACATTTTGCCAAATATAAGCATAATCTAGCTAGTTTAGATAAGCTGAAGGCTGCATAAGCCTGAGGCCATATAAGCGATCAACTTTTTGTGATTGGTTGTTAAATGACTAAGCAGTTGCTAGGCAGATCAGTTTTCCCGGTTGGTTTTTTCCTATTGGTTTAAGGGGTTGTGCATCAGGATGAAGAGGAGGGTCTTAGGTTAGTATATAGGGGGTGGCCATCTTGCTAGACTCCCTCTTGCCTTTCAGTTTATGCCCCAGGAAGGATAAGTACTATTGCTTATTTTCACTGCCTGTAAATTGTTTTTGTTTTGTTTTTTTTGAATTTCATTTGCCTTCTCTAGGGCATTATACAGTGCAGTGCCCCCTCTCTGCGTGTCATTGTATACTTTTGCAGATTCTCCCCCCTCTGCCATGCCTCGTCCAAAACGTGCAGCTCCCCCCCCCCCCGGCGCCTCGTGGATGCGGGGAGCGCCTTCCGCTCCCGCTCCCCGAGCGTTGCGCCACAGAGAGGACTTCCCCCTGTTTCAGACAGGCGGCGGGGACGGGCAGTTACAGCCCGCTCCCCTGCCGCACGGAGACGGGCGGCCAGCGGCCGCTCGTCACGTGGTGCCGATGCGCGCGGCTCGGCCGGGCCGCGCGTCCCGGCGCTCGCAGCGGGACGGGCCTCTCCTCTCCCTCCTGCCTCGGGCGTCTGCAGCACTTCCCCTCCGGCGGCCGGCGGCCGCTCTGCACGTGGCGCGGGTGCGCGCGGTCCGGCTGGGCCGCGCTCCCCGGCGTCTCCCGCGGGCGAAACGACTTCCCTCCCTCCTTCCATAAGTGCCTCCGGCCCTCCTCCTCCATCCCCGCGGTCGGCTCTCGGCGGCGTCCTGGGGGCACAAGCTGTGCCGGACGGCCGCGGCAGAGCTGCGGGGGGCGAGGGGGGGGTCAATATGCAGCTGGGGGATATGAGCCCAGGGCAGCGGGTAGCGGCTCCCGCTGTCCCCGGGACAATACAGGGCCCCATACTACCCCCCTCCAGCGGGGGGTTTAGCACACCGCACCTCAATTTAAATAATATTGGGCCGTTTGGGCCTAGTGTCGCCGGGGCGGGGGACGTGGCAGCGGCGGCCGCCACACCCGCCCCGGCGGCAGTCACATGGCAGGGTTTTCCCCCGGCCTCGGTGGCCTGCTCGGGCTCCTCCTGGGTGTCAGACGCCCCGACGCCATTAACGGCGCCCCCGCTCGTCGGTTTTCAAACCCCTCTCCACGCCCTTCCCGGTCCTTTTCAGTTTGGGTCCACACAGACATCCGTCTCGGCGGCTTATATGACGCCCGGCGGGGCGCTTTCGGTAGCAGCGCAGCAAGGCTTCGCGGGGAGCCAGTCCTTCCCCGGGGGTTTTGCGTGGCCTCCGGCTCCAGCATTCCCCTTAGCCGCCAGCATGCCTTCCATGGGCTTCATGACGGTGTCCGGCACACAGTTTTCCCCGCACGGGGCCAGCGCGGGCGCCGGCGTGCAGTCCACGTGGTCGGTCGGTGGCCCCCGAGTCGCGGTGCCCTTGCCGGCCTTTGCGGGCCTGCAGTCAGGGCAAGCACCGGGCGGTGGGTATCAGGTGGCACAGAGTTGGCCCCCTCTCGCGGCGCCCCCTCAGTTCCTTCCGGCGTCATACGGATGGGCGGGGGCGGGCGGCTGCCCGCCGCATACGGCGTGGCGGCCGTCTTACCCCACGAGTTTCGGTGCAGTGAGCGGGTCAGCCTTTACGCAGTCGATCGGGTACACCTCGGCGGGGGCCCCCTCCCTGCAGCTGCCGGGCGGCCATCCGCCACGGAACGGGGGGACGGGCTCTCCGCCTCCGCATTTGCGGACAAGTGTTAATGATGTTCTGGTTCCCCCGGTGCCGGTTGTCCCCTCTTTTTCTCCCTTGCAGGTTCCGTCTAATTCAGGGGCTACGCCCGTCACGAGGCGAAGGTCACGGACAAGCGCGACTGCGAACGTGGAGGTACGGCCATCAGCGGAGGCGGGTGCAGCGGACGACGCGGTTCCGGGTCCTTCAAACTCCGGTGAGCTAAATATTCCTTTACACGTTTCAACTTGTAGTTCCTCGTCTTCTAGCAGCGTATCATCCGGCTCTCCGCGGCGCCCGCGTAAATTAGCTAGGCTCATCGCGCGGCGAATGGCCAAGGAGGCGCACAAGGTGGCCGCTCCTGCGCAGGTGGTCCCCTCCGACCCTCCCCGTTACGGCGAGATGGTACATTGCGCCAACACGGCAGTGACAAGAGGGGTTCGTAAGCGCATGCGGGAAAAAATACGTAAGGGGAAGTATGTAGACATATTCACACTTACAGAGGAAATGCGGCAGGGTTTTGACGCGGCCAAGAAACCGGGTGGTATTGGGGAAAATGCGTTTCGCAATTTTCACCAGTGGCTGCGTGGGTTTTTGGTGTTCATGGCTTGCTACACGGAATCGCGTCCCGCGGAGTATGCCAACTTGGTGAAATATTTGTTTTTAGTACACGATATGTACTTAAAATCCAAGGGTTCCGCGTGGCGGGATTACGACGAGAAGTTTCGTCGCAATCAGGATGGCAACCCCACCCTGCCCGCGGGTTTTAAGGATGTTGAGGTGTGGTTGGAGGTCACGCAGCAGGTCAAACCCACCCCGGACGTCACGGCCAAGAAGCCCGGGGCGGCCGGGGCGGTGGCTTCTCGATTGACGGGAAAAGGCAAGTGCTTTGCCTACAACGACGGCAAATGCGGCAAAGGAACGGGCTGTCGTTTTCGCCACTCATGCAGGTTGTGCGGAGCCAGTCACCCGGCCAAGGAATGCACCGCGGCGACAGGCGGTAAGCCTGCCGCTTCCACCGAGGCCGGTGGAATTGGCAAGTAAGGCCTTCTCCCCGATTATAGTTCCCGAGTTGCAGCGCTGGCTTACCTTGTACCCCGATGAGTTGGCGGCATCGTTTCTCTTGCAGGGCTTTCAGCACGGTTTTCGTTTGCCAATCCCGGATTCGGTGTATGTGGTTGCACGCCAGAATTTGAGATCGGCTCGGGAATTCCCGCAGGAAGTCCGGCGGAAGGTTGACGGGGAGATTGGGCTGGGGCGCATGGCTGGGCCCTACGCCCTTTCCCCGTTGCCCTCCTTGTGCATTTCCCCAGTAGGGGTAGTGCCCAAGAAGGCCATAGGTAAGTTTCGTTTGATACAGCACTTGTCGCACCCGCCGGGGCTGTCGGTCAACGACGCTATCCCGGAAGCCCAATGCAGAGTTCGATATCAGTCGTTTGACGACGCGCTGCGATTAGTGCGGGATTGTGGTCCGGGGAGTCTGTTGGCAAAATTGGACGTGGAGTCGGCCTTTCGGCTACTCCCGCTACACCCAGATTCCCTGCGGTTTCTGGGTTTCAAAATAGGGGGCGAATTCTACGTCGATCGGTGTCTCCCCATGGGTTGCTCTGTCTCCTGCGCCTACTTTGAGTGCTTTAGCACGTTTTTGCACTGGTGCGTCCAGACCGCCTCCGGGCAGATGGGGGTGGCTCACTACCTGGATGACTTTCTTTTTGTAGGCCCCGGAGACAGTTCGGTCTGTGGGGACATTCTCTCGGTGGCCAGGTCGTTATTCTGCGCTTTAGGGGTACCGGTTGCGCAGGATAAGTGCGAGGGTCCTTGCACTTGTCTTAGCTATTTAGGTATCGAGATTGACACGGTAGGGGGGTGCTGTCGCTTGCCCGAGGATAAGGTGCGGAAACTATTGGGTTTGATTACAGACTGTTTAGGAAAACGCAGGGTTCGGCTTAAACAGGTGCAGTCCTTGCTTGGTTCTCTCAATTTTGCGTGTCGGATTATCCCCATGGGTAGGATTTTCTGTCGCAAACTTGAGCGGGCCACCGCGGGGACGGTTCGACAGAATCACTCCGTGTACCTTTCCCGCGAGATCAAGGATGATTTGCGGATTTGGGTCTCGTTCCTGGTGTCCTTCAACAGGGAAGTGTTGTGGCCCGCTCCTTGTTGTTCCAGTAAGCAGCTGCAGTTGTTCACGGATGCTTCAGGCAGTCGAGGTTTCGGCGCGTTCTTCGCTGGCTCATGGTGCGCTGCGGCCTGGCCGGCATCTTGGGTAACGCGTGGGTTTACCAAGAACCTGCTTCTGCTGGAATTGTTCCCGATCTTAGTGGCGCTTGAGTTATGGGCCGGACGGTTCGCAAATAGGGACATTTTGTTTCTTTGCGACAACTTAGGGGTAGTGCATGCGATTAATAACCAGCGTTCCTCATCTCCGCAGGCGCTGCGATTGCTAAGGCATTTAGTGTTGGTTTGTTTGCAGCGCAATATTAATTTTAGGGCTCGCCACGTACCTGGAGTTGACAATGGAATTGCGGATGCATTGTCCCGGTTCCAGTTTGACAAATTCAGGACGTTGGTTCCGGGAGCGGAGGCAGAGGGGTTACAGTGCCCACCTTCTGTCTGGCAGATGGTCGAAGCGGTCTAACGGCGTTGGCCAGGTGTGCACTGGCTCCCTCTACGCTACGAGCGTATGATGCTGCATGGCGGGATTGGTCAGCCTTTCAGAGTAGGTACGGGGTAGCAGGTGAGTCCTCGGCCGACGCCCTGTTGACCTTTGTTTGGGAGCATTACCAAAACGGTAGGTCAAAAGCGGCCATGGCTACTGCCCTTGCGGGCATCGCCTTTCACTCGCGACTCCACGGGACAACGGACCCCACGGGGTCGTTTGTCCTTTCCAGAGCGCTGAAAGGTTGGGCTAGGTTGCACCCGGCGCCTGCGGATTCACGTAGGCCTATAACGTTGCAGCTGCTAGCGGAATTGCTGCGTGTGCTACCTCGGATTGCGTCCTCGGAATTTGAGGTGGCATTGTTTAGTAGCGCGTATGCCCTTGCCTTTTTCGGGGCTTTTCGGGTGAGCGAGCTAGTGGCGAGCAGCAAGGCGTCCCGGGAATCGGGTCTGCTCTACGAGAATGTGCGCTTGCAGGAGGGCCTGTTGCTCTGTAGGATTGTGCGGTCCAAGACAGATCAAACAGGTCGGGGTCGCTGGTTGTCCTTGGAGGCTCAGGGAGGTATGGGCGTTTGCCCGCTGCGGTTGACGCAAGAGTATGTGCGGTTAAGACCTCCGGGGGGCAACCAGTTGCTGGTGCACGCGCAGTTGGACCCTCTGACAAAGTTTCAGTTCTCATCGGTGTTCAAGAAATGTTTGACGGCGTTGGGCTTGCAGGAGGCGGACTTCGGTACTCATTCCTTTCGGATTGGGGCGGCTACCCATGCGGCGGCCGCTGGTTCATCACCAGCGGCTATTCGGGAGTTGGGTCGCTGGAAGTCGGCCTCCTATAAGTCCTATGTCCGTATAGATAAGTTATAAGTGCGCCTGTTGCGCTAACCCAAAAACGTGTTTACTCGTCGGTTTTTGAACGCTTACCGTTCAGGAATCGAGGGTGTGAAGCGAATTTTTAAAATTTTTCCTCCGAGGGGGCCTAATTTCAATTGGCTGTTCTATCAAGGTCCACGGGAGGTTTTTTGAGTTTTCTCCTTCACTTGGGTTTTATTGGTTACGTTGTGTTTAAGTTACAGATTATGTGCATAATCTGACATTAGGATATTTTCTTTTACAGCTGTCAGCAATTTTGGAGACCACATATGGATGGTTGGTCATTCATATGTTTTTTGGGCGGAGAAACATCCCATGGCATCTAGGGCGACTGAGATTTTTGGGTCCCGGCAATTTAGATGGTTAGGTGTTAGGGGCATGTTATGGGGTGATTTGTTGCGCGTCCTTTTTTCTAGGGAGCGCCGCTGGGGTCGCCCCAGTTGTATTATCATTCATCTGGGTGGTAATGATCTGGGCCGAGTTAAAGGCATAGACTTGATTTTGTCTATAAAGGCGGATGTGGTGGCGATACGTTGTCACTGGCCTGGGGTATGCATTGTCTGGTCGGAAATGGTGCCCCGTTTCCATTGGCGTGGTGCGGTGCGTTTCTCGGCGCTGGAGAAAGCACGCAAAAAGGTGAACTCGACGGTGTCTCTGTTGGTCAAGGCCATAGGCGGAGTGGCAATTAAGCATCCTCTGCTGGTGCTGCGGAACAGGCAGTTCTATAGAGACGATGGGGTTCACCTTTCTCCGGAAGGAGTGCAGTTTTTTCTGGAAGATATTTTCGGTCTTTTTCGTTAGAGCTAGTTAGTTTCTGGTTGGTTAAGGTTCTGTTTGCGGATTGCGGTGGCGGTTTGGAAAACCTTGGTGGCGGGAAATCGCTGCCAACCAGCTGTCACACAGGCATAAGTGGTCATTGTGGGGCTCCCTCTTTAAATGGACGGCAGGTGTGTCCTTTTCTTGCGGTTGGACATTTAGACGTTCCCCTGCGGGAACCGAACGTTTGCCAGAGAAAGAGGGGTAAGGCCAGCACAATGCGGGTTATGCGGGAAGGAGGCGGGGTATGTGTACTCCCCTCCTTGGTTTGGTGGTTTGTCATCTAGGTGACGGGTGCTGGTGTTTGGCAGCGGTTTTCTGTTTGCCATCCTCCAAACTAAAGTTAATATATATTCAATTCAATTCTAATTCGGCCTCAATTATTAGTTTAAAGAGTTGGTCAGCGATTAATAAACATCGTCTGACCTTTAACTCCAGCTACTGTGTCCGTGTCTTTATTTCAGTGTGTGGTGTGGTTTTATTTAGTGATAAGCTAGCTTAAGTAAAAGGTTTATGTAATCACAATAAAGTTATGAGCGGCTTAGATAAGCTGAAGGCTGCATAAGCCTGAGGCCATATAAGCGATCAACTTTTTGTGATTGGTTGTTAAATGACTAAGCAGTTGCTAGGCAGATCAGTTTTCCCGGTTGGTTTTTTCCTATTGGTTTAAGGGGTTGTGCATCAGGATGAAGAGGAGGGTCTTAGGTTAGTATATAGGGGGTGGCCATCTTGCTAGACTCCCTCTTGCCTTTCAGTTTATGCCCGCCCGCCCTCCCAGAATGCGTCTACGTTTTTTGTTCTTGCTGTGGGCTATTGAAAGCCAGATTGGCGGGAAATCGCTGCCAACCAGCTGTCACACAGGCATAAGTGGTCATTGTGGGGCTCCCTCTTTAAATGGACGGCAGGTGTGTCCTTTTCTTGCGGTTGGACATTTAGACGTTCCCCTGCGGGAACCGAACGTTTGCCAGAGAAAGAGGGGTAAGGCCAGCACAATGCGGGTTATGCGGGAAGGAGGCGGGGTATGTGTACTCCCCTCCTTGGTTTGGTGGTTTGTCATCTAGGTGACGGGTGCTGGTGTTTGGCAGCGGTTTTCTGTTTGCCATCCTCCAAACTAAAGTTAATATATATTCAATTCAATTCTAATTCGGCCTCAATTATTAGTTTAAAGAGTTGGTCAGCGATTAATAAACATCGTCTGACCTTTAACTCCAGCTACTGTGTCCGTGTCTTTATTTCAGTGTGTGGTGTGGTTTTATTTAGTGATAAGCTAGCTTAAGTAAAAGGTTTATGTAATCACAATAAAGTTATGAGCGGCTTAAAGTATAAGATCATAGATCAACAACCGGAATCTATTAGAGGAGGCAATAGAGATAAGCTGTTATTGCAACGAGAGGCGAGGTGGATTCACTTCTTAAACACCCAGGCTCCAGCGGGTCTAAATGAACAGCTATCATTAAATTGCTTCCTGTAAATAGGGAATATTGTATCTTCGTAGATGATGACTATCAGACGAGGCAGTCAGATTATGAGGTTAGATTACAATGGATGTTTTTAAAAATGTCGGACCCAAAGGGTTTTAACATTCCTGTGATGCTCATATTAACTATGTACTGAAAGTGGGGTATTCACATTGTCTGATTATATTCCATTTATGGATTGGGTTATGAGGATATCAGGACGATTATTTGAAACCACATGAACAGAATACATAGTTATGGTTTTGATTCATTTAGTTTGAGGGGGCATGTCATTTTATTCATCTTTATGTTTTTGTTTTGTTTTGGTCTCCTAGGTAACCGAGGCACGGCAGTGACGAGGAGCGTATCTCACGTGGAGTACGTGATGACGGGACTCACCCCCGCCTGCGATCCGGGCCGAAATGACAGAGGGTGAGGTGTCAGGTGACCGGAGCAGGAGGGCGGTTTGGAGTCTGGTGCAGAGCGTAACTGGGATTACGTCATCCACCCCCGCCGGTGCATTGGTACCTGGAGCAATTGACACGAGGTGAGGAGTGGGGTATAAATGTTTGTACTTTGTATTGTGTTCACTTGGTCTGACGAAAGCTAAATATAGCTGAAACGTTACCGTCTATTCAGGGCGCAGGCTCTGTCATTATTTCTTATATAGAAGTTCCCCAGGAGTGCCGCCGATCTGTATATATATATATATATATATATATATATACTATATGGAAATCGGCAAAATACAGGCAAACAATGGAGGGACTGAAAATTAATGTTTTGTGAGGTGGGCAAGAAGGGCAGTGGCTAGGAGCATGGCATCTGTCAGGTGGGCAGCAAGGGGAGGGGCTAGGTGAATGGCATTAACAAGGGGAGGTGGCTAGGTGGGGTGACTTCCAGCACCTCTCTAGGACCACTTTAAGCACTGCTGGCCACATCCCTAAGCATGTGCCCTTACGTCTGCATTCCTCAGGTGGGCCCTTTATGCCCCAGTCCGACAATGTGTGTGCCAACCTGCCCCTCCCACCCCTCCGACCCCCCACCTCTCATCATTTCACCAAACCAAGATACAGATTTGTAAATTAAGTTTCGTCCACTCCACACAGAGGGCTTAATTCAGATCTGTTCGCTCACTAGCGTTTTTCGCTGCGCAGCAATCAGGGCACTACTGCGCATGCGGATGCATTGCAATGTGCAGGCACGACGTACGGGTACAAAGCGGATCGTCACTGAGCGATAGATTTAACGAAGAATCCATTCGCACAGCCGATCGCAAGGAGATTGACAGGAAGAAGGCGTTTGTGGGTGGCAACTGAATGTTTTCAGGGAGTGGTTGGAAAAATCTAGGCGTGTCCAAGTGTTTGCAGGGCGGGTGTCTGATGTCAATTCCGGCCTCGAACAGGCTGAAGTGATCGCAGCGGCTGAGTTAGGTCAGATCTACTCAGATACTGCACAAACTGTTTTTGTACAGGGCGGTTGCACATGCGATCACATACTTGCACAGCTAAAATACACTCCCCTATAGGCGGCGACTATCTGATCGCAGCGCTGCAAAAAATAGCTAGCGAGCGAACAGATCTGAATTAGGCCCAGAGGCTGCACATTAGCAATTTTCTAAGCACAGTGTAAAACATTTATTTTCTTTTTTTACGCAGGTGATCATTAGGATAGACAACAATCCTTGCATAATTCACACCTTCTTCAGTTAGATTATTTCTGCAAAGAACAACATGTCTTTTAATTACCTAAATTGTCCTCTCTCTTCCTCAGAACAGCGATGATACAGCCATCCTCGTTCCCTCTGTCACCACAGAGAGTAGCATATGGCTAATGGGGATATGAAAGCAAATAGTCTGAAAGCAGAGAAATAATAATCCCTGCACCATGTGCTGTGATATCTGTCAGACAGAGAGCTCTGCGCTGTCACTGCAAATGTGTCTGAGAAACAGACTTGATGCATAGAACGTAACAGATAAATACACACATAATTTGAGTAAGATTAATAGATAGTACCAGAGAGTGAAAGACAGACAGAAGGATGCCGCTGGTTGTCATACAGGTTTTATGTCCTCATGAATTCCAAATAATTAAATAAACACAATGGGAGCTGATGCAGATCAGGAACATGTTATGTAAAAAAAAAAAAAAATGTAGGTGTAAAATGTGACTAGAAAAAAATGCTGTATGCACAGCAGGATACATCTAATAGGACAGCAAGGTTTACGCCAGGAGAAAAAGGTGCCTTGTTTACGCCAAGGGGTGTGGCTTGACAGCTTCTGCAGCAAATGCTAAAGTTAGAGTACCCAATATAGTGTAACAAAGTGGTAGAAAGGAAAAATGGGTACCTGCGCTGGCTGAGTGAGGTCAAGTTGATATATTATCAATAATAATAAAGGTAATAAAAATAATCACAATAATAATTATAATGATAATAATAAAAATACTACGGATGGTTTGTTCTATGTAAAAAATAATAACAATTTAATAACATCTCATATAAGACAATTCTAAAAGAAAAGGAATTCCTCTTGCCACTAAGTGGCGGTAAAAACTTGGATATAGCTTATCTGGACAAAATTCATAAATTTCACGTTCTCCAATATTATATTATGTCCAATCCTAAAGGCTAGGACAGCCTCCCTTAGTGCATTCACTGTATTGGGTGGATATTTACCAAATCCCCTTGTTGATGTGCATCAGCCTTGGAAACAAGTCCGTAGTGTAGCTGTAGGGGTTTAGCCAGTAAAATGGAGAAATCCAGTGATGGGAGAAAGTCCAAATTGTGCCAAGGAGGACGCGGCTTTTGCGGGCCGGTTAGGAGAATGGAGTCCAGATATAGCAGATGAATTTGAATCCAGATAGGAAGGGCTCAACGCGTTTCACTGGTATAATCCAGCTTCCTCAGGAGCGTCCTCCTTGGCACAATTTGGACTTTCTCCCATCACTGGATTTCTCCATTTTACTGGCTAAACCCCTACAGCTACACTACGGACTTGTTTCCAAGGCTGATGCACATCAACAAGGGGATTTGGTAAATATCCATCCAATACAGTGAATGCACTAAGGGAGGCTGTCCTAGCCTTTAGGATTGGACATAATATAATATTGGAGAACGTGAAATTTATGAATTTTGTCCAGATAAGCTATATCCAAGTTTTTACCGCCACTTAGTGGCAAGAGGAATTCCTTTTCTTTTAGAATTGTCTTATATGAGATGTTATTAAATTGTTATTATTTTTTACATAGAACAAACCATCCGTAGTATTTTTATTATTATCATTATAATTATTATTGTGATTATTTTTATTACCTTTATTATTATTGATAATATATCAACTTGACCTCACTCAGCCAGCGCAGGTACCCATTTTTCCTTTCTACCATTTAGCTTTTGAGGAACTGACCTTCCTCCTACCCGCTGCTGTTGGCCGCGCACCTGCATATTTGTTGTTTGTACTTTCATAGTGTAACAAAGTATCATATAGACAGCCTCTCTGTGGGCCTAATTCAGCATGGATCGTACACGTGCGAAAAATCGCACATCTACAACCCATTACACTGACGTGCGGTGGGACCCCCAGCACAGGGCAAGTCAGCCCCGCAGGCCAGGTCCTGCCCCACCACAAACATGCAAGGGCATCACAAAACGGCAATGCTCTCGCATGTTTAGGGTTTCCCTCTGCCTACGCAGCCTACTGTAGCGGCGAAGGCAGACAGCAACCCGTCATCTTTTGGGTCGCAGCGGCTGTTTGTGACATCACACAGCCACCGCAGCCCACCACAAATGGTTCGGACATGCCTGTATTGTCAAGACTGCGCCCCCCAATGCGCAACTCAGCCCATGAAATGCCGACATGACGCGCTCTCCCACCCCACGATCGCCTCTTCCTGTCAATCAGGCAGAGGCATTCGCACATGTGAGACATGAGAGACATCGTTGCATCTCACTTAATTCAGTATGGAACGCATCAGCGTTCCATACTGAATTAAACCCTGTGTCTAGAGTAGACAGTGTTATCAATACATACAGATGTAAATACAAAGTACTTATTGAATTAAATACAAGCATCCGTTGTCTTCCCCTTTTAAACAAAAACTAGTCAATCGTGTTGCTCAAAATCTACTGTGTGTTCTGCAATGTGTTCATGTAAAGTAGTGATGTGCACCGGACATTTTTCGGGTTTTGTGTTTTGGTTTTGGATTCGGTTCCGCGGCCGTGTTTTGGATTCGGACGCGTTTTGGCAAAACCTCCCTGAAAATTTTTTGTCGGATTCGGGTGTGTTTTGGATTCGTTTTTTTTTTTACAAAAAACCCTCAAAAACAGCTTAAATCATAGAATTTGGGGGTAATTTTGATCCCATAGTATTATTAACCTCAATAACCATAATTTACACTCATTTTCAGTCTATTCTGAACACCTCACAATATTATTTTTAGTCCTAAAATTTGCACCGAGGTCGCTGGATGGCTAAGCTAAGCGACACAAGTGGCCGACACAAACACCTGGCCCATCTAGGAGTGGCACTGCAGTGTCAGACATGATGGCAGATTAAAAAAATTGTCCCCAAACAGCACATGATGCAAAGAAAAAAAGAGGCGCAATGAGGTAGCTGTGTGACTAAGCTAAGCGACCCAAGTGGCCGACACAAACACCTGGCCCATCTAGGAGTGGCATTGCAGTGTCAGACAGGATGGCACTTCAAAAAAATAGTCCCCAAACAGCATAAGCAAAGATAAAGCTGCACTGCCTGCAGCGAAACGCGTCAGGAGGAGGCTACTTGGGTCAACAATTGTGCCATTTTTGCTGCCGTATCACATCCGGACCAAATACTGGACTTTGCCATCTGCAGAAAAAACGGGACAAACATCCAACAACTTGGAACACCATCTACCCCATCTCTATAAAGAGGACACCGTACTAAATGAGGATCCCAAACCTGGCTGGTTTTGAGCAAAAACATCAGAGACACTCTTAAGGGACTACACCTCTAGCGGTCTTCGGGTAAAGTGCATTGGTGTGACTGTGCTGTCAGTCTGTCTTCATCTGCTATATGTTCCAGGTTCAACAATAGGAACGGATACTAATGTGATAGGCAGCTATGAATAATTGACCCATAATTGTTGTTTTTATTGTCCTAAATTGCTTTTGTGGATTTTGTATCCAATTTTTATTGAGGCCTAAATTGATGTTTTATTAAATTTAAGAATTTTTTCACTCAATCCTTCATATTAGAATTGTTATACAACACTCCATTAGAGAACGGATAAAACTGGTTTTCACTGATCAGCAAAACTCTGCACTGTACTCCTCCTATATTAATATAAAGCTGCTCCCCAGTCCCCACAATGAAATAAGCAAGCATAAATATATTTGCATCAACTCAACAATGAATAAACGGAGAGGACGCCAGCCACGTCCTCTCCCTAACATTTCCAATGCACGAGTGAAAATGGCGGCGACGCGCGGCTGCTTATATAGAATCCGAATCTCTCGAGAATCCGACAGCGGGATGATGACGTTCGGGCGCGCTCGGGTTAACCGAGCCATACGGGAGAATCCGAGTATGCCTCGGACCCGTGTAAAATGGGTGAAGTTCGGGGGGGTTCGGTTTCCGAGAAACCGAACACGCTCATCACTAATGTAAAGTTTATTGTATCCCGACAGTTTATTGTATCCCGACAGTTTACTGTATCCTGAAATTTTAGTTTATACCCGAAAGATTACTGTATACCGAAAGTGTTAGAAAAAAATGAATTACTGTATATCAACTGAATTTAAGGAAGCAAAAAAAATTGGCATGGGCTTAGCTGCAATTTACAACCCAAACGGCACTGCACACACTCTTTTTCTATGGGGAAAAAATACTTTGACGCATTATTCCACAACAACCTCAGCACTTATGAGAATTCAGCGACCTTCTTGCACATCTACATCACACATCGTATCAAATGACACCTGAACCATCAAAACTGGTGCTGTCACCGCGGAGTAGCTCTCACAAAAAAATTGCTTAGCTGATTAAATGTATGGAATGCACCTGTGATCTTGCACCCACTAAATATATGTCTCCGGACAGGCACTGTTGTTTAGTTTTGTTGCATTTGCATGAACACATACTTACTATACTTGGCTCATGCTTGCATGCAACACCCCCCCTAAGGAGTCTAAGGAGTCATAATTGCAAAATGTGAACAAATATGGATGCTCTGAGATTGGTAAGATTTATGGTATTTGTGCAGTACAAAAATCTGTACTTTATGCATATGGGATTGACTTACCTCAATTTTGCATGTTCCTTATTGGTACAAATTCAGTCAAAGGCAATAGTGTCCTTTTTCACATCCAATTACCTGATTTAATTTCAGTTCTACTTATTTAGAATGAAAATAAAAGAAAGAAAATATAAATGTCATAAGTAGAGTTGTGCGGCGGGCACTTTTCCTGTTTTGTGTTTGGATCTGGATACCTGCTCGTGTTTTGGATCTGGAGTAGTTTTGCCAAAACCATCCTTTCGGGTTTTGTTTTTTGGATCTGGATGACTTTTGAAAAAAACATAAAAACAGCTAAAATCACAGAATTTGAAGGTAATTTTGATCCTACAGTATTATTAACCTCAATAACATTCATTTTCACTCATTTCCAGTCTATTCTGAACACTGAACACCTCACAATATTGTTTTTAGACCAAAAGGTTGCACCAAGTTCGCTGGATGACTAAGCTAAGCGACACGAGTGTGCGGCACAAACACCTGGCCCATCTAGGAGTGGCACTGCAGTGTCAGACAGGATGTCACTTAAAAAAAATAGTCCCCAAACAGCACATTATGCAAAGAAGTAAAAGAGGTGCAATGAGGTAGCTGTATGACTAAGCTAAGCGACACAAGTGTGCAGCACAAACACTTGGCCCATCTAGGGTTGGCACTGCAGTCCCACTGCACTAATGGCGGATACCGGATACACGTCTAACACCAACATAGCTGTCAAGGCCTCAGTTATCCGCTTTGCCACAGGATGACTGCTGTCATATTTCATCTTCCTTGCAAAGGACTGTTGGACAGTCATTTGCTTAGTTGAAGTAGTACAAGTGGTTTTCCGACTTCCCCTCTGGGATGACAATCGACTCCCAGCAGCGGTAGCAGCAGCGGCAGCAGTAGGAGGAAGTGGTTCTTGATCTTTCCCTATTTTATCCTCCAAATTTTTGTTCTCCATTATTTTTCTGGAGTTATATAACAAAGGTGGTCATTCCGATTTGTTCGCTCGTTGCCGATTTTCGTTACGCTGCGATTTTTTGCTAAATGCGCATGCGCAAGGCACGCAGGGCGCATGCGCTTAGTTATTTAAGTAAAAACTTAGTAGATTTGCTGTGGATCCTGTGGCGCTTTTCAGTCGCACTGCTGATCGGTAAATGATTGACATGAAAGGGGCATTTCTGGGTGGTAACTGAGTGTTTTCCGGGAGTGTGCTAAAAAACACAGGCGTGCCAGGTAAAAACGCGGGAGTGTCTGGAGAAACAGGGGAGTGGCTGGCCGAATGCAGGGCGTGTTTGTGACGTCAAACCAGGAACTAAACAGACTGAGCTGTTCGCAATCTAGAAGTAGCTCTGGAGCTACTCAGAAACTGCAAAGAATTATTTAGTAGCATAACCCCTTTATTTGGAGTAAATAATATACAGCACAGGACAGCACCACTGAACTTATGGCAGTACCACTGGACTGGACTTATACGGCAGTACCACTGGACATATAAGGCAGTATCACTGGACTGGACTTATACGGCAGTACCACTGAACTGGATTTATACAGCAGTACCACTGGACTGGATTTATACAGCAGTACCACTGGACTGGATTTATACGGCAGTACCACTGGACTGGGTTTATGCGGCAGTACCACTGGATTTATACGGAAGTAGCACTGGACTGGATTTATATGGCAGTACCACTGGATTTATACGGCAGTACCACTGGACTGGATTTATAGGGCAGTACCACTGGATTTTTGCGGCAGTACCACTGGACTGGATTTATACAGCAGTATCACTGGACACATACGGCAATACCACTGGACTGGATTTATACAACAGTATCACTGGAATTATATGGCAGTGTCATTGGACTTATACGTCAGTACCCATGCACTGGATTTATACGGCAGTACCACTGGATTTATGCGGCAGTACCACTGGACATATACGGCAGTTTCACTGGAATTATATGGCAGTACCACTGGACTGGATTTATACGGCAGTACCACTGGACTTATACGGCAGTACCACTGGACTGGATTTATATGGCAGTATCACTGGACTTATACGGCAGTACCACTGGACATATATGCCAGTATCACTGGACTTATACGGCAGTATCACTGGACTGGATTTATACGGCAGTACCACTGGATTTATACGGCAGTACCACTGGACATATACGGCAGTATCACTGGAATTATATGGCAGTACCACTGGACTGGATTTATATGCAGTATCACTGGACTTATACGGCAGTATCACTGGACATATACGGCAGTATCACTGGACTTATACGGCAGTACCACTGGACTTATACAGCAGCACAGGGACACCACCACTGGACTGATGCAGGACAACACAGCACCACTGTAATGGACTGGACTTAGACAGCAGCACTGGACATATGGCAGCAGAGGACACCACCACTGTGACTGGACTGATGCAGCACAAGACACCACCACTGGACTGATGCAGCACAACACAGCACCACTGGACTGGACTTATACAGCAGCACTGCACATATGGCAGCAGATGACACCACCACTGTGACTGGACTGATGCAGCACAAGACACCACCACTGGACTGCAGCACAACACAGCACTGGAATGACACACATAAGACAGAGCAGGTCACCACACCACTTTCCCACACAGACAGACACTGACAGACACTGAGCAGAAAGAGATGTCCTCTCCCTACACTCTCCAGGACTGGAGGGAAAATGGAATCCAAAACCCGCGAGAATGCGACTGCGGGATGATGACGTTTTGCCTCGTTCTGGTTTCCAAGTCAGGTGGGAAAACCCGAGCAGGACTCGGATCAGGGCTCCGGATGTGATGTACGGTAGGGTTCGGTTCTCAGAGAACCGAACCTGCTCAACTCTAGTCCTAAGTCTTAGTTTGATTTGTTAAAAGGAATTTTTTGGAATAAACCTCCTACCTTTCCTACAAAACATTTTTGTACAGAAGTTTTAAATCAGCCATTATTTTTTTATTGTGGTGTTGGCCCTGCACTTGGCTGTCCCATTCGCAGAAAACACGTGAGTACCTGTATTTTGTATCCTCCTTGCTGTCCAATGAGCATGGACAGTACTTTAAGATCACCACATATCATCTATCCATGATCATTGTACTTTAGGTTCATGAGCTCTAAATCTAAATTTTTATAAGTTTCCTTTAGGTGTACAGAAAAATAATCCTTTTGCAGTAGATGAGTAACTAAGGGGGTCATTCCGAGTTGATTGCTAGCTGCCGTTGTTCGCAGCGCAGCGATCAGGCTAAAAATCGTCATTTCTGCGCATGCGTATGCCCCGCAATGCGCACGCGCGATGTACGAGTACAAAGTTCTTTGTGGTTTTGCACAAGTTCTAGCGAAGCTTTCAGTCACACGGCACAATGCAGAATGATTGACATGAAGTGGGCGTTTGTGGGTGGTAACTGACCGTTTTCAGGGAGTGCTTAGAAAAATGTAGGCGTGCCAGGGAAAACGCAGGCATGGCTGGGCGAACGCTGGGCGGGTGTGTGAAATCAAAAGCCGTCCCTCCAACGTTAGATTCAACGCACACGAAGAGTAAGTCCAGGGCTGGTCTTGTTTTGCACAAAATGTTTTTGCAGACGCTCTGCTGCACAGGTGTTCGCACTTCTGCAAAGAGAAAATACACTCCCCAGTGGGCGGCGACAATGCATTTGCACGGCTGCTAAAAACTGCTAGTGAGCGAACAACTCGGAATGACCCCCTAAATTCTGTAAAATAAGGGCTAAAATAAAAATAATACTTTTATATTTAAAAATATACAAATGAATAGATAGCAAAATTACATTTCCATTTTGTGGAAAACTGATATGTGATGGATTTTTTTCAGTATTTTTTATTCTATTCAGCAACAAAAAATCTTATCAAAAATTTTGATTTTTTTTTTTTTTTTTTTTTTGTTTTTTGTTTTTGTTTTAATTTTTGCATCACAATTCTGTGTGATTAGTGGAATCACTGGATTATAACTAATATGCAGTTTCCTCTTTGAAATCATGTGACCCTTAAGTAGTTATCGCCAGGAGATCTCCAGACAATAATAAGCTGCGCAATGGCAAATATTAAGATTTTCAGAGATGAGTTAAGGGCACTTGATTTGACCTATCTTCTACATGCTGGCATATACTGTATGTACTGAGGGCCACATTCATTTGAAAGAGGGGTGTCCCTTCTTGGGATACGGTCGTTAGGTCGACACAGCTTAAGTCGACAGTCATTAGGTCGACCACCGAAGGTCGACATGCATTAGGTCGACATGGTCAATAGGCTGACATGGTCATTAGGTCGACATGTACTAGGTAGACAGGTCAAAAGGTCAACATGAGTTTTTCCAATTTTTTTTTATTTTTTGGATTTTTCCATAATTGGCGATCCACGTGGACTACGATTGGAACGGTAACCTTGCCCAAAGCATGGCAAGCTAAGCGAGCCATGTGAGGGGACACGGTGCACTAATTGGGGTTCCCTGTCACTTTACTAAGAAAACGACACCAAAAACAGTCCAAAAACTCATGTCGACCTTTTAACCTGTCGACCTAGTACATGTCAACCTAATGCCCATGTTGAGCTAGTGCATGTCAACCTAATGCCCATGTCGACCTTCAGTGGTCAACCTAATGACTGTCGACCTAAGTTGAGTCGACCCAACGACCCGTACCCCCCTTCTTTCAGATGAGACTGTATGCCAATGGCTATTATTTTCTGGTGATCACCAGACAGCTACACCCAACACTACAGAAATACTATAACTTTTGAGAGATGTGGGGTTCTCATGAACAGACCTCCCTTTATTTGTGTCCAATAAGAACAGGGGTGTCCTCACTGAATGCAGTAGGTTTTCTGTTGTTGTTGTTGTTGTTGTTGTTGTTGTTGTTGTTGTTTTTTGTTGTTTTTAAATGATGTGTTTTTTGGGGGCTATTTTGGGTAGATTTGATTTGCTGTATCAGAAAGAGTAAGCAGATTCCTTTGTTCTGAATAATTCAAATACAAGGTCTAATTGCTGTGGTATCTGCATTTAACAATTACTTATGTTGATGCTTGTTACCTTTCTAAAAAAAAAATGGAAAAATGATCAGCAGGGCGAGACAATTCTCAGCAATGAAGGGGTTAAAAAATGCTTTCTTCACATAATTAGGCTGGATTTTTATATGATTTTATTTTTCTATCAGCATTTTGAGATGGCATTAACAAGAGATGGATACAGTCATTGTTCACAAAACAGTATTCAGTTCACATATATTATTTTATTATTTACAATTATATACAATATTAAACACTGAATAGTTACTGTGATTGTGAATTCTGTAGGTGTCTCCAATTTCTAGTTACAGTTCTGCTGACAGAACTGAATGAATGCACTGAAATTACAGGGTGATGTTCCTAGATTTTTTTCATTGATTGCCTTACTCAGAAAAATCGCAGATGGCCACCTTTCAGCCTTCTGCGCATGCGATACGGACCCTATTCAGTAAGGATTGTACATTCTGCTTTTTAGCAGAATTTGCAATCCTTTCGCATACTGGTGGTCACCCATCGCAGGGCAAGGCCACCCAGCATGCTAACCGCCGCAACCCCCCATACCTTCTCCCGTGACCACGCACCAATTAATTGCAATTGTTCCGCAGTTAGTGCGTGGTCACAGAAAGTAGGGATGCCTCCTGTCGGCGCAGCCTGTGACATCACGCAGCTGCCCCGATCACGTCCATGCCCCCCGGTTTTCTTTGACGCCACCCCCACAATGCTCTGTCTCCACCTTGGAAATGGACCGTTGCCGCCCCCCTCCCACTCCGCGAACGTTTCTGCCTGTCCATCAGGGAGAGCCATTTGCATTTACTGCAGACTGCCGGCAGAAAATGCGGGTGCATGCGCAGGGTGGGCCCTGCACATGCGCCCGTCAGACGAAAGTAAAATGTCAGGTTGGATCACGATTTGCAATCAAACCTGAATTAGGCCCTAAGGGGAAACTAAGCAGTGATAAAAGTGGAGAAGGGAGCCAGTGGAGAAGTTGCCCAAGGCAACCAATCAGCTGCTCTGTATACTTTTATAGAATGCAAATTATAAATGTTATGTCAATGCTGATTGGTTGCCATTGGCAACTTCTCCACTGGCTCCCTTCTCCACTTGTATCACTGCTTAGTACATGTCCCCCATAGTCTGCGGTGCACATGTGCTGACTTTCACATTGCAGTCAGATACCAGAAGGGTTATTAACAATGGCACAAGTAGTAAGGAACCTGGGTCTCCATTAGGGCCCAGAGATTATGGTGGGGCAGGTGGGGTACGATTATGGGGAGACAGTAAATAAGGCAACTTGTATCTATCTTCTTGTTGGTCAGTAAAGTCATACCCCTCCTACGCTGCACCAGCTTTTCCTGAAGTTGTACAGCTTCTTAGGGAGGGGGTCCCTTGGCTGCACACACAGCCCGGAGAGCAACTACATCACCCAAGACTCTTATTGGCCCTGGACACCAGGCTTTTATTGTATAAGAAAGGAAGCACATAGCTAACAACTGGCAGGCATGGAATTTTCACTCTTGCAGTGTCCTTTTCATTTACTGTCTGTAATTATATATTTTCACTTATTATTGAAAAAGTTTAATAACTTGATTGTGGGCATCAGTGATGCAGGTGCTGAGACTGATACCTTACTTTAAATTGTATTCTGACACTTGACAATTTTAGTGAGAGAGAATCTGTATTGTTGATGCACAAGGAGAAAGAAAAGATTATTTTATTTAAAATATAACTTTTGTTATTTCATTAATTAAGATAATGTGATTACAGTTCACTCTTTAATCCAAGACTACAGTGAAACATAGAGGTTAAAAATCATAAAAACTGACAAACGTGTGAATGACAGGACCACATGTTTGCCTAGAGTAACCCTGTACTCTGGACTGGAGCTGCTGACTATCGTTCAAGTGTGTCCTTTCCTGGTCCTACAGCTGTCCGGTCTACAGACTACTCCTTCTCCTCCTCGTGCCATTGGCATGCACAGGAATACCGATTCTTAACTCCCATATGTTAGGAGGTACAGTATGATATATAAATATATGTTGCCCCTGGTCAGGAGGGTCCACACAGTTCTTCAGCCTAGGGGCCTGTCAAAGTCAGAAAAATATCATGATGCACACTGCCATATTTGCACCTCATATGTGTCCCCGCTGCGCATGCGTACGCTCTCCCGTGCGTGCGCATACTCGCTGTTGCGTGCACCCGCAGGCGCACAGTATGCGCATTTACGGTAGAGTTTATGTGCGCCTAGCGTGCGACTCGATCGTTACATATTTTTACCATATAATGTATTTCGTAGATTATGGTCCCTTTGATAGAATCTGAAAGTTTAGTTAATGTAGCATGTTCATAGACAAAGAGATCCCTCTTTGTTTGATACGAAGGGTCAGACAAGGGTTATACAGTGGTGTTTAGTATCCATCGGAAGAGTATTTAATTAGCAATATTCCGGTGTTGGTTTGAAGCAGATTAATCGCTCGTGCGAATAGTTATGGACATAAGAAGTTTATGGACATTTACTATTATTTGCACTTTATTATCCATGCGGCGGGAAACCTAGTTTCCCACCCACCTGAGCAGTTGGAAATAGTCACAGCCCACCTGTATGAATCAACCTATGACCTTTTGTTATAATGCGAAGACGAATTCCTGTGTCCAATGAACAATAAGAATATAGGGACCATTGTACTGTATTATGTGTAGGGTATAAAAGGACAAGCCGACCTGATCCAGCTCTCTATTCTCTTCAACGGTTCTCATTGCTGATAATCGGGAGCTGGATATCCAGAGGCGCATGCGATTGTTTCCCTTGAGCGTAAGTTTTCTCCGCAATCATATTGTCTTTATTGTTATTGTGAGCCATATCTCTCTCTCTCTCTCTCTTCTCCTCTTTCTCTCTCTTTCTCTTAAGTGTTATTGTACTGCTATTGTATTTCAAGTATAGTTAGCTGGTTAGGTAGTCTATGTTATATTGGTAGTGTATGACTTGTATTGTATTATTCTTTTGCAAATAGAACATTCACATAAGGCGTTAGACCCTAAGAACGGTATCTGTGTATTTCTTATATTTCTAAGTATTCGCAGAGCGTCGGAGACGCTCATACAGTTAATAAGGTTACATTGTGTTACATTTACACCCTATCACTGCACCAAGGTTTATTGCATAAATACATTGTTTATGGTTTAACATTGTAAGCAGCAGAGCCGCTTATGATCTCCTCGTGGTCCCAAGCGTCCGCTGCGCTAGTAGCATATCATTACGTTAGTCGGCAGCCTATAGCGTGCCTGCCTGTGATCTCTTGGCCGTAAGCGAACGTGACGCTCGAGCGTCTCGACTACGGCTAAGCGATTGTTACGCAACGTGCGTACCCTTACGGTATACCATACGCCAATAGCGTACTGTGTTCTTTCACCTTTTAGAGGGTTTTAAGTAAGATAAATATTAGGCTTTATCAATTGGCGGCTCGTCCGTCCTTCACATATCTGCACTAGGTAATTTCAGCAGACATTATCCATCAGCAAAGGGCGAGAGGTCATATTCCTCGTAGTGCTGTCTGGATAAGCGTCTGCTTCGCTTAGTAAAGGGTGCTGAAGGAATCCGGAACCGGAGGTAAGAACAACACGCTAGTGTCTTTTAAAACTGTTTATTTCTGTCTTGCGTACGCACGCACGCATATATCTACATTTCTTTTCATTCGTGTATTTTCATATCACTCTCCTGTTTGCCATTTCACAATTGTTAACGGGCTAAGAAAGATTTGTTGCTATCAGTAGTTAAAGAGTAAAGGTAATACATTTAAGGGGTAATTTGTAAAGCACGCACACAGCTTTGCCTAAGATACAAGGAGAGACTTGTGTGGTGCTCGGTAGATGATCGAGGATCACCTACATTGATAAACGTGTTAATTGTGTTACGGTGGATATCTGCCTTGCGTACACGTGTCTCTAACAAAAGGCTGAGACTCGCGTAAGCAACCCAAAGGCCGACGCACGCAGCGTATATTACGCAACGGAGCGTCTGGGTACGCCCACGTATCAAATCACACGATAGTGTTATTTTAAACAGGCGAGAAGGTGGCAACGCGATAAATAGCGCAAGTCAATTTTAGTGTCTGAAATTTAAATTAATAGATCCTTCTCTAAATTTACGACTCATCTGGTCTAAAGGAAAGAAATTTCTGCGCAGAAATAGAAACAAAAGTAAAGTGTACATGTGGTGAGTGAGTGTTTGCATATATAAGTTTCTACAATTTTTTGAGGTTGAACCAAAGGAAATTCGAGTTCTCGTGAGGTACATACATGTAAGTGACGTGCATGGTGGCTAGGGAGGCATCCCTTGTTAAACATAAATTTGAGCATTAGAGTATAGCAGACCAGGAGGTCTACTGTAGCACAGACCAGGAGGTCCAGAACAGACCAGGAGGTCCAGGTACAGCAGACAAGGAAGTCCGCTATAAATAGAGACAAGTAGCCCAACACCAGTAAGGGTTTGTGCGGAACCCATATAGGCCATAAAGCTCAGGCTGAAGGAATTCGCAGCTGCTAAATTTCGATTCCACTGGTCGCTCCGCACATAAGATTAGTTGCTTATGTGCTGAACGATTGTACCGCACGTAATTGTGTGCATTAGTTAGTAATTTGACTCAGTACCATTTGCGTACGAAAGGGGTCATAAACGCTATTTGTACATTCTAACGTGATTTGTGTAATTTTTTTTTATTTTAAGGGAGGTTCGCTGGTCACTCAGGAACTATCCAGCAACAAATAGTTACTGGAAAGAGTAAGTGCTCTGCGGATCACCCTCACATGTTCCAGTAAATAGCGGTTCAGGTCGCAGGGGCCCTGGGTCGAGTACGCCAGCGCTAAGGCAGTGTGTGGGCGTATTGGTCGGCGTGGGCGAGTGAGTGGGGTACTCGGTAAACCGCCACCGTCGGCCTATCTTGAACATCGTGGTTTTTGTAAGGGTTCGTTGAAGACCCTGATTGAAGGTCATAGGTAGTGAAAGCAACACCTGCAAGTTATGGGGGCCAGTTGTTCAGGTAGGGGGCGATCAACCTCGGTTCGGGTTGATTCAGTAAACCGACCAAACGGGTCGGCAAGGTATGTAATGTGTGAAAAATATGGTTCACACACAGAGGTTTTATGTGATGAATGGGAAAGAATGACTGTACATGACGGGGAGAAGTTCCCAAGAGTAGGCAGCTTTAGCCCAGATGTGTTACTAAATCTAAGGAGAAGGATATGTCTCATTAAATCAGCAAAGAGACGGATCAAACATTATGATTATTTGCAGTTATGGCAACAGGAGGGTGAAATACAGAGAGGATTGGCTCAGGCGGCGGGATCTAACCCTATCAGGAAACTGATAGCTACGGCACCACCGCCACCTTACATAACGGGAGAGAAATTGGTTGCGGAGAATGACGCACTAGGGTGTAATAAACAAGCACTTAGTAACTGTATAAATGTTAAGGATAATGTTAATAAGTTAACTAATGCAAATATTAACCCGTGCAAGTTGTACCCTGTTCTAAACTTTCCCCAGGAGTGTGATCAAGAGGACGAATCGACAACAATATCGGCGCTCTCTCTAGCAGCCACCATATCAGAAACAGCAGTGGGCACGGCCCAACCCGTAAGATTAGTATCAAAGGCCCCTAGCGGAGGGACAGGTGAGGTCGTATCAACGGGTAAGTACGGCACCATACACTATGCTGAAACCATATCACCACAGGCTGTAGAATCTATTCAGAAGGATGTTAGTAGACTTAATCCCGTTAGGGTAATAGCAGTGCCAAATGGGAAAACTGACACTACAGGAATCACTCCTGTCAGGAACATTGCCATGTACAGCCCGTTTTCCCGAATGGAATTAAGAACCATAGTGTCTGAATTCCCTGATCCTAGAAAATATCTAGTTGCTAGTCAGAAATACATCAGAGACCTAGGGAACACTGTAGAGCCCAATAACAAAGACTGGCAGATATTGCTGAGGGCATGTTTACCCTCCAATGTCGACTCAGTTCAATTTTTAGCTGACTGTGGATTGGATCAGGATGTACCCCTTACGGATGTGTACAACCAAGACAATGTAAAAAGAATAAATTTACAATTAAAAGAGTATTTTCCAGCTGTAGTTAAATGGAACAAAATTTTCTCCATTAAACAAAAAGAGTCAGAGACAGCTTCAGAATATTTTCACAGGGCATTACTAGAAATGGCTAAATACACAGGCATAGAAGACATTAAAACAAACATAAATCATAGAGAAGTAGCAGTATCTGTGCTAATGGATGGTTTAAAAGAAGCATTAAAGACAAGGGTACAGACCACGCAACCATGTTGGCGAGGTCTGTCGGTGGCTACTTTGAGAGAGGCAGCTGTTGATCATGATCGGAATATCACCAGACACAGGGAATTACAAAGTGATAAGTTAATGTCCGTAAGTATACAGGCCCTGACCACAAGGCAACCTTTGTATAAATCACCAAACCCTGTGGGTAAGTCAAATGTGGTAACTTGTTATTTTTGTCATAGACAGGGACACATGGCACGAGACTGTAGAGCGAAAAACACACAAATATCATATCAACCCCCTAGACAACGACATGACACACGAAATTGGGACCAGGGTCCGCAGAAACGGAGTTATGAGCCACATGCAGGAGAAACAAAAAGATATCTCCCGAACAGAGACTGGCAAGCCTCTGGTAGTTCCCAGTTAACCCCCTCTCAAGCAGTTGCTGCCAGCGGGATTCAGGGAGGTCACCATACCCAATAGGGGTGTGGCCACACCTGTAATCTGCAGCCAGTAAAATTGATTGCAAGTCTTGGAAGTGAACCCGAAATTGCAATTGATGTAGCTGGTAAATCATTAAAATTCCTTGTAGATACGGGGGCGGCCAAATCAGTGATAAATTCGACAGTGGGCATGAGAACCACTGGTAAGACAATTCCAGCCATGGGAGTAACGGGAGTAGTCCAGCACTACCCTGTTAGCAAACCAGCAGAGATTACAATAGGGCCTTTGCATACCAAGCATTCCTTTTTGCTGGCGGCATCGGCACCGACTAATCTCCTGGGAAGAGACTTATTGTGTAAAATGGGGTGTGTCATTTATTGTACTCCTGAAGGTGTATTCTTAGACATACCTGAGAATCACGCTCAGGAAGTGCGAGACATGTTAGACTCCCCATCAAAATTAATGTCCCACACTGTTATGTTAAATAGGAATCCATCCCAGGTAGAAGAAATGACATCCCAAATACCAGAGTCACTTTGGACTAAAGATGGACAAGACACTGGATTAATGGCAAACATAGCTCCAGTAGTTGTGCAAGTAAAAGATGGTAGGATAGCTCCAAAAATCCCACAATACCCTCTGAAGCCAGAGGTGGAGTTAGGAGTTTACCCAGTAATAGAGCGCTTGCTACAACAGGGCATCCTGGTAAGAACATCCAGCACTGCCAATAGTCCCATCTTCCCTGTGAAAAAGAGTGGGGGGAGGGGTTACAGGCTAGTGCAGGATCTAAGGGGGATTAACAAAATAGTTGAGAGTCAGTTCCCCGTAGTGCCAAATCCAGCTGTCATCCTTATGCAGATCCCTCCCACTGCGAAATTTTTCACTGTTATTGACCTCTGCTCCGCTTTCTTCTCGGTACCTCTGCACCCTGACAGCCAATATTTGTTTGCATTTACATACAGAGGAGTCCAATACACATGGACTCGATTACCACAAGGTTTCATAGATAGTCCAAGTATATTTTCACAGGCTTTGCATGATTGTTTACAGTCTTTCCAACCAGAGAGTGGATCAATATTGATACAGTATGTGGATGATTTACTACTGTGTTCAGATTCACTGGAAGCGTCCCTGAAGGATACGAAACAGCTCCTGTTTCATCTTTCAGACACAGGACACAAGGTTTCCAAAGACAAACTACAATTATGCCAGCCTAAAGTAAAATATCTGGGACACTGTCTAACACAAGGACTGAGACGGCACCTGAGCATTGAAAATAATAAGATCGGAGGCAGTTGTCGATCCCCTGTTCCCTTTTATTGTTTTTCTCCACTTCCCATCCCATCTCCCTCAATTATTTCTTTCCCCCTTCTCATTCTTCTCCATTTCCTCCTATAAGATGGACTTGCCCCAAGAGACTGTGATCCGGATTTTCCTGTTGACCATGATGTTGACCAGAGCAGTCTGTTCCGGCGAGAGTACCATGGAGGTCGAGAGAGGTTCTGGAATGGGTTCTGATGACAGAGATGGAGGCGTAGATTTCCAAGAACAACATAATCACCGAGTAAAGGCGAGTATCAGAAAACGATCTGGTAGCATTGACAATAGAAGAAATTGTGAAGGATTGTTAGCTGAAGAGAACTGTATCTGTAGGCTCTGTGACAGTGTAGTTGAGGATGGGTGTATCAAGAAATGCCAATCCAGTTTTAATATCCACATGGACCGGCATCCATTGAGTGACTATCACTCCTTAGTGGGTAAAGTGTTAAATCAGACAGATTGTTGGGTATGCTCTCAAGTACCTCAAGGCCATAGCAAATCAGGATTAGTGCCCTTCCCGTTAACTATAGGGGAGGTACTTGAGCTAAGTGGTGGGAGACCGGTGGACAGGAGGTTTAATATCTCCAGTCCTCCTAGTTTGAAGCTCCACCAATATCATGTGGATAGATCCCTAGTATGTTTTAACATTTCCAATCCCTGAAAGCAGGGAAATTGGGAAGTGTCATGGAATAACCAAACCATGACCTTTTCATACAGAGCCGATAGAATGCCAACAGATACAGAACTTATACGCCACATAGCCGGTAGTGGAAAATATTTCCGATATAGGTATACCCTAGGAAATAGGATCATGAGAGTTGGAGAGGTATCACCAGGATACTGTGCACATATCATACAAACAGATACGTGTACTAGACAGATGGGAGAATTAGGGTTAGGAAATTTCACATGGAAAATGTGTAATATGGTTATGTCCTACTCCGTCCCATATGTTCTCCCCGATGATGCATATTTCATATGCGGGAGGAAGGCGTATAAGTGGCTTGCCCCAAACTCAGAAGGGTTGTGTTATATTGGAAAGGTACTGCCTGAAGTAATGACTGTATCACATACTAAAATGAAAGATATTCACCGCAGTGCCCAAGCTCCTTATACCCACACTCATTACGAGCACATCGTTAAACGGCACCTGATAGAGAGAACAGAGCATCCGGCCTCTGACCTGATCAGTGAATCCACCGGGATTCAATTCCTAATCGCGTTAGATATCACTCGTACCGCCAGAGGAGTGATAAATTATAAATATATATCTGCGCTTGCAAATTTATTAGACAATATCACTGAAATGTATGATGACACATTCAGGTATACTGGAAGGGAGCTACAAGCTTATAAAACAGAACTGGTTCAGCATAGGATGATTCTCAATTATCTCACAGCTGTGACGGGCGGATATTGTGTCACCCTAGCAACGCAGTACGGCGTAAAATGCTGCACTTATATTACGAATAGCTCCGAGGACCCGGTCGAGGTCATAGACCAAAAGATGGACGACATTCTCCAATTAAAGTGGGAATTTCGCAGGAGACATAATCTCACCCTTGCTGCTGTGGGTAATGAGCTGACCGGTTGGGTGTCATGGTTGAACCCGCGAAATTGGTTCTCTGGTTTAGGAGAATGGGCTCAAGGAGTCATAATGGATGTAGGGAAATTTCTTCTATGTATCCTGGGTGTTGTCATATCGATTGGCTTGATATTTAGATGCGTTCAGGCTTTAATGAAGTGTAAACGTAGCGCCCGAGTGATGAGTTTAAGGAGTGAAGATACTGTAATAACAACGACTGATGTGATTTATGACCCAGCGATAGAGACACTGTTGTGATGAAAATGTGATTCCACGGTCCGTTTCTTTCACCTGTTTCTCGTTTTTCTCCAAGGTAAAAAGACCCGCTGGAAGAGGAATTTGATGACCCGGTATACAGACAACAGATGGACTAAAGAAGAAGTTTGACAACCTTGTACACAGACATCAGATGGACTATGCCATAGACCCCCATGTCCCTAGTACTTTTAATTTTACGCTAGCCCAACACTTTTTGTAAGTCTATGGACATTGATAAAGCTTTGCTTACGTTTATTAGCAAAAGCCCAAAGGAGACTTCAGACAAGACTTCAGACAAGACTTAAACCAACAAATGCACATTAACCTCACATAGAATACGACTGCATTTCCCATAATTGTTCTTTATCTTCAGTTCTACAACCTTCAGGTAATAACACACATAGTCGATAGGGAATACCGGCACAGATATCAGCATTCACATATTCCCCCATTCATGTATCATCAACTAAAATGTGCTCCCCCATTTTGTTGCAACCAAAAGCCGAAGAGAGCTCGGTAAAGTTTGACAGCCCATCCACAGACCCGTACCACGGGATAAGAAGGAATTCAAATGTATACTTCGCAATACCTCAAAGCTTAATTTAAACACGTACGGCACGATGATACATGACCCCCCAAAACATGGATTCATACACACATGCTTCTGCTATCTCACTAGGTCATACCCTTTTCCTACCTTCTCCTCTCCTCCCCTACCCAATCATAGAAATGTATTATACATGACATATATTTTTCTCTTTTTGAAATGTTTTAGGAAGTGGCAGTTATTGTTGACTGCCAAAGGGTGGACTGTCAAAGTTAGAAAAATATCATGATGCACACTGCCATATTTGCACCTCATATGTGTCCCCGCTGCGCATGCGTACGCTCTCCCGTGCGTGCGCATACTCGCTGTTGCGCGCACCCGCAGGCGCACGGTATGCGCATTTACGGTAGAGTTTATGTGCGCCTAGCGTGCGACTCGATCGTTACATATTTTTACCATATAATGTATTTCGTAGATTATGGTCCCTTTGATAGAATCTGAAAGTTTAGTTAATGTAGCATGTTCATAGACAAAGAGATCCCTCTTTGTTTGATACGAAGGGTCAGACAAGGGTTATACAGTGGTGTTTAGTATCCATCGGAAGAGTATTTAATTAGCAATATTCCGGTGTTGGTTTGAAGCAGATTAATCGCTCGTGCGAATAGTTATGGACATAAGAAGTTTATGGACATTTACTATTATTTGCACTTTATTATCCATGCGGCGGGAAACCTAGTTTCCCACCCACCTGAGCAGTTGGAAATAGTCACAGCCCACCTGTATGAATCAACCTATGACCTTTTGTTATAATGCGAAGACGAATTCCTGTGTCCAATGAACAATAAGAATATAGGGACCATTGTACTGTATTATGTGTAGGGTATAAAAGGACAAGCCGACCTGATCCAGCTCTCTATTCTCTTCAACGGTTCTCATTGCTGATAATCGGGAGCTGGATATCCAGAGGTGATAAACCAGTGATATGTGCAAGGTGATAAAGGCACCAGCCAATCAGATCTTAACTGTTAATTTACATATTGGAGCTGATTGGCTGGTGCCTTTATCACCTTGCACATATCTTTAGAATGTAAGCTCTCACGAGCAGGGCCCTCTTCCCTCATGTGCTTACCCTTTTCTTACTTTAATAATCTTCAGCTGCACCAAATCCAGCAGTCTTCTGCCACCTGATACTTATTCCAGTGTCATCTGCTGATGTAGCTATGTTTATTTACCCTGTACTTGTCCTATCTTGTCGTCAACTGTAAGTTGCTGTTTTCCTGTTTGATTATTTGTTTATGTACTCTGTAATTGGGCGCTGCGGAACCCTTGTGGCGCCATATAAATAGAGGATAATAATAATAATAATAATAATAATATCACTGGTTTATCACTTCCTTATGCCTTCTCCAGGTAAATACATCTGCTCCTCTATCTCAAATCAACTGAATTTGAATCCACCAACACTAGGTGCTTCACCCTCCACTCAAAGAGATCTGCAGCAATGATGGACCATGGAGAGTTAGCGGTTTCTTAGCATGCAGGGGACACAGGCAAAGACAACCCGGTCAATGAAAGCAGTCATACAGGGCCAAAACATGTTATCTTTAGACCACTGTACGGTGGAGTCATGCATGTGTTTCCCCTGGTAGGGCTGGTGCACATAGAAACATTGAAGAAAGTGAAAGACTTGAGGTCTGTGCCTGAAGAAGAACAGAAATGCAGGACAACACGAGACAACTGTTGGAGAAGGAATTAATATTGGACACTTACTGTATATACACAATGCCACATACAGTATGAATGCTGCATGGAAAGTCCAATAAAAGTGCAATGGAGTTTAAAAGGTTCTGATGTATGTGAACTCTAGCAACATGTTCAACAACATACTCACTGTGTGAATTGCGATGGTCACCATTCCCATGAACGCTACAGATATCCTAGTTTCAATAAATGCTGCAATGCTTATGGCAAACAAAATAATTTTGCACACTGGTAAAGGTCCAACCCTGAAGCTGATGACAGGCAGCCTAATACTACATACAGGCCACTTAATACTAAACCCACCAAACAGAGTTCACACTCACGCTGACGCTCTGCCAGATAACTGCCCAGGCACCAGTCTTCACTGCGAGAGTATTAACCTCAGGGTTGAAAAGTTTGAAATATTTACTACCATAATTGATAAGGTGAAAAATAGTGCCATCAATATGAAAATTGATACTGTTGCCAAATGTAACATCATGTCACGTTAACTCCTCCAGCGTACAAACCACAAAACACATATTGACTGCTCTCACACTGTGAAGAATATATTTGCTTACAATGGCCACGCAACCAAGACCATAGGCATGGCTACACTGCAATCCACAAATTTCCCACTGCAGTTTGACATAGTGGTCTGCATGCAAATCCCACAGGACTCCGGAGAGCTGCAGAAGTGTGTCTTTACTCACAGCAATCATGCTGAAGAGATGCTGCAGAGGCACTTCCACTATAAGAAAAACTTACTGCATGACATAGTGGATAGCAATGATTCAACTTCCGCCATCTACATACATCATACATCTACCAGACCTGAGCAACCTGTACCTCCCCAGCTGTTGTGAAACTATACATCCCAGGACTTTCACAACAGCTGGAGAGCTAAAGGCTGCTAGGTCTAATATTCTACACATACCCATAACTCCTTAATGCCCTGCTACAAATGCCCCTTATCTGTGTTTAAAATATGTTCTAGATAAAGTATGAAACATAGAATTAGACTTGACCCATCTAGTCTGCCCAAAACACATGTACACGCATACACTAGGGTAAAGATTTTGTTGGGAACCAATTAACCTACCACTATATTTGTGGATTGTGGGTTGACCCACATGGTGGGAATTGAACTCATGACTCAGTGCTGTGAGGCAGTAATGGTAACCATTATACCATACGTAACCTCTCCATAGTCAAAATAGACACATTCTACAAATTCCAACTGTGAATGGACTGATTCTTTCTTCTCTGCTTGTGCAATATGCTATGGATTCACTGATATTGTTATGGAATCCTATCTACATTATGATGTTCTACTCTCCTTATTGTATAGTTAAACAATGTAAAAAGTCAACAGATTGTTGCATAATTTGCAGATTAAATAGTAACACACAGAGATCTCATATGAAAAACTAGAACAGCGATACTGATCCAGCTGATTATAACATTTTAACAAGACCCCATATGTTGTCCACTGTCATTATTTCTTTTTTTCTGCCAGTACTCAGTATTGCAGATATATCTCAACAGATTTTTATTGTGGCAGTATTCCATGGGAAAAAAGTACATTTTGTTAAATATTTTCTCTCAGAAGTTGTGTAATTGGGTGCAATATTAAAGTTACAGTAGTATAAGAATGGAAATGTATCATACTATCACTGTTGAGAACTCAACAATTAATCCTACCCCACAAGCTCGCTGCCTAGACTCTGAACTGTCCTTTGTTCCTCACATTCAATTTGTCTCAAAATCATGTTACATGCATCTAAGAAACATATCCAAAATACGACCATACCTTACACAAGACACTGCAAAAACTCTAATCCATGCTCTCATTATCTCCCGCATTGATTATTGTAATAGTCTTCTGACTGGTCTTCCCAAAAAGAGACTCTCACCACTACAATCCATTCTGAATGCAGCTACAAGGCTAATCTTCTTTGCTAAACGTTTATTGTCTGCAGATCCGCTATGTCAGTCCCTCCATTGGTTACCTGTATTCTACTGTATTCAATATAAAATACCTTTACTCACACACAAGGCCATTAACCAAACTACACCACTGTACATCTCTTTGCTTATCTCAAAATATCTCCCAACCTGATCTCTTCACTCTTTACAAGATCTACGTCTCTCATCCACACTCATTACTTGCTCCCATGCACGATTGCAGAACTTTCTTTGCACTCACTCTGTGGAATGCCCTCCCAGGTACAATAAGACTCTCCTCTAGTCTCCAAACCATAAAGCATTCTCTAAAAACTCACCTCTTCAGATATGCCTATAAAATTCTGGGACCGCCCACATAACCTTCATAAACTTCCCTATCCAATCACATCCCCTCTGTGCAGTCCACACTTCCTCACATATATTTGCTTTCTCTTCAATTTGACATCCTCCTGACCCCAGGCCAACATTGCTGTGTGGCCCTGACATACAGCCCTCCAAGAAACTCTGCAATCTGGCTGGGCCATTATGCAATAGATAGCACCCTTCCTTGTGTATAAATGCCTATTTCCCTATAGATTGTAAGCTTGCGAGCAGGGCCTTCCTACCTCTATGTCTGTCTTTTATTACCCAGTTTAGTTCTATTACAGTTGTTCCCATTTTAAACGCGCAACGGAATATGCTACACTATATAAGAAACTGTTTATAATCAAATAATAAATAAATCACAACTAGGGTAATATACTTTGGATATAAATTTGCAAATATTACTACACTGTGTAAAATTCACAATATACGGTATATGTTATCCACTGTGTATTTAGTGTTTTAAATACAAAAACATATTTATTTATGTTTGTTCGCTGTATACAACATATACTGTAGGGTGCTTTTCTCTATATAATGGAAAGCAGTCAGCAGATTGGCCATTTTTATACTGTCACATCTGGGTGACAATGTCTCAAGTTTGCATAGACCATAAACCCACAAGGACTGTCACTGCACACTGTGATTGGCTCTGCAGATTATGGTGGAGTGGGGCTTTCTCACAATGAAGCACCTGAATCACACACATAAGATCAATATATCACTATGATAGGAAGTAAGAAATTAATTGGTGTCTGAAATAGAGATGAGCGGGTTGTTAAAAATCGGACAACCCAAGCTTTGAGGATCCGAGTAGAACCGAGTCCCGTCTCAAATTAATTTTGGGGAACAAGTGGAGTGAGTACTGTGTCGGTTCTTCCCTTGAGTTCAGAACCTGGATTTAAAAAACAATTCTCAAATTTTGGATTGCATGTAAGTCACTCCCTTGTGATTTCACTCAAGAGAGAGTATGGTTAGGTGGGTAAAATTGACTAGAAATGATTGGGAATTCTTGTTCTTAATGTTAATAATACTATAGTAACATAAACAGGTCCAAGTTACATTATATTGGCGATTTTTAGTGAAACCAAAATCCAATACAGGTTGAGTCTCCCTTATCCAAAATGCTTGGGACCAGAGGTATTTTGGATATGGGATTTTGCCGTATTTTGGAATAATTGTATACCATAATGAGATATCATAGTGATGGGACCTAAATCTAAGCACAGAATGTATTTATGTTACATATACACCTTATACACACAGCCTGAAGGTCATTTTAGCCAATATTTTTTTTATAACTTTGTGCATTAAACAAAATGTGTGTACATTCACACAATTCATTTATGTTTCATATACACCTTATACACACAGCCTGCAGGTCATTTAATACAATATTTTTAATAACTTTGTGTATTAAACAAAGTTTGTGTACATTGAGCCATCAAAAAACAAAGGTTTTACTATCTCACTCTCACTCAAAAAAGTCCGTATTTCGGAATATTCCGTATTTCGGAATATTTGGATATGGGATACTCAACCTGTAATACCAAAATACAATGATTTAGAACCAAAACACATCTCTGAACCATAAAACGAGATGCCACAGTTGCTATAGCACCACACCAGTTATAAGCTATGTGTGAACCTATTCCAATCTTCTGATTAGATGGCACTTACAGTAATATAAAGACAGCCCAGAGCTCTCTTTATTGCTATAAATTTGTTTGCGCTCAATTTATAAATACTTCTCTGTAGTTTGTGGTAGACATCATTTGCCTTTATGTTGAATATACTCTACTAGCTGTTCTACCCGTTCTTCGCACAGGAATATATGATTTTCATGGTTGTAAATATAAAAGAGTGTTAAAAATTTGGTAAATATATAGAGATGTAAATCTGAGACGTCTTAATGTACAGTAAGTAAATGTTAATCTACGGTTCTTGGCGTTACCCGAGGAGCACCCGTAGCAGATACGGTAAAAAGAGACAGGACCATTTTTGTAGTTTATTAAATTCTACACACTGGAGGCGCAATACGAATTTTGATCTGATTGTCCATTTGAGCGTTATCGTTCACGAAACGCAAGCCATTATGTAAACCCCTTTTCATCCCCTTAGGGGAGGTTTATAAAATTTCTAATTACGTAGTTTTCCTATTTCCCACCTGCAGAATACCTATGTAAAATTTCATCTTCATAACATATTGGGAAGTAAGAGAATTAGTGATGAGTCAGTCAGTCAGTCAGTCAGTCAGTCAGTCAGTCAGTGAGTCAGTGAGGGCTTTCCCATTTTTGTAGTTTATTAAATTCTACACACTGGAGGTCCAATCCAAATGTTGATCCGATTGTCCATTTGGTCGTTATTGTTCATGCAACACAAACCACGCATTGGTAATGATGTCATTATGTCAACCCCCTTTTCATCCCCTTAGGGGAGGTTTATTAAAATCTAATTCAGTAATTTTCCTATTTCACACCTGAGGAATACCTATGTTAGTTTTCAGCTTCCTAACATATCGGGAAGTAAGAGAATTAGTGATGAGTCAGTGAGGGCTTTCGCATTTATATATATAGATAACACTTATTTAATAATTCAAAAGAAATACCTACTGCGCTCTTGTGATGTGTCATGCCCCAGCGACCTCCTGAAAATCCCTTGGTAGAGCTTTCCGCAGGTCCCAGACAGAGTATAGCAGAGACACAAACTTCAACTTTCATAAGTACTGCTCATGTGCAAAACGGATCACGCATCTGGAGTACCACATTTACCCAGGATGGCGGATAGCAGACAGGTAAGTGTAGGGTAACGCCATCCTGAGATGGCATTATGCTTTCATCTAAAACTACGGTAGCGAAGCTTATTGAATTGCTGGCTGGTGGCTTTCCCATACTTGTGTATGGGGAAGTAAACTTTGACGAAAATTGAGAGACTGCAAAGAAAATGAATAGTCCAAAGTAGTGAGCCCTTTTCACAGCACTATAAATTGAGGGTCTATTTAGTTAAATCTACTTACAGGTGCACATCTGTTTTGCTCTTCTTTTATCACTATAGTTATATCAGACCAGCTGCTGGAACAGCCCATGCAAAAAAAGGGCTGTTCCAGAAACAAGATTGTTTACAAATTTAGCACCTGTGAAAGGCGTCTGCTCCTTTCTTTATGTCGCTGTGCATGCACCGGTCAGCTGTTGCAGCGGAGAAATACAGGGAGAGAACACCTCTTGCCTACTTTTCTCTATTTCAAGCAGGCACATACAGTAATGCCACCCAGATATGGCGATACGTTTGTAAAAAATATGAGAGAAGCAGTACAGTTTGAGAACGTTGGACAGCTGAGTCACGGATAAATCAGATTTTCCTATTCTCTTGGAGTATCCAGGAGACTCTCAGGTTATTGGGGTTTTCTAATGCACTCCTGGAAGCATAGACCAGCTACATGAATCCCCTTCCCCAGTGAAGTCACACAATTCACAGCGCCATGCCACCTGCAGATCCCACCTGGACCTCCCACTCTTTGATCAACTGGAGAAGACCACAGATTAGTCAGCATGTACTGTAAGTTATAGAGGGGAGAGACAAAAATGCATGTAGATAATGCTTGATTTGTACCCCTTAGAAATTAATAATCACAGACAACGAAATGCAAGAGACCTCAAAAGCCCCCCCAAAAAACAGCTATAATACCAAAAGCTACATACATTTTCTATGTGATTAGTTAACCCTGGTAAAAGGGCACAAAAATAGCCATCTTGATTAACTTTGTGCTCTTTGTATATCTCTCCAGCTGGGGAACTTTATGAAATGCTCCATCACCAGTGTACATGGAAATGTGAGTACGACTACACCAGCTATCTATTAATAAACCAACACCACTGGTTGAGTAACTGGGCTGTTCATAGTGTGAGTCATCTGCTGGTGTGTACCTACAGATGGAGGCGCACTCATCTAGTGCGGCACCATCGCGTATGTGCATTCCCGGCATGACTAGGCAAAATCCGTCTACCTAGCCCCACCGGGAGTGCACAGAGACACTCTCCCTTTCTAGTGAATGGTGCCCAGGCACAGACGGAGCCACAATTAGCGTGGCTCCATCTGTATATAACTCTGCAATATCAGCACATGCACACACATAATTTCTAACAGGCCTTATTTATTCCTATGGCCAATGTAACACTGTAGGGGTGCAAGGCGCCTCTTCCTGGGGAATATGGCAGCACGCAGCAGCTGAGGAACAACACAAGTCCAGTGTCTGGTACAACTGGCCCCGGACAGTTTTATTGAAACAGAAAATAAAACAAACACCAAAAGAAAATACCTTGCCTGTCCGGCACTAACTAAACACAAGATGGTCCTAACTATCACTAAACAAAACACAGAGTTCTCCAGTAAACACTGTATAGCTCACTAGTATCAGGAAGCGTGTTTCTCTCACACAGATCCCTCCAGTCTTCCCAGGCAGACTCTCTCCTACTAATCAGGCTAGCAGCCCTATAACACTCTTACACAGCTGAATCCCTGATTAGCCCTCTGTGAGGCCAAAGACCCGAACTGGGCCCAATGTCTAGAACTCGCCTTATCTCTCTCTCAGAGCCTTTACCCAGCTTTTAGGACAAACTGAAAAGGTTCTGCCAAAACAAAAGCATTTTTTCCTAGAAGATTCCATTTTCTAAAACATGTAAGACAAGTACCTGGGACAAACATACCTGCCCTCAAACACTATCCCAGTGTTCTTGTCACATATCCCCCTCCCCTGTTTCGACCTAGGGGCCGGAACATTTGTAGCCCCCAAACAGAAGATGCGAGACAATGCATCTGCGTTGGCCAATTGTGTTCCCGGTCTATGTTCAACAGTAAACTTAAAATCCTGCAACGCTAGAAACAATCTAGTTACCCGAGCATTCTTGCCTCTATTTACATACATCCATTTTAAAGGGGCATGATCCGTCACTACGTAAAAATGAATGTATTACCCACTGAAATTACACAGCAGCTGGAAGGGGTTTGTCAGACCCCGCTAGAAATAAACAATAAAAAGTGGGGTACCAGCGCTAAGAGTTGTAGTGCCAATTTTCAATAAGTCAATTACCACTGGATCAGTAATAAATTTTAATAAACACAATTATCACATCAATTAAAAGCATGAAAGTAAGGGTGTTGAATTTTTAACACCCTTACTTTCATGCTTTTAATTGATGTGATAATTGTGTTTATTAAAATTTATTACTGATCCAGTGGTAATTGACTTATTGAAAATTGGCACTACAACTCTTAGCGCTGGTACCCCACTTTTTATGATCCGTCACTAGTCTGAATTGTCTACCAAAGAGGTAATATCTCAAGGTATCTAGTGCCCACTTAATGGCCAAAGCCTCTTTTTCCACAATGGCATACCTTTTTTCATGCTCATCGGGTTTCCTACTCAAATAAATGATAGGGTGTTCGTCCCCATCTCTGGTTTGGGACAGCACAGCACCTATCCCTACCTCTGAGGCATCTGTCTGTACCACAAATTCTTTTGAAAAATCTGGTGTTATCAACACCGGTTGTGAACACAAAGCCACTTTTAACGCTTGGAACGCCTTTTCTGCATCAGGGTTCCATTTCACCATATTTGACTGCTTCCCTTTGGTAAGGTCTGACAACGGCACCGCTGTGGTCGCAAAATTGGGAATAAACCGTCTATAGTACCCAGTAATTCCCAAAAAAGCCCTTACCTGTTTTTTATTCACTGGACGAGGCCAGTTTTGAATAGCATCAACTTTATTCAATTGGGGCCTAATCAGACCTCTGCCTATGGTGAAGCCCAAGTATTTGACCTCCTCCATTGCGAGGCAGCACTTCTTTGGGTTAGCAGTTAACCCTGCCTCTCTGATTGAGTCCAGTACTGCTTGTACTTTAACCAAATGGGACCCCCAGTCTGTACTGTGAATTACCACATCATCCAAATAGGCAGCTGCATATTTTCTATGGGGCCTCAAAATTTTATCCATCGCCCGTTGAAAGGTTGCTGGAGCCCCATGCAACCCAAAGGGTAACATCTTATACTGGTACAGCCCCTCCGGAACCGAAAAGGCTGTTTTTTCTTTGGCGCTATCAGATAAAGGTATTTGCCAGTAACCTTTGGTCAGGTCCAATGTGGTGAGAAACCTGGCTGTTCCCAGCCTTTCTACAAGCTCATCCACACGGGGCATGGGGTATGCGTCAAACTTGGACACCTCATTTAACTTACGAAAGTCATTACAGAAGCGTATGCTACAGTCGGGCTTCGGGATGAGCACTATGGGACTGGACCACTCACTGTTAGACTCCTCTATGACTCCAAGTTCTAACATGGTTTTAACTTCTTTAGAAATAGCTTCTCGCTGAGCTTCAGGAATCCTATATGGCTTTAAATGAACCCTGACCCCTGGTTCTGTGACAATGTCATGTTTTATTATGGTCGTTCGGCCAGGCAGCTCTGAAAATACCTCCCTATTTTGGATGAGAAATTCTTTAACCTGATTCTTCTGATCAGCTGATAATGTCTCTGACACCTTCACTGCGGGAAGCAACCGGGGTGAAGACACCGAAGGGCAAGGCTCCGCTGACAGAGATAACCTATCTTTCCAGGGTTTGATTAAGTTAACATGGTAGATCTGTTCGGGTTTTCTCTTTCCCGGCTGGTATACTTTGTAATTAACCTCATTCACTTTTTCCCTAATCTCAAATGGACCCTGCCATTTAGCTAGGAATTTGCTTTCCACAGTGGGTACCAAAACAAGAACTCTATCTCCAGGAGCAAATTCCCGTATCTTGGCACTCCGGTTATAGACCCTCTGTTGAGCCTGTTCCATGTGCTCTCTGACAACAGGTACCACGGCTGCAATCCTATCCTGCATTTGTGTTACATGCTCAATAACGCTTCTATAAGGAGTGGGCTGTCCTTCCCACGTCTCTTTGGCAATATCCAACAGCCCTCTGGGGTGTCTACCATACAACAAATCAAATGGAGAAAACCCCGTAGAGGACTGAGGAACTTCTCTGATGGCCATTAACAAGTAGGGCAACAAACAATCCCAGTTTTTCCCATCTCTCTCAACAACCTTTTTTAACATACTTTTTAATGTTTTATTAAACCTTTCCACCAACCCGTCAGTTTGGGGATGGTAGATGGACGTCCTGAGGTGAGTGACCTTAAATAACTTGCACAATTCTTTCATGATCCTTGACATAAATGGAGTACCTTGGTCAGTCAAAATTTCTTTTGGTATTCCCACTCTACTAAATACCTGCACCAGCTCCCTAGCTATCACCTTGGTTGTGATAGTGCGTAAAGGGACAGCCTCAGGATATCGAGTGGCATAGTCCATAATTACCAGGATATACTGATGGCCCCGAGCAGACTTTAACAAGGGCCCCACGAGATCCATGGCTATTCTGTCAAACGGGACCTCTATAATAGGCATGGGAACTAGTGGGCTCCTGAAATGGGGTCTAGGGGCATGATACTGGCATTCAGGACAGGAAGAACAATATTCAGACACTTCTTTATAAACCCCTGGCCAAAAGAACCTTTGTAAAACTCTTTCAGTGTTTTTTTTCTGCCCCTAAATGTCCTGCGGTAACGTGACTATGAGCTAAATCTAGTACCGTTCTCCGATAAGGCTGCGGAACTACCAGCTGTTCCACTACATCCTCACCCCTTTTGACAATGTGGTACAAGAGCTCATTACAGATGGCCATGTGGGGATACGTAACCCTGTCACCTGGTACCACAGGTTCCCCATTAACAATCTTAACATTCTCTCTAGCCTTTATTAAGGTAGGATCCTTTAACTGTTCAGACGCAAACAGATCCTTCTTTACCTCCAGGTCAGGCACGCTTTCAGTTCTAACTACTATGTCTCTGTTCCCAGCAAGAGAGTCCTCACTGGACTCCCCATCTGTCACTTCCCCAGCCAAACTAGCAAAAGGCAAAGGGCCAGAAAGTTCCGAAGACCCACGTACATCCATAAAATCACCGGTATTATCAACTGGCTTTTTACTTCTCACATCTGTTGATAACCGTGATTCCCACAGTTTCCAAAAATGAGGAAAATCCCTCCCTATTATGGCCTCATGCACCAAGGTGGGGACCAGTCCCACTTTAACCATTGCTGACCCACAACAAGTTTCTATATTCACCTCAGCAGTGGCATAATGTTGGGTATCCCCATGTATGCAAGTTACACCAATAGGTATTTGCTGGACCTTTAAGGGGTTCACTAAGCCAGCTTTCACGAGGGTAACTAAACTTCCTGAATCTAGAAAGGCCTCTACCCGGTTACCCTCTAAGAACACATCACACATTTGTTTTTCCAGCTCAGGTGAAGGTACCACAGTACAGGCTAACCTAGCAAAGAAAGACATTCTGCGACATTCAAAGGCAGCATCACATTGCATGGGTTCTTGCGTGACTGGGCAATTGGCAATAACATGACCTGGCATACCACACCTAAAACATTTAACCACACGATTATCAACCCGTTTGGGCAGCATAGACCGTTCTAGCCCCATTGGCCTGTTTCCAGGGCCAGTGTTTACAGTCTCTCCAGTCTTGCGTTCTCTTAACCGCCCAGCAACGTTTTCCCACGGAACAGTCTTACCAGTCTTTACTGAAGGGCGCTGTCGAGGATCTATGGGTTGCTGGGTGGTCATCAGTAGTTCCTCTGCTGCCAAATACCTCTCTACCATGTCCACTAATTGGTCAGCAGTACCCGGGTTTCCATGGCTCACCCACTTGCGCAGGACCATGGGCAAAGATCTCAAGTAGCGGTCCATGACGACTCTTTCCACCATCTGGGGACCAGTTAATGTCTCTGGCTGTAGCCATTTTTTTGTTAGCTGAATAAGGTCGTGCATCTGGGAGCGCGGAGGCTTCTCCATGGCGTACACCCAACGGTGCACCCGTTGTGCTCGTACTGACAGCGTGACTCCCAGGCGGGTCAGGATCTCAGTCTTTAGTTTATCATAGTCCCGAGCCTCAGCAGGGCTTAAATCAAAGTAAGCTTTTTGGGGCTCACCTGACAGGAAAGGTGCCAGCAGACTGGCCCACTGTGCTTTCGGCCAGTTCTCACGCTCGGCAGTCCTTTCAAACGTGGTCAGATAGGCCTCCACATCATCAGCCTCTGTCATTTGCAGGAAGTGACTGGCCCGTATAGAACTAGAGCTGGTTGAAGCACTGACGGCCACATCTCCAACCCGAGCTGCAAGTCTCTGCACCACTTCTGCTAAGGCCTCTCTATCCTGACGCTGTTGCCTGTAAAGTTAATCAACAACTGCCTGCTGTTGTCTCTTATTTTCCTCTATTGCCACCTGCTGTAGTCTCCAATTTTCCTCCATTGCCACCTGCTGCTGTCTGTTGGCCTCCTGCTGAGCCGCTGTAGCTTGCAGCAAGGCTTTAAGCAGATCCTCCATGTCGACAGATTTTACAGGCGGCTTGGAAGCTGCTTTCACCCCGGACATATATCAAACCCTCAGGGGTGAGTCTCAGTAACTTCCCACTGGGCTGTATCTGCATAAACCACCGTTTTCTGCAGGCCTCACAAAGGTGCTGCTTTCACTTATGCGCAGAACGGCGTGCTCGCATTCTCCACCAAGTTGTAACACTGTAGGGGTGCAAGGCGCCTCTTCCTGGGGAATATGGCAGCACGCAGCAGCTGAGGAACAACACAAGTCCAGTGTCTGGTACAACTGGCCCCGGCCAGTTTTATTGAAACTGAAAATAAAACAAACACCAAAAGAAAATACCTTGCCTGTCCGGCACTAACTAAACACAAGATGGTCCTAACTATCACTGAACAAAACACAGAGTTCTCCAGTAAACACTGTATAGCTCACTAGTATCAGGAAGCGTGTTTCTCTCACACAGATCCCTCCAGTCTTCCCAGGCAGACTCTCTCCTACTAATCAGGCTAGCAGCCCTATAACACTCTTACACAGCTGAATCCCTGATTAGCCCTCTGTGAGGCCAAAGACCCGAACTGGGCCCAATGTCTAGAACTCGCCTTATCTCTCTCTCAGAGCCTTTACCCAGCTTTTAGGACAAACTGAAAAGGTTCTGACAAAACAAAAGCATTTTTTCCTAGAAGTTTCCATTTTCTAAAACATGTAAGACAAGAACCTGGGACAAACATACCTGCCCTCAAACACTATCCCAGTGTTCTTGTCACACCAATTATGAACTATATTATTACTAATAAAATACATAATCACCTTCTAGAATAGTGAACGAGTAGTGTGCTGGTGTCATAGGGACTTTTATTTACAGGAAAAGCATAATACTTATCAGGGCCGGTGCAAGCTTTCTTGGCACCATAGGCAAAACTTCAACCTACTCACTCCCCCCACCCCTTCCCAACCCACACATTAATACCCACGAGCCCCTCAGGTGAAAGTGCGGAGGAGGCATCTTAGAAGTTCAACAGCCAAGAGTGCAATCAGGAGGCTTCTCTCAGAGACATCCTTAATTTTTTGATAGGCAGACTCAGTGGTGCACCCCCCAGGTCCCAACACCCTAGGCAGCTGCCTAGAGCTGCCTAATAGAGCCGGCCCTGATACTTATCTATATCCCTGATCTGGTCTTCAGTAGATCAGGGAAAGGAGTTAGTCCCTGTGGGAAGGGTAAGGATGTAGGGCTATGAATCACATTATCACAGGCCAACCCGTACATTACATTGTGAGGGAAGGAACCATGATGATATAAGTCTTCATGCCACCTGTCCAGAAAAGCATTGGAATAGGTGTTGCCCTTTCACCTGGGAGTCAGGTGTTCTACCTCAATCTCAGAAATTGAGGTACTGTAGAGTGGGAAAGTACACGGAAATTGGTGGCAAAGCCACAGAAAAATGTGGTAAAAACTCTGCTAATAGCCACACCACTCCTAGATCACTTTATGGGTAGGATTCTTGTGTTTATAAATACATGAAAGAATATGTATTTTTCTAATTCATTAAAGTGTCCTTCTTTGGCCACTTGCATTCTTGAGAGATATAACTACATACCTCTTAACATGAAGCATATACTATAGCAGTCTGCCACAGTGGGCATATCCAAACCCAGTTTTTATGGTGTTTTTATTTAAATACCCCCTACCAATGGCGGATCTGGAGGAAGCTGATGGAAGTCCTGATTGTTGCATGGCAGTCCCCTGAAATCAGAACTGTCCCAGACACATCGGGATGGTTGGTAGGTATAATCTACTGTATGTGTTTACTGCTTCATGTTGTTTTTAGCAATCTTAGGGGCATATTTATTGAAGTACAGATTTTTAGAAGTGGAGATGTTGACCATGGCAACCATTCAGATTCTAGTAATTATCTTCTAGAAGGTGCTAGATAAATGATAAGTAGAAGCTGATTGGCTGCTATACGCAACATCTCCACTTCTAAAAAACAGCACTTTAGTAAATATACCCCGTAGGGCCTTACGACTGGTTGATAAAACGGCACTAATTCGACAGAGGGTATTCAGTTGCGAGCATTTTCGCCCTTTTTTAATCCATTTTCGCCTATGCCATTTCACTTTTTTTTTTTGTCTAATCGGCATGGGTGAAAATTGCACCCAAAATGGTTGATACCCGTGAATCTGCTAAAACAGGCAAATTCGCTGATACACGTTGTTTTCGCCAGTGCCGGATTTTTCAACCATTCGAAAAAACAGCACGGGCATTGAATAGGTCGAATGTAAATTTGACCTAAAAACGGGCAAAAAGTGCAGTTTTTTCGACTGGTCAAAAAAACTGCTCTAACTGAATACCCCCTTAGTATTTACAAGACACAGTTTAACCACCTTCAGTACTGGAAGTGTTAAAATGTCCTATTTCTGGGACATGTAGAAGAAACTACTGCCAAGTTTGGACTTAGAAATATTTAATTTATTTTAGAGGAAATGATATGGAACTACGGAATGTGATGCATTTGCACTGTGCTGTAAATTGCTTTCCATAAATGAAGGCATTGTATACATATGTATGGATGTGCTTATAGCCCTATTTATGTTCATTTTTTTATTTATGTAATGTTTTCATTTGCATATGCTTTTAGCCTCAACATTTGGTACAGCTATAATATGAATAAAAGCATAATACAGGCCTTGAATCTGCTAATGAACCTCAATCTATATTTTTTGCTCTAAAACTGTGTACAGTTTGTAACAAGGCAGTAGGAAGAGGAAGAAAGAAGAAGATGAGGAAGAAATAAGAAGAAGACTTTGTCAGCAGAGATTTCCATAGTTTGCATCTTTGAGTCCACAAATTAATTTGAACCATAAGAGTATAATGTATTTGTCAGCGGTCAAATTGCTTGAAAAAAAAGTAATAAATAGGAGGCGCCCAGGTCATACTTACCTGATTGTTGATCCTACAAACAAAAAAAACATGGGGTAGCAGTTAGAGATGAGCGGGTTCGGTTCCTCGGAATCCGAACCCGCCCGAACTTCATGTTTTTTTTCACGGGTCCGAGCGACTCGGATCTTCCCGCCTTGCTCGGTTAACCCGAGCGCGCCCGAACGTCATCATGACGCTGTCGGATTCTCGCGAGGCTCGGATTCTATCGCGAGACTCGGATTCTATATAAGGAGCCGCGCGTCGCCGCCATTTTCACTCGTGCATTGAGATTGATAGGGAGAGGACGTGTCTGGCGTCCTCTCCATTAGAATAGAGATAGATTAGATAGAGAGAGAGAGATTGTGCAGAGTCGCAGACAGAGTTAGTTTACCACAGTCAGTGACCAGTGCAGTTGCTAGTTAACTTTTATTTAATATAATATATCCGTTCACTTCTCTCTGCTATATCCGTTCTCTGCCTGAAAAAAAAAACGATACACAGCACAGTCAGTCACACAGTGTGACTCAGTCTGTGTGCACTCAGCTCAGCCCAGTGTGCTGCACAGTCATCAATGTATAAATTTAAAGCTTATAATTAATTGTGGGGGAGACTGGGGAGCACTGCAGGTTGTTAGCAGGAGCCAGGAGTACAATTATATTAATTAACAGTGCACACTTTTGCTGCAGGAGTGGTGACCAGTGCCTGACCACCAGTATAGTATTGTTGTATACTACTAATATCTCTTTAAATATCAACCAGTCTATATTAGCAGCAGACACAGTACAGTGCGGTAGTTCACGGCTGTGGCTACCTCTGTGTCGGCACACGGCAGGCAGTCCGTCCGACCAGAATTGTATTATTTATTATTATATACCTACCACCTAACCGTGGTTTTTTTTTCATTCTTTATACCGTCATAGTGTCATCCTAATTGTTACGAGTATACTACTATCTCTTTATCAACCAGTGTACAGTGCGGTAGTTCACGGCTGTGGCTACCTCTGTGTCGGCACACGGCAGGCAGTCCGTCCGACCAGAATTGTATTATTTATTATTATATACCTACCACCTAACCGTGGTTTTTTTTTCATTCTTTATACCGTCATAGTGTCATCCTAATTGTTACGAGTATACTACTATCTCTTTATCAACCAGTGTACAGTGCGGTAGTTCACGGCTGTGGCTACCTCTGTGTCGGCACACGGCAGGCAGTCCGTCCGACCAGAATTGTATTATTTATTATTATATACCTACCACCTAACCGTGGTTTTTTTTTTCATTCTTTATACCGTCATAGTGTCATCCTAATTGTTACGAGTATACTACTATCTCTTTATCAACCAGTGTACAGTGCGGTAGTTCACGGCTGTGGCTACCTCTGTGTCGGCACACGGCAGGCAGTCCGTCCGACCAGAATTGTATTATTTATTATTATATACCTACCACCTAACCGTGGTTTTTTTTTTCATTCTTTATACCGTCATAGTGTCATCCTAATTGTTACGAGTATACTACTATCTCTTTATCAACCAGTGTACAGTGCGGTAGTTCACGGCTGTGGCTACCTCTGTGTCGGCACACGGCAGGCAGTCCGTCCGACCAGAATTGTATTATTTATTATTATATACCTACCACCTAACCGTGGTTTTTTTTTCATTCTTTATACCGTCATAGTGTCATCCTAATTGTTACGAGTATACTACTATCTCTTTATCAACCAGTGTACAGTGCGGTAGTTCACGGCTGTGGCTACCTCTGTGTCGGCACACGGCAGGCAGTCCGTCCGACCAGAATTGTATTATTTATTATTATATACCTACCACCTAACCGTGGTTTTTTTTTCATTCTTTATACCGTCATAGTGTCATCCTAATTGTTACGAGTATACTACTATCTCTTTATCAACCAGTGTACAGTGCGGTAGTTCACGGCTGTGGCTACCTCTGTGTCGGCACACGGCAGGCAGTCCGTCCGACCAGAATTGTATTATTTATTATTATATACCTACCACCTAACCGTGGTTTTTTTTTCATTCTTTATACCGTCATAGTGTCATCCTAATTGTTACGAGTATACTACTATCTCTTTATCAACCAGTGTACAGTGCGGTAGTTCACGGCTGTGGCTACCTCTGTGTCGGCACACGGCAGGCAGTCCGTCCGACCAGAATTGTATTATTTATTATTATATACCTACCACCTAACCGTGGTTTTTTTTTCCATTCTTTATACCGTCATAGTGTCATCCTAATTGTTACGAGTATACTACTATCTCTTTATCAACCAGTGTACAGTGCGGTAGTTCACGGCTGTGGCTACCTCTGTGTCGGCACACGGCAGGCAGTCCGTCCGACCAGAATTGTATTATTTATTATTATATACCTACCACCTAACCGTGGTTTTTTTTTCATTCTTTATACCGTCATAGTGTCATCCTAATTGTTACGAGTATACTACTATCTCTTTATCAACCAGTGTACAGTGCGGTAGTTCACGGCTGTGGCTACCTCTGTGTCGGCAGTTGGCAGGCAGTCCGTCCATCCATAATTGTATTATTATTATAATATATACCACCTAACCGTGGTTTTTTTATACCACCTAACCGTGGCAGTCCGTCCATAATTGTATACTAGTATCCAATCCATCCATCTCCATTGTTTACCTGAGGTGCCTTTTAGTTCTGCCTATAAAATATGGAGAACAAAAAAGTTGAGGTTCCAAAATTAGGGAAAGATCAAGATCCACTTCCACCTCGTGCTGAAGCTGCTGCCACTAGTCATGGCCGAGACGATGAAATGCCAGCAACGTCGTCTGCCAAGGCCGATGCCCAATGTCATAGTACAGAGCATGTCAAATCCAAAACACCAAATATCAGAAAAAAAAGGACTCCAAAACCTAAAATAAAATTGTCGGAGGAGAAGCGTAAACTTGCCAATATGCCATTTACCACACGGAGTGGCAAGGAACGGCTGAGGCCCTGGCCTATGTTCATGGCTAGTGGTTCAGCTTCACATGAGGATGGAAGCACTCAGCCTCTCGCTAGAAAACTGAAAAGACTCAAGCTGGCAAAAGCACCGCAAAGAACTGTGCGTTCTTTGAAATCCCAAATCCACAAGGAGAGTCCAATTGTGTCGTTTGCGATGCCTGACCTTCCCAACACTGGACGTGAAGAGCATGCGCCTTCCACTATTTGCATGCCCCCTGCAAGTGCTGGAAGGAGCACCCGCAGTCCAGTTCCTGATAGTCAGATTGAAGATGTCAGTGTTGAAGTACACCAGGATGAGGAGGATATGGGTGTTGCTGGCGCTGGGGAGGAAATTGACCAGGAGGATTCTGATGGTGAGGTGGTTTGTTTAAGTCAGGCACCCGGGGAGACACCTGTTGTCCGTGGGAGGAATATGGCCGTTGACATGCCAGGTGAAAATACCAAAAAAATCAGCTCTTCGGTGTGGAGGTATTTCACCACAAATGCGGACAACAGGTGTCAAGCCGTGTGTTCCCTTTGTCAAGCTGTAATAAGTAGGGGTAAGGACGTTAACCACCTCGGAACATCCTCCCTTATACGTCACCTGCAGCGCATTCATAATAAGTCAGTGACAAGTTCAAAAACTTTGGGTGACAGCGGAAGCAGTCCACTGACCAGTAAATCCCTTCCTCTTGTAACCAAGCTCACGCAAACCACCCCACCAACTCCCTCAGTGTCAATTTCCTCCTTCCCCAGGAATGCCAATAGTCCTGCAGGCCATGTCACTGGCAAGTCTGACGAGTCCTCTCCTGCCTGGGATTCCTCCGATGCATCCTTGCGTGTAACGCCTACTGCTGCTGGCGCTGCTGTTGTTGCCGCTGGGAGTCGATGGTCATCCCAGAGGGGAAGTCGTAAGCCCACTTGTACTACTTCCAGTAAGCAATTGACTGTTCAACAGTCCTTTGCGAGGAAGATGAAATATCACAGCAGTCATCCTACTGCAAAGCGGATAACTGAGTCCTTGACAACTATGTTGGTGTTAGACGTGCGTCCGGTATCCGCCGTTAGTTCACAGGGAACTAGACAATTTATTGAGGCAGTGTGCCCCCGTTACCAAATACCATCTAGGTTCCACTTCTCTAGGCAGGCGATACCGAGAATGTACACGGACGTCAGAAAAAGACTCACCAGTGTCCTAAAAAATGCAGCTGTACCCAATGTCCACTTAACCACGGACATGTGGACAAGTGGAGCAGGGCAGGGTCAGGACTATATGACTGTGACAGCCCACTGGGTAGATGTATGGACTCCCGCCGCAAGAACAGCAGCGGCGGCACCAGTAGCAGCATCTCGCAAACGCCAACTCTTTCCTAGGCAGGCTACGCTTTGTATCACCGCTTTCCAGAATACGCACACAGCTGAAAACCTCTTACGGCAACTGAGGAAGATCATCGCGGAATGGCTTACCCCAATTGGACTCTCCTGTGGATTTGTGGCATCGGACAACGCCAGCAATATTGTGTGTGCATTAAATCTGGGCCAATTCCAGCACGTCCCATGTTTTGCACATACCTTGAATTTGGTGGTGCAGAATTTTTTAAAAAACGACAGGGCCGTGCAAGAGATGCTGTTGGTGGCCAGAAGAATTGCGGGACACTTTCGGCGTACAGGCACCACGTACAGAAAACTGGAGCACCACCAAAAACTACTGAACCTGCCCTGCCATCATCTGAAGCAAGAAGTGGTAACGAGGTGGAATTCAACCCTCTATATGCTTCAGAGGTTGGAGGAGCAGCAAAAGGCCATTCAAGCCTATACAATTGAGCACGATATAGTAGGTGGAATGCACCTGTCTCAAGTGCAGTGGAGAATGATTTCAACGTTGTGCAAGGTTCTGATGCCCTTTGAACTTGCCACACGTGAAGTCAGTTCAGACACTGCCAGCCTGAGTCAGGTCATTCCCCTCATCAGGCTTTTGCAGAAGAAGCTGGAGGCATTGAAGGAGGAGCTAACACGGAGCGATTCCGCTAGGCATGTGGGACTTGTGGATGCAGCCCTTAATTCGCTTAACAAGGATTCACGGGTGGTCAATCTGTTGAAATCAGAGCACTACATTTTGGCCACCGTGCTCGATCCTAGATTTAAAGCCTACCTTGGATCTCTCTTTCCGGCAGACACAGGTCTGCTGGGGTTGAAAGACCTGCTGGTGACAAAATTGTCAAGTCAAGCGGAACGCGACCTGTCAACATCTCCTCCTTCACATTCTCCCGCAACTGGGGGTGCGAGGAAAAGGCTCAGAATTCCGAGCCCACCCGCTGGCGGTGATGCAGGGCAGTCTGGAGCGACTGCTGATGCTGACATCTGGTCCGGACTGAAGGACCTGACAACGATTACGGACATGTCGTCTACTGTCACTGCATATGATTCTCTCAACATTGATAGAATGGTGGAGGATTATATGAGTGACCGCATCCAAGTAGGCACGTCACACAGTCCGTACTTATACTGGCAGGAAAAAGAGGCAATTTGGAGGCCCTTGCACAAACTGGCTTTATTCTACCTAAGTTGCCCTCCCACAAGTGTGTACTCCGAAAGAGTGTTTAGTGCCGCCGCTCACCTTGTCAGCAATCGGCGTACGAGGTTACATCCAGAAAATGTGGAGAAGATGATGTTCATTAAAATGAATTATAATCAATTCCTCCGCGGAGACATTGACCAGCAGCAATTGCCTCCACAAAGTACACAGGGAGCTGAGATGGTGGATTCCAGTGGGGACGAATTGATAATCTGTGAGGAGGGGGATGTACACGGTGATATATCGGAGGGTGAAGATGAGGTGGACATCTTGCCTCTGTAGAGCCAGTTTGTGCAAGGAGAGATTAATTGCTTCTTTTTTGGGGGGGGTCCAAACCAACCCGTCATATCAGTCACAGTCGTGTGGCAGACCCTGTCACTGAAATGATGGGTTGGTTAAAGTGTGCATGTCCTGTTTTGTTTATACAACATAAGGGTGGGTGGGAGGGCCCAAGGATAATTCCATCTTGCACCTCTTTTTTCTTTTCTTTTTCTTTGCATCATGTGCTGATTGGGGTGGGTTTTTTGGAAGGGACACCCTGCGTGACACTGCAGTGCCACTCCTAGATGGGCCCGGTGTTTGTGTCGGCCACTAGGGTCGCTAATCTTACTCACACAGCTACCTCATTGCGCCTCTTTTTTTCTTTGCGTCATGTGCTGTTTGGGGAGGGTTTTTTGGAAGGGACATCCTGCGTGACACTGCAGTGCCACTCCTAGATGTGCCCGGTGTTTGTGTCGGCCACTAGGGTCGCTAATCTTACTCACACAGTCAGCTACCTCATTGCGCCTCTTTTTTTCTTTGCGTCATGTGCTGTTTGGGGAGGGTTTTTTGGAAGGGCCATCCTGCGTGACACTGCAGTGCCACTCCTAGATGGGCCCGGTGTTTGTGTCGGCCACTAGGGTCGCTAATCTTACTCACACAGCTACCTCATTGCGCCTCTTTTTTTCTTTGCGTCATGTGCTGTTTGGGGAGGGTTTTTTGGAAGGGACATCCTGCGTGACACTGCAGTGCCACTCCTAGATGGGCCCGGTGTTTGTGTCGGCCACTAGGGTCGCTTATCTTACTCACACAGCGACCTCGGTGCAAATTTTAGGACTAAAAATAATATTGTGAGGTGTGAGGTATTCAGAATAGACTGAAAATGAGTGTAAATTATGGTTTTTGAGGTTAATAATACTTTGGGATCAAAATGACCCCCAAATTCTATGATTTAAGCTGTTTTTTAGGGTTTTTTGAAAAAAACACCCGAATCCAAAACACACCCGAATCCGACAAAAAAAATTCGGTGAGGTTTTGCCAAAACGCGGTCGAACCCAAAACACGGCCGCGGAACCGAACCCAAAACCAAAACACAAAACCCGAAAAATTTCAGGCGCTCATCTCTAGTAGCAGTGCTACTCATTAACTATGATTAAAACCCTCACAGTGTTCTTGTCTAACCACCTTTGAAAAAGCTGCAGTGCCTGCAGTGAAATGCGGTAGGTGGCATCTTGGGTCACTTTCACAAGATTGATCGCTGCTTCCGTGTGCCTGGACCAATACTGGACCTGCAATTCTGGCAGAAAAATCATGGTAGACAAATTCCATCAGGAATACAATCAGCAATTTTTCCACAAGACGGACACCGCAACCTAGTGAGGACCCCAAACCCTGGACATTGCCAACATGCTAAAGGGACATTCTTAAAGGACTGCACCTCCAGCGACGCCACTGTGGTAAAGTTACACTATTGGGACTGTGCCATCAGTCATTTTATTACTCCTTTCCACCCATCTGCAGTCCAGTTTACAATGAATAGGAACGGATAACACCTTGTATACAGCGCTGCTACCCTGTGTTGTTTTTTTTGTATTTTCTCTTTATTGGGTTTGACTAATTACAATTTTGTAGCAGCAGCATTAGAACAACAATGCCTGTATGTGCCTGATCCCCAATTTTTGGTTTTCCCTTTTCACGTCCACACATAGTCTTGATTGGGCGGCATGGGTTGTTTTTCTAATTTTACGGACAGACTCTGTAGGAGACAAAGTTATCTTTCCAAATGGGATAGTCCCATGGAAACTAAATCTGGTCAAATGATGATCAATTAAGGGGTGATTTCTTTAAACTGGAGGATTTGTTACATCTGGAACAAGGCACTGGTTGGATACGATTAACATGCAAAAATATATAGATAAGAAAATTATCCCCAGAGGCCTTAGACTTTCCAAACCCTCCATTTTTCAAGATGACATGGAATACCAAAAGAGACGGGATTCCGTATTAGACAAATGTTCATTAACCTTGATGGAATTGGTGATAAACTACAGGACAGAGAAACTTAAAACCATAGAGACAGATATTGAAGTTCTTAAAAACGAACTAGAACCTTACAGTCAAACTAATGAATATTAAGAAAGAGATATAGCTGTTACGGAGAGAGTTAATAAATTTGAACAATCAATACTTGAAATCAAATGTAAAAAATTCTAGTGAGATGTAGACTATTATAAATCAGACTGCGTTAGAACATATAGACAATGCAGGAATTTAAGACAGAAGGATAACTTTAATTCTCCCTCTGTGAGATTGGATTGATCCAACCATCATAGAGAAACTACCAGGAAAACCCAAATTGACACCCCCAAGTTTATTCCCAGAAATAGAACACATCAGTCAGCACGTTTTCAGGAACAGATTGAACAAAACCAAGTAACAAGGAGAAACTTTTAGGGTGAAGATTCCCCAACAGCAAACAGGGAATTAGGAGCTAGACCCAAATCACATTCTGACAATCCCCCTTCACCCAATAATTTTTTAGAACAGTGAAAAAGGAGATTTCAGGATCGGGATAGAGAGTGGCAGAGAGAACCATTAAAAAGAAGAAATACCAGTATCAAGGAAGAAAGTAGAACAGAAATATACAAGAGATTAAAGATAGCTAGGAAAGCCTCCCTAATAAAAAATATTTATAACCTTTCTTCTAAAAAACTAATGGACAATGAACTTCAGGTACTTAATAAAGGCCTTAAATTTTCTCCATCTACACCACCCAACATATTTGATTTATTCGTAGAATTGAACAGGTTTGTCAGAACGCTATGTAGAAAAAGTTTTTTGCTAGACAAACCCTTTTGAAAAATGACGATGAAGCATCTCCAATAGTTCTTGATACAGAGGATGTGGTAGCCTTAGAGGCACTTACAGACCTCTTAGATGAAAATATGGGGAACACTCCACCAAACCACAGAAAATATTCAACATTAATGAGAAGAGCAAGTTCAAGAATAAATCTGAGTTTTATCCCATAAAATCAAAGGAGTCCAGTATTGACAGTTTTTACAAAACAACTTTAGAAGACTTTAAAAATGCATGTTCAAATACATCAGAATCACAAAAAAATTAATAATCTAAATAGGTTGGAAAAACAGGCAGTACGGAAATTAATGAAGGATAGTTCTATTGTGATCAAACAAGCAGATAAGGGGGAGAATCATTATACAGGACAGATCTGATTACATCAGTGAAGCCAAAAGACAGCTCGATGATCGTGAATTTTACAGGGTATTACCTAAGGACCCCACTTCATGCTTTCTTTTAGAACTTCACAACCTTCTCGATAGAGCCATATGTGACGACATTATCTCCAAGGAGGAATTCAAGTTCCTATTTAGTGCGCACTCCACAGTCCCTATTTACTATCACCTCCCCAAAATTCACAAATCCCCCACTTCACCACCTGGGAAACCCATAATTTCTGGTGTTAGTTCTCTCACATCTAATCTTTCATTTTATGTTGATTCTTTTTTACAGCCATGTGTCTCTACATTAAGGTCACACATCAAAGACACAACACATTTTTAAAATCTAATTAAAGACATCGAGTGGAGGGATTCATATGCGTTCCTCATGCTCGATGTTCAAAGCCTATACACAAATATTCCTCACGAACTTGGTGTCAGCACAATAGCAAATAGATTGAATAAAGATGGTGACCTTATGGATAAACATAAACTGTTTATCCTAGATTCCATATTTTTAATATTACTTCACAATTATTTTTTATTTTTGAACACTTTTTATCTTCAGGTGATGGGAACGGCCATAGGAACCAGGTTCGCGTCCAGCTATGCCAGCCTCTACATGGGCGCGGTCGAAGACCAGCTCGTGGGGGGGGGGCAGCTTTGGCGCGAACCTGGTTCTCTATGGCCATTATATAGATGATCTATTTATTATTTGGGATTGGGATGCCATGTCAGCAACATCATTTGTCACTCACTCAAATTCTAATTCCTTCAATCTGTCCTTCACTCACTCATTTCACCCTCACATCACAAATTTCTTGGATATCTCCTTGGAGATAAGGGATAATAAGATCCACACACATTTTATTACTCTTTCCACCCATCTGCAGTCCAGTTTACAATGAATAGGAACGGATAACACCTTGTATGCAGTTGTCATTATTGTGGCCCTTTTTAATATTGTTTTTATTTTTGTGAATATTCATATTAAATGTGTACATTTTTTCATTCAATCCTTCTCATTTACATTTTAATCATAGTTAATGAGTAGCGCTGCTACCCCGTGTTTTTTTTTTTTTTGTATTTTCTATTTATTGGGTTTGACTAATCCCAATTTTGTAGCAGCAGCATTAGAACAACAACACCTGTATGCGCCTGATCCCCAATTTTTGGTTTTCCCTTTGATTGTTGATCCTGTCTAGGAGAGCCAAGGGAGGGAGGTGCTGGGTGCAGGTGAGGTGGGCATGAAGATGCTAATTGAGTCATAACATCAAAATGCCATGATGTGTTACATCACACAGCATGGGAGGGGCTATATTGATGCTATCACATTTAAATATCTTCTTGTCCCTCCCTCACCCAACCCACTAGCCACTATCAGTGCGCAAGATCTTGCTTCCTATTTCATGGCAAGATTGATAAGATCCGAAATGAAATGGTATGTTCTTCCACAGCCAGTGACCTGCTCAATTCCCTTCCTGAACCATCTAACACATTCTCTTCATTTGAGCCTACAAAAGAAGATGAAGTACAGTATCTGCACTCTTCTCATCTGCCTACTCTACTACCTCTTCCTATGACTCTATACCCTCACAAATTAGTAAAGCTCTGTCTGCTGTGCTCATCCCAACCTTAACTAAAATCTGTAATCTCTCTCTGTCTACTGGTATCTATTCTTCTCTGTGCAAGCATACTCCCATTCTGAAAAAACAAAACTCTGACCCTAACTCTCTCTCAAACTACCGTCCCATCTCTCAGCTTCCATGCCCATCCAAGCTGCTTGAGAGACTTGCCTACACTCGCCTCACACACTTTCTTAACTCACATAGCTTACTGGACCCACTTCAGTCAGGTAGTGAATGATTTGGTTGCTGTTAAATCTAAAGGCCATTACTCACTACTTATTCTCCTTGATCTCTCTGCTGCTTTTGACACTGTTGACCACTCTCTTCTCATACAAACACTACAATCCCTAGGTCTTCAGGACACAGCCCTTTCTTGGTTCTCATCCTACTTATCTAATCGCTCTTTTAGTGTTCGTTTCTCTGATTTTCACCTCCTCTTTGCTACTTCTCTCAGTTGGATTACCGCAAGGCTCAGTCTTAGGTCCTCTGCTTTTATCTATACCACATCTCTTGGCAAACTAATAAACTTTTTCAGATTTCAGTACTATCTGTATGCATATGATACTCAGATCTACCTATCCTCCCCAGATTTGTCACCATGTGTATTAAGCCATGTCACTGAATGCCTTTCTGCCATTTCATCTTGGATGACATCTCGCCACCTCAAACTTAATATTTCCGAAACAGAATGAATTTATATTTCCACTGGCCAATAGTAGTTACCAACCTGATATCACTGTTGATAACTCAGCAATCATCCCTACCCCACAAGCTCGCTGCCAAGGTGTCATCCTTGACTCTGAACTGTCCTTTGTTCCAACATTCAATCTGTCTCAAGATCATGTTACATACATCTAAGAAACATATCCAAAATACGACCATATCTTACACAAGACACAGCAATAATTGTAATAGTCTCCTGACTGGTCTTCTCAAACATAGGCTCTCACCACTACAATCCATTTTGAATGCAGCTGTGAGGCTAACCTTCTTTGCTAGACATTGATCATCTGCAGATCCGCTCTGTCTGTCCCTCCATTGGTTACCGGTAGTCCACCGTATTAAAATAAAATACTTTTACTTACATACAAGGCTATTAACCAAATTGCACCAACATACATCTATTCACTCATCTCAAAATATCTCCCTAACCGACCTCTCCGCTCTGTACAAGATCTGCATTTCTCATCCACACGCATTACTTGTTCACACTCAAAATTACAGGACTTTATCCGGGCTTCACCCACTCTGTGGAATGCCCTCCCAAGCACAATAAGACTCACCTCTAGTCTCCAAACCTTTAAACGTTCCATGAAAACTCACCTCTTCAGACAAGCCTATCCAATTCCAGACCCACCCAAATAACCTTCAGTGCTTCCCTATATAATTACATCCTCTCTGTACAGTACACATAACATCACATATCTTGTCTATCTTTACTCTCATACCCTCCAGGCCCTTGGCCAACATTGCTGGGTGATCATATCAGACAACCTATTAAGAACCTAGCAATCTGGTGGACCATTATGCAATAGGTAGCATATATCCTTGTGTATCAATGCCTATTTCCCTATAGATTGTAAGCTTGCGAGCAGGGCCTTCCTACCTCTATGTCTGTCTGTTTGTACCCAGTTTTGTTCTATTACTGTTGTTCTAATTGTAAAGCGCAATGGAATATGCTACACTATATAAGAAACTGTTAATAAATAAATAAATAAATAAATCACATCAGCAGAACCCTTTACCGACCAATTCAGCAGGCAAGTGGCTGGGATCTGAAAGCATGGTCTATTCTTCTGGGAATCAGTGTTTCAAATAATGGTGAAAATATACATACAAGACATGGTAGAAAATAAATCTTATGGTGTGTACACACGGTGAGATATTTTCTTACGATTTTGACTATATAGTTAAAATCGTAAGAAAAGTTAGTGCAGATCGCAAGGTGAAAGTCACCTTGTGATCCCGATTCGATGCCGATGCGCGGTCCCACCCGGTCGACATCGCAAGCCTAGATAGACTGTGCAGGCAAGTAAATTTTGACTATCTCATAGAAAAGATAGTCAAAATTGACACTTAGCCAAAATCGCACATAGTCAGTATCGCAAGCACAGTCATTATGTGCTTGCGATGCTGACATAGCCCCTGTCGCATTGTGAGAATCTGGGTTAGCCCGAATCTCACCGTGTGTATGCAGCTTTAGTTGTAAATTCCACAGAGTCTGCTCTGCTTTTGGAGGGTTGTTCAGAGTTGTTAGCAAACCAAAAAAGTTAGCAATTGGGCAAAACCATGTGGATTATATTGTTTCTGTGCAGGGTAAATACTGGCTGCTTTATTTTTACACTGCAATTTAGATTTCAGTCTGAACACACCCCACCTGAATCTAAATCTCTCTGCACATGTTATATCTGCCCCACCTGCACTGCACATGGTTTTGCCCAATTGCTAATTTTTTGGGTTTGCTAACAAACCTGAATAACTGTCACAATCCGTGCAGTTTCTTTTCCATGCCTGGGGTGTCACTCTCTGCTCTGCTGCTTTAGCACTCTGGTCTGAGTAATTGCAGCTTGGTAATTAGCTGTTACAGCAGCTGTGGGCAGCACCTGAATTTCCTATATAGATCAGCCACACAAGCTCCCAGTTCATTAAGTCTGCCTCAGTGTCTGCACTTTGGATCATACTTCGACTAGCGCAGGCATTCCCAACCACGGTCCTCAAGGCACACCAACAGTGCAGGTTTTAGTGATATCCAGGCTGCAGCACAGGTGGTTAAATCAAAATAACTGAGCTACTAATTAAGTCACCTGTGCTGAAGCCTGGATATCACTAAAACCTGTACTGTTAGTGTGCCTTGAGGACCGTGGTTGGGAATGCCTGGACTAGCGAGTAGAGATGAGCGGGTTCGGTTTCTCTGAAACCGAACCCGCACGAACTTCATGTTTTTTTTACGGGTCCGAGCAGACTCGGATCCTCCCGCCTTGCTCGGTTAACCCGAGCGCGCCCGAACGTCATCATGACGCTGTCGGATTCTCGCGAGACTCGGATTCTATATAAGGAGCCGCGCGTCGCCGCCATTTTCACACGTGCATTGAGATTGATAGGGAGAGGACGTGGCTGGCGTCCTCTCCATTAGAAATTAGATTAGAAGAGAGAGAGAGATTGTGCAGAGTCAGACAGAGTTTACCACAGTGACCAGTGCAGTTGTTGTTAGTTAACTTTTATTTATTTTAATATAATATATCCGTTCTCTGCTATATCCGTTCTCTGCCTGAAAAAAAACGATACACAGCAGCAGCCAGTCACACAGTGTGACTCAGTCTGTGTGCACTCAGCTCAGCCCAGTGTGCTGCACATCAATGTATAAAAGGCAAAGCTTATAATAATTGTGGGGGAGACTGGGGAGCACTGCAGGTTGTTATAGCAGGAGCTCCCAGGAGTACATAATATTATATTAATTTAAAATTAAACAGTGCACACTTTTGCTGCAGGAGTGCCACTGCCAGTGTGACTAGTGGTGACCAGTGCCTGACCACCAGTATAGTAGTATATTGTTGTATGTATTGTATACTATCTCTTTATCAACCAGTCTATATTAGCAGCAGACACAGTACAGTGCGGTAGTTCACGGCTGTGGCTACCTCTGTGTCGGCAGTCGGAACTCGGCAGGCAGTCCGTCCATCCATAATTGTATTACAATATATACCACCTAACCGTGGTATTTTTTTTTCTTTCTTTATACCGTCGTCATAGTGTCATACTAGTTGTTACGAGTATACTACTATCTCTTTATCAACCAGTGTACAGTGCGGTAGTTCACGGCTGTGGCTACCTCTGTGTCGGCAGTCGGCAGGCAGTCCGTCCATCCATAATTGTATTATTATTATAATATATACCACCTAACCGTGGTTTTTTTTCCATTCTTTATACCGTCATAGTGTCATACTAGTTGTTACGAGTATACTACTATCTCTTTATCAACCAGTGTACAGTGCGGTAGTTCACGGCTGTGGCTACCTCTGTGTCGGCACTCGGCAGGCAGTCCGTCCATCCATAATTGTATTATTATTATAATATATACCACCTAACCGTGGTTTTTTTTTCATTCTTTATACCGTCGTCATAGTGTCATACTAGTTGTTACGAGTATACTACTATCTCTTTATCAACCAGTGTACAGTGCGGTAGTTCACGGCTGTGGCTACCTCTGTGTCGGCAGTCGGCAGGCAGTCCGTCCATCCATAATTGTATTATTATTATAATATATACCACCTAACTGTGGTATTTTTTTTTCTTTCTTTATACCGTCGTCATAGTGTCATACTAGTTGTTACGAGTATACTACTATCTCTTTATCAACCAGTGTACAGTGCGGTAGTTCACGGCTGTGGCTACCTCTGTGTCGGCAGTCGGCAGGCAGTCCGTCCATCCATAATTGTATTATTATTATAATATATACCACCTAACTGTGGTATTTTTTTTTTCTTTCTTTATACCGTCGTCATAGTGTCATACTAGTTGTTACGAGTATACTACTATCTCTTTATCAACCAGTGTACAGTGCGGTAGTTCACGGCTGTGGCTACCTCTGTGTCGGCAGTCGGCAGGCAGTCCGTCCATCCATAATTGTATTATTATTATAATATATACCACCTAACTGTGGTATTTTTTTTTCTTTCTTTATACCGTCGTCATAGTGTCATACTAGTTGTTACGAGTATACTACTATCTCTTTATCAACCAGTGTACAGTGCGGTAGTTCACGGCTGTGGCTACCTCTGTGTCGGCAGTCGGCAGGCAGTCCGTCCATCCATAATTGTATTATTATTATAATATATACCACCTAACCGTGGTTTTTTTTTCATTCTTTATACCGTCGTCATAGTGTCATACTAGTTGTTACGAGTATACTACTATCTCTTTATCAACCAGTGTACAGTGCGGTAGTTCACAGCTGTGGCTACCTCTGTGTCGGCAGTCGGCAGGCAGTCCGTCCATCCATAATTGTATTATTATTATAATATATACCACCTAACTGTGGTATTTTTTTTTCTTTCTTTATACCGTCGTCATAGTGTCATACTAGTTGTTACGAGTATACTACTATCTCTTTATCAACCAGTGTACAGTGCGGTAGTTCACGGCTGTGGCTACCTCTGTGTCGGCAGTCGGCAGGCAGTCCGTCCATCCATAATTGTATTATTATTATAATATATACCACCTAACCGTGGGTTTTTTTTCATTCTTTATACCGTCATAGTGTCATACTAGTTGTTACGAGTATACTACTATCTCTTTATCAACCAGTGTACAGTGCGGTAGTTCACGGCTGTGGCTACCTCTGTGTCGGCAGTCAGCAGGCAGTCCGTCCATCCATAATTGTATTATTATTATAATATATACCACCTAACCGTGGTTTTTTTTTCATTCTTTATACCGTCGTCATAGTGTCATACTAGTTGTTACGAGTATACTACTATCTCTTTATCAACCAGTGTACAGTGCGGTAGTTCACGGCTGTGGCTACCTCTGTGTCGGCAGTCGGCAGGCAGTCCGTCCATCCATAATTGTATTATTATTATAATATATACCACCTAACTGTGGTATTTTTTTTTCTTTCTTTATACCGTCGTCATAGTGTCATACTAGTTGTTACGAGTATACTACTATCTCTTTATCAACCAGTGTACAGTGCGGTAGTTCACGGCTGTGGCTACCTCTGTGTCGGCAGTCGGCAGGCAGTCCGTCCATCCATAATTGTATTATTATTATAATATATACCACCTAACTGTGGTATTTTTTTTTCTTTCTTTATACCGTCGTCATAGTGTCATACTAGTTGTTACGAGTATACTACTATCTCTTTATCAACCAGTGTACAGTGCGGTAGTTCACGGCTGTGGCTACCTCTGTGTCGGCAGTCGGCAGGCAGTCCGTCCATCCATAATTGTATTATTATTATAATATATACCACCTAACCGTGGTTTTTTTATACCACCTAACCGTGGCAGTCCGTCCATAATTGTATACTAGTATCCAATCCATCCATCTCCATTGTTTACCTGAGGTGCCTTTTAGTTCTGCCTATAAAATATGGAGAACAAAAAAGTTGAGGTTCCAAAATTAGGGAAAGATCAAGATCCACTTCCACCTCGTGCTGAAGCTGCTGCCACTAGTCATGGCCGAGACGATGAAATGCCAGCAACGTCGTCTGCCAAGGCCGATGCCCAATGTCATAGTACAGAGCATGTCAAATCCAAAACACCAAATATCAGAAAAAAAAGGACTCCAAAACCTAAAATAAAATTGTCGGAGGAGAAGCGTAAACTTGCCAATATGCCATTTACCACACGGAGTGGCAAGGAACGGCTGAGGCCCTGGCCTATGTTCATGGCTAGTGGTTCAGCTTCACATGAGGATGGAAGCACTCAGCCTCTCGCTAGAAAACTGAAAAGACTCAAGCTGGCAAAAGCACCGCAAAGAACTGTGCGTTCTTTGAAATCCCAAATCCACAAGGAGAGTCCAATTGTGTCGTTTGCGATGCCTGACCTTCCCAACACTGGACGTGAAGAGCATGCGCCTTCCACTATTTGCATGCCCCCTGCAAGTGCTGGAAGGAGCACCCGCAGTCCAGTTCCTGATAGTCAGATTGAAGATGTCAGTGTTGAAGTACACCAGGATGAGGAGGATATGGGTGTTGCTGGCGCTGGGGAGGAAATTGACCAGGAGGATTCTGATGGTGAGGTGGTTTGTTTAAGTCAGGCACCCGGGGAGACACCTGTTGTCCGTGGGAGGAATATGGCCGTTGACATGCCAGGTGAAAATACCAAAAAAATCAGCTCTTCGGTGTGGAGGTATTTCACCAGAAATGCGGACAACAGGTGTCAAGCCGTGTGTTCCCTTTGTCAAGCTGTAATAAGTAGGGGTAAGGACGTTAACCACCTCGGAACATCCTCCCTTATACGTCACCTGCAGCGCATTCATAATAAGTCAGTGACAAGTTCAAAAACTTTGGGTGACAGCGGAAGCAGTCCACTGACCAGTAAATCCCTTCCTCTTGTAACCAAGCTCACGCAAACCACCCCACCAACTCCCTCAGTGTCAATTTCCTCCTTCCCCAGGAATGCCAATAGTCCTGCAGGCCATGTCACTGGCAAGTCTGACGAGTCCTCTCCTGCCTGGGATTCCTCCGATGCATCCTTGCGTGTAACGCCTACTGCTGCTGGCGCTGCTGTTGTTGCCGCTGGGAGTCGATGGTCATCCCAGAGGGGAAGTCGTAAGCCCACTTGTACTACTTCCAGTAAGCAATTGACTGTTCAACAGTCCTTTGCGAGGAAGATGAAATATCACAGCAGTCATCCTACTGCAAAGCGGATAACTGAGTCCTTGACAACTATGTTGGTGTTAGACGTGCGTCCGGTATCCGCCGTTAGTTCACAGGGAACTAGACAATTTATTGAGGCAGTGTGCCCCCGTTACCAAATACCATCTAGGTTCCACTTCTCTAGGCAGGCGATACCGAGAATGTACACGGACGTCAGAAAAAGACTCACCAGTGTCCTAAAAAATGCAGTTGTACCCAATGTCCACTTAACCACGGACATGTGGACAAGTGGAGCAGGGCAGGGTCAGGACTATATGACTGTGACAGCCCACTGGGTAGATGTATGGACTCCCGCCGCAAGAACAGCAGCGGCGGCACCAGTAGCAGCATCTCGCAAACGCCAACTCTTTCCTAGGCAGGCTACGCTTTGTATCACCGCTTTCCAGAATACGCACACAGCTGAAAACCTCTTACGGCAACTGAGGAAGATCATCGCGGAATGGCTTACCCCAATTGGACTCTCCTGTGGATTTGTGGCATCGGACAACGCCAGCAATATTGTGTGTGCATTAAATATGGGCAAATTCCAGCACGTCCCATGTTTTGCACATACCTTGAATTTGGTGGTGCAGAATTTTTTAAAAAACGACAGGGGCGTGCAAGAGATGCTGTCGGTGGCCAGAAAAATTGCGGGACACTTTCGGCGTACAGGCACCACGTACAGAAGACTGGAGCACCACCAAAAACTACTGAACCTGCCCTGCCATCATCTGAAGCAAGAAGTGGTAACGAGGTGGAATTCAACCCTCTATATGCTTCAGAGGTTGGAGGAGCAGCAAAAGGCCATTCAAGCCTATACAATTGAGCACGATATAGGAGATGGAATGCACCTGTCTCAAGTGCAGTGGAGAATGATTTCAACGTTGTGCAAGGTTCTGATGCCCTTTGAACTTGCCACACGTGAAGTCAGTTCAGACACTGCCAGCCTGAGTCAGGTCATTCCCCTCATCAGGCTTTTGCAGAAGAAGCTGGAGGCATTGAAGAAGGAGCTAAAAGGGAGCGATTCCGCTAGGCATGTGGGACTTGTGGATGCAGCCCTTAATTCGCTTAACAAGGATTCACGGGTGGTCAATCTGTTGAAATCAGAGCACTACATTTTGGCCACCGTGCTCGATCCTAGATTTAAAGCCTACCTTGGATCTCTCTTTCTGGCAGACACAGGTCTGCTGGGGTTGAAAGACCTGCTGGTGACAAAATTGTCAAGTCAAGCGGAACGCGACCTGTCAACATCTCCTCCTTCACATTCTCCCGCAACTGGGGGTGCGAGGAAAAGGCTCAGAATTCCGAGCCCACCCGCTGGCGGTGATGCAGGGCAGTCTGGAGCGACTGCTGATGCTGACATCTGGTCCGGACTGAAGGACCTGACAACGATTACGGACATGTCGTCTACTGTCACTGCATATGATTCTCTCAACATTGATAGAATGGTGGAGGATTATATGAGTGACCGCATCCAAGTAGGCACGTCACACAGTCCGTACTTATACTGGCAGGAAAAAGAGGCAATTTGGAGGCCCTTGCACAAACTGGCTTTATTCTACCTAAGTTGCCCTCCCACAAGTGTGTACTCCGAAAGAGTGTTTAGTGCCGCCGCTCACCTTGTCAGCAATCGGCGTACGAGGTTACATCCAGAAAATGTGGAGAAGATGATGTTCATTAAAATGAATTATAATCAATTCCTCCGCGGAGACATTGACCAGCAGCAATTGCCTCCACAAAGTACACAGGGAGCTGAGATGGTGGATTCCAGTGGGGACGAATTGATAATCTGTGAGGAGGGGGATGTACACGGTGATATATCGGAGGGTGAAGATGAGGTGGACATCTTGCCTCTGTAGAGCCAGTTTGTGCAAGGAGAGATTAATTGCTTCTTTTTTGGGGGGGGTCCAAACCAACCCGTCATATCAGTCACAGTCGTGTGGCAGACCCTGTCACTGAAATGATGGGTTGGTTAAAGTGTGCATGTCCTGTTTTGTTTATACAACATAAGGGTGGGTGGGAGGGCCCAAGGATAATTCCATCTTGCACCTCTTTTTTCTTTTCTTTTTCTTTGCATCATGTGCTGATTGGGGAGGGTTTTTTGGAAGGGACATCCTGCGTGACACTGCAGTGCCACTCCTAGATGGGCCCGGTGTTTGTGTCGGCCACTAGGGTCGCTTATCTTTCTCACACAGTCAGCTACCTCATTGCGCCTCTTTTTTTCTTTGCGTCATGTGCTGTTTGGGGAGGGTTTTTTGGAAGGGACATCCTGCGTGACACTGCAGTGCCACTCCTAGATGTGCCCGGTGTTTGTGTCGGCCACTAGGGTCGCTAATCTTACTCACACAGTCAGCTACCTCATTGCGCCTCTTTTTTTCTTTGCGTCATGTGCTGTTTGGGGAGTGTTTTTTGGAAGGGCCATCCTGCGTGACACTGCAGTGCCACTCCTAGATGGGCCCGGTGTTTGTGTCGGCCACTAGGGTCGCTAATCTTACTCACACAGCTACCTCATTGCGCCTCTTTTTTTCTTTGCGTCATGTGCTGTTTGGGGAGGGTTTTTTGGAAGGGACATCCTGCGTGACACTGCAGTGCCACTCCTAGATGGGCCCGGTGTTTGTGTCGGCCACTAGGGTCGCTTATCTTTCTCACACAGCTACCTCATTGCGCCTCTTTTTTTCTTTGCGTCATGTGCTGTTTGGGGAGGGTTTTTTGGAAGGGACATCCTGCGTGACACTGCAGTGCCACTCCTAGATGGGCCCGGTGTTTGTGTCGGCCACTAGGGTCGCTTATCTTTCTCACACAGTCAGCTACCTCATTGCGCCTCTTTTTTTCTTTGCGTCATGTGCTGTTTGGGGAGGGTTTTTTGGAAGGGACATCCTGCGTGACACTGCAGTGCCACTCCTAGATGGGCCCGGTGTTTGTGTCGGCCACTAGGGTCGCTTATCTTACTCACACAGCGACCTCGGTGCAAATTTTAGGACTAAAAATAATATTGTGAGGTGTGATGTGTTCAGAATAGGCTGAAAATGAGTGTAAATTATGTTTTTTGAGGTTAATAATACTTTGGGATCAAAATTACCCCCAAATTCTATGATTTAAGCTGTTTTTTAGGGTTTTTTGAAAAAAACACCCGAATCCAAAACACACCCGAATCCGACAAAAAAAATTCGGTGAGGTTTTGCCAAAACGCGTTCGAACCCAAAACACGGCCGCGGAACCGAACCCAAAACCAAAACACAAAACCCGAAAAATTTCAGGCGCTCATCTCTACTAGCGAGTATACCCTGTGCTTTCCTGCTGGTTCTAGGTCCTGGTCTTTTGCAAACCTGCTATCCTCATGTGAGTTATCTTGGTCATTACTCTGCAACCCCAGTGTGCAATATAGTTGCTGTTTGGGACTTTGCTCATTGCCTACTCACAAGTCTACAGTATATCAGTTTGCCTGGACTTTACCTTGTCATTAGTAATCCCTTCCAGTATCCTGCTAACAATGGCTTACAGTATATTTGCTATATGTGACTTTGTTCATTTGTCTTCATACCCATTTATATTAGTTTGTCTGGACTTCATCTTCCTACCCGTAGTCCCTTACTGCATCCTGCAAATAACTTTCTATTCGTAACTATATCATTGTCATTATTGCCTACAACTACCTGGATTTTACCGCCTAAAACCTTCACTTGCCAGTTCTATCCAGACATTGCTAATCAGTGTTCTTCAGCCATAGTTATCAAGTATTCACTATTCCATGTTCTTCAACCACAGATATCAAGTATCCTGTAATAATCTCCTAAACATTATTTCCTGTACTTGTTTCTTATCCAGTGTCTTCAGACTGTGGTATTCCAATACATAATCTTTAAGCTACTGTATTTGGACATTAATCATTATACCCATAGTTGTTACTGGACTTTGATACCTGCTGTTTGCCTTCTGAATACTGCATTACCCTATATGAAATAAACCAGCTGTTGTACCTTAAACATAGGCTGATTCCTGTGATTATGTCCATGCAGGAAAAATCCCATGTAAATCCTGACAATAACCCCTAGATCAGTGGTTCTCAAACTCGGTCCTCAGGTCCCTACACAGTGCATGTTTTGCAGGTAATCCAGCAAGTGCACAGGTGTATTAATTACTCACTGCCACGTTGTAAAAGGTCCACAGGTGGAGCTAATTATTAGAGATGAGCGGGTTCGGTTCCTTGGAATCCGAACCCCCCCGAACTTCACCCATTTTACACGGGTCTGAGGCCTACTCGGATTCTCCCGTATGGCTCGGTCAACCCGAGCGCGCCCGAACGTCATCATCCCGCTGTCGGATTCTCGCGAGATTCGGATTCTATATAAGGAGCCGCGCGTCGCCGCCATTTTTCACTCGTGCATTGGAAATGATAGTGAGAGGACGTGGCTGGCGTCCTCTCACTTTGTTTCAGGGGGCTGCATATCTTTATTCTGGGGACCAGCAGTATTATAGGAGGAGTACAGTGCAGAGTTTTGCTGACCAGTGACCACCAGTATTATACGTTGTCTGCCTGAAAAACGCTCCATATCTGTGCTCAGTGTGCTGCATATATCTGTGCTCACACTGCTTTATTGTGGGGACTGGGGACCAGCAGTATTATATAGGAGGAGTACAGTGCAGAGTTTTGCTGACCAGTGACCACCTGTATTATACGTTCTCTGCCTGAAAAACGCTCCATATCTGTGCTCAGTGTGCTGCATATATCTGTGCTCACACTGCTTTATTGTGGTGACTGGGGACCAGCAGTATTATATAGGAGGAGTACAGTGCAGAGTTTTGCTGACCAGTGACCACCAGTATACGTTGTCTGCCTGAAAAACGCTCCATATCTGTGCTCAGTGTGCTGCATATATCTGTGCTCACACTGCTTTATTGTAGGGACTGGGGACCAGTATATTATATAGGAGGAGTACAGTGCAGAGTTTTGCTGACCAGTGACCACCTGTATACGTTGTCTGCCTGAAAAACGCTCCATATCTGTGCTCAGTGTGCTGCATATATCTGTGCTCACACTGCTTTATTGTGGGGACTGGGGACCAGCAGTATTATATAGGAGGAGTACAGTGCAGAGTTTTGCTGACCAGTGACCACCAGTATTATACATTCTCTGCCTGAAAAACGCTCCATATCTGTGCTGCATTGTAGTATATAGTAGGAGTACAGTGCATAATTTTGCTGACCACCAATATATAATATATAGCAGTACGGTACAGAACGCCACTGCTCTACCTACCTCTGTGTCGTCAAGTATACTATCCCATCCATACCTGTGGTGCATTTCAGTTTTGCACAGTTTGCTGACCACCAGTATATAATATATAGCAGTACGGTACAGTAGGCCACTGCTCTACCGACCTCTGTGTCGTCAAGTATACTATCCCATCCATACCTGTGGTGCATTTCAGTTTTGCACAGTTTGCTGACCACCAGTATATAATATATAGCAGTACGGTACAGTAGGCCACTGCTCTACCGACCTCTGTGTCGTCAAGTATACTATCCCATCCATACCTGTGGTGCATTTCATTTTTGCACAGTTTGATGACCACCAGCAGAGCCGGCGCTTCCACTAGGCAGCTTTAGGCAGCTGCCTATGAGTGCAGGGAACTTAGGGGGCGGCACGCTGAGGCTGCCAGGAGCCCTGGTCCCCCTCCCTGTAGCCCCCATGCAATACAGCAGCAGCAGCAGCAGGACACCCGGCGGCATGGACACACTACTTGTAGCAGCGCTGCGGGGGTAGTCCTGCAACGCTGCTAAACCGAGTGATAGGAAACTGATGCTTTTTGGCCATTCCAGGCCACTGTACCCTACCCAGTGTCCCGGGATCCACCACTGATTTTGTTTAATTCACCACCTCTCTGCAGAAGATATGCAGTGGCAGCAGAGAGGTGGTTTCCCCCTCGGCCGGTCCCGTCACCGTGTCCCTTCTCTGCTTTGTTATGTGTGTGTGTTTTTTTTAAAGGGGGCGTAGCCACATGTCCGTGATTAGGCCACGCCCCCGAGTTTGCCAGTTCTCCCCGCGGTCTGTCTGTGGCTCTGCCTGGCCTGCCTGCTGTTTGGGAGACTGGCTCCTGTGATCAGAGCTGGAGCTGGAGGTAACTACTGTGGTAGTGGGTGTGTGCCTCCAATATATGAGTGTGTGTGTGCCTCTGTCCCAGAGTGTCAGTGTGTGTGTGTGTGTGTGTGTGTGTGTGTCCGTATCACTGTGTGTTTCTCAGTATGAGTGTCAGTGTGTGTTTGTGTGTGTCTCAGTATCAGTGTGTGTGTGTGTGCCTCTGCCTCAGTATGAGTGTCAGTGTGTGTGTCTCAGTATCAGTGTGTGTGTCTCAGTATGAGTGTCAGTGTGTGTTTGTGTGTATCTTAGTATGAGTGTCAGAGTGTGTCTCAGTACCAGTGTGTGTGTCTCAGTATCAGTGTGTGTGTGCCTCTGCCTCAGTATGAGTGTCAGTGTGTGTGTGTGTGTGTGTGTGTGTGTGTGTGTGTGTGCCTCAGTCTGAGTGTGTGTGTGTGTGTGTGTGTGCGTGTGTGTGTGCATCTGCCTCAGTATGAGTGTCAGTGTGTGTGTGTGTGTGTGTGTGTGTGTGCCTCAGTATGAGTGTGTGTGTGTGTGTGTGTGCATCTGCCTCAGTATGAGTGTCAGTGTGTGTGTGTGCCTCAGTATGAGTGTGTGTGTGTGTGTGTGTGTGTGTGTGTGTGTGTGTGCATCTGCCTCAGTATGAGTGTCAGTGTGTGTGTGTGTGTGCCTCAGTATGAGTGTGTGTGTGTGTGTGTGTGTGCATCTGTCTCAGTATGAGTGTCAGTGTGTGTGTGTCTCAGTATGAGTGTGTGTGTCTGCCTCAGTATGAGTGTCAGTGTGTGTGTGTGTGTGTGTGTGTGTGTGTGTGCCTCAGTATGAGTGTGTGTGTGTGTGTGTGTGTGTGTGTGTGTGTGTGTATCTGCCTCAGTATGAGTGTCAGTGTGTGTGTGTGCCTCAGTATGAGTGTGTGTGCATCTGCCTCAGTATGAATGTCAGTGTGTGTGTCTTAGTATGAGTGTGTGCCTCAGTATGAGTGTGTATGTGCCGCTTCCTCAGTATGTGTGCGTCTGCCTCAGTATAAGTGTGTGTGTGCCTCTGCCGCAGTATGTGTGTGTGCCTCAGTATGAGTGTGTGCCTCTGCCTCAGTATGAGTGTGTGTGTGTGTGTGTGTGTGTGCATCTGCCTCAGTATGAGTGTCAGTGTGTGTGTGTGCCTCAGTATGAGTGTGTGTGCATCTGCCTCAGTATGAATGTCAGCGTGTGTGTCTTAGTATGAGTGTGTGCCTCAGTATGAGTGTGTATGTGCCGCTTCCTCAGTATGTGTGCGTCTGCCTCAGTATAAGTGTGTGTGTGCCTCTGCCGCAGTATGTGTGTGTGCCTCAGTATGAGTGTGTGCCTCTGCCTCAGTATGAGTGTGTGTGTGCCTCTCCCTCAGTATGAGTGTCATTGTGAGTGTGTGTGTGTGTGTGTGTGTGTGTGTGTGTGTGTGTGTCTGCCTCAATGTGTGTTTTATTTACCCTGTGGAGGCCAAAGAGTCTTTTTCTTTTTTTCCTGAAAGGAGCAAATGTGTTTGTTGTTATTTATTCCTGTGGTGGCCAATGGTTTTTTTTTTGTGGGGGGGGGGGGGGGGGGGTAGGGGAATGGAGGCTGAAGTTTTGCCTAGGGTGCCAAGAACCCTTGCACCGGCCCTGACCACCAGTATATAATATACAGCATTACGGTACAGTAGGCCACTGCTCTACCTACCTCTGTGTCGTCAAGTATACTATCCATCCATACCTGTGGTGCATTTCAGTTGTGCGCAGTATATATAGTAGTAGGCCATTGCTATTGATACTGGCATATAATTCCACACATTAAAAAATGGAGAACAAAAATGTGGAGGGTAAAATAGGGAAAGATCAAGATCCACTTCCACCTCGTGCTGAAGCTGCTGCCACTAGTCATGGCCGAGACAATGAAATGCCATCAACGTCGTCTGCCAAGGCCGATGCCCAATGTCATAGTAGAGAGCATGTAAAATAAAAAAAAACAAAAGTTCAGTAAAATGACCCAAAAATCAAAATTAAAAGCGTCTGAGGAGAAGCGTAAACTTGCCAATGTGCCATTTACGACACGGAGTGGCAAGGAACAACTGAGGCCCTGGCCTATGTTCATGGCTAGTGGTTCAGCTTCACATGAGGATGGAAGCACTCATCCTCTCGCTAGAAAACTGCAGTGCCACTCCTAGATGGGCCAGGTGTTTGTGTCGGTCGCTTAGCTTAGTCACACAGCTACCTCTTTGCGCCTCTTTTTTTCTTTGCTTCATGTGCTGTTTTTTGGACTATTTTTAAATCTGCCACTGCAGTGCCACTCCTAGATGGGCCAGGTGTTTGTGTCGGCCACTTGGGTCGCTTAGCTTAGTCATCCAGCGACCTCGGTGCAAATTTTAGGACTAAAAATAATATTGTGAGGTGTGAGGTGTTCAGAATAGACTGAAAATGAGTGGAAATTATGGTTATTGAGGTTAATAATACTATGGGATCAAAATGACCCCCACATTCTATGATTCAAGCTGTTTTTGAGGGTTTTTTGTAAAAAAACACCCAAATCCAAAACACACCCGAATCCGACAAAAAAATTTCAGGGAGGTTTTGCCAAAACGCGTCCGAATCCAAAACACGGCCGCGGAACCGAATCCAAAACCAAAACCCGAAAAATTTCCGGAGCACATCACTACTAATTATTTCACTTGTGATTCTGTGAGGAGACCTGCAAAACATGTGCTGTGTGGGGTTCTGAGGACCGAGTTTGAAAACCTGTGCCCTAGAATATTACTTACTTTAAGAATAGAAATATGGTTGTGTTTCCATACTTTACTCGATTTGTCTCTCAGTGTCCTTATTCCATTTTCTCAGGGTGAGATCAATGCATGGGTTACTTACGCTACGTCTTAAATTAGGACTCCAAACAGGGCAAAGTGTCCCTATAACCCACTGCCCACTTTATGTACTGACTTCATTTACTCAATGTTCATTCGTATCCCACATCAGGTCTACATGCAAATAGGCCATATGACTGGTTTTCTCAGGTTTTAAACAATTACAGTGAAGCTGTTCTTGATTGGCTACTTGTGGACCTGTGTGTCAGCTTTGTTTGAGCAACCCCATTGCTATCAGCACATGCCTGGGTTAGAGCCTGCATTCTTTTGCGGGCGTGATTCCCCCAAAGTAATATAGCCCATGCAGAACAGACTGTGGCTACATGCCTGTTATAGTGTAACCAGTACAGCCTGTCATAGGGTCTGGCCAGCATTCCCAAAAATGGGTGCTTGTCACCTCCAGTCTGCATTGTCATAGACCTACCCTTAGTCCCAATGTTCCTAACTATTGTGTATAGGCTGTGAATGTGTATATAATTGCAAATAAGTTTACGATGTTGCCGACAGGCATCTCTTTTATTTTCTGAGCAGCAGCTTCATTTGCTACAGTTAGCATCTCCAAAGTCTAGGAAATCACAATTATGAATGCAATTGCGTACGAACAAGAACTAAGCCCATTATGCAGTACTCTGAAGTCTAAATGGTGTTTAAGGTTGTCCCATTGGGGGTCATTCCGAGTTGTTCGCTCGTTATTTTTTTCTCGCAACGGAGCGATTAGTCGCGATTGCGCATGCGCAATGTCCGCAGTGCGACTGCGCCAAGTAAATTTGTATGCAGTTAGGTATTTTACTCACGGCATTACGAGGTTTTTTCTTCGTTCTGCTGATCGGAGTGTGATTGACAGGAAGTGGGTGTTTCTGGGCGGAAACTGGCCGTTTTATGGGTGTGTGCGAAAAAACGCTACCGTTTCTGGGAAAAATGCGGGAGTGGCTGGAGAAACGGAGGAGTGTCTGGGCGAACGCTGGGTGTGTTTGTGACGTCAAACCAGGAACGACAAGCACTGAACTGATCGCAGATGCCGAGTAAGTTTGAAGCTACTCAGAAACTGCTAAGAGGTGTGTAATCGCAATTTTGAGAATCTTTCGTTCGCAATTTTACTATGCTAAGATTCACTCCCAGTAGGTGGCGGCTTAGCATGTGCAAAGCTGCTAAAAGCAGCTTGCGAGCGAACAACTCGGAATGAGGGCCATTATGTAAAGTACTTCTAGTGGTATCTAGTATTACTTCATACCCCCTGCCTAATATTATCTTCAGCAAGAATAAGGAAGAAGAGGGAACAGTCTCATTGCCTATCCAAATAAGACCTGAGACCTACTAAATGCAATTCAGCCACGTTTTTACTACTTTGTTGAGTCAAATCAACTCAGTCTCAACTGAAATACATTACATTCACATTTCTTACATTCAGAAATGACCAAAGTAGAATCAGAACAATCAGTTATTCAAAAGAAAAGGAGAGAAGAGGGGTTCAGTATGATATACCGATGGACGGGATGCCGACTGTCAGTATACCAACAGCGGCATCCCGTCCATCGTAATCCTGGCAGCCCCCCATTTAGCCCCCTAACCCTCATCTTTTCCCTACCCAAACCCTAACCCTCCCTTGTGGGTGTCTAACCCTAACCCTCTCCGGTGGTGTCTAACGCTAACCCTCCCCGCTAGGTGCCTAAACCTAGCCCTCCCTTCCCTGCTGCTTAAACCTAACCCTCCCCGCTAGTTGCCTAAACCTAACTTCCCCTTCTATGTGCTTAACCCTAACCCTCCCTCCCCGGTCCCTAACCCTTACCCTCCCCGCTTGGTGCCCAAACCTAACCCTTCCCACTAGTTGCCAAAACCTAACCTCCTTTTCAATGTGCCTAACCCTCCCTCCCTGGTCCCTATCCCAAACATTCTCATGCCTGCACCCTAAGACCCCATTCTGCTGCCTAAATCTAACCTTCACTGTTCCCCCCCCCCCCCCCCCCAATGCAAGAAGGCAGCGTGTTATGCTATCAGGAGGATCGGGATGCAGGCTGACGGTATTTTGATGCCGGCATCCCATCTGGTGTCGGTATATTGACACCAGGATTGTGTCCTCCCTCAGGATCCCAGCACCGGTATATCGACCGTTGGGATCCCGTTCGTCGGGAAACTAGCTGCTTCCCGAAAAGAGCATGGCAGCAGCCAGCATGTAGCATTTATTTACTTCTTTTATTATATAGATAATCAATAGTCAAAGACGTAAGAAGGACCCACTCACTAGCTTACATCCATAGTATTTAGCAGGTATGTTACAGTATATCAGCTTTGTAAGTTGTAATTGGCATTATTTAAGTTGTGACAAAAACAACTTTCTCTTTATGTAATGTTCCAATCTACTAAATGATTTTAGCAGCAAATGCTGTAAGTGGTTGGACATCATTTAAAACATGTTCTACAAAATATGACAGATTTGTTTATATATGAACATAGATTTGTTCTCTTCACACAGACTTACAACACTATGTTGTTCAGCCTTACAGATAGACCAGTATGTGGTTATATTTGCATTTTAAATTCTGATAATTGCAACACCTTTTTCTGTCTCTTAATGCAGTAGGTTAATACTTTACTTTTAAATGAAATAATTAGCTAAAACCTAATAGCAAAATAAAATGGCAAATGATCAGATATCATGTTAACAAACACATTCATACTGACCATTGTCCAATCAGAAAGTTGTCTACATTATTCCTACCAGCAACGGGCAAATGAGCCTCCACCTCATTCACTGCATTGCACTACTGTACTTGCAGAATATATTCCTGGCAGACAAGATAAGAACCACTTGACCTATCTAGTCTGCCCCAACTGATTAACTTCCATCCACAGCCTCCACCACTCTCCTCAATTTACTGTCTGTCTCCTTCTCCCTTCCATTAAAACTCTCTCCAAACTCCTCATCTCACTACAAAAAACAATTTCTCTCTCTCTCTCTCTCTCATTTTTTTCCCATCATTATTTTCTACCTTGCTAGCATATAACCGTAAAACTGATCCCCAATGCTGCTGTTAATATTATTACCTACTCTGAGCTTCACACAATACCCAGAGTCTGGTCACACCCTAAAACTTATCACCCTACTCGTACTTACAATTTACCCACATCCGTCTTCTTTTCCCATACAAACTGATATAACAAACTTGAAGCTGTCCTCGATTTAATCAATAAATCCTTCAACCACCTTAAATTTACAGTGCCTGACCTCTGACATTCTGTTTCTCTCTCTCTTTAGGGAGAATCTCCTAGAACCATGCTCCTGAACATGGATATAGCCAAAAGCAGATATTCTACTTGCTCCATGCTGCACATTAACATTATACTTCCAGAACTCTCCATCTCCTTTTCCTTTGAAGTCCACACTAAGGGCGGTATTCAATTCTTTTCACCCCCTTCCACAACCGTTCTCTTTCTGCTGACGGGCGTAGTATAATCATTTCAGCTCGCTACCCCTGGGATAGCGAGGGCGCACAACCCTTTACGCAGCTATACCCAATTACTATGGGCGCAATATGAGCGATAATGGGGATCACTTTAGAAAGGAGATTGGGCGTGATATAACATTTGAATACCGCCCTAACTGTCTGTACTGTATTCTTCACCAAATATTTGTGGTGTTATTTATCCCCACCCAGGCTCAGTTTACTAATTCCTTGGCAACTTTGCAGCCTGGGTAACATATGAATGATCATTAGCTGCACCTACTCTTCCAATAGGTTATTTAAACTCCACTTGTTCTGCTGCTACAGAACAACTTTTGCATATTTTCTTCATTGGATCAATGTGAACTTACAGTAAATTTCCACCCACAGTGATGGATACTCCCTTGACTATTTCTTCTTCTGCTCTGTCTCTAGTTTCTCCAACTCCGTTATCCTGTTCCCCAACCACAACATGCGTTCCTTTAGTTGCATCTCACTTCATGCAACATCCTGCACCCAAATTTCCCTGTGCGCACTCTATACCATCCATATCTCATATTCACTAAAATGTCTGTACTCCTCTTTACTACAGTATAACTGCCCTAGCATGCCATCATTTCTTTCCACATGCACTATAAACAGTCTTGAATAGAATCCCCACAATAACACCCCAAACAGACCTGATACCTGTATTGCTAAAAGCCACTAGAATACATTTCTTCAACACTGTTGTTGTTCTACCCTGTCAATTTTTCTTTTAATTGTATAAAATTGCCCTTTCCTTTGCCAAGCAAACCTACAGATGTAGCCATGCTCAGCCTTGCTCTTATTTGCGGCAAAGCTGGCGCCTCTAGTGTGCCGTGTCTATGACGTCCACATGACTATGCACACACATGTCCATAGAAATACATGAAGACTGCGAATAGTCATAGCCCGGTGTATAAAGTTGCACCCGCAGCATGGCATGTGTGTCTGTGTGGTCAGGCTGCGGGATAGATGAGCGTGGCTACCTGTACTTCAGGGTTTTTTTTTATATCTACTGGGCCTTTTAGCCCCCAAAACTATACCACCTTCAATTCACATCTCTGCCCATCTGCACCACCTTCCCCTTCCACCCTCAGAGGTCATAACTCTGTCACCTACTTTGCAGAAAAAATTACTCCATTGGACAAAATTTTGTCCTCATCCCAGACCCTACACTAACCAATCAGCCGTCACTCTTTTATTCTCCCAAATATCCAAGGATGAATTCTCTGCACTCATCTTAACATAGCAGTCTGCAAACAGCCCTTTTGTCGCTATTACCTCCCAAGTTCTCAGTTTCCTCTTCTTCACTGCATACCGAGTTCTGACTCTGCTATGAAATCCGTCCCCACTAAAACATTACCATACTTCTTTACACATAAATCTTTCTAAATACTGTACCTCCTATTGACTTATTTCTCTCCTTCCCTTTGTCTTCAAACTGTACAACTCCGTATCACTCTCTCCTCTCACTAACCATTTTGCTGTCTACTCTAAGCTGAATAGTTAATCAGATTTTGAGGCAGAGGCTGATTGCAAAGAAAAAGGTGCAGGTGTATCAATAACATGACTTGTGTTGTGTTCAAAGAAGGGTGCTAGTAGGGGTAATGGGTCTGGAGAGGTATACAGTAAGATGTGAGGATAAGGAACATACACTTCCCTTTTGTAGTGCGTTGTACTGCAGTGTGATTCAGGACTATGGAATGACATAAAAGCACATATGCTCATAGTGCATTACTGTCTGAAGTTGATAATAAAATGGACAAGTCAACATCCCCTATGTAGTGCATAGTTCAACAGAAAGGTGAGTCAAACAGGTGGGTAGTATGAAGTCTGAGGTTCCAGATACTCAAATCTCCGTTCTGGACATCACTCAGTCAGGGTATTAATCTTCTTGCTTTGGGGGCCAATAAGATTAAAACACCAATGAGTTTTGAGACTGTCTCTTCCTCAGGGCAGGCCTAGATACTGTATATCAAGCCTTCTAAAGAATAGATAAGTGAAGAAGTTGCCCATAGCAACCAATCCTTTATCTACCTTTTTTATAGAGTGGAGATATATATATATATATATATATATATATACATATGTGAAAGGGGGGATAAGGGTTTCAGCGACCAACGGTGTCTAATACAATAAGATATAAGTATGAGGAGACTTAGTGGATACGTATAAAATAATAGAACATTTATTTATACAATATAAAAATAATTAGTATCAGGGTGGGTTTAAAAGCCGGGAATCTAATACAAAATATAAAATAAAAGGACAGCTAAAAAACTACATAAATTGCATGTAATAAAAGACAATAAATAATTAATTAAATATCGGATAAAAGAGTGCTGCTTATCTTTTAAGTGGAGAGTCAATTGAGGTACACCCAACGCGTTTCGTCACTCAGACTTCATCAAGGGGTATGGGACCACTGAACAGACACTCCTATTTATAGCACATGTAATTAGAAATGGATGATTGTGACATCACTTCCTGTGGGGACTAATGTTACTGTTCGGTGTAAATTTTTTAACATAAGCATATGATAGAGAGCAGAGTAGTAACCTCAGTGCACTAAATGAGCGTGGCGCAATCGCGCATGCGCAATAAGAAGATTCGGCTTAAGGAAGTGGGGCGGAAGTGACGTCGGACCCGTCCCTGGACTTTCTTTAACTATAACTTACATTCTACAGCTCGTTTTTACAATTCATTTAGGTCCCATACCCCTTGATGAAGTCTGAGTGACGAAACGCGTTGGGTGTACCTCAATTGACTCTCCACTTAAAAGATAAGCAGCACTCTTTTATCCGATATTTAATTAATTATTTATTGTCTTTTATTACATGCAATTTATGTAGTTTTTTAGCTGTCCTTTTATTTTATATTTTGTATTAGATTCCCGGCTTTTAAACCCACCCTGATACTAATTATTTTTATATTGTATAAATAAATGTTCTATTATTTTATACGTATCCACTAAGTCTCCTCATACTTATATCTTATTGTATTAGACACCGTTGGTCGCTGAAACCCTTATCCCCCCTTTCACATATCCTAATTGAGGCAGTTTATCCCTGCCTAATACTTAAGGGTTAGCTGACGCCTTGTATTACTTAAGGAGTGTCTGAATTTGTTGCATTTCTATCATTTTATTTGTTCTACTACTCACACACCTGTGGCGCCATACTTCCACTACCCAATATATATATACATACCTACCTACCTACCTACCTCGGGTTAGGGTGGCACTCACAGGATCCCCTTCACAGATCAACGTTTCGATTTACTTAATCGACTTCAGGATCTATCACAAATTGCACAAAAACACACACATTTATAACACCCCGTGAAGTCTTCTTCTCCTTTGCCGACGCGCGGCGAGCGCCCATCGGGGGCCGATTATGTCACCACCGGCGACGCACGCTGTCGAGCATCCACATCCCTCCCCTTTGGACATATCATTGCCAGGCAACACCCGGAGGCATAATCAAGTGACTATCCCAACACCTACATGTACAAACAAAAGTATAATACAATCACAATACAATATATTAAAAAACAGGTGATGACCTGCCTGAAAATGGGTTCAGATGTTACACTAAATCGCATTAGAGGTCGAGGGACAGGTTGTTGCATTGGAACAACCTGTTGCTTGCCATTTTAGAGAATTTAAACACAGTTTGGCCACTCTAAGGTACAAGATTATAGACCAGATTGCAAAAAATGTTAGAGGTGGCAATAGAGATAAGGCTTTACTTCAGTGTGAAGTAAAATGGATACATCGCTTGAATACAGTTTCTCCCTATAGCCTGAATGAAAATTTTGGTTTACATTGTTTTTTATGAAGTTGTCTCCCCTTTCTTTAGGATAAGGAGTGTACTAATTAATCAGTAACAAGTAAACGTAGTATAAAAGTATTAACATCTACTGTAGATGGTGATTTTATATTATAACTAGACTCTAATGGGATATAGTGTAACATCTGAACCTAACCACCAACTAAATAAAAGGAATGTGACCCCTAACGGCCTCAATTAATCAAATCCTCTCAATATTTTTTTTACGCTAGATGAGTTAAGTGTTCTGTATGTTATACTGGTGGAATAACCAGAGAATCTTATTTTTCTCTTTTTTTTTTTCTTTTTTGTTTTGTGACCAATACACTTTTTTTTTTTTGTATTCCTTTTATTTAGTGGTGTTGGTTAGGATGTTCTGTATCCGTCAATGTTTCAATATATATAATATAGCCACACCGTAGTTGCTGTCTTGACCATCAGGTGGCGGACTGGGAGTCTAGGCTATAAGTGAAAAGTTATGGATCGGTACACTTGTGAGTGACCACATGAATATATAATGCTGGACTAGTTAGGTTTGTTCTGCCCCTGTTTGCCATCAACAGCAACCTTTGTTTATTTAGATTTGTTGTTCATTATTAGACTTGGGGATTTGTTTTTATTGCATATGTTGGCTTTAATACCCTATACTGTCACACTGTGGGTCTGCACAGCACCCAAATTGGTTATGTCGGTTTTTATTGCCACTAGGAAGTTGTGGATCTAAATGTCATTATATTAACCCTAGAGAGGCTTTAGATATTGCCTGTGCTTTATATAATTTTTTTTACACTATGTGTTCAGCCCCACTTTGACAACCTGTCATTATGTTCAGTCCACTTTTTACCTCCTATTTTGCGTTCCACAGGCTTAACATGCACTTCTGGGTATGGATCGATTCCGTTCCATACACCGGAAGTGACGAGCACTGATAGACAAGGCCCGAGGCAGCGGAATTGCGCTGTTTTGTGGGATAGCTGCACTTAATAAGTATGTGGTGCGATGTGTGTGTGTGTGTATGTATATTTATATATATATGTATATATTTATATATATATGTGTATATATATATATATGTATGTGTGTATATATATATATATATATATATATATATATGTAGAAAAAGTATAAGACCTTTCTCGCGCTAACAATATATAGAGCTACACCTTAGGGAAAATACCCCCTGTTAGACGGGGTATAATGGTTATGAACAACAAAGAAAAAAAAGGTTTCCCCAGGGAGCTGATGATATTCTTTGGTATGTCAAAAATATTTTCACTTGTACAATAAAATAGTCATAAGAAATAGACTTATTTATTTTTATAAAACACAGTAAAAATGAGCTGTATCACAGTATGTCCAAAATGACAGTCAATGTTTCATACAGATATTGATGTTGGTAACAATTCATTTCAGTCACATATCGACATGATGATTAATCCTCCTTGAAGGAATGACAAAATCGCTGTCTTAACCCAATGCGTTTCGTCCTACAGACTTCATCAGGGGTATTTTATTTATAATCAAAAAATCACAGTATGAACAAGCAACTTAGTGTGTCTTCAAAAGGCAAATAAAAACACTTAAAAAGTGATATCGAACTCGATTTCACCACATGGGATATCAATTCAACAGATTATTAGATGTGACTCATTTTATGCTTATCCACTGAACCCCACTTGGTTTGGAGGTTTCTAAGAGCAATAGTATTGGAACCAATTATATTGAAAACAGCTCGTAGAGCAGCTTTCCACTAAATCACATCAAACTGTGGACAGAAAACCGTAATCGTACCTCTCCACATTCAGCAATGCTTCTAGCTGCTGCATATATATACACACCATGTAGACCCTCAGTGTGACAGTGTAATTGGATTGGTTGGCATATTTGTATGGTGTATTTGTCTATATACTGGTGCTGAGTGTGTGTAGTCTCATTGTTGATGATGCCAGAGGTTCCGTTTTGGCACCATTTTCAATTGGGTTTTGAGTATTTATAGAGCCAGCTAGGCAGGGCCAGCCTTGCTACTGGACTGCTGTGAGTTTGGATCTCCGTTATGTGTTTGATGCTGTTGTCTAGTGCCTCCTGATGAAGGCCCTCTATGGGGCCGAAAGCGCTTGAGGAGCTACAAGACTTTGCTGGTTTCTGTTGAGTATACTAAAATAAAGATGTCATTTTAAATTTATATGAAGCCTGGAGAGTGGCCCCTCTTTGAACTCTCTCTCTCTCTCTCTCTCTCTATCTATCTATATATACTGTATATATAATTTAGCTAGAAGCTGATTACCTATATTATTCCATCTTAATTGACATGACAAGAGTGATAGCCCAATTTCCCACCACTCCACATCTGCAGCAATACTCTGCAAATCGGTGCAGTGGAAATATTAATAATAATCATAATATTGATATTTAACCTAACTAATGGGATGTGTCTATTTTATTGTGTTTTGACTTCTAATTATGTTTAGTGAATACTAACTGGCAAGGGGATTCTTTTTGTTCTTGGACCCAAGAGCTGGATTAGACTCATCACGTACATTGGCGAAGAAACGGCACTTTGTGTATTTTCGCTTTCTATTTCCCGCTGCTCGTTTTCAGCATTTCATTCTTATCCTAGTTTCTGTACAATTTCACAGCATATATTTCTCAGCACAGGAGGTTACTTTTTATGATGATAAATCTGTCCCTTTAGTTAAACTATCTGCCTCATAACAGTGGAACTGTGTAAATTTCCACCTGCACTTAAAACTGTACACAGCAGCTATGGAGGGAGGGGGTATTTAATTGCTCTCTGCGGCATTAACTGCCCATCGATTTCTTCTTCTTAACTTCTCTTTCTGGTTTTGAAGTTTCTCTCTACTTTCTCTTCACACCTATTGCTATAAAAGAACTGGAGTGAGAAGTGAGAACATTTTATTGCTGTAAAATAACTTCTCCATTATTATTGTATCATATCACAGAAAAACAACTATATTTTCAAAGACAATACATACATTACAAGACAATGAATGGCAAATAGCAAGATATCAGCCTGCAAGACCCCGAGGAGCAATAACAGGCAGGGCTTATTGGATATCTATCTACATGGATTGGAGTCCACTGATCAGTAACTGAGGGACAATCCCAGGGAAAGAAATAACATAAATGGTCAGTATGGGTAGGTAATGGGGTTATGTAGAGAAGGATTATAAATCATGGTCATAACCAGTAAAGTACACCAGCCAGGGGGAAAAACAAGTGTGCGTGGTTATACAAAGGATTTGCAAAAATAGGTGAAAACCAAAATAAGTAGTACAGGGTAAGTAAGGCAGAAAGCAATACCAGGGATCAAATGAAACATAACCATAACACAAACACAACAGAAGAAACCAGACAAGCCTTAAGTGGGGATGACATCAGGATGGTGAAGGAGATTATCTTCCAAACCACATAGAGTTCTGAGATACAAGGCAAGGTGTTTCAAAATGATTTCACAATAAATATTTTTGGAGGTCTCGCATATGTTTGTCCAGGATCCTTAGCAGATATTATAGATATCTGCTGTAGTCCCTAAGCACAGCAGTCCCCATATGTTTCTATGGTGTTGCGATTTGTTAAAATGTTTCCGACTCTGGAACTCTGTTAGCTAAATTCTGCAAAATTTCCTGTAGAGGGATTGAGCTCCATCTCCATTAGTCACTGCTTGCAAATGTGCAGCCTGGTGGCCATGCATCAGCACTACAACTGCTGGTCAGAAACCTATAACCAAAAGGTGGATATTGGTGAGCTGTTCCAGGCAAGATATGGGGGATGCATTCCGGTGGACTACAATCAGTGGTGGGATTCAGCCGGTTCGCAATGGTTCTGCAGAACTGATACCTAATGTTGGGTATGGTTCTGAGAACCATTTGCTAATGAGCGCCGCCAGGGCCATATTTGCGCCAGTACCCTGTTCTGAATGGTGTTCCGGAACCAGTGGCGGGGCCCTCTGTCATAGCCCGCACACCCGCCCGCCAGCATAGACCGGCGACCGCAACAGGGCCAAGCGTCTGTGTACCACTGCAGAGTTCCTCCGCGCCCAGCCCTGGCCTGCTGACTCCTCCTCTCCCTAGTGTCCTCAGTCCTGACATGCGCAGTAAGCATGTCAAGATGCTGAGAGAGGGTGGACCGGATGCGGAGGAATTCTGCAGTGCTACATAGAGACGCTCAGCCCAGTTGCGGTCTGTGCTGGCGGGTGTGCGGGCGGCAGATCAGACTAAGCAGGGGTGACAGAGGGCTCTGCCACTGGCTCTGGAATGCCCATTCCTATCAGGCGCAATTTTGGGGAGCAAAGCGCAGCAAAGCGATCACTCACCCACTACCAGCGTGCAGCTGCATCGAGGAGTCAAGTGCAGGCCCTGTCCTGGGGCAGGCCAACTGGCTGGGGGTATGTATGTAGTCCCTCTTTTTCCCCTCTGGTAGTCCCACTTTTTCCCCTCCGCTTGTCTCACTTCTCCCGCCCTCCTCCCTCTACTAGTCCCACTTTCCCCCCTCTGAAAGTCCCACTTTTTCATTCATATTTTAAAACTGTTTCTTATAACATAATCTAGTTTTGTGTACCTCTTTTATTGTTCTTATATGAGTATTAAATGCATGACTTATTAAACTAGCTATCAGTATATCTTTGTGGTATACTTATAATGGTCATTAGGACATAGAACCTGTTAATTTATTTGAATCCCACCACTGACTACAATGCCTCTAAGTATTTGATGATAAGGGAAAATGATGACAATTTTATGAAGACCATTGATACATTTGCCACTTTTTGTTTCCAGGACAAAAGCAGCTGCCTTTTTTGACATCCCTCTGGTACTTTGATGTCTCTAGTAGGTGGACAGTACAGGGAATTTCAAAACTACAGCAAGGTAAACTGAGGGAGATGGGAATAGAAAACAGAATCAATGAAAAGTAGCAACTCTAACAGAACAAGGCAGATACAGGCATCACAATAGGACAGGGAAAACAGGATGCATAAGACACTGATAAATGGAAATGAGTAGGCACAAGTTTATAGACTCAGAGTAGGACAAAGCAAACTCATCTCAGAACTAGACTCAGTAATAGGACGCAAAATGCTCCAAAACCCTCCAGTGTCCTAATGGGACATTCTGTACAGTTTATATTTGTGAAGGTGGCTGACACAGGATAGACTATATGTACAACAAGATGACTGGGTGTAGAGAGATATACTACATTAATATAAAGGTTATAAAGCTGACATTGAATCACAGGCGTACTAGTATAAAACTATAGCAGAATCCCACAGCAGTCTTTAACAATAATGGTTCAAAAAAAGAATAAACATCATCATCATCATCATCATCATCATCATCATCAATTAAATCTATAAAATATGACCTGATACTGGAACTTAGGAGTTACAGGGCCTTGTTCAGCATGGATTGCAATTGCAAATAATTGCGCAAGTGATTGATGTTGACAAACTGCGACCACGCACATGGAGCAGTGCGCACCACGAGCGATTATAATGAATGCGAACGCAGTGAAATACAACAGAATCCACCTCAATCAACACTAGCAAAAAAGGAGTAATGGGGAGTGACGAGGAGTGGCCGAATTAGTGTTGCAAAAGCGGGCGTACGTGTCTCCAATGTGGGCAATGTTCAGGCATAGATATCCGCGAGGACAGCAGACATCTGCAATCCATTTTTTTCTGATTAGCTCATGGCCGGCGCAGGCTGTTCTCTATGGTTCCACAATGCCTACTTTCACTGCAACCATTGATGTTGGAGAAAGACTGCACACCCATTAAACAGATTGCAATGTAAATCTGCACTGAAATGCACTTATAAGATTGTTTTGTCACATACCGGTTTAAGGTTCTGATTGTGGAATTGTTTACTGTAAAATACCATTTATTGTTGCTGCAATTGTAAAGTGTAAACTAAAAACATTTCAAACACCTATCTGCTTAATTAGCTATCCTTAGCCAGTAAATTATTTTCAGATGTGAATTTTTTTAACCAATGTTTAAACAATAAAATGTTTAATAATAATAATTTGGTGCAAGTTCTTATATTTTCTACATCTTAAAAACCACAAGTATTTGTACATATAGGTAATCAATTTACTTTTTAGTTTTTACCCCATTATGCTCTAACATTTAATTTACTGACAAAGAAACTGAATTAAAAATTACCTTGTTCATGTACATTACCTTGTGTTTTTCTATGACAGTGTACATAGGGGGTAATTTCGACCCATTCACAAGCAGCGGTTCTTCACTGCTGTGCGAATAGGTCGGAACTGCGCATGTGCGGTGCCCGCAATGTGCACGCGCATCGTTGCCCAGCGACAGCTGTCACCGGGCAACGACCAGAAGAGAGAAGAAAGATCGCTTGCGCAATCGCAAGAAGATTGACAGCGGGGAGGTGTTCCGGGTGGAAACTGACCGTTTTCCGGGCGTGGAGATCCGAACCCAGGCATGTTCAGGCGTTTGGAGGGCGGATGTCTGACGTCAATCCTGGGACCTTCGTCGCTGGATCCATCGCACAGTGTAAGTAAGTCTGACCCTGGTCTTGCTTTGCAGGAAACATTTTTAGCATAGCAGGGCTGCACAAGCAATCACAGCCTTGCTATGCTAAAATACACTCCCCCATAGGTGGCGTCAAGTTGATCGCACAAGCAGCAAAAAGTTGCTACAACTCGGAATGAGGGCCATAGGGCCTAGTAAGGATTGCAAATTCTGCTAATTAGCAGAATCTGCAGTCCTTCTATTCGCATGCTGGGGGCCGCCCATCACAAGGCAAGGCCACCCAGCATGCTGACCTCCGCCTCCCCCCTCCTTCAACAAGCAGAAATTGCGATCGCATTGTAATTTCTGTTTGTTAGCAGAAATTAAGGCTTCCTCATGCCAGCGCAGCTTAGCTGTGGCCGCAGGAAGACCGCCGCCACGTTTCCAATCGCGGCAGCTGCATGTGATGTCACACAGCCGCCGTGATCACGCCCCCATTCACGCTGCACTTCCCCCGTTTGCCAGCCTCTGTCCCCACAATGATCCATCTCCACCCTGGAAATGGAGCGTTGCCGCTGCCCCCCTGCCTGATTGACAGGCAGAGGCGATCACATTTTCTGCGTCCCCTTCCGCAGAAAATGCGGGCGCATGCGCCCGCATATGTTTTGTATTTTTTGTGGTTGGATCGCACACTGCAATCCAACCTGAATTAGACCCATTGTACATAACTTTTACCTTGCACTTGTAACTCATGGAGACCAATACTATATACTGTTTGCTAACATATACATATCTCAAAACTTATCCCAACTTGTAAAAAACATAGGGGTATATTTACTAAGGTGTGTTTTTTTTTAGAAGTGGAGATGTTGCCTATAGCAACCAATCAGATTCCACTTAACATTTATCTAGCTGCTTCTAAGATAATAGATAGAATCTGATTGGTTGCTTTGGGTAACGTCTCCACTTCTCAAAATCCGCACTCACACCTTAGTAAATATACCCCATAGACTTTCTGGATGAGTTGTTGGTGAAGCAGAGGGTGTAGCTTACAAATCTATAGAAAAAAATGAAGGGTACAGTTGCAGCAGCTTCTGCTGCAGATAAACAATCTCATGCTCACACTCCAATGACCTGTCATGATTCAGCAGAAGATGACATTGCTGATAGACAAGTGCCACACACTACAAAGAGAAAGTAAGCCATCAGAAATAAAGAGGCAATGGCAAGATTCATGGATTTAAGATCAAGAGTACAGAAAAGGTCACGATCTGGCAAAAGTTCATAGTGGCTCCCATGCTTCACAGCAGATTGAGGGGGCGGGCAGGCTTGCTGGCCCATCCTCATGCGCCCTGGCCAGATTTGGAAACAGGGTAGGCCAGGGGATGGTTGGTTGGTTAGTTGTGGAGGGTCTATTTTCTAGAGTCTCAAATAAGCACCTCCAGTCTTTGATTTAGAAGAGAGGTCTCCCGCATCCTGGCTTCAGATTCCCTCTCCAGGAATCTTCCACTGCCACCCTGATGGCTGAGATGTTTTCATCCAAGGTGGCTGTGGAGTGGGCCTGAGAGACTGGTTGGCATTTATCCCTCAGGCCCTCCAGCTCAGTGCCTGGAGAGGTCAGCTAATTGTCTAAATGGAGAAAATTAAAAGAAATTAATATAACATATTATCACTACAAAAATATATCTATCTGTATTTAAATGTATTTGTAGACAACATATGAGAATACGCATATAAACAAATTCAAACATACATTTGTAATTAATTTTTTTGGTATTTGGACCTGAATCAGATGTAGAAGCAATAAAGGAAAAAAACACATACTGTACCTTTGTAAATTAAACAAACCATGTAGCAGTCAAAGGGGAGTCAATAAATATATTATATATATATATGTGCTTATATGTCTTCTAAATTTATTCATAATAGTAAGGCCATTTGATACTTATATTGTCTTTATTCTATTACCTGATTAAAGATGCGGGGCTTCCATGGTAGACGCAGCCATTTCCAGTGGGGGATTATCCACTGTCACTGGTTCCCACTCTTCCAATTGGCCAACACCAACCAATAATCACTCTCCTAGTGACACCATTAAAAGGTTGTCTTTTGGGGTCAATGTCAAAGACTATGGGATAAACCCTCCATCACCACTTGCTGTTCCCTACTCGGCCCACATCCTTAATTTTGCCCTCACCACATCTAAAATTACAAGTATACATAATCAGATTGATTGTAGGGATTTTTTTTTTATAAATACACAATGTAACCCAACACCAGCATGTTTGTTAATAAGTTGCCTTTGTTTCTACAGAAATTACCTTTTTTGGAGATATTTTGTTTGCCTGGGCAGGGGCTCCACTTTGTTGATTTTTTTTTTTTTTTTGTAATATTTTGCCATATCTTCCCCTCCTGACCTGTGAATCGCTGTGAAATCTTGCTATTTCCTCTTATATCAAATTTCTGTTCAATCAAAAGTGTCTTTACTGTTGATCATCATTGCGAGTGTGTACTTGAGGTGGTGTATCTGCAACAGGCTGCTGGAGGCCACTTAACTCCCCCACCTCCTTAAGAAGAGATTGAGGACACTCTCCAACAGCTGATGTTAAAGCAACTGCAACAATATCCTCCAATCCCTCAAGATGTGCAGTGTCACTCCCCAGGTTCATCAACAATTCATCCAGTAAGTCTTCTACTTTGATGCATTCCACCATTTTCAATGCATAGTTGATGTCCCGAAGGGATATTATATGTATTTTCTGTGTGCCCAGCACTATTTAAAGGCTGCTCAGAGGCATTCTCATCCCTTCGTCATTCTTGACATTGTTGTATTGTATGTTATGGTTTCTATAAAGCAGTGGTCAGGGAACAGGGATAAATTACCCCAAATGGGGTAAAAATGAAATTCCTGGGGGTAATGGACGGTCGTGCTGCCAAGACACAGCCCTGTCCAGCACCGGCTGGCTCGCGATGTGATGATGTCACACCGCTCTCCCTCACGCCTGCCCGTCCTGCGCTGTCCTGTCCTCCCACCCGCGGCCCGCCAACCCACACATAGAACTTGAAGTGTTCTGTGGCTGACCACTGACGGAGTTCCGCAGGATTAGACAGTGGCCCACTTAACAGTGAGAGATTCCCACTGACATTACTGAGGTGACGATGTGACCATCTGTCTCCTAAAAGTCTTGTCCCCGCCCCTTCCCCCCTCATCCATCTTTCTTACATTCATTCTGTTTTTTTGGAGAGAAAGTGTTAATTAACACATTCATAATAATTGGCGAAAATAATACAAAAAAATAAAATAAATTTTATATATATATATATATATATATATATATATTATAAGGTAGTAAAAGGGTTCTAGTAGAACCCTTTTACTACCTTACTATAGAAATTTTCGTCAGTGACTTACCATTACTGCATACTTAAGGGACAGCTGACGCCCATGATAATTGGGAGTGTTTTTTTAATAATTGGGTGTATTAGTCTCACATTTGGCGCTAGCATATTCTCTGTTTCTATATATATATATATATATATATATATATATATATTATACACTGCTCAAAAAAATAAAGGGAAAACTAAAATAACACACCCTAGATCTGAATGAATGAAATGTTCTTATTAAATACTTTGTTCTTTACATAGTTGAATGTGCTGACAACAAAATCACACAAACATTATCAATGGAAATCAAATTTATTAACCCATGGAGGTCTGGATTTGGAGTCACCCTCAAAATTAAAGTGGAAAAACACACTACATGCTGATCCAACTTTGATGTAATGTCCTTAAAACAAGTCAAAATGAGGCTCAGTAGTGTGTGTGGCCTCCACGTGCCTGTATGACCTCCCTACAACCCACACAAGTGGCTCAGGTAGTGCAGCTCATCCAGGATGGCACATCAGTGTGAGCTGTGGCAAGAAGGTTTGCTGTGTCTGTCAGCGTAGTGTCCAGAGCATGGAGGCGCTACCAGGAGACAGGCCAGTACATCAGGAGACGTGGAGGAGGCCGTAGGAGGGCAACAACCCAGCAGCAGGACCGCTACCTCCGCCTTTGTGCAAGGAGGAACAGGAGGAGCACTGCCAGAGCCCTGCAAAAAGACCTCCAACAAGCCACAAATGTGCATGTGTCTACTCAAACGATCAGAAACATACTCCATGAGGGTGGTAGGAGGGCCCGACGTCCACAGGTGGGGGTTGTGCTTACAGCCCAACACCGTGCAGGACGTTTGGCATTTGCCAGAGAACACCAAGATTGGCAAATTCGCCACTGGCGCCCTGTGCTCATCACAGATGAAAGCAGGTTCTCACTGAGCACATGTGACAGACGTGACAGAGTCTGGAGACACCAAGGAGAACGTTCTGCTGCCTGCAACATCCTCCAGCATGACCGGTTTGGCAGTGGGTCAGTAATGGTGTGGGGTGGCATTTCTTTGGGGGCCCGCACAGCCCTCCATGTGCTCGTCAGAGGTAGCCTGACTGCCATTAGGTACCGCAATGAGATCCTCAGACCCCTTGTGAGACCATATGCTGGTGGCGTTGGCCCTGGGTTCCTCCTAACGCAAGACAATGCTAGACCTCATGTGGCTGGAGTGTGTTAGCATTTCCTGCAAGACGAAGGCATTGAATCCAATTGAGCACATCTGGGACATCATGTCTCGCTCCATCCACCAATGCTACGTTGCACCACAGACTGTCCAGGAGTTGGTGGATGATTTAGTCCAGGTCTGGGAGGAGATCCCTCAGGAGACCATCCGCCACCTCATCAGGAGCATACCCAGGCATTGTAGGGAGGTCATTCAGGCACGTGGAGGCCACACACACTACTGAGCCTCATTTTGACTTGTTTTAAGGACATTACATCAAAGTTGGATCAGCCTGTAGTGTGTTGTTCCACTTTAATTTTGAGTGTGACTCCAAATCCAGACCTCCATGGGTTAATAAATTTGATTTCCATTGATATTTTTTGTGTGATTTTGTTGTCAGCATATTCAACTATGTAAAGAACAAAGTATTTCATAAGAATATTTCATTCATTCAGATCTAGGATGTGTTATTTTAGTGTTCCCTTTATTTTTTTGAGCAGTATATATATATATATATATATATATATATGTATGTACACAGTATATCAGAAATGCCATATAAACAGTGATAACCAGTATATATGCACAATAATATATGATTTCCTTCCTTTCAAATCAAGGGGGTAACGTCGGCATATCTAAATATATTTTGGGGTAAAATGTAAAAAAGTTCCCTGACCCCTGCTACAAAGCTACGCCAATAAGTATAAAGGAAGTAGTGGCATAATTAATACTGGACAGTTCTACTGTCAGCCATTGTAAAGCAACCAATCATAACTCAACAAATCCTATAAATATAACATAAAAATGGAAAGACGCCTTTGCCATCATAAGAACCGTGGCGTTTACCACGCGAGAGCTGCCCGTAGTGACCGCAGTTATGGACTTGAGGCTATGCGGCTAAGTTGACCTAGGTGTAGGTGCCTCCATGTGTGGCTGAACAGCATCCGCTCAATAGTCCAACTGGATCAATAGTCCAACTGGAGCGGCGGTGGTTGGACCTGAGGTGGGGGCAATGTGCCCTACTAGCGTGTTTGTGGGCATCTATACACGAGAGTAAGTATTTTTCATCATAATTTAAGACATAATGGGGGTAATTCCAAATTGATCGCAGCAGAATTTTTTTTAGCAGTTGGGCAAAACCATGGCCCTCATTCCGAGTTGTTCGCTCGTTCTTTTTCATCGCATCGCAGTGAAAATCCGCTTAGTACGCATGCGCAATGTTCGCACTGCGACTGCGCCAAGTAACTTTACTATGAAGAAAGTATTTTTACTCACGGCTTTTTCTTCGCTCCGGCGATCGTAATGTGATTGACAGGAAATGGGTGTTACTGGGCGGAAACACGGCGTTTCAGGGGCGTGTGGCTGAAAACGCTACCGTTTCCGGAAAAAACGCAGGAGTGGCCGGAGAAACGGTGGGAGTGCCTGGGCGAACGCTGGGTGTGTTTGTGACGTCAACCAGGAACGACAAGCACTGAAATGATCGCACAGGCAGAGTAAGTCTGGAGCTACTCTGAAACTGCTAAGTAGTTAGTAATCGCAATATTGCGAATACATCGGTCGCAATTTTAAGAAGCTAAGATTCACTCCCAGTAGGCGGCAGCTTAGCGTGTGTAACTCTGCTAAATTCGCCTTGCGACCGATCAACTCGGAATGAGGGCCTATGTGCACTGCAGGGGGTGCAGATATAACATTTGCAGAGAGAGTTAGATTTGGGTAGGTTATTTTGTTTCTGTGCAGGGTAAATACTGGCTGCTTTATTTTTACACTGCAATTTAGATTTCAGATTGAACTCACCACACCCAAATCTATCTCTCTCTGCAAATTTATTACTGCCCCCCCCCCCCACCCTGCAGTGCACATGGTTTTGCCCAACTGCTAAAAAAAATTCCTGCTGCGATCAACTTGGAATTACCCCCAATGTTACGTGTTTTGTTGTGTGAATTTATTTACAGCTACCATTTTTGTAAAAGTTCCTGGTCTCATTGTGTATAGTAGATTTCCATGTTCAGGTTCCATTTTGTGTGTGATATGTAGCCAAATGTAGTACTTAGAATTAAATTAAGGCAGTGCTGTAGCCAGCTAAGGCAGTATGCATTTTTTTTTTAACTTTAATTTTAAAAATAGAGAATTTTATTTGATTAAAAAAATACTATATTATCTTTTGTTTTTTTTAGGAATCTCTAGAAGACAACAGATATTCCAATGCAAAAGTCAGCCCCACCAACCCAGCCATCTCCACAAACTGTAGATGTTGAAGAAGCTGGCAACACTGCAGCCATCCGGGAAAATCTGACTGCCATGGCTTCATCTATTGCAGTTCTCATTCATTTGATTTATTATTTTTGTTCATTTTTCGAAAAGTTTTATTTTTTCTGTTTTACATTTAAGAATGCTATTTTTATTTTAAATAAACAGTTTAAAACAAAATATTCTATCTCTCTATCTACATTTATGTGTACAGAACAATTAAGACATAAAACAATTTAGTTGTGTTTGATGGCTTAATTGTTTGGTTACACCTAATTAAGTAGTTTAGTTAAGAGTGGGTTAAGTAGGTAGTGAGTGGGTTAGAAATTAGAGGGAAATAAATCTATAGATGGTACCGGGTGTGGTATGGAAGGTAGATAGTAACTAGGTCGACAGTGTCTAGGTCGACCACTATTGGTTGACAGTAACTAGGTTGACGGGGTCTCTAGGTCGACATGGTCTTGGTCGACAGGTCAAAAGGTCAACATGAGTTTTTTTATGTTTTTTTGGTGTCGTTTTCTTCGTAGAGTGACAGGGAACCCCAATTAGTGCACCGTGTCCCCTCGCATGGCTCGCCAGATTACCGTTCCAATCGTAGTCCATGTGGATCGTTAAGTATAAAAAAGTTCAAAAAAAGAAAAAAATTGTGAAAAACTCATGTCGACCTTTTGACCTGTTGACCTAGAACATGTCGACCTAGAGACCCTGTCGACCTAGAAACTCTGTCGACCTAGTTACTGTCGACCAATAGTGGTTGACCTAGATAGTGTCGACCTAGTTACTGTCGACCTAGAGACCGGATCCCATGGTACCGATGCACTGTATATAGTATTTGCTATTGCATACGCATCTGCAATCGCATTTGTTTAGCAAAACAAAAACATTTGGGCGGCCGGGGAGAACTCCTTTATTTTGTAGCTTTTGATGGCTATTGCTTTATGCTTCTTTTGGACATTTGCTTATATCCGTCATTCACAATTCTTTGATATACTTTTTGCGTTAGCGATCCAATCCAATTAGGGCTCTTGTCCACATCAGAATGCAACAAAAAAAACACATACTGTACTACTAGTGTTAAAAAGGTGAATGTGTAAAATGTTATCAAGCTGAAAGCGATAGCGCAGAGAACAATTTTCTTTGAGTTCATCCAGGTGTTGAATGCATGTAGGAATCTAATGTATCCAAACATAACATGAGTGTTAACAGATAATACTAGTTTCAAGTCAGATAGATAATAAGGTTATTTATAACTCCAAGGAATATGGCAGATGACAAAAATGTTCAGAATGATTCCGAACAGTGTGCCATGTAGAAGCCTAAAGCAGCCTCCAAGAACTAGAACATATTACAGGTTGAGTATCCCTTATCCAAAATGCTTGGGACCAGAGGTATTTTGGATAACGGATTTTTTCCGTATTTTGGAATAATTGCATACCATAATGAGATATCATGGTGATGGGACCTAAATCTAAGCACAGAATGCATTTATGTTACATATACACCTTATACACACAGCCTGAAGGTCAGTTTAGACAATATTTTTTATAACTTTGTGCATTAAACAAAGCGTGTGTACATTCACACAATTCATTTATGTTTCATATACACCTTATACACACAGCCTGAAGGTCATTTAATACAATATTTTTAATAACTTTGTGTATTAAAAAAAGTTTGTGTACATTGAGCCATCAAAAAACAAAGGTTTCACTATCTCACTCTCACTTAAAAAAGTCAGTATTTCGGAATATTCCGTATTTCGGAATATTTGGATATGGGATACTCAACCTGTATGCTGCAGTAGTTAGCTTAGTGCGCTGTGCATAAGCTTACATATTATTGTAGCATTAATATTGTGCTTTAATCTAGAATTCTGCAGTGATGTGCACAGCAGATTTTTCTTATTCATTAGCATTGTACATTAGATTAGATTAGATGAGGGCTGGCTGAGCACGAGGCCATATAAGAGCCCCATTTTTTGTGATTGGGTTTGTTAATGACTAAGCAGTTGCTAGGTAGTTTGCAAGTCATGTGCCTCAGACTTCCTCTTGCCGTTTTGGAATGCTGGAAGTCTGAGTATACACTTACTGTCTGTATATATTGTCTCCCACTTTGTTTTCTTTTGGCTTGACTCTGCTCTATATATTCCCTGCCCCTCACTTTGTTTTTGGTGCTTCCTTGCAAGTGTCCCCTGTTTTTGATTCTGTCCTCACTCCCTTTCTTTGTGCCTCCCCACCATGCCCTGTCCCCGCAGACCTGCTCCCCCGCCCCGGCGTCTAGCTGATGCCGCAGGTTTCAGTGTCCCCGAGTCCGCGTGGTGGCCTCCCCTGCCCCCGCCGTTACCTCCGGGTCATGGCGAGGACACTGTGCTGTGGTCCGCTCCCCTCCTCCGTCTCTCTTGTCTGGTAAAGGGCGCGGTACCCCGGCCATGGCTGCTGCGGGTGGTGGGTGGCCGCGTGTACGGGTGTCTGCCCAAGCGGCCGTGGCGCTACAGGCTGCGGTCTCCTCCCGCCCTGCGCCTCCTGTCACGTTCCGCTCCTCCACCCAATTCGCGGCTCCGGCTGGCGGCCATGGTGCCCTCGTGGTGCCTGGCGGCCCAGGCTGGCTGCGGGGGGGGGGAGGGGGGCGTGCGGCATCATGTGGGAGCTGGGCCGCAGTCTCAGCGGCAGCTAGTTCCTTCCTCCCCTGTGAAAGCACTGCAGAGCACCGATTCTGAGCCTCCCCGTGCGGGGGGGCTGAGCCTGGCATCCCTGCACCAAGTTGGCCTGCTTTGATCTCAGGCTGTGGGTAGGGGTGGTGTGCCTGCCTTGTTGGTTTCTGGGGGTGCAGGCTGCCTCACTGGTGGGGATGCCTGCGCCACTACGCCCACTGGGGGCGCTCCTGAGTGCATCCACTGCTCCACTGGGGCTGATGCATCCCGCGGCCCCCCTTTTTAGTGGTTCCCATGTGCCCCCGGCTAGCCAGTCTGGGGTGTTGCAGGTAGTATCTGCGCAGTCCTCCCTGGCTGCCTCTTTCCACTTACCGGGCCCTCCTTCCTGCTAGTGTCGCCGGGTGGGTCGCTGTCACTCAGTCTTTCCACGCCTCCTCCGTTGCGCAACAACAGTCTGTCCGTTGCCGCCGCCCCCAATTTTCTCCCTATTTCATCATCGGGGGTCCAGCCCAGCCCCTTCAGCGGTACTACTGGGTGCCCGCGTAAGTTGGCTAGGCTTATAGCGCATCGCGTAGCTAAGGTATCTAGGAAAGACAAGGTGCCAGCGGCTGCGGTTCCTCCCGATCCCCCGCTTTTCACGGAGATGGTGCATTGCGCCAATACAGCAGTTACCCGAGGCATTCAGAAAAGGATGAGGGAGAAGATTAAGAAAGGCAAGTTTGTTGACATGTTCACCCTTACGGATGACATGCGTCAGGGTTTTGATGTGGCTAAGAAGTCGGGTGGCATTGGGGAAAATGCTTTCCGTAATTTCCATCAGTGGTTGCGGGGTTTTTGTTTTTCACGGCCTGTTATGCTGAGTCTAGGCCTGCCGAGTATCCCAATGTCGTTAAGTATCTATTTTTAGTTCATGAGATTCCAGGTTTTCGGATCGGGACATTTTGTTCTGCTGCGACAACATGGGAGTGGTTCACGCTATTAACAATCAGCGTTCCTCCTCCCCACAAGCCTTGCGCCTTTTGCGGCATTTGGTCCTCAAATGCTTGCAGCACAATATCAATTTCAGGGCTCACCACATCCCCGGCATCGACAACCGGATAGCGGATGCTTTGTCTCGTTTTCAATTTGATGAGCAGAGGCGTAACTAGGGTAGGGCGAGTGGGGCATGTGCCCTGGGCGCCTTGGCAGGCCCACCAGAGGGGGGCGCCGCTGGTGGTCAGGGCATAATGCCCCACTCGCCCCCGTCACGCCGCAATGTGAGGGAAGGAGAGCGCAGCGTCTCTTCCTCCCCTCACCGCCGCTGCCAGCACCTGAGCACCTGCAGCGCTGCGTGTGTCCGGTCTCCGGCGGCGTTAGCCAATCAGAGCTTGCGGACCGGCTCCTGATTGGCTGCCGGTCCACAAGCTCTGATTGGCTAGCAAACCGGCGCCACAAACCGGCGCCACACAGAGACCTGGAGCGTTGAGGGGCAGGAGAGGCGCTGCGCTGCGCTCTCCTCCCCTCACATATCAGAGCCACAACAAGGAAGCGGTGAGTGACCGGGGGACGGGGGAGCACAGTGGGCCATGTAACTGGCATAGTGGGGCATGTAACTGGCACTGTGGGCAATGTAACTGGCACTGTGGGGCATGTAACTGGCACTGTGGGGCATGTAACTGGCACTGTGGGGAATGTATCTGGCACTGTGGGGCATGTATCTGGCACTGCATTGTAACTGGCACTGTGGGGCAATGTAACTGGCACTGTGGGGCAATGTAACTGGCACTGTGGGGCATGTATCTGGCACTGTGGGGCATGTAACTGTCACTGTGGGGCAATGTAACTGGCACTGTGGGGCATGTATCTGGCACTGTGGGCCATGTATCTGGCACTGTGGGGCATGTAACTGGTACTGTGGGGCATGTAACTGGCACTGTGGGGCATGTAACTGGCACTGTGGGGCATGTATCTGGCACTGTGGGGCATGTATCTGGCACTGTGGGGCATGTATCTGGCACTGTGGGGCATGTATCTGGCACTGTGGGGCATGTATCTGGCACTGTGGGGCATGTAACTGGCACTGTGGGGCATGTATCTGGCACTGTGGGGCATGTAACTGGCACTGTGGAGCAATGTAACTGGCATTGGGGGCATTTATCTGGCACTGTGGGGCATGTATGTGGCACTGTAGGGCATTTTCAGTGGCCACACCCCTTCTGGTGCGTGGCCTTCGGCGCGCGCACATACTCCCTTTGGTGTTTTTTTTTTTTTTTTTGGGGGGGGGGGCACCACTCTTCAGCTTGCCCTGGGCTCCAAAAACCCTAGTTACGCCTCTGTTGATAAGTTCCGTGAGTTGGCTCCGGGGGCGACTGCCGAGGGTTTACCGTGCCTGCCTTATGTCTGGCAGATTATCGAGAAGGGTTAACTGCTTTGGCCATGAATGCTTTAGCTCCTTCTACGCTTAGGGCGTATGATACTGCCTGGCGTGATTGGTCACCATTTTCCAGTAGGTATGGTATAGCGGGTAAGTCCTCCGTAGACTGTTTGATGGCCTTCGTATGGGAGCGTTATCAGGAGGGTAGGTCTAAGGCAGCCATGACTTCTGCCCTTGCGGGCATTTCCTTTAATTCTGCAGTGCGCGGGCTGACGGACCCCACCAAGTGTTTCGTCCTTTTCAAGGCCCTTAAAGGTTGGGCTAAGGAACATCCTGCGCCTGTGGATGCTCGTAGGCCTATTACTTTGCAGTTGTTGGCAGAATTGCTGGGTGTGCTGCCTCGCGTAGCTGAGTCCAGTTTTGAGGTTTCTCTCTTTAGATTAGCCTTTGCGCTGGCTTTCTTTGGGGCTTTTAGGATCAGTGAGCTGGTGGCGAGTAGTAAGTCATCTCGAGACTCAGGCCTCCTTTTTTGTAATGTGCGGTTGCAGGATGACCTGTTGCTCTGCAAGATTGCACGTTCTAAGATGGATCAGGCTGGCCGGGGTCGCTGGGTGTCCCTTAGGGCACAGGTGATGTGGGTGTTTGCCCTTTGCGCCTGGCACAGGAGTATATCCAGTTGCGGCCTCCGGGGGGCGTTCAGGTTCTGCTGCATGCACTCTATGGTCCTCTCGCCAAGTTCCAGTTTGCCGCAGCATTTAGGCACTGTTTAGTGGCTTTGGGTTTGCGATATGCTGAGTTCGGTACCCATTCCTTTCGTATTGGGGCTGCTACCCAGGCAGCAGCATCAGGCTCCTCAACGGCAGCTATTCAGGAGCTGGGCCGTTGGAAGTCTGCTTCTTATAAATCTTACATTCGTTTGGATAAGGTTTAGTTGCACCTGTTGCGCTAACCCAAAAACTCTGTTTACCTGTCGGTTTTTGAACGGGTAGCGTTCAGGAATCGAGGGTGTGAAGCAAATTTTTTAATTTTCCTCCAAGGGGGCCTAATTACAATTGGCATATCTCAGGTCCACGGGAGGTTTTTTGAGTTTTCTCCTTCACTTGGGTTATTTATGTTTATATTTTACGGTATTCTTATGTTGTTCCTGTGTGCTGATGTTAGGGTTTTTTCTTTTGCAGCTGTCGACGATCCTTTGGGACAAGTGTGTTTAGGGGTACATTCATATATTTTTTGGGCGGCAGAGCATTCCATGGCATGTAGGTCGGCTGAGGTTTTTGGACGCAGGGTCGTCTGTTGGTTAGGTGTCCGAGGTTTGAGGTGGGGCAATTTGTTGCGGCTCCTTTTTAACCATGAGCGTAGGTGGGGTCGCCCTGACTGTATTGTTCTCCACTTGGGCGGTAATGATATGGGTCGCGTAAAAGGCATCAACCTCATTTTGTCTGTTAAGGCGGATTTGGTGGCTTTACGTTGTCATTGGCCTGGAGTCCGTTTTGTTTGGTCCGAGATAGTGCACCGTTTTCATTGGAGAGGAGCTGTGCATTTCACTGCCAAAGGCGCGCAAGAAGGTTAACTCGGCTGTTTCTTTGTTTGTCACGGCTTTAGGTGGGGTAGTGGTAAAGCATCCTTTGCTGGTTTTACACAATAGGCAGTTCTACAAGGCTGATGGGGTCCATCTTTCCCCTGCAGGTGTTAGCGTTTTCTTAGAGAGCACATTTGGTCCTTTCCGTCAGCGTAGTAGTTTTTTTCCATTTGTTTCTGTTGTTTGGATGGCAGTGGCGGTTTAGTTAAACCTTGCTGTGGCGGGAAGTCGCTACCAGCCAGCAGTCAGCTAGGCATAAGTGGTCATTGTTGGGCACCGTCTTCTATAAAGACGGCGAGTGTGTCCTTACTCTGCGGGTGGACAAGTAGACGTACCCCTGCGTGAACATCAGTATTTGCCAGAGAGAAGAGTGGTGAGTCCTGCACAATGCGGGTTATACATGGAGAAGGCAGTGTTGTTGTTTAGTCCCCCCCTCAGTTTTTTGTTGGTACAAGTTAAGACTGGAGCTGGCATCTGGTAGCGACTTTTCCTTTGCCATCCTCCAACATAAAATCATCCATCATAAAACTCTAGTTTAACAATTAGGTCAGCTATCAATAAATGCCATCTGACCTTTAACTACAGCTATCAGTGTGTGTGTTGTTATTTTAGTGTTAAGCTAGCTGAAAGTATGTGTTTAAGTTTATCAAAATAAAATGATGGGTGCCTTATATGTTGATATGAAGAGCATAGTGATTGAATAGGAAAGTAGAGGGTTAAACCTCTGAGGCTGGGGCGGGCCTTATCATGCTTTATTTCTAATCTAATAAGGAACAGGGAGGGGGGATGGTTGCTTTAGTTATTAGGGTTTGTTGAAGGCGGAGTCAGCCTCTTTCACTTTGTCTTCCCGCCCTCCCTCCCCTTTTTTGTTGTGTTTGTTGCTTTGGGTTTGCTTTGCTGATTTGCTGCATTAGCTGTGGCTTGGGGAGAAAGAATGGCGGTATACTTGTTTTAAGGTGTTTATACATTACTTCTTGATTGATTTCTAGTTGTTGGTGCGCTCACCTTTGTTGACTGTGTATATCTGCCGGACCAACTGAATGGGGACAGTGTCATCACCCATACAGGTGGGTAGTCAAGATAGAAGGCTGAGTGGATACCATTTGTTGGTGTAGCTTGTTTGGTTATGATGTCAATTGTTGCAGATTGGGGAAGGAGTTTAGCCATTCTTTCTTTGCCACCATTATCTAATTTTTTTTCTTTACAGCTTTTTTTTTAAAGTTTTAGCTAATTGAAATAAATCAGCTAACCATGTTTGCCAAATCTAAGTCTCTGTGTTATTTTAATTAAGGTTTAAAGTGTTTATTAATGAGTCATGCACAGGGCTAGTCATCAGCCGTTAGGAGGTACAGGGGAACATTTACTAAGCAGTGATAAGAGCGGAGAAGTGAGCCAGTGGAGAAATTTCCCCATCAACCAATCAGCAGCTCTGTATCATTTTATAGTATGCAAATTATAGATGTTACTTCAGTGCTGATTGGTTGCCATGAGCAACTTCTCCAGTGGCTTATTTCTCCACTCTTATCACTGCTTAGTAAATGTACCCCTTAGTGTGTACTACGTACTTGCCTACACTCTCACAAGTTGTGGGAGACTTACGATTTTTCTGGCAGTCCCCCGCACCCACGGAAGTATGTCTAGGTCTCCCGCATCCATCCTGCTTCCTAGTGAAGTGGGAAGTATGAAATCTTACGGAGAATTGCGGTGCCACATGGCTGGTGGAGCCTAATGAAGCGCATTTGCATCACTTAGCCCCGCCCATCCCCATGGACCTGTGAATCATGGCATTTAGGGGGTAGGGCCTAGTGACTGAAAGCCCCGTCCCCAAAAGTGGCAAGCAGTGTCTCAACTGAAAAGGTAAGCAATTATGGTGTACTATTTATGATATACATATTGTGGAATAATAGTAAACAGCAGCATATGTGCACTATGGCGTTTAGGCCAGGCAGTGAGACTTATTCAGGGTTTCAGGTTTATTGCAGTGTGACAATGTACAGCTGTACTCACAGTAACAGTAACCGGTAGTGGATGGGAACAGAACATACAGAGGACCATCAAAATAAGAATAAGAAGTGGTGTATGCAGAATTTCTGTCTCCCAGAGCTTAACACTACACATCCATGTAGTATTGTTGCGCTCAAACACAGTGACAAGGGGGAGGTGGGGGGGGGGGGGGCGTACATGTGCAATAGTACTGTCAGTGGCCATCTTGGTAAAGGACCCTAATGCCTCAGTAAAGGTAATGAGAAGCACTCTTTTACCAACAGTAGAATGTACAGTATATTTACACATGCATATATTTCCCAAAATCTCAGTATAATAATTTGGAGAAAATCTTGCAAAGTTCACATCAGTTCAGGTCATGTGCCTGAACCGTGTAATTATGCACGCAATTCACTGACCACTATTCAGTTTGCTTGTTTGGCATTTCCAGGATAGTAAAAGGCATATTTTAATAACAAATCTTAAGGGTTTTAAAGAAAGTATGACAAATTAATGATACATGGAAAAAATATTACCTAATATAAATTAATCATTTATCACATAGAAAAGAAACTAGTGATGAGCGCCGGAAATTTTTCGGGTTTTGGTTTTGGGTTCGGTTCCGCGGCCGTGTTTTGGGTTCGAACGCGTTTTGGCAAAACCTCACCGAATTTTTTTTGTCGGATTCGGTTTGTATTTTTCCACTCATTTTCAGTCTATTCTGAACAGCTCACACCTCACAATATTATTTTTAGTCCTAAAATTTGCACCGAGGTCGCTGGATGGCTAAGCTAAGCGACCCAAGTGGCCGACACAAACACCTGGCCCATCTAGGAGTGGCACTGCAGTGTCACGCAGGCTGGCCCTTCAAAAAACTACTCCCCAAACAGCACATGACGCAAAGAAAAAAAGAGGCGCAATGAGGTAGCTGTGTGAGTAAGCTAAGCGACCCAAGTGGCCGACACAAACACCTGGCCCATCTAGGAGTGGCACTGCAGTGTCACGCAGGCTGGCCCTTCAAAAAACTACTCCCCAAACAGCACATGACGCAAAGAAAAAAAGAGGCGCAATGAGGTAGCTGTGTGAGTAAGCTAAGCGACCCAAGTGGCCGACACAAACACCTGGCCCATCCAGGAGTGGCACTGCAGTGTCACGCAGGCTGGCCCTTCAAAAAACTACTCCCCAAACAGCACATGACGCAAAGAAAAAAAGAGGCGCAATGAGGTAGCTGTGTGAGTAAGCTAAGCGACCCTAGTGGCCGACACAAACACCTGGCCCATCTAGGAGTGGCACTGCAGTATCACGCAGGCTGGCCCTTCAAAAAACTACTCCCCAAACAGCACATGACGCAAAGAAAAATTAAAGAAAAAAGAGGTGCAAGATGGAATCTTGGGCCCTCCCACCCACCCTTATGTTGTATAAACAGGACATGCACACTTTAACCAACCCATCATTTCAGTGACAGGGTCTGCCACACGACTGTGACTGAAATGACGGGTTGGTTTGGACCTCCACCAAAAAAGAAGCAATTAATCTCTCCTTGCACAAACTGGCTCTACAGAGGCAAGATGTCCACCTCATCATCATCCTCCGATATATCACCGTGTACATCCCCCTCCTCACAGATTATCAATTCGTCCCCACTGGAATCCACCATCTCAGCTCCCTGTGTACTTTGTGGAGGCAATTGCTGCTGGTCAATGTCTCCACGGAGGAATTGATTATAATTCATTTTAATGAACATCATCTTCTCCACATTTTCTGGATGTAACCTCGTACGCCGATTGCTGACAAGGTGAGCGGCGGCACTAAACACTCTTTCGGAGTACACACTTGTGGGAGGGCAACTTAGGTAGAATAAAGCCAGTTTGTGCAAGGGCCTCCAAATTGCCTCTTTTTCCTGCCAGTATAAGTACGGACTGTCTGACGTGCCTACTTGGATGCGGTCACTCATATAATCCTCCACCATTCTTTCAATGGGGAGAGAATCATATGCAGTGACAGTAGACGACATGTCCGTTATAGTTGTCAGGTCCTTCAGTCCGGACCAGATGTCAGCATCAGCAGTCGCTCCAGACTGCCCTGCATCAGCAGTCGCTCCAGACTGCCCTGCATCACCGCCAGCGGGTGGGCTCGGAATTCTGAGCCTTTTCCTCGCACCCCCAGTTGCGGGAGAATGTGAAGGAGGAGATGTTGACAGGTCGCGTTCCGCTTGACTTGACAATTTTGTCACCAGCAGTTCTTTGAACCCCAGCAGACTTGTGTCTGCCGGAAAGAGAGATCCAAGGTACAGATGTAGCCAACTTTATCTTGACTGTTTCTCCGCCGAGACGGGCGTTTAGCCACGCTAAGGCGATAGCTGAGTTTAATCACAGGCAGGCGCGTTGAGACGATCTAGATACTCATCATGCATTACACATCTCCACCACTGTGTGGCTAATGCTCCACTAATCCAGTACTTTCGATCGTACAGTATAGCGGCGGATTGATCTACAGCTCTGGCAATACTGTAGGCGTAACGGGAAGCGGTGGAAAAAGTATGGAGTACAGTACTGTACTGTATGTGTATGGAGACGCAACTACAGTAATTGTGTAAAAGGAATAATGTACAGTACAATGTATAAACACCATGCTTTTTAAAATATAAAATATACTGTATGAGCGTCTGAGTTCGCTAATGCATAATGGGAATGGAGGACTAGCAGGAGGCGGAGGAAAACACCGTGCTTTACAAATGCGAGCGTCCGAGTCCTCTAAGGCATAAACCAACAGCAATGGGGCGAGGGCTGGGCGCTGTTTGCAGTACTTTCACACATGAAATTAGAAATCTCTCATGAGGCGTCGTGGGCTAAGGGTGAAGGCTCCCACCTCCCTCACTGGGGGTCCAGGGTTCGAGACATGATGTGCTTTCTTTCTTTTTTTTTTTTTTTTTTCTGTAATAATGCACTGTATTATTTTATTTCCATTGTAAGACAGTCAATGGAAGGATGCACACAGGTTTCACATAAATCAAAGTACATCTGCAGGAGCGATTCTTTACGCTAAATGCACCCAAACAGCGTGAATGAAATGAGTGTACTGTATTCTGGCGCTACCAACTAAGCAAAACAGTACTGTAGATCTTCAGCGTTTGTGCATTGCACAGGACCTGAATTTCCTCCCTGTGCAGGCCCCCAGGGGGGAAGGGCGATGGGGGTAGGGGGGAGACGATGGAAAATACTGTGCCTTTGAAATGCAATTACATGAGCGTCCGAGTACACTACGGCATACTGTAAACCAACACCAATGGGAAGGAAGTGCCAACCTTATTTTTAATGTGTTCCCGTGACATTCACTTTAACATTTTTTTTTTCTCTCCAATACAGTACTGTACATCCAATGGAAGGATGCACACAGGTTTCACATAAATCAAAGTACATCTGCAGGAGCGATTCTTTACGCTAAATGCAACCTACAGTACGGTACTGTAAGTGAGCAAAATAGTACTACAGTGGGCGTTTGTGTATTGCACATGACCTGCATTCCCTCCCTGTCTACTGCATGATCTGTGCAGGCTCCCATGGGGGAAGGGCAACAGGCTAGCAGGAGGCGGAGGAAAACACCGTGCTTTACAAATGCGAGCGTCCGAGTCCTCTAAGGCATAAACCAACAGCAATGGGGCGAGGGCCGGGCGCTGTTTGCAGTACTTTCACACATGAAATTAGAAATCTCTCATGAGGCGTCGTGGGCTAGGGGTGAAGGCTCCCACCTCCCTCACTGGGGGTCCAGGGTTCGAGACATGATGTGCTTTCTTTCTTTTTTTTTTTTTTTTTTTCTGTAATAATGCACTGTATTATTTTATTTCCATTGTAAGACAGTCAATGGAAGGATGCACACAGGTTTCACATAAATCAAAGTACATCTGCAGGAGCGATTCTTTACGCTAAATGCACCCAAACAGCGTGAATGAAATGAGTGTACTGTATTCTGGCGCTACCAACTAAGCAAAACAGTACTGTAGATCTTCAGCGTTTGTGCATTGCACAGGACCTGAATTTCCTCCCTGTGCAGGCCCCCAGGGGGGAAGGGCGATGGGGGTAGGGGGGAGACGATGGAAAATACTGTGCCTTTGAAATGCAATTACATGAGCGTCCGAGTACACTACGGCATACTGTAAACCAACACCAATGGGAAGGAAGTGCCAACCTTATTTTTAATGTGTTCCCGTGACATTCACTTTAACATTTTTTTTTTTCTCTCCAATACAGTACTGTACATCCAATGGAAGGATGCACACAGGTTTCACATAAATCAAAGTACATCTGCAGGAGCGATTCTTTACGCTCTACAGTACGGTACTGTAAGTGAGCAAAATAGTACCACAGTGGGCGTTTGTGTATTGCACATGACCTGCATTCCCTCCCTGTCTACTGCATGATCTGTGCAGGCTCCCATGGGGGAAGGGCAACAGGCTAGCAGGAGGCGGAGGAAAACACCGTGCTTTACAAATGCGAGCGTCCGAGTCCTCTAAGGCATAAACCAACAGCAATGGGGCGAGGGCCGGGCGCTGTTTGCAGTACTTTCACACATGAAATTAGAAATCTCTCATGAGGCGTCGTGGGCTAGGGGTGAAGGCTCCCACCTCCCTCACTGGGGGTCCAGGGTTCGAGACATGATGTGCTTTCTTTCTTTCTTTTTTTTTTTTTTTTCTGTAATAATGCACTGTATTATTTTATTTCCATTGTAAGACAGTCAATGGAAGGATGCACACAGGTTTCACATAAATCAAAGTACATCTGCAGGAGCGATTCTTTACGCTAAATGCACCCAAACAGCGTGAATGAAATGAGTGTACTGTATTCTGGCGCTACCAACTAAGCAAAACAGTACTGTAGATCTTCAGCGTTTGTGCATTGCACAGGACCTGAATTTCCTCCCTGTGCAGGCCCCCAGGGGGGAAGGGCGATGGGGGTAGGGGGGAGACGATGGAAAATACTGTGCCTTTGAAATGCAATTACATGAGCGTCCGAGTACACTACGGCATACTGTAAACCAACACCAATGGGAAGGAAGTGCCAACCTTATTTTTAATGTGTTCCCGTGACATTCACTTTAACATTTTTTTTTTTCTCTCCAATACAGTACTGTACATCCAATGGAAGGATGCACACAGGTTTCACATAAATCAAAGTACATCTGCAGGAGCGATTCTTTACGCTAAATGCAACCTACAGTACGGTACTGTAAGTGAGCAAAATAGTACTACAGTGGGCGTTTGTGTATTGCACATGACCTGCATTCCCTCCCTGTCTACTGCATGATCTGTGCAGGCTCCCATGGGGGAAGGGCAACAGGCTAGCAGGAGGCGGAGGAAAACACCGTGCTTTACAAATGCGAGCGTCCGAGTCCTCTAAGGCATAAACCAACAGCAATGGGGCGAGGGCCGGGCGCTGTTTGCAGTACTTTCACACATGAAATTAGAAATCTCTCATGAGGCGTCGTGGGCTAGGGGTGAAGGCTCCCACCTCCCTCACTGGGGGTCCAGGGTTCGAGACATGATGTGCTTTCTTTCTTTTTTTTTTTTTTTTTTCTGTAATAATGCACTGTATTATTTTATTTCCATTGTAAGACAGTCAATGGAAGGATGCACACAGGTTTCACATAAATCAAAGTACATCTGCAGGAGCGATTCTTTACGCTAAATGCACCCAAACAGCGTGAATGAAATGAGTGTACTGTATTCTGGCGCTACCAACTAAGCAAAACAGTACTGTAGATCTTCAGCGTTTGTGCATTGCACAGGACCTGAATTTCCTCCCTGTGCAGGCCCCCAGGGGGGAAGGGCGATGGGGGTAGGGGGGAGACGATGGAAAATACTGTGCCTTTGAAATGCAATTACATGAGCGTCCGAGTACACTACGGCATACTGTAAACCAACACCAATGGGAAGGAAGTGCCAACCTTATTTTTAATGTGTTCCCGTGACATTCACTTTAACATTTTTTTTTTCTCTCCAATACAGTACTGTACATCCAATGGAAGGATGCACACAGGTTTCACATAAATCAAAGTACATCTGCAGGAGCGATTCTTTACGCTAAATGCAACCTACAGTACGGTACTGTAAGTGAGCAAAATAGTACCACAGTGGGCGTTTGTGTATTGCACATGACCTGCATTCCCTCCCTGTCTACTGCATGATCTGTGCAGGCTCCCATGGGGGAAGGGCAACAGGCTAGCAGGAGGCGGAGGAAAACACCGTGCTTTACAAATGCGAGCGTCCGAGTCCTCTAAGGCATAAACCAACAGCAATGGGGCGAGGGCCGGGCGCTGTTTGCAGTACTTTCACACATGAAATTAGAAATCTCTCATGAGGCGTCGTGGGCTAGGGGTGAAGGCTCCCACCTCCCTCACTGGGGGTCCAGGGTTCGAGACATGATGTGCTTTCTTTCTTTTTTTTTTTTTTTTTTTCTGTAATAATGCACTGTATTATTTTATTTCCATTGTAAGACAGTCAATGGAAGGATGCACACAGGTTTCACATAAATCAAAGTACATCTGCAGGAGCGATTCTTTACGCTAAATGCACCCAAACAGCGTGAATGAAATGAGTGTACTGTATTCTGGCGCTACCAACTAAGCAAAACAGTACTGTAGATCTTCAGCGTTTGTGCATTGCACAGGACCTGAATTTCCTCCCTGTGCAGGCCCCCAGGGGGGAAGGGCGATGGGGGTAGGGGGGAGACGATGGAAAATACTGTGCCTTTGAAATGCAATTACATGAGCGTCCGAGTACACTACGGCATACTGTAAACCAACACCAATGGGAAGGAAGTGCCAACCTTATTTTTAATGTGTTCCCGTGACATTCACTTTAACATTTTTTTTTTTCTCTCCAATACAGTACTGTACATCCAATGGAAGGATGCACACAGGTTTCACATAAATCAAAGTACATCTGCAGGAGCGATTCTTTACGCTAAATGCAACCTACAGTACGGTACTGTAAGTGAGCAAAATAGTACTACAGTGGGCGTTTGTGTATTGCACATGACCTGCATTCCCTCCCTGTCTACTGCATGATCTGTGCAGGCTCCCATGGGGGAAGGGCAACAGGCTAGCAGGAGGCGGAGGAAAACACCGTGCTTTACAAATGCGAGCGTCCGAGTCCTCTAAGGCATAAACCAACAGCAATGGGGCGAGGGCCGGGCGCTGTTTGCAGTACTTTCACACATGAAATTAGAAATCTCTCATGAGGCGTCGTGGGCTAGGGGTGAAGGCTCCCACCTCCCTCACTGGGGGTCCAGGGTTCGAGACATGATGTGCTTTCTTTCTTTTTTTTTTTTTTTTTTTCTGTAATAATGCACTGTATTATTTTATTTCCATTGTAAGACAGTCAATGGAAGGATGCACACAGGTTTCACATAAATCAAAGTACATCTGCAGGAGCGATTCTTTACGCTAAATGCACCCAAACAGCGTGAATGAAATGAGTGTACTGTATTCTGGCGCTACCAACTAAGCAAAACAGTACTGTAGATCTTCAGCGTTTGTGCATTGCACAGGACCTGAATTTCCTCCCTGTGCAGGCCCCCAGGGGGGAAGGGCGATGGGGGTAGGGGGGAGACGATGGAAAATACTGTGCCTTTGAAATGCAATTACATGAGCGTCCGAGTACACTACGGCATACTGTAAACCAACACCAATGGGAAGGAAGTGCCAACCTTATTTTTAATGTGTTCCCGTGACATTCACTTTAACATTTTTTTTTTCTCTCCAATACAGTACTGTACATCCAATGGAAGGATGCACACAGGTTTCACATAAATCAAAGTACATCTGCAGGAGCGATTCTTTACGCTAAATGCAACCTACAGTACGGTACTGTAAGTGAGCAAAATAGTACCACAGTGGGCGTTTGTGTATTGCACATGACCTGCATTCCCTCCCTGTCTACTGCATGATCTGTGCAGGCTCCCATGGGGGAAGGGCAACAGGCTAGCAGGAGGCGGAGGAAAACACCGTGCTTTACAAATGCGAGCGTCCGAGTCCTCTAAGGCATAAACCAACAGCAATGGGGCGAGGGCCGGGCGCTGTTTGCAGTACTTTCACACATGAAATTAGAAATCTCTCATGAGGCGTCGTGGGCTAGGGGTGAAGGCTCCCACCTCCCTCACTGGGGGTCCAGGGTTCGAGACATGATGTGCTTTCTTTCTTTTTTTTTTTTTTTTTTTTTCTGTAATAATGCACTGTATTATTTTATTTCCATTGTAAGACAGTCAATGGAAGGATGCACACAGGTTTCACATAAATCAAAGTACATCTGCAGGAGCGATTCTTTACGCTAAATGCACCCAAACAGCGTGAATGAAATGAGTGTACTGTATTCTGGCGCTACCAACTAAGCAAAACAGTACTGTAGATCTTCAGCGTTTGTGCATTGCACAGGACCTGAATTTCCTCCCTGTGCAGGCCCCCAGGGGGGAAGGGCGATGGGGGTAGGGGGGAGACGATGGAAAATACTGTGCCTTTGAAATGCAATTACATGAGCGTCCGAGTACACTACGGCATACTGTAAACCAACACCAATGGGAAGGAAGTGCCAACCTTATTTTTAATGTGTTCCCGTGACATTCACTTTAACATTTTTTTTTTTCTCTCCAATACAGTACTGTACATCCAATGGAAGGATGCACACAGGTTTCACATAAATCAAAGTACATCTGCAGGAGCGATTCTTTACGCTAAATGCAACCTACAGTACGGTACTGTAAGTGAGCAAAATAGTACTACAGTGGGCGTTTGTGTATTGCACATGACCTGCATTCCCTCCCTGTCTACTGCATGATCTGTGCAGGCTCAAATGGGGGAAGGGCAACAGGCTAGCAGGAGGCGGAGGAAAACACCGTGCTTTACAAATGCGAGCGTCCGAGTCCTCTAAGGCATAAACCAACAGCAATGGGGCGAGGGCCGGGCGCTGTTTGCAGTACTTTCACACATGAAATTAGAAATCTCTCATGAGGCGTCGTGGGCTAGGGGTGAAGGCTCCCACCTCCCTCACTGGGGGTCCAGGGTTCGAGACATGATGTGCTTTCTTTCTTTTTTTTTTTTTTTTTTTCTGTAATAATGCACTGTATTATTTTATTTCCATTGTAAGACAGTCAATGGAAGGATGCACACAGGTTTCACATAAATCAAAGTACATCTGCAGGAGCGATTCTTTACGCTAAATGCACCCAAACAGCGTGAATGAAATGAGTGTACTGTATTCTGGCGCTACCAACTAAGCAAAACAGTACTGTAGATCTTCAGCGTTTGTGCATTGCACAGGACCTGAATTTCCTCCCTGTGCAGGCCCCCAGGGGGGAAGGGCGATGGGGGTAGGGGGGAGACGATGGAAAATACTGTGCCTTTGAAATGCAATTACATGAGCGTCCGAGTACACTACGGCATACTGTAAACCAACACCAATGGGAAGGAAGTGCCAACCTTATTTTTAATGTGTTCCCGTGACATTCACTTTAACATTTTTTTTTTTCTCTCCAATACAGTACTGTACATCCAATGGAAGGATGCACACAGGTTTCACATAAATCAAAGTACATCTGCAGGAGCGATTCTTTACGCTAAATGCAACCTACAGTACGGTACTGTAAGTGAGCAAAATAGTACCACAGTGGGCGTTTGTGTATTGCACATGACCTGCATTCCCTCCCTGTCTACTGCATGATCTGTGCAGGCTCCCATGGGGGAAGGGCAACAGGCTAGCAGGAGGCGGAGGAAAACACCGTGCTTTACAAATGCGAGCGTCCGAGTCCTCTAAGGCATAAACCAACAGCAATGGGGCGAGGGCCGGGCGCTGTTTGCAGTACTTTCACACATGAAATTAGAAATCTCTCATGAGGCGTCGTGGGCTAGGGGTGAAGGCTCCCACCTCCCTCACTGGGGGTCCAGGGTTCGAGACATGATGTGCTTTCTTTCTTTTTTTTTTTTTTTTTTTCTGTAATAATGCACTGTATTATTTTATTTCCATTGTAAGACAGTCAATGGAAGGATGCACACAGGTTTCACATAAATCAAAGTACATCTGCAGGAGCGATTCTTTACGCTAAATGCACCCAAACAGCGTGAATGAAATGAGTGTATTCTGACGGACTGTGCATCTTCGGTATTTGTGTATAGCATAAGACCTGTGAAGGCTCCCAGGAGGGAAGGGCGTAGGGCAAGACAGTGGAAAATACTGTGGTCAAAGAAAGGGCATATGTAAAACTAAGGGAAACTGTCACAAAGTACAGTAACTACAGTATTGTACGTTGAATGCCTGGAACGCACGACGCCTGAGACGCACGACGTCTGAGACGCACGACGTCTGAGACGCACGACGTCTGGATCGCTCATTGAGCATAATCATGGCAGCTGTACCTGTAGTACCTGTACGTGACCGTCCCTATGCTATGGGTGAGCTGCGTCTCCTCGTTCGCTGGCGGGACAGAACTCTCGCCAGCAACGAGGAGAAAGTAAGGGCATATAGGAGGGCCAGCAGGGATATCCTCCGGACCTACAACCGGAGGAGAACGGTGAGGTCTCTCCAGAGGAGGTGGAGTGACCTCGTGAGGCGGACCCCACGACGCCTGCAGGCCATAAGGGATTGTAAGTACAGTACATTACTGTAGATTACTGTACTTTAAGTTACTGTAGTTACAGGTACAGTACATTATAGCAGGGGCTGCTGTAGCAGCAGGTATCCGGTCTATACAGCACTGTACAGTATTTGTGGTAAACAAATGGTTAAACAAGGACCAAACGTTAACCCGGGTCAAAAGGTCAATTTGTTTTTTTGCGTCGACCTAGATGGTGCGGCTTTTGAAATTGGTTGACACCAGTTACTGTAGGTTGACATGGTCGTTAAGTTGACATGGAAAAAGATCGACATGCGTTTTACAAAAACAATTGTTATTTTTTTAAACTTGTGTATATACAGTAGTTCTTTACAATCCAGGTGGTCTACGATTGTGCAGTGTACAGTATCATGCAGTGTACAGTATATGCAATGTATCACAGTGTATCGTGCTGCGTAATTGCAGCGTGTCATGCAGTGTACATTCAGAATATGGTATTGTGCAGTGAGTGTAATACATAGTGAATCACATCGTGCAGCAGAGCCGGCCTTAGGCATAGGCAAACTACAGTAGGCAAATGCCTAGGGCATTTGCTATGCTTAGGGGCACCAGCAGCTTCTGCTGATTAAAATGATATGCGGCATGCCTATATTTTGCGTGACTGCGGCTGTATCTGTACCTGGCTAGGGCCAGCACTGTCGTGCAGTGTACTGTATACACATGTGGTAATTGCAGTTTTTTGTGTAGTGTACATTGTATCATATTTTGCAGGGAAATGTGCAGTTTGTCATATCACGCAGTCGTGCAGTGCATTGTGTGGTTTAATTGCAGTGTGCCGAAATTTGTGTTTCAGATAGTACAGTGTTCTAAGGGATGTTACTTTGGCAGAAATTATTCTAAGGGATGTTACAGTGGCCTAATGTGTTCTGACGTGCATTACTCTTGCATAAGGTTCATGACTGGCAGATCTCTACTTTGTGACGTAATGTGGATATACTACTGCACTACTGTGACGTACAGTAACGTGAATAAGGTGCTCTACTGTGTGACACAACGTGAATCAAGGACAGTACTGTGACGTGAATACGGTGCTCTACTGTGTGACACAACGTGAATCAAGGACAGTACTGTGACGTGAATAAGGTGCTCTACTGTGTGACACAACGTGAATCAAGGACAGTACTGTGACGTGAATACGGTGCTCTACTGTGTGACACAACGTGAATCAAGGACAGTACTGTGACGTGAATAAACTGCACTACTGTGACATGACGTGAATAAGATGAATTCAGGTGAGTACTGCATCATCTGTCATGAAATCAATTTGTAATGTAATGAACAGTACTGAGATGGTTAAGGGTGGGAGGGCTGCATGCTGATGTGTGTCATAATGTTTATAAGGGCAATGCTTATGTGTGTTACAATGTCTATAAAGGTAGTGTTCTGTCTAATACCCTGGACCTACTGTACTGTAGCGATACTGTAAGTGTACTGTACAGTATGTCACATTTAGAAATGTGCCCCTTAAGTTTTGAAGACAGTACAGTACACTATGCCCTCCTGAGTGATTAGGTGCAGGGTACTAGAATGAACAATTCCATTTATTGTGATGTCATAAAGATGCTGTCAATGTTGAATTTCATTGGCTGTACAGTATGCTGCCATTATACTGTATATATATTTTTACAGGGCTGGTAGCACGACGTCACAGGAGGCGGGACAGGCGCCGCCAAGCTGGTAAGTATTGTCAAATACAGTAGTGTACAGTACATAGTGATTTCTATAGTCCCAACCCCCTGTCCTGACCATCACAGATAACTCGCTGCAATCCGTTAATGTTAAGAATGTCTGTTTACAAAACTAAATGTAAATATTAAACACAAAGTATAAATAACATTGTAGATAGCTGAATACCCGTGCTTCGCTACGGGATGAGGATGGTCAATTCCAGTGATAGTTGTTTGTTAATTTACGTTTGTTGGCGATCTACTGTAGTATATACCGTAGTACTGTATACTTTAAGCATACTGTATCTTGCTTCTCTGATGCAGATTGTTTATTGGCCGGACCCCTTTTTGGTCCTGGATACTGTGCAGTACATGTTTCAAATTGACAGCTTCACTTACAGTACTGTTATTTTTTTTCCCACAGTACCACCACCACCACCACCTGCTGCGCTGCCAGGTATTGTGTAACGAGAATTCTGGTGCTACTGTCATCGTTGTTACACTACTGTACATGTGTCTTGGATACTGTGCAGTACATGTTTCAAATTGACAGCTTCACTTACAGTACTGTTATTTTTTTTCCCACAGTACCACCACCACCACCACCTGCTGCGCTGCCAGGTATTGTGTAACGAGAATTCTGGTGCTACTGTCATCGTTGTTACACTACTGTACATGTGTCTTGGATACTGTGCAGTACATGTTTCAAATTGACAGCTTCACTTACAGTACTGTTATTTTTTTTCCCACAGTACCACCACCACCACCACCTGCTGCGCTGCCAGGTATTGTGTAACGAGAATTCTGGTGCTACTGTCATCGTTGTTACACTACTGTACATGTGTCTTGGATACTGTGCAGTACATGTTTCAAATTGACAGCTTCACTTACAGTACTGTTATTTTTTTTCCCACAGTACCACCACCACCACCACCTGCTGCGCTGCCAGGTATTGTGTAACGAGAATTCTGGTGCTACTGTCATCGTTGTTACACTACTGTACATGTGTCCTGGATACTGTGCAGTACATGTTTCCAATTGACCGCTTCACTTACAGTACTGTTATTTTTTTTCCCACAGTACCACCACCACCACCACCACCACCTGCTGCGCTGCCAGGTATTGTGTAACGAGAATTCTGGTGCTACTGTCATCGTTGTTACACTACTGTACATGTGTCCTGGATACTGTGCAGTACATGTTTCCAATTGACAGCTTCACTTACAGTACTGTTATTTTTTTTCCCACAGTACCACCACCACCACCACCACCACCTGCTGCGCTGCCAGGTATTGTGTAACGAGAATTCTGGTGCTACTGTCATCGTTGTTACACTACTGTACATGTGTCCTGGATACTGTACAGTACATGTTTCCAATTGACAGCTTCACTTACAGTACTGTTATTTTTTTTCCCACAGTACCACCACCACCACCACCACCACCTGCTGCGCTGCCAGGTATTGTGTAACGAGAATTCTGGTGCTACTGTCATCGTTGTTACACTACTGTACATGTGTCCTGGATACTGTACAGTACATGTTTCCAATTGACAGCTTCACTTACAGTACTGTTATTTTTTTTCCCACAGTACCACCACCACCACCACCACCACCTGCTGCGCTGCCAGGTATTGTGTAACGAGAATTCTGGTGCTACTGTCATCGTTGTTACACTACTGTACATGTGTCCTGGATACTGTACAGTACATGTTTCCAATTGACAGCTTCACTTACAGTACTGTTATTTTTTTTCCCACAGTACCACCACCACCACCACCACCACCACCACCTGCTGCGCTGCCAGGTATTGTGTAACGAGAATTCTGGTGCTACTGTCATCGTTGTTACACTACTGTACATGTGTCCTGGATACTGTACAGTACATGTTTCCAATTGACAGCTTCACTTACAGTACTGTTATTTTTTTTCCCACAGTACCAACACCACCACCACCACCACCTGCTGCTGCATCCGAGAGCTCCGGAAGTGGTAATAATTACTTTTTGTTACAGACACACTAGTTTCCTACAGTATTACTGTAATTTTTGTATTTTACAATACTTGTCATCTTTTACACACAGACCGCCTCGTAATTGATACAGAGGAGGAGCTCATTCCCATTGATTCGGGGGAAGAGGAGCCAGATTATAGTAAGTACAGTAGGATTTTCTCAAGCCCATTCTTAAAAGTATTGACCAAGTCCACTTTTATTACTTTTCAGGCAGGGAATTCCAAACATGTACTGTACAGTATTTCCCTCACTGTGAAGACCCCTTTTCGCCTCTGTGCGAAATCGCCTCTACTTCAACAAGAGTTACTGTGCACGTGTCCTCTGTGTCCATCTTATCAAAAACCGTTCCTGTGTATTGTCCCCTTACTGTATACAGTATATTTGTAAAGGTTAATCATGTCCCCTCTTAATCTCCTCTTTTCCAATGTAAACATGCCTAGCCTGCCTTTCCTTGTATTCCATCTTCTCAATCCACTTCATCACTTTGGTCGCCCGCCTCTAAACCTTTTGTAGTTCCACGATATCCATTTTGTATTATGGTGCCCAAAATTGTGCATCCGACCCACCCTCCACTAGCCTAACCCTCCAATCATACTCTGAATCCACACTCTGCATTCTGAATGCCGGGATCCAGACAGCAGGTCTTTTAAATACAGTACTGTATGTCCCCTACCGCTGGACAGTCATTCTGCTCCTACTGTATTATGAATATATCTCTGCCTCCTGTAGCACTGTACTACTGTGCAATTTTGTAGTAACTGTACTCTACTGTATTTTGTTTATAATATTTTTTTATTTTCAACTCAGTAATTATTGACAGTGAGGATGAGGATGAAAAACCCTCTCCCCAACAACCCTCTCCCCAACTTGGTAAGTAAACTGCAGTATTGTACTGTACTGTACATTGTGTTAAACCAATGGGTTGGGTTTGCGTGACCAGCAGTCAGGATTCTAGCGGTCAGGTGACCGACAGTGGCATCCTGATTGCAGCAATCCCAACAGGGTGAGGTACGGTATCCTAACCCTCCTCCACTACCCCCTGATTCTGGCCTCGACATTCTCGTCTCTGTGTGCGAAATCTACTCTCTTTTTTTATTTATTTATCTTTGCATCATGTGATGTTTGGGGAAAATTGTTATAAGGTTTGATGTAAAAAAAAGGTTAAAAAAAAGAGGCAGATTAGATGGGCAAAGTGGTTCTTACAGTATTTGTCATCAAATTCTATGTTTCTGTATGCAGACCCTCCAACATGACCCGCCGCACTGCTCTGTTTCTAGACTTCCCTCTTAATTTATGATTTCCATCACCTGTGTTGAACTAGTTATATGATAAGAAAGCTGTTTCTTCACAGGTGATGGCAATAATAAATTAAGAGGGAAGTCCAGAACCAGAGCATTTTGTACCTAGTGGGGCGGGTCATGTTGGAGGGTATGTGTATTTCCTGGAATGAACCTTTTTTTTTTTCACATTAATGTTTTTTTTCACAGGCCCTACACTGGAACAGGCCATGGAGGAGGAGGAGGATGATGATGATGCTGCTGCATTTAGTGGTAAGAATTATTACTGACATTGATCTGATGCCATCAGAGTAGCACTTTTCATCAGATTTTTCTGGCAAATGCGTAGAAATCGGATGAAAATTGTTTTTGTTTGAACTGGTGATATTGCCCATACAGTAGCAACCGATCACATCCCACATTAACATTTACAGTATCTAGTTACACTTACAGACGATAATACAGTACAGTAGGTAATATTTGATTGGTTGCTACTGTATGGACAACATCCTGTTCTAAAAAAAACACCCATCTTACTCAATTTCTCTCTCTCTCTCTCTCTCTCTCTCTCACCCCTTGTCACTGTCTCTCCATTCATCTCTCTAGATACTGTCAGTGATGAATTTCCCATTAGGCACGAGAGGCACGTACTGTACCTAGTGGCGGCATCTGTTTGGGGGCCTCAGTTGGATGCTTACAGTATGCTAATACTGTCATCCCAAAAATTACCACTACAGTAACTGCTAAATATTTTAAGTGTACTGTACAATATGCACATACAGTACTGTACAGTATACATAATTCAAAAGAAAAAAGAGTTGCTACCTTATTCTAGTCATAATCACCGGCATACGGGTCACTCACAAATTTTCTGATGGTCTCGGTGGGGTCCCTTGGAATCACCATGCCTGTCACAAGCATACCTTTTTTTACCCACCTGACACTGGGCCTGGACACTAGTGTACTATTACTATACTTTTTACTGTATACTGTATCTTATAATATTCTTCTCTTTTACCCACAGACGACGAGCCAGAATACATTTTTGGTAAATATACTGTACAGTAGCAATAGTTGGTACTGTAATTACAGTATTTTTTTTTCTCCAACATTATTTTAAGTCAAACTGATATGACTAACTGTACTGTATTTTATCTTTTTACAGTCCGTCGCCAACCAGTGGAGGAGACACCTGGTAATAAAATAGAAATACATAATGCACTGTACTGTATTCTAACTTACTGTAACATGTATAACACTGAGCTGATCATCTTCACACCCTCTGACATAACCTTACAGTACAAACTGTACTTTCTCTCCTTTTTCACCCTCTTCACTCCACAAATGCATGCTGCGTTTCCTGACTACTGATATAATAGTGTGTAGAGCGTAGCGAGGCACCGTGCCCACCGCGTGGCGAGCGAAGCAAGCATGCAAGGGGCTGCTTTCCGCTCGCCGCCCATGTCGGGATTGTGTGGTCGGGATTCCGGCGTCTGTATTTTGACTGCCGGGATCCCGTCCAGCGGGATTACGTACTGATCTCCAGTCTGAGCCTGCCCTAGGCATAGGCATACTTGCCAAATGCCCAGGGGCACAAGCAGCTTCTGCTGATTAATATGATATGCAGCATGCCTACAGTATATTCTGTGCATACAAAATGCATTACTAATGTGCAGCATTATGTGTATACAGTACTTTGTTGTGTAACATATACTGTAGCAAGGGCACTACTGTGTGGTCTAATGTGAACAAAGAGCAATATGATGTGATGCAATGTGAATAAGTGGGAATACTTTGAGGAGTAATGTGGTACTATCATATGATGTAACGAGAAAAAGAGACACTATTGCATGATATGTTGTGAATAAAGTTGCAGTACTGTGTGGCGTCATTTCAGATTGGGGAATTACTGTGTGGCCTTGCCCCTTCCCAGCAAGAACATGCACCGTTTTGGGATGCACACCGAATGTGCACACTGTTGCTATTTTAAACATACAGTACAGTAAGTTGGAGGAGCACCAAAATGAGGACTGCTATGGTTGAGGGGTGATGGTGCTGGGAAAGGGGTACAGGCTCAGAGGCGGAAATAGCATCTGTGCAAGGGGGCAGCATCCAAAAACTTGACTAGGGAATCATATTATTTATGGCTGGCTCTGAGTACAGTCCACTATTATGGATAGTACTCCCTACAACACCACCTACAGTACTGTAACCCTCTTTTTTCTGAAGCGGTCATGAAATGTCATGACTGCTAATACATACAGTAAATGTCTACAGTATTTGTACTGTGGTGTTTAATTCCTTTGACAATTTGTTTATGACCTATTGAAGCTAAACTCTTGTACAGTACTTTATATTTTGAATACCAGCAATACAGTATAATACTGTACCTACAGTATACAGTAATAATTGTTTACTATTTGAATGTGACTAAATGTTTTTTTTTCTCCAATATAGTGCCAATTATTTATGGGGGCCCCAGACAGGGGCAAGATAGGTGGGCTGGCCCAGAAGCGGGCAGGCAGCAGCCCACTTATACAAGAGGTAAACTAAAGCAATGTTTAAATTACCTCGACAGCGTACAGTAGTGTTTGATTTACTGTACTGACAATACAGTACTGTACATTGTACAGTAAATAACAATATTGTCTAATATAGAGTAAAGTACTGTATTGCCATTACTACACTGTAAAGTATTCAGTATTTGTTTTGTAATACTGTCCTTTTTTTCCCACAGAACAGTTGCAGCGTGCCATCCAGCTCCTGCGGGTGGTGGTCCACCTCCTAGTGGACCACTTTTTTAATTTGTTATTGCGATTAATTTAATTTTATTTAATAAAAATTTTTGTTCTTGTACTCCATTGTATAGTATCTTTTTCTACTGTATAAGATAGGCATACTGTACACCATACAATTATCTGGCAGATAATCTGCAAGATCTGGCTGTTTGTAATGAAATTCTCTCCTAATTTAGCTGTGGTGTACAGTACCTCCTGAGTGTGCTGGGGTGCTTTCTGGCCAGTTTGGGGTGATTTGGAGCAAGTTTGGTCGGCCATCTGGCCGACATGTGCTGTCGACTGTTTGGCAAACATGTGTTTTCACTCCAGCATGTGTGTGTCAGGCATTTTGTGTGTGTCAGGCATTTTGTGTGTGTCAGGCATTTTGTGTGTGTCAGGCATTTTGTGTGTGTCAGGCATTTTGTGTGTGTCAGCCATTGCTGTGTGGTTCCACAAATGTTAGCGTGTCAAAGTGCTGACCACTGACACCACTATTTCACTTTGTACCGCATGCCTTTTGTGGAACCACACAGCCCAGCATGACTTATTGCTGGGCTGTGTGGTTCCACAAATTTTCTTGGAAAACAAATGAACATGAGTGTCTTTACTTTAATACTTTTTTTTTTTTTTTCCCCACAGATATCTATATACACAAGAAAAGAATGTAACGAAGAACAAACTACTTTTTTGTTTTAATTAACTTTCAAACTTTATTTAAAAAAAACCACCTTTTTTTTCTTCAATAAACTTTTAAAAATAGAAGTTTCCTGTGGTTTTTATTAAAATATGAAATGCAAGATGCCTAACCAAGTTGTTTTACATACAGTATACCACTCTTAATTGAATTCCCATCATACAGTAGTACTAATTTATACAGTACAGGAAGTTGGGAATACAAACATTGGAAACCACGTCATGTTTATTTTAAGAAACACTTTATTTACGGACAAAATCATTTGGAACATGTAACATCACACATACTGTACTGTATTGTAATAAAGCCAACATCACACATACTGTACGGTACTTTAATCAAAAGGTAACAGCACAAATACAGTAACAATATCAACTTTAACATTTTTATAATTTATTTTTTTGTGGTGGTGGTGCGGGGTAATGGTTTTTGTACTTTATTTTTAGGTTTTGCTTTTTTGAATTATTTTTCGTTTTTGTCTTTTGCTTTTTAACACTGTCGCATACGGACACCAGAATAGAGGACTGACAACAGCAGCCCCTGGATGGAAACGCAGCCCAAGGCCCCAGATGGACACAGCACAATGGACTCGGCTGCTACTGGATAGATACAGCAGCGCCCAAAAAATCAACAGGAATAAAAGGGGCAACTTGTAACAGGCCCTTACATTACCAGGAATGTGGTGAGCCAAGTTCATGCACTCCCCTTTGAGTAACCGAGCTGCTCCAAGTGGATTCAGCACAGTGCATGCAGCCCCAGAAAATGTACAGGTCATACAGGTACATTGACACAATTTTTTAGCTTCAGCTGTGTGAAGCTGATGTGCTGAAGCTAGGAGGTAGGTAATGATCTGGTTTCATCATAGTCGAGCTTCCAAGTCATTTTCCTCTTCGTTCTCAGCACAGAGTTTATGGTATCCCTTATCTTCCTCTTTTCTGGATCACCAATCCTCACGCGGCGTTCACACCTAGCCATGATGTCATGTACCAGATTTTTGGGCAGCGGAAGTTTGCCCTTGGAACCATCAAAGTTCACACGATTGGCCCACGTCAAGTATTTGTCGTACCGTACATGGTGCTGGAACAGAGAATATGCATATTTCTGAATATGTCCATTTGAAGCTCTGTACAGATGGTCGTCCAGGGAAGTTGAGATGACAGCCAGGGCAATATTGTTCAGAGAGCCTCCGAATGTATTGCGAAGTGGCCTGTGAGCAGGTGTGCTGGTCATCATTGGTGTTCCTGGCAACAGCACACTTGAATCCAGGCCTCTGCGGTCGTCCAGCCCTCTGCGGTCGTCCAGGCCTCCTCTGCGGTCCTCCAGGCCTCCTCTGCGGTCCTCCAGGCCTCCTCTGCGGTCCTCCAGGCCTCCTCTGCGGTCCTCCAGGCCTCCTCTGCGGTCCTCCAGGTCTCTTCTGCGGTCCTCCTGGTCTCTTCTGCGGTCCTCCAGGTCTCTTCTGCGGTCCTCCAGGCCTCCTCTGCGGTCGTCCAAGTCGCTGACTTCGTCCAGTCCGCTGCTGTGGTCCAGGCCTCTGCGGTCCTCCAGGCCTCCTCTGCGGTCCTCCAGGCCTCCTCTGCGGTCCTCCAGGCCTCCTCTGCGGTCCTCCAGGTCTCTTCTGCGGTCCTCCAGGCCTCCTCTGCTGTCCTCCAGGTCTCTTCTGCGGTCCTCCAGGCCTCCTCTGCGGTCCTCCAGGCCTCCTCTGCGGTCCTCCAGGCCTCCTCTGCGGTCCTCCAGGCCTCCTCTGCTGTCCTCCAGGCCTCCTCTGCGGTCCTCCAGGCCTCCTCTGCGGTCCTCCAGGTCTCTTCTGCGGTCCTCCTGGTCTCTTCTGCGGTCCTCCAGGTCTCTTCTGCGGTCCTCCAGGCCTCCTCTGCGGTCGTCCAAGTCGCTGACTTCGTCCAGTCCGCTGCTGTGGTCCAGGCCTCTGCGGTCCTCCAGGCCTCCTCTGCGGTCCTCCAGGCCTCCTCTGCGGTCCTCCAGGCCTCCTCTGCGGTCCTCCAGGTCTCTTCTGCGGTCCTCCAGGCCTCCTCTGCGGTCCTCCAGGCCTCCTCTGCGGTCCTCCAGGCCTCCTCTGCGGTCCTCCAGGCCTCCTCTGCTGTCCTCCAGGTCTCTTCTGCGGTCCTCCAGGCCTCCTCTGCGGTCCTCCAGGCCTCCTCTGCGGTCCTCCATGTTTCCTCTGCGGTCCTCCAGGCCTCTGTGGTCGTCCAGGCCTCCTCTGCGGTCGCCCAAGTCGCTGACTTCGTCCAGTCCGCTGCTGTGGTCCAGGCCTCTGCGGTCCTCCAGGTCTCTTCTGCGGTCCTCCAGGTCTCTTCTGCGGTCCTCCAGGTCTCTTCTGCGGTCCTCCAGGCCTCCTCTGCGGTCGTCCAAGTCGCTGACTTCGTCCAGTCCGCTGCTGTGGTCCAGGCCTCTGCGGTCCTCCAGGTCTCTTCTGCGGTCCTCCAGGCCTCCTCTGCGGTCCTCCAGGTCTCTTCTGCGGTCCTCCTGGTCTCTTCTGCGGTCCTCCAGGTCTCTTCTGCGGTCCTCCAGGCCTCCTCTGCGGTCGTCCAAGTCGCTGACTTCGTCCAGTCCGCTGCTGTGGTCCAGGCCTCTGCGGTCCTCCAGGCCTCCTCTGCGGTCCTCCAGGCCTCCTCTGCGGTCCTCCAGGCCTCCTCTGCGGTCCTCCAGGTCTCTTCTGCGGTCCTCCAGGCCTCCTCTGCTGTCCTCCAGGTCTCTTCTGCGGTCCTCCAGGCCTCCTCTGCGGTCCTCCAGGCCTCCTCTGCGGTCCTCCAGGCCTCCTCTGCGGTCCTCCAGGCCTCCTCTGCTGTCCTCCAGGCCTCCTCTGCGGTCCTCCAGGCCTCCTCTGCGGTCCTCCAGGTCTCTTCTGCGGTCCTCCTGGTCTCTTCTGCGGTCCTCCAGGCCTCCTCTGCGGTCCTCCAGGCCTCCTCTGCGGTCCTCCAGGCCTCCTCTGTGGTCGTCCATGCCGCTGACTTCGTCAAGTCCGCTGCGGTCCTCCAGGCCTCCGCTGCGGTCCTCCAGGCCTCCTCTGCGGTCCTCCAGGCCTCCTCTGCGGTCCTCCAGGCCTCCTCTGCGGTCCTCCAGGCCTCGGTCGTCCAGGCCGCTGACTTGAACCGCTTGGTGGTGTGTTGCAATGATGGTGCGGCAAACTCCAACTTGCCATTCTTCCCTCGTTTGTTCAATAACTTTCTTCATGGCTTCTACCATCTGTTCCTTTATGCCTTCTTTAAGGCCAGCCACATCGGTCTGCAGCTGATTGACCTGTCCACCAACTTCTGACTCCATATTGGTCACCTTACTGAGTAGCTCCTTTAGTAAAACAGGACAGGTACACTGGCAGTCCTGCACTTTGGTGTTCACATCTGTGAAATGCAACCTTCTTCGTGGTGAATGTGTCATGTCTTCTTGTCCAGGGGTGGCTACATGGTCCAAAAAAGAAGCTTCCTGATGCAGCGTGTTTGTCACGTCCTCTAGCACCGGTATTTCCAGATTCATTGGCTGAACACTGTGATCTGCAGGAGATGGAACAATTACATCATTTGCCACACCACATATCATCTCCAACGTATTATTCTTTGCCTTGGCATTTTTTCGTGGTTTCACCACATTTTCTTTCTGAGCCGCCTTGGCAGTTTTCTTCTTCTTTTGTGGGACTAATGCAGCAAGTTTCTGTGCCACTGATGGGTGGGTTTTGGCACTCCCGTAAAATCTGGTAGTCTGCATTCTTTGTCTTTTGTCTAAAAATATAAAAACCACAATAAGAAAACATGTAAAGCACAGCATGCTAAAAATAGCAAACAACTGTACATTTTCAAATAAAGTGCACAACAGTAAAGTGCAAATACTGTACAGTATTTGCCTTTTTTCCCTGTGCCTCCCAACAAGAACCTCTGCAGGAGGGACAGAATGCTCTGTTACGGACTTCAGTTTAAATATACAGTATGATTACCATCACCTGTGCGAACAACTATACTGTACAGTAGTTACTGTATTTGATAAGATAGGTGTTTCACCACAAGTGATAGCAATCATTCAGTACTACTGCACATACCTGTAGTACACCGGGATAAGCAAGGTCTATGTACATTACGTTATACCGAGCTGGATCGCTTAGCAACCTGACAAAATGGCCACCGACCGTGAACTCCCAGCACGTGGCAGCGCTTGGATATGGAGTGAGATACAGTATGGTACAGTCCAGGGGCAATGCTGAAGGAGCGTCACAATCCCCTAGCTCAATTACTAGAGCCATCTTAACAGCAGTGTGGGCCCCTGGACACAGCAATGCACTGGGGCCCCTACCCACTCACCAGCGGAAGGGGTGGGGGGAGCTATCAGCGGCAGCTTTGATGCTCCGCGGGGGATAGGGGGGGTTCTATCTTTCGCTCAGTATGTACAGTAGGACCTGGAGAAATAATTTCTGCTAATTATTCCTTTACTGCACAGATGGGGCAGGAAGGAGAACACTAAACTGTAGAAGGGGGCATTGTGCTGAATGAAGGGGCCCTGGTACATGACTTCCAGGGTGGTAGGGGGTGTTTAATACACAGGGGAGGAGTGGATAATGGAGTGGGCTTAATATTAGTGTTATGGACTGCAATTAGTTTCCTGTATGAAACAGATACAGTACAGTAAATAACCCTCCTTGGAAGTGCATGGGCCCTGTGAGACTTACAGTAGTGTACAGCATAAGGGTCGACTGACATGATGTACAAGCATTACATACAGTACATGTCAGTACTGTATGTAAATTCTTCAATTATTGCCTAACAACAATGCTGCTTACTGTATATTAAATACTGTAGGCCTAGAAATGTGCATCTCAATATAGTAGTTAAAAACACAGGGGCCTATGTGGATAAGCGAGTTCTATGCACACTAAAAATGGCCACCGACCGTGAACCCCCAGCACGTGGCAGCGCTCGGATATGTAGTGAGATACAGTATGGCATACATTTCACAGTTCAGGGGGCAATGCTGAAGGAGCGTCACAATCCCCTAGCTCAATTACATTGGGATAAGCGAGGTCTATGCACATTACGGTATACCGAGCTGGATCGCTTAGCAACCTGACAACATGGCCGCCGACCGTGAACTCCCAGCACGTGGCAGCGCTCGGATATGTAGTGAGATACAATATGGCATACATTTCACAGTTCAGGGGGCAATGCTGAAGGAGCGTCACAATCCCCTAGCTCAATTACATTGGGATAAGCGAGGTCTACTGTATGCACATTACGGTATACCGAGCTGGATCGCTTAGCAACCTGACAAAATGGCCGCCGACCGTGAACTCCCAGCACGTGGCAGCGCTCGGATATGTAGTGAGATACAATATGGCATACATTTCACAGTTCAGGGGGCAATGCTGAAGGAGCGTCACAATCCCCTAGCTCAATTACATTGGGATAAGCGAGGTCTACTGTATGCACATTACGGTATACCGAGCTGGATCGCTTAGCAACCTGACAACATGGCCGCCGACCGTGAACTCCCAGCACGTGGCAGCGCTCGGATATGTAGTGAGAGATGGTATACATTTTAAAATACACCGGGATAAGTTGTACAGGCCATGGAGCAATGCACAGGGACATTCATCATTTACGTACAGTACTGTATATAAATAATTGTAAACCGTAAATGAAAGAATTACCGGTCAAATACTGTATGACGAAACTGTGTCAATGAGCTGGAACAGTATGGCCTGTGAAGAAGTTTTCGAAGGCAGAAACGGAGAGCAAATTATCAGGAGATTTCTGAAAGGTCGGAGAAGATCCACACAGCAAGTCTGCCTACGAGGAAACAGATTTGCAAAGTGGGTAGCGTAAAGCCTAACAACAATGCTGCTTACTGTATATTAAATACTGTAGGCCTAGAAATGTGCATCTCAATATAGTAGTTAAAAACACAGGGGCCTATGTGGATAAGCGAGTTCTATGCACACAAAAAATGGCCACCGACCGTGAACCCCCAGCACGTGGCAGCGCTCGGATATGTAGTGAGATACAGTATGGCATACATTTCACAGTTCAGGGGGCAATGCTGAAGGAGCGTCACAATCCCCTAGCTCAATTACATTGGGATAAGCGAGGTCTACTGTATGCACATTACGGTATACCGAGCTGGATCGCTTAGCAACCTGACAAAATGGCCGCCGACCGTGAACTCCCAGCACGTGGCAGCGCTCGGATATGTAGTGAGATACAATATGGCATACATTTCACAGTTCAGGGGGCAATGCTGAAGGAGCGTCACAATCCCCTAGCTCAATTACATTGGGATAAGCGAGGTCTACTGTATGCACATTACGGTATACCGAGCTGGATCGCTTAGCAACCTGACAAAATGGCCGCCGACCGTGAACTCCCAGCACGTGGCAGCGCTCGGATATGTAGTGAGATACAATATGGCATACATTTCACAGTTCAGGGGGCAATGCTGAAGGAGCGTCACAATCCCCTAGCTCAATTACATTGGGATAAGCGAGGTCTATGCACATTACGGTATACCGAGCTGGATCGCTTAGCAACCTGACAAAATGGCCGCCGACCGTGAACTCCCAGCACGTGGCAGCGCTCGGATATGTAGTGAGATACTGTACAATATGGCATACATTTCACAGTTCAGGGGGCAATGCTGAAGGAGCGTCACAATCCCCTAGCTCAATTACATTGGGATAAGCGAGGTCTATGCACATTACGGTATACCGAGCTGGATCGCTTAGCAACCTGACAAAATGGCCGCCGACCGTGAACTCCCAGCACGTGGCAGCGCTCGGATATGTAGTGAGATACAGTATGGCATACATTTCACAGTTCAGGGGGCAATGCTGAAGGAGCGTCACAATCCCCTAGCTCAATTACATTGGGATAAGCGAGGTCTATGCACATTACGGTATACCGAGCTGGATCGCTTAGCAACCTGACAAAATGGCCACCGACCGTGAACTCCCAGCACGTGGCAGCGCTCGGATATGTAGTGAGAGATGGTATACATTTTAAAATACACCGGGATAAGTTGTACAGGCCATGGAGCAATGCACAGGGACATTCATCATTTACGTACAGTACTGTATATAAATAATTGTAAACCGTAAATGAAAGAATTACCGGTCAAATACTGTATGACGAAACTGTGTCAATGAGCTGGAACAGTATGGCCTGTGAAGAAGTTTTCGAAGGCAGAAACGGAGAGCAAATTATCAGGAGATTTCTGAAAGGTCGGAGAAGATCCACACAGCAAGTCTGCCTACGAGGAAACAAATTTGCAAAGTGGGTAGCGGGCGGTGACTGAGATGCTCTTTTATTCACATTCAAAAGTACCTGTACAGTATGCTCTGTGATTGGTGTAAGGATGAATGCGCCTATATTGGCACCAATCACAGCGGTAAGAATTCCTTTTGTGTGAATGTGAATAAAAGAGCGTCTCAGTCACCGCCCCGCTACCCACTTTGCAAAGCTGTTTCCTCGTAGGCAGACTTGCTGTGTGGATCTTCTCCGACCTTTCAGAAATCTCCTGATAATTTGCTCTCCGTTTCTGCCTTCGAAAACTTCTTCACAGGCCATACTGTTCCAGCTCATTGACACAGTTTCGTCATACAGTATTTGACCGGTAATTCTTTCATTTACGGTTTACAATTATTTATATACAGTACTGTACTGTACGTAAATGATGAATGTCCCTGTGCATTGCTCCATGGCCTGTACAACTTATCCCGGTGTATTTTAAAATGTATACCATCTCTCACTACATATCCGAGCGCTGCCACGTGCTGGGAGTTCACGGTCGGCGGCCATGTTGTCAGGTTGCTAAGCGATCCAGCTCGGTATACCGTAATGTGCATAGACCTCGCTTATCCCAATGTAATTGAGCTAGGGGATTGTGACGCTCCTTCAGCATTGCCCCCTGAACTGTGAAATGTATGCCATATTGTATCTCACTACATATCCGAGCGCTGCCACGTGCTGGGAGTTCACGGTCGGCGGCCATTTTGTCAGGTTGCTAAGCGATCCAGCTCGGTATACCGTAATGTGCATACAGTAGACCTCGCTTATCCCAATGTAATTGAGCTAGGGGATTGTGACGCTCCTTCAGCATTGCCCCCTGAACTGTGAAATGTATGCCATATTGTATCTCACTACATATCCGAGCGCTGCCACGTGCTGGGAGTTCACGGTCGGCGGCCATTTTGTCAGGTTGCTAAGCGATCCAGCTCGGTATACCGTAATGTGCATACAGTAGACCTCGCTTATCCCAATGTAATTGAGCTAGGGGATTGTGACGCTCCTTCAGCATTGCCCCCTGAACTGTGAAATGTATGCCATATTGTATCTCACTACATATCCGAGCGCTGCCACGTGCTGGGAGTTCACGGTCGGCGGCCATTTTGTCAGGTTGCTAAGCGATCCAGCTCGGTATACCGTAATGTGCATACAGTAGACCTCGCTTATCCCAATGTAATTGAGCTAGGGGATTGTGACGCTCCTTCAGCATTGCCCCCTGAACTGTGAAATGTATGCCATACTGTATCTCACTACATATCCGAGCGCTGCCACGTGCTGGGGGTTCACGGTCGGTGGCCATTTTTTGTGTGCATAGAACTCGCTTATCCACATAGGCCCCTGTGTTTTTAACTACTATATTGAGATGCACATTTCTAGGCCTACAGTATTTAATATACAGTAAGCAGCATTGTTGTTAGGCAATAATTGAAGAATTTACATACAGTACTGACATGTACTGTATGTAATGCTTGTACATCATGTCAGTCGACCCTTATGCTGTACACTACTGTAAGTCTCACAGGGCCCATGCACTTCCAAGGAGGGTTATTTACTGTACTGTATCTGTTTCATACAGGAAACTAATTGCAGTCCATAACACTGAAGTTGTATTTTCAGTACTGTACAGTATACAATACTTAAATTTGAACATCAGGTACTGGATAGTAAACATGTACAGTATTAACTTCTATCATAAAACTCTTATGCATTTTCAGATGTGTAAATTTTAGACTACAGTATTCACAAATGTTTTCTCTCCATACAGGAATTATAGTTGGACAACATGCCAGTAACTATCAACAAAACGATGAGCAAGATAATCGCCAACATGAAAAAAGAAAATAAAACCATCAAAGAGATCCATGCATGGCTCAAGGAAAGTGGCATTATAGTCACTTTAGAAACGGTGCGCTATCATGCATTCGAGAGAACAACGCCCAGATTTGTATTTCCTACAAAATGCACATGGTACGTACTGTACACTACTGTAATGTTTAAATGACTTGCTTTATACCATAAACAATTTTTTTGAAATAAAATTAAAACTTCATCAATTGTAACTGTGATTGTGCTGTTCATGAATTCATATTTTTCATACTGTATTGTACTGTAGGAGAGTGCAACAAATTGTGGAGGAACTAACTCGTGAGGATGATGAGCGTACTGCTCTGCAAATAAAACGAATTCTCCATTCCAAGTATGACCTGGACATATCGGCCACCAGCATCAGAAGGATGCGACGGAAAATGGGATGGACCTTTGGCGCAACAAGGTAAAATACTGAAAGCAGTATAAACCATACAGTAAATGCACTGTTAATAATCCCTTGATACGTGATATAATAATGCCATAAATCATTATACAGAGTGTGTACTTTATACTATATACAGTATGTGTGTGTGTATATACTGTATATACAGTATTCTATCCCAAAAGAGATACCTACTGTATAGGCACTCAGAGACAGCAATGAAGCATTGCCGGCTTATTGTGATGATTACATACTGTATACTGTGTGTGTGTGTTTGTGTGTATGTACAGTATGTATATATATATTACTCTGTATGTAACTTAATGTACTGTATGTACAGTTTAATGTATACAGTAGGTATATAATACAGTATACTGCACATACAGTCTACTGTATATACAGTAATCTGTAAATCTGTAATTTCATAACTGTATCTGATTTCATTATTTTTGGCTCTTCACAGGATATCTCCAATGATAAGAGATGTGAATAAAGAAAAGAGAGTGGAACAGGCACGGCGATGGATTGAGAGTGGTGAAACATTTGATGATGTCATTTTCACAGATGAATCGTCTGTTGCCCTTGAGCGGTTCTCCAGAATGTCATTCAGGAAACGTAACCATATCTCTTTAAAACCACGCCCAAAGCATCCATTGAAAATCCATGTATGGGGAGGCATATCACGATTAGGAGCTGGTCCCCTATTATTTTTCGAAGGTACAGTACAGTACTATACTTTATTCTGTGCCTGTGTTCTGTAAAAATACATGTTGTACTGTAGAGTACGTGTAACTGCACAATAAAAGGAGTTGCTTATTAATGAACAACATTTTTTGATTTCTGTAGGAATCATGGATAAGAAATATTTCCAAGAAACAATAGTAGAGAAATGTATGGTGCCATTTGTGAATAAATATTACCCAACTCACCATAGGATATTCCAAGACAATGATCCTAAACACTCCGCCTCAGCCAAATTTATGGAAGAGAAAGGTATGAATTGGGAACGCACACCACCAGAGTGAGTATTCTTTCAACAGTGTACAAGTAAAATTTTGGATAGCACTCTAGTACTGTAAAAAAAAATTTTGTTTAATAAACAGTACAATATTGTATGTTTAATTTTCTCTATTTACTGTAATGTACTGTAATTAATTTTTTCTATACGCTTTTTTTTTTTTTTTAATTAGATCACCAGACATGAACCCAATCGAATTAGTGTGGGCTCAATTGAAGAGGTACGTTAGGAGTGTTGCAAAGCCAACAACAAAACAGCAACTGGTGGATGGGATAAAGAAATTTTGGCTAGAAGTACTCACACCTGAACATTGTAATAATTATATAAATCACCTGTATAAAGTATTACCTGTTGTAGTTGAAAGAAATGGTCAAGCCACAAATATGTAGTTCTGTATTTTCTGTTTAAAATTTTAAATTGGTGCATTATTAAAAAAAATGATAAAATTGCCTTTGTCTGATTATTGCATAAACTAATGTAGAATATTATACAGTAGTAATGTTATTGATGTGTACTGTATGAACAGTTATTTTCAGTTTTATAAGTCCTGAATAAGAGTACTGTACATTTTGATCAGTGCAGTACATGGAATCGGATGTTGTAATACTTTATTTTTACATTAATATTGATGTTTTTCCAATAAATATTCAATTTTACAGTATGGTACGGTACAGTACATGAGGGTACCTGTACAGTATGATACGTCATTATGGGGGAGAAATACTGTATCCACTAAATGTACAGTAAAATGTTTTTTTCTTATTACAAACACACAAATGCATCTCAGATGGAAATATGCTATACACAGCAGACAGCTTATGGTGACAGAACTTCCCTACTGTATCCCCACCCATAGTCGTGGTATATTTTAGATTGCCTAATGAGACACTCCTGCAGCATTGCCAATGATTCATGTAAAACCTGTGTGCAAACAGTATCTGTATTGAATGCAAAGTACAGTAAGAGTACAGTATACAGTATTATCAGAGCCAAACCTGACCAACATGATGCCCTAGGCTAGATTTTGGCTGATGCCCTCTTGCACAGATGCTACGTAGTTCCGCCTCTAACCCTGCACCCCTTTCCCAGCACCATCACCCATTTTGGCGCTCCTACCCCCTATAATCTAAATAAGAACAATGTGCACATTTAGTGCCAGCCCAAAACAGTGTACAGTATGTTCTTGCTGGGAAGGGGCATGGTAACACAATAATACCCGAAGATGAAATGACACAACACAGTACTGCAACTTTATTCACATTATATCATGCAGTGGTGTCTCTTATTCTCATGACATCATATCATAGTACCACATTACTCCTAACAGTAATGCCCCTTATTCACATTACACCCCACCACATTCATCTTTATTTACATTAGACCACAGGTTCTCAAACTCAGTCCTCAGGACCCCACACAGTGCAGGTTTTGCAGGTCTCACAGAATCACAAGTGAAAAAATTAGCTCCACCTACTGTATGGACCTTCTAAAATGTGTCAGTTAGTAATGAATACATCTGTGCACTTGCTGGTTTACCTGCAAAACATGCACTGTGTGGGGTCCTGAGGACCAAGTTTGAGAACCACTGCATTAGACCATGCAGTAGTGCCCTTTCCTTATGTTACACCAGAAAATATTGTAGTACACCTTATACACATACAGTACAGTAATGCCACACATTAGTAATGCATTTCATATTTAAATTTTCTGATTTAATTTCATAGAGCCGCAGTCACTCACAGAATATAGGCATGTACTGTAGCATCTCATTTTATTCTGCAGAAGCTGATTATTCCCGTTTGGCTAGTTTGCCGCCTCTGTACAGTACAGTATATCACAATAGAAAAAAGTTATAGTGTCAGTGAAAAAAGCACCTCATGACAGATACTGTACACAAGCTCATGTCTAAATACTGTATACTGTAAGCAGTGACATTAAGGGGTACAGTACTGTATATGCAATTGCAGTCGAATTCCGGAAGGAATACGGAAAAAATGGACACGGGATCCCCCATCTTTTTAGAACCAGCACCGGGCTCTGCGCCTGGTCCTGGTGCAAAAAATAAGGGGGACAAAAAAAGCGTAGGGGTTCCCCATATTTTTTGAATCAGCACTGGGCTCCACTAGCTGGACAGATAATGCACAGCCGGGGGAGACTTTTATACAGGTCCCTGCGGCCATGGAATTAAATACCCAACTAGTCACACCTGGCCGGAGTACCCTGGAGGAGTGGGGGCCCCTTAAATCAAGGGGACCCCCCTCCAGCCACTCGATTATCTCTATCACCCCTGTGTATTGTAGCTAGGGGATTGTGACGCTCCTTCAGCATTGCCCCGTAGCCTGCAAAATCTGTGCTGTTATTTGCTCCATAGCTGAGTGCCTCCTAGGAGCTACTGTAGGAGTCACAGGCGGTAGCCATTTCAATTGAGTCTGCCCTGCTATAGAATTGTACAGGTATGTGTACATTACCGTACGGTGCATAGAACCTTTACAGTAGAAACTCTCCTGCAGCTTTGGCCTGCTTTACTGTATGTACTGTAAAACTTGTGTTTTGTCAGTTTGCTATGCGACCGAGCCCGGTGTAACGTACTGTACAGTACTGTAATGTGCATAGACCTCGCTTACAGTATCTCTGTGTATTTTGGCTAGGGGATTGTGACGCTCCTTCAGCATCGCCCCGTAGCCTGCACAGCTTATGCCATTTCTCATTCCATACCCAACTGCTGCCTGCCACGAGGTGGGGGTTCAGGAGGTGGGGGTTCATGGGTAGTGGTCGTTTTGACAGTGTGCTATGCGATTGAGTCCGGTGTACCGTAATACTGTATGCAATCCTACAGTAGCTTATCCCTCCCCTGTGTATTTTGGCTAGGGGATTGTGACGCTCCTTCAGCATAGCCCCATAACCTGCACAAGGGTTCAGGGGCGGCGGCCATTTTGCCAGTGTGCTACAGTATGTCATCGAGTCCGGTGTACCATAATATGCATACTGTGTATTTTAGCTAGGGGATTGTGACGCTCATTCAGCATTGCCCCATAGTCTGTACAATCTGGACTATTACTTGCTCCGTAGCCTAGGGCCTCTGTGGGGCAAGGAGTCATAGGTGGTAGCCATTTCTATTCAGTCTGCCCAGCTACAGAATTGTATGTGTACTGTGTACGGAGCATAGTACCTTAACCTGCATAGAACCTGCAGATTATGGTACACCGGACTCGATCGCATAGAACCGCTCATGCAGCTACTGTATGCCCTGGTTTGCAGTATGTGAATAAAAAAAATAATAAAGTGTCTGAAAAAAACTACAGTAACATGCATTCGTACAGTACTTAAGGAATCGAACCCTGGACTCTGAGTATAGGAAGCGAAACACTTCACCACTTCGCCGCAGACAAATGTATAAATCCGTTGGTTTTGATTATGCTGTAATGGCTACGGGATTAGGACGATAACACTGTAGAAAATTCCTAATCTTGAGAGGCAATAGTGAACTTGTAACACACATCCATTTGCGACAGTGTACACTACTGGTTTTACAGTACTGTGTTTTGTCTGCGGGACTTGCACGCTCACATACAGTATTCATAAAGTATTGTAGATGGATCATATACTGTATGCTGTACTACTGTATTTGCGTCGGTGTCGTACTGTATATACTGTACAGTACTGTATTAAATAATGCAGCGTAATGAGTACAGTATTTGCTGTATGCAGCGTAATGAGACGCCTTAGTAAAGTAGTCCTTATTATGTATGTCAGTATTGTATTTTACGGGAGACCACACGCATGCGCAGTGGTGATTGTAAAAAGCGACATCTGGTGGCTGATCGCAGGTATTACACGTAAAGGTAACGCCAAACGTCAAATGTCTGTCTCCGTGCGATTAGATAGCCTCTCTGTGGCTAGGCGCGCCTCGCTACGCCACAGTACGCTGCGTATGGTCGAACGGGACAACCGCCGCGGCCACTCAAGATAAAGGTGGCTACATCTGTAGGTTTTAAATCTAGGATCGAGCACGGTGGCCAAAATGTAGTGCTCTGATTTCAACAGATTGTTAAGCGAATTAAGGGCTCCATCCACAAGTCCCACATGCCTAGCGGAATCGCTCTGTGTTAGCTCCTCCTTCAATGTCTCCAGCTTCTTCTGCAAAAGCCTGATGAGGGGAATGACCTGACTCAGGCTGGCAGTGTCTGAACTGACTTCACGTGTGGCAAGTTCAAAAGGTTGCAGAACCTTGCACAACGTTGAAATCATTCTCCACTGCGCTTGAGACAGGTGCATTCCACCTCCTATATCGTGGTCAGTTGTATAGGCTTGAATGGCCTTTTGCTGCTCCTCCAACCTCTGAAGCATATAGAGGGTTGAATTCCACCTCGTTACCACTTCTTGCTTCAGATGATGGCAGGGCAGGTTCAGGCGTTTTTGGTGGTGCTCCAATCTTCTGTACATGGTGCCTGTACGCCGAAAGTGTCCCGCAATTCTTCTGGCCACCGACAGCATCTCTTGCACGCCCCTCTCGTTTTTTAAATAATTCTGCACCACCAAATTCAAGGTATGTGCAAAACATGGGACGTGCTGGAATTTGCCCATATTTAATGCACACACAATATTGCTGGCGTTGTCCGATGCCACAAATCCACAGGAGAGTCCAATTGGGGTAAGCCATTCTGCGATGATCTTCCTCAGTTGCCGTAAGAGGTTTTTAGCTGTGTGCGTATTCTGGAAAGCGGTGATACAAAGCGTAGCCTGCCTAGGAAAGAGTTGGCGTTTGCGAGATGCTGCTACTGGTGCCGCCGCTGCTGTTCTTGCGGCGGGAGTCCATACATCTACCCAGTGGGCTGTCACAGTCATATAGTCCTGAGCATGCCCTGCTCCACTTGTTCACATGTCCGTGGTTAAGTGGACATTGGGTACAACTGCATTTTTTAGGACACTGGTGAGTCTTTTTCTGAGGTCTGTGTACATTTTCGGTATCGCCTGCCTAGAGAAATGGAACCTAGATGGTATTTGGTACCGGGGACACAGTACCTCCAACAAGTCTCTAGTTGCCTCTGCAGTAATGATGGATACCGGAACCACGTTTCTCACCGCCCAGGATGCCAAGGCCTCAGTTATCCGCTTTGCAGCAGGATGACTGCTGTGATATTTCATCTTCCTCGCAAAGGACTGTTGGACAGTCAATTGCTTGGTGGAAGTAGTAAAAGTGGTCTTACGAGTACGACTTCCCCTCTGGGATGACCATCGACTCCCAGCAGCAACAACAGCAGCGCCAGCAGCAGTAGGCGTTACACGCAAGGATGCATCAGAGGAATCCCAGGCAGGAGAGGACTCATCAGAATTGCCAGTGACATGGCCTGCAGGACTATTGGCATTCCTGGGGAAGGAGGAAATTGACACTGAGGGAGTTGGTGGGGTGGTTTGCGTGAGCTTGGTTACAAGAGGAAGGGATTTACTGGTCAGTGGACTGCTTCCGCTGTCGCCCAAAGTTTTTGAACTTGTCACTGACTTATGATGAATGCGCTGCAGGTGACGTATAAGGGAGGATGTTCCGAGGTGGTTAACGTCCTTACCCCTACTTATTACAGCTTGACAAAGGCAACACACGGCTTGACAAATGTTGTCCGCATTTCTGTTGAAATACTTCCACACCGAAGAGCTGATTTTTTTGGTATTTTCACCAGGCATGTCAATGGCCATATTCCTCCCACGGACAACAGGTGTCTCCCCGGGTGCCTGACTTAAACAAACCACCTCACCATCAGAATCCTCCTTGTCAATTTCCTCCCCAGCGCCAGCAACACCCATATCCTCCTCATCCTGGTGTACTTCAACACTGACATCTTCAATCTGACTATCAGGAACTGGACTGCGGGTGCTCCTTCCAGCACTTGCAGGGGGCGTGCAAATGGTGGAAGGCGCATGCTCTTCACGTCCAGTGTTGGGAAGGTCAGGCATACGCAACCGACACAATTGGACTCTCCTTGTGGATTTGAGATTTCGAAGAACGCACAGTTCTTTGCTGTGCTTTTGCCAGCTTGAGTCTTTTCATTTTTCTAGCGAGAGGCTGAGTGCTTCCATCCTCATGTGAAGCTGAACCACTAGCCATGAACATAGGCCAGGGCCTCAGCCGTTCGTTGCCACTCCGTGTGGTAAATGGCATATTGGCAAGTTTACGCTTCTCCTCCGACAATTTTATTTTAGATTTTTGAGTCCTTTTTTTACTGATATTTGGTGTTTTGGATTTTACATGCTCTGTACTATGACATTGGGCATCGGCCTTGGCAGACGACGTTGATGGCATTTCATCGTCTCGGCCATGACGCAGCAGCTTCAGCACGAGGTGGAAGTGGATCTTGATCTTTCCCTATTTTTGGAACCTCAACATTTTTGTTCTCCATATTTTAATAGGCACAACTAAAAGGCACCTCAGGTAAACAATGGAGATGGATGGATACTAGTATACTTATGGATGACGAGCGACTGCCGACACAGAGGTAGCTACAGCCGTGGACTACCGTACTGCGTCTGCTGCTAATATAGACTGGATGATAATGAGATAAAATATATATATATATATATATATATATCACTACTGCAGCCGGACAGGTATATATTATATAATGACGGACCTGCTGGACACTGTCAGCTCAGCACTGCAGACTCCTAAAGTAAGCTACTAGTATCAAGAAGATAGAAAAAAAAAAACACCACGGGTAGGTGGTATACAATTATGGATGGACGAGCGACTGCCGACACAGAGGTAGCTACAGCCGTGGACTACCGTACTGCGTCTGCTGCTAATATAGACTGGATGATAATGAGATATAAAATATATATATATATCACTACTGCAGCCGGACAGGTATATATTATATAATGACGGACCTGCTGGACACTGTCAGCTCAGCACTGCAGACTCCTAAAGTAAGCTACTAGTATCAAGAAGATAGAAAAAAAAAAAAACAACACGGGTAGGTGGTATACAATTATGGATGGACGAGCGACTGCCGACACAGAGGTAGCTACAGCCGTGGACTACCGTACTGCGTCTGCTGCTAATATAGACTGGATGATAATGAGATATAAAATATATATATATCACTACTGCAGCCGGACAGGTATATATTATATAATGACGGACCTGCTGGACACTGTCAGCTCAGCACTGCAGACTCCTAAAGTAAGCTACTAGTATCAAGAAGATAGAAAAAAAAAAAAACACCACGGGTAGGTGGTATACAATAATGGATGGACGAGCGACTGCCGACACAGAGGTAGCTACAGCCGTGGACTACCGTACTGCGTCTGCTGCTAATATAGACTGGATGATAATGAGAAATAAAATATATATATATCACTACTGCAGCCGGACAGGTATATATTATATAATGACGGACCTGCTGGACACTGTCAGCTCAGCACTGCAGACTCCTAAAGTAAGCTACTAGTATCAAGAAGATAGAAAAAAAAAAAACACCACGGGTAGGTGGTATACAATTATGGATGGACGAGCGACTGCCGACACAGAGGTAGCTACAGCCGTGGACTACCGTACTGCGTCTGCTGCTAATATAGACTGGATGATAATGAGATATAAAATATATATATATATCACTACTGCAGCCGGACAGGTATATATTATATAATGACGGCCCTGCTGGACACTGTCAGCTCAGCACTGCAGACTCCTAAAGTAAGCTACTAGTATCAAGAAGATAGAAAAAAAAACACCACGGGTAGGTGGTATACAATTATGGATGGACGAGCGACTGCCGACACAGAGGTAGCTACAGTAGTGGACTACCGTACTGCGTCTGCTGCTAATATAGACTGGATGATAATGAGATATAAAATATATATATATCACTACTGCAGCCGGACAGGTATATATTATGTAATGACGGACCTGCTGGACACTGTCAGCTCAGCACTGCAGACTCCTAAAGTAAGCTACTAGTATCAAGAAGATAGAAAAAAAAAACACCACGGGTAGGTGGTATACAATTATGGATGGACGAGCGACTGCCGACACAGAGGTAGCTAAAGCCGTGGACTACCGTACTGCGTCTGCTGCTAATATAGACTGGATGATAATGAGATATAAAATATATATATATATCACTACTGCAGCCGGACAGGTATATATTATATAATGACGGACCTGCTGGACACTGTCAGCTCAGCACTGCAGACTCCTAAAGTAAGCTACTAGTATCAAGAAGATAGAAAAAAAACAACAACACGGGTAGGTGGTATACAATTATGGATGGACGAGCGACTGCCGACACAGAGGTAGCTACAGCCGTGGACTACCGTACTGCGTCTGCTGCTAATATAGACTGGATGATAATGAGATATAAAATATATATATATCACTACTGCAGCCGGACAGGTATATATTATATAATGACGGACCTGCTGGACACTGTCAGCTCAGCACTGCAGACTCCTAAAGTAAGCTACTAGTATCAAGAAGATAGAAGAAAAAAAACACCACGGGTAGGTGGTATACAATTATGGATGTACGAGCGACTGCCGACACAGAGGTAGCTACAGCCGTGGACTACCGTACTGCGTCTGCTGCTAATATAGACTGGATGATAATGAGAAATAAAATATATATATATCACTACTGCAGCCGGACAGGTATATATTATATAATGACGGACATGCTGGACACTGTCAGCTCAGCACTGCAGACTCCTAAAGTAAGCTACTAGTATCAAGAAGATAGAAAAAAAAAAACACCACGGGTAGGTGGTATACAATTATGGATGGACGAGCGACTGCCGACACAGAGGTAGCTACAGCCGTGGACTACCGTACTGCGTCTGCTGCTAATATAGACTGGATGATAATGAGATAAAATATATATATATATCACTACTGCAGCCGGACAGGTATATATTATATAATGACGGCCCTGCTGGACACTGTCAGCTCAGCACTGCAGACTCCTAAAGTAAGCTACTAGTATCAAGAAGATAGAAAAAAAAAAAACACCACGGGTAGGTGGTATACAATTATGGATGGACGAGCGACTGCCGACACAGAGGTAGCTACAGTAGTGGACTACCGTACTGCGTCTGCTGCTAATATAGACTGGATGATAATGAGAGAAAAAATATATATATATCACTACTGCAGCCGGACAGGTATATATTATGTAATGACGGACCTGCTGGACACTGTCAGCTCAGCACTGCAGACTCCTAAAGTAAGCTACTAGTATCAAGAAGATAGAAAGAAAAAAAACACCACGGGTAGGTGGTATACAATTATGGATGGACGAGCGACTGCCGACACAGAGGTAGCTACAGCCGCGGACTACCGTATTGCGTCTGCTGCTAATATAAACTGGATGATAATGAGATATAAAATATATATATATCACTACTGCAGCCGGACAGGTATATATTATATAATGACGGTCCTGCTGGACACTGTCAGCAGAATGCGTTTATAAAAACACCACACGACGAGTGTTTAACTTTTTCAGGCAGACAATCACAATATACTGGTGGTCAGCAGACAATCACAATATACTGGTGGTCAGTGGTCACTGGTCAGTCACACTGGCAGTGGCACTCTGGCAGCAAAAGTGTGCACTGTACTTAAAATATGTACTCCTGCTATAACTGCTCCCCAGTCTCCCCCACAATTAAGCTGTGTGAGCAGTGAGCACTCAGCACAGTCAGATATACAGTATTACATATGATGCAGCACACTGAGGCTGAGCACAGATATGGTATGTGACTGTGTCACACTGTGTATCATTTTTTTTCAGGCAGAGAACGGATTAATTAAACTGGTGGTCACTGGTCACACTATCAGCAAGTAGTACTCCTAATATGCTCCCCAAAATTAGTAAATCAAGTGTCTCTAGTACTCTAGTCTAAACGGAGAGGACGCCAGCCACGTCCTCTCCCTATCAATCTCAATGCACGTGTGAAAATGGCGGCGACGCGCGGCTCCTTATATAGAATCCGAGTCTCGCGATAGAATCCGAGCCTCGCGAGAATCCGACAGCGGGATGATGACGTTCGGGCGCGCTCGGGTTAACCGAGCAAGGCGGGAAGATCCGAGTCTGCCTCGGACCCGTGTAAAAAGGCTGAAGTTCGGGGGGGTTCGGTTTCCGAGAAACCGAACCCGCACATCACTAAAAGAAACATGTTTGTATTAATGACTGGGTGAGGGGGGGTGGGGGTGTTAGGTTTAGGCACCCCCGAGGAGGGTTAGGAAGCAGGGGGATGGGGGGTGGGTTAGGTTCAGGCTGCAGGAAGGGAGGGTTATGGGGTGTTTGGGGAGGCTAAGTATACTTACCTACCCCCTGTCAGAATTCTCTCCATCAGGATGCTGCAATCGGTATTCTGACTGCGGGCATCCCAAATGCCACTCAAGCATATCAAACCCCTGGGCAAGTACTTTTTAAGGTGAGAAAAAAAAGCATAAAATAAAAGTTAATTTCTTATTGAACTTCATACAATGCCCTCAAGGAGAGTTGTTTCTAAGAAATGGCTGAAAACATTTTATCACACAGACATTAATACTGCATTCAAAATGTAACTACAGTATATATTCTAATCATCCCTGATAAGAATTGCAGGAGAATTGTCCTATTAAATATATTATATGTAGCTTGAAAATTACAAATCGCCCGTTGCTGAACGATGGATGTGAATAAAATAAGGATATCAAGTAAAAACTCTGTCATTAAAAATGTCAGGGAAATGTTCACTGGTAAAACAAGAGCAGTCTTATAAAATTGATATTTGCTCTCGGATGGTTGGATTTGAAATAAATGGGTCTATGTACTAAGACTTGGGGGTCTATTCATGAAGCAGTGAAAAGAGTGGAGAAGTTTCCCATGAAAATTAATCAGCACTGAAACATTTATCAACTGCATTCTATAAAATTATACGTAGCAGCTTATTGGTTGCCATAGGCAACTTCACCACTGGCTCATTTCTTCACCCTTTTCACTGCTTCATGAATAGACCCCCATTGGATAGAGATAAAAAGGACAGAGATGAAGAGGTCTAGTCATGAAACAGTGAAAAGAGTGGAGAAGTGAGCTAATGTAGAACTTGCCTATGGCAACCAATCATTGCTGAGGTAACATTTATAAAGTGCATTCTTTAAAATTATACATAGCAGTTGATTGGTTGCCATGGGTAACTTCTCCACTGGCTCACTTCTCCACACTTTTTACTGCTTCATAATTAGTGATGTGCACCGGAAATTTTTCGGGTTTTGTGTTTTGGTTTTGGATTCGGTTCCGCGGCCGTGTTTTGGATTCGGCCGCGTTTTGGCAAAACCTCCCTGAAAATTTTTTGTTGGATTGGGGTGTGTTTTGGATTCGGTTTTTTTTTACAAAAAACCCTCAAAAACAGCTTAAAATCATAGAATTTGGGGGTCATTTTGATCCCATAGTATTATTAACCTCAATAACCATAATTTCCACTCATTTCCAGTCTATTCTGAACACCTCACACCTCACAATATTATTTTTAGTCCTAAAATTTGTACCGAGGTCACTGGATGACTAAGCTAAGCGACCCAAGTGGCCGACACAAACACCTGGCCCATCTAGGAGTGGCACTGCAGTGTCAGACAGGATGGCCGACTAAAAAATAGTCCCCAAACAGCACATGATGCAAAGAAAAAAAGAGGTGCACCAAGGTCGCTGGATGGCTAAGCTAAGCGACCCAAGTGGCCGACACAAATATCTGCCCCACCTAGGAGTGGCACTGCAGTTTTCTAACGAGAGGATGAGTGCTTCCATCCTCATGTGAATCTGAACCACTAGCCATGAACTTAGGCCAGGGCCTCAGCCGTTCCTTGCCACTCCGTGTCGTAAATGGCATATTGGCAAGTTTACGCTTCTCATCAGATGCTTTTAATTTAGATTTTTGGGTAATTTTACTGAACTTTTGTAGTATACTTGACGACACAGAGGTAGAGCAATGGACTACTGTACCGTACTGCTATATATATATACTGGTGGTCAGCAAAATTCTGGACTCTACATAAGGAGTAGTGATGAGCGGGTTCGGTTCCTCGAAATCCGAACCCCCCCGAACGAATACGAATCTCGCGAGAATCCGACAGCAGGATGATGATGTACGGGCGCGCTTGGGTTAACCGAGCAAGGCGGTAAGATCCAAGTCTGCCTCGGACCCGTGTAAAATGGGTGAAGTTCGGGGGGGTTCGGATTTCGAGGAACCGAACCCGCTCATCACTATTCAAAATTAGACCTAAAAGTACCAACCAATCAGCTCCTAACTGTCATTTTTTCAAATGGGATCCAGTCAAAATACCGATCGGAATCCCGACACAGCAGAGAAGACCGGTGTCTGAATCCTTAAATGTTATCAGAATCCCGTCACCAGAATCCTGCCGCCAGAATATCTCAGGTTCACCAGAGATTATGAACCTGAACTCCATGGAGAAGCGGAATGCAGAGCTTTCCTTCATGAATCGCACTCACAATAGTAACGTATGGTGATACAATTGAGGCACGGAGCAGGGGAGCCACTGGAGAAGTCAGGAACTTCTTCATGGTAACCCGCTCTGTGAATAGCCCAAAGCAGAGAAAAGCCCTGTTTCCTGCTGCATGAATAGACCCCACAGTCTGTAACATGACAGTTGGGAGCTGATTGGCTGGCACTTTGGGGACTATTCATGAAGCAGTGAACAGAGTGGAGAAAACGACCAGTGGAGAAGTTGCCTATGGCAACCAATCAGCTTTGAAGGAATTCTTTATCAAGTACATTTTATAAAATGTAAGGGAGATGCTAACTGGTTGCAATGAGCAACTTCTCCATTGGTCTGTTTCTCCACTGTTTTCACTACTACCCCTTTGGGGTCTATTCATAAAGAAAATGAAAAATGAATTGATACTCCTCACTATACAGTACATCGCATTGGTTCGATCTGATATACAGATGTTATAAGTAGCAATTCATGTAAACTCACCCTTCAGGCGAATGGATATGGTGTCCCGGGCTCCAGCAACGCTCTCTTCTCCGGTGGTCCCCCTCTGCGGTCTTAAAGTCAGCCGGCGGGTTCTTCTGTGCATGCGCCGCCGGCAGACCTCCCGGTAGGCCGCAGTGGCTGTTGGGAGATCAGGGGGGCAGGTGCGGACAGAGAGCAGGGAAGCATTGAGTTTCCCTGCAGTTACCGCACCGCAGTTCAGGTTTCGCCATCCTCAGTAACCCGGGTAGAGTCCATTTCCACTGCTGTGTAACCCAGGCCCGACCTGTGTTTAACCTGATCATTCCTGGGTTAAATTTACGAGTTAAAATACCACAGTCAGCTTTCGGAGCGTTGGGATTCCACTGACGCGATTCTGACCATAGGGATACTGACCGTCGGTATTTCAGTACCAACCCCAACTATACTAGTGAGTATGCTATGACAGGATTCATCAGTATCAGGAGAAAGACAACTGGCAATGTGACATAATTCATCTCGTCACCTCACTAAGGGGGTCATCCGAGTTGTTAGCTCGCTAGCTGATTTTAGCAGCATTGCACACGCTAGGCCGCCGCCCTCTGGGAGTGAATCTTAGCATAGCAGAATTGCGAACGAAAGATTAGCAGAATTGCGAATAGAAAATTCTTTGCAGTTTCTGAGTAGTTTGAGACTTACTCCTACACTGCGATCAGCTCAGGCCGTTTCGTTCCTGGTTTGACGTCACAAACACGCCCTGCGTTCGGCCAGCCACTCCCCCGTTTCTCCAGACATTCCCGCGTTTTTCCCTGACACACCTGCATTTTTTAGCCAACGCCGGGAAAACGCTGAGTTACCACCCAGAAACGCCCCTTTCCTGTCAATCATTTACCGAACACCAGTGCGACTGAAAAGCGCCGCAGAAGCCACAGCAAAACAGCTAAGTTTTTAGTAAAATAACTAAGCGCATGTGCGCTGCGTACCTTGCGCAGTAAGAGACTAATCGCAGTATAGCAAAAATCGGCAACGAGCGAACAACTCGGAATAAATATATGGTAAACACCTACTGTAGCTGCGTTATACTTAATGTTAAATGACTGTGTGTGTATATACTGTAACTATGCATGTGTGTGATATGTCTATATCATGATTATGGCTTTTAAATTAAAATGAGTATAATCTTCTAAACTAAATGAACACTTGTTTTTAAATGTTAGCATGCGTTTGTCAGTAGAAATTACAGTAGCTGATAAATGTCTTCCCTTCCTCTGCATGAATTCCATATGTATCCATTATTATCTTTCCTGCTCACACAGAAAACAAACTCGTCTTCAGCTGAGTTTAAAAATTTCAAAATGAAAAAGTAATGAAAGTATAGACAATTAGGTACAGGTTGTGGCCAAATCCATGCCCTCTATAAAAAATGTAAAAAAAAATCTGCAGCAAAAGGGGGTGCCGTAATCCACAAAGGGGGGCACCATGAGCAGGGACGTCAACAGCTCCATTGGGACCCAGTGATGAGGGGCGTGGCCATAACTCCTAATTTAAAAAAAGTTTATATTGAGTTATATGCACGCTCCGCACAGGGGGCGCCGGTGAGAGCTACACGGGGGTGTGTGTGTGTGTGTGTGTGTGTGTGTGTGTGTGTGTGTGTGTGTGTGTGTGTGATAGCCCCCTCCTCCCGGCTTCTGCACATCAAGCAGGGAGAGAAGAGAGGACTGGCTGCCTCTGTAGCTGCCTCTCTCCACAGTCCATATTTGCCTACCCTCCCTAAATGGCCAGTAAAAGGTGGGCAAGTCTCCTACTTTTGCTGGCAGTCCCCCACACCCCCCTTGGCCACCCAAAGCAGAGAACAAGTGGGCGGTCTGAGGGGGATAGGATGACGCGATTTGCACTGAATCGCGTTATCGTAGCTCTGCCCCCCGCTATACACTGCATGTTTTCTTGGCACTGTCTAGCGGGGGTGGGGTCATGATGATGCAATCATGATGCCATGCCCCTGGACTGGCCACTTCCCCCACCAGCCATGCCCCTGGAATGCCCACATTGCTGCCGGCTAGGCTCCCATTAGCCTACCATGCTGCAACCTCATGGAGAAGGGTGCAGCAAGGTAGGCACCTATGCCCCAGTCAGCACACAGCAGAGTGTGCTCTACTAGAGAGAGAGGTTGCTGCGGCAGCAGCAGTCTACTCTCTCGCTGCAATGAAAGGGGGAAGATGACACAGCAGGACCTAGGCCCCTTCAACATGACAATGCCTATTATGTCGTACTTTAAATCACTTTAAAAGGTTAAGAGACACAGTACGTTATTGGCGTATGGAATACCGTAAGAGTACGCACGTTGCGTAACAAACGCTTAGCCGTGGTTGAGATGCACATGCGGCACGTTCGCTCACGGCTAAAAGCGTACAGGCTAGCACGCTATAGGCTGCCATCTAACGTAATGGTACGCTATCAGCGTAGCGGACGCTTGAGACCACGAGGAGATCACCAGCGGCGCAGACGCTCACAGAGTTAAACCTTAACAACTATACCATAAACAATGTACTTATACTGTAAACCCTTGTGTAGTGATAATGTGTAGATGTAATGCAGTGTAACCTTTTTAGCTTAAAAGCTGTATGAGCGACTGTGACGCTCTGAGAACCTTTGTGCAATATAATAATCAATCAAATACCGGTCTTAGGTTCTAACACCTTAAATGAACGTTCTATTGCAAAAGAATAAACAAATACAAGTTATACACTACCAAAATAACATAGAATACCTAACCGAATCACTACACATAAAATACAATAAAAACACAATACACTTTTAAAGGGGAAGGAGAGAGAGAGAGAGAGAGAGAGAGAGAGTGGCTTACAATAACAATAAAGGCAATATGGTTATATGGCTGCAGAGAAACTTACACATGTGAAAAACAATCGCTGCGCAGTTAGTCAATGCTGAGAATCTTTGTGGAGAGAATACTTGTTCTTACCCAGGCTGGCTGTCCCTATATACACAACACCCAGCAACAACACAATGGTCCCTACAATACCGCATGGGACTGAAGCTAGACTCCATTTTGGGAAAAACTCATATGATTCCAAAGACTGCAACACATGGTTCAAAGGGGGAGGAGAAAACACCCAGCAGCAGCCATCTTCTACAAACCAACTAATTATATTCCACATTCCAATCCAACTAATTATATTCCACATTCCAATCCAACTTATTATATTCCACATTCCAATCCAACTTATTATATTCCACATTCCAATCCAACTTCCTAGAACCATCTTATTCAATTTCACAATTTTAAACCAACTTCGTTTATTGCCTACAGTCCATGTTATATGAATCACCAGATCACAATGTAACCACACATCCCAGCATGCCATTGCTACAAAACCCATATTCACAAGTAACTGCATGGCGGTATTCATGATTGACAAGATATATTATAACAGACCAGCACAATCTATTTTAAATCACCATAGGCAAACAAATACCACAAATGCTATGCTACAGGTTGTCTAATGTCCCAGCTACCATCACAGATTCCCAAACAAGTTACAATATCCTAATTAAACCAGCACCATTGACCTTAAAGCCATCTGTCTATATTTCCTTATCTAGCCATGTGAATTCAATACTTAGCCTTTCGCTTGGAGGTCAGTCCTGGGGATGAACCAGCCATGCTGCTGGGTGCTAGCTTAGTTCTGAGTGAGTGAGTGGCCCTGTGTTTTCCAGTGGGTATCTCATACCTGCATTACAGCTGTGGGGGTGTGTCAACCACAGGAAGTGTGTGTCTTTCACAGAAAACGTTGGGTGATGACTAACAAATTCCTGTCTTGTGGGAAGCTATTGTTTGGCGAATACTGTCTCACTGTCCACTTTCAGTTGAGACAATGACATCTCAGCAATCATTCTTCTGGAGACAAATCCAGCCCCATTTCGTAAACACAGGTGTTGGCCCTCCTCATTGAGTCTCAAAGCTCAGTGTAATTAAAGGCTATTGTACTTCGTCTGCGGGACAGAAACTGACTATTCTTAGGTGTAATTTATTCGGAATACAATTAATCTTCAATTACTATTCCTGTCCTTAACTATGCATAAGAACATGTGAAGCCCTTTTAACATGCAAACTATTGTTTGGGGAATCTCTAAGGTCAAAGAGCCATCTTTAATATACCATACTTTGCTGAACTCAGGGGAATATTAACTTATAAAATACATTATTTTGATTAAATATGCAGCGTGCACACACACATGAAGTGCATATATGGCAACGTGCAGCGTGATATTTTTCTGACTTTGACAAACATATGGCTCTACGTGACTTAAAGTGTATAAAGGTCTCTGCCTGGCATAACGTGTATAAGGGGTACTTGGCGTAATGTGTATAAGGGGCTCTACCAGGCATAATGTGTATAAAGAACTCTACCTGGTGTAATGTGTGTAAGGCGTCTACCCGGACTCTACCTGACATACTGTAATGTGTATAAAGGTCTATACCTGGCGTAACATGTATAAGGGGCTTTAGCTGGTAGAATGTGTATAAAAGGGTCAGTACCTGGCATAACATGTGTAAGGGACTCTGCTCTACTGTGGTGTAATGTGTATAAGGGTCTCTAACATGGCATAATGTGTATAAGGGGTACTACTGCTCTGTGGTGTAATGTGACTGACGGACACTACTGTGCAGTGTAATATGGATTGGTTCTATTCTGTGGCAATGCCCCACCCCATGAAGATACACCCCTATATTTTTGTAGCATGCCTTTGGCGCAAACAGTCCCTATTATAACTTGGGGGAGGGGGGGCAAAGGAAACTTACACCCTGGACGCCACAAGGTCTTGAACCAGCCCTGTGTATACACTACCTATGTGCATGTGTATCTATACATGTCTGTATGCACTATGTATGTATGTATGTATGTATGTATGTATGTATGTGTAGAGCTATATATGTGTGTATGCACTGTGTGTGTGTGTGTGTGTGTGTGTGTGTGTGTGTATCTATATGTATGTATCTGTCTGTGTAGACTATTTTGCATTGTGCATGAACAATAATAATACCCTGTGTGCCGCTAGGCCTTGCCCTCTTCCCCGCGAGGTAATGCCCCATTTTTGGGCGCACGCCTTAGGAGCGCAAAAAGACTCTGATTTGAGTTGGAGTGTGGGAGCCCACAGTAGATTGGTGCACCTGTGCCCATCACTCACTAGTTCCGCCACTGTATCTATATGTGCGTGTGAGTGTATATAGCACACAGTGAAATCATTAGGACAATGGGGGTAAATCCAAGTTGATCGCAGCAGGAATTTTTTTTAGCAGTTGGGCAAAACCATGTGCACTGCAGGGGAGGCAGATATAACATGTGCAGAGAGAGTTAGATTTGGGTGTGGTGTGTTCAATCTGCAATCTAATTTGCAGTGTAAAAATAAAGCAGCCAGTATTTACCCTTCACAGAAATAAAATAACCCACCCAAATCTAATTCTTTCTGCACATGTTATATCTGCCTCCCCTGCAGTGCACATGGTTTTGCCCAATTGCTATCAAAAATCCTGCTGCAATCAACTTGGAATTACCCCCAATGTGTAATGGAAACATACATACGGTACATATTTTGCCTGGGTAACGTGCAACATCCCAGACCTGTCAATTTATTTCATTATAGAGAGCTATAAAAGCCATTTTTCCACTGCACTTTACTTTTACTTCAACTTGTGATGGGCTGCTTTTTTTGCTGTCCTGCGTTCAGATAGTCGCCGCCTACAGGGGGAGTGTTTTTTCGCTATGCAAGTGTGCGTTCCTCTGTGTTAGCAGAGCTGCTAAAAATCAGTTTGTGCAGTCCCCGCGCAGCCCAGGACTTACTCTTCCAGTGCGATTGTATCCAGCTGATCGGTGCCTGAGCTGACGTCAGACACCCACCCTCAAAACGCTTGGACACACCTTCGTTTTTCCGGACACTCCCTGTAAACAGTCAGTTGCCACCCACAAATGGCTTCTTCCTGTCAATCACCTTGTGTACGCCTGTGCGAATGGATCCTTAGTACCATCCCGTCACTGGCCGGCGATGCCCATTGTTGCTGTCCGACGCGTGTGCGCATTGCGGTGCATGCGCAGTTAGGACCTGATCGCTCGCTGTGCGAAAATGCACAGCAGCGATCAGATCTGAATGACCCTCTAAGTCTGTTCAGAGACACCGTCAGTGGGCATCTAAATACATATACTGGCAACTGCTATGTTAGCCGCTGTGTGCAAATTATCAGGCGCTGTGTGCAAATGATCAAATGCGAATGCATTTGTGTACACCTCTGAATTAAGCTTTTAGACACTTGGCATACAAGGTAAACAAAATACACAAGAGTCAGGGGGACATTTACTAAGCAGTGATAAGAGCGGAGAAGTGAGCCAGTGGAGAAGTTGTCCATGGCAACCAATCAGCACTGAAGTAACATCTATAATTTGCATACTATAAAATGATTTAGAGCTGCTGATTGGTTGATGGGGAAATTTCTCCACTGGCTCACTTCTCCGCTTTTATTACTGCTTAGTAAATGTTCCCCTATAGTCCTTAATGGGTTTATTTAAATATGAGCGTAAAGATGCCTCATACTGTATATGTAGGACCAAAGATTCACCTGCACCCTTATCTTATGTTTCTACTCCTGTCGTTTGAGTTGCATTCGTCTTCAGCTATGTGTAACATTAACCTAGCATATAAATTTCAGTTCTGTTTTACTGTTTTCCCTTCCACAAACATAATTTTTAAAATGTGGTGTCTCTGATAGAAATCACATTTTATTCTTTTGTGACTTCCTACACGCGAATTGATTAGAATACGTCCATGTGATAGTATATATTACCTAATCTGAGATGTACTGTAATTAGAATCCCACTTGCCTTCTGACTAAAGTCATTATCACAACCACTTATAAGAATCTATACTGCCTAGTGTAATAAATGGGGACTATGCGTAAAAGATGAATGTGTCGGAATAGATGCTAGACTAAGCCTAATTCAGAGTTGTACACGATGCCAATGTTTTCTCAACTGAGCGATTATCAGCTGTCTGGGCATGCACTGCGATCACACTGCGCATGCGTAAAGGCACCTTCGCGGATGTGTTTGTAATGAGGATTCAGTCGCAAAGTGATTGACAGGAAGTGGCCGTTTAGTGGTGGTAACATGGTGTTAGTGGGGAGTGGTTGTAGAAACGCAGGTGTCTCATGGCTATTTACAGGACTGTATGTGATGTCAGCTGTGAGCTCCTGCGTACAAAATCATGGCTCCTGTGTAACTACTGCCACGTCTAGTCTGCGTAGTCATAACGCTTCTCGAGCAGTCGCGGTTTAACATTTTTGTGTATAGGCTGCATATGTACATGCAACTTGCGAATGAGTCGCGTTCACACCTTTGTGCATCTATTTTCATTTTTGGGCAGCAGCTTCACTTGCTAATTAACATGTATGGCATACAGTACAACATCCCTAAATACTAATTAACATGTGTGGCATACAGTACAACATCCCTAAATACTAATTAACATGTGTGGCATACAGTACAACATCCCTAAATACTAATTAACATGTGTGGCATACAGTACAACATCCCTAAATACTAATTTAACATTTATGGCATACAGTACAACATTGCTAAATACTAATGAACATGTATGGTATACAGTACAACACAACATCCCTAAATACTATATGACATGTATGGCATACAGTACAACATCCCTAAATGCTAACTTAACATGTGTGGCATACAGTACAAAATACCTAAATACTAATGAACATGTATGGCATACAGTACAACATCCCTTAATACAAATTAGCATTTATGACATACAGTACAACATACCTAAATACGAATTAACATGTATGGCATACAGTACAACATACCTAAATACTAATTTAACATTTATGGCATACAGTAGAACATTGCTAAATACTAATGAACATGTATGGCATAAAGTACAACACAACATCCCTAAATACTATATAACATGTATGGCACACAGTACAACACAACATCCCTAAATACTATATAACATGTATGGCACACAGTACAACACAACATCCCTAAATACTATATAACATGTATGGCACACAGTACAACATCCCTAAATACTTACTTAACATGTGTGGCATACAGTATAAAATACCTAAATACTAATGAACATGTATGGCATACAGTACAACATCCCTTAATACAAATTAGCATGTATGACATACAGTACAACATACCATTGAAGAAGAATAACATTCTTTTACTTGTTTTATTATTTCCTTTTTTTTTTGGACGTTGTTTATTCTGTTACTGATAAAGATGTTTATATTGGGTTGGACAAAGAAGCAGTGAAACTGAAATACTGTATTTATTTAACTGGATTTGCTTAAACGATTGCGTGTATTTACACTGACCTCAAAAAACTATCAACAATTAGCTTTTATTTGTCTACTGCAAGCCATAACATTGATTGGTTATTATTATAAATGAATAAAGTTGAGGAAATTTCAAACTGAACAGTTTTGTAATGTTTCTCCTCTGTACTTTCTGTGGTCTTAGTGTAGAGTAGTGATGTGCACCGGAAATATTTCAGGTTTTGTGTTTTGGTTTTGGATTCGGTTCCGCGGCCGTGTTTTGGATTCGAACGCGTTTTGGCAAAACCTCCCTGAAAATTTTTTGACGGATTCGGGTGTGTTTTAGATTCGGGTGTTTTTTTTACAAAACCCCCTCAAAAACAGCTTAAATCATAGAATTTGGGGGTCATTTTGATCCCATAGTATTATTAACCTCAATAACCATAATTTCCACTCATTTCCAGTCTATTCTGAATACCTCAATCCTCACAATATTATTTTTAGTCCTAAAATTTGCACCGAGGTCGCTGGATGACTAAGCTAAGCGACCCCAGTGGCCGACACAAACACCTGGCCCATCTAGGAGTGGCACTGCAGTGTCAGACAGGATGGCAGATTTAAAAAAGAGCTCCCAAACAGCACATGATGCAAAGAAAAAAAGAGGCGCACTGAGGTCGCTGGATGGCTAAGCTAAGCGACCCAAGTGGCCGACACAAACACCTGGCCCATCTAGGAGTGGCACTGCAGTGTCAGACAGGATGGTCGATTTAAAAAATAGTCCCCAAACAGCACATGATGCAAAGAAAAAAAGAGGTGCACCGAGGTCGCTGGATGGCTAAGCTAAGCGACCCAAGTGGCCGACACAAACACCTGGCCCATCTAGGAGTGGCACTGCAGTGTCAGACAGGATGGCAGATTTAAAAAATAGTCCCCAAACAGCACATGATGCAAAGAAAAAAAGAGGTGCACCGAGGTCGCTGGATGGCTAAGCTAAGCGACCCAAGTGACCGACACAAACACCTGGCCCATCTAGGAGTGGCACTGCAGTTTTCTAGCGAGAGGATGAGTGCTTCCATCCTCATGTGAATCTAAACCACTAGCCATGAACATAGGCCAGGGCCTCAGCCGTTCCTTGCCACTCCGTGTCGTAAATGGCATATTGGCAAGTTTACGCTTCTCATCAGACGCTTTTAATTTAGATTTTTAGGTCATTTTACTGAACTTTTGTTTTTTGGATTTTACATGCTCTCTACTGTGACATTGGGCATCGGCCTTGGCAGACGACGTTGATGGCATTTTATCGTCTCGGCCATGACTAGTGGCAGCAGCTTCAGCACATGTTGGAAGTGGATTTTGATCTTTCCCTATTTTACACTCCACATTTTTGTTCTCCATTTTTTAATGTGTGGAATTATATGCCAGTAATATATCAATAGCAATGGCCTACTGTACCGTACTGCTATATATATACTGGTGGTCAGGAAAATTCTGCACTGTCCTCCTACTATACACTGCGCACAACTAAAATGCAGCACAGGTATGGATGGATAGTATACTTGACGACACAGAGGTAGAGCAGTGGACTACTGTACCGTACTGCTATATATATACTGGTGGTCAGCAAAATTCTGCACTGTCCTCCTACTATATACTGTGTACGACTACAATGCAGCACAGATATGGATAGTATACTTGACGACACAGAGGTAGAGCAATGGACTACTGTACCGTACTGCTATATATATACTGGTGGTCAGCAAAATTCTGCACTGCCCTCCTACTATATACTAGAGATGAGCGGGTTCGGTTTCTTTGAATCCGAACCCGCACGAACTTCACTTTTTTTTTCACGGGTCCGAGCGACTCGGATCTTCCCGCCTTGCTCGGTTAACCCGAGCGCGCCCGAACGTCATCATGACGCTGTCGGATTCTCGCGAGACTCGGATTCTATATAAGGAGCCGCGCGTCGCCGCCATTTTCACACGTGCATTGAGATTGATAGGGAGAGGACGTGGCTGGCGTCCTCTCCATTTAGATTAGATTTAGAAGAGAGAGAGAGAGAGAGATTGCTGTGATACTGTAGATTAGAAGAGAGTGCAGAGTGCAGACAGAGTTTAGTGACTGACGACCACAGTGACCAGTGACCACCAGAGACAGTGCAGTTGTTTGTTTTATTTAATATATCCGTTCTCTGCCTGAAAAAAACGATACACAGTCACACAGTGACTCAGTCTGTGTGCACTGCTCAGCCCAGTGTGCTGCACATCAATGTATTGTATATAAAGCTTATAATTGTGGGGGAGACTGGGGAGCACTGCAGGTTGTTATAGCAGGAGCCAGGAGTACATGATAAATAATATTATATTAAAATTAAACAGTGCACACTTTTGCTGCAGGAGTGCCACTGCCAGTGTGACTAGTGGTGACCAGTGCCTGACCACCAGTATATTAGTAGTATTGTATACTATCTCTTTATCAACCAGTCTATATTAGCAGCAGACACAGTACAGTGCGGTAGTTCACGGCTGTGGCTACCTCTGTGTCGGCACTCGGCAGGCAGTCCGTCCATCCATAATTGTATTATATACCACCTAACCGTGGTTTTTTTTTTCTTTCTTTATACCGTCGTCATAGTCATACTAGTTGTTACGAGTATACTACTATCTCTTTATCAACCAGTGTACAGTGCGGTAGTTCACGGCTGTGGCTACCTCTGTGTCGGAACTCGGCAGGCAGTCCGTCCATCCATAATTGTATTATAATATATACCACCTAACCGTGGTTTTTTTTTCGTTCTTTATACCGTCGTCATACTAGTTGTTACGAGTATACTACTATCTCTTTATCAACCAGTGTACAGTGCGGTAGTTCACGGCTGTGGCTACCTCTGTGTCGGAACTCGGCAGGCAGTCCGTCCATCCATAATTGTATTATAATATATACCACCTAACCGTGGTTTTTTTTTCGTTCTTTATACCGTCGTCATACTAGTTGTTACGAGTATACTACTATCTCTTTATCAACCAGTGTACAGTGCGGTAGTTCACGGCTGTGGCTACCTCTGTGTCGGCACTCGGCAGGCAGTCCGTCCAACCATAATTGTATTATATACCACCTAACCGTGGTTTTTTTTTCATTCTTTATACCGTCGTCATACTAGTTGTTACGAGTATACTACTATCTCTTTATCAACCAGTGTACAGTGCGGTAGTTCACGGCTGTGGCTACCTCTGTGTCGGCACTCGGCAGGCAGTCCGTCCAACCATAATTGTATTATATACCACCTAACCGTGGTTTTTTTTTCATTCTTTATACCGTCGTCATACTAGTTGTTACGAGTATACTACTATCTCTTTATCAACCAGTGTACAGTGCGGTAGTTCACGGCTGTGGCTACCTCTGTGTCGGCACTCGGCAGCCCGTCCATAATTGTATATACCAGTGACCTAACCGTGGTTTTTTTTTCTTTCTTTATACATACATACTAGTTACGAGTATACTATCTCTTTATCAACCAGTCTATATATTAGCAGCAGACACAGTACAGTGCGGTAGTTCACGGCTGTGGCTACCTCTGTGTCGGCACTCGGCAGCCCGTCCATAATTGTATATACCACCTAACCGTGGTATTTTTTTCTTTCTTTATACATACATACTAGTTACGAGTATACTATCTCTTTATCAACCAGTCTATATATTAGCAGCAGACACAGTACAGTGCGGTAGTTCACGGCTGTGGCTACCTCTGTGTCGGCACTCCGCAGCCCGTCCATAATTGTATATACCAGTGACCTAACCGTGGTTTTTTTTTCTTTCTTTATACATACATACTAGTTACGAGTATACTATCTCTTTATCAACCAGTCTATATATTAGCAGCAGACACAGTACAGTGCGGTAGTTCACGGCTGTGGCTACCTCTGTGTCGGCACTCAGCAGCCCGTCCATAATTGTATATACCAGTGACCTAACCGTGGTTTTTTTTTCTTTCTTTATACATACATACTAGTTACGAGTATACTATCTCTTTATCAACCAGTCTATATATTAGCAGCAGACACAGTACAGTGCGGTAGTTCACGGCTGTGGCTACCTCTGTGTCGGCACTCGGCAGCCCGTCCATAATTGTATATACCAGTGACCTAACCGTGGTTTTTTTTTCTTTCTTTATACATACATACTAGTTACGAGTATACTATCTCTTTATCAACCAGTCTATATATTAGCAGCAGACACAGTACAGTGCGGTAGTTCACGGCTGTGGCTACCTCTGTGTCGGCACTCGGCAGCCCGTCCATAATTGTATACTAGTATCCAATCCATCCATCTGCATTGTTTACCTGAGGTGCCTTTTAGTTGTGCCTATTAAAATATGGAGAACAAAAATGTTGAGGTTCCAAAATTAGGGAAAGATCAAGATCCACTTCCACCTCGTGCTGAAGCTGCTGCCACTAGTCATGGCCGAGACGATGAAATGCCAGCAACGTCGTCTGCCAAGGCCGATGCCCAATGGCATAGTACAGAGCATGTCAAAACCAAAACACCAAATATCAGTAAAAAAAGGACTCCAAAACCTAAAATAAAATTGTCGGAGGAGAAGCGTAAACTTGCCAATATGCCATTTACCACACGGAGTGGCAAGGAACGGCTGAGGCCCTGGCCTATGTTCATGGCTAGTGGTTCAGCTTCACATGAGGATGGAAGCACTCAGCCTCTCGCTAGAAAACTGAAAAGACTCAAGCTGGCAAAAGCACCGCAAAGAACTGTGCGTTCTTTGAAATCCCAAATCCACAAGGAGAGTCCAATTGTGTCGGTTGCGATGCCTGACCTTCCCAACACTGGACGTGAAGAGCATGCGCCTTCCACCATTTGCACGCCCCCTGCAAGTGCTGGAAGGAGCACCCGCAGTCCAGTTCCTGATAGTCAGATTGAAGATGTCAGTGTTGAAGTACACCAGGATGAGGAGGATATGGGTGTTGCTGGCGCTGGGGAGGAAATTGACCAGGAGGATTCTGATGGTGAGGTGGTTTGTTTAAGTCAGGCACCCGGGGAGACACCTGTTGTCCGTGGGAGGAATATGGCCGTTGACATGCCAGGTGAAAATACCAAAAAAATCAGCTCTTCGGTGTGGAGGTATTTCACCAGAAATGCGGACAACAGGTGTCAAGCCGTGTGTTCCCTTTGTCAAGCTGTAATAAGTAGGGGTAAGGACGTTAACCACCTCGGAACATCCTCCCTTATACGTCACCTGCAGCGCATTCATAATAAGTCAGTGACAAGTTCAAAAACTTTGGGTGACAGCGGAAGCAGTCCACTGACCAGTAAATCCCTTCCTCTTGTAACCAAGCTCACGCAAACCACCCCACCAACTCTCTCAGTGTCAATTTCCTCCTTCCCCAGGAATGCCAATAGTCCTGCAGGCCAAGTCACTGGCAAGTCTGACGAGTCCTCTCCTGCCTGGGATTCCTCCGATGCATCCTTGCGTGTAACGCCTACTGCTGCTGGCGCTGCTGTTGTTGCCGCTGGGAGTCGATGGTCATCCCAGAGGGGAAGTCGTAAGCCCACTTGTACTACTTCCAGTAAGCAATTGACTGTTCAACAGTCCTTTGCGAGGAAGATGAAATATCACAGCAGTCATCCTACTGCAAAGCGGATAACTGAGTCCTTGACAACTATGTTGGTGTTAGACGTGCGTCCGGTATCCGCCGTTAGTTCACAGGGAACTAGACAATTTATTGAGGCAGTGTGCCCCCGTTACCAAATACCATCTAGGTTCCACTTCTCTAGGCAGGCGATACCGAGAATGTACACGGACGTCAGAAAAAGACTCACCAGTCTCCTAAAAAATGCAGTTGTACCCAATGTCCACTTAACCACGGACATGTGGACAAGTGGAGCAGGGCAGGGTCAGGACTATATGACTGTGACAGCCCACTGGGTAGATGTATGGACTCCCGCCGCAAGAACAGCAGCGGCGGCACCAGTAGCAGCATCTCGCAAACGCCAACTCTTTCCTAGGCAGGCTACGCTTTGTATCACCGCTTTCCAGAATACGCACACAGCTGAAAACCTCTTACGGCAACTGAGGAAGATCATCGCGGAATGGCTTACCCCAATTGGACTCTCCTGTGGATTTGTGGCATCGGACAACGCCAGCAATATTGTGTGTGCATTAAATATGGGCAAATTCCAGCACGTCCCATGTTTTGCACATACCTTGAATTTGGTGGTGCAGAATTTTTTAAAAAACGACAGGGGCGTGCAAGAGATGCTGTCGGTGGCCAGAAAAATTGCGGGACACTTTCGGCGTACAGGCACCACGTACAGAAGACTGGAGCACCACCAAAAACTACTGAACCTGCCCTGCCATCATCTGAAGCAAGAAGTGGTAACGAGGTGGAATTCAACCCTCTATATGCTTCAGAGGTTGGAGGAGCAGCAAAAGGCCATTCAAGCCTATACAATTGAGCACGATATAGGAGATGGAATGCACCTGTCTCAAGTGCAGTGGAGAATGATTTCAACGTTGTGCAAGGTTCTGATGCCCTTTGAACTTGCCACACGTGAAGTCAGTTCAGACACTGCCAGCCTGAGTCAGGTCATTCCCCTCATCAGGCTTTTGCAGAAGAAGCTGGAGGCATTGAAGAAGGAGCTAAAAGGGAGCGATTCCGCTAGGCATGTGGGACTTGTGGATGCAGCCCTTAATTCGCTTAACAAGGATTCACGGGTGGTCAATCTGTTGAAATCAGAGCACTACATTTTGGCCACCGTGCTCGATCCTAGATTTAAAGCCTACCTTGGATCTCTCTTTCCGGCAGACACAGGTCTGCTGGGGTTGAAAGACCTGCTGGTGACAAAATTGTCAAGTCAAGCGGAACGCGACCTGTCAACATCTCCTCCTTCACATTCTCCCGCAACTGGGGGTGCGAGGAAAAGGCTCAGAATTCCGAGCCCACCCGCTGGCGGTGATGCAGGGCAGTCTGGAGCGACTGCTGATGCTGACATCTGGTCCGGACTGAAGGACCTGACAACGATTACGGACATGTCGTCTACTGTCACTGCATATGATTCTCTCAACATTGATAGAATGGTGGAGGATTATATGAGTGACCGCATCCAAGTAGGCACGTCACACAGTCCGTACTTATACTGGCAGGAAAAAGAGGCAATTTGGAGGCCCTTGCACAAACTGGCTTTATTCTACCTAAGTTGCCCTCCCACAAGTGTGTACTCCGAAAGAGTGTTTAGTGCCGCCGCTCACCTTGTCAGCAATCGGCGTACGAGGTTACATCCAGAAAATGTGGAGAAGATGATGTTCATTAAAATGAATTAAAATCAATTCCTCCGCGGAGACATTGACCAGCAGCAATTGCCTCCACAAAGTACACAGGGAGCTGAGATGGTGGATTCCAGTGGGGACGAATTGATAATCTGTGAGGAGGGGGATGTACACGGTGATATATCGGAGGGTGAAGATGAGGTGGACATCTTGCCTCTGTAGAGCCAGTTTGTGCAAGGAGAGATTAATTGCTTCTTTTTTGGGGGGGGTCCAAACCAACCCGTCATATCAGTCACAGTCGTGTGGCAGACCCTGTCACTGAAATGATGGGTTGGTTAAAGTGTGCATGTCCTGTTTTGTTTATACAACATAAGGGTGGGTGGGAGGGCCCAAGGATAATTCCATCTTGCACCTCTTTTTTCTTTTCTTTTTCTTTGCATCATGTGCTGATTGGGGAGGGTTTTTTGGAAGGGACATCCTGCGTGACACTGCAGTGCCACTCCTAAATGGGCCCGGTGTTTGTGTCGGCCACTAGGGTCGCTAATCTTACTCACACAGTCAGCTACCTCATTGCGCCTCTTTTTTTCTTTGCGTCATGTGCTGTTTGGGGAGGGTTTTTTGGAAGGGACATCCTGCGTGACACTGCAGTGCCACTCCTAGATGGGCCCGGTGTTTGTGTCGGCCACTAGGGTCGCTAATCTTACTCACACAGCTACCTCATTGCGCCTCTTTTTTCTTTGCGTCATGTGCTGTTTGGGGAGGGTTTTTTGGAAGGGACATCCTGCGTGACACTGCAGTGCCACTCCTAGATGGGCCCGGTGTTTGTGTCGGCCACTAGGGTCGCTAATCTTACTCACACAGTCAGCTACCTCATTGCGCCTCTTTTTTTCTTTGCGTCATGTGCTGTTTGGGGAGGGTTTTTTGGAAGGGCCATCCTGCGTGACACTGCAGTGCCACTCCTAGATGGGCCCGGTGTTTGTGTCGGCCACTAGGGTCGCTAATCTTACTCACACAGTCAGCTACCTCATTGCGCCTCTTTTTTTCTTTGCGTCATGTGCTGTTTGGGGAGGGTTTTTTGGAAGGGCCATCCTGCGTGACACTGCAGTGCCACTCCTAGATGGGCCCGGTGTTTGTGTCGGCCACTAGGGTCGCTAATCTTACTCACACAGCTACCTCATTGCGCCTCTTTTTTTCTTTGCGTCATGTGCTGTTTGGGGAGGGTTTTTTGGAAGGGACATCCTGCGTGACACTGCAGTGCCACTCCTAGATGGGCCCGGTGTTTGTGTCGGCCACTAGGGTCGCTTATCTTACTCACACAGCGACCTCGGTGCAAATTTTAGGACTAAAAATAATATTGTGAGGTGTGAGGTATTCAGAATAGACTGAAAATGAGTGTAAATTATGGTTTTTGAGGTTAATAATACTTTGGGATCAAAATGACCCCCAAATTCTATGATTTAAGCTGTTTTTTAGTGTTTTTGGAAAAAAACACCCGAATCCAAAACACACCCGAATCCGACAAAAATAATTCGGTGAGGTTTTGCCAAAACGCGTTCGAACCCAAAACACGGCCGCGGAACCGAACCCAAAACCAAAACACAAAACCCGAAAAATTTCAGGCGCTCATCTCTACTATATACTGCGCACAAATACAATGTAGCACAGCTATGGATAGTATACTTGACGACACAGAGGTAGAGCAGTGGACTACTGTACCCTACTGCTATATATATACTGGTGGTCAGCAAAATTCTGCACTGTCCTCCTACTATACACTGCGCACAATAAAAATGCAGCACAGGTATGGATGGATAGTATACTTGACGACACAGAGGTAGAGCAGTGGACTACTGTACCCTACTGCTATATATATACTGGTGGTCAGCAAAATTCTGCACTGTCCTCCTACTATATACTGCGCACAACTAAAATGCAGCACAGGTATGGATGGATAGTATACTTCACGACACAGAGGTAGAGCAGTGGACTACTGTACCGTACTGCTATATATATACTGGTGGTCAGCAAAATTCTGCACTGTCCTCCTACTATATACTGCGCACAACTACAATGCAGCACAGGTATGGATGGATACTAGTATACTTGACGACACAGAGGTAGAGCAATGGACTACTGTACCGTACTGCTATATATATATACTGGTGGTCAGCAAAATTCTGCACTGTCCTCCTACTATATACTGCGCACAACTAAAATGCAGCACAGGTATGGATGGATAGTATACTTGAAGACACAGAGGTAGAGCAGTGGACTACTGTACCGTACTGCTATATATATACTGGTGGTCAACAAAATTCTGCACTGTCCTCCTACTATATACTACAATGCAGCACAGATATGGATAGTATACTTGACGACAAAGAGGTAGAGCAATGGACTACTGTACCGTACTGCTATATATATACTGGTGGTCAGCAAAAGTCTGCACTGTCCTCCTACTATATACTACAATGCAGCACAGATATGGAGCGTTTTTCAGGCAGAGAACGTAGATATTTTCAGCACACTGAGCACAGATATTTGCAGCACACTGAGCACAGATATTTGCAGCACACTGAGCACAGATATTTGCAGCACACTGAGCACAGAAACTGAGAGAACGCAGCCACGTCCTCTCGCTATCATCTCCAAAGAACGAGTGAAAATGGCGGCGATGCGTGGCTCCTTATATAGAATACGAATCTCGTGAGAATCCGACAGCGGGATGAGGACGTACGGGCGCGCTCGAGTTAACCGAGCAAGGCGGGAAGATCCGAGGCTGCCTCGGAACCGTGTAAAATAGGTGAAGTAAATCATCCCCCTTCTAGGCTGAATGTGATTCCCACATTACAGTCTGCAAAGCTCCAATCTTTACGAATGAAGTTCTGTTTATGTTTTGAGACATTAGACCTGATACTCTCATGAAGCTATGAAGCATGAGTAAGAAAAGAATGAATTGCTGTTTAAGGTTACTGTAGTAATTAAACATCTCTATAAAGGTTTTTTTCATTGTGTTTCTACTTAAATTCTGTATTTGACTGTTTTGCTGATTTATAATGCTGTGAATTTATAGTTTTTACGTTTTAGCTGGTTAATAATAATGAATAGTCTATACAATAAATATTTTGCCTATTTATAATGTCATTAAACCAGTGAAGACTTCTGACAAGAATGATTTGCTCCCTCTCAGTGCTGCTGTTTGATGGAGGGCTAGAGGCATAACATGTAGTATGCTCTACATATTGGGGGTCATTCCGAGTTGATCGCTAGCTGAATTTGTTCACAGCGCAGCGATCAAGCTAAAAAACGGTAGTTCTGCGTATGTGGCGCAATGCGCTTGCGCGACGTACGGGCACAACGAACGATGTAGTTTTGCACAGGGTCTAGGGATGTATTTCAGTCGCACTGCTTGCCGCAGAGTGATTGACATGAAGTGGGCGTTTCTGGGTGGCAACTGACCGTTTTTAAGGAGTGTTAGGAAAAACGCAGGCATGCCAGGGAAAATGCAGGCGTGGCTGGGCGAACGCTGGGCGGGTTTGTGACGTCAAATCCGGAAATTAATAGCCTGTAGTAATCGCAAGCGCTGAGTAGGTTTTGAGCTACTCTGAAACTACACCAATTTTTTTTGCAGGCGCTCTGTGATACAACCGTTTGCACTTCTGCTAAGCTAAAATACACTCCCAGTGGGCGGCGGCATAGCATTTGCACGGCTGCTAAAAATAGCAATCGAGCGATCAACTCGTAATGACCCCCACTGACCATCTAATTGCAACAAGAAACAAAAAACTACATGGCCCTGTGACCGTTCTTTAAAGTTATTCATACATTCAATAAAATGGAGATTATCACAACTCTAGTGACCCTAGATCCCAGTTGCAAAATGCAGACACCAATAGCTACAGTAATTTACCCTTCCTGCATGACATGACATACCCACTAGATAGCATCTGGCATTGATACAACCATTCACCAAAGTGCAGGGATCATCTAGTTAGGCAGTATTCTGATTGGTGGGTTGTGTTACAAAACTCACCAATCAGAGTGCTGGAAGCCAGTTTTGGTCAGGAAAAAAACTGCCTCCACATACTAAAAGAAAAACTTTACTTTGAATGGAATTATTAAGTAACATGCAGGAACATTCACATTTTACTCTTGATTACAAATGTATTTTCACTGGGGAAAATGGGCTACCAAGAAAAGGTTAGGCCATGCCCAGGAAAAGGATATGTTATATTTCTTTACAACACAAGCTTTCAGTGTTTTATATATATAGCTTTTGAAAGGTGAATACTTTTCCTGGAGAAGTTAAATGAAAATTTCACTATAATTAGCTCAGAGCTTTATATGTATGCCCTTTACCCCCTAATAAAATATAATATATTGTACATCAAGAATGACATACAGTACCTTTTTGAGTCTCCTGGATAACCCCATCCCCCACAGTATGATAGGATTGAATGACCGCTTTACGGCATTGGCAGATAATTGGCTGAGAATGTAAGTCTGGAGTGATATAACACAGCAAGGTGGGAAATTGTTGGGAAAACTTTCATCTCAGAGATGGTTTACAGATAGAGGCAAGTAAAGAAGAAAGCCTTTACAAACTGTAAATATTAGAGATGTGCGGCGGACACTTTTCGGGTTTTGGTTTTGGACCTGGATCCTTGCTCGTGTTTTGGATCTGGATTGGTTTTGCCAAAACCACCCTTACGGGTTTTGGTTTTGGATCTGGATGATTTTTAAACAAAACACATAAACAGCTAAAATCACAGAATTTGGGGGTAATTTTAATCCTACGGTATTATTAATCTAAATAACATTAATTTCCAGTCTATTCTGAACACCTCACAATATTATTTTTAGGCCAAAATGTGGCACCAAGGTCAATGAATGACTAAGCTAAGCGACCCAAGTGGGCAGCACAAACACCTGGCCCATCTAGGAGTGGCACTGCAGTGGCAGACAGGATGGCAGTTCTAAAAACTAGGCCCCAAAGAGCACATAATGCAAAGAAAAAACAGAGGTGCACCAAGGTCGCTGGACTAAGCTAAGCGACACTAGTAGGTGGCACAAACACGTGGCCCATATAGGAGTGTCACTACAGTGGCAGACAGGATGGCAGTTTTAAAAACTAGGCCCCAAAGAGCACATGATGCAAAGAAGAAAAAGAGGTGCAAGATGGAATTGTCCTTGTCCTGTTTATGTTGTATAAACAGGACATGCACACTTTAACAAACCAATCATTTCAGCAACAGGATCTGCCACACGACTGTGGCTGAAATGATTGGTTTGCTTGGGTTCCCACAAAAATGGAAGCTATTAATCCCATCACCAAAAAATACGCAATTCATCTCTCCTTGCACAAACTGCCTCTACCGAGGCAAGCTGTTGTCCTCATCCTCCGATTCCTTACCCCGTTCAGTGTGTCCTCCTCACAGAGTATTAATTTGTCCCCACTGGAATCCACCATCACAAGTCCCTGTGTACTTTCTGGAGGCAATTGCTGGTAAAGGTTTTCCTAGAGGAATTTTATCATTCATTTTGATGTGCGTCATCTTCTCCACATTTAGTGGCAGTAACCTCCTACGCCGATCGCTGACAAGGTTATCGGCTGCACTAAACACTCTTCCGGAGTAAACACTGGAGAGGGGGCAACTTAGGTAAAGTAAAGCCAGTTTATGCAAGGGCCCCCAAATTGCCTCTTTATCCTGACAGTATACATGACATGCCTACTTGGATGCTGTCACTGATATAATCCTCCCATTTTTTCAATGGTGACAGCATCATATGCAGTGACAGTAGACATGTCAGTAATCGTTGGCAGGTCCTTCAGTCCGGACCAGATGTCAACATTTGCTCCTGACTGCCCTGCATCACTGCCAGCGGCTTGGGCTAGGAAATGTTATCCTTTTCCTCGCAGCCTCAGTTGTGGGAGAAAATGAAGGAGGAGTTGTTGACGGGTCACGTTCCGCTTGAGTTGACAATTTTCTCACCAGTAGGTCTTTGCACCTCTGCAGACTTGTGTCCACTGGAAAGGAAGATATAACGTAGGCTTTAAACCTAGGATCGAGCACAGTGGCCAAAATGTAGTGCTCTCATTTCAACAGATTGACCACCCTTGAATCCTGGCAAAGTGAATGAAGGACTCCATTCACAAGTCCCACATACATAGCGGAACCGTTCCTCCTTCAATCTCTCCAGCTGCTTTTGTAAAAGCCTGATGAGGGGAATGACCTGATGCAAGCTGGCAGTGTCTGAACTGACTACATGTGTGGCAAGTTCAAATGGTTGGAGAATCTTGCACAATATGGAAATCATTCTCCACTGTGCTTGAGTCGGGTGCATTCCCCCTCCTTTGCCTCTATCGTAGGTGGAACATCTGAAGCATATAGAGTGTTGACTTCCATATCGTTACCACCTCTTGCTTCAGGTGATGGCAGGGCAGGTTCAGGAGTTTTTTCTGGTGCTCCAGTCTTCGGCATGCAGTGGCTGAATGTCAAAAGGGGCCACAATTTTTCAGGCCACCGACAGCATCTCCTGCACTCCCCTGTAATTTTTAAAAAAATTCTGCACCACCAAATTAATTGTATGTGCAAAACATGGGACGTGCTGGATTTTGCTCAGATGTAATGCATGCACAATATTGGTGGCATTGTCCGATATAAAAACCAATCTGTCTCTTGGCGCTTGATTATACAAAAAAATATATAAATAACTACCAAAGGTCAATTATGCTGCAATTATAAATCAGCTGCAGGGTATCAGTTTATGCCTGTGTGAGCATAAATAATAGTAGCCTTCCCCTGTTGCTACAGGAAAAGACACTTAGACAAAAATATAATTACTCTGCACTTAATACCATATGGTCCATAGGATGATTGAAAACACATGCAATGGTATTAATAATTCTTTTAATATAATATACTTTAAAACACAAAATATCAACCACAATAAGGAGTGCAGAGGATATATATATATATAAAAACACATAACCGGATTGAATAAATTACATACCAGAAATAACTTCCCACTAGATAATAGCCATTATTTTTTGTACATAATATTCAATATTGGTTATCAATTTATCTATTCCTGATAAGAGGTGGATCAACCTATAATGAATCAAATCAGTGCACTGATAAACTTCAATACGGGATCTCAGTTAACAGCAGTCCCGCAAATAATCTGGGTTAATGTCCCCGTCGGGTGCTAGTCCCGAGCGCTATAAATATTGTTTAGATAAGATTGATGATGGATTAATAATGCAGTAAACCGGAATCTATGCTCAAATCGCGAATGGATCACACCAAGCCCACTACCAAGGTGCACTTGCACAATGTTCAAAAGAGGGTCAGCAATAGTTGAATTGGAAGAAGCCGGCTGGGAGGCACCGGACGTCTCCGTTCTCCCCAGTGCTTGTGCCGCTACCACTTCCAATAGTCTCCCGATGTTGTCTAGCCGTGCAGGTGGATTGATGTCCGTATAACGAAGTGTCCCCGGAGTAAGACAAGCAGTCACTAGTGGCCCCTGGCGCGTTTCGCTCTTACCAGAGCTTTATCGAAGAGTGTCCTTATCCTTCCACAGTGACTCTATTTAAACTCCTTGGGTGTCCTCGATTGGTTCACCCAGCTTGTAGCACGTGTACTTATAATTGATTGATCCACCTCTTTGTAAAGATCCACCTCTATTAGTTTTATCCCTTAATGGGGAACTTGTCTAATTAGATCTCACGTCTTATATGCATATCATATACCCTAATTTACGGGTGTTAATTGTTTAATTTAAACCTAATATTATTTTTGTTTTTATTATTATAATTATTATTATATCCTTTACACCATTCAAAATATAATTGAATAAAAAATACATAGATATTAACATATTATAAAAACATATATCTAAAAGAAACCATACATACTCTAACTCACGTACTTCAAGTCCGTAAACTGTTGCTCTACTTGTAACGCTATCTCTATTACTAGACAATAGAGAACAACATTCTTAGGAGTTGATCACTCTGAACTAACCCTAACTTATTAAAGTTAAAATACATTCAATTGTGTTCATATACACAAATTCGAAAAGCTTACATGGCCCCATATAATAGTTTAATGGGAACCTTTTAAACCATGTATTAAAATAAAAATAAATAAATAAGATTTTACTTACCGGTAAATCTATTTCTCGTAGTCCGTAGAGGATGCTGGGACTCCGTAAGGACCATGGGGAATAGACGGGCTCCGCAGGAGATAGGGCACTTTAAGAAAGCTTTGGACTCTGGGTGTGCACTGGCTCCTCCCTATTTGCCCCTCCTCCAGACCTCAGTTAGGGAAACTGTGCCCAGAGGAGATGGACAGTACGAGGAAGGATTTTTGTAAATCTAAGGGCGAGATCCATACCAGCCACACCAATCACACCGTATAACTTGTGATAAACTTACCCAGTTAACAGTATGAACAAAAACATAGCCACGGTTCAACCGAAAAACTATAACATAACCCTTATGTAAGCAATAACTATATACAAGTCTTGCAGAAGAAGTCCGCACTTGGGATGGGCGCCCAGCATCCTCTACGGGCTACGAGAAATAGATTTACCGGTAAGTAAAATCTTATTTTCTCTTTCGTCCTTGAGGATGGTGGGACTCCGTAAGGACCATGGGGATTATACCAAAGCTCCCCGGGAGAGTGCGGATGACTCTGCAGCACCGATTGAGCAAACAGGAGGTCCTCCTCAGCCAGGGTATCAAACTTATAGAACTTTGCAAAGATGTTTGTCCCCGACCAAGTAGCTGCTCGGCACAACTGTAATGCCGAGACCCCTCGGGCAGCCACCCAAGAAGAGCGCACTTTCCTACTGGAGTGGGCCTTAACCGATTTCGGTAACGGCAATCCTGCCGTAGAATGCGCCTGCTGAATCGTGTTACAGATCCAGCGAGCAATAGTCTGCTTTGAAGCAGGAGCGCCAACCTTGTTGGCCGCATACAGAACTAACAAAGCTTAAGTCTTCCTGATTCTAGCCGTTCTGGTCACATAAATCTTCAAAGCCCTGACTACATCCAGGGACTCGGAATCCTCCAAGTCCCGTGTAGCCACAGGCACGACAATAGGTTGGTTCACATGAAAAGATGAGACTACTTTTGGCAGAAAGTGAGGGCGAGTCCTCAACTCTGCCCTATCCACGTGAAAAACCAAGTATGGGCTTTTATGTGATAAAGCCGCCAATTCGGAAACACGTCTTGCCGAAGCTAACGCCAACAACATGACCACTTTCCACGTGAGGTATTTCAACTCCACAGTTTTTAATGGTTCAAACCAAGGTGACTTGAGGAAACGTAACACCACGTTAAGATCCCAAGGCACCACCGGAGGCACAAAGGGAGGCTGAATATGCAGCACCCCCTTCACAAGGGTCTGTACTTCAGGAGTAGAGGCCAATTCTCTTTGAAAGAAAATGGATAAGGCCGAAATCTGGACCTTTATGGACCCTAATTTTAGGCCCAAAGTCACTCCTGTTTGAAGGAAGTGAAGTAGACGGCCCAAATGGAACTCCTCCGTAGGAGCAGCTCTGGCCTCACACCAAAAAACATATTTCCGCCATATACGGTGATAATGTTTTAACGTCACGTCTTTCCTAGCCTTGATCAGGGTAGGAATGACTTCCTCCGGAATCCCTTTTTCCGCTAGAATCCGGCGTTCAACCGCCATGCCGTCAAACGCAGCCGCGGTAAGTCTTGGAACAGACAGGGCCCCTGCCACACCAGGTCCTGCCTTAGAGGAAGAGGCCACGGATCCACTGCGAGCAACTCTTGCAGCTCCGGATACCAAGTCCTCTGTGCCCAATCCAGAACAATGAGTATTGTTCTGACCCTGCTTCTTCGTATTATTCTCAACACCTTGGGTATGAGAGGAAGAGGAGGAAACACATAGACCGATCTGAACACCCAAGGTGTCACCAGAGAGTCTACCGCTACCGCCTGAGGGTCCCTTGACCTGGCGCAATACCGCTTTAGCATTTGTTGAGACGGGATGCCATCATGTCGATTTGAGGCAGTCCCCAACGATCCGTGATCTGTGCGAAGACTTCTTGATGAAGTCCCCACTCTCCCGGATGCAGGTCGTGCCTGCTGAGGAAGTCTGCCTCCCAGTTGTCCACCCCCGGGATGAACACCGCTGATAGCGCGCTTACATGGCCTTCCGCCCAGCGTAGAATCCTGGTCGCTTCTGCCATGGCCATTCTGCTCCTTGTTCCACCTTGGCGGTTTATATGAGCCACTGCCGTGACATTGTCTGACTGAATCAGAACCGGTTTTCTCCGAAGCAATTCCTCCGCTTGACGCAGGGCGTTGTATATGGCCCTCAACTCCAGGACGTTGATGTGGAGACAAGACTCTAGACTTGACCAGAGACCTTGGAAATTTCTTCCCAGTGTCACTGCTCCCCAGCCTCGGAGGCTTGCGTCCGTGGCCACCAGGACCCAGTCCTGAATGCCGAACCTGCGACCTTCTAGTAGGTGAGCACTGTTCAGCCACCACAGGAGAGATACCCTGGTCCTGGGAGACAGGGTGATCCTTTGATGCATTTGTAAATGGGACCCGGACCACTTGTCCAAGAGGTCCCATTGAAAAGTCCTCGCATGGAACCTGCCGAAAGGGATGGCCTCGTAGGAAGCCACCATATTCCCCAGGACCCGCGTGCAAAGATGCACTGAAACCTTTTTTGGTTTTAATAGGTTCCTGACCATGGCTATGAGTTCCTGAACATTTTCGATCGGAAGAAAAACCTTTTTCTGGTCTGTGTCTAGAATCAGCCCTAAAAAGGTCAGACGCGTTGTAGGGACTAGCTGGGACTTCGGTATATTGAGAATCCAGCCGTGTATCTGCAACGTCTTCATGGACAAAGACACGCTATCCAGCAACCTCTCCCGAGATCTCGCCTTTATGAGGAGATCGTCCAAGTATGGGATAATTGTGACCCCCTGCCTGCGCAGGAGCACCATCATTTCCGCCATTACCTTGGTGAAAATTCTCGGGGCCGTGGAAAGCCCAAACGGCAACGTCTGAAATTGGTAGTGACAGTCCTGCACTGCAAATCTCAGGAACGCCTGATGCGGGGATAATATCGGAACATGAAGGTAAGCATCCTTTATGTCCAGGGACACCATCCAATCCCCCCCCTCCAGGCTGGCGATGACCGCCCTGAGTGATAACATTTTGAACTTGAACCTCTTCAAGTACAGGTTCAGAGATTTCAGGTTTAAAATGGGTCTGACCGAACCGTCCGGTTTCGGGACCACAAACAGGGTTGAGTAATATCCCTCTCCTTGCTGGAGACGAGGAACTGTGACAATCACCTGTTGAATATACAATTTTTGGATTGCTGCAAACACTAGCTCCCTCTCTGACAGGGAAGCCGGCAGAGCCGATTTGAAAAATCGGCGAGGAGGCAAGTCTTCGAATTCCAGCCTGTATCCCTGAGAAACAATCTCTAATGCCCAGGGATCCACCTACGAGTGAACCCAGACGTGGCTGAAAAACCGAAGACGAGCCCCCACCAGATCTGCCTCCCCTCGGGAAGCCCCAGCATCATGCGGTGGACTTTGCAGACGCAGGGGAGGACTTCTGCTCTTGGGAACTAGCTGTGTGCAGCTTTTTTCCCCTGCCTTTCCCTCTGGCAACAAAGGATGATCCACGTACCTTCTTGTTTTTATTGGAACGAAAGGACTGCATTTGATAATGAGGTGCCTTTTTTGTATGCTGCGGGGGGACATAAGGTAAGAAATTTGACTTACCAGCCGTAGCCGTAGAGACAAGATCCGAGAGGCCGTCTCCAAACAACTCCACCCCTTTGTAAGGCAAGGACTCCATATGCCACTTTGAATCGGCATCTCCCGTCCACTGTCGGGTCCACAAGAGCCGCCTAGCAGAAATAGACATAGCATTTATTCTAGAGCTTAATAAACAAATGTCTCTCTGAGCAGCCCTCATATACAAGGCAGCATCTCTGATATGCTCTATGGTCATTTGAATGGCGTCCCTATCTAAGGTGTCAATATCCATAGATAAGGAATCTGCCCATGCCACAACCGCACAACAAACCCAGGCCGACGCCATAGCCGGTCGAGCAATAGTACCGGAATGATTGTAAATGTGCTTTAAGGTAATTTCCTGCCTGCGATCAGCAGGTTCCTTGAGGGAAGCTGTATCCTGAGAAGGCAGTGCCACCTTTTTGGACAAACGTGTCAGCGCCTTGTCAACTTTTGGCGAAGATTCCCAGAGTATCCTATCAGTTTGTGGAAAAGGATACGCCATGAGAATCCTTTTGGGAACTTGTGGTCTCCTATCCGGAGATTCCCAAGCCTTTTCGCACAAGTCACTTAATTCAAATGAGGATGGAAAAGTGACTTCAGGCTTTTTCCCTTTATACATGTGTACCCTCGTGTCAGGGACAGGGGGTTCCTCAGTAATATGCAAAACCTCTTTAATGGCAATAATCATGTACCGTATACCCTTAGCCACCTTCGGCTGTAATTTTGCATCTTCATAGTCGACACTAGAGTCAGTATCTGTGTCGGTATCTGTGTCATCGATCTGGGATATGGTGCGCTTCTGAGACCCCGAAGGACCTGGCGCCCCAGGGACAGGCATGGACTGGCTACCTGACTGATCCCTAGCTTCTGCCTTGTCTAACCTTTTATGCAATAGATTGACATTTGCATTCAAGACATTCAGCATATCCACCCATTCCAGTGTCGGTGTTGCCGACGGCGACCTGACATTCAAGCACTCCCCCTTCACATTAAGCGAGCCTTCCTCGTCAAACATGTCGACACACGCGTACCGACACACTTCACACACACACAGGGAACCCCTTTCCTGAAGACAGTATCCGTCAAGGCCCTTTGGAGAGACAGAGAGAGAGTATGCCAGCACATACCCCAGCGCAATAACCCTGGAGACCAATACAAAATGTTTTTCCCCAGCAGCGCTGTATAATATGTAAACCGCCAATTACCCCCCCCCCCCTCTCTTTTAAGCACCCTTTCACCGTGTGTAAGCAGGGGAGAGTCCGGGGAGCTTCCTCTCAGCAGTGCTGTGGAGAGAAAATGGCGCTGGTGAGTGCTGAGGGAGAAGCCCCGCCCCCTCGGCGGCGGGCTTCTGTCCTGCTCAAACTTAGTAAAATATGGCGGGGGCTCTTTTATATACATGTACAGAGCCCACCTGTACATGTATATAGTCTTTTTGCCATGCAGAGGTTTATATTGCTGCCCAGGGCGCCCCCCCCCCCCCCCCCTGCGCCCTGCACCCTTACAGTGACCGGAGTATGTGAGGTGTATGGGAGCAATGACGCACAGCTGCAGTGCTGTGCGTTACCTCAGTGAAGCTGAAGGCTTCTGCCGCCTGACGACTTCTGTCTTCTGTACTTCTAGCTCTGTGAGGAGAACGGCGGCGCGGCTCCGGGGGTGGACGCCCAGTAAGAACCTGCGTTCACCCCCTCTGGAGCTAATGGTGTCCAGTAGCCGAGGAAGCAGAGCCTATCTTTGACAAGAAGGTCTGCTCCTCTCTCCTCAGTCCCTCGATGCAGGGAGCCTGTTGCCAGCAGTGCTCCCTGTGAAAAAGTAGTAAAAGGTAGAAAAAAATCCAAACAAAAATGCTTCTAGGCAGAGAACTCTGGAGAGCTCTCTGCAGTGCACCCATCTTGCTCTGGGCACAGTGTAAAACTGAGGTCTGGAGGAGGGGCATAGAGGGAGGAGCCAGTGCACACCCAGAGTCCAAAGCTTTCTTAAAGTGCCCTATCTCCTGCGGAGCCCGTCTATTCCCCATGGTCCTTACGGAGTCCCAGCATCCTCAAGGACGTAAGAGAAAAAATGATATACCATTATATTAATTCCAAATTAAACTACTCCTTACATAAATGCATTGTCCGATATCACAAATCCCCAGGAGAGTCTAAGTGGGGTAAGCCATTGTGCGATGATGTCCCTCAGTTTCCGTAAGAGGTTGTCAGCAGTGTGCCTCTTACGGAATCTGGTGATACACAGCATAGCCTGCCTAGGAACGAGTTGGCGTTTGTGAAATGCTGCTATTGATGCCGCAGCTGTTGTTGCTGCGGGAGGCAATTCATCTACTCAGTGGACTGTCACAGTCATGTAGTCCTTAGTTTGCCCTGCTCCACTTGTCCACATGTCCGTGGTTAAGTGGGGATCTGGTCTGAAGATCGACAGTGTCTAGGTCGACAATGTTTAGGTCGACCACTATATGTCGACAGTCACTAGGTCGACATGGATGGAAGGTCGACAGGGTTTCTAGGTCGACATGTGCTAGGTCGACAGGTCTAAAGGTCGACATGAGTTTTTTACATTTTTTTTTTTTTGTGGATTTTTTCATACTTAACGATCCACGTGGAGTACGATTGGAACGGTAAAGTGTGCCGAGCGAAGCGAAGGCACCATGCCCGAAGCATGGCGAGCGAAGCGAGCCATGCTAGGGGACGCGGTGCACTAATTTGGGATCCCGGTCACTCTACGAAGAAAACGACACCAAATTTTTTTTCCCTCATGTCGACCTGTATTTTCCTGTGCTTTAACAAGCTTATTTTTTAAAATTTTTCGAGAGGGAGGAGGGCTTCCATCTTCATAAGAAGCTGAGCCACCAGTCATGAACATAGGCCAAGGCCTTAGCCTTTCCTGGCCACTTTGTGTCGTGAATGGCATATTGCCAATTTTACATTTCACGTCAGATAATTTCTTTTTTTTCCTGAATATTAATTTTTGCTTATTGGATTTAACATGCCCTCTATGACATTGGGCATCGGCCTTAGCAGACGATGTTGATGGAATTGCATTGTCAATGTCATGACTGGTGGAAGCAGCAGCTTCAGCACTAGTACTAGGAACTGGAAGTGGTTCCTGATCTTCCACTATTTTTTCCTCCAAATTGTTGTTCTCCATTTCACAGGACAGTACCACTTTATTATTACAGCACACAGCACAGTGCCCCTTTATTTTCACAGCACCCCTGTATTCTTACAGCATACAGGGCCAGTGTAATGTTATTTGAACAGCAGCACCCCTATATTTACAGCATACAGCAGTGTGTTTTTAATTTTTAACAACTGCACCTCTGAATTTTTGCAACATACAGGGCCAGCAGCACCCCTATATTTTAAAGCATACAGGAGCAGTGTGATTTAAATTTTTAACTGCACCCCTGAATTTTTACAACGTATAGGGCCAGTGAAATGTTATTTGAACAGCAACAACCCTATATTTTACAGCATACAACAGCAGTGTGCTTTTCATTTTTAACCACTTCACCCCTGAATTTTTACAACATACAGGGCCAGCAGCACCCCAATATTTTACAGCAGACAGGAGCAGTGTGCTTTTAATTTTTAACAACTGCACCCCTGAATTTTTACAACATACAGGGCCAGCAGCACCCCTATATTTTCCAGCATACAGGAGGACAGTGCCCCTGCACACTGGACAACACAGTGACAGCCAGGCCAGCAACACCCATGTACAGCTGCAGCACATGAAACACCAGTTACAGCCAGGACAGCACCCCTAACACAGCACAGGTACACCACAGTGACTGCAGCAGCACCCCTACAGAGCACACACTAACCCCACCAGACGCCACCACCCACAGAGAGAGACAGAGGTTTGTCTCCCTCACTCTCCAAGTCCGGAGTGACAATGGTGGCAACATGCGGCTGTTTATATGGGATCCAAAACCCGTGAGAATTCGACAGCGGGATGATGACTTTTGCCTCATTCTGGTTTACGAGTCTGGTGGGAAGTCCCGAGCCGGCTCAGATCCAGGCTCGGAACGTGATGTTTTGGGGGGGTTCGGTTCTCAGGGAACCAAACCCGCTCATCTCTAGTAAACATATACATTTTATTAAAAATTATTTTAATTACAGAAGTAAAACAATGAGTAATTGTGTATCCCTTTTGCTAAGTTAAATCTAAAATGTCAGAGTCTTTTCTGCTTGTCGGCATCTTTGGTGTTCTCATACTTCTCTCTGCTATCATCTATAAATCTAATTGGGCATTATGTCCATTTGGTGACACACAAATAGCTGTGTGTAAAGGGCCCTACACAATTGCCGATGTGTGTGGGCGATATGAACAATCTCGTTCAGTCATGAGCGATAAATCATTCATATCGCTCAGTGTATAGGTACCTACAATAAACGATGCTCGTCCCACCGGTCGTATATCGTTGGTTTTCCTTCGTTCTGCATAGCAAGCCAATTTGGATAATGGTCATTACCATCATCCAAATCGGAAACATCGGCAAGTGTGTAGGGCCTATAACATTATTCAAATGATTTGTGTATGCTGATATATGCTGTGCACATAGGATATGATCACTCTGTCCATATATAATTAGACTCATATATAGACATTTCTTGTTGCAGAGTAGGTTACTTTTGTCTGGAGACTATGGGGTATATGCAATTGCGGTCGAATTCCCGAAATTGTCGAATTTCGGGTCATTTTCGACCAAAAAAAAAAATCGCCTATGCAATTCAGTGCTTTCCGACCAAAAAACGGACTTTCAAAATTCGACTTTTTGAAATTCGAATTTTTGCAAATTCGACTTTTCTGCAATGATACAAGTGCTGCAATTCGACCAAAGCATATTCAATTCAAGTTTGGAAATTCGACAGCAGGGCTTTTAGACAGCAAATTCGTCATTTTCAATCCGCCACACTTTGGAGGGTGAAAACAAATAAAAAAAATTTAAACATGTTTTTTTTTTTTTTTTTTTTTTTTCTGGGAATAGAAGATCTATTTATATTAGAAGGGATTAGGTACTTTTTTTTTTTTTTTGGAGGCACAAATATTATTTTTATATTTGTTAAAATATTATTATTTTTTTTATTTATTTTTTAATGCTGGAACGGTAAAATCATAAAAAAAAATGGCGTGGGGTCCCCCCTCCAAAGCATAACCAGCCTCGGGCTCTTCGAGCTGGTCCTGGTTCTAAAAATGCGGGGAAAAAATTGACAGGGGATCCCCCGTATTTTTAAAACCAGCACCGGGCTCTGCGCCTGGTGCTGGTGCCAAAAATACGGGGGACAAAAAGAGTAGGGGTCCCCCGTATTTTTAACACCAGCATCGGGCTCCACTAGCTGGACAGATAATGCCACAGCCGGGGGTCACTTTTATGCCGTGCCCTGCGGCCGTGGCATTAAATATCCAACTAGTCACTAGAGATGAGCGGGTTCGGTTTCTTTGAATCCGAACCCGCACGAACTTCACTTTTTTTTCCACGGGTCCGAGCGACTCGGATCTTCCCGCCTTGCTCGGTTAACCCGAGCGCGCCCGAACGTCATCATGACGCTGTCGGATTCTCGCGAGGCTCGGATTCTATCGCGAGACTCGGATTCTATATAAGGAGCCGCGCGTCGCCGCCATTTTCACTCGTGCATTGAGATTGATAGGGAGAGGACGTGTCTGGCGTCCTCTCCATTAGAATAGAGATAGATAGATTAGATAGAGAGAGATTGTGCAGAGTCGCAGACAGAGTTAGTTTACCACAGTCAGTGACCAGTGCAGTTGCTAGTTAACTTTTATTTAATATAATATATCCGTTCACTTCTCTCTGCTATATCCGTTCTCTGCCTGAAAAAAAAAACGATACACAGCACAGTCAGTCACACAGTGTGACTCAGTCTGTGTGCACTCAGCTCAGCCCAGTGTGCTGCACAGTCATCAATGTATAAATTAAAAGCTTATAATTAATTGTGGGGGAGACTGGGGAGCACTGCAGGTTGTTAGCAGGAGCCAGGAGTACAATTATATTAATTAACAGTGCACACTTTTGCTGCAGGAGTGGTGACCAGTGCCTGACCACCAGTATAGTATTGTTGTATACTACTAATATCTCTTTAAATATCAACCAGTCTATATTAGCAGCAGACACAGTACAGTGCGGTAGTTCACGGCTGTGGCTACCTCTGTGTCGGCACACGGCAGGCAGTCCGTCCGACCAGAATTGTATTATTTATTATTATATACCTACCACCTAACCGTGGTTTTTTTTTCATTCTTTATACCGTCATAGTGTCATCCTAATTGTTACGAGTATACTACTATCTCTTTATCAACCAGTGTACAGTGCGGTAGTTCACGGCTGTGGCTACCTCTGTGTCGGCACACGGCAGGCAGTCCGTCCGACCAGAATTGTATTATTTATTATTATATACCTACCACCTAACCGTGGTTTTTTTTTTCATTCTTTATACCGTCATAGTGTCATCCTAATTGTTACGAGTATACTACTATCTCTTTATCAACCAGTGTACAGTGCGGTAGTTCACGGCTGTGGCTACCTCTGTGTCGGCACACGGCAGGCAGTCCGTCCGACCAGAATTGTATTATTTATTATTATATACCTACCACCTAACCGTGGTTTTTTTTTCATTCTTTATACCGTCATAGTGTCATCCTAATTGTTACGAGTATACTACTATCTCTTTATCAACCAGTGTACAGTGCGGTAGTTCACGGCTGTGGCTACCTCTGTGTCGGCACACGGCAGGCAGTCCGTCCGACCAGAATTGTATTATTTATTATTATATACCTACCACCTAACCGTGGTTTTTTTTTCATTCTTTATACCGTCATAGTGTCATCCTAATTGTTACGAGTATACTACTATCTCTTTATCAACCAGTGTACAGTGCGGTAGTTCACGGCTGTGGCTACCTCTGTGTCGGCACACGGCAGGCAGTCCGTCCGACCAGAATTGTATTATTTATTATTATATACCTACCACCTAACCGTGGTTTTTTTTTCATTCTTTATACCGTCATAGTGTCATCCTAATTGTTACGAGTATACTACTATCTCTTTATCAACCAGTGTACAGTGCGGTAGTTCACGGCTGTGGCTACCTCTGTGTCGGCACACGGCAGGCAGTCCGTCCGACCAGAATTGTATTATTTATTATTATATACCTACCACCTAACCGTGGTTTTTTTTTCATTCTTTATACCGTCATAGTGTCATCCTAATTGTTACGAGTATACTACTATCTCTTTATCAACCAGTGTACAGTGCGGTAGTTCACGGCTGTGGCTACCTCTGTGTCGGCAGTCGGCAGGCAGTCCGTCCATCCATAATTGTATTATTATTATAATATATACCACCTAACCGTGGTTTTTTTTTCATTCTTTATACCGTCATAGTGTCATACTAGTTGTTACGAGTATACTACTATCTCTTTATCAACCAGTGTACAGTGCGGTAGTTCACGGCTGTGGCTACCTCTGTGTCGGCAGTCGGCAGGCAGTCCGTCCATCCATAATTGTATTATTATTATAATATATACCACCTAACTGTGGTTTTTTTTGCATTCTTTATACCGTCGTCATAGTGTCATACTAGTTGTTACGAGTATACTACTATCTCTTTATCAACCAGTGTACAGTGCGGTAGTTCACGGCTGTGGCTACCTCTGTGTCGGCAGTCGGCAGGCAGTCCGTCCATCCATAATTGTATTATTATTATAATATATACCACCTAACCGTGGTTTTTTTTTCATTCTTTATACCGTCGTCATAGTGTCATACTAGTTGTTACGAGTATACTACTATCTCTTTATCAACCAGTGTACAGTGCGGTAGTTCACGGCTGTGGCTACCTCTGTGTCGGCAGTCGGCAGGCAGTCCGTCCATCCATAATTGTATTATTATTATAATATATACCACCTAACCGTGGTTTTTTTATACCACCTAACCGTGGCAGTCCGTCCATAATTGTATACTAGTATCCAATCCATCCATCTCCATTGTTTACCTGAGGTGCCTTTTAGTTCTGCCTATAAAATATGGAGAACAAAAAAGTTGAGGTTCCAAAATTAGGGAAAGATCAAGATCCACTTCCACCTCGTGCTGAAGCTGCTGCCACTAGTCATGGCCGAGACGATGAAATGCCAGCAACGTCGTCTGCCAAGGCCGATGCCCAATGTCATAGTACAGAGCATGTCAAATCCAAAACACCAAATATCAGAAAAAAAAGGACTCCAAAACCTAAAATAAAATTGTCGGAGGAGAAGCGTAAACTTGCCAATATGCCATTTACCACATGGAGTGGCAAGGAACGGCTGAGGCCCTGGCCTATGTTCATGGCTAGTGGTTCAGCTTCACATGAGGATGGAAGCACTCAGCCTCTCGCTAGAAAACTGAAAAGACTCAAGCTGGCAAAAGCACCGCAAAGAACTGTGCGTTCTTTGAAATCCCAAATCCACAAGGAGAGTCCAATTGTGTCGTTTGCGATGCCTGACCTTCCCAACACTGGACGTGAAGAGCATGCGCCTTCCACTATTTGCATGCCCCCTGCAAGTGCTGGAAGGAGCACCCGCAGTCCAGTTCCTGATAGTCAGATTGAAGATGTCAGTGTTGCAGTACACCAGGATGAGGAGGATATGGGTGTTGCTGGCGCTGGGGAGGAAATTGACCAGGAGGATTCTGATGGTGAGGTGGTTTGTTTAAGTCAGGCACCCGGGGAGACACCTGTTGTCCGTGGGAGGAATATGGCCGTTGACATGCCAGGTGAAAATACCAAAAAAATCAGCTCTTCGGTGTGGAGGTATTTCACCAGAAATGCGGACAACAGGTGTCAAGCCGTGTGTTCCCTTTGTCAAGCTGTAATAAGTAGGGGTAAGGACGTTAACCACCTCGGAACATCCTCCCTTATACGTCACCTGCAGCGCATTCATAATAAGTCAGTGACAAGTTCAAAAACTTTGGGTGACAGCGGAAGCAGTCCACTGACCAGTAAATCCCTTCCTCTTGTAACCAAGCTCACGCAAACCACCCCACCAACTCCCTCAGTGTCAATTTCCTCCTTCCCCAGGAATGCCAATAGTCCTGCAGGCCATGTCACTGGCAAGTCTGACGAGTCCTCTCCTGCCTGGGATTCCTCCGATGCATCCTTGCGTGTAACGCCTACTGCTGCTGGCGCTGCTGTTGTTGCCGCTGGGAGTCGATGGTCATCCCAGAGGGGAAGTCGTAAGCCCACTTGTACTACTTCCAGTAAGCAATTGACTGTTCAACAGTCCTTTGCGAGGAAGATGAAATATCACAGCAGTCATCCTACTGCAAAGCGGATAACTGAGTCCTTGACAACTATGTTGGTGTTAGACGTGCGTCCGGTATCCGCCGTTAGTTCACAGGGAACTAGACAATTTATTGAGGCAGTGTGCCCCCGTTACCAAATACCATCTAGGTTCCACTTCTCTAGGCAGGCGATACCGAGAATGTACACGGACGTCAGAAAAAGACTCACCAGTGTCCTAAAAAATGCAGTTGTACCCAATGTCCACTTAACCACGGACATGTGGACAAGTGGAGCAGGGCAGGGTCAGGACTATATGACTGTGACAGCCCACTGGGTAGATGTATGGACTCCCGCCGCAAGAACAGCAGCGGCGGCACCAGTAGCAGCATCTCGCAAACGCCAACTCTTTCCTAGGCAGGCTACGCTTTGTATCACCGCTTTCCAGAATACGCACACAGCTGAAAACCTCTTACGGCAACTGAGGAAGATCATCGCGGAATGGCTTACCCCAATTGGACTCTCTTGTGGATTTGTGGCATCGGACAACGCCAGCAATATTGTGTGTGCATTAAATATGGGCAAATTCCAGCACGTCCCATGTTTTGCACATACCTTGAATTTGGTGGTGCAGAATTTTTTAAAAAACGACAGGGGCGTGCAAGAGATGCTGTCGGTGGCCAGAAAAATTGCGGGACACTTTCGGCGTACAGGCACCACGTACAGAAGACTGGAGCACCACCAAAAACTACTGAACCTGCCCTGCCATCATCTGAAGCAAGAAGTGGTAACGAGGTGGAATTCAACCCTCTATATGCTTCAGAGGTTGGAGGAGCAGCAAAAGGCCATTCAAGCCTATACAATTGAGCACGATATAGGAGATGGAATGCACCTGTCTCAAGTGCAGTGGAGAATGATTTCAACGTTGTGCAAGGTTCTGATGCCCTTTGAACTTGCCACACGTGAAGTCAGTTCAGACACTGCCAGCCTGAGTCAGGTCATTCCCCTCATCAGGCTTTTGCAGAAGAAGCTGGAGGCATTGAAGAAGGAGCTAACACGGAGCGATTCCGCTAGGCATGTGGGACTTGTGGATGCAGCCCTTAATTCGCTTAACAAGGATTCACGGGTGGTCAATCTGTTGAAATCAGAGCACTACATTTTGGCCACCGTGCTCGATCCTAGATTTAAAGCCTACCTTGGATCTCTCTTTCCGGCAGACACAGGTCTGCTGGGGTTGAAAGACCTGCTGGTGACAAAATTGTCAAGTCAAGCGGAACGCGACCTGTCAACATCTCCTCCTTCACATTCTCCCGCAACTGGGGGTGCGAGGAAAAGGCTCAGAATTCCGAGCCCACCCGCTGGCGGTGATGCAGGGCAGTCTGGAGCGACTGCTGATGCTGACATCTGGTCCGGACTGAAGGACCTGACAACGATTACGGACATGTCGTCTACTGTCACTGCATATGATTCTCTCAACATTGATAGAATGGTGGAGGATTATATGAGTGACCGCATCCAAGTAGGCACGTCACACAGTCCGTACTTATACTGGCAGGAAAAAGAGGCAATTTGGAGGCCCTTGCACAAACTGGCTTTATTCTACCTAAGTTGCCCTCCCACAAGTGTGTACTCCGAAAGAGTGTTTAGTGCCGCCGCTCACCTTGTCAGCAATCGGCGTACGAGGTTACATCCAGAAAATGTGGAGAAGATGATGTTCATTAAAATGAATTATAATCAATTCCTCCGCGGAGACATTGACCAGCAGCAATTGCCTCCACAAAGTACACAGGGAGCTGAGATGGTGGATTCCAGTGGGGACGAATTGATAATCTGTGAGGAGGGGGATGTACACGGTGATATATCGGAGGGTGAAGATGAGGTGGACATCTTGCCTCTGTAGAGCCAGTTTGTGCAAGGAGAGATTAATTGCTTCTTTTTTGGGGGGGGTCCAAACCAACCCGTCATATCAGTCACAGTCGTGTGGCAGACCCTGTCACTGAAATGATGGGTTGGTTAAAGTGTGCATGTCCTGTTTTGTTTATACAACATAAGGGTGGGTGGGAGGGCCCAAGGATAATTCCATCTTGCACCTCTTTTTTCTTTTCTTTTTCTTTGCATCATGTGCTGATTGGGGAGGGTTTTTTGGAAGGGACATCCTGCGTGACACTGCAGTGCCACTCCTAGATGGGCCCGGTGTTTGTGTCGGCCACTAGGGTCGCTAATCTTACTCACACAGCTACCTCATTGCGCCTCTTTTTTTCTTTGCGTCATGTGCTGTTTGGGGAGGGTTTTTTGGAAGGGACATCCTGCGTGACACTGCAGTGCCACTCCTAGATGTGCCCGGTGTTTGTGTCGGCCACTAGGGTCGCTAATCTTACTCACACAGTCAGCTACCTCATTGCGCCTCTTTTTTTCTTTGCGTCATGTGCTGTTTGGGGAGGGTTTTTTGGAAGGGCCATCCTGCGTGACACTGCAGTGCCACTCCTAGATGGGCCCGGTGTTTGTGTCGGCCACTAGGGTCGCTTATCTTACTCACACAGCGACCTCGGTGCAAATTTTAGGACTAAAAATAATATTGTGAGGTGTGATGTGTTCAGAATAGGCTGAAAATGAGTGTAAATTATGTTTTTTGAGGTTAATAATACTTTGGGATCAAAATTACCCCCAAATTCTATGATTTAAGCTGTTTTTTAGGGTTTTTTAAAAAAAACACCCGAATCCAAAACACACCCGAATCCGACAAAAAAAATTCGGTGAGGTTTTGCCAAAACGCGGTCGAACCCAAAACACGGCCGCGGAACCGAACCCAAAACCAAAACACAAAACCCGAAAAATTTCCGGCGCTCATCTCTACTAGTCACCCCTGGCCGGGGTACCCTGGGGGAGTGGGGACCCCTTCAATCAAGGGGTCCCCCCCCCAGCCACCCAAGGGCCAGGGGTGAAGCCCGAGGCTGTCCCCCCCCATCCAATGGGCTGCGGATGGGGGGGCTGATAGCCTTTTGTGATAATAAAAAGATTATTGTTTTTTCCAGTAGTACTACAAGTCCCAGCAAGCCTCCCCCGCAAGCTGGTACTTGGAGAACCACAAGTACCAGCATGCGGGAGAAAAACGGGCCCGCTGGTACCTGTAGTACTACTGGGAAAAAAATACCCAAATAAAAACAGGACACACACACCGTCGACAGTAAAACTTTATTTCATACGTCGACACACACATACTTACCTATGTTCACACGCCGACATCGGTCCTCTTCTCCATGTAGAATCCACGGATACCTGAAAAGAAAAGTTCAATATACTCACCCCAGCCATGGTCCAGAGATAAATCCACGTACTTGGCAAAAAAACAAAGCGAACACCCGCTCCATGCCGGACTGAAAGGGGTCCCAAGCTGACACATGGGACACCTTTCCACGAATGAGACCTGTCAGTGACAGCTGTCACAGACAGGTCTCTAAGCCAATCAGGAAGCGCAACTTCGTTGCGCTCACCTGATTGGCTGAGCGCTGTCTGTACTGTGACAGCGCATCGCACAGCTCCCTCCATTATATTCAATGGTGGGAACTTAGCGGCTAGCGGTAAGGTCACCCGCCGGTCAGCGGCTGACCGGCGGGTGACCCCACCGCTACCCGCAAAGTTCCCACCATTGAAAGTAATGGAGCGGCTTTGCGATGTGCTGTCACAGTACAGACAGCGCACAGCCAATCAGGTGAGCGCCACGGAAGTAGCGCTTCCTGATTGGCTGAAGGGACGTCAGTGACAGGAGTCACGTGATGTCCCGGCATTCGGGAGAAAGGGGTCTGATGTGAAAACATTGGACCCCTTTCATTAGTCCGCTGGATCGGTGTTCGTTTTTTTTTTTTGCCAAGTACGTGGATTATCTCTCTGGACCTGGATGTACCTCTGGACGCTGGAAGGTGAGTATAATTTTTTTACAGGTACCTCGGATCGTCGGAGACCGTGGCAGTCGGCGTGTCAACATAGGTAAGTATGTGTGTGTCGGCGTATGAAATAAAGTTTTACTATCAAGGTGTGTGTCTCCTGTTTTTATTTGGGTATTTTTTCCCCAGTAGTACTACAGGTACCAGCGGGCCCGTTTTTCTCCCGCATGCTGGTACTTGTGGTTCTCCAAGTACCAGCTTGCGGGGGAGGCTTGCTGGGACTTGTAGTACTACTGGAAAAAACAATATCTTTTTATTATCACAAAAGGCTATCAGCCCCCCCATCCGCAGCCCATTGGATGGGGGGGACAGCCTCGGGCTTCACCCCTGGCCCTTGGGTGGCTGGGGGGGGACCCCTTGATTGAAGGGGTCCCCACTCCCCCAGGGTACCCCGGCCAGGGGTGACTAGTTGGATATTTAATGCCACGGCCGCAGGGCACGGCATAAAAGTGACCCCCGGCTGTGGCATTATCTGTCCAGCTAGTGGAGCCCGATGCTGGTGTTAAAAATACGGGGGACCCCTACTCTTTTTGTCCCCCGTATTTTTGGCACCAGCACCAGGCGCAGAGCCCGGTGCTGGTTTTAAAAATACGGGGGATCCCTGCCCAATTTTTCCCCTGCATTTTTAGAACCAGGACCAGCTCGAAGAGCCCGAGGCTGGTTATGCTTTGGAGGGGGGACCCCACGCCATTTTTTTTCCGGGTTTTTCACGTTTTTTCCCGTTTTTTTAAATCGCGGCAAAATCCGCCAAATCGGCCGATTTTCGCCCGCGACTCTGGCGAATCCGTTTTTCATTGAATATGGTGAATTCCGGAAGCCACCTTCCGGAATTCACCTGGCGAATTTGGTCGAATTAAAAAACGGCGAAAATTGCCGTATATCCTTGTATTATTATTTTAAACTGACGCTACTGAACTTTGGACTTTGAGTAAACTTCAACAGCCATGACCTTTGCTCTGTTTGTGACCTACTGTAGGGTTACCAACTTTTTATAAGGACAATCTGGGACACATCATTATAAGACCAAAACAATAAAGGTTTACAACAAAGCACTACTTTTCCTGTCATTGTATTAGGTGTCATAAAAAGCGATTTATAAGTAATCTGTGCTTTTTATGATACCCTGACATGATGTATAACGACACTGACAAATACAGATTATGTGTTTTCAAATTATGTGTTTTCTTAGTTTGTTTAATTATAAAATGAGTAGATCCCGCTAGTAGTGTCTGTTCCACTCCAGCACTGTCAGTTAAGTAGGAAATTTCAGCAAAATCTCCTTCTTTACTTCAAAAATGAATTATACCATTACTTCAGTTTGTGTAAAAGACACAGAAAATCAGATTTACAGTCTACAAATGAAAGATGAATAGATAACAAAGACTGCCTGTTAGCGGTCCTGGATCACTGGTAACAGTGCTTATAATTTAATGGGATTTTTACGGTATATCCATTTGAACCCAAAAACCTCTGATTTTTAGTTTTAAAGCCACTGCATGGATGTTACATTTCCTTTCACACACTTTGGAGAAATATGGGAACCCAAATAACCCAGGGAGGATTTGCCCTGGACACGGGACGTAGATTATGAAAACGGGGACATTCCCGGGCAAGCTGTGACAGTTGGTTACCTTATTCTGACTTTGCCTGTGTCTGCTGATTTTGTATTGCCACTGTTGATATGGGGCCTAATTCAGACCCCGTCGCTGATGTGTGAAAATTGCTGGTACGCGCATGTGCAAGGTCCTAAAGTGCGTTCTCCTCAGAACGCAGTTTATGACCCTGAGGGGGGCGGGAACAGGGCATGTCCAGACTGTTGCAGGGGCTGGTAGCAGCAGCTGCATGACATCACACACAGCTGCTGCAACCAAAAACATGGCGGGTAGCAGTCTGCCTTTGCAGCTAGGCGGCGTAGGCAGAGGACTACTCGAAACATGCAAAAGCATTGCCACAATGTGATGCTTTCGCATGTCTGCGGGGGGTGGGGGCAGGACCTGGCATGAGTGGCAGACTTGCCCTATGCTGGGCGTCCCCCCACATGTTAAAGAATTTGATCGTAGATGTGCATTTTTTTCCGCATATCTACAATCGGGTCTGAATTCTCCCCATTGTCCTCTTCACTGTTGACTTGGTACTCAACTATACCTACCATGACACATTTGGCGTGAAAATAATGCTATTCATTGATAGGTAAACTGATGGGGAAAACAGACGGAGAAAGATGCAGCCGCCTCTGCTAGGATGACCTGTTGCAGTCTGAGGCCTAGGACTTATATGGTTTATATTTCAGTAGGATTTTGTGCAAAAACATTCAGCAAAAGCCACATTCAGGCCTGAAATACAAAGAAAAAAAATGTCTTGAAGCGTCCCAGTTACAGTCCTGACCTTAATTGTGTGGAATAATTGGAAAAGTTGCTGTTCACCAAAGTCCCCATTCAATCTAGTGAAGCTCATGCAATGTTACAAAGAAGAATGAGTAACAATTGCGGCTAGCAGATGTGCAAAACAGTTGGACTCTATTTAACAAAGAGTGATAACCCCTTTGTCTTTAGTTTAGTTTGCTACAGTACTGTATATTTATAAAGGTGCTTTCCATCTATTAGTCAGTGTCCTGTTATGAATGTAGTGCTGCATTTCATTTTGCAGTGGTCAAAGCAGGGTAAAAACTAGGATTTTTGTCACCTGGGGTAAGGTAGTAATTTGGCGTCACGCATGCTGCACAGGTAGGACAAATATATACAGTATATTGTGCCCGGTGATCCCGGTTCCTTTATGCCTGTGCCCTGCTAAATAGTCCAGCGGCGCATGCAGAGCACCTAAAGATGGGTTGGGGGAGCTCAGGCTGGGAGGTCCCTGAAAGAGGGGGGCCTGGGGGTACTCACCCCCTATACTGCACCCCACCACCACACCCTTATTCTGGCCCTGGCCTACCCATTAAAGCCTTGCCTCCACCATGATATGCTTCAGATTCATCACGGGTGTCCCCCTTTATTCTCCGACCATCTCAATGCCCCCTCATATCCGATGCACATGCCCTGCCCCCCCCCCCCCCCAGCTGCCCTGCCTCCCCAATTAGGGCCCTGGTTATATATATCTATTGCTGTGTAACAAACAATGGAAAACTGTGCTAAAGTTGAAATCCTCATGTAGCTGATTTGAAGCGCTATACACAGAGGCATCGGAATGGGGGGGGGGGGGCAAGGGGGCAGCTCGCTCCCCCCAAACATGAGAGAGGCGCCAGCCGCCCAGTCCCGCGATTGTCCGCCGCCGCTACACCCAGCGCCGGGGCCCCGTACATACAAGAGTCACAGTACGCGGCCAAGGGCGCTCCAGCCACATACCGTGATTCACTGACTCCACTGTCATTGACAGTGACAGTCAGTGGTAGTGGTGCTGCTGCTGACGCCCCTGTGCTGGGCCGCATCGATCATGCATATGCAATGAGCGGCGGAACGTCACGACGTCACGCCGCTCATTACATATGCGCAAACTGTGCTGGGGCCGGGCGTCATAGCGGGACTTGAAAATACTGTATATCTGGTACTGGGGGTATACGTGTATCTTACACTTGGAGCTTATATGTATCTAACACTGTGGGGGTGCATATGCACATCTGGCACTGGGGGGGGGGGCATATGCGTATCTAGCACCGTTGGGGCATATGCACATCTGGCACTGGGGGGCATATGCGCATCTGGCACTGGGGGGCATATGCACATCTGACCCTGGGGGGGCATCTGGCACTGTGGGGCATATACGCATCTGGCACTGTGGGGCATATGCGCATCTGGCACTGGGGGGACATATGCGTATCTGGCACTGTGGGAGATATGCACATCTGGCACTGGGGGGCATATGCGCATCTGGCTCTGGGGGACATATGCGTATATCTGGCACTGGGGGCATATGCGCATCTGGCACTGGGGGGCATATGCACATCTGGCTCTGGGGGACATATGCGTATCTGGCACTGGGGGCATATGCGTATCTGGTACTGTGTGGGATATGTGTATTTGACACTGGGGCATATGCGTATCTGGCACTGTGGGGGCATATGCGTATCTGGCACTGTGGGGGCATATGCGTATCTGGCACTGTGGGCATATGCGCATCTGGCACTGGGGGGCATATGCGCATCTGGTACTGGGGGGCATATGCGCTTCTGGTACTGGTGGCCATATGCACATCTGGTACTGTGGGGGCATATGCGCATCTGGCACTGTGGGGGCATATGCGTATCTGGCACTGTGGGGACATATGTGTATCTGGCACTGCAGATGGGGTAAGAGTGTCTAACCACGCCCCTTTCTTGTGAAACCACACCCCTTTGTGTGGTGTGCACGCTGTTCCTTTAAGAAGGTTTATCCCATAAATAGGCACCGAAAATTTTATTTGCTTACTAAAAAAAATTGTCTCTGGCCGGCCCTGGCTACACGCTGTGTAAAGTAATAGCAGCGGTGTTTGACGCACCGCTGCTAATACAACACGGGCAGCGCTGAAGCTGCCTGCCACGTTTTCTCTGCCCCCCACCTCGTCCCCGCTAGTGTCTGAGCTCTGCGACGTGCTACCAGTGAGGTGACAACGGAGGTAAGCACAGGGTCGGACTGACCCACAGGGGAAACCACCGGTGGGCCCTACTGCCTGTGGGCCCTCCTCCTCCTCTAGGGATCAAGTACCAGACTATCCTAGTGCACTGGTTTTATGCATTATACATATGTTACATTATACTTCACAATAATTTGGTTTATTATATATTTACCAAGGGGCACAGAACATGTAATGGTTAGTCAAACCTCTTTGGTGGCTGGCCACGCCCCCACTGGAACCTGGCTACACCTTTAAGCATGGGCCCATATAGCAGCATTCCCCCGGTGGGCCCTTAATGCCCCAGCCCGACACTGTAAGCAGCTGCATAGTTGCTTCCTTCTAACATACATCAACAATGTTGCATCAATAATACAGATCAATAGGGCAAACTTATTCAGGCATAAACAGATATAATGCAGTAATTATATACGTTCCTATCATAGGCTTTTTCCTTTGCATGGAATTCCAACTTTAGGTGCTCCTCATGCAGATCCCTTTTTCCCTTGCGATGTCACTCATAGGTGGTCATTCCGAGTTGTTCGCTCGGTGCCGTTTTTCGCAACGCAGCGATTAGGTGGAAAATGCGCATGTGCATGGTACGCAGCGCGCATGCGCTAAGTAATTTTACACAAAACTTTGGAGATTTGCACAAGCTCGAGCAACGTTTTTTCATCGCTCGAGTGATTGTAGTGTGATTAACAGGAAGTAAGTGTTTCTGGGCGGAAACTGGCCGTTTTCAGGGAGTGTGCTAAAAAACGCAGGCGTGCCAGGTAAAAACGCAGGAGTGCCTAGAGAAACGGGGGAGTGGCTGGCCGAACGCAGGGCGTGTTTGTGACGTCAAACCAGGAACTAAACGGACTGAGCTGATCGCAATCTAGGAGTAGGTCTGGAGCTACTCAGAAACTGCAAGGAATTATTTAGTAGCAGTTCTGCTAATCTTTCGTTCGCTATTCTGCTAAGCTAAGATACACTCCCAGAGGGCGGCGGCCTAGCGTTTGCAATGCTGCTAAAAGCAGCTAGCGAGCGAACAACTCAGAATGAGGGCCATAGTCATCATATATAAAACAAGAATACTGTATATGGAGATCTCATGCAATACGTTTTTTAATTTAGACGATCAAACAGACGAAATTCCATACGTCACATAAAAAAATTACACATAAAAAACAGTGTAAAAATTCTATAAAAAAGGTCCTCCTGACCATATAATCACAAAGCACACATCGCACAGGTGAGGTCCCAGTATCGGACTTAGGGGTACATTTACTAAGCTGTGATAAGAGCGGAGAAGTGAGCCAGTGGAGAAGTTGCCACATCAACCAATCAGCACTGAAGTAACATCTATAATTTGCATACTATAAAATGATACAGAGCTGCTGATTGGTTGATGGGAAAATATCTCCACTGGCTCACTTCTCTGCTCTTAGTGCTGCTTAATAAATGTACCCCCAAGAGAGAATAATTACCAGAAGGTTTGAGAACTGAACCAGTCCTCAAACAGATGTAAAACAATGACTCCAGATGGCCTCCCGTATAAGCTACGTTATGGATTTCAATACAGAGCCCCTCTGGATCCAAACATGGTAGTTTCTTGTGCACCGCAAACACGTTTCAAGCCTTTCTAGGCCATTTTCAAGACCATTTGCCGCCACTTTTCACCTGTGCGATGTGTGCTTTGCAATTAACTGATATGGTCAGGAGGACCTTTTTTTTTTATAGAATTTTGACACTTTTTAATGTGTCTTTTTTATGTGACGTGTGTAAGTTCTGTCTGATCGTCTAAATTAAAAAACGTATTGCATGAGATCTCCATATATTCTTGTTTTTTATATGATGACTATGAGTGACATCACAAAGGAAAAAGGGATCTGCATGAGAAGCACCTAAAGTTGGAATTCCATGCAAAGGAAAAAGCCTGACAGGAATGTATATAATTACTGCATTATATCTGTTTATGCCTGAATAAGTTTGCCTAATTGATCTGTATTAATGATGCAATATTGTGGGTGTATCTTAGAAGGGAGCGCCTGGAACAATTGATACAAAATTTCTTTGTGTTATTGCTCACTGGGGTCTGGGAAGCGCCCCACAAGTGTACTAATTGTTAAGGCTGACCCCATTTTGCGCTCCAGAGAAAATACCATTTTGTTCTCGGATGCATAATTGCTGAACGTGGGGTAGGGGTAGGTAAGTGGAGCACAGGAATGAGAAGGAGAGGAATGAGGAGGAGGAGGGGGAGCTCTACAATGTATATAATGGGCTCTGTCAGGCATAATGTGTGTAAAAGGCTCTACCAGAAATAATGTATTTAAGGGGCTTTACTAGAGATGAGCGGGTTCGGTTTCTTTGAATCCGAACCCGCACGAACTTCACTTTTTTTTTCACGGGTCCGAGCGACTCGGATCTTCCCGCCTTGCTCGGTTAACCCGAGCGCGCCCGAACGTCATCATGACGCTGTCGGATTCTCGCGAGACTCGGATTCTATATAAGGAGCCGCGCGTCGCCGCCATTTTCACACGTGCATTGAGATTGATAGGGAGAGGACGTGGCTGGCGTCCTCTCCATTTAGATTAGATTTAGAAGAGAGAGAGAGAGAGAGATTGCTGTGATACTGTAGATAAGAAGAGAGTGCAGACAGAGTTTAGTGACTGACGACCACAGTGACCAGTGACCACCAGAGACAGTGCAGTTGTTTGTTTTATTTAATATATCCGTTCTCTGCCTGAAAAAAACGATACACAGTCACACAGTGACTCAGTCTGTGTGCACTGCTCAGCCCAGTGTGCTGCACATCAATGTATTGTATATAAAGCTTATAATTGTGGGGGAGACTGGGGAGCACTGCAGGTTGTTATAGCAGGAGCCAGGAGTACATGATAAATAATATTATATTAAAATTAAACAGTGCACACTTTTGCTGCAGGAGTGCCACTGCCAGTGTGACTAGTGGTGACCAGTGCCTGACCACCAGTATATTAGTAGTATTGTATACTATCTCTTTATCAACCAGTCTATATTAGCAGCAGACACAGTACAGTGCGGTAGTTCACGGCTGTGGCTACCTCTGTGTCGGCACTCGGCAGGCAGTCCGTCCATCCATAATTGTATTATAATATATACCACCTAACCGTGGTTTTTTTTTCATTCTTTATACCGTCGTCATACTAGTTGTTACGAGTATACTACTATCTCTTTATCAACCAGTGTACAGTGCGGTAGTTCACGGCTGTGGCTACCTCTGTGTCGGCACTCGGCAGGCAGTCCGTCCAACCATAATTGTATTATATACCACCTAACCGTGGTTTTTTTTTCATTCCTTATACCGTCGTCATACTAGTTGTTACGAGTATACTACTATCTCTTTATCAACCAGTGTACAGTGCGGTAGTTCACGGCTGTGGCTACCTCTGTGTCGGCACTCGGCAGGCAGTCCGTCCATCCATAATTGTATTATAATATATACCACCTAACCGTGGTTTTTTTTTCATTCTTTATACCGTCGTCATACTAGTTGTTACGAGTATACTACTATCTCTTTATCAACCAGTGTACAGTGCGGTAGTTCACGGCTGTGGCTACCTCTGTGTCGGCACTCGGCAGGCAGTCCGTCCAACCATAATTGTATTATAATATATACCACCTAACCGTGGTTTTTTTTTCATTCTTTATACCGTCGTCATACTAGTTGTTACGAGTATACTACTATCTCTTTATCAACCAGTGTACAGTGCGGTAGTTCACGGCTGTGGCTACCTCTGTGTCGGCACTCGGCAGGCAGTCCGTCCAACCATAATTGTATTATATACCACCTAACCGTGGTTTTTTTTTCATTCTTTATACCGTCGTCATACTAGTTGTTACGAGTATACTACTATCTCTTTATCAACCAGTGTACAGTGCGGTAGTTCACGGCTGTGGCTACCTCTGTGTCGGCACTCGGCAGGCAGTCCGTCCAACCATAATTGTATTATAATATATACCACCTAACCGTGGTTTTTTTTTCATTCTTTATACCGTCGTCATACTAGTTGTTACGAGTATACTACTATCTCTTTATCAACCAGTGTACAGTGCGGTAGTTCACGGCTGTGGATACCTCTGTGTCGGCACTCGGCAGGCAGTCCGTCCATCCATAATTGTATTATAATATATACCACCTAACCGTGGTTTTTTTTTCATTCTTTATACCGTCGTCATACTAGTTGTTACGAGTATACTACTATCTCTTTATCAACCAGTGTACAGTGCGGTAGTTCACGGCTGTGGCTACCTCTGTGTCGGCACTCGGCAGGCAGTCCGTCCAACCATAATTGTATTATAATATATACCACCTAACCGTGGTTTTTTTTTCATTCTTTATACCGTCGTCATACTAGTTGTTACGAGTATACTACTATCTCTTTATCAACCAGTGTACAGTGCGGTAGTTCACGGCTGTGGCTACCTCTGTGTCGGCACTCGGCAGGCAGTCCGTCCATCCATAATTGTATTATAATATATACCACCTAACCGTGGTTTTTTTTTCATTCTTTATACCGTCGTCATACTAGTTGTTACGAGTATACTACTATCTCTTTATCAACCAGTGTACAGTGCGGTAGTTCACGGCTGTGGCTACCTCTGTGTCGGCACTCGGCAGGCAGTCCGTCCAACCATAATTGTATTATAATATATACCACCTAACCGTGGTTTTTTTTTCATTCTTTATACCGTCGTCATACTAGTTGTTACGAGTATACTACTATCTCTTTATCAACCAGTGTACAGTGCGGTAGTTCACGGCTGTGGCTACCTCTGTGTCGGCACTCGGCAGGCAGTCCGTCCAACCATAATTGTATTATAATATATACCACCTAACCGTTGTTTTTTTTTCATTCTTTATACCGTCGTCATACTAGTTGTTACGAGTATACTACTATCTCTTTATCAACCAGTGTACAGTGCGGTAGTTCACGGCTGTGGCTACCTCTGTGTCGGCACTCGGCAGGCAGTCCGTCCAACCATAATTGTATTATAATATATACCACCTAACCGTGGTTTTTTTTTTCATTCTTTATACCGTCGTCATACTAGTTGTTACGAGTATACTACTATCTCTTTATCAACCAGTGTACAGTGCGGTAGTTCACGGCTGTGGCTACCTCTGTGTCGGCACTCGGCAGGCAGTCCGTCCAACCATAATTGTATTATAATATATACCACCTAACCGTGGTTTTTTTTTCATTCTTTATACCGTCGTCATACTAGTTGTTACGAGTATACTACTATCTCTTTATCAACCAGTGTACAGTGCGGTAGTTCACGGCTGTGGCTACCTCTGTGTCGGCACTCGGCAGGCAGTCCGTCCAACCATAATTGTATTATAATATATACCACCTAACCGTGGTTTTTTTTTCATTCTTTATACCGTCGTCATACTAGTTGTTACGAGTATACTACTATCTCTTTATCAACCAGTGTACAGTGCGGTAGTTCACGGCTGTGGCTACCTCTGTGTCGGCACTCGGCAGGCAGTCCGTCCATCCATAATTGTATTATATACCACCTAACCGTGGTTTTTTTATACCACCTAACCGTGGCAGTCCGTCCATAATTGTATACTAGTATCCAATCCATCCATCTCCATTGTTTACCTGAGGTGCCTTTTAGTTCTGCCTATAAAATATGGAGAACAAAAAAGTTGAGGTTCCAAAATTAGGGAAAGATCAAGATCCACTTCCACCTCGTGCTGAAGCTGCTGCCACTAGTCATGGCCGAGACGATGAAATGCCAGCAACGTCGTCTGCCAAGGCCGATGCCCAATGTCATAGTACAGAGCATGTCAAATCCAAAACACCAAATATCAGAAAAAAAAGGACTCCAAAACCTAAAATAAAATTGTCGGAGGAGAAGCGTAAACTTGCCAATATGCCATTTACCACACGGAGTGGCAAGGAACGGCTGAGGCCCTGGCCTATGTTCATGGCTAGTGGTTCAGCTTCACATGAGGATGGAAGCACTCAGCCTCTCGCTAGAAAACTGAAAAGACTCAAGCTGGCAAAAGCACCGCAAAGAACTGTGCGTTCTTTGAAATCCCAAATCCACAAGGAGAGTCCAATTGTGTCGGTTGCGATGCCTGACCTTCCCAACACTGGACGTGAAGAGCATGCGCCTTCCACCATTTGCACGCCCCCTGCAAGTGCTGGAAGGAGCACCCGCAGTCCAGTTCCTGATAGTCAGATTGAAGATGTCAGTGTTGAAGTACACCAGGATGAGGAGGATATGGGTGTTGCTGGCGCTGGGGAGGAAATTGACCAGGAGGATTCTGATGGTGAGGTGGTTTGTTTAAGTCAGGCACCCGGGGAGACACCTGTTGTCCGTGGGAGGAATATGGCCGTTGACATGCCAGGTGAAAATACCAAAAAAATCAGCTCTTCGGTGTGGAGGTATTTCACCAGAAATGCGGACAACAGGTGTCAAGCCGTGTGTTCCCTTTGTCAAGCTGTAATAAGTAGGGGTAAGGACGTTAACCACCTCGGAACATCCTCCCTTATACGTCACCTGCAGCGCATTCATAATAAGTCAGTGACAAGTTCAAAAACTTTGGGTGACAGCGGAAGCAGTCCACTGACCAGTAAATCCCTTCCTCTTGTAACCAAGCTCACGCAAACCACCCCACCAACTCCCTCAGTGTCAATTTCCTCCTTCCCCAGGAATGCCAATAGTCCTGCAGGCCATGTCACTGGCACGTCTGACGAGTCCTCTCCTGCCTGGGATTCCTCCGATGCATCCTTGCGTGTAACGCCTACTGCTGCTGGCGCTGCTGTTGTTGCCGCTGGGAGTCGATGGTCATCCCAGAGGGGAAGTCGTAAGCCCACTTGTACTACTTCCAGTAAGCAATTGACTGTTCAACAGTCCTTTGCGAGGAAGATGAAATATCACAGCAGTCATCCTACTGCAAAGCGGATAACTGAGGCCTTGGCATCCTGGGTGGTGAGAAACGTGGTTCCGGTATCCATCATTACTGCAGAGCCAACTAGAGACTTGTTGGAGGTACTGTGTCCCCGGTACCAAATACCATCTAGGTTCCATTTCTCTAGGCAGGCGATACCGAAAATGTACACAGACCTCAGAAAAAGAGTCACCAGTGTCCTAAAAAATGCAGCTGTACCCAATGTCCACTTAACCACGGACATGTGGACAAGTGGAGCAGGGCAGGGTCAGGACTATATGACTGTGACAGCCCACTGGGTAGATGTATGGACTCCCGCCGCAAGAACAGCAGCGGCGGCACCAGTAGCAGCATCTCGCAAACGCCAACTCTTTCCTAGGCAGGCTACGCTTTGTATCACCGCTTTCCAGAATACGCACACAGCTGAAAACCTCTTACGGCAACTGAGGAAGATCATCGCGGAATGGCTTACCCCAATTGGACTCTCCTGTGGATTTGTGGCATCGGACAACGCCAGCAATATTGTGTGTGCATTAAATCTGGGCCAATTCCAGCACGTCCCATGTTTTGCACATACCTTGAATTTGGTGGTGCAGAATTTTTTAAAAAACGACAGGGGCGTGCAAGAGATGCTGTCGGTGGCCAGAAGAATTGCGGGACACTTTCGGCGTACAGGCACCACGTACAGAAAACTGGAGCACCACCAAAAACTACTGAACCTGCCCTGCCATCATCTGAAGCAAGAAGTGGTAACGAGGTGGAATTCAACCCTCTATATGCTTCAGAGGTTGGAGGAGCAGCAAAAGGCCATTCAAGCCTATACAATTGAGCACGATATAGTAGGTGGAATGCACCTGTCTCAAGTGCAGTGGAGAATGATTTCAACGTTGTGCAAGGTTCTGATGCCCTTTGAACTTGCCACACGTGAAGTCAGTTCAGACACTGCCAGCCTGAGTCAGGTCATTCCCCTCATCAGGCTTTTGCAGAAGAAGCTGGAGGCATTGAAGGAGGAGCTAACACGGAGCGATTCCGCTAGGCATGTGGGACTTGTGGATGCAGCCCTTAATTCGCTTAACAAGGATTCACGGGTGGTCAATCTGTTGAAATCAGAGCACTACATTTTGGCCACCGTGCTCGATCCTAGATTTAAAGCCTACCTTGGATCTCTCTTTCCGGCAGACACAGGTCTGCTGGGGTTGAAAGACCTGCTGGTGACAAAATTGTCAAGTCAAGCGGAACGCGACCTGTCAACATCTCCTCCTTCACATTCTCCCGCAACTGGGGGTGCGAGGAAAAGGCTCAGAATTCCGAGCCCACCCGCTGGCGGTGATGCAGGGCAGTCTGGAGCGACTGCTGATGCTGACATCTGGTCCGGACTGAAGGACCTGACAACGATTACGGACATGTCGTCTACTGTCACTGCATATGATTCTCTCAACATTGATAGAATGGTGGAGGATTATATGAGTGACCGCATCCAAGTAGGCACGTCACACAGTCCGTACTTATACTGGCAGGAAAAAGAGGCAATTTGGAGGCCCTTGCACAAACTGGCTTTATTCTACCTAAGTTGCCCTCCCACAAGTGTGTACTCCGAAAGAGTGTTTAGTGCCGCCGCTCACCTTGTCAGCAATCGGCGTACGAGGTTACATCCAGAAAATGTGGAGAAGATGATGTTCATTAAAATGAATTATAATCAATTCCTCCGCGGAGACATTGACCAGCAGCAATTGCCTCCACAAAGTACACAGGGAGCTGAGATGGTGGATTCCAGTGGGGACGAATTGATAATCTGTGAGGAGGGGGATGTACACGGTGATATATCGGAGGGTGAAGATGAGGTGGACATCTTGCCTCTGTAGAGCCAGTTTGTGCAAGGAGAGATTAATTGCTTCTTTTTTGGGGGGGGTCCAAACCAACCCGTCATATCAGTCACAGTCGTGTGGCAGACCCTGTCACTGAAATGATGGGTTGGTTAAAGTGTGCATGTCCTGTTTTGTTTATACAACATAAGGGTGGGTGGGAGGGCCCAAGGATAATTCCATCTTGCACCTCTTTTTTCTTTTCTTTTTCTTTGCATCATGTGCTGATTGGGGAGGGTTTTTTGGAAGGGACATCCTGCGTGACACTGCAGTGCCACTCCTAGATGGGCCCGGTGTTTGTGTCGGCCACTAGGGTCGCTAATCTTACTCACACAGCTACCTCATTGCGCCTCTTTTTTTCTTTGCGTCATGTGCTGTTTGGGGAGGGTTTTTTGGAAGGGACATCCTGCGTGACACTGCAGTGCCACTCCTAGATGTGCCCGGTGTTTGTGTCGGCCACTAGGGTCGCTAATCTTACTCACACAGCTACCTCATTGCGCCTCTTTTTTTCTTTGCGTCATGTGCTGTTTGGGGAGGGTTTTTTGGAAGGGACATCCTGCGTGACACTGCAGTGCCACTCCTAGATGTGCCCGGTGTTTGTGTCGGCCACTAGGGTCGCTAATCTTACTCACACAGTCAGCTACCTCATTGCGCCTCTTTTTTTCTTTGCGTCATGTGCTGTTTGGGGAGGGTTTTTTGGAAGGGCCATCCTGCGTGACACTGCAGTGCCACTCCTAGATGGGCCCGGTGTTTGTGTCGGCCACTAGGGTCGCTAATCTTACTCACACAGCTACCTCATTGCGCCTCTTTTTTTCTTTGCGTCATGTGCTGTTTGGGGAGGGTTTTTTGGAAGGGACATCCTGCGTGACACTGCAGTGCCACTCCTAGATGGGCCCGGTGTTTGTGTCGGCCACTAGGGTCGCTTATCTTACTCACACAGCGACCTCGGTGCAAATTTTAGGACTAAAAATAATATTGTGAGGTGTGAGGTATTCAGAATAGACTGAAAATGAGTGTAAATTATGGTTTTTGAGGTTAATAATACTTTGGGATCAAAATGACCCCCAAATTCTATGATTTAAGCTGTTTTTTAGTGTTTTTGGAAAAAAACACCCGAATCCAAAACACACCCGAATCCGACAAAAATAATTCGGTGAGGTTTTGCCAAAACGCGTTCGAACCCAAAACACGGCCGCGGAACCGAACCCAAAACCAAAACACAAAACCCGAAAAATTTCAGGCGCTCATCTCTAGGCTTTACCAGGCATACTGTGTGTAAGGGAGCTCTACCAGACATAATGTATATAAGGGGTCACTCACTCCCAGCTGCTCCATAAAGTTCCGTACAGGTACAAGTGACCCGTCGAAGGTGGCCATAAATTAGGGGCGCCAAACTCAGATTTTATCTTGCCCCCCCCAACTGAAAAACGTTCTGACACCCCTGGCTATACATATTCATAAAAGGTAGCTCACATGCAGATTTGACGGTGACCCATCCTTAGCAGGGGTTCAGTATGATTTACTGAAGGTCAGGATCCCGGCAGTCAGGAGACTGAGGCCGGAATCCCGACATCTGGAAAACCACCACTCGAGTTGGAGTACCAGGCTTGGGATGGGATTCCGACCGCCAGAATTCCAGGATTCCGGCATCGGTATCCTGAACGCCGAAATCCTGACAGCCAGTAAAATAATGGCATCACCCTAGCAGCATATGGTAAGTTAAAGTGAAATACTGATGGTATAGTAGTAGGTATCACTGTAAGATGCATGGTCAGGGTACTCTCATGGTTAGGACACTCACGCCTCTTTCTCAATATTTCAGTCACAACGTAAACCTCTTCTCACTGACAAAAAAAAATAAAATACATATATTTAATAAGGTTGTGTAAATGCCAAATAAGACAGCGACAAGTGGAAGCACAATATAACACTCAGAGTTGATTGGAAGGGGTTAATTCACAACCAGATGATCTAAGGGCCCCATTGCTCTCTTATCATCCAGTATCAGTCACGGGGTCTCCTCCTGCTGCTAATATTGTTGTTAAACGGATGCGTCTGTGCGAAGCGAAAGCTAATTATAATAATTAACAGCAAACACATGAACTTGTCAAATTCATAATTATAAACCGCAGGGACGTCTAGCATTAAATCTGCCATCTAAAAGCTGAATACTGAGAGAGAATCTTGGAGGGTCTCAAGATGCAAATTTCCTTTTCAATTTTACATTCTCCTCTACCTTCCACACCTCAGACACTCACACACCTGACACTCCAAGCACCGGTGCAACATATGCCTTTATCCACCAATCAGTACACCCCTTACTTTCCCCATTGTATGCTCCCCTCATGACTTCTATTCTTTGTTTGTCTCGCACATGTCACTGAGCTGTGACCCTAAATAGCCTGTCTTGTCATTATTCTTGCTGTATATCTCTACCACTGCTCTCACTGATACCAGAGGAGCAAAGAGAAAAATTAGCAGGTCAAAATATCCATAGTCAAAATGAGTTTACAGCTATTTCTTCCTGTAGCTATAACATTATTTACACATCATTTAAATCTCAAACATGAAAGAAAACCTTGAAGAAAAATTAGCATACATCTGCAGAATGGACGAATAGTAGTACCATATATGAATAAAGAGTATTGATAGTGGAGTGCACTACAGCACATACTCCATATTGGTTCCTGAGGGGAGGCTTCATTCCCTTACCAAGGTGGCTGCCGAGGATAGTATTGTGCAGGCACGGTGCCATCTTGACACTGTGTAAGAGAAACATGGTGGGTTATGGATGTCTCTTATACCCCTTTCAGACTGCCTGAGGTGGGTCGCACATGGGAGCCTGACACGGGAACTCCCAGTGTGCGACCTGCCTCAGGTGTTCCGCTACTGTTGACTACAACCCGGCATATTGCTGGGTTGGTGACGTCAGCCGTGACGCAGAGAGGGTGGCGCTTGGAGATCACATGATCTCCAAGCGTCGCCCATACACAGTCAACGGAAAATGGGTCGCATTGACCCGGCTCCCGTTCACAGCGCACAGTGAGCCAGGTTGAACATGTATTCAACCCTGCTCACGATGAGGGTTGAAATAGCGTGTTACTCGACCCAGTATTTCAACCCTTGCACCTTTCAGACCGCACCTGAACAGGGGTTATCAGCGCTCATGTGCCAATAACCCATGTTCATAGGTGGCAGGCTGAAAGGGGTATTACTTAGCTCCAAGAGACCTGTCTAAATTACCCATGTTACCACTGTTCCAGCATCCTGCACTGCTACCTGCATGTATCATATATGACTATCTGTTATGCACACCAGTGCCTGCAGGAAAGTACTGGTGTCAGGACTGTTATGCACTCCAGTGCCTGCAGGAATGTACTGGTGTTTGAACTGTTATGCAAAACAAATGGACTCACAGACAGACTAGGGAATATGACATAACGTACACAGAAGGTGGTAGGGTAACAAAATACACACAACGTGAACAGAGAAGCCCAGAGGCTAAGGAACTGGGTATCTCCCTTGTATTAGAACTGCTCAGATGTGAAAAGCAAGATGTTGTGTTTTAATACATAGAAAACCCGAAATGCTGTTGCTAAGGGCAACAGCAAAACCCTAAAGGGTTACCAACGGGTGTGGCAGTAAACTCCTTGGTCAGAGATGGAATGATAGACACAAGGAGATTCTCCACAATCCTAATTCTCACTTGCAGTGCACAGGTTCGGTTTACTGCCACTAAACTGACCCCTGACACCTAGCACAGTGAGACAGGATTAGACAGGCAAGTCTTAGAATACAGCCGCAAACTTGCTAAGTTCACAGAGTAGTAACAGAACCCCAGCAAGCTAAACGACTGACTCCAGTCTTACTGCTAGGTCTGGATTGGCAGAGTGTAATACCAAATCCCCAGGCCTATTTGCAGTAAGCAACAAACAAATACAAAGCTACACAGTACTGGCTAACTTTCAGAAACTGACTAACCAACAAAGATTCAGCAGCATCTGCTTACCCTGAAAAGAGGCCTTATAAAGCAGGTGCTGTCCACGCCCCACTCAGACCTCACAGACTGTGAGCACAAAAACCAGCACCGGATCCCCTGCCATGCACAGAGCCTATAACCACTGCACAGCAAAAGACCCGAACCGGAGTATCAGCTGCGCTCAGGTTACTCCGCTAGCACTTGTCTCCCGGTTGCCATGACGACGTGGCAGCACAGGGCAGGAGACCCTAACAGTACCCCCCCTCTGACGAGGGGTCAAAGAACCCCTACCACCGGGTTTATCGGGGAACTGCGAGAAGAAAGAGCGTATCAGTCTGGGGGCATGAAGATCACAACTGCGCACCCACGACCGCTCCTCCGGGCCATACCCCTTCCAGTGCACCAAAAATGACAGCTGACCCCGAACCACCTTGGAGTCAAGAATCCTTTCAACAACAAACTCCCTCTGGCCACGTATCAGAAGAGGGGAAGGTCTTCCACTGGAAGAAGGATTACTAATCGCCCGTTTTAAAAGGGAACAATGAAATGTTTTATTGATACCCAAAGAACGGGGCAGATCTAACTGAAATGCCACCGGATTGATAACCCTGGTGATCTTATAAGGGCCGATGAACCGGGGGCCTAACTTATGAGATGGCTGTCTCAACTTCAAATTCTTGGTAGACAACCAGACGAAGTCTCCTAATTTGAAGCTGCAGGGTCTTTTCCGCTTATCAAAAACCCTTTTGGTCACTAATGACACAGACACAAGGGCTTTCTTCACTTTCCGCCAAATACCTCTAAGGACCGAAACCACAGAGGAACCACCAGGCGTGGAGTCCAGGGGGTCAAAAGAATTGGCCTTAGGATGATGCCCATACACACAAAGGAAGGGAGAGATCCCTGTAGCAGAGTGAGCCGCGTTGTTATAGGCAAACTCCGCCATGGACAGATGAGCAACCCAGTCAGTCTGACACTTGGAGACATAACACCTGAGGAACTGCTCCAAGGACTGGTTCACCCTTTCAGTCTGCCCATTAGACTGCGGATGGTAGCCCGACGACAAGCTGACAGAAATCTGGAGATCGGAACAAAATGCCCTCTAGAATTTGGCCACAAACTGGGATCCGCGGTCAGAGACCACATCAAGTGGCAACCCGTGGAGACGCACAACATGCAGCATAAATAATTCAGACAGGCGTCTGGCCGATGGCAGCCCAACCAGTGGAACGAAGTGCGCCATCTTCGAAAACCTGTCAACGACAACCCAGATGGCTGTCATCCCCGAGGATTTGGGCAAGTCCACCACAAAATCCATTGAAATGTGGGTCCATGGCTTAGATGGGATAGAGAGTGGATGTAGTGGGCCAACAGGAACCCCTCTAGGAGTCTTATTTCGGGCACAGATGTCACATGCCTGAACCCACTGATCCACATCCTTAGCCACCGAGGGCCACCACACCGCCCTAGATAGCAACTCCCGAGTTCTGGCAATACCCGGGTGACCTGCAGACTTCTTGGCATGGAATTCCAGGAACACTCGCTGTCTTAACCTAGGAGGCACAAACAAAAGACCTACCGGAAGGTCTGGAGGAGCCTGCTCCTGTGCTCTAAGGACTAATGATAAGAGGTCCTGGGTAATGCCCACTTTAATACATGATGGGGACACAATGGGCAATGGCTCCTCGGTGGTCTCTTGAACTGGAGCAAAACTCCGCGAGAGCGCATCAGCCTTGATGTTTTTTGACCCAGGGCGATATGTTATCAAAAAATTAAAGCGAGCAAAAAACAAAGCCCATCGTGCCTGCCTGGCATTGAGACGCTTCGCTGACTCTAAATATGCCAGATTCTTATGGTCAGTGAGAATTGAGACCACAAACTTAGCCCCCTCAAGCCAGTGTCTCCACTCCTCGAGTGCATCCTTAATAGCCAACAATTCCCGGTTACCCACGTCATAATTCATCTCGGCAGGCGAAAATTTACGGGAAAAGTAAGCACAGGGATGAAGGCGATTATCTGACACTCCCATCTGAGAAAGCACTGCCCCAATACCCATCTCAGAGGCATCCACCTCCACCACAAAAGGACGCTCTGGATCTGGGTGTCGCAGCACCTTGGCCGAAACAAATGCCCTTTTGAGACGGGCAAAAGCCGCTTTAGCCTCACAAGACCAGTGAGCAACATCCGCCCCTTTCTTAGTGAGTGCCACCAAGGGCGCCACTATAGACGAAAATCCAGCGATAAATCGTCTATAAAAATTCGCAAAGCCCAGGAAACGCTAAAGCGCCTTCAAACTAGTGGGCTGCACCCAATCCAGGACTGCCTGTACCTTGGAACCCTCCATTTGGAAACCTTCTGGGGAGATAATATATCCTAGAAATGCGATTTGCTGAACTTCAAATTCGCACTTCTCCAGCTTCGCCCCAAGCCGGTGGTCTCTGAGTTTCTGGAGGACTAAGCGTACATGCTTCCGATGTTCCTCCAGGGAATGGGAGAAGATTAGGATGTCATCTAAGTATACAACTAAGAATCTATCCAAATATTCCCTGAGCACATCATTCATGAAATCCTGGAAGACTGCCGGGGCATTACAGAGCCCAAAAGGCATCACCAAATATTCATAATGCCCCGAGTGGGTATTAAAGGCAGTCTTCCATTCATCCCCCTCTCTTATTCGGATTAGATTGTACGCACCGCGTAGGTCAATCTTAGAAAAAATGGTGGCAGTACGAAGCTGGTCAAACAAGACCGAAATGAGAGGCAGTGGGTATGAGTTTTTAATCGTGATACGGTTCAATTCCCTGAAGTCAATGCAGGGTTGCAACGAACCGTCCTTTTTACCCACGAAGAAGAACCCCGACCCAACTGGAGACTGTGAAGGTCTGATAAATCCCTTAGCCAAGTTCTCCTGAATGTACTCTGCCATAGCCTGAGTCTCAGGACGTGACAGGGAGTACAACCTGCTCTTGGGAAGCTTAGCATTTGGCAACAAATCAATGGCACAGTCATAGGAGCGATGGGGAGGTAGTACCTCTGCAACTTTTTTGGAGAACACGTCCGCAAAATCTGCATAACACCCTGGCAATCCTGGCAAACTTAGCTGCGAGAACCTGACTGGAAGGCTCAAGCAACTCCTGAAACAATCAGTACTCCAACTAAGAATCTCCCCAGAGACCCAGTCAAATTGAGGATTGTGGGCCCTTAACCAGGGTAACCCCAACACCAATGGGGCAAAAGTACAGACAGTCACATAAAAGGACAATTTTTCAGAGTGTGTGGCTCCAATAAACAAAGAAATCTGGCTAGTGCAAGAGGTAATTTTACCTTGGGATAATGGTTCCCCGTTTAACCCACAAATCTCAATTTCCGATGCCAAGGGTACTAAGGGAACAGAGTGTTTCAGGGCGAATTGGCGGTCCATAAAAACCCCGTCGGCCCCACTGTCCACAAAGGCCTCAGTCTTGACAGTTTGACCGAGGATCTTCAAGGTCACCGGAATGATAAAAGTCTTCTTGGGAAATTCTGACTTCTGGCCTGACAGGATATTTCCCATCACCCTCAGGCCCTGAAGTTTTCCGGCTTTTCTGGGCATGATACTACCACATGACCTTTATTCCCACAGTACAAACACAACCCCTGCTGTCTCCTCCGCATCTTCTCACGCGAGGAGAGGCGGGTAGCCCCAATCTGCATAGGCTCCTCGGAAAATTCCTCAGAGTCTGAGGTTCCCTTGGGAAGGAAGGAAATCTCAGTCTCCCTTTCAAGCCTACGCTCTCTCAGCCGTCTATCCACCCGGATGGATAACTGCATGAGCTGATCCAAGCTATCAGGCAAGGGATGTTGTACCAGTTGGTCCTTTATCTGGTTAGAAAGACCTCTTCGGTACTGGTGTCTCAGGGCTGGGTCATTCCACTGGGTATCATGGGCCAACCTCCGAAACTCCGTACAGTAAACCTCAACTGGCCTTCGCCCTTGCTTAAGGATCGAAATCTGAGCCTCGGCTGAGGCCGTCTTGTCAGGGTCATCATACAACATGCCCAGTGCCGTAAAAAAAGCATCAACACTTTTAAGCGATGGACAGTCAGGCTGCAACCCATATGCCCAGACCTGTGGGTCTCCTTGTAGCAAGGAAATCACTATGCCCACCCGCTGAATCTCCGACCCAGAAGACTGAGGCCTAAGCCGGAAGTATAGCTTGCAGCTCTCCTTGAAACAAAAGAACTGCGAGCGATCTCCAGAAAAACGATCCGGGAGATTTACTTTCGGCTCCTTAACCCCTGCAGGTGCTGCTGCTGCGGGAGCTCCGCCAGCAGCCTGGGAGGTGTGCATTTTAATGGACAAATCATTACATTTTTGAGTCAGGACCTGCACCTGATCAACCACCTGTTGCAACGTATTTTGAGGGGTATGCTCCATATTCCCACAAAATTTCAACAGGAGTATTGGGCTGCTGAATATGTTATGCACACCAGTGCCTGCAGGAAAGTACTGGTGTCAGGACTGTTATGCACTCCAGTGCCTGCAGGAATGTACTGGTGTTTGAACTGTTATGCAAAACAAATGGACTCACAGACAGACTAGGGAATATGACATAACGTACACAGAAGGTGGTAGGGTAACAAAATACACACAACGTGAACAGAGAAGCCCAGAGGCTAAGGAACTGGGTATCTCCCTTGTATTAGAACTGCTCAGATGTGAAAAGCAAGATGTTGTGTTTTAATACATAGAAAACCCGAAATGCTGTTGCTAAGGGCAACAGCAAAACCCTAAAGGGTTACCAACGGGTGTGGCAGTAAACTCCTTGGTCAGAGATGGAATGATAGACACAAGGAGATTCTCCACAATCCTAATTCTCACTTGCAGTGCACAGGTTCGGTTTACTGCCACTAAACTGACCCCTGACACCTAGCACAGTGAGACAGGATTAGACAGGCAAGTCTTAGAATACAGCCGCAAACTTGCTAAGTTCACAGAGTAGTAACAGAACCCCAGCAAGCTAAACGACTGACTCCAGTCTTACTGCTAGGTCTGGATTGGCAGAGTGTAATACCAAATCCCCAGGCCTATTTGCAGTAAGCAACAAACAAATACAAAGCTACACAGTACTGGCTAACTTTCAGAAACTGACTAACCAACAAAGATTCAGCAGCATCTGCTTACCCTGAAAAGAGGCCTTATAAAGCAGGTGCTGTCCACGCCCCACTCAGACCTCACAGACTGTGAGCACAAAAACCAGCACCGGATCCCTGCCATGCACAGAGCCTATAACCACTGCACAGCAAAAGACCCGAACCGGAGTATCAGCTGCGCTCAGGTTACTCCGCTAGCACTTGTCTCCCGGTTGCCATGACGACGTGGCAGCACAGGGCAGGAGACCCTAACACTATCATATATGTGAGGTTATGGATGGTATTTTGATGCTCTGTTGTGCTGCCTACATAAAGAGTCCACACTCTATTCGTAAGGTGTAGACATATATGGTGTTATATAATGTTTGGCTCTTTATAAAAATATTGTCAGAATATAGTGCATACAATTCTTAAATATTGTGTTCCCTAATTTACTGTTACTAAATATATAGTATTGTTCCATTACTGTGTATTATTAATCATTATTGGTGGCTCCTAATATGTAGCGAATATGTAACAAATGAACAGCGACACTCCCAGGAGAGACTGATTCAATAAGTTTGTATTGCAAAGGTATACATTACATAATAGTGCAGTGCTGTGCACTATTACGTAATGTATACATTGCAACGCAAAGTTATTGAATCAAAGTCTCCTGGGAGTGGCGCAGTTTATTTGCTACATATACCATCTTCAACACAGAAGGCACCCCGGGAGCGACATCCAGGATAGGGAAATGCAGATTCACCTACTGGTCTATATATATATATATATATATAGAAACAAACTTTTTGTTTCTATATTTTTGAGTAGGTGGCCATGGGCTACATGCACCCCACCCTATTAGTGGCGAGTGCGGATACTGCACCCCACTTCTGGGGTGGCGAGTGCTGTGGTTTTCTATATGCTGGTATATATATATATATATATATATATATATATATATATATACTATGCTGTGGTGCCCGGCACTCCTGGTCCTTCATGGATGAACTGCCTAGGTGCCCTCCATAATGAAGTGTATAGGGTAGTAAAGCACGGCGTCACTCCAGGTCTTGTAAAGTAGTGATATATATATATATATATATATATATATATATATATCTATATAGAAAACAATGCAGGCGGCACTCGGAATTCATTGCACAGCACAAGCAGGTAAGTAATAACGTTTCGAAGTTTATTCACCTCTTCATCAGATTACAACCATGAAGCACAGAAAACATACCTTTCTCTGACGTCCTAAGTGGATGCTGGGACTCCGTAAGGACCATGGGGAATAGCGGCTCCGCAGGAGACTGGGCACAACTAAAGAAAGCTTTAGGACTACCTGGTGTGCACTGGCTCCTCCCACTATGACCCTCCTCCAGACCTCAGTTAGAATCTTGTGCCCGGCTGAGCTGGATGCACACTAGGGGCTCTCCTGAGCTCCTAGAAAGAAAGTATATTTTAGGTTTTTTATTTTACAGTGAGATCTGCTGGCAACAGACTCACTGCAGCGAGGGACTAAGGGGAGAAGAAGCGAACCTACCTAACTGGTGGTAGCTTGGGCTTCTTAAGCTACTGGACACCATTAGCTCCAGAGGGATCGACCACAGGACCCGACCTCGATGTTCGGTCCCGGAGCCGCGCCGCCGGCCCCCTTACATAGCCAGAAGCAAGAAGTGTTCCGGAAAATCGGCGGCAGAAGACTTCTGTCTTCAACAAGGTAGCGCACAGCACTGCAGCTGTGCGCCATTGCTCCTCATGCACACTTCACACTCCGGTCACTGATGGGTGCAGGGCGCTGGGGGGGGGGGGGGGCGCCCTGAGGGCAATATAATACACCTTGGCTGGCAAATCATCACAATATATAGTCCCAGGGCTATATATGTGATAAATTACCCCTGCCAGAATCCATGAAAAAAGCGGGAGAAAAGTCAGCCGAAAAAGGGGCGGGGCTATCTCCCTCAGCACACTGGCGCCATTTTTTCTTCACAGTGCAGCTGGAAGACAGCTTACCAGGCTCTCCCCTGTAGTTTTCAGGCTCAAAGGGTTAAAAGAGAGGGGGGCACTAAATTTAGGCGCAATATGTGTATACAAGCAGCTATTGGGGGGAAAATCACTCAGTTATAGTGTTAATCCCTGCATTATATAGCACTCTGGTGTGTGCTGGCATACTCTCTCTCTGTCTCCCCAAAGGACTTTGTGGGGTCCTGTCCTCAGTCAGAGCATTCCCTGTGTGTGTGCGGTGTGTCGGTACGGCTGTGTCGACATGTTGGATGAGGAAGGTTACGTGGAGGCGGAGCAGAGGCCGATAAATAGGATGTCGCCCCCTGTGGGGCCGACACCAGAGTGGATGGATAGGTGGAAGGTATTAACCGACAATGTCAACTCCTTACATAAAAGGCTGGATGACGTAACAGCTGTGGGACAGCCGGCTTCTCAGCCCGCGCCTGCCCAGGCATCTCAAAGGCCATCAGGGGCTCAAAAAACGCCCGTTACCTCAGATGGCAGACACAGATGTCGGCACGGAGTCTGACTCCAGTGTCGACGAGGTTGAGACATATACACAATCCACTAGGAACATCCGTTGCATGATCTCGGCAATAAAAAATGTGTTACACATTCTGACATGAACCCAAGTACCACATAAAAGGGGTTTTATGTTTGGGGAGAAAAAGCAGCCAGTGTTTTGTTCCCCCATCAGATGAGTGAATGAAGTGTGTAAAGAGCGTGGGTTCCCCCGATAAGAAAATGGTAATTTCTAAAAAGTTACTGCTGGCGTACCCTTTCCCGCCAGAGGATAGGTCACGTTGGGAGATATCCCCTAGGGTGGATAAGGCGCTCACACGTTTGTCAAAAAGGTGGCACTGCCGTCTTGGGATACGGCCACTTTGAAGGAGCCTGCTGATAAAAAGCAGGAGACTATCCTGAAGTCTGTATATACACACTCAGGTACTATACTGAGACCTGCATTTACCTCAGCATACATAGTGCTGCTGCAGCGTGGTCTGATACCCTGTCAGATAATATTAATACCCTAGACAGGGATAATATTTTGCTAACATAGAGCATATTAAAGACGTCGTCTTATATATGAAGGATGCACAGAGGGATATTTGCCGGCTGGCATCCAGAATTAATGCAATGTCCATTCTGCCAGGAGGGTATAAGAGACCCGGCAGTGGACAGGTGATGCTGCCTTTAAAAGGCACATGGAGATTCTGCCTTATAAGGGTGAGGAATTGTTTGGGGATGGTCTCTGGGACCTCGTATCCACAGCAACAGCTGGGAAGAATTTTTTTTACCTCAGGTTCCTCACAGCCTAAGAAAGCACCGTATTTTCAGGTACAGTCCTTTCGGCTTCAGAAAAGCAAGCGGGTCAAAGGCGCTACCTTTCTGCACAGAGACAAGGGAAGAAGGAAAAAGCTGCACCAGACAGCCAGTTCCCAGGATCAAAAATCTTCCCCCGCTTCCTCTGAGTCCAACGCATGATGCTGGGGCTCCACAGGTGGAGCCAGGTGCGGTGGGGGCGCGTCTCGGGAACTTCAGGGACCAGTGGGCTTGCCCACAGGTGGATCCCTAGGTTCTGCAAGTAGTATCACAGGGATACAGGCTGGAGTTCGAGGCGACTCCCCCTCGCCGTTACCTCACATCAGCCTTGACTGCTGCCCTCGGAGAACGGGAGGTAGTACTGGCGGCAATTCACAAGCTGTACTTCCAGCAGGTGAAATCAAGGTACCCCTCCTTCAACAAGGCCGGGGTTACTATTCCAAAATGTTGTGGTACCGAAACCAGACGGTTCGGTGAGACCCATTCTAAAATTGAAATCCTTGAACACTTATATACGAAGGTTCAAGTTCAAAATGGAATCGCTCAGGGCGATTATTGCAAGCCTGGAGAATTTCATGGTATCACTGGACATCAAGGATGCTTACCTGCATGTCCCTATTTACCCTCTTCACCAGGAGTACCTCAAAATTGTGGTACAGGATTGTCATTACCAATTCCAGACGTTGCCGTTGGTCTGTCCCCGGCACCGAGGGTATTTACCAAGGTAATGGTCGAAATAATTATCCCGTACTTGGACGATCTCCTTATAAAGGCGAGGTCCAGGGAGTAGTTGTTCGTCGGAGTAGCACTCTCTCGGGAAGTGCTACAACAGCACGGCTGGATTCTGAATATTCCAAAGTCGCAGCTGGTTCCTAAGACGCGTCTACTGTTCCTGGGTATGGTTCTGGACACAGAACAGGATAAAAAGGGTTTCTCCCGGAGGAGAAGTCCAAGGAGTTGTCGTCTCTAGACAGAGACCTCCTAAAACTAATACAGGTGTCGGTGCATCAATGCACGCGAGCCCTGGGAAAGATGGTAGCTTCTTACGAAGAAATTCCATTCGTCAGCTCCCATGCAAGGATCTTCCAGTGGGTTCTGTTGGACAAGTGGTCCGGGTCGCATCTTCAGATGCATCGGCGGATAACCCTGTCCCCAAGGGCCAGGGTGTCGCTGTTGTGGTGGCTGCAGAGTGCTCATCTTCGAGGGGGCCGCAGATTCGACATACAGGACTGGGTCCTGGTGACCACGGATGCCAGCCTTCGAGGCTGGGGGGCAGTCACACAGGGAAGAAACTTCCAAGGACTATGGTCAAGTCAGGAGACTTCCCTACACATAAATATTCTGGAACTAAGGGCCATTTACAAGGCCCTAAGTCAGGCTAGACCCCTGCTTCAACACCGGCCGGTGCTGATCCAGTCAGACAACATCACGGCGGTCGCTCATGTAAACCGACAGGGCGGCACAAGAAGCAGGATGGCGATGGCAGAAGCCACAAGGATTCTCCGATGGGCGGAAAATCATGTGTTAGCACTGTCAGCAGTGTTCATTCCCGGAGTGGACAACTGGGAAGCAGACTTTCTCAGCAGACACGACCTCCACCCGGGAGAGTGGGGACTTCATCCAGAAGTCTTCCAAATGATTGTACACCGTTGGGAAAGGCCACAGGTGGACATGATGGTGTCCCGCCTCAACAAAAAGCTACAAAGATATTGCGCCAGGTCAAGGGACCCTCAGGCGATAGCTGTGGACGCTCTGGTAACACCGTGGGTGTACCAGTCGGTGTATGTGTTCCCTTCTCTGCCTCTCTTACCCAGGGTAATGAGAATAATAAGAAGGAGAGGAGTAAGAACTATACTCATTGTTCCGGATTGGCCAAGAAGAGCTTGGTACCCAGAACTCCAAGAAATGATCTCAGAGGACCCATGGCCTCTGCCGCTCAGACAGGACCTGCTGCAGCAGGGGGCCTGTCTGTTCCAAGACGTACCGCGGCTGCGTTTGACGGCATGGCGGTTGAACGCCGGATCCTGAAGGAAAAGGGCATTCCAGAGGAAGTTATCCCTACGCTAATTAAAGCTAGGAAAGAAGTGAACGCAAACCATTATCACCGCATATGGCGGAAATATGTTGCGTGCTGTGAGGCCAGGAAGGCCCCAAAGGAGGAATTTCAGCTGGGTCGATTTCTGCACTTCCTACAGTCAGGGGTGACTGTGGGCCTAAAATTGGGTTCCATTAAGGTCCAGATTTCGGCTCTATCGATTTTCTTCCAAAATAGAACTGGCTTCACTGCCTGAAGTTCAGACTTTTGTTAAGGGAGTGCTGCATAGTCAGCCCCCGTTTGTGCCTCCAGTGGCACCATGGGATCTCAACGTGGTGTTGGATTTCCTGAAGTCGCATTGGGTTGAGCCACTTAAATCCGTGGAGCTACAATACCTCACGTGGAAAGTGGTCATACTGTTGGCCTTGGCGTCGGCCAGGCGTGTATCAGAATTGGCGGCTTTGTCATGCAACAGCCCTTATCTGATTTTTTATATGGATAAGGCGGAATTGAGGACTCGTTCCCAATTCCTTCCTAAGGTGGTATCAGTTTTTCATGTGAACCAACCTATTGTGGTGCCTGTGGCTACTTGGGGCTTGGAGGATTCCAAGTTACTGGACGTAGTCAGGGCCCTGGAAAGTATATGTTTCCAGGACGGCTGGAGTCAGGAAAACTGACTCGCTATTTATCCTGTATGCACCCAACAAGCTGGGTGCTCCTGCTTCTAAGCAGACTATTGCTCGATGGATCTGTAGCACGATTCAACTTGCACATTCTGCGGCTGGACTGCCGCACCCTAAATCTGTAAAAGCCCATTCCACGAGGAAAGTGGGCTCTTCTTGGGCGGCTGCCCGAGGGGTCTCGGCATTACAAATTTTCCGAGCTGTTACTTGGTCGGGTTCAAACATTTTTGCAAGAGTCTACAAGTTTGATACCCTGGCTGAGGAGGACCTAGAGTTTGCTCATTCGGTGCTGCAGAGTCATCCGCACTCTCCCGCCCGTTTGGGAGCTTTGGTATAATCCCCATGGTCCTTACGGAGTCCCAGCATCCACTTAGGACGTCAGAGAAAATAAGATTTTACTCACCGGTAAACCTATTTCTCGTAGTCCGTAGTGGATGCTGGGCGCCCATCCCAAGTGCGGATTGTCTGCAATACTTGTTTATAGTTATTGCCTAACTAAAGGGTTATTGTTGAGCCATCTGTTGAGAGGCTCAGTAATATTTCATACTGTTAACTGGGTATAGTATCACGAGTTATACGGTGTGATTGGTGTGGCTGGTATGATTTTTACCCGGGATTCAAAATCCTTCCTTATTGTGTCAGCTCTTCCGGGCACGGTATCCTAACTGAGGTCTGGAGGAGGGTCATAGTGGGAGGAGCCAGTGCACACCAGATAGTCCTAAAGCTTTCTTTAGTTGTGCCCAGTCTCCTGCGGAGCCGCTATTCCCCATGGTCCTTACGGAGTCCCAGCATCCACTACGGACTACGAGAAATAGATTTACCGGTGAGTAAAATCTTATTTTATAGCATCTCCCCACCACGTGCACTGAACTCAGTCGCACGTCAGCCGGAAACGCCTATTAATTATGTCATCAGGCCGAGCCGCGTCACCCGGGCAATGTATACAAACAAACCCATAATACAACCCATGAATGGATAATCAAAAATTTCAAAATATATGGATACATAACATCAGTATATAAAAAAGAATGACCAAGTGAAACAATGCATAACAAACATATACAGACAAATACAAAAATGGCACAATGAAGTAACCCTCCAACTCAAGGTACATATATAAAGAGCAACCATTATAATCACATAAAAGATGAAATAGCAAACAAAGAATAAGTATACCCACTCATATTGAGTTTAAAACATTGTAGATTGACCTATGTTTCACAGAAAGCAGCGGAGTCCTAACGTTTCATTAAGGCCCTTTGGTGCCAGAGTCTGAAGTTCAAAAATCCAACGGGATTCTTTTCTCAACAAACGAGCAGACCTATCACCCCCCCCCCCCCCCCCCCCCCCCCCGAAGTCTCTTGGGCTCATGATCGATGATAATGTACTTAAGTGTAGCTACACTGTGATGTTTCAGAGCAAAATGACGGGCAACCGGTTGGTCGCTGTTCCCGGATAAAAGGGCATTCCTAATCGCTAATTTATTGTTGGCAATACGCTCACGCAAGGTGCGGTCAGTTTTGCCAACATAGCATAGCCCGCATGGACACGTAATGAGGTAGATGATGAATTTAGTGGTGCAGGTAACCCTATGATCTATCGAGTATCTACGTCCACTATGAGGATGAGAGAAAAAAGAGCCAGTGGTCATAGACCTACATGTGGTGCAATTAAGGCACCGAAAGCACCCTTTTCTAAGTGCCATAAAATTTTGTTCACTCTGTGCCGTATGTAGACCAGTAATATCCGTTCTCATAATCCAATCTCTGATGTTTTTTCCCCTAGTGTATGTAGGCATAATGGACACCGTATCCAAATTTAGATCCTTGTCTGTCCCAACAATAGGCCACAAAGTTTTAGCCGTTCTGGAAATGGAAGTGCTACATGTATTAAAATGGTTTACCCACGGCAATCGTTCACTGTCACATTTCTTACGTCTAGCTGCTAGTAATGTCTCTCTATTCATGCTCAAAGCTCTAGATTTGGCTGACAATAAAGTATCCATGGGATATCCCCTCTGTCTAAATTTAATCACCATCTCATCAATGTGCTTTCAACGTTTGGTAGATTGCTTGATCATACTGTGTCAACTGAAATTGCATCTTGTGCTAACCCTGTTTGTCATAACAACTTGAATAAATCTGATTTTCAGGCTTTGAAAGACCTTGCCAGTTATTCTGATATCACAATACGCCCGCTGACAAAGGCGGGGGTATTGTGATACAGGACTTACATGAGTATAGAAATGAACTTTAGAGACAACTTTGTGATAGTAGTATATATAAATTACTTCCAGGTGACCCTACTGTGGCATTTTCGAAATTACTAAAGGACCAGTTACAGCTGGCGGTTGATAATAAGGTTATTTCAAGTGCATTGATGAAGGCTCTCATTACTGAACACCCGATGGTGCCGATCCTTTATTCCCTACCCAAAATAGACAAGAGCTTAGTCAATCCACCGGGGCGGCCCATTATCGCAGCCCGTAATGTTTTTTTCCAGAAAGTGGCGACTTACATTGATTCATTATTATAACCTTGCATTGTAGACAATGAGCGCTACTTGCTTGACACTACTGCTTTCATCAATTGTATTAGATCACTGGGGAATATTCCAGTCAGTAGTACATTGTGTAGTGTGGACATCTCCAGCTTTTACACAGTTACACCTAACAACATGGGACTGTCGGCGGTTCGTAAGTTACTCGCCGACAATAGGCTATTTTCCGGACCTGATGTAAACTTTGTGGTGGATTTACTGGAATTGGTTTTGACACACAATTATTTTCTATTCGATGGCAGGTTTTACTTGCAGGTTACCGGGTGTGCGATGGGGTCCCCTGTGGCCCCATCGTACGCTAATGCGTATATGTTTTGCGCTGAGAAGGAAATCTTTTTTGATGGTTGTGTGTCTGAATCAATTCTTGTATATAAAAGATACATAGATGATCTTTTTATCATCTGGTTAAAATCTGAGGAGGATTTCGCTACATTCATTAATGAACACAATAGCTCTAACCATCCTATTAAGTTCACTTATAACATCAGTAAGGAATGTGTTAATTACCTTGATGTACTAGTCTCTGTACATAATGGAGTGTTACATACTGAACTTTACCATAAGCCCACAGACCGTAATACTTTATTACATTCAGAAAGCTTTCACCCTAGACCACTTAAGTACGGACTCCCGTACTCTCAGTTCCTACGGGCAGTACGCATTTGTAGCGACAAGACAGCAGCATGTAAGCACATTGATGAGATGGTGATTAAATTTAGACAGAGGGGATATCCCATGGATACTTTATTGTCAGCCAAATCTAGAGCTTTGAGCATGAATAGAGAGACATTACTAGCAGCTAGACGTAAGAAATGTGACAGTGAACGATTGCCGTGGGTAAACCATTTTAATACATGTAGCACTTCCATTTCCAGAACGGCTAAAACTTTGTGGCCTATTGTTGGGACAGACAAGGATCTAAATTTGGATACGGTGTCCATTATGCCTACATACACTAGGGGAAAAAACATCAGAGATTGGATTATGAGAACGGATATTACTGGTCTACATACGGCACAGAGTGAACAAAATTTTATGGCACTTAGAAAAGGGTGCTTTCGGTGCCTTAATTGCACCACATGTAGGTCTATGACCACTGGCTCTTTTTTCTCTCATCCTCATAGTGGATGTAGATACTCGATAGATCATAGGGTTACCTGCACCACTAAATTCATCATCTACCTCATTACGTGCCCATGCGGGCTATGCTATGCAGGGCCGTTTCTAGACAATTTGGCTCCCAGTGCGAGATTTAAAAATGCGCCCCCCCCCCCCATTGCTATAAAAAAAATTGCGTGCCCCCCCCCCATATAGCCAGAAAAAAAGCATGCGCGCGCCGGAGGCGCGCGCGCTCCCGACAAGGCTGTGTGGCCTGATTGAAATGGGCGTGGTCTCATTACAGTGGGCGTGGCCTCGTCTGATATCACGCCCACCACAGGGGGAAAAAATAAAAATAAAAAAGTCCCCTTTTTACACATTACACCAGGCAAGTGTCCCCATATTACACAGCGCAGCAGGCAGGTGTCCCCATTTTACAAAGCGCGGCAGGCAGGTGTCCCCATTTTACAAAGTGCGGCAGGCAGGTGTCCCCATTTTACAAAGTGCGGTAGGCAGGTGTCCCCATTTTACAAAGTGCGGCAGGCAGGTGTCCCCATTTTACACAGTACGCAGGCAGGTGTCCCCATTTTACACAGTACGCAGGCAGGTGTCCCCATTTTACACAGTACGCAGGCAGGTGTCCCCATTTTACACAGTACGCTGGCAGGTGTCCCCATTTTACACAGTACGCAGGCACGTGCCCCCATTTTACACAGTACGCAGGCAGGTGTCCCCATTTTACACAGTGCGGCAGGTATCCCCATTTTACACAGTGCGGCAGGTGCCCCCATTTTACACAGTGCGGCAGGTATCCCCATTTTACACAGTGCGGCAGGTGCCCCCATTTTACACAGTGCGGCAGGTGCCCCCATTTTACACAGTGCGGCAGGTATCCCCATTTACACAGTGCGGCAGGTGCCCCCATTTTACACAGTGCGGCAGGTATCCCCATTTAACAGAGTGCGGCAGGTATCCCCATTTTACAGAGTGCGGCAGGTATCCCCATTTTACACAGTGCGGCAGGTGCCCCCATTTTACACAGTGCGGCAGGTATCCCCATTTTACACAGTGCGGCAGGTATCCCCATTTTACAGAGTGCAGCAGGTATCCCCATTTTACACAGTGCGGCAGGTGCCCCCATTTTACACAGTGCGGCAGGTGCCCCCATTTTACACAGTGCGGCAGGTATCCCCATTTACACAGTGCGGCAGGTGTCAAGTGGGGGGAGGGAGGGGGAGAGAGAGAGAGAGAGAGAGAGAGAAAAAGAATACTTACAACTTGCCGCTCTTCGGGTCCCGCGCGCCGGCCGCCTCCTCTGTAGATGGTTATCTCCAGTCCTCCTCTCCTCCCCCCGAGCGCTCCTGCTCGGGGGGGCGGGGCTTCGCGGAATGACGCATTTGCGTCGTGACGTCACGACGCAAACGCGTCATTCCGCGAAGCCCCGCCCCCCGAGCAGGAGCGCTCGGGGGGAGAGAGAGGGAGGAGAGCAGTGGTCACAAAGTGCCGCGGCGGGCGCCCCGTGCGGTTGCACGGCTCGCCCGCCGCTAGAAACGGCACTGATGCTATGTTGGCAAAACTGACCGCACCTTGCGTGAGCGTATGGCCAACCATAAATTAGCGATTAGGAATGCCCTTTTATCCGGGAACAGCGACCAACCGGTTGCCCGGCATTTTGCTCTGGCGCATCACAGTGTAGCTACACTTAAGTACATTATCATCGATCATGAGCCCGAGAGACTTCGGGGGGGGGGGTGAAAGGTCTGCTCGTTTGTTGAGAAAAGAATCCCGTTGGATTTTTGAACTTCAGACTCTGGCACCAAAGGGCCTTAATGAAACGTTAGGACTCCGCTGCTTTCTGTGAAACATAGGTCAATCTACAATGTTTTAAACTCAATATGAGTGGGTATACTTATTCTTTGTTTGCTATTTCATCTTTTATGTGATTATAATGGTTGCTCTTTATATATGTACCTTGAGTTGGAGGGTTACTTCATTGTGCCATTTTTGTATTTGTCTGTATTAGAGATGAGCGCCTGAAATTTTTCGGGTTTTGTGTTTTGGTTTTGGGTTCGGTTCCGCGGCCGTGTTTTGGGTTCGAACGCGTTTTGGCAAAACCTCACCGAATTTTTTTTGTCGGATTCGGGTGTGTTTTGGATTCGGGTGTTTTTTTCAAAAAACACTAAAAAACAGCTTAAATCATAGAATTTGGGGGTCATTTTGATCCCAAAGTATTATTAACCTCAAAAACCATAATTTACACTCATTTTCAGTCTATTCTGAATACCTCACACCTCACAATATTATTTTTAGTCCTAAAATTTGCACCGAGGTCGCTGTGTGAGTAAGATAAGCGACCCTAGTGGCCGACACAAACACCGGGCCCATCTAGGAGTGGCACTGCAGTGTCACGCAGGATGTCCCTTCCAAAAAACCCTCCCCAAACAGCACATGACGCAAAGAAAAAAAGAGGCGCAATGAGGTAGCTGACTGTGTGAGTAAGATTAGCGACCCTAGTGGCCGACACAAACACCGGGCCCATCTAGGAGTGGCACTGCAGTGTCACGCAGGATGGCCCTTCCAAAAAACCCTCCCCAAACAGCACATGACGCAAAGAAAAAAAGAGGCGCAATGAGGTAGCTGTGTGAGTAAGATTAGCGACCCTAGTGGCCGACACAAACACCGGGCCCATCTAGGAGTGGCACTGCAGTGTCACGCAGGATGTCCCTTCCAAAAAACCCTCCCCAAACAGCACATGACGCAAAGAAAAAAAGAGGCGCAATGAGGTAGCTGTGTGAGTAAGATTAGCGACCCTAGTGGCCGACACAAACACCGGGCCCATCTAGGAGTGGCACTGCAGTGTCACGCAGGATGTCCCTTCCAAAAAACCCTCCCCAAACAGCACATGACGCAAAGAAAAAAAGAGGCGCAATGAGGTAGCTGACTGTGTGAGTAAGATTAGCGACCCTAGTGGCCGACACAAACACCGGGCCCATCTAGGAGTGGCACTGCAGTGTCACGCAGGATGTCCCTTCCAAAAAACCCTCCCCAATCAGCACATGATGCAAAGAAAAAGAAAAGAAAAAAGAGGTGCAAGATGGAATTGTCCTTGGGCCCTCCCACCCACCCTTATGTTGTATAAACAAAACAGGACATGCACACTTTAACCAACCCATCATTTCAGTGACAGGGTCTGCCACACGACTGTGACTGATATGACGGGTTGGTTTGGACCCCCCCAAAAAAAGAAGCAATTAATCTCTCCTTGCACAAACTGGCTCTACAGAGGCAAGATGTCCACCTCATCTTCACCCTCCGATATATCACCGTGTACATCCCCCTCCTCACAGATTATCAATTCGTCCCCACTGGAATCCACCATCTCAGCTCCCTGTGTACTTTGTGGAGGCAATTGCTGCTGGTCAATGTCTCCGCGGAGGAATTGATTATAATTCATTTTAATGAACATCATCTTCTCCACATTTTCTGGATGTAACCTCGTACGCCGATTGCTGACAAGGTGAGCGGCGGCACTAAACACTCTTTCGGAGTACACACTTGTGGGAGGGCAACTTAGGTAGAATAAAGCCAGTTTGTGCAAGGGCCTCCAAATTGCCTCTTTTTCCTGCCAGTATAAGTACGGACTGTGTGACGTGCCTACTTGGATGCGGTCACTCATATAATCCTCCACCATTCTATCAATGTTGAGAGAATCATATGCAGTGACAGTAGACGACATGTCCGTAATCGTTGTCAGGTCCTTCAGTCCGGACCAGATGTCAGCATCAGCAGTCGCTCCAGACTGCCCTGCATCACCGCCAGCGGGTGGGCTCGGAATTCTGAGCCTTTTCCTCGCACCCCCAGTTGCGGGAGAATGTGAAGGAGGAGATGTTGACAGGTCGCGTTCCGCTTGACTTGACAATTTTGTCACCAGCAGGTCTTTCAACCCCAGCAGACCTGTGTCTGCCGGAAAGAGAGATCCAAGGTAGGCTTTAAATCTAGGATCGAGCACGGTGGCCAAAATGTAGTGCTCTGATTTCAACAGATTGACCACCCGTGAATCCTTGTTAAGCGAATTAAGGGCTGCATCCACAAGTCCCACATGCCTAGCGGAATCGCTCCCTTTTAGCTCCTTCTTCAATGCCTCCAGCTTCTTCTGCAAAAGCCTGATGAGGGGAATGACCTGACTCAGGCTGGCAGTGTCTGAACTGACTTCACGTGTGGCAAGTTCAAAGGGCATCAGAACCTTGCACAACGTTGAAATCATTCTCCACTGCACTTGAGACAGGTGCATTCCACCTACTATATCGTGCTCAATTGTATAGGCTTGAATGGCCTTTTGCTGCTCCTCCAACCTCTGAAGCATATAGAGGGTTGAATTCCACCTCGTTACCACTTCTTGCTTCAGATGATGGCAGGGCAGGTTCAGTAGTTTTTGGTGGTGCTCCAGTCTTCTGTACGTGGTGCCTGTACGCCGAAAGTGTCCCGCAATTTTTCTGGCCACCGACAGCATCTCTTGCACGCCCCTGTCGTTTTTTAAAAAATTCTGCACCACCAAATTCAAGGTATGTGCAAAACATGGGACGTGCTGGAATTTGCCCATATTTAATGCACACACAATATTGCTGGCGTTGTCCGATGCCACAAATCCACAGGAGAGTCCAATTGGGGTAAGCCATTCCGCGATGATCTTCCTCAGTTGCCGTAAGAGGTTTTCAGCTGTGTGCGTATTCTGGAAAGCGGTGATACAAAGCGTAGCCTGCCTAGGAAAGAGTTGGCGTTTGCGAGATGCTGCTACTGGTGCCGCCGCTGCTGTTCTTGCGGCGGGAGTCCATACATCTACCCAGTGGGCTGTCACAGTCATATAGTCCTGACCCTGCCCTGCTCCACTTGTCCACATGTCCGTGGTTAAGTGGACATTGGGTACAACTGCATTTTTTAGGAGACTGGTGAGTCTTTTTCTGACGTCCGTGTACATTCTCGGTATCGCCTGCCTAGAGAAGTGGAACCTAGATGGTATTTGGTAACGGGGGCACACTGCCTCAATAAATTGTCTAGTTCCCTGTGAACTAACGGCGGATACCGGACGCACGTCTAACACCAACATAGTTGTCAAGGACTCAGTTATCCGCTTTGCAGTAGGATGACTGCTGTGATATTTCATCTTCCTCGCAAAGGACTGTTGAACAGTCAATTGCTTACTGGAAGTAGTACAAGTGGGCTTACGACTTCCCCTCTGGGATGACCATCGACTCCCAGCGGCAACAACAGCAGCGCCAGCAGCAGTAGGCGTTACACGCAAGGATGCATCGGAGGAATCCCAGGCAGGAGAGGACTCGTCAGAATTGCCAGTGACATGGCCTGCAGGACTATTGGCATTCCTGGGGAAGGAGGAAATTGACACTGAGGGAGTTGGTGGGGTGGTTTGCGTGAGCTTGGTTACAAGAGGAAGGGATTTACTGGTCTGTGGACTGCTTCCGCTGTCACCCAAAGTTTTTGAACTTGTCACTGACTTATTATGAATGCGCTGCAGGTGACGTATAAGGGAGGATGTTCCGAGGTGGTTAACGTCCTTACCCCTACTTATTACAGCTTGACAAAGGGAACACACGGCTTGACACCTGTTGTCCGCATTTCTGGTGAAATACCTCCACACCGAAGAGCTGATTTTTTTGGTATTTTCACCTGGCATGTCAACGGCCATATTCCTCCCACGGACAACAGGTGTCTCCCCGGGTGCCTGACTTAAACAAACCACCTCACCATCAGAATCCTCCTGGTCAATTTCCTCCCCAGCGCCAGTAACACCCATATCCTCCTCATCCTGGTGTACTTCAACACTGACATCTTCAATCTGACTATCAGGAACTGGACTGCGGGTGCTCCTTCCAGCACTTGCAGGGGGCGTGCAAATGGTGGAAGGCGCATGCTCTTCACGTCCAGTGTTGGGAAGGTCAGGCATCGCAACCGACACAATTGGACTCTCCTTGTGGATTTGGGATTTCGAAGAATGCACAGTTCTTTGCTGTGCTGCTTTTGCCAGCTTGAGTCTTTTCATTTTTCTAGCGAGAGGCTGAGTGCTTCCATCCTCATGTGAAGCTGAACCACTAGCCATGAACATAGGCCAGGGCCTCAGCCGTTCCTTGCCACTCCGTGTGGTAAATGGCATATTGGCAAGTTTACGCTTCTCCTCCGACAATTTTATTTTAGGTTTTGGAGTCCTTTTTTTACTGATATTTGGTGTTTTGGATTTGACATGCTCTGTACTATGACATTGGGCATCGGCCTTGGCAGACGACGTTGCTGGCATTTCATCGTCTCGGCCATGACTAGTGGCAGCAGCTTCAGCACGAGGTGGAAGTGGATCTTGATCTTTCCCTAATTTTGGAACCTCAACATTTTTGTTCTCCATATTTTAATAGGCACAACTAAAAGGCACCTCAGGTAAACAATGGAGATGGATGGATTGGATACTAGTATACAATTATGGACGGGCTGCCGAGTGCCGACACAGAGGTAGCCACAGCCGTGAACTACCGCACTGTACTGTGTCTGCTGCTAATATATAGACTGGTTGATAAAGAGATAGTATACTCGTAACTAGTATGTATGTATAAAGAAAGAAAAAAAAACCACGGTTAGGTGGTATATACAATTATGGACGGGCTGCCGAGTGCCGACACAGAGGTAGCCACAGCCGTGAACTACCGCACTGTACTGTGTCTGCTGCTAATATATAGACTGGTTGATAAAGAGATAGTATACTCGTAACTAGTATGTATGTATAAAGAAAGAAAAAAAAACCACGGTTAGGTGGTATATACAATTATGGACGGGCTGCCGAGTGCCGACACAGAGGTAGCCACAGCCGTGAACTACCGCACTGTACTGTGTCTGCTGCTAATATAGACTGGTTGATAAAGAGATAGTATACTCGTAACTAGTATGTATGTATAAAGAAAGGGAAAAAAACCACGGTTAGGTGGTATATACAATTATGGACGGGCTGCCGAGTGCCGACACAGAGGTAGCCACAGCCGTGAACTACCGCACTGTACTGTGTCTGCTGCTAATATATAGACTGGTTGATAAAGAGATAGTATACTCGTAACTAGTATGTATGTATAAAGAAAGAAAAAAAAACCACGGTTAGGTGGTATATACAATTATGGACGGGCTGCCGAGTGCCGACACAGAGGTAGCCACAGCCGTGAACTACCGCACTGTACTGTGTCTGCTGCTAATATATAGACTGGTTGATAAAGAGATAGTATACTCGTAACTAGTATGTATGTATAAAGAAAGAAAAAAAAACCACGGTTAGGAGGTATATACAATTATGGACGGGCTGCCGAGTGCCGACACAGAGGTAGCCACAGCCGTGAACTACCGCACTGTACTGTGTCTGCTGCTAATATATAGACTGGTTGATAAAGAGATAGTATACTCGTAACTAGTATGTATGTATAAAGAAAGAAAAAAAAACCACGGTTAGGTGGTATATACAATTATGGACGGGCTGCCGAGTGCCGACACAGAGGTAGCCACAGCCGTGAACTACCGCACTGTACTGTGTCTGCTGCTAATATATAGACTGGTTGATAAAGAGATAGTATACTCGTAACTAGTATGTATGTATAAAGAAAGAAAAAAAAACCACGGTTAGGTGGTATATACAATTATGGACGGGCTGCCGAGTGCCGACACAGAGGTAGCCACAGCCGTGAACTACCGCACTGTACTGTGTCTGCTGCTAATATATAGACTGGTTGATAAAGAGATAGTATACTCGTAACTAGTATGTATGTATAAAGAAAGAAAAAAAAACCACGGTTAGGTGGTATATACAATTATGGACGGGCTGCCGAGTGCCGACACAGAGGTAGCCACAGCCGTGAACTACCGCACTGTACTGTGTCTGCTGCTAATATATAGACTGGTTGATAAAGAGATAGTATACTCGTAACTAGTATGTATGTATAAAGAAAGAAAAAAAAAACACGGTTAGGTGGTATATACAATTATGGACGGGCTGCCGAGTGCCGACACAGAGGTAGCCACAGCCGTGAACTACCGCACTGTACTGTGTCTGCTGCTAATATATAGACTGGTTGATAAAGAGATAGTATACTCGTAACTAGTATGTATGTATAAAGAAAGAAAAAAAAACCACGGTTAGGTGGTATATACAATTATGGACGGGCTGCCGAGTGCCGACACAGAGGTAGCCACAGCCGTGAACTACCGCACTGTACTGTGTCTGCTGCTAATATATAGACTGGTTGATAAAGAGATAGTATACTCGTAACTAGTATGTATGTATAAAGAAAGAAAAAAAAACCACGGTTAGGTGGTATATACAATTATGGACGGGCTGCCGAGTGCCGACACAGAGGTAGCCACAGCCGTGAACTACCGCACTGTACTGTGTCTGCTGCTAATATATAGACTGGTTGATAAAGAGATAGTATACTCGTAACTAGTATGTATGTATAAAGAAAGAAAAAAAAAACATGGTTAGGTGGTATATACAATTATGGACGGGCTGCCGAGTGCCGACACAGAGGTAGCCACAGCCGTGAACTACCGCACTGTACTGTGTCTGCTGCTAATATATAGACTGGTTGATAAAGAGATAGTATACTCGTAACTAGTATGTATGTATAAAGAAAGAAAAAAAAAACACGGTTAGGTGGTATATACAATTATGGACGGGCTGCCGAGTGCCGACACAGAGGTAGCCACAGCCGTGAACTACCGCACTGTACTGTGTCTGCTGCTAATATATAGACTGGTTGATAAAGAGATAGTATACTCGTAACTAGTATGTATGTATAAAGAAAGAAAAAAAAACCACGGTTAGGTCACTGGTATATACAATTATGGACGGGCTGCCGAGTGCCGACACAGAGGTAGCCACAGCCGTGAACTACCGCACTGTACTGTGTCTGCTGCTAATATAGACTGGTTGATAAAGAGATAGTATACTACTAATATTATATACTGGTGGTCAGGTCACTGGTCACTAGTCACACTGGCAGTGGCACTCCTGCAGCAAAAGTGTGCACTGTTTAATTTTAATATAATATTATGTACTCCTGGCTCCTGCTATAACCTATAACTGGCACTGCAGTAGTGCTCCCCAGTCTCCCCCACAATTATAAGCTGTGTGAGCTGAGCAGTCAGACAGATATATAATATATATAGATGATGCAGCACACTGGCCTGAGCCTGAGCAGTGCACACAGATATGGTATGTATGTGACTGAGTCACTGTGTGCTGTGTATCGCTTTTTTCAGGCAGAGAACGGATTATAAATAAAAGTGGTGGTCACTGGTCACTATCAGCAAAACTCTGCACTGTACACTACTGAGTACTCCTAATGCTCCCCAAAATTAGTAAATCAAGTGTCTAAACGGAGAGGACGCCAGCCACGTCCTCTCCCTATCAATCTCAATGCACGTGTGAAAATGGCGGCGACGCGCGGCTCCTTATATAGAATCCGAGTCTCGCGATAGAATCCGAGCCTCGCGAGAATCCGACAGCGTCATGATGACGTTCGGGCGCGCTCGGGTTAACCGAGCAAGGCGGGAAGATCCGAGTCGCTCGGACCCGTGAAAAAAAACATGAAGTTCTGGCGGGTTCGGATTCAGAGAAACCGAACCCGCTCATCTCTAATATATATATATATATATATATATATATATATATATAAATGTTACCCCGCCCTCCCCCACATTAAGCCTGCCAACTTTTGAATTGAATATTTGTTGAGGAGGGAATGCATTGTGTAGGGTAGTACTGCTATATTTTTCTCTCTGACAGGTCTGGCAAGGTTGTGTAGTAGAATATGTTAAAGAGGAGTGGCTAATTGATGGAGCAGGGACTATTGTGCTAATAGATCTGTTCCTATGGGTTCCAATGATGTAAATCAGACTCTTAACATTCATACATAATTAGTGAGTCATTAGCAGCCATTGCAAATAAATTCACAGTGATCTACATCAAATGAATATTCCTCAGGAATAAGGTTGAAAAATGATATGTGTTGCAGTGTGTTCCTACATGAGAGACTGACCATGTAAAAGTAATGTGGACTGTGAGAAATAATTGGTTCTGTATGGTGAATGATATTTTTTCATATTATGGGCAAATGTATTAACCTGGAGAAGGCATAAGGAAGTGATAAATCAGTGATAAGTGCAAGGTGATAAAGGTACCAGCTAATCAGATCTTAACTGTTAATTTACATATTGGAGCTGATTGGCTGGTGCCTTTATCACCTTGCACATATCACTGGTTTATCACTTCCTTATGCCTTCTCCAGGTTAATACATCTGCCCCTGTGTATCAACTATGTCCAACTACATTACATCTTGTTCAGTGGTGCAAGTAGAAAAAATGTCTTATGGCTACTGTGTGCGCGCGCCGAAGGCCCGCACGCCAAAAAATGGGTGTGACCAAATGCCACATGGGGCATGGCCAATGAAAATGGGAGCGTGATACACATATGGGGGGGAGGAGCAGATACACGTATGACCCCAATAGTGCCAGATACACGTTGCCCCACAGTGCCAGATATACATTGCCCCACAGTGCCAGATACACATTGCCCCACAGTGCCAGATACACGGGCGGCGCTGAATTAAACTGTGACACCCTTACCCGCCGGAGACTGAGGGGAAGGAGAGGCGCAGGCTGCGCTCTCCTCCCCTCACACTAGCGGCGGTGGCGGGGAGCGTCGGTGTGCAGCAGAGGGAGGGAGACTGGGACGGAGCGGTGAGGAGCGGCGGCCGGTCAGTGTGGGTACGGCGTACCCACGGCTAAATTCTTAAGGGTACGCCGTACCCACCCGTACCCGCACACTTGCACCACTGATCTTGTTTTTCAGTAAAAACATGGATTTTAGCATGTCAGTCAATGGATTAGCATGCCAATGTGGTAGCAAGCATGGGTATTAATAGGATGAGGCTAAATGTGGACTAGACACACTCATGTACCTTACATTGTGCCAGTATGCAAAAGCAACATGTTGCACTGTAGTAAGAGATTTCTCTAGCATCCATAAGGGATATTGGGGGGACTTAGTACGTTGGGGTATAAACGGGGTCCAAAGGAGCCGGTGCACTTTAAAATTCTTCACTGGGTGTGCTGGCTCCTCCCCTCTATGCCTCCTCCCACAGGCAGTTTAGAAGAAAGTGCCCTCAGGAGAGGATGCACATCTCTGCAGCTCCAGAGAGTTTTCTTCAATTTCTTTTAAACTTTTATTATTTTCAGTATTCTGTTTGGGCAACAGCATACCTGCACCGTGGGAATTAGGGGGGGATGGTCACCGGCCTTGTGAGGTGTCAGAGCCGCTTCCCTACTGCAGGACCACCGTCCTGAGAGGTTTTGTTCAGCGGGGCACTGCACCTTAGCTATCGCAATCGCAGCATGCCGCACACCCCTAACGCTGCCTGAAGGTGACATCTAAGGTGAGTACAAGCCGGGGGCCCCTGTTCAAAGTGCGGCTGAATGTGGTCACGACATTCGGGCCTCCCTGGGGTGGACCTGCTAGAGACCCCCGCATAGACTGGCTCAATATGGCTTAAACTAGCACTTGTGATGTTTTTAAGCATGATAGGAGACATTGCCAGTATAAAAATCACTGTAGCTCCGGCGCCATTAGAGGGGGGGGGAGGGGGCGGTGCTAACTCAGAGCGGGACCAGAGGCATGTGGGCGCCTTCCTCTGCTTAATGCAGCAACATCCAGCACACACACCTCTTCTGACTCCCAAGACACGCTGGAAAACTGGTACAGGGTGTAGCAAAGGGATAGAGCCGCTATTACACATTCTGTGTCCTCTACAGGACAGAATATACTAGTGTTTCACTGTGATTAAGGGGGACATTTACTAAGCAGTGATAAAAGCGGAGGAGTGAGCCAGTGGAGAGGTTGCCCCATCAACCAATCAGCAGCTCTGCATAATTTTATAGTATGCAAATTATAGATGTTACTTCAGTGCTGATTGGTTGCTATGGGCAACTTCTCCACTGGCTCACTTCTCCTCTCTTATCACTGCTTAGTAAATATCCCCCATAGTTAGCTAACAGCCTCACTGGGGCTGTGCAGCTAGGGGTGTGCTGGTGTCTTTCTCTGTGTGTCTCCTCTCACATACAGTAAGGGCAGGCTTGATCAGTATTACTGTCTGTGTATGTCAATGTGATTACTGCATACTTACCTACTTTTCTTCTCTCCTCTCCGGGAGAAATGTAGACAAAAATATTTTTGCGCACTTTCCCATTTGCTCATGAAGGTAGGAAATTCTGGGAAGAACCCCCAGGGGTTGACGTATCAGTCTCTCGACTGTCAAACAAGGCGTGCTACCTGCCCTAGGCTCCTTTACCATGAAGGACCCTGGGGACAGAAAAATAGAGACTACACTCAAATCTATCTACACGGCAGCAGGTGTATCGCAAAGGCTGGTCATAGCGGCTTGCTGGATTACCCATGCCATTCATACATGGGCTACTCAAATTCACGAGGGCCTCTCAGGGGATATGCCTCTGGTCACTACGGTGACTCTCCTGAAGCACATTCAGGACACTGCATGCGTCCTGTGTGACTCGCTCAAGGAGATGGGCAATATTAATGCTAGCACTTCTGCCATGGCAGTGTCGGCGCGCAGGGCCTTGTGGTTGCGTCAGTGGATAGTGGACACAGAATCCAAGCGCAGTGTGGAGTCTCTCCCCTTTTCTGGGGAATGGCTCTTTGGGGATGAGTTGGATATGTGGATTTCCAAAGTCACTTCAGGGAAATCCATGTTTTTCCCCTCTGGAGCCCCGCCAGCTAGGCATTCCTACCCAAGGCCGTCTGTTCAGTCATTTCGGTCTAACAGATTTCATTCTAGGGCTAGAGGTTCCTCCACTGCGACTAGAGGCACCAGAGAGGAGACAGGAAACCCAGCCGGAAGCAGGTTCTCAGGAGAGCACCAGTTCTGCTTCCACTGAGGCCTCGGCCTGACGGTGCCCACCCACCCCGAGGGGATCTCTAAGTGGGAGCTCGACTGCATCACTTCAGCTGCATCTGGGAGAGCTCCTGCCAGGATACCTGGGTAAAGGACCTCATCTCTCAGGGCTACAAGCTGGAGATCGACGGCGCTCCTCCCCAACGATTTTTCAAATCAAGCTTACCAGCTTTGGAGTATACGCGTGTTACGCGGCAACAGGCCTTCCAAAAATTGGTCCAGTCTCAAGTCATTGTACCTGTGCCATTGCAACAACAGGGAAAGGGTTACTGCTCCAACCTGTTTGAGGTACCGACACCGGACAGTTCGGTAAGGCCCATTTTGGATCTAAAATCATTGAACCCTTGCCTAAAGGTTTTCAAGTTCCAGATGGAATGCTTGTGAACAGTGCTTGCAGGCCTGGAAGACCAGGAGCTTTTATTGCTCCATGTAGACAGCACTATCCAACTTCTGTCACACCATGGTTGGATCCTCAATTTACAGAAGTCCCACCTGGAGCCAACTCAGCGGCTCCTGTTCCTGGGAATGTTGCAGGATACTGTGACCCGGAAGGTGTTCCTCCCAGGGGACACAGTGAGAGCATTTCACTTCAGATGGTCCGCACGATCTAGTATGGAAGGTTCCATGCCAGGACATTTCAATTGGATCTCCTGAATGGTCCGGATCACATCTTCAGATGCACCGGATAATACAGCGGTCACCACAGGCCAGGAATTATCTCCTGTGGTGGCTGTAGTCCTCCAACCTACTGGATCCAGAATGGGATACTCCTCAGGATGAATGCGAGTCTGCGAGGATTGGGAGCAGTAACCCAGGGGGCTCAGTTCCAGGGCAGGTGGTCAGCCCACAAAGCCCTCCTTCCGATCAACATTCTGGAATTTAGGGCGATCTACATTGTTCTGCTTCAGGCCTCTCCTCTACCCAAGGATCACGTGATCCACGTACAGTCGGACAACGCCACAGCATTGGCGTACATCAATCAGCATGGAGAGACAAAAAGCAGAGTCTGCATGTGAGAGGTGTCAAGGATACTCCTCTGGGCAGAAATAAATGCAAGAGCAATGTCAGAAATCTTCATTCCGAGTGTGGACAACTGGGAAGCGGACTTCCTGAGTTGTCACGATCTTCTGGACACGTCCGTCGAAGACCCTTGGCCTCTACCACTAAGAAGATATCTTCTTCAACAAGGACCGTTCGTCTACCTGGACTTACGGCAAATTTGTTTGACGGCATGGAGGTTGAGCGGAACATCCTAGCTCACAAGGGCCTATCCAAAAATTTTATTGCTACCCTGGTCCAGGCCAGGAAATCTGTGACGTCAAAACACTATCATCATATCTGGAGAAGATATGTCTCTTGGTGTGAGGAATGCACGTATATGCCTGCAGAGTTCCACTTGGGACGTTTCTTAAGTTTCCTGCAGGCTGGTGTGGATAAGGGCTTATGTCTGGGTTCCATTAAGGTCCAGATTTCAGCTCTCCCCATTTTCTTCCAGAAGAAATTGACACTATTGCCAGAAGTTCAGACCTTCTTACAAGGGGTACTTCACATACAACCTCCTTTTGTGCCGCCTACAGCACCCTGGGATTTGAATGTGGTGTTGGAATTTCTACAGTCCTCCTGGTTTGAACCTCTGATGATGGTAGAAGACAAGTACCTCACGTGAAAAATGGTGATGTTACTGGCCCTGGCTTCTGCTAGACGTGTCTCAGAATTGGGGGCCTTATCATGTAAATGTCCCTACTTGGTCTTTTACAAGGACAGAGCGGAGCTCAGGACTAGGCATCAGTTCCTGCCGAAGGTTGTCTCTGCATTTCACCTGAATCAACCTATTGTGGTTCCGTCACATTCTGATACTTCTGCTCCTCTGGAGGCATTGTATGCTGTGCGAGCCTTGAAGGTCTATGTCAAGCGAACAGCTCAGATCAGGAAGACGGATTCCTTGTTTGTGCTCTATAATGCACAGAAAAAGGGTTGTCCTGCTTTGAATCAGTCCATTGCATGTTGGCTTAGGCTTACTATCCGACAGGCCTATGTGTCGGCAGCCTTACCTGTTTCTAAGTCTCCGAAGGCCCACACTAAAAGATCAGTGGGCTCTTCCTGGGCGTCTGCCCGTGGAGTCTCAGCCTTGCAACTATGCCGAGCTGCTACCTTGTTGGGGAAGAACACTTTTGTTAGGTTCTACAAGTTTGATATCCTGGCAAAAGAGGATGCAAAGTTTGGGGAGGCGGTGCTGCAGAAGTCTCCGCACGTTACCGCACGTTCTGGAAGCTTTGTACTAAGTCTCCTCAATATCACTTATGGATTCTAGAGAAAATAGGATTTTAATTACCTACCGGTAAATCCTTTTCTCGTAGTCCATAAGGGATATTGGGCGCCTGCCTCAGTGCGTTGACTTTTCTGCAGGATCTCTTTTATGTGGTTACTTGTTCAGTTGTTGCTGTTGTTGCTACCAGCCGTTGCTGGTTGTTGTATGTTAGTGGTGTGCTGTGTAAATACCAAATTGCTTTCTAACAAATATTTAAAATGCCCGCTCTAATATATATTGTAAACGCCTGCACCTCTTATTACCATGTGCCATGAATGTGCGCTATACATAGAAAAACACTGCATCCCATAAGAGAAAACAATACACCCACACATTATCTGAGTTCCAAAGCTCATTGATGTATATATTTGTTATTAAAAGGATATGTATTCAATATATCACAATGTACAGTATACATATAGTTACATGGATACAATAGCACAGTAATCACTTAATGCATAATACATTCAGTTACAGGCCAGCATACCATACCATTCCCTCAATGCATCTTCCTCTTAATATATCTTTCTCAGCAAATAAATACAGGAACCGGACTAGAAGCACCTCCATCATCGTCTGGGACAAAACAGCACCTGCCAACTGTGTCTCTGTAATGTGTTATCTAGTTTTGGGGGAGGGAACTTTCTCATTCATGATGAGTCACTAGTCTGTTCGTATGCTAAACAGGTTCAGCCTTGAAGACATCCAAAGGGCTGGCCTGAGTTTCCTGTCCACTACCTGTTTCTGTAAATGTCTATTGTCCTAATAAGAGTGATTTTAGCTTTCATACATTTAATCATAACTATTTGTTGCAATGTCCTACAACTTAATAACAAGTATCAAATGAATCTACACATTAATCTGCTTGCTTTAATACCAAATATGACAGGCCTATCTTGCTTCGTTCCAATAATACACATACATGACATTACTCCATTATATAATGTTAAATCATTATGTCTTGCGCTTGATATTATTATAATTATGTACTGTATGAAATAAGTGTCAAATCCATCTCTGTGGCATGTCCGTGTAAATGCGTGTGTTACCATACATTGCTGTGCTCGCTGCGCGTATTTGCAAGTATAGCGACTTATATGTGTGTAGTCTGTATATTCTTTCTATGTAATATTTTTTGCTTCGATAGTCCACCCTTTGGCAGTAAACAATAACTGCCATCAATTATTAACATAAGAAAAAATATTTCAGACAATAATCGGTGACCTAGACACAAGTATGTATTCATTTCGCAAATCAGACACTTGACTATATTTGGGGAAGACAGGGAGGAGGACGAGACATCCTCTATATGCACTCAGCGGTCACGGGACCACTGGTTGGGTGTGGGACAACATTCAACCTATAGAGTATGCTGGGACAGTGCTTTGGCCTATAATGTCTGATTTGCGACGAACATTTCACACATACATGTACCTACGTCTTTGTACACTGATGTTTGGATTTGATTGAGGTTCTGCTGGGTAGATGAAGAAGACACAAACAAATCGTGAAAGTGACATATAAAATTTTCATGATCTACATATTTCTATCATTTTCTGAACATTGTTTCCATTTCTGGAACATATGCTAGGTCTGTTTAATCATTGAACAAGGGTTATAAGTAGTGTCCTTCCTAAATAACATAAACCTTCAGAGTTCGGGGAGAGCCACTCATAAACCTTTCTTCCACATATATTAATGAGCTCTTTATCTGCAATGTGTGAATAGCCATTGTCTGATTGTTCCTGACTACCTCCGAACTCCATAACTACTAGACCTTTGATTTTTTTCTGACTTTAACAAACTGATCGGCTAATCCTGGGATCCTATAAGGAAATCACTCCTTCCTCCAGAACAAGTTCCAGTCCCACACTCGACTCCTCATAAAAAAACCTCACAAAAATAGAATGTCCTGAAAAAAAATGTTTGTCAGCGGGAAAGAGAGAAAAGAGAAATAGAACAAAACAACTCTTGTTCGTAACAAATCAATTACAATGACTGGTCTTTCTGCAATCCTTTAGTACGCTCAGGTAGTGTTCAACAGTGCCGCCTCTCAGTCTTCACGGAACAGAGTCTCTGGTGATACTTTTGCGATCTCACTCCATTTACGAGTTCCTTCCGGACTACCAACTTTCCTGCAATGGGAATCGTGGACCTAAGTCTCTCTCTCGGCTACTTTCACTGGCATAGTGCTGTCAACAAAACTTGACACGGTCCTTCCCACGTATTAGGCAACCTGAGCGTAAGAACAATCACACAGTCTCTTGGTTCACAATCAAGACAGTTAGTATTTGGCATACCAGCAATCAACAGTTTCAAGTTCTTTTGTCAAGATTTCAAATGCTGGCTCATCTCGATAAAGAACTGTACTGTCACCTCATTGGTGTATTTCTGATCATTGTGCGGATCAATCATGACATGAGGTTGTCTTCCAAAAACAACCCAAAAAGACACAAATACCAAAACAAAAACAAAATTCGAAGAGGGTGATTCGTTAAGTGAAGATCTGGGAGTGGTTCCGATGCTACATAATACTAGTGGCAGTATCTATGATCACAATAGTAGAATTTCAAGCTTTGCTTCTACTTCTAGGGGTACCATTATCTACACACAAATTTCTGCGCAATTTTTCTTTGCGGTAAACACAGCAGCATCTGTGGTGGCAGGAAATGCCTCTACCCAGTTTGAGAAAACATCAGTGCACACCAATACTTAACAATAATTCCTAAAGGGTGTTAACTGTACGAAGTCATTGTGTGTTTGCAATGTAGAGTACCATGAGCATAACTCAAAAAAAAAAAAAGAAAAAACATCTCTAGAGGAGAGAAAGAAGAAAATGAAAAAGAAAATGTCAGGTTTGCCATTCACCAACAGGCATATCAGTGCCTATACAACATTTCCCTTCACCAGTATTCTCATCCTTCCTCCACCCTTTGTGCATGACAAGGCACACTGCAGTAATACTGGTGTTATCGTGCTGTTGAGATATACTGCGTTTGGGCAGAACTCTGAAGGACCTAGGCATGTGGAGTTTGAACTGTACTTGGGTCCATGTCTTGTACCACCTTTTGTGAACGCAAAAGATGAAGAGGAAACTGTAGAGAAACAGAATAGAGGTTGGTGACGGATGAGTTTGTAGAGGTGGAGAAGATTTTATAAAAAATTGACAACTGGATTGGGCACTACGGGGAAGTGATTCTCTACTATCTATACCCCTAAAAAAATTCTGTGTTTATCGTATCGCTATTGGGACTATCCCAGCCATCAATCCAGTGTCCTGTTCATCCTAAGTTCATAGGGAACCCGGTATCTGTGAGATAATTTCCTCTACCTGTGATGGACATGAATCTAGAACAGTGAAATGTAACATTAGTCTTCGTGGGTGTCTAACATACTTTGTACTTCCTGAGCGGGAGCACAGTATATGTATATCATATCTAACAAAATTAAGTTAATCAGGGGCCATTTCTGCTAGGGAAAGAAGCAAAAGTTTAGAGGCCTCATCTTAACCCCAGCAAGTTTTGTCAAAAGGGTAAAGTTGCATTTATTCCGTTCTTCCCATTAACCGAATCTGTGTTTTCTATATGGCTTATGATTCTTTACTATATGTCCCTTGGTCCCGTCTATGTGTTTAATAATGTGGCTTGTGTTTTCTGTCTAGGGGGTCTATATTGACTATGTGTTCTACTACTCTTACAATCTCAGCAAAATGCCCTTCCTTCCTACAAGTGTAACATATTATTGACCATTAGGGATCTGGGGTTTGGACTGATGGGTCTTTCCTGTATGTGCTAGTATACTTACCATCCTCAACCTCTCCACCTGTTCTTCTCTGCGCCTAGCACTATTCTTGTGATGTTCAATAGCACACTCTCTAAGATTAGCTACTGTGACCCCTTTCCAATTTTGCAAAGAAGTCTGCACCCCGCCCTCAATGCCTTATTGAGTCCGTCCATTAGCACAGAGACAGCCACCTCCCATTTGCCGAATTAGTGTTTACCAGTGATCTTATCCAGATGGAGAGTTTTCTATTACTGCAAAAGACCAAAAAAAAAAAAGTTTAACAAGCTTCTAGGTCATGCGAAGTATTCATTCAATCCTTCTCATCCCGTATTAAGGGTCTGTACATGGTCCAACAAACATTTCCGAGCTCATCTTGACTAGGGGCATTACTAGGAATGAATACTTCTTATATGGTAACTGAAAGAAATACCCGGGGGTTACCTTGTCTCTGTCTGCTTTCCTACTGGCAAATACTAATGTGCGGACAGGTTTTTCTCCATTTCTGACGTTAATTTCTTGATTTTTGTTTTATTTTTGGGTTTTACTATATATGTACACGAATGATACCATACTTACCTGTTCCACTGGTCTCAGCCACTTTCCCCACAGGCTACTGCTCTTCTTTTATCGGTTGGATACTCCTCTGAGTGCATGAGAGATGGCTGAAAACAATCAGGTCACCTTCTCCTCCTAAATAAAACTTCAACATTCATTAGTACATATATAGGTTATAGTCATATTTTTCATATTTTCTATAGTTTGTATGCTGGCTATAACTGCTTCCACATCTACATATGGCGGTGTACTTGCATTCTCTTTTTTTTTCTTCCTACTTGTTTATTGTTGCTACAAGTTCAAACAGTTCTTATATTTCCATTCTTGTCTTATATGACTTTGGTTAGACAAACCACCTGCAATACCTTAGGATCAAACTCACCAACCCCTGTTGCTGCCACAGGTTTAAACAATTTGTATGTCTGACCCTTTGTTTTCTGGATTTTAGCAGACATATTCTTATCCTTAAGTTCTGCAATACCTCTGGTTCAAAGCTGCCCACCCTAGGGAATGGTACCCTATCTTTGTCAGTCATACGTAACCATTCATTGCAAAAAGCCTCCGTGTGTGAACCATATTTTTCACACATAATAAACCTTGCTGACCCTCTCGGTCGCAATTCTGACCTTCTCGGTCCCACTTCTTCAGCCTGAACCCTAGCTACCAAACGACTGCTGCTTGTGCAATTGGATCCCATCTAGGACTTTTTGCCAATAAACGCAATCCCCAATGCACACCGCAAATAGATGGTGAAAGACACCCAGCGCTTTCACTTGCTCCTTCTCCGCTGAGTACCACGACTCACTCCAATAGTGAACACCGCGTACCCAGTGAGGCCCTATTGGTTTCTATTTACTGGAAGTGTTAGGAGTGACTTACCTTTTCCAGCAAATATCCACCGCTGGAGATTTTCCTGAGAGAGACCAGCAAAAACTCCCTATGCACTTATACACAAATCACGCTTGCGTATGCTCTACACAACGCTAATGATACCGCGATTTTATGCAAAAGCTCGGGGTATCAAGTTGCGCTATATATCACATCCACAAACGCGCGGTCCAATCGCACAGCATATAGGTACTTGTTACCTATCTGCCGTACAACCACAGGTCGATGTACAAACTGCGACCCTTCAGCCGGAGCGTAACAAAAAACCTTTTTACTTCAATACTACACAATGCACAATTCCCTATTACGCTCCTCTGCAAATCTCCTCACGATTTGCGTATTTCAATCTATATTAACGTGAGTCAGCCGCCTCACGCCACCAAGCCTCCACTTACTTGGTGTACCACGGGACCCGATTTCTGGGGTTCAAATCCACTCACTCCGCTTTCGCTCACTCAGATATACTTTGTTTTTTTTCTGTACAGAAAATTTTTACTCGTTCTGATTGGCAGCTTTACCCCCAGAGGTGCTTACAGTTTTTAAACTAAATTTAGAGTAACCTGCTTTTGAAATCAGATAGTTATGTGCTATTGTATTAAATGTCTACTATCCCACCTAAATTGAACAAATATCATGTGCTTTTATTATGCGCAGACAACCCTATGCAAGTTTGCGTAATTACGCAACCGTGCGTACCCCTATGCCACGTGTGCGGCCTTGTGCCACGTGCACGTTTTTGTACGCTGTCCTCACGTTCCGTACCATGTGTACCAATGTGCGTACGCAATAAAACAAATCTATAAATGTGAGCAATACTAACTATAATCGCACACTTAACACAACACCCAGTTTTTTCTTAACAACCATGCCAGAACTGTGTTTGTGTCTTTACACTTCCTTAAATACATTTATTTCAAATTTACCTATATAGCAACAAATGTATCCGATTTCACACAGATCTATAATGACTGCAATAATCTATAATTTAAATGATATGATTCAGATTGGATAGCTATCTTGCAGAACATACACTGATATAAATATACACATAATTATAATAATATTATATATATGTATCATTCACTGGCCTTCTATGAGACTCATTTACCCATTCAGTGCTTCTAATTTGCATATCAAAGATGTTTTGCCTGCCTGTACTAGTGGTTGAACCAGACATTTCAATGCCTATCTTATAGCAAACAGAGAGTTAACTAAATCCTGGGAAAGAAGGAAAAAAAAAAGTATTTTTCTTTTTTTTCTGTGTGCAATTTCTTACACCAAGCCAAGCATTTATCTCACCATTTACTCTCACTAGGCCCAATTGAAACTATTTGTAATTGACTATGGCATGGGTTAAATAAATGCATTGGTAACTCATAAATGGTGCTTGATGTGACAAAGGAAACTGATTGTTCTGAGCAGACTGAAAATCAGCTATTTAGAAAATTACCTTCCTAAAATGGCCACTGCTCCTCCCCCTTCCACATCCATGAGGTTTACACAAGATGGTGGACAGGCCATGTAGTTAGTCCAAAATGGAGGACAGACCATGCGGCTTCCTTTGTCACAAAGAAATCCCAAATCATACAAGCACCAGAAGTTATTTTAGGCCTGAGTTTAAAAAAAAAAAACTATATCAAGGCTATGCAGGAACTTTTAAATGTACTTTTAAATCTACTTAACAGACAAACAATCCAATCTAAATCAAACACAATATGACTTATTTGAACTTTGTTTTGCAACAATAAAAATACATTTTAGCATCTTAAATATGAGAAACACATTGTCCCTTGAAATTTCATATCATTGGCTTACTGATAACCCAACAATACACGTGGATGTTATTCATCAGCGTCGCGATGCGTCCATCGGAGCCGGTCGATCACAGCCGCGTTTGTAATGTACAGTGCATCATTAAGACTTTGATATTGCGGACGAGCCCTCATCTGTAAATACCAAATTGCTTTCTAACAAATATATAAAATGCCCGCTCTAATATATATTGTAAACGCCTGCACCTCTTATTAGCATGTGCCATGAATGTGCGCTATACATAGCAAAACACTGCATCCCATAAGAGAAAACAATACACCCACACATTATCTGAGTTCCAAAGCTCATTGATGTATATATTTGTTATTAAAAGGATATGTATTCAATATATCACAATGTACAGTATACATATAGTTACATGGATACAATAGCACAGTAATCAGTTAATACAAAATACATTCAGTTACAGGCCAGCATACCATACCAATCCCTCAATGCATCTTCCTCTTAATATATCTCTCTCTCTCAGCAAATAAATACAGGAACCGGACTAGAAGCACCTCCATCATCGTCTGGGACAAAACAGCACCTGCCAACTGTGTGTCTCTGTAATGTGTTATCTAGTTTTGGGGGAGGGAACTTTCTCATTCATGATGAGTCACTAGTCTGTTCGTATGCTAAACAGGTTCAGCCTTGAAGACATCCAAAGGGCTGGCCTTAGTTTCCTGTCCACTACCTATTTCTGTAAATGTCTATTGTCCTAATAAGAGTGATTTTAGCTTTCATACATTTAATCATAACTATTTGTTGCAATGTCCTACAACTTAATAACAAGTATCAAATGAATCTACACATTAGTCTGCTTGCGTTAATACCAAATATGACAGGCCTATCTTGCTTCGTTCCAATAATACTCATACATGACATTACTCCATTATATAATGTTAAATCATTATGATGTCTTGCGCTTGATATTATTATAATTATGTACTGTATGAAATAAGTGTTGAATCCATCTCTGTGGCATGTCCGTGTAAATGCGTGTGTTACCATATAATGCTGTGCTCGCTGCGCGTATTTGCAAGTATAGGGGCTTATATGTGTGGAGTCTGTATGTTCTTTCTATGTAATATTTTTTACTTCGACAGCTGGTATATAAATCTCACCACTCGTTGTTATGTTCCTTCTCTCATATATGTCCTTTCTCCTTCGGGAACTGTTTTACCTATAACTGCCTGTGGGAGGGGACATAGAGGGGAGTAGCCAACACACCCAGTGAAGAAATTTAAAGTGCACCAGCTCCTTTGGACCCCATCTATACCCCATCGTACTAAGTCTCCCCAATATCCCTTATGGACTACGAGAAAAGGATTTACCGGTAGTAATTAAAAACCTATTATTGCTACAAGCGAATAGCTAAAAGTGTTGAAAGAGGAGTGGGTAATGTGCGGACTACAGTCTTGCTTTCTTCCAAGGAGGAATCATGCCTTATCCAAGATGGCCACTAAGATCTCTACTAAGCTCTACATGTGCATCTTGTTCTTTACTGTGTAAGACTGTGTTAGAGCATCACAGAGGATGTCTTCACTTAGACACGTCTTCACTTCGCTCCAGAGAGACCAGGTTAATACTTTCCATAAAGGTGTTCCAGCATTTACAGTATAGCTTATCTCCACTCCCAACACTCAAAAAAGCCCCACCCCCGGGCTTTGATTGACCCGCAGCTCTTATACCACTAATCTTGAGGTGACCATTGGTGGGTAAAACCATTGATGGTTCCTTTTTAGATGATTTTAGACAATCGAGATTATCTATCAATGGTACCATCGATAGTGACCATCAATGGACAACTCACCGATGGCCATCCATACCCCCACCCCCTCCTGAGCTCATACAGCCTGTGTGGTAAATGTATGAAGCAGTGATAAGAGTGGACAAAGGAGCCAGTGGAGAAGTTGCCCATGGCAACCAATCAGCATTGAAGTAACATTTATAATTTGCATACTATAAAATTATACAGAGCAGCTGATTGGTTGCCATGGGCAACTTCTCCACTGGTTCACTTCTCCACTCTTATCACTGCTTCATACATTGACCCCATATGACATCACAGGGCAGGATTGTGATCACAAGCTACAGTAACTATGGCACCAATCTGAGGACACTCTGACCAGCTCTACAGGGCCCTATCTCCTTGCATGGCACTGTGGGAGATCTCTCTCCATGCAGTGCAGGAGCTGGGAGATGAAACTGGGGGGTTTTGGTGGTTAGTCAATGAGCAGGGCAGAATCCACCACCAGGGCATCGAGACTTACACAGATCAGAGATGATTCTCTTGTTCCAACTAGAAAATACGCTAAAGGCCTGATTCATACTGTAGTTGTATGCTATTCTGATTTTTTTGCAATTGATTGATTATCAGTAAATTGCGCATGTGTGTTTGCCATAATGCACATGCATGGCAATTGAGTTGCTATTTGCTCACAGTGCGCATGTATTTGCAAGTTGTTGATTGGGAGAATCCGTTTTGTGGGAAGTAATGGGGGGTGGGAGCAATAACGCAGGTTTGGTAACTGCTCTTATCCAATTAGTAATGTCATCCAGGTGCATGAAAAGGAGGGGTTATCGTTATTCTGAACAGGAATAACTGGGGGAATAGTAGTGTTTCTTGTTCAAAAATGCAGGTTTGTATGGACCGCGTTTGGGGTATACTGTATATCAGCTGCTGACTGCGATCATTTACACAGGAAACACGTCTCCGGTGTCTCACTTGTGGTGGTCATTCTGAGTAACCAGTTGATGCTGTGAATACATACAGTACACAACTGTGGACAGCTGCGAAGGCCCTGATGGGGCGTCTCCATACAAATCCCAGCAACTGCTACATTACCATATTTTTGCATATCCTCTGAGACAAAGGACCTAATTCAGACCTGATCGCTGTTGTGCGAATTCGCACGGCGGCCGATTATCGAATGACTTTGCATGCGTATGGATCGTAATGCGCACGTGCGAGGCCAGACTGCAAAAGAAATCAGCGTCTTTATTGATCGCTAGGCGAACGCAGGTTAATTGACAGAAAGCCGGCGATTGGGGGTGATAACTGGCCATTTTCTGGGAGTGCCTGGAAAAACGCTGGCGTTCCCAAGCGTTTTCATGGTGGGTGGGTGACGTCAGTGTCGGCTCGATCAGCCTGTTTCTTTTGCACTGTAGGAGTAACTCCTGAGCTATGCACAGACTGGAAAAAACATTTGATGGTGAGTGACTTGCGAACGAATTTGCAGCTGACCGGCGCTTGTAAAGCTTTGCGCACGGCGTACGCAGACTTGTACGGGGTGTCTGGGCGGTGATTGTAAATTAAAATTTGCAGAGGAGCGATCAGGTCTGAATTAGGCCCAAAAATCGCATCAGCGACAGCTTTAGCCCACTACTATGAATCATGGTGCAATATATATATTATATAAATCATATTGCTGCATCATCTGGTGAAGACACAGAAACAACACAAATTATTAAAAAAGGGAGAGAGACAGCATTTCAAACAAGGATGGAGAATAATTATATGGACGGTAGCACAATACATGAACAGTTCCTCTTGAAAGAAGTGGATTTATTTATTGGTAAAATACTTTAGCAGAAAGATATTAACTTTTTTACTCTTCAAAAAAACAGTATATCATGGAAATTGATGGGAACAATGCAGGATGAATTAATTAGCTTCAGAAAAGCTTGCATGAATGTCATACGGAGGTGAAAAGTTCTGGCAATACAGTCTTCAAGCTCTGTTTTCCTCTGAATATCATTCTACATTATTTCTGCAATGCAGTGGGGAGCATGGGTCCAAAGTTTCCTCTTCCACCTTACAAAAATGCTTATATGACCTCTCAGCATCACAGTGGCTTGATGCTGAGAGGTCACATAAGTGTTTTTTGTTAGGTGGAAGAGAAAACTTTGGACCCATGCTCCCCATTGCAGACATAATGTAGAATGATATTCTAAGGAAAACAGAGCTTGAAAACACTCCACACAGGTCTTTATGAAGTTACAGTGTATGGGCCAAGAAATGTTCCATCACAAAGTGACCAATAGCGGTCACTCATCTATAACTTATTTTAGCATGAGACTTTTTAGAAGTGGAAGTTTTTCTCTTACGGTGCTTATAGAGAGATTTTCTACTGTAGGATGTGTAGCCTTATAAGATAAGAATAATTTCTTGTCACTACAACATGAAACATGTATAGCGAAATTACACACAGTTCTCTCATGTCATATAAAAAAAAAAATATATATAAAATAAATGATCCATTAGCCCCCACGGCAGAGAGAATAGCAAACCAATGTCATTGATAATTGAATGACAAGAGATGAGAAACAAGTCTTTTAAGGGTACGTGCTTTATTGTTTGAAACTGTAATCACAGAGACTTGCATTCACGGGTTAAAACACGGGCATATGCTGTCTCCTAATTTGTATCACAAGCAGTATTGGGCGGAGGAGATAAGATGTTGGGAGTGAAGAGAGCCCTTGATAAGGTGACAATGCACAAGGTCCCAGTGGACTAGATCCCATTCACACACTTGAAGGGCAAAATAAAATCCGATGGTACAATGATGCTGTATGAGACTCATGTGGGACAATGAGTTTTCCAGAACAATGAAGGAGGGACACAGCCTGCAAATGTCACCGTGACAGTTTGTATCCTCTGTGTGTTACCTTGTAGCGCGCTCTCCGGGTGGCCGTGATCAGCAGAAGCTGCAGGGACCAATACCCATACTGCAGAAAGGTTTATTGTACAAATTACTGATAAGATACACATAGTCCCAGAGGTACGTCTAAAGGCTAAAACGTAAACACTCGCTGAGCAGATTTTAATATTCAGTTGCCTTTACTGGGAAAAGTTTTCTTTCCTTTGGAGTTAGAGTAGGAGCAGCGGTGTATCTATAATGGGTGCAAAGTGTGCACTAGGGCCCCTGGATACAGGGGGCCCACATCTCACGCTCTGCACCCATTTCTTCAATGCTTACCTCTGCAAAGTCCCGCTTTGGCAGCAGCAGCATGGTACAAATCATCAGGAAAATTTTCTTGGCATTTTGCACATGTGCAATAGAAAAATAGCGGAGAAAATGACTAAGGCCCTCATTCCGAGTTGTTCGCTCTGTATTTTTCATCGCATCGCAGTGAAAATCCGCTTAGTACGCATGCGCAATGTTCGCACTGCGACTGCGCCAAGTAACTTTACTATGAAGAAAGTATTTTTACTCACGGCTTTTTCTTCGCTCCGGCGATCGTAATGTGATTGACAGGAAATGGGTGTTACTGGGCGGAAACACGGCGTTTCAGGGGCGTGTGGCTGAAAACGCTACCGTTTCCGGAAAAAACGCAGGAGTGGCCGGAGAAACGGTGGGAGTGCCTGGGCGAACGCTGGGTGTGTTTGTGACGTCAACCAGGAACGACAAGCACTGAACTGATCGCACAGGCAGAGTAAGTCTGGAGCTACTCTGAAACTGCTAAGTAGTTAGTAATCGCAATATTGCGAATACATCGGTCGCAATTTTAAGAAGCTAAGATTCACTCCCAGTAGGCGGCGGCTTAGCGTGTGTAACTCTGCTAAATTCGCCTTGCGACCGATCAACTCGGAATGAGGGCCTAAGCGCGCTATTTTCCCAGAGACCTGCGCATGTACAGTGAACTCTGTTACAGCATCAGAGTCTGCTCACTAATGCACTTCCAGCTAGAGTGGAGGGTCCTGAACAGAGACAGCACACAGCAGTGGCGGAACTAGTGAGCGGTGGGCCCAGGTGCGACAAAATGCTTTGCCCCCCCCCCCCCCCATCCCATCCAAGTCCACCCCCTCACCCCTGGAGAGGATCTGGTGAGGGGGACCTGCTCAGGGCCAGAGAAATGGATACCTAGCAACAGTGCCGCAACTAGACATTTATTTTAGCACTGTGTGCAAGAAATGGCATCGGAGCCCCACACCTGCATGAAAAATAGGGGCAGTGCGCGCCGTAGTCGCGCGCAAAAATACATAGTGGCGTGCCTTCGTGGGGAAGGGGTGTGGCCTCAAAATAATACCAATTCATAAAACGGTGCACAGTAGTCTCCATTATTCAAATTACGCCGCACAGTAGCACCACTACACCAGGTAGAGACCCTTTTACACCTTACGGCAGACAGCGTCCCCTTTTTACACATTGCGGCAGACAGCGTCCCCTTTTTACACATTGCGGCAGACAGCGTCCCCTTTTTACACATTGCGGCAGACAGTGTCCCCTTTTTACACATTGCGGCAGACAGCGTCCTCTTTTTACACATTGCGGCAGACAGCGTCCTCTTTTTACACATAGCGGAGAAAAAGAAAGAAAGCAAGAAAGAAAGAAAGAAAGAATTATACTTACCCTCACCCTCTCCGCTGGCTCAGGCTCCTCGGTGCAGCTTCTGGTCACTCACGATCCCCGGGCAGGAGAGAAGGAGGAGGAGGGAGCCGCAGCAGCGCTGTGTTATTGGTGGAGGCGCTGCTGCTGCCCCTCTGCTTCACTATAGGCTGTTCTCGGAAGACAGCCTATAGTGAAGCAGAGGGGCAGCAGCAGCGCCTCAACCAGTAACAAAGCACTGCTGTGGCTCCCTCCTCCGTCTCCCTCCTCCTCCTTCCCCCGTACCGCTGCTCCTCTCCTCTCTGGGCGGCTGTGCGCTGCGGGCAGCGGTTGCCCGCAGCGCACAGCGGCATGTAATGAGTCAGTTTGACTCATTACATGCTTTCGGCCCCTGGACAGAGGCGGGCCCCAGTGCAACGCACTGGTTGCACTGGCGGTAGTTCCGCCTCTGGCACACAGGCCCTCTTCTCTCTTAATATGGCCCTAAGTAGTAGTCAGTTTTATGTGGCATGTAGTCAGTTTTATGTAGAATACATTGGGCCACATAGTCCTGGAAAGACAGTATTCATCTTCTGTATTAAATAGCATAGTGTTAACACATTGAGCGTGATATATCATTTGAATACCATCCAATCTCCTTTCTAAAGTGATCCCTGTTATCACGCATATCGCGCCCATAGTAGTCAGGTTTAGCTGCGTAAAGGTTTGGACGCCCTAGCTACCCCAGAGGTAGCAAGCTAAAATTAGGATTTTAATACCTACCGGTAAATCCTTTTCTCTTAGTCCGTAGAGGATGCTGGGGTCACTTCAAGAACCATGGGGTATAGACGGGATCCGCAGGAGACATGGGCACTTTAAGACTTTCAAAGGGGTGTGAACTGGCCCCTCCCTCTATGCCCCTCCTCCAGACTCCAGTTATAGGAACTGTGCCCAGGGAGACGGACATTTCGAGGAAAAGGATTTATTGTTAAACTAAGGTGAGATACATACCAGCTCACACCTCAAGCACGCTGTACAACGTGGCATTCAACACAACGCAAGTCAACGGCATGAACAACATCAGCAACAGGCTGACCATAAACATAACACAACATGTGTGTAACCACAAATAATAACTGCAGATACAGTACGCATTGGGACGGACACCCAGCATCCTCTACGGACTAAGAGAAAAGGATTTACCGGTAGGTATTAAAATCCTATTTTCTCATACGTCCTAGAGGATGCTGGGGTCACTTCAAGAACCATGGGGTTTATACCAAAGCTCTAGAACGGGCGGGAGAGTGCGGATGACTCTGCAGCACTGATTGACCAAACATGAGGTCCTCATCAGCCAGGGTATCAAACTTGTAGAACTTCGCAAAGGTGTTTGAACCCGACCAAGTAGTCGCTCGGCAAAGTTGTAATGCCAAGACCCCCCGGGCAGCCGCCCAGGACGAGCTCACCTTTCTGGTAGAATGGGCCTTCACCGATTTTGGTAACAGCAATCCAGCCGTAGAATGAGCCTGCTGAATCGTATGACAGATCTAGCGCGCAATGGTCTGCTTGGAAGCAGGAGCCCCAATTTTGTTGTGAGCATACAGGACAAACAGAGCCTCCGTTTTCCTAAACTGAGCCGTTCTGGCCACATAAATTTTCAAAGCTCTGACAACGTCGAGAAACTTCGATTCCAGCAAGGCGTCAGTAGCCACTGGTACCACAATAGGTTGGTTCAAGTGGAACGACGAAACCACTTTTGGCAGAAACTGCTGACGAGTCCTCAACTTTGCTCTATCTTCATGGAAGATCAAATAAGGGCTCTTGTGAGACAAGGCCGCCAATTCAGATACCCGCCTGGCGGATGTCAAGGCCAACAGCATGACCACTTTCCAAGTGAGGAATTTCAACTCCACCTTTTGTAAAGGTTCAAACCAATGAGATTGAAGGAACTGCAACACCACGTTAAGATCCCACGGTGCCACATGGGGCACAAAGGGAGGTTGGATGTGCAACACGCCTTTCACAAAAGTCTGAACCTCTGGAAGGGAGGCCAATTGTTTTTGGAAGAAAACCGATAAGGCTGAAATTTGTACTTTAATGGAGCCCAACTTCAGGCCCGCATCCACACCGGCTTGTAGAAAATGGAGAAAACGTCCTAGCTGAAATTCTTCCGTAGGAGCCTTCTTGGATTCACACCAAGATACGTATTTTCTCCAAATATGGTGGTAATGTTTAGACGTTACTCCATTCCTAGCCTGAATAAGAGTGGGGATGACTTCGTTGGGAATACCCTTTCGGGCTGGGATCCGGCGTTCAACCTCCAAGCCGTCAAACGAAGTTGCGGTACGTCTTGGAACACGCACGGCCCCTGCTGTAACAGATCCTCCCTCAGAGGAAGAGGCCAGGGATCTCCTATGAGTAATTCCTGAAGATCTGGATACCAAGCCCTCCTTGGCCAGTCTGGAACAATGAGGATTGCTTGAACCTTTGTTCTTCTTATGATCTTTATCACTTTTGGAATGAGTGGAAGCGGAGGAAAGATGTACACCGACTGAAACACCCATGGCGTCACTTGGGCGTCCACTGCTATTTCTTGAGGGTCTCTTGACCTGGAACAATATCTCTTAAGTTTCTTGTTGAGGCGAGACGCCATCATGTCTATTTGAGGAATTCCCCAAAGACTTGTCACTTCTGTAAAGACCTCTTGATGAAGAACCCACTCTCCTGGATGGAGATCGTGTCTGCTGAGGAAGTCTGCTTCCCAGTGTCCACTCCTGGAATGAAGATCGCTGACAGAGCGCTTGTATGCCTTTCCGCCCAACGGAGAACCTTTGTGGCCTCTGCTATAGCCGCTCTGCTCTTTGTTCCGCCCTGGCGGTTTATGTACGCTACTGCTGTTATGTTGTCCGACTGAATCAAGACAGACTGATTGCGAAGATGTTCCGCTTGCAGAAGGCCGTTGTGAATGGCCCTTAATTCCAGAACGTTTATGTGTAGCCACATTTCCTGGCTTGCCCATCTTCCCTGGAAGTTTTCCCCCTATGTGACTGCTCCCCAGCCTCGGAGACTCGCATCCGTGGTCACTAAGATCCAGTCCTGGATCCCGAACCTGCGTCCCTCTAGGAGGTGAGAGCTGTGAAGCCACCACAGGAGTGAGATTCTGGTCTTGGAAGACAGGGTTATCCTTCGGTGCATGTGCAGATGGGACCCGGACCACTTGTCCAACAGGTCCCACTGAAACACTCTGGCATGGAATCTGCCAAACTGAATGGCCTCCTAGGCCGCCACCATCATCCCCAGTAACCGAGTGCATTGATGGATTGATACTCTTGGTGGTTTCAGAATTTGTTTGACCAGGCTCTGAATTTCCAGTGTCTTTTCCACTGGAAGAAAAACTCTGTAGTTCTGTGTCCAGAATCATTCCCAAAAACGACAGCCGTCTCGTCGGAACCAACTGGTTTGATACCCTGGCAAGTTTAGGAGCCAACCATGTTGCTGCAGAATTGTAACGTTCTGCAGTAATTGTTCCCTGGATCTCACCTTTATCAGAAGATCGTACAAGTACGGGATAATTGTGACTCCTTGCTTGCGCAGGAGAACCATAATTTCGTCCATTACCTTGGTGAAAATCCTCGGAGCCGTCTGAAATTGGTAATGACAATCCTGAACTGCAAACCTCGGGTAAGCCTGATGCGGAGGATAAATGGGAACATGTAAGTACGCATCCTTTATGTCCACCGACACCATAAAATCCCCTTAGAAATTGAGGGATTTGAGGTTCAGGATTGGTCTGACTGAGCCGTCTGGCTTCGGGACCACGAACAGGCTCGAATAAAAGCCTTCTCCCTGTTGCGACAGGGGAACCCTGACAATGACTTGATTGAAACACAATTTTTGTATTGCGGTGCATACGACCTCCCTGTCCGGAAGAGAAGCTGGTAAGGCCGATTTGAAAAATCGGCGAGGGGGAAAGTCTTGAAACTCCAGTTTGTACCCCTGGGACACTATTTCTAAACCTATGGGTCCAAGGCCGAACGAGCCCAGAACTTACTGAAGAACCTGAGACGTGCCCCCACCGGTGCGGACTCCCGCAGAGGAGCCCCAGCGTCATGCGGTGGATTTGGCAGAAGCCGGGGAGGACTTCTGCTCCGGGGAACCGGCCACAGCTGGTGATCGTTTACCTTTTCCCTTTCCTCTAGTAGCAAGGAAGGAAGACCCTCGACCCTTTCTGTATTTATTGGGCCGAAAGGACTGCATCTGATAGTGGTGTGCTTTCTTTTGTGGTGCAGGCACATAAGGTAAAAATGATGACTTACCCGCGGCAGCCATAGATACCAACTCAGCGAGGCCGTCACCAAACAATACACCACCTTTATACGGTAGAGACTCCATAGCTTTCTTAGAGTCAGAATCAGCATTCCATTGATGAATCCACAATGCTCTCCTAGTTGAGACTGCCATGGCATTGGCCCTTAAACCCAAGAGGCCAATATCCCTCACAGCTTCGTTTAGGTATACTGCAGTGTCCTTGATATAACCTAGAGATGTGCACCAGAAATTGGTTTTGGATTCGGTTCCACGGCCGTGTTTTGGATTCGGACGCGTTTTGGCAAAACCTCCCTGAATTTTTTTTGTCGGATTTGGGTGTGTTTTGGATTCTGGTGTTTTTTTACAAAAAACCCTCAAAAACAGCTTAAATCATAGAATTTGGGGGTAATTTTGATCCCATAGTATTATTAACCTCAATAACCACAATTTCGACTCATTTCCAGTCTATTCTGAACACCTCACACCTCACAGTATTATTTTTAGTCCTAAAATTTGCACCAAGGTCGCCGGATGACTAAGCTAAGCGACCCAAGTGGCCGGCACAAACAACTGGCCCATCTAGGAGTGGCACTGCAGTGTCAGACAGGATGGCACTTAAAAAAAATTAGCCCCAAACAGCACATGATGCAAAGATAAATAAAAAAAAAAGAGGAGCAAGATGGAAATGTCCTTGGGCCCTCCTACCCACCCTTATGTTGTATAAACAGGACATGCACACTTTAACAAACCCATTATTTCAGCGACAGGGTCTGCCACATGACTGTGGCTGAAATTACTGGTTGGTTTGGGCGCCCACCAAAAAAGAAGCAATCAATCTCTCCTTGCACAAACTGGCTCTGCAGAGGCAAGATGTCCACCTCCTCCTCATCCTCCGATTCATCACCCTTTTCACTGTGTACATCCCCCTCCTCACAGAGTATTAATTCGTCCCCACTGGAATCTACCATCTCATGTCCCTGTGTACTTTCTGGAGGCAATTGCTGGTGAATGTCTCCACGGCGGAATTGATTATAATTCATTTTGATGAACATCATCTTGGATGTAACCGTGTACGCCGATCGCTGACAAGGTGACCGGCTGCACTAAACACTCTTTCGGAGTACACACTAGAGGGGGGGCAACTTAGGTAAAATAAAGCCAGGTTGTGCAAGGGCCTCCAAATTGCCTCTTTTTCCTGCCAGTGTACGTACGGACTGTCTGACGTGCCTACTTGAATGCGGTCACTCATATAATCCTCCACCATTCTTTCAATGGTGACAGAATCATATGCAGTGACAGTAGACGACATGTCAGTAATCGTTGGCAGGTCCTTCAGTCCGGACTAGATGTCAGCACTCGCTCCAGACTGCCCTGCATCACCGCCAGCGGGTGGGCTCAGAATTCTTAGCCTTTTCGTCTCAGCCCCAGTTGCGGGAGAATGTGAAAGAGGAGCTGTTGGCGGGTCACGTTCCGCTTGACTTGACAAGTGTCTCACCATCAGTTCTTTGATCAACGTTGAAATCATTCTCCACTGCGCTTGAGTCAGGTGCATTCCCCCTCCTTTGCCTATATTGTAGGTAGATGTATAGGCTTGAATGGCCTTTTGCTGCTCCTCCATCCTCTGAAGCATATAGAGGGTTGAATTCCACCTCGTTACCACCTCTTGCTTCAGCTGATGGCGAGGCAGGTTCAGTAGTGTTTGCTGGTGCTCCAGTCTTCGGCACGCGGTGGCTGAATGCCGAAAGTGGCCCGCAATTCTTCGGGCCACCGACAGCATCTCTTGCAAGCCCCTGTCATTTTTAACAAAATTCTGCACCACCAAATTCAATGTACAGATGTGTCAACGAACATCTTTGCTTTTTTACAAATTTGGCACAACATGCAAAACACGGCTAAGCTGTTTTTCACGAGTAGCGAGTGGATGAATTATAAAATTTTTGTTTGCCATAATAGAATATGTATAAAGTAACATTTTAAAGAAGCAAATTAAGAAAAATCACAAGGCATGGCTAAATCTCTGAGTCTATGGCATGCAAAACTGTGCCATACATGGCTTTCCTGTCTAAGGAGGAAATTGACACTGAGGGAGTTGGTGGTGTGGTTTGCAGGAGCTTGGTAACAAGAGGAAGGGATTTAGTTGTCAGTGGACTACTTCCGCTGTAACCCAAAGTTTTTGAACTTGTCAATGACTTCTGATGAATGCGCTCCAGGTGACGTATAAGGGAGGATGTTCCTAGGTGGTTAACGTCCTTACCCCTACTTATTACAGCTTGACAAAGGCAACACATGGCTTGACACCTGTTGTCCGCATTTCTGTTAAAATAATTCCACACCGAAGAGGTGATTTTTTTTGTAATTTGACCAGGCATGTCAATGGCCATAGTCGTCCCACGGACAACAGGTGTCTCCCCGGGTGCCTGACTTAAACAAACCACCTCACCATCAGAATCCTCCTTGTCAATTTCCTCCTCAGCGCCAGCAACACCCATATCCTCATCCTGGTGTACTTCAACAGTGACATCTTCAATTTGACTATCAGGAACTGGACTGCGGGTGCTCCTTCCAGCACTTGCAGGGGGCGTGCAAATGGTGGAAGGCACTACCTCTCCCCGTCCAGTGTTGGGAAGGTCAGGCATCGCAACCGACACAATTGGACTCTCCTTGGGGATTTGTGATTTAGAAGAGCGCACAGTTCTTTTGCCAGCTTAAGTCTTTTCATTTATCTAGCGATAGGATGAGTGCTTCCATCCTCATGTGAAGCTGAACCACTAGCCATGAACATAGGCCAGGGCCTCAGCCGTTCCTTGCCACTCCGTGTCGTAAATGGCATATTGGCAAGTTTACGCTTCTCCTCAGACGCTTTTAATTTAGATTTTTGGGTCATTTTACTGAACTTTTGTTTTTTGGATTTTACATGCTCTCTACTATGACATTGGGCATCGGCCTTGGCAGACGACGTTGATGGCATTTCATCATCTTGGCCATGACCAGTGGCAGCAGCTTCAGCATGAGGTGGAAGTGGATCTTGATCTTTCCCTATTTTACCCTCCACATTTTTGTTCTCCATCTTTCAATGTGTGGAATTATATGCCAGTAATATATCAAGAGCAATGGCCTACTGTACCGTACTGCTATATATATATATATATACTGGTGGTCAGCAAAATTCTGAACTGTCCTTCTACTATATACTGCGCACAACTACAATGCAGCACAGATATGGATAGTATACTTGACGACACAGAGGTAGGGCAATGGACTACTGTAATGTACTGCTATATATATATATATATACTGGTGGTCAGCAAAATTCTGCACTGTCCTCCTACTATATACTGCGCACAACTACAATGCAGCACAGATATGGATAGTATACTTGACGACACAGAGGTAGAGCAATGGACTACTGTACCGTACTGCTATATATATACTGGTGGTCAGCACAATTCTGCACTGTCCTCCTACTATATACTGCACACAACTACAATGCAGCACAGATATGGATAGTATACTTGACGACACAGAGGTAGAGCAATGGACTACTGTAATGTACTGCTATATATATATATATATATATATACTGGTGGTCAGCAAAATTCTGCACTGTCCTCCTACTATATACTGCGCACAACTACAATGCAGCACAGATATGGATAGTATACTTGACGACACAGAGGTAGAGCAATGGCCTACTGTACCGTACTGCTATATATATATATATATATATATATATATATATATACTGGTGGTCAGCAAAATTCTGCACTGTCCTCCTACTATATACTGTGCACAACTACAATGCAGCACAGATATGGATAGTATACTTGACGACACAGAGGTAGAGCAATGGACTACTGTACCGTACTGCTTAATATATACTGTTGGTCAGCAAAATTCTGCACTGTCCTCCTACTATATGCTGCGCACAACTACAATGCAGCACAGATATGGATAGTATACTTGACGACACAGAGGTAGATCAATGGACTACTGTACCGTACTGCTATATATATACTGGTGGTCAGCAAAATTCTGCACTGTCCTCCTACTATATACTGCGCACAACTACAATGCAGCACAGATATGGATAGAATACTTGACGACACAGAGGTAGAGCAATGGACTACTGTACCGTACTGCTATATATATACTGGTGGTCAGCAAAATTCTGAACTGTCCTCCTACTATATACTGCGCACAACTACAATGCAGCACAGATATGGATAGTATACTTGACGACACAGAGGTAGAGCAATGAACTACTGTACCGTACTGCTATATATATACTGGTGGTCAGCAAAATTATGCACTGTCCTCCTACTATATACTGCGCACAACTACAATGCAACACAGATATGGAGCGTTTTCAGGAAGAGAACGTAGATATTTGTAGCACACTGAGCACAGATATTTGCAGCACACTGAACACAGAAACTGAGAGAACGCAGCCACGTCCTCTCGCTATCATCACCAATGCACGAGTGAAAATGGCGGCGATGCGTGGCTCTTTTTATGCAATACGAATCTCGCGAGAATACGACAGCGGGATGATGACGTTAGGGCGCGTTCGTGTTAACCGAGCAAGGCGGGAAGATCCAAAGCTGCCTCGGAACCGTGTAAAATAGGTGAAGTTCAGGGGGGTTCGGATCTCGAGGAACCGAACCCGCGCATCTCTAACATAACCTAGTGTCAAAATAATGCTATCCCTATACAGGGTATCTATTTCGGATGACAAGTTATCTGCCCATCTTTCGATAGCACTACTCACCCACGCAGATGCAATGGCTGGTATGAGTAGCGTACCCGTGGTGACATAAATGGATTTCAATGTATTTTCCTGCCTACGATCCGCAGGATCTTTTAGGGCTGCCGTGTCAGGGGACGGAAGAGCCACCTTTTTGGGCAGCCGTGATAGAGCTTTGTCCACAAAGGGGGGTGACTCCCATTTTTCCCTATCCCCAGAGGGAAACGGATACGCCACTGGAATCCTTTTGGTAATCTGAAACTTTTTGTCAGGATTTTCTCAAACCTTTTCACAAAGCGTGTTCAGTTAATGAGAGGGAGGAAACGTTACCTCAGGTTTCTTTCCTTTATACATACAGACCCTAGTATCAGGAACAGTAGGGTCTTTTATAGCCACAATCATGTACTGAATGCTCTTTGCCAATTTTGGATCTAATCTGGCATCACTATAGTCGACACTGGAGTCAGTGTCCGTTAGTGATGTGCACCGGACATTTTTCGGGTTTTGTGTTTTGGTTTTGGATTCGGTTTCGCGGCCGTGTTTTGGATTCGGACGCGTTTTGGCAAAACCTCACCGAAATTTTTTTGTCGGATTAGTGTGTGTTTTGGATTCGGGTGTTTTTTACAAAAAACCCTAAAAAACAGCTTAAATCATAGAATTTGGGGGTCAATTTGATCCCATAGTTTTATTAACCTCAATAACCATAATTTCCACTCATTTCCAGTCTATTTTGAACACCTCACACCTCACAATATTATTTTTAGTCCTAAAATTTGCACCGAGGTCGCTGGGTGGCTAAGCTAAGCGACACAAGTGGCCGACACAAACACCTGGCCCATCTAGGAGTGGCATTGCAGTGTCAGGCAGGATGGCACTTCAAAATAATTGTCCCCTTAACAGCACATGATGCAAAGAAAAAAAGAGGCGCACCAAGGTCGCTGTGTGACTAAGCTAAGCGACACAAGTGGCCGACACAAACACCTGGCCCATCTAGGAGTGGCACTGCAGTGTCAGGCAGGATGGCACTTCAAAAAAATTGTCCCCAAACAGCACATGATGCAAAGAAAAAAAGAGGCGCACCAAGGTCGCTGTGCGACTAAGCTAAGCGACACAAGTGGCCGACACAAACACCTGGCCCATCTCAGAGTGGCACTGCAGTGTCAGGCAGGATGGCACTTCAAAAAAATTGTCCCCAAACAGCACATGATGCAAAGATAAAAAGAGGCGCACCAAGGTCGCTGTGTGACTAAGCTAAGCGACACAAGTGGCCGACACAAACACCTGGCCCATCTATGAGTGGCACTGCAGTGTCAGGCAGGATGGCACTTCAAAAAAATTGTCCCCAAACAGCACATGATGCAAAGAAAAATTAAAGAAAAAAGAGGTGCAAGATGGAATTGTCCTTGGGCCCTCCCACCTACCCTTATGTTGTATAAACAGGACATGCACACTTTAACAAACCCATCATTTCAGCGACAGGGTCTGCCACACGACTGTGACTGAAATGACTGGTTGGTTTGGGCCACCACCAAAAAAAGAAGCAATCAATCTCTCCTTGCACAAACTAGCTCTACAGAGGCAAGATGTCCACCTCATCATCATCCTCCGATTCCTCACCCCTTTCACTGTGTACATCCCCCTCCTCACAGATTATTAATTCGTCCCCACTGGAATACACCATCTCAGGTCCCTGTGTACTTTGTGGAGGCAATTGCTGCTAGTGAATGTCTCCACGGAGGAATTGATTATAATTCATTTTGATGAACATCATCTTCTCCACATTTTCTGGAAGTAACCTCGTACGCCGATAGCTGACAAGGTGAGCGGCTGCACTAAACACTCTTTCGGAGTACACACTGGAGGGAGGGCAACTTAGGTAGAATAAAGCCAGTTTGTGCAAGGGCCTCCAAATTGCCTCTTTTTCCTGCCAGTATACGTACGGACTGTCTGACGTGCCTACTTGGATGCGGTCACTCATATAATCCTCCACCATTCTTTCAATGGTGAGAGAATCTATGAAGTGACAGTAGACGACATGTCAGTAATCGTTGGCAGGTCCTTCAGTCCGGACCAGATGTCAGCACTCGCTCCAGACTGCCCTGCATCACCGCCAGCGGGTGGGCTCGGAATTCTTAGCCTTTTCCTCGCACCCCCAGTTGCGGGAGAATGTGAAGGAGGAGATGTTGACGGGTCACGTTCCGCTTGACTTGACAATTTTCTCACCAGCAGGTCTTTGAACCTCTGCAGACTTGTGTCTGCCAGAAAGAGAGATACAACGTAGGTTTTAAATCTAGGATCGAGCACGGTGGCCAAAATGTAGTGCTCTGATTTCAACAGATTGACCACCCGTGAATCCTGGTTAAGCGAATTAAGGGCTCCATCCACAAGTCCCACATGCCTAGCGGAATCGCTCTGTTTTAGCTCCTCCTTCAATGTCTCCAGCTTCTTCTGCAAAAGCCTGATGAGGGGAATGACCTGACTCAGGCTGGCAGTGTCTGAACTGACTTCACGTTTGACAAGTTCAAAGGGTTGCAGAACCTTGCACAACGTTGAAATCATTCTCCACTGCGCTTGAGTCAGGTGCATTCCCCCTCCTTTGCCTATATCGTGGGCAGATGTATAGGCTTGAATGGCCTTTTGCTGCTCCTCCATCCTCTGAAGCATATAGAGGGTTGAATTCCACCTCGTTACCACCTCTTGCTTCAGATGATGGCAGGGCAGGTTCAGGAATGTTTGGTGGTGCTCCAGTCTTCTGTACGCGGTGGCTGAATGCCGAAAGTGGCCCGCAATTCTTCGGGCCACCGACAGCATCTCTTGCACGCCCCTGTCGTTTTTTTAAATAATTCTGCACCACCAAATTCAATGTATGTGCAAAACATGGGACGTGCTGGAATTTGCCCAGATGTAATGCACGCACAATATTGCTGGCGTTGTCCGATGTCACAAATCCCCAGGAGAGTCCAATTGGGGTAAGCCATTCTGCGATGATCTTCCTCAGTTTCCGTAAGAGGTTGTCAGCTGTGTGCCTCTTCTGGAAAGCGGTGATACAAAGCGTAGCCTGCCTAGGAACGAGTTGGCGTTTGCGAGATGCTGCTACTGGTGCCGCCGCTGCTGTTCTTGCTGCGGGAGGCAATACATCTACCCAGTGGGCTGTCACAGTCATATAGTCCTGAGTCTGCCCTGCTCCACTTGTCCACATGTCCGTGGTTAAGTGGACATTGGGTACAACATCATTTTTTAGGAAACTGGTGAGTCTTTTTCTGAGGTCTGTGTACATTTTCGGTATCGCCTGCCTAGAGAAATGGAACCTAGATGGTATTTGGTACCGGGGACACAGTACCTCAATAGAGTCTCTAGTTGGCTCTGAATTAACGGTGGATACCGGAACCACGTTTCTCACCGCCCAGGCTGCCAAGGCCTGAGTTATCTGCTTTGCAGCAAGATGACTGCTGTGATATTTCATCTTCCTCGCAAAGGACTGTTGGACAGTCAATTGCTTACTGGAAGTAGTACAAGTGGTCTTCCGATTTCCCCTTTGGCATGACGATCGACTCCCAGCAGCTACAACAGCAGCACCAGCAGCAGTAGGCGTTACACTCAAGGATGCATCGGAGGAATCCCAGGCAGGAGAGGACTCGTCAGACTTGCCAGTGACATGGCCTGCAGGACTATTGGCTTTCCTGAGTAAGGAGGAAATTGACACTGAGGGAGTTGGTGGTGTGGTTTGTAGGAGCTTGGTTACAAGAGGAAGGGATTTAGTGGTCAGTGGACTGCTACCGCTGTCACCCAAAGTTTTTGAACTTGTCACTGACTTATGATGAATGCGCTGCAGGTGACGTATAAGGGAGGATGTTCCGAGGTGGTTAACGTCCTTACCCCTACTTATTACAGCTTGACAAAGGCAACACACGGCTTGACACCTGTTGTCCGCATTTGTGTTTAAATAATTCCACACCGAAGAGCTGATTTGTTTTGTATTTTGACCAGGCATGTCAATGGCCATATTCGTCCCACGGACAACAGGTGTCTCCCCGGGTGCCTGACTTAAACAAACCACCTCACCATCAGAATCCTCCTTGTCAATTTCCTCCCCAGCGCCAGCAACACCCATATCCTCATCCTGGTGTACTTCAACAGTGACATCTTCAATTTGACTATCAGGAACTGGACTGCGGGTGCTCCTTCCAGCACTTGCAGGGGGCGTGCAAATGGTGGAAGGCGCAAGCTCTTCCCGTCCAGTGTTGGGAAGGTCAGGCATCGCAACCGACACAATTGGACTCTCCTTGGGGATTTGTGATTTAGAAGAACGCACAGTTCTTTGCTGTGCTTTTGCCAGCTTAAGTCTTTTCATTTTTCTAGCAAGAGGATGAGTGCTTCCATCCTCATGTGAAGCTGAACCACTAGCCATGAACATAGGCCAGGGCCTCAGCCGTTCCTTGCCACTCCGTGTCGTAAATGGCATATTGGCAAGTTTACGCTTCTCCTCAGACGCTTTTAATTTTGATTTTTGGGTCATTTTACTGAACTTTTGTTTTTTGGATTTTACATGCTCTCTACTATGACATTGGGCATCGGCCTTGGCAGACGACGTTGATGGCATTTCATCGTCTCGGCCATGACTAGTGGCAGCAGCTTCAGCACGAGGTGGAAGCAGATCTTGATCTTTCCCTATTTTAACCTCCACATTTTTGTTCTCCATATTTTAATGTGTGGAATTATATGCCAGTATCAATAGCAATGGCCTACTACTATATATACTGCGCACAACTAAATTGCACCACAGGTATAGAATGTAGATGGATAGTATACTTAATGACGACACAGAGGTAGGTACAGCAGTGGCCTTCCGTACCGTACTGCTATATATAGTATACTGGTGGTCACTGTGTCAGCAAACTGCAAAACTAAAATGCACCACAGGTATAGAATGTAGATGGATAGTATACTTAATGACGACACAGAGGTAGGTACAGCAGTGGCCTTCCGTACCGTACTGCTATATATAGTATACTGGTGGTCACTGTGTCAGCAAACTGCAAAACTAAAATGCACCACAGGTATAGAATGTAGATGGATAGTATACTTAACGACGACACAGAGGTAGGTACAGCAGTGGCCTTCCGTACCGTACTGCTATATATAGTATACTGGTGGTCACTGTGTCAGCAAACTGCAAAACTAAAATGCACCACAGGTATAGAATGTAGATGGATAGTATACTTAATGACGACACAGAGGTAGGTACAGCAGTGGCCTTCCGTACTGCTGTATATAGTATACTGGTGGTCACTGTGTCAGCAAACTGCAAAACTAAAATGCACCACAGGTATAGAATGTAGATGGATAGTATACTTAATGACGACACAGAGGTAGGTACAGCAGTGGCCTTCCGTACCGTACTGCTATATATAGTATACTAGTGGTCACTGTGTCAGCAAACTGCACAACTGAAATGCACCACAGGTATAGAATGTAGATGGATAGTATACTTAATGACGACACAGAGGTAGGTACAGCAGTGGCCTTCCGTACCATACTGCTATATATAGTATACTGGTGGTCACTGTGTCAGCAAACTGCAAAACTAAAATGCACCACAGGTATAGAATGTAGATGGATAGTATACTTAATGACGACACAGTGGTAGGTACAGCAGTGGCCTTCCGTACCGTACTGCTATATATAGTATACTGGTGGTCACTGTGTCAGCAAACTGCAAAACTAAAATGCACCACAGGTATAGAATGTAGATGGATAGTATACTTAATGACGACACAGAGGTAGGTACAGCAGTGGCCTTCCGTACCATACTGCTATATATAGTATACTGGTGGTCACTGTGTCAGCAAACTGCAAAACTAAAATGCACCACAGGTATAGAATGTAGATGGATAGTATACTTAATGACGACACAGAGGTAGGTACAGCAGTGGCCTACTGTACCGTAATGCTATATATTATATACTGGTGGTCACTGGTCAGCAAAACTCTGCACTGTACTCCTCCTATATAATATTATACTGGTGGTCCCCAGTCCCCACAATAAAGCAGCACACTGAGCACAGATATGGAGTGTTTTTCAGGCAGACAACGTATACTGGTGGTCACTGTCAGCAAAATTCTGCACTGTACTCCTGCTATATAATACAGCTGCTCCCCAGTCCCCACAATTAAGCAGTGTGAGCACAGATATATGCAGCACACTGAGCACAGATATGGAGCGTTTTTTTCAGGCAGAGAACGGATAACTGGTGGTCACTGATCAGCAAAACTCTGCACTGTACTCCTCCTATATTATACAGCTGCTCCCCAGCCCTCCCCACAATTAAGCAATAGTGCACAATCAAGTTCAACAATAACGGAGAGGACGCCAGCCACGTCCTCTCCCTAACATTTCCAATGCACGAGTGAAAATGGCGGCGACGCGCGGCTGCTTATATAGAATCCGAATCTCGCGAGAATCCGACAGCGGGATGATGACGTTCGGGCGTGCTCGGGTTAACCGAGCCATACGGGAGAATCCGAGTATGCCTCGGACCCGTGTAAAATGGGTGAAGTTCGGGGGGGTTCGGTTTCCGAGAAACCGAACCTGCTCATCACTAGTGTCCGTGTCTGCCAGCTGGGTAAATTAACGTTTTTGTGACCCCGAGGGGGTCTGGACATGTAACAACACATCCTCTACGGATTTCTCCCAAGCCTGGTTCTGAGATTCAGATTTATCCAATCTCTTATTTATCAGCGCCACATTAGCATTCAGAGCACTCAAAACATTCACCCAATCAGGTGTCGATGGTGCGGACAGGGTCACTCCCACAGCCGTTTGTGTCCCTAACATAGTCTCCTCCTGCGAAGACCCTTTAGCCTCAGACATGCCGACACACGTGTATTCACCACTCACAGACACACTGAGCATACAGGGGACAGACCCACAATAAAGCCTGTCAGAGAGACACAGAGTGAGTTTGCCAGCTCACAACCCAGCGCTTAACCCGGTCCTGACACAGTAACAGAATGTCCCAGACCTGCAGCGCTTTTATAATACTTACAGTATATTGCACCAAAAATCACTGTCCCACCCCCCCCCCCCCGTTTTGCACCCTGTTACTTGTACAGCAGTGTGAGGAAGGACCAGCGTCTCTGCAGCTTCTGTGAAGAGAAAATGGCGCTGATGTGAGCTGTGAGGACTAAGCCCCGCCCCCATAATGGCACGCTTCAGTCCCGCTATTTTTCTAGAATCTTTATACTGGCGGGGGTTTGGACAGAGGTTTGGTACCTTGTCCCCTTTTGCCAGTCACTTTTTTAGAGGTTAATATGCTGCCCAGGGCACCCACCCCCCACGCGCCCTGCACCCTGTAGTGCCACTGAGTGTGGAAGCATGGCGCGCAGCGCGACCGCTGTGCGGTACCTCTGAAGCCGTCCCTGAAGTCTTCTGTCTTCTTCTACTCACCTGTCTTCTTACTTCTGGCTCTGCAAGGGGGGTGGCGGCGGGCTCTGGGAACCAGCATCTAGGTGTACCTAGCGATCAGACCCTCAGGAGCTAATGGGGTCCTGTAGAAGAAGCAGAGCCTTTAAACTCACAGAAGTAGGTCTGACTTCTCTCCCCTAAGTCCAACGAAGCAGGGAGACTGTTGCCAGCAGTTCTCCCTGAAAATAAAAAACCTAACAAAAGTCTTTTCAGAGAAACTCAGTAGAGCTCCTCGGTGTGCATCCAGTCTGCCTGGGCACAGATTCTAAACTGGAGTCTGGAGGAGGGGCATAGAGGGAGGAGCCAGTTCACACCCCTTTGAAAGTCTTAAAGTGCCCATGTCTCCTGCGGATCCCGTCTATACCCCATGGTTCTTGAAGTGACCCCAGCATCCTCTAGGACGTATGAGAAATGATTATACTGTACCACGCCCATCAGCAGAAACAGAACAAGTGTGGAAGGGGGTGAAAATAATTGAATACCGCCCATTAAATAGACTTAGTATACATTTATCAACTAGCTATGAACCAAATGAGATACAGAATACTCAGGGCTGGTGCTGGGGTGACTGGCGTTCCCGTTCGAAATATAAATTTGCGTCCTCCTCTTTGGTAATTTATCATCTACTCATATAATAGTTCAATTAATATTTTAATTTATAGTTAACTGTAATGAAGACAGCTATACAAATAACAGTACTGCCTGAACAATTAACATGTATTGTTAGTCTTATAGACAAGAAGTTGTGCGTAACATTTCTTTGCTCAGTGCCAGATTAAGTTCCACAGGGGCCTGGACCTGAAATTTATGAAGGACCTTTTGTGGTCCTTAGCCGAGGTGTGACTAGTGATGTGGAGGTGGTCTAAATAGGGGGTGTGGCCTGTCCCATGGGTGTGGCTTGCTCCATGGAGGTCATAGCTAGTGTCTTTCTCCAACCACTTACTAGTGGAGCAGAGCAACAGTGACTGACATATGATACAGAGAGCATCTCAGTGACCACCATATGATGAGCTGATATGGTGGCTGTACTTTAAAAGATCGGTGCGCATTAGAGAGAATAAGGAAATCTGCTAGCAAAATCATTGGCATGCCGCTGCCTATCTTTGATGAATTGTATAGGCGTAGGGTTTTAAGTAAAGCTAGAAGTATTTTTCAGAAAGTGAGCATCTCTTGGGCGAATTCTTTGTCGAACTCCCGTCCCGAAGGAGGTTTCGTGCTTTGTTAGCACGGACCAGTCGGTTCAGGATTAGTTTCATTCCATTTGCAGTACGGATGCTAAATGTATGATTGTATTATTTTTATGTTTTGTATGTTTTAACTGTGTCGCCTGCTACTTGGTAGTGATGAGCGGGTTTGGTTCCTCGGAATCCGAACCCCCCCGAACTTCACCCATTTTACACGGGTCCGAGGCAGACTCGGATTCTCCCGTATGGCTTGGTTAACCCGAGCGCGCCCGAATGTCATCATCCCGCTGTCGGATTCTCACGAGATTCGGATTCTATATAAGGAGCCGCGCGTCGCCGCCATTTTTGACTCGTGCATTGGAAATGATAGTGAGAGGACGTGGCTGGCGTCCTCTCACTTTGTTTCAGGGGGCTGCAGTGCAAATATCTTTATTCTGGGGACCAGCAGTATTATAGGAGGAGTACAGTGCAGAGTTTTGCTGACCAGTGACCACCAGTATTATACGTTGTCTGCCTGAAAAACGCTCCATATCTGTGCTCAGTGTGCTGCATATATCTGTGCTCACACTGCTTTATTGTGGGGACTGGGGACCAGCAGTATTATATAGGAGGAGTACAGTGCAGAGTTTTGCTGACCAGTGACCACCAGTATTATACGTTCTCTGCCTGAAAAACGCTCCATATCTGTGCTCAGTGTGCTGCATATATCTGTGCTCACACTGCTTTATTGTGCGGACTGGGGACCAGCAGTATTATATAGGAGTAGTACAGTGCAGAGTTTTGCTGACCAGTGACCACCAGTATTATACGTTCTCTGCCTGCAAAACGCTCCATATCTGTGCTCAGTGTGCTGCATATATCTGTGCTCACACTGCTTTATTGTGGGGATTGGGGACCAGCAGTATTATATAGGAGGAGTACAGTGCAGAGTTTTGCTGACCAGTGACCACCAGTATTATACGTTCTCTGCCTGAAAAACGTTCCATATCTGTGCTGCATTGTAGTATATAGTAGGAGTAGAGTGCATAATTTTGCTGACCACCAGTATATAATATATAGGAGTACGGTACAGAAGGCCACTGCTCTACATACCTCTGTGTCGTCAAGTATACTATCCATCCATACCTGTGGTGCATTTCAGTTTTGCACAGTATGCTGACCACCAGTATATAATATATAGCAGTACGGTACAGTAGGCCACTGCTCTACCTACCTCTGTGTCGTCAAGTATACTATCCATCCATACCTGTGGTGCATTTCAGTTTTGCATAGTTTGCTGACCACCAGTATATAATATATAGCAGTACGGTACAGTAGGACACTGCTCTACCTACCTCTGTGTCGTCAAGTATACTATCCATCCATACCTGTGGTGCATTTCAGTTTTGCACAGTTTGCTGACCACCAGCATATAATATATAGCAGTACGGTACAGTAGGCCACTACTCTACCTACCTCTGTGTCGCCAAGTATACTATCCATCCATACCTGTGGTGCATTTCAGTTTTGCACAGTTTGCTGACCACCAGTATATAATATATAGCAGTACGGTACAGTAGGCCACTGCTCTACCTACCTCTGTGTCGTCAAGTATACTATCCATCCATACCTGTGGTGCATTTCAGTTTTGCACAGTTTGCTGACCACCAGTATATAATATATAGCAGTACGGTACAGTAGGCCACTGCTCTACCTACCTCTGTGTCGTCAAGTATACTATCCATCCATACCTGTGGTGCATTTCAGTTTTGCACAGTTTGCTGACCACCAGTATATAATATATAGCAGTACGGTACAGTAGGCCACTGCTCTACCTACCTTTGTGTCATCAAGTATACTATCCATCCATACCTGTGGTGCATTTCAGTTGTGCGCAGTATATATAGTAGGAGGCCATTGCTATTGATACTGGCATATAATTCCACACATTAAAAAAAGGAGAACAAAAATGGGGAGGGTAAAATAGGGAAAGATCAAGATCCACTTCCACTTCGTGCTGAAGCTAGTCATGGCCGAGATGATGAAATGCCATCAACATCGTCTGCCAAGGCCGATGCCCAATGTCATAGTAGAGAGCATGTAAAATCCAAAACACAAAAGTTCAGTAAAATGACCCAAAAATCAAAATTAAAAGCGTCTGAGAAGAAGCGTAAACTTGCCAATATGCCATTTACGACACGGAGTGGCAAGGAACGGCTGAGGCCCTGGCCTATGTTCATGGCTAGTGGTTCAGCTTCACATGAGGATGGAAGTACTCATCCTCTCGCTAGAAAAATGAAAAGACTTAAGCTGGAAAAAGCACAGTAAAGAACTGTGCGTTCTTCTAAATCACAAATCCCCAAGGAGAGTCCAATTGTGTCGGCTGCGATGCCTGACCTTCCCAACACTGGACGGGAAGAGGTGGCGCCTTCCACCATTTGCACGCCCCCTGCAAGTGCTGGAAGGAGCACCCGCAGTCCAGTTCCTGATAGTCAAATTGAAGAAGTCACTGTTGAAGTACACCAGGATGAGGATATGGGTGTTGCTGGCACTGGGGAGGAAATTGACAAGGAGGATTCTGATGGTGAGGTGGTTTGTTTAAGTCAGGCACCCGGGGAGACACCTGTTGTCCGTGGGACGAATATGGCCATTGACATGCCTGGTCAAATTACATAAAAAATCACCTCTTCGGTGTGGAATTATTTTAACACAAATGCGGACAACAGGTGTCAAGCCGTGTGTTGCCTTTGTCAAGCTGTAATAAGTAGGGGTAAGGACGTTAACCACCTCGGAACATCCTCCCTTATACGTCACCTGCAGCGCATTCATCATAAGTCAGTGACAAGTTCAAAAACTTTGGATGACAGCGGAAGCAGTCCACTGACCACTAAATCCCTTCCTCTTGTAACCAAGGTCCTGCAAAGCACACCACACCACCAACTCCCTCAGTGTCAATTTCCTCCTTACCCAGGAAAGCCAATAGTCCTGCAGGCCATGTCACTGGCAAGTCTGACGAGTCCTCTCCTGCCTGGGATTCCTCCGATGCATCCTTGAGTGTAACGCCTACTGCTGCTGGCGCTGCTGTTGTTGCTGCTGGGAGTCGATCGTCATCCCAGAGGGGAAGTCGGAAGACCACTTGTACTACTTCCAGTAAGCAATTGACTGTCCAACAGTCCTTTGCGAGGAAGATGAAATATCACAGCAGTCATCCTGCTGCAAAGCGGATAACTCAGGCCATGGCAGCCTGGGCGGTGAGAAACGTGTTTCCTTTATCCACCGTTAATTCACAGGCAACTACAGACTTGATTGAGGTACTGTGTCCCCGGTACCAAATACCATCTAGGTTCCATTTCTCTAGGCAGGCGATACCAAAAATGTACACAAACCTCAGAAAAAGAGTCACCAGTGTCCTAAAAAATGCAGTTGTACCCAATGTCCACTTAACCACGGACATGTGGACAAGTGGAGCAGGGCAGACTCAGGACTATATGACTGTGACAGCCCACTGGGTAGATGTATTGCCTCCCGCAGCAAGAACAGCAGCGGCGGCACCAGTAGCAGCATCTCGCAAATGCCAACTCGTTCCTAGGCAGGCTACGCTTTGTATCACCGCTTTCCAGAAGAGGCACACAGCTGACAACCTCTTACGGAAACTGAGGAACATCATCGCAGAATGGCTTACCCCAAATGGACTCTCCTGGGGATTTGTGACATCGGACAACGCCAGCAATATTGTGCGTGCATTACATCTGGGCAAATTCCAGCACGTCCCATGTTTTGCACATACATTGAATTTGGTGGTGCAGAATTATTTAAAAAACGACAGGGGCGTGCAAGAGATGCTGTCGGTGGCCCGAAGAATTGCGGGCCACTTTCGGCATTCAGCCACCACGTGCCGTAGACTGGAGCACCAGCAAACAGTCCTGAACCTGCTCTGTCATCATCTGAAGCAAGAGGTGGTAACGAGGTGGAATTCAACCCTCTATATGCTTCAGAGGAAGGAGGAGCAGCAACAGGCCATTCAAGCCTATACATCTGCCTACGATATAGGCAAAGGAGAGGGAATGCACCTGACTCAAGCGCAGTGGAGAATGATTTCAACGTTGTGCATGGTTCTGCAACCCTTTGAACTTGCCACACGTGAAGTCAGTTCCGACACTGCCAGCCTGAGTCAGGTCATTCCCCTCATCAGGCTTTTGCAGAAGAAGCTGGAGACATTGAAGGAGGAGCTAAAACAGAGCGATTCTGCTAGGCATGTGGGACTTGTGGATGGAGCCCTTAATTTGCTTAACCAGGATTCACGGGTGGTCAATCTGTTGAAATCAGAGCACTACATTTTGGCCACCGTGCTCGATCCTAGATTTAAAACCTACGTTGTATCTCTCTTTCTGGCAGACACAAGTCTGCAGAGGTTCAAAGACCTGCTGGTGAGAAAATTGTCAAGTCAAGCAGAACGTGACCCGTCAACAGCTGCTCCTTCACATTCTCCCGCAACTGGGGGTGCGAGGAAAAGGTTAAGAATTCCGAGCCCATCCGCTGGCGGTGATGCAGGGCAGTCTGGAGCGAGTGCTGGCATCTGGTCCGGACTGAAGGACCTGCCAACGATTACTGACATGTCATCTACTGTCACTGCATATGATTCTCTCACCATTGAAAGAATGGTGGAGGATTATATGAGTGACCGCATCCAAGTAGGCACGTCAGACAGTCCGTACGTTTACTGGCAGGAAAAAGAGGCAATTTGGAGGCCCTTGCAGAAACTGGCTTTATTTTACCTAAGTTGCCCCCCCTCTAGTGTGTACTCCGATAGAGTGTTTAGTGCAGCCGCTCACCTTGTCAGCAATCGGCGAACAAGGTTACTTCCAGAAAATGTGGAGAAGATGATGTTCATCAAAATGAATTATAATCAATTCCTCCGTGGAGACATTCACCAGCAGAAATTGCCTCCACAAAGTACACAGGGACCTGAGATGGTGGATTCCAGTGGGGACGAATTAATAATCTGTGAGGAGGGGGATGTACACAGTGAAAGGGGTGAGGAATCGGACGATGAGGAGGAGGTGGACATCTTGCCTCTGTAGAGCCAGTTTGTGCAAGGAGAGATTGATTGCTTCTTTTTTGGTGGGGGCCCAAACCAACCAGTCATTTCAGTCACAGTAGTGTGGCAGACCCTGTCGCTGAAATGATGGGTTTGTTAAAGTGTGCATGTCCTGTTTATACAACCTAAGGGTGGGTGGGAGGGCCCAAGGACAATTCCATCTTGCACCTCTTTTTTCTTTCATTTTTCTTTGCATCATGTTCTGTTTGGGGACTATTTTTTTGAAGTGCCATCCTGCCTGACACTACAGTGCCACTCCTAGATGGGCCAGGTGTTTGTGTCGGCCACTGGTGTCGCTTAGCTTAGCCATCCAGCGATCACAGTGCACCTCTTTTTTTCTTTGCATCATGTGCTGTTTGGGGACTATTTTTTAAATCGACCATCCTGTCTGACACTGCAGTGCCACTCCTAGATGGGCCAGGTGTTTGTGTCGGCCACTTGGGTCGCTTAGCTTAGTCATCCAACGACCTCGGTGCAAATTTTAGGACTAAAAATAATATTGTGAGGTGTGAGGTGTTCAGAATAGACTGGAAATGAGTGGAAATTATGGTTATTGAGGTTAATAATACTATGGGATCAAAATGACCCCCAAATTCTATGATTTAAGCTGTTTTTGAGGGGTTTTTGTAAAAAACACCCGAATCCAAAACACACCCGAATCCGACAAAAAAATTTCAGGGAGGTTTTGCCAAAACGCGTCCGAATCCAAAACACGGCCGCGGAACCGAATCCAAAACCAAAACACAAAACCCGAAAAATGTCCGGTGCACATCACTACTACTTGGTGCTATGTACTACTGTAATTTCGTCTGTCAATTTGTTTTGGCTGATGACAATAAATTAATTTTGAACTAAATGAACTTTGAACAACACAGACACCTCTTACTAACACAGACTCACTGATACAGACCCACTTACTGACACATACGCACTTACATACCTTAATGACACAAACATTTACTGACACATACACCACCTACTAACAGATACCCCTTACTGACACAGACACCACTTATTGGTACATACATACTTAATGACAGACACCCCTTACTGACAAAGATACAATTTAGTGACACAAACACACCGACACAGACACACTTATTGGTACATTCTCATTTACTGACACACCTTACTGACAGATACCCCTTACTGATACAGACACCACTTATTGGGACATGCGTACTTATTGACATGGACACCCCTTACTGACAGACACCACTTATGGACACAGATACCCCTTACTGACACAGACATCTCTTACTGACACACTTACTGAAACACATTTACTGACACAAACAGCCCTTACTGACAGATGCCATGTACTGACATAGACACCCCTTACTGAGACAGATTCCACTTGCTGACACAGACACACTTACTGACACATCTTACTGACACACACACACACACACATCTTACTGACACAGACTCCCCTTACTGACACCGATGCCCATTATTGACAGATACCACTTAATAACACAGACACCCTTTACTGACATAGATTACACTTACTGACACATGCACACCACTTATTGACACATACATACTGTCATACACCCCTTACTGACACAGATACAACTTACAGTACTGACCTAAACACACTGAAACGGACACCTGTTACTGACACAGATTCTACTTACTGACACTTACACACTTACTGACATGCCTTACTGACAAACACTTACTGACACAGTTACCACTTACTAGCGCATACATACTTATTGACAGGCACCCCTTGCTGACACAGATACAACTTAGTCAAAAAGATAGTCCTTACTGACACACACAACTCAGATACCACTTACTGAGGGGCAGACTAGATGGGCCAAGTGGTTTTTATCAATCATCAAATTCCATGACTTCTGACACTTTCTGACACAGACACCACTTAATGACCGATACTTCTTACTGACACACACTGCCTCAAACACTACTTAATGACACACACAATACAGATAAACTTACTGACACAGATACAGCTTACTGGCACACTACTTACTGACACACACACAGACAGTACAGATAAACTTACTGACACAGACACCAGTTACATACACTACCCACACAGACACACACACACACACACACACACACACACACCACATTTAAACTTACTGACACAGACACCACTTAAATGGGAGGAGAGGAGACTCCAAGGCATTGTGTGCACTACGACTCACCGGATTTTTCATGCCCACTCAGTTCTTAGTCTGACATCCATGGACCCAGCTCTCCTCACAGACAGCAGCCGCTCCTCCCCCAGGCCCTTCCACTCTTTCATTAGGCATTTATTTGTAGCAAAAAGCAGCAGCAATGGTAAGTATAGGCAATAACGTTGGATGGGCCAGAGGGCAGGACCTCAGGTGGTCCATAGACGGAGCCTCAGCAGGTCTGAGGGAGGGGCCGCATGCAGATTCAGCAGCCAGGAGGTGACCATATTTCTTTATTCTATCAACGCTGCACTGCAGGGGATCTTGTGGTCCTGCTTTCAACGGGGAACCTGGAGCTGCAGCTCCATCTGCCCCATTGTGAATCTGGCCCTGGCGACAGGGGCGGTAGTCCAAGGGCCCCCACACACTGCAAGTGGAGTTGTGTAACTCCGGCAGCTCGGTGAGGAGCTATGTACATGCAATCTCCCGGGATAGTATAGTGAATTCCCACGAGACACTGAGCAGGAAGAAGACACTGGAGCCACTGCAGCTGCCGGGACACCAATAGACCACCAGGGACCATTTGTCAACAGCTGATCATGTCAGCATATCATCCATGTAGACATGAGCAATGTCAATATGTTCACTGTCGACATGCTGCATGGCGACAGTTTGACCATGTCAACATTCTCATGTCGACATGATGGATGACAACATGATAACTGTCGACCAATCATACCATACCTGCCTCTTTTTGGAGAAGCTCTATCAGCACCAGAACACTAATGAACTGCTCTGGTATATTTGGGACTGCCGCCACAAGTCAGACCTACAGTATAATTTGCTTGGAGCTTTCACAATGATTGAGGAATAAGTCCCTAATAGTTTAGCAGTAAGCTCTTACACTTCTTAAACTCTGCCAGTGTAATAGAATCCGAGATCACGCAGACTCGCATGTTTTCTGGTCTAAAAAACTCTCATTATTTGAACCAGATATTTTCCCATGTTGAACATATAACTCGCCCAATGTAATAGAGTTTGAAACTCTCACATAAAACGTCTAAAAACTGTAGAAAAAATATGGGTGTGGATCATAGGGACGACAGTGTCTAGGTTGACCACCATTGGTCGACAGTAAGTTGACACAAGCATTATGTCGACACCAAATTAGGTCGACATGACAAAATGTCGACATGAGTTGTTTTTTTTTGGGGTGTCGTTTTCTTCGTAGAGTGACTGGGAACCCCAATTAGGTCACCGTGTCCCCTCGCATGGCCTGCTTCGCTCGCCATGCCGCGTCCAAGGTGCCTCGCTGCGCTCGGCACAGGTTACTGTTCCCAATTGTAGTCCACGTGGATCGTAAAGTATGAAAAAGTTCAAAAAAATGAAAAAAATTGTGAAAAACTCATGTCGACCTTTTGTCATGTTGACCTAGTAACCATGTCGACCTAGAAACCATGTCGACCTAATGCATGTCGAACAATAGTGGTCGACCTAATGCATGTCAACCTAAGTGTGGTCGACCTTGAGACCGCATACCAAAAAAATAGAGGTGTTTTTTTTAGGTGAGTTGTACTGTATGTGTCAATGTGGGAAAAGAATTAGAATTACACATTTACAATAAATAAACAGAAATAAACTTTTAAAAAAACCTTTTACCCCTAAAAATAGTGGAAGGCCCGAATGCATCCATTTCTGTACTGTGACCCTGCGCTGTGTGACTCAGACGCAAGCGCAGAATTACACCAACTGCGTTCAGCAGGGGCACCGCAGCCACCTATGAATAAGGCACTATAAAAAATATTTTAAAGTTTGCAGACTACTTTGCATTAAGTCTTAAAAATAAATGAATAATCCATTTACAAAATGGTGCACCAACAGTACCTACTGTTCTATAGCCTATGGAAACAAACTAGTGATGAACAATTGTAGGGTCACAATCGATATGGAGTGAGACTCTCCTTGTTCAGAGAACGCAGCAGAACACTTCTCTAAAAGGGCAAACAGCTCATTCATCGATCCAGCATATCACATTGCCTGTATCGACTGGAAATCAGACCAAGTTCGACTTATATATTCAGTATATATACATGCAAGAAGTGGAGGAGTCATGGCCATGTTATGGAAGTGTCATGGGTGTGTCATGGGTGTGTTATGGGAGTGTTATGGGAGTCATGGGTGTGTTATGGGAGTGTCATGGGTGTGTTATGGGAGTGTCATGGGTGTGTTATGGGAGTGTCATGGGCGTGTTATGGAAGTGTCATGGGCATGTTATGGAAGTGTCATGGGCGTGTTATGGGAGTGTCATGGGCGTGTTCCAGCTCCGTAGCCACAACCATATATTAAGAAAGTTACAAGGGAGACTCTGCACCCAGGCATATAGAGCAAAGTGGGTGTCACAGGGCTTGCAAAGTCCGTCACATGGTAGTGCACACAAGGAAATGCTTAAACTCCCATTTGCATATTTTGTCACTTGAGAACCCATGAGAAATTGCAGCCACACATGATCTGCCCCTCTGAATCAGGCACTAGATACTCAGAATGCTGCTGAAGAAAAGACCTGACTGTATATGAAAGTAAATAGTGCAGCCCTCCGTGTGAGGGGAAAGCGGGATAGTGGACCTTGAGGAGAGAAAAAAAGCGATAATTTATAGCCAGCCAGGGTAAGGAGAGTGAGAAATTTAGATGTACTGGGAAAGAAAATGAGATGTAGAAAAGGAATGAGACAGGGACTGTCTGTAACTTTAATTTGAAAGAGAATACATGAAAGGGAATCACAGGCCAGAGACTGGACTCCAGGGAGTTCCCAGTACTGGATATTAACATATAAAAGTGATGCGCATTGGGAATGAAGAGCAGCGAGAATGGTACGGGGACAACTCAGTGACAGCACAGAGCAATGCAGAGGTCTCTGGCAGTAAAGGATTTCTGAGATAAATACATATTTGCTAAGACCCTCCTTTACTCTTCCCCAATGGGTGCAGTATGTTAGCAAATCTGCCTGGGCTCGTTCATTTAGAACACTGTACTGTAGTTACTTTCTCCAATTTATTATACTGTATGCCTCATTTATACCATTATCTAATTTCCAATTAAGGACATTTATATCCCATCTTCACCCTGTGAGCCCTGGTATGACATGGCTTTTTACCTGCTTAGTGTTGTAAAGCATTATTGTATGATAAAGTTACACATAACAAAGAGGAAAGCTGTGCGCTGATGAGTCATCAAAATGTACAGAGATGCTATTTATAATGGAGCAAAGGCTATAATATAGACCTGGCCATTACTGTTAGTGGAACAACTCACAGTAATGAGCAGCTTTTATAGGTGAATGGCTAGGCAGGTGCTCATGTAAAAGACTTTCTAACACAGGCACACACACTAATACATAGCTGTCATTATTTCAGCACCATTTACTGGCCTGATTTGCATGCATCAGGCTCTACAGGTTACACACTAGGCAAAATTAAAGTTAAGCATGCAGTACATTGCCACTTGCAAAATTATATGCCAAGTTGACGGGATCATGACATAACAGTGCTTTTCAAATACACTTTCAATAAACTTTTCATTTTGCAGTGAATTTAGTGTGTGTGTGTGTGTGTGTGTGTGTGTGTGTGTGTGTGTGTGTGTGTGTGTGTGTGGTGGGTACCTATATGCATAGGGTTAACAGATCAGCAATGTTAATCCAGACACAAACAAGTCAATTTATTAAGAATTGTGTTTGGGTGAGATTGCAATCTTGGGTGTGTTTGGCCATTTTTACAAACACTGAAATGTATTTGATCAAACTTTAAAACATGGGTGAAACCACCAATACTGTATGTTCAAAATTCAACTGCACCATTGACCAAACTTACATGAAAGTTTACCAATATTCGTGTTTCCAGACACCCGAAAATTAGGCAAATTCAGGCCAAAATACACTTTACAAATAGATGTCCTCCTGAGCAGCAAGTTTGGAGAAGCCTGCACACTTCTCTGTGTAAGTATAAACAGAGTTGAAAAGCAGGAAAAAAAAGGAGATTTATGGTAGACTTACAGTACCATGGTTAAATCACTTTCTGCGAGGTACACTGGGTTTCACAGGGAATACATCGGGGTGCAGAGATGGATCTTGATCCAGAGGCACCAACAGGCTAAAGCTTTAGACTGTCCCAGAATGCATTGCGGGGCCTCCTCTATAACCTCACCTCCAGGCACTGTGAGCTCAGTTTTGTTAACCAGTCTAATGCGGAAGCAGGTAAATTAGATGGCAGATGTTAGTCACATAGAACCTTGGGGGTCATTCCGAGTTGATCGCTCGCTAGCTGCTTTTAGCAGCAGTGCAAACGCTAGGCCGCTGCCCTCTGGGAGTGTATCTTAGCTTAGCAGAAGTGCGACCGAAAGGTTAGCAGAACTGCTCGTAAAAATTTTCATGCACTTTCAAAGTAGTTCGAAACCTACTCCTACCTTGCGATCACTTCAGTCAGTTTAGTTCCTGCTTTGACGTCATAAACACGCCCTGCGTTCGACCAGCCACTCCCCCATTTCCCCAGGCACGCCTGCGTTTTTACCTGTCACTCCTGCGTTTTTTAGTACACTCCCGGAAAACGGCCAGTTACCACCCAGAAACACCCACTTCCTGTCAATCACTCACCGATCAACAGAGCGACAGAAAAACATCGCTCGACCTTGTGTAAAACTGCATAGTTTTGTGTGAAAGTACTTCACGCGTGCGTACTGCGGCCCATACGCATGCGCAGAAATGCCGATTTTTAGCCTGATCGCTGTGCTGCGAACAACGGCAGCTAGCGATCAACTTGGAATGACCCCCCATGTTCTCACGACAGGAGAAGGGACTAGCAGCTAATGCTATACAAACCCAAAGAAGCTAAGTGCGTCAGGGCGGGCGACCTGTGGAACCCAGTGTACCTCGCAGAAAGAGATTTAATCATTGTAAGTCTACCATAAATCTCCTTTTCTGCAGCGGGGTACACTGTATTCCACAGGAAATACATCGGGGATGTCCTAAAGCAGTTCCTCAAGGGAGGGGACGCACCTTAGCGGGTATGAGAACCCAGCGTCCGAAGGAAGCATCATGGGAGGCGGAAGTATCAAAGGCATAGACCCTAATAAACGTGTTCACTGAGGACCACGTAGCTGCCTTGCACAATTGTTCTCTGGACGCGCCACGATGGGCCGCCCAAGAGGGTCCAACAAACCGATTAGAATGGGCTTTAATAGCAGCAGGAGCTGGTAGTCCAGCCTGCAGATAAGATTGTGCAATCACCATTCTAATCCATCTGGCCAAGGTTTGCTTACTCGCAGGCCAGCCACGTTTGTGGAACCCAAACAGTACAAAGAGGGTATCTGACCTCCTGATAGAGGCAGTCCTCTCAACATATATATGGAGAGCCCGTACCACATCCAAAGACCATTCTTTGGAGGACAATTCAGAAGAGATGAAGGCTGGAACCACAATCTGTTGATTAAGGTGAAAAGATGACACCACCTTAGGTAAATAACCAGGGCGAATTCTAAGAACTGCTCGGTCACGATGAAATATCAAAAAGGGTGGATGACAGGACAAAGCGCCTAAGTCTGACACCTTTCTAGCAGAGGCAATAGCCAGCAGAAACAGGACCTTGGCTGTGAGCCATTTAAGGTCCACTGACTCAAGAGGTTCAAATGGAGACTCTTGCAGGCATTCAGGACAACAGACAAATCCCATGGAGCCACAGGAGGGACATAAGGAGGCTGAATCTGCAGTACGCTCTGAGTGAATGTATGAACGTCAGGTATAGATGCAATTTTTCTCTGAAACCACACCGGCAAGGCAGATATGTGAACCTTGAGGGAGGCCAGACGAAGTCCTAAATCCAGGCCTTGTTGCAAAAAATCCAGAAGTCTGGAAGTACTAAACTTGGAAGCATCGTAATTCTTAGCAGCACACCAGGTGAAGTAAGAATTCCAGAACGTATAATAAAACCGTGCAGAAGCCAGTATGTGGGCCTTTAGCATAATGTGGATAACCACCTCGTAGAATCCTTTGGCCCTCACAAGTGAAGCTTCAAGAGCCACGCCATCAAAGCCAACCTGGCCAGGTCCGGGTAGACACAAGGGCCCTGAACGAGGAGGTCTGGGTGTTAAGGAAGTAGAAGAGGATGCTCTATCGATAGACTCTGCAGGTCTGAGAACCAATGATGTCTGGACCATGCTGGAGCGACTAGAAGTATTATTCCTCCTTCTTGTTTGAACTTCCGTAGTACCCTGGGCAGGAATGACACTGGAGGGAACACGTAGGGCAGCCAAAAGTTCCATGGAATTGCCAGTGCATCCAAGAACGCTGCTTGAGGAACCCTGGTTCTTGATCCGAACACCGGAACTTTATGATTGTGTCGAGTTGCCATCAGGTCTACATCTGGTAGGCCCCACTTGTCCACTAAGAGTTGAAAGACTTCCTGATGAAGACTACACTCTCCAATGTGCACGTCCTGACGACTAAGGAAATCCACTTCCCAGCTGAGGACGCCCGGAATGAACACTGCCGATATTGCTGGCAGATGGCGTTCCGCCCAACAAAGGATTTTTGAGTGATTCCTCCATGGTCCACTGAACCTGGAAAGAGTGTTTCTCCAACACAGTGCCCCAACCCCTCAGACTGGCATCTGTAGTCAGTAGGACCCAGTTGGGATCCAGAAGGGACGGCACCTGCTCAACTGCTGGTCCTGTAGCCACCAGGTCAGCAACGGACGAACCTCCAGCGTTAAGGAGATCATGTGAGACCTGATCCGATGAGGCAGGCCGTCCCACTTGGAAAGGGCAGGAATGGAATTCAGCATACTCTACCATGTCAAAAGCCAACACCATGAGGCCTAGTACTTGCATTGCCAAGTGTATCGACACTCTTGGGCGAGAGAGGAAGTATCTGATCCTGTCCCGAAGTTTCCGGACCTTCTCTGGAGACATATACAGCCGTGGACTGTGTGTGTCCGTTAGTGCCCCGATGTGCACCATGCTCCGAACAGGGACCAGCGAGGACTTCTTCCAGTTGATGAGCCACCCGTGGGCTTGTAGGAAGTTTACTGTCAGTTGTAGATGACTGAGGAGGACATCGTGGGAGTTTTCCAGAATCAGCAAATCGTCCAGATATTTGAGGATCCTGACTCCCTGGCGACGGAGATGAGCCGTCATCATGACCATAACCTTGGTGAAGATCCGAGGGGCCATGGCCAGTCCGAACGGCAGAGCCTGGAATTGATAGTGAAGGCTGCCAATAGCAAACCGCAGATATTGCTGATGCGATATGGCAGTAAGCATATGCAGGTAAGCATCTTGTATATCCAGGGATACCGTATAGTCTCCGGGTTCCACAGCCAGTACAATTGAGCGCAGCATTTCCATATGGAACTTGGACACTCTCACAAAGTTGTTCAGTGATTTGAAGTTGAGAATAGGCCGGAAAGACCCATCAGGTTTCGGGAATAGAAACAGGGTCGAGTAGTATCCTCTGCCTCTCTGGGACAGAGGTACTGGCACTACCACTCCTGTTTCCAGGAGGGAACGCACAACAATCTGTAGAGCTTACATCTTTAATGGATCCAAAGGGATAACCGTTGTGCAGAACTGGCGAGCGGGACATCTCTTGAAAGACACTGCGTACCCGTGAGAGACAACTTCTCGCACCCATGCATCTGAAGCAGTCATTAACCAGACCTGGATGAATCGTAGAAGTCAGCCCCCCACCCTGGGATCCCCCAGGGGGAGGCCTGTCCCGTCATGCAGCAGGCTTTGGCATGAGAAGTAGGCCGACGAGCAGTCCAGGATTGTTGGGCCTTGGGCTTAGTGGTTGTTGGGTGCATGAGACAATCTCAGGTATGCCTGACCTTCGCTTTTCCTTAAGGCTGAAAGCAGGGAAAAGTGGTACATTTTGCCATCTGTGCAGAAGGAGTAGCATTTGGGAGAAAGGCAGTCATAGTAGCCGCTGATTGAGACCCAATTTTTAATTAGGTCTTCCCTAATTAAGATGTCCACAGTAAAGGGAAATACCACCAAGGACTTTTGGAGTCCAGATCCACCTTCCATGACATCAACCACAGAATACAGTGAGCCAACACAACCGCCTCAGGGGACGCCTCCTGGTGTAGAAAAAGGTGGCGGTGGTATTGTGAGACAGGGAATGTCTGGCATTGTCAGATATATCCTCGGGCAGCTCTTCTTCTAATGCCTGATCCAGTCATCAATCTATTTTTCAGCCCCAAGAGGACGCAATCATGGTCTATTTACAACACACGTAAGGGAGTAATAGACTTCAGGCATCCCTCCACATGCTTATCTGTCGGTTCCTACCGTGAGGGGACAGTGGTGAGAGGCAGAGTGGACGACACCCGATGGGTGACACATAAGTTCACTCGCAGTGAATTACCTACTTGTTATATAACTCTTCGGGGGGAGGATATCGAGCTAATGCCCGTTGTAGACAGGGGGAATGTCTTCCCTGGATTAGACCAGGGGTCTTGTCTGATGTACACTTAATGGTCAGATTGTGGTAACAGAGTTTTATTTCCCCTCTGACGTGCGAACATATCAGTTTGTTTAACCACAGTAGGGGAATCATCTTATCAGTGGTTTGTATGATTTGCTTCCCAGTAACCACAAGGGCAGTGGTATCATTTAGCAATGAAAAATCCTTGTCAGAAACACCTGGGGACAGCATGATTCCCCTCTCTCAGCTAAAACATCAGAGAGATTATTGGATAGGGAGGAGGAAGGAGTATGCTTAGATGACCCAGAGACACGAGAGTGACCTGGAATAGGGATTTGCCTGACCAAGGAATGAGTCATACTCTACAACCTGTGAGGCAAAATTTTCCCGCCAAAGCGGAGTAACCATGGGGACATCAGTGACTGTAATGTTACAGATGGTCCCATAGGGGGCATAAAGCGTTCAACAAGAACACCCAGTAGGTTTGAGAATGCAGCCCAGGTTGGTTCCTGATTGATTACAGGAGCTGCGGACTGACTGTGAGATGTATAAGACATAGGGGGTCATTCCAAGTTGATCGCTCGGTAGCTACTTTTAGCAGCCGTGCAAACGCATTGTCGCCGCCCACCTGTGAGTGCAGCAGAGCGCCTTCAAAATCTTTTTGTGCAAAACAAGTCCAGCCCTATAGTTACTCTTAACGATGGAGGGACGGATTTTGACGTCACACACTCGCCCAGCCACGCCTGTGTTTTTCTAAGCACTCCCTGAAAATGGTCGGTTGACACCCAGAAATGCCCACTTCATGTCAATCTTCCTGCGTTTGGCAGTGCGACTGAAAGCTTCGCTTGAACCTGTGCAAAACCACGATGCTCTTTGTACCCGTATGTCATGAGTGCGCATTGCGGTGCATACGCATGCGCAGATTAGCCATTTTTTTCACTGATCGCTATGCAGCGAACAACGGCAGCTAGCGATCAACTCGGAATGACCCCCATAGTACACAGACCATCACACAAACTTCCCCCTCAGGTAAATCCATTGCGCATGCTCTGCAGGATACAGGAGCATCCCCAGATTTACTGCCCTACATGTTAAACATTATATACAAAAGCAACAGAGAGCGGTTTAGTACACTGAAGCCAGACAGAGTACAATACCTGCAAATAAATCCGTTAGCATGTGACTGAGTACCCAGTATACAACATAAATCCGGTATTATGTGACTGAGTACACAGTAGAATACACGTAATAGGTAAATACTGTGACGCACTATATATTGACCCAGACGCACCTAGGGGGTCATTCCAAGTTGATCGCTGGCTGCATCGCTGCTGTGCACTGGATCTAGCGAAGATTCCATTCGTACAGCTGATCGCAAGGAGATTGACAGGAAGAGTGCGTTTATGGGTGTCAACTGACCATATTCTGGGAGTGTTTGGGAAAACACAGGCGTGTCCAGGCGGTTGCAGGGCGGGTATCTGACGTCAATTCCGGGACCTTCGTCGCTGCAATCATCGCACAGAATAAATAACTACAGGACTGGTCTTGTTTTGCACAAAATGTTTTTGTACCTCTCCGCTGCACAGGCGTTTGCACACTTGCAAAGCGAAAATACACTCCCCCGTGGGCGGCGACTATGCGTTTGCACGGCTGCTAAAAGTAGCTAGCGAGCGATCAACTCGGAATGACCCCCCTAGTCCCCTAGGGTACAGTATATGTGGAATACACCGCAGTGAAATCACATAGCGGATACAGGCACACATAGCCACGGTTGCAATGCAGATAGGGTTTACAAGGGAGACCTTGCCCTGCAGTTCCGGAGACCAGTTGCATCTACTTTAGAAAATGGCGCCCAACGTCTCAGTCAGGGAGTGAGGGAGAGTGTGAGGCAGCTCCAGGGTGGGAACACCATCAGTAGATGGCGCCCGGAGCTGGGGGAGGGGCTACAGGTGAAGTGCCTTTTCCCCTATGCTGGTCCTCACCACCGGGTACTATGGAGCCTTATTAAAGTGGATATTTTACTATCCGATCTGTGTGCTCCCATGCCCTGGTGGATATAGTGGGGTCCCTGCTCTTTCACAGTGTCCATGCCAGCGTCGCAGTTCATCTCCTTAAACTGCACCCGGAACACAATTTAATGGCGGGTCCTGCTGGGGGACCCTCTTACCTCCTCCCTTAGTAGCAGCTACGTGATCCAGGAGAGCGTCTGCGGTGTTGTGCCTAGGAAGCGGAGCGCCTCCGCCGCAAGTACCCGGGAACAGAGCCAGCGGGAGTATGCAACGCCACTGGGAAGGTGATGGAGCCGCAGTGCTGCAGCCCTTGAAGTCTTCTAAAAAGCTTTTTCAGGACTACCTAGCGCTGCCCTCCTGTTAAGTGATCTGCTTCAAGCAGGCACCAACTCTAAAACTGAGCTCACAGTGCCTGGTAGACGGGATTATAGAGGAGGCCCTGCAATGCATTCTGGGACAGTCTAAAGCTTTAGCATGTTGGTGCCTCTGGATAAAGATCCATCTCTACACCCCGATATATTCCCTGTGGAACACAGTGTACCCCGCTGTAGAAAAAAGTGTATTCCCCCAACCATAACAAGCACCGGGCTTTTAGAGCATGGGGGTCATATTTCATATTTCAATGAACCAGCAATGGGCTCTTGAGCCGGTCCTGGTGCTCGAAATACTGAAGCAGCTTGTACCCAGTCCATGTTGCTTTAGTGGATTTTGGTCCTAATTGCAGTACCCTGTCAACTCTATACTTTCCTTCACTACTGTATATATTCCATTATTATCTGCGTCCTCATAAATCTATCCATAACACGGAACGCAGCGTGAGATGCCTGGTGCGAGTGAGCTGTCAGGTCCCGTTCAACTCTGCTAGCGTCCGGGGTCTTTTTTAAAAAAAAAAATGCATCTTAGGTGCAGCAAGCTGTGGCTAGGATGCTCGAGGATAAGGCGCTGGTTAATTGTATATGCAACACTTGTATATCTGTGTGTGACTGAGACTGCATAGCAGTATAGCAGAACAGAAATTGTATTGGGAAAAAACTGCTGCTGCTACATTGTAGTACTTCATGAGGGATAATTCCAAGTTGATCGCAGCAGGAATTTTGTTAGCAGCTGGGCAAAACCATGTGCACTGCAGGGGAGGCAGATATAACATGTGCAGAGAGAGTTAGATTTGGGTGGGGTGTGTTCAATCTGCAATCTAATTTGCAGTGTAAAAATAAAGCAGCCAGTATTTACCCTGCACAGAAATAAAATAACCCACCCAAATCTAACTCTTTCTGCACATGTTATATCTGCCTCCCCTGCAGTGCACATGGTTTTGCCTAATTGCTAACAAACATCCTGCTGCGATCAACTTGGAATTACCTCCCATGTACAGATTCAGACACTCACACACAGATATACATGTCACATATCAAATTAACCAGCACAGTCTTGTGGTGCATCCTAGCTACATCGCCCTGCGACTAAGATGCATTTTCAGCAAAACAAAATTTTTCAAAAGTCGATCTGCTTAACCCTAGCAGAGTGTCATGGGACCTGGAGCGCCAAAGGGGCTATTTGTTATGACTGCAGCAATGAGGACACATCTGTATTATTTTCACCATTTGTGCCAGCACTGGTGTAACTACCGTGGGTGCAGGGGATGCAGCTGCTACGGGGCCCAAGCTGCTTTGAGGGCCCACAGCTCGCCCTGCACCCAGTCATGCACATGTAGCAGTGAACATTGTCATAAAAAGGAAAGCACCGCAGCGTGAATCAGAACAAGACGAGAGAAGGAAATTTGGTGTGCTGGACTAGGACAGGGAGTCGATGTGAAGGAGAAGGCTTGAGAGGGTGGGAGAGGGCGAGGCAGATGAGGAGCAGGCTGGACTCCTTCAGATTGGAGCACCACCCACTGCCTGAGAGCCCCACCCTCTACTCTGTGGGGACGGGACTCAAGTGTTCTGCAGATTGCCACAGTTGCTGCAGTTTCTTAGCCTCGCTGCAGTTTTACTCTCATTAGGACTTCAGATGTCAGAGTGGGAGGAGACTGAGTCAGGTTTAGATGTGAGGGTGCTGGCTAGGTCCGGACTGGAGCAGAGACTTGACAGAGCATGGGAAGGGGATCACAGGCAGCTCTGGACCATTGTGGCATCGCAGCAGGGGCACTGGATGATTCTTCACATATGTGGGCACTAGAGCAGATAGTGAACATGGAGGCTTTAGGTGTTAAGGCAGGCTGTGAAAGTGGTGGCTTGAGGCAGAGCTGGGAATGGCAGACATGAAACTGGGAACAGGAGCTTGGAGCAGCAGGCAGCAAAAGTGGGGACAGGAGCTGGGAGCGGCAGGCAGCGAAAGTGGGGTCAGGAACTGGGAGCGTCAGGCAGTGAAAGTGGGGACTGGAGCTGGGAGCGGCAGGCAGCGAAAGTGGGGACAGAAACTGGGAGCGGCAGGCAGCTAAAGTGGGGACAGGAGCTGGGAGTGGCAGGCAGCTAAAGTGGGGACAGGAGCTGGGAGCGGCAGGCAGCGAAAGTTGGGACAGGAGCTGGGAGTGGAACTAAACGAAAGTGGGGACAGGAGCTGGGATCGGCAGGCAGGGAAAGTGGGGACAGGTTGAATGTGCAGCTACTGACCATCCACTGTGCCAGTAGAGGGTACGGCAGGAGCAGACCAAGGTCAGGAGAAGAAGAAATGGGAACATCTGGCAGCGCTGGAACCTGTGCAGCCAACGTTCTCAGGGCTAGTGTGTATTTGTGTGAATGACAATGTATAAAAGTTTTTGTTTTTTTTATCTTGTTCTGTATGTAAATGACACATCAGTCTCTCTCCTGCCCATCATGCTCTCCACTCTGTCAGAATCCAAACCCTCTCTGATTTTCTGATCTGCCCTGCCAACCTCTTCCCTGTTACTCTGGCGGAGTGCTTGGAGGGAGGCGGGGACCTTTCAAAATTTTGCTATGGGGCCCACAAAGGTCTACTTACGTCCCTGTGTGCCGACATCTTTAAAGCCAAGTGTATCTACAGAACTATTCTATTGCAAGACACAAGGGCCACAACTATGGGGGAAGGAATAGGGGGCACGCGACCCGGGCACTAGATTTGAGGAGGTGCTGAACTTGCTCCCAACTTTGAGAAGGCACAGGCTGTCCCCCTCTCACCTGCAGGTTGATACACACCGGCCTGTGCGTTCCACCCGGCTTCTGGCCTGTGTGCATTCCACCTGGCTACATGTCTGTGTGCTCCACCTGACTTCAGCGCTGCACCAGATCTGAGGTCCACCAAGTTCCTTCCTTCTGAAGTCTGCCTTCTGCTCCTGGGTAACTGCTGATTAGGATACTTCGCTGTGTCTGATTCCACCAGGTACTGAGCCCTATGTCGCCTCAGGCCCTGTGCCCATATTATCCTCTCCCCACCCCTGTGCCCTCTGTTATACTCTCCCCTACCCTCCCCTCCCTGTGCCCACTGGTATCCTCTGCCCTCCCACCGTTTTGCGCACTGTTATCCGCTCCCCCCATTGTGCCCCCTGGTATCCCCTCCCCTCCCACCCCTGTGCCCCGTGTCATCCCCTCTACTCCATGTCTGAAGCAAACTTCTGTAGCAGGCTCTCCTTACAGCCACACCAGCGGTGACAGTGGCAAACACACACACACGGGCTAGCTAGCCGGCACTTATGCGCCCCATTCTCCCACCACCCAGCTGCCTGTTAGGACGGAAACCCTGCTGCTGGCCCAGGACCGGAGAATGGAGAGCGGCCATATAAACAATAATTGCTGTGGAGAGTGGACAGGCAGCCAGCAGCCTGAGCTTGGCGGTTCTGGACAGATGTGGGGGGGTCACCTGGCAGGGGGGGAGAGAGAGGTGTATCCCCCCTTAGTCACCACACAGAGCAGCCTCTGTTGTCAGAGATTCCCGGCATCCACATAATTCTATTTAAAAATAAAAAACGTTTTTTTTACAGTATATTTTTAGATTTATATTATATGGGGTCCTATGTTCCTTTGGGGTTTATATGTATATTTGCGTGGTATTTCTGTACATATGTCCTTATGTGTGTGTGTGTGTGTGTGTTGTGTATATAAACATCCTAACGGCTGGTGGATGACCATGTGCATGCATAAACCCTTTACACTTAACTCTAAAATAAAGACTCAGAGACTTAGATTTGGCAGAAATTGTTAGCTGATTTATTCAATAAATTCTGACTTAAATTACTGAAATAAAAGATTAAATAATGGTGGCCAAGAAAGAACGGATAACTTCTACTCCAACCCGTACAACTGTACCAAGTTAACACTAGAGATGAGCGGGTTCGGTTCCTCGGAATCCTAACCCGCCCGAACTTCAGGTTTTTTTACACGGGTCCGAGCGACTCGGATCTTCCCGCCTTGCTCGGTTAACCCGAGCGTGCCCGAACGTCATCATCACGCTGTCGGATTCTCGCGAGGCTCGGATTCTATTGCGAGACTCGGATTCTATCGCGAGACTCGGATTCTATAGAAGGAGCCGCGCGTCGCCGCCATTTTCACACGTGCATTGAGATTCATAGGGAGAGGACGTGGCTGGCGTCCTCTCCGTTTATAGAGATTCGAGAAGAGAGTGAGACAGAGAGAGACACAGTAGTAATTTTGGGGAGCATTAGGAGGAGTACTACTACTACTAGTACTTGCTGAAGTGATAGAGATAGTGTGACTGTATTATCTGACTTGTGGGGGAGACACTGACAGTGGGGAGCAGTTAGAGTCTGAGAGCAGGACTCAGGACTCAGGAGTACATATAACGTACAGTGCACACTTTTGCTGCCAGAGTGCCAGCCACACTGCCATTGTTTGTGACCACACTGACCACCAGTATAATATATATTGTGATTGTCTGCTTAGGACTCAGGAGTACTACTTGCAAGTTGCTGATAGTGTGACCAGTGACCTGACCACCAGTTTAATAATCACCACCAGTTTATGAGTTTATATATATATATATATATATATATATATATATATATATATATATAATTGTATATAATATATATATAATATTGTATACCACCTAGCACCTACCCGTGTTTTTTTTTTTTTTTTTCTTCATTATACATACTACTGTAGTAGCTTACTGTAGCAGTCTGCGGTGCTGCTGAGCTGACAGTGTCCAGCAGGTCCGTCATCAGTCATTACATAATAAATATATATACCTGTCCGGCTGCAGTACTAGTGATATTATATATACATATATATTGATTTCATCTCATTATCATCCAGTCTATATTATCAGCAGACACAGTACATTAGTCCACGGCTGTAGCTACCTCTGTGTCGGCACTCGGCAGTCCATCCATAATTGTATACCACCTACCCGTGGTTGTTTTTTTTTTCTTTCTTCTTTATACATACTACTATAGTAGCTTACTGTAGCAGTCTGCGGTGCTGCTGAGCTGACAGTGTCCAGCAGGTCCGTCATCAGTCATTACATAATAAATATATAATATATACCTGTCCGGCTGCAGTACTAGTGATATTATATATACATATATATTGATTTCATCTCATTATCATCCAGTCTATATTATCAGCAGACACAGTACGGTAGTCCACGGCTGTAGCTACCTCTGTGTCGGCACTCGGCAGTCCATCCATAATTGTATACCACCTACCCGTGGTTTTTTTTTTTCTTTCTTCTTTATACATACTACTATAGTAGCTTACTGTAGCAGTCTGCGGTGCTGCTGAGCTGACAGTGTCCAGCAGGTCTGTCATCAGTCATTACATAATAAATATATATACCTGTCCGGCTGCAGTACTAGTGATATTATATATACATATATATTGATTTCATCTCATTATCATCCAGTCTATATTATCAGCAGACACAGTACGGTAGTCCACGGCTGTAGCTACCTCTGTGTCGGCACTCGGCAGTCCATCCATAATTGTATACCACCTACCCGTGTTTTTTTTTTTTTCTTTCTTCTTTATACATACTACTATAGTAGCTTACTGTAGCAGTCTGCGGTGCTGCTGAGCTGACAGTGTCCAGCAGGTCCGTCATCAGTCATTACATAATAAATATATATACCTGTCCGGCTGCAGTACTAGTGATATTATATATACATATATATTGATTTCATCTCATTATCATCCAGTCTATATTAGCAGCAGGCACAGTACGGTAGTCCACGGCTGTAGCTACCTCTGTGTCAGCACTCGGCAGTCCATCCATAAGTATACTAGTATCCATCCATCTCCATTGTTTACCTGAGGTGCCTTTTAGTTGTGCCTATTAAAATATGGAGAACAAAAATGTTGAGGTTCCAAAATTAGGGAAAGATCAAGATCCACTTCCACCTCGTGCTGAAGCTGCTGCCACTAGTCATGGCCGAGACGATGAAATGCCAGCAACGTCGTCTGCCAAGGCCGATGCCCAATGTCATAGTACAGAGCATGTAAAATCCAAAACACCAAATATCAGTAAAAAAAGGACTCCAAAACCTAAAATAAAATTGTCGGAGGAGAAGCGTAAACTTGCCAATATGCCATTTACCACACGGAGTGGCAAGGAACGGCTGAGGCCCTGGCCTATGTTCATGGCTAGTGGTTCAGCTTCACATGAGGATGGAAGCACTCAGCCTCTCGCTAGAAAAATGAAAAGACTCAAGCTGGCAAAAGCACCGCAAAGAACTGTGCGTTCTTCGAAATCCCAAATCCACAAGGAGAGTCCAATTGTGTCGGTTGCGATGCCTGACCTTCCCAACACTGGACGTGAAGAGCATGCGCCTTCCACCATTTGCACGCCCCCTGCAAGTGCTGGAAGGAGCACCCGCAGTCCAGTTCCTGTCTGATAGTCAGATTGAAGATGTCAGTGTTGAAGTACACCAGGATGAGGAGGATATGGGTGTTGCTGGCGCTGGGGAGGAAATTGACCAGGAGGATTCTGATGGTGAGGTGGTTTGTTTAAGTCAGGCACCCGGGGAGACACCTGTTGTCCGTGGGAGGAATATGGCCATTGACATGCCTGGTGAAAATACCAAAAAAATCAGCTCTTCGGTGTGGAAGTATTTCAACAGAAATGCGGACAACAGGTGTCAAGCCGTGTGTTGCCTTTGTCAAGCTGTAATAAGTAGGGGTAAGGACGTTAACCACCTCGGAACATCCTCCCTTATACGTCACCTGCAGCGCATTCATAATAAGTCAGTGACAAGTTCAAAAACTTTGGGTGACAGCGGAAGCAGTCCACTGACCAGTAAATCCCTTCCTCTTGTAACCAAGCTCACGCAAACCACCCCACCAACTCCCTCAGTGTCAATTTCCTCCTTACCCAGGAATGCCAATAGTCATGCAGGCCATGTCACTGGCAATTCTGACGAGTCCTCTCCTGCCTGGGATTCCTCCGATGCATCCTTGAGTGTAATGCCTACTGCTGCTGGCGCTGCTGTTGTTGCTGCTGGGAGTCGATCGTCATCCCAGAGGGGAAGTCGTAAGCCCACTTGTACTACTTCCAGTAAGCAATTGACTGTCCAACAGTCCTTTGCGAGGAAGATGAAATATCACAGCAGTCATCCTGCTGCAAAGCGGATAACTGAGGCCTTGACAACTATGTTGGTGTTAGACGTGCGTCCGGTATCCGCCGTTAGTTCACTGGGAACTAGACAATTTCTTGAGGTAGTGTGCCCCCGTTACCAAATACCATCTAGGTTCCACTTCTCTAGGCAGGCGATACCGAGAATGTACACGGACGTCAGAAAAAGACTCACCAGTGTCCTAAAAAATGCAGTTGTACCCAATGTCCACTTAACCACGGACATGTGGACAAGTGGAGCAGGGCAGGGTCAGGACTATATGACTGTGACAGCCCACTGGGTAGATGTATGGACTCCCGCCGCAAGAACAGCAGCGGCGGCACCAGTAGCAGCATCTCGCAAACGCCAACTCTTTCCTAGGCAGGCTACGCTTTGTATCACCGCTTTCCAGAATACGCACACAGCTGAAAACCTCTTACGGCAACTGAGGAAGATCATCGCGGAATGGCTTACCCCAATTGGACTCTCCTGTGGATTTGTGGCATCGGACAATGCCAGCAATATTGTGTGTGCATTAAATATGGGCAAATTCCAGCACGTCCCATGTTTTGCACATACCTTGAATTTGGTGGTGCAGAATTTTTTTTAAAACGACAGGGGTGTGCAAGAGATGCTGTCGGTGGCCAGAAGAATTGCGGGACACTTTCGGCGTACAGGCACCACGTACAGAAGACTGGAGCACCACCAAAAACAACTGAACCTGCCCTGCCATCATCTGAAGCAAGAAGTGGTAACGAGGTGGAATTCAACCCTCTATATGCTTCAGAGGTTGGAGGAGCAGCAAAAAAAGGCCATTCAAGCCTATACAATTCAGCACGATATAGGAGGTGGAATGCACCTGTCTCAAGCGCAGTGGAGAATGATTTCAACATTGTGCAAGGTTCTGATGCCCTTTGAACTTGCCACACGTGAAGTCAGTTCAGACACTGCCAGCCTGAGTCAGGTCATTCCCCTCATCAGGCTTTTGCAGAAGAAGCTGGAGACATTGAAGGAGGAGCTAACACAGAGCGATTCCGCTAGGCATGTGGGACTTGTGGATGGAGCCCTTAATTCGCTTAAAAAGGATTCACGGGTGGTCAATCTGTTGAAATCAGAGCACTACATTTTGGCCACCATGCTCGATCCTAGATTTAAAGCCTACCTTGGATCTCTCTTTCCGGCAGACACAAGTCTGCTGGGGTTGAAAGACCTGCTGGTGAGAAAATTGTCAAGTCAAGCGGAATGCGACCTGTCAACATCTCCTCCTTCACATTCTCCCGCAACTGGGGGTGCGAGGAAAAGGCTCAGAATTCCGAGCCCACCCGCTGGCGGTGATGCAGGGCAGTCTGGAGCGACTGCTGATGCTGACATCTGGTCCGGACTGAAGGACCTGACAACGATTACGGACATGTCGTCTACTGTCACTGCATATGATTCTCTCACCATTGAAAGAATGGTGGAGGATTATATGAGTGACCGCATCCAAGTAGGCACGTCACACAGTCCGTACTTATACTGGCAGGAAAAAGAGGCAATTTGGAGGCCCTTGCACAAACTGGCTTTATTCTACCTAAGTTGCCCTCCCACAAGTGTGTACTCCGAAAGAGTGTTTAGTGCCGCCGCTCACCTTGTCAGCAATCGGCGTACGAGGTTACATCCAGAAAATGTGGAGAAGATGATGTTCATTAAAATGAATTATAATCAATTCCTCCGTGGAGACATTGACCAGCAGCAATTGCCTCCACAAAGTACACAGGGAGCTGAGATGGTGGATTCCAGTGGGGACGAATTGATAATCTGTGAGGAGGGGGATGTACACGGTGATATATCGGAGGATGATGATGAGGTGGACATCTTGCCTCTGTAGAGCCAGTTTGTGCAAGGAGAGATTAATTGCTTCTTTTTTGGTGGGGGTCCAAACCAACCCGTCATTTCAGTCACAGTCGTGTGGCAGACCCTGTCACTGAAATGATGGGTTGGTTAAAGTGTGCATGTCCTGTTTATACAACATAAGGGTGGGTGGGAGGGCCCAAGGACAATTCCATCTTGCACCTCTTTTTTCTTTAATTTTTCTTTGCGTCATGTGCTGTTTGGGGAGTATTTTTTGGAAGGGCCATCCTGCGTGACACTGCAGTGCCACTCCTAGATGGGCCCGGTGTTTGTGTCGGCCACTAGGGTCGCTTATCTTACTCACACAGCTACCTCATTGCGCCTCTTTTTTTCTTTGCGTCATGTGCTGTTTGGGGAGGGTTTTTTGGAAGGGACATCCTGCGTGACACTGCAGTGCCACTCCTAGATGGGCCCGGTGTTTGTGTCGGCCACTAGGGTCGCTTATCTTACTCACACAGCTACCTCATTGCGCCTCTTTTTTTCTTTGCGTCATGTGCTGTTTGGGGAGGGTTTTTTGGAAGGGACATCCTGCGTGACACTGCAGTGCCACTCCTAGATGGGCCCGGTGTTTGTGTCGGCCACTAGGGTCGCTTATCTTACTCACACAGCTACCTCATTGCGCCTCTTTTTTTCTTTGCGTCATGTGCTGTTTGGGGAGGGTTTTTTGGAAGGGACATCCTGCGTGACACTGCAGTGCCACTCCTAGATGGGCCCGGTGTTTGTGTCGGCCACTAGGGTCGCTTATCTTACTCACACAGCTACCTCATTGCGCCTCTTTTTTTCTTTGCGTCATGTGCTGTTTGGGGAGGGTTTTTTGGAAGGGACATCCTGCGTGACACTGCAGTGCCACTCCTAGATGGGCCCGGTGTTTGTGTCGGCCACTAGGGTCGCTTATCTTACTCACACAGCTACCTCTAGGCAGGCGATACCGAGAATGTACACGGACGTCAGAAAAAGACTCACCAGTGTCCTAAAAAATGCAGTTGTACCCAATGTCCACTTAACCACGGACATGTGGACAAGTGGAGCAGGGCAGGGTCAGGACTATATGACTGTGACAGCCCACTGGGTAGATGTATGGACTCCCGCCGCAAGAACAGCAGCGGCGGCACCAGTACCAGCATCTCGCAAACGCCAACTATTTCCTAGGCAGGCTACGCTTTGTATCACCGCTTTCCAGAATACGCACACAGCTGAAAACCTCTTACGGCAACTGAGGAAGATCATCGCGGAATGGCTTACCCCAATTGGACTCTCCTGTGGATTTGTGGCATCGGACAACGCCAGCAATATTGTGTGTGCATTAAATATGGGCAAATTCCAGCACGTCCCATGTTTTGCACATACCTTGAATTTGGTGGTGCAGAATTTTTTTTAAAACGACAGGGGTGTGCAAGAGATGCTGTCGGTGGCCAGAAGAATTGCGGGACACTTTCGGCGTACAGGCACCACGTACAGAAGACTGGAGCACCACCAAAAACAACTGAACCTGCCCTGCCATCATCTGAAGCAAGAAGTGGTAACGAGGTGGAATTCAACCCTCTATATGCTTCAGAGGTTGGAGGAGCAGCAAAAAAAGGCCATTCAAGCCTATACAATTCAGCACGATATAGGAGGTGGAATGCACCTGTCTCAAGCGCAGTGGAGAATGATTTCAACATTGTGCAAGGTTCTGATGCCCTTTGAACTTGCCACACGTGAAGTCAGTTCAGACAATGCCAGCCTGAGTCAGGTCATTCCCCTCATCAGGCTTTTGCAGAAGAAGCTGGAGACATTGAAGGAGGAGCTAACACAGAGCGATTCCGCTAGGCATGTGGGACTTGTGGATGGAGCCCTTAATTCGCTTAAAAAGGATTCACGGGTGGTCAATCTGTTGAAATCAGAGCACTACATTTTGGCCACCATGCTCGATCCTAGATTTAAAGCCTACCTTGGATCTCTCTTTCCGGCAGACACAAGTCTGCTGGGGTTGAAAGACCTGCTGGTGAGAAAATTGTCAAGTCAAGCGGAATGCGACCTGTCAACATCTCCTCCTTCACATTCTCCCGCAACTGGGGGTGCGAGGAAAAGGCTCAGAATTCCGAGCCCACCCGCTGGCGGTGATGCAGGGCAGTCTGGAGCGACTGCTGATGCTGACATCTGGTCCGGACTGAAGGACCTGACAACGATTACGGACATGTCGTCTACTGTCACTGCATATGATTCTCTCACCATTGAAAGAATGGTGGAGGATTATATGAGTGACCGCATCCAAGTAGGCACGTCACACAGTCCGTACTTATACTGGCAGGAAAAAGAGGCAATTTGGAGGCCCTTGCACAAACTGGCTTTATTCTACCTAAGTTGCCCTCCCACAAGTGTGTACTCCGAAAGAGTGTTTAGTGCCGCCGCTCACCTTGTCAGCAATCGGCGTACGAGGTTACATCCAGAAAATGTGGAGAAGATGATGTTCATTAAAATGAATTATAATCAATTCCTCCGTGGAGACATTGACCAGCAGCAATTGCCTCCACAAAGTACACAGGGAGCTGAGATGGTGGATTCCAGTGGGGACGAATTGATAATCTGTGAGGAGGGGGATGTACACGGTGATATATCGGAGGATGATGATGAGGTGGACATCTTGCCTCTGTAGAGCCAGTTTGTGCAAGGAGAGATTAATTGCTTCTTTTTTGGTGGGGGTCCAAACCAACCCGTCATTTCAGTCACAGTCGTGTGGCAGACCCTGTCACTGAAATGATGGGTTGGTTAAAGTGTGCATGTCCTGTTTATACAACATAAGGGTGGGTGGGAGGGCCCAAGACAATTCCATCTTGCACCTCTTTTTTCTTTAATTTTTCTTTGCGTCATGTGCTGTTTGGGGAGTATTTTTTGGAAGGGCCATCCTGCGTGACACTGCAGTGCCACTCCTAGATGGGCCCGGTGTTTGTGTCGGCCACTAGGGTCGCTTATCTTACTCACACAGCTACCTCATTGCGCCTCTTTTTTTCTTTGCGTCATGTGCTGTTTGGGGAGGGTTTTTTGGAAGGGACATCCTGCGTGACACTGCAGTGCCACTCCTAGAAGGGCCCGGTGTTTGTGTCGGCCACTAGGGTCGCTTATCTTACTCGCACAGCTACCTCATTGCGCCTTTTTTTTTCTTTGCGTCATGTGCTGTTTGGGGAGGGTTTTTTGGAAGGGACATCCTGCGTGACACTGCAGTGCCACTCCTAGATGGGCCCGGTGTTTGTGTCGGCCACTAGGGTCGCTTATCTTACTCACACAGCTACCTCATTGCGCCTCTTTTTTTCTTTGCGTCATGTGCTGTTTGGGGAGGGTTTTTTGGAAGGGACATCCTGCGTGACACTGCAGTGCCACTCCTAGATGGGCCCGGTGTTTGTGTCGGCCACTAGGGTCGCTTATCTTACTCACACAGCTACCTCATTGCGCCTCTTTTTTTCTTTGCGTCATGTGCTGTTTGGGGAGGGTTTTTTGGAAGGGACATCCTGCGTGACACTGCAGTGCCACTCCTAGATGGGCCCGGTGTTTGTGTCGGCCACTAGGGTCGCTTATCTTACTCACACAGCTACCTCATTGCGCCTCTTTTTTTCTTTGCGTCATGTGCTGTTTGGGGAGGGTTTTTTGGAAGGGCCATCCTGCGTGACACTGCAGTGCCACTCCTAGATGGGCCCGGTGTTTGTGTCGGCCACTAGGGTCGCTTATCTTACTCACACAGCTACCTCATTGCGCCTCTTTTTTTCTTTGCGTCATGTGCTGTTTGGGGAGGGTTTTTTGGAAGGGACATCCTGCGTGACACTGCAGTGCCACTCCTAGATGGGCCCGGTGTTTGTGTCGGCCACTAGGGTCGCTTATCTTACTCACACAGCTACCTCATTGCGCCTCTTTTTTTCTTTGCGTCATGTGCTGTTTGGGGAGGGTTTTTTGGAAGGGACATCCTGCGTGACACTGCAGTGCCACTCCTAGATGGGCCCGGTGTTTGTGTCGGCCACTAGGGTCGCTTATCTTACTCACACAGCTACCTCATTGCGCCTCTTTTTTTCTTTGCGTCATGTGCTGTTTGGGGAGGGTTTTTTGGAAGGGACATCCTGCGTGACACTGCAGTGCCACTCCTAGATGGGCCCGGTGTTTGTGTCGGCCACTAGGGTCGCTTATCTTACTCACACAGCTACCTCATTGCGCCTCTTTTTTTCTTTGCGTCATGTGCTGTTTGGGGACGGTTTTTTGGAAGGGACATCCTGCGTGACACTGCAGTGCCACTCCTAGATGGGCCCGGTGTTTGTGTCGGCCACTAGGGTCGCTTATCTTACTCACACAGCTACCTCATTGCGCCTTTTTTTTTCTTTGCGTCATGTGCTGTTTGGGGAGGGTTTTTTGGAAAGGACATCCTGCGTGACACTGCAGTGCCACTCCTAGATGGGCCCGGTGTTTGTGTCGGCCACTAGGGTCGCTTATCTTACTCACACAGCTACCTCATTGCGCCTCTTTTTTTCTTTGCGTCATGTGCTGTTTGGGGAGGGTTTTTTGGAAGGGCCATCCTGCGTGACACTGCAGTGCCACTCCTAGATGGGCCAGGTGTTTGTGTCGGCCACTAGGGTCGCTTATCTTACTCACACAGCTACCTCATTGCGCCTCTTTTTTTCTTTGCGTCATGTGCTGTTTGGGGAGGGTTTTTTGGAAGGGCCATCCTGCGTGACACTGCAGTGCCACTCCTAGATGGGCCAGGTGTTTGTGTTGGCCACTAGGGTCACTTATCTTACTCACACAGCTACCTCATTGCGCCTCTTTTTTTCTTTGCGTCATGTGCTGTTTGGGAAGGGTTTTTTGGAAGGGCCATCCTGCGTGACACTGCAGTGACACTCCTAGATGGGCCAGGTGTTTGTGTCGGCCACTAGGGTCGCTTAGCTTAGTCATCCAGCGACCTCGGTGCAAATTTTAGGACTAAAAATAATATTGTGAGGTGTGAGGTATTCAGAATAGACTGAAAATGAGTGGAAATTATGGTTTTTGAATTTAATAATACTTTGGGATCAAAATGACCCCCAAATTCTATGATTTAAGCTGTTTTTTAGTGTTTTTTAAAAAAAACACCCGAATCCAAAACACACCCGAATCCGACAAAAAAAATTCGGTGAGGTTTTGCCAAAACGCGGTCGAACCCAAAACACGGCCGCGGAACCGAACCCAAAACCAAAACACAAAACCCGAAAAATTTCAAGTGCACATCTCTAGTTAACACTCAACCTAAACAACAAAACGGTATCCACTCAACCTTCTACCTTGACTACCCACACATCCGGGTGGTCGCTGTCCCCGACCGGGTGATCCAGCAGATGTATATAGTCGACAAAGGTGAGCGCACCAACCACACCTGAAATAATCATTAAAACATCTAGATAAGACCTAAAAACAAGTAACCTGCCTTTCTTTCCAGCCAATCAGCTAACGCAACGATCTACCCCCCAACTACTGCAAAAAAGGGGAGGTAAGGTCGTAAGAACAGGAAAAAGAGGAAGACTCCTCCTCTTCCCTGTCTATATCAATCATCTAAATCCTGAATCCCTGCATCCCTATTGGATGGCTAGTCACATGTTCCCAAAGAGTCCTCCCCGGCCTATGAATGTTTAACCCTCTCCACTCCTATCTCAGTCATTCCATTCTTCTTATGGTGCTAAGCGTGTTATGAAGTGTCAGCTCTTGAGCCCAGGTTGCAGAGTGAGGTTCTGGTTTGGCATCCTTGCTGTACTGTGTACAACGTTCTCACTCCTGTGCCGAAGGTGTACATACCAACTTGGAGAGGGGAGTGTGGGGGTAACACACCAAATTACTGCCTGGCCTCCAGTGACAAAGATTCTAGTTTCGGCCCTGCCAGCACTTATTATACCTTCTTCATCAAGTTATCATCTGTTCTTTTATGTTTACACCATCAATTGCGGCTATTTGTGCCTGCTATTATATGCAAATTATTACTCTGCCTTTCTCATGTGCCTGATCTATATCTGACATGCTGTAACTGTATGAACAATACATTATTCACAAACCAACTGCAGTACCTGTTTATGTAATTACACCTGCCTCTGTATCATCAACATATTCTTAGCTTGTAGTAATGTTTTCTCCCCATTACAATGTACAGTGTGATGCAAGGATGCTGCAAAAGAAAGAAGAAAAAAAAGAAAAAAGAAATAAAAATAAGCTACTTTATGATATTACTACAGCCTGCAATGAGTACATGCATAGAGACACCAATGGCATTGTATTACGAAGAAAATTCATATATTACAGAGCTGTTTTATTGCCTCTGCTTGTAGGTTCATTTCAATATTAAACTGCTGTTATTACAGTTAGGAGATGGTGATTCGTGCAATACAAAAACCGTGTCATTGTGGTGCTGAGTGGGGAGAGCGCGTTCAATGCATCCGTACTCCTCATATTCCTGCTCCTGCCAGGATAATGACCATTTAGTGTTTTCCAGCTACAGACAGACAGGAATAGACAGAGGAATTAATCTCAGACAGGACATTGAAGAGATCTGATTAGTTACAGCTTCACACAGCATGCCCCCCCCTTCTCTTCCCCCTTATTCTGCCATTACCGGGTCTCGGTGGGAATATTTAACTTCAGGGGTTATTAGATCAGATGTACAATAAAGTAAACACACAGAGCTGTATCTGCCTCCTGTGAATGGCTGCAGCCTTAGGCCTAAAGCATAAGCTCATTTTCATTATAGAACACTGTGTGTCTCTCCTTTTGCTATTTTAGTCTCTTATCTATATACCTGTCCTTTCTCATGATCTTTTTACATTACTGTTAACTCATTGTGACTCTGTTCTCGTCTCTATAACTGTCTCAGCTCTATTAATGGATGTTGTTGGGGATGTAATAATAAGAATTTACTCACCGGTAATTCTATTTCTCGTAGTCCGTAGTGGATGCTGGGAACTCCGAAAGGACCATGGGGAATAGCGGGCTCCGAAGGAGGCTGGGCACTCTAGAAAGATTTAGGACTACCTGGTGTGCACTGGCTCCTCCCACTATGACCCTCCTCCAAGCCTCAGTTAGGACACTGTGCCCGGACGAGCGTACACAATAAGGAAGGATTTTGAATCCCGGGTAAGACTCATACCAGCCACACCAATCACACCGTACAACTCGTGATATGAATCCCAGTTAACAGTATGAAACAACTGAGCCTCTCAACAGATGGCTCAACAATAACCCGATTTAGTTAACAATAACTATGTACAAGTATTGCAGATAAACCGCACTTGGGATGGGCGCCCAGCATCCACTACGGACTACGAGAAATAGAATTACCGGTGAGTAAATTCTTATTTTCTCTAACGTCCTAGTGGATGCTGGGAACTCCGAAAGGACCATGGGGATTATACCAAAGCTCCCAAACGGGCGGGAGAGTGCGGATGACTCTGCAGCACCGAATGAGAGAACTCCAGGTCCTCCTCAGCCAGGGTATCAAATTTGTAGAATTTTGCAAACGTGTTTGCCCCTGACCAAGTAGCTGCTCGGCAAAGTTGTAAAGCCGAGACCCCTCGGGCAGCCGCCCAAGATGAGCCCACCTTCCTAGTGGAATGGGCATTTACAGATTTTGGCTGTGGCAGGCCTGCCACAGAATGAGCAAGCTGAATTGTACTACAAATCCAGCGAGCAATAGTCTGCTTAGAAGCAGGAGCACCCAGCTTGTTGGGTGCATACAGGATAAACAGCGAGTCAGATTTTCTGACTCCAGCCGTCCTGGAAACATATATTTTCAGGGCCCTGACAACGTCTAGCAACTTGGAGTCCTCCAAGTCCCTAGTAGCCGCAGGCACCACAATAGGCTGGTTCAGGTGAAACGCTGACACCACCTTTGGGAGAAATTGGGGACGAGTCCTCAATTCTGCCCTATCCATATGGAAAATCAGATAAGGGCTTTTACATGATAAAGCCGCCAATTCTGACACACGCCTGGCTGAAGCCAAAGCCAATAACATGACCACTTTCCACGTGAGATATTTCAGATCCACGGTTTTTAGTGGCTCAAACCAATGTGATTTTAAGAAACTCAACATCACGTTGAGATCCCAAGGTGCCACAGGAGGCACAAATGGGGGCTGAATATGCAGCACTCCTTTCACAAATGTCTGAACTTCAGGTACTGAAGCTAGTTCTTTTTGAAAAAAAATCGACAGAGCCGAGATCTGTACTTTAATGGAGCCTAGTTTTAGGCCCATATTAACTCCTGCTTGCAGGAAATGCAGAAATCGACCCAGTTGAAATTCCTCTGTTGGGGCCTTTTCGGCCTCACACCATGCAACATACTTCCGCCATATGCGGTGATAATGATTTGCTGTAACCTCTTTTCTAGCTTTAATAAGCGTAGGAATGACTTCCTCCGGAATGCCCTTTTCCTTCAGGATCCGGCGTTCAACCGCCATGCCGTCAAACGCAGCCGCGGTAAGTCTTGGAACAGACAGGGCCCCTGCTGTAGCAGGTCATGTCTGAGCGGCAGAGACCACGGGTCCTCTGAGATCATCTCTTGAAGTTCCGGGTACCACGCTCTTCTTGGCCAATCCGGAACCACGAGAATTGTGTTTACACCTCGCTTTCTTATTATTCTCAATACCTTTGGTATGAGAGGTAGAGGAGGGAACACATAAACTGACTGGTACACCCACGGTGTCACTAGAGCGTCCACAGCTATCGCCTGAGGGTCTCTTGACCTGGCGCAATACCTCTCTAGTTTTTTGTTTAGGCGGGACGCCATCATGTCCACCTGTGGACGACCCCACTGATATACAATCATTTGGAAGACTTCTGGATGAAGTCCCCACTCTCCCGGGTGGAGGTCGTGCCTGCTGAGAAAGTCTGCTTCCCAGTTGTCCACTCCCGGGATGAACACTGCTGACAGTGCTAGTACATGATTTTCCGCCCATCGGAGAATCCTTGTGGCTTCTGCCATTGCCATCCTGCTTCTTGTGCCGCCCTGTCGTTTCACATGGGCGACTGCCGTGATGTTGTCTGACTGGATCAGCACCGGCTGGTGTAGGAGCAGGGATTTTGCTTGACTTAGGGCATTGTAAATGGCCCTTAGTTCCAGAATATTTATGTGAAGGGAAGTCTCCTGACTTGACCATAGTCCTTGGAAGTTTCTTCCCTTTGTGACTGCCCCCCAGCCTCGTAGGCTGGCATCCGTGGTCACCAGGACCCAGTCCTGTATACCGAATCTGCGGCCCTCCAAAAGATGAGCACTCTGCAGCCACCACAGAAGAGACACCCTGGTTCTTGGGGACAGGGTTATCAAGCGATGCATCTGAAGATGCGATCCGGACCACTTGTCCAACAGGTCCCACTGAAAAATCCTGGCATGGAACCTGCCGAATGGAATTGCTTCGTAAGAAGCTACCATCTTTCCCAGGACCTGCGGGCAGTGATGCACCGATACCTGTTTTGGTTTTAGGAGGTCTCTGACTAGAGAAGACAACTCCCTGGCTTTCTCCTCCGGGAGAAACACTTTTTTCTGGACTGTGTCCAGAATCATTCCCAGGAACATTAGACGTGTCGTCGGGACCAGCTGTGACTTTGGGATATTCAGAATCCAGCCGTGCTGGCGCAGCACTTCCTGAGATAGTGCTACTCCCACTAACAACTGTTCCTTGGATCGTGCCTTTATTAGGAGATCGTCCAAGTATGGGATAATTAAAACTCCCTTTTTTCGAAGGAGTATCATCATTTCCGCCATAACCTTGGTAAATACCCTCGGTGCCGTGGAGAGTCCAAACGGCAGCGTCTGGAATTGGTAATGGCAATCCTGTACCACAAATCTGAGGTACTCCTGGTGAGGATGGTAAATGGGGACATGCAGTAAAGCATCCTTGCTGTCCAGGGATACCATGTAATCCCCCTCCTCCAGGCTTGCAATAACCGCCCTGAGCGATTCCATCTTGAACTTGAACTTTTTTATGTATGTGTTCAAGAATTTCAAATTTAAAATGGGTCTCACCGAACCGTCCGGTTTCGGCACCACAAATAGTGTGGAATAGTAACCCCGGCCTTGTTGAAGTAGGGGTACCTTGATTATCACCTGCTGGGAATACAGCTTGTGAATCGCTGCTAGCACCGCCTCCCTGAGCAGAGATGGACAATGCACTTATTTTAGATGCCAGCCGGCAGACTTCCCTCTGTGCATCTCTCATATATAAGACTGAGTCTTTGATATGGTCAATTGTTAGCAGAATCGTGTCTCTGTCTAGTGTGTCAATATTTTCTGACAGTTTATCCGACCACGCAGCGGCAGCACTGCACATCCATGCTGACGCAATAGCTGGTCTAAGTATAATGCCTGAGTGTGTATATACAGACTTCAGGATCGCCTCCTGCTTTCTATCAGCAGGTTCCTTAAGGGCGGCCGTATCCTGAGACGGTAGTGCCACCTTTTTAGACAAACGTGTGAGCGCTTTATCCACTCTAGGAGGTGTTTCCCAACGTAACCTATCCTCTGGCGGGAAAGGGAATGCCATTAGTACCTTCTTAGGAATTACCAATTTCTTATCAGGGGAAGCCCACGCTTCTTCACACACTTCATTTAATTCATCTGACGGGGGAAAAACTACAGGTAGTTTTTTCTCCCCAAACATAATACCCTTTTTTGTGGTACCTGGATGTAAATCAGAGATATTTAACACCTCTTTCATTGCCTCAATCATGCAGTGAATGGCCTTCATGGGCATTAAATTTGACTCCTCGTCGTCGACACTGGTGTCAGTATCCGTGTCGACATCTACTTGTGCCATCTGAGATAGCGGGCGTTTCAGAGCCCCTGATGACTTTTGAGACACCTGGACAGGCACGAGCTGTAAGACTATCTTTCTTCTAAGAGCTCAGGAGAGCCCCTAGTGTGCATCCAACCTCGGCCGGGCACAAAATCTAACTGAGGCTTGGAGGAGGGTCATAGTGGGAGGAGCCAGTGCACACCAGGTAGTCCTAAATCTTTCTAGAGTGCCCAGCCTCCTTCGGAGCCCGCTATTCCCCATGGTCCTTTCGGAGTTCCCAGCATCCACTAGGACGTTAGAGAAAAAAGCTTCTAGGTAAAATGGCACAGTATATGTGGCAAAGTTACCTACTTCTTCTTTCTCCTCTCCGGGAGAAGCCCGGAGAGGAGACGCTGCACTGTCTTCGGGGGGCGGGGCCGGACTGTGACATCACTAAACCCCGCCCCCCGCATCAGGAAATGCTGCGATTCGCGGGTCCGCGGGAAGGGGGCGGGGCTAAAATGACGCGATTTGCGTCATTTTAACCCCTTCTCCATCCGACGGACCCGCGAATGCGGGAGGTTATCTCTCCATCCTGCTCGCATCACTAGGGTGGGAGCAGGATGCGGGAGACCTGCCCACTCTTCCGGGGGTGCGGGGGGCTACCCCAAAAAACGGGAGCCTCCCGCAGCTTCCGGGAGAGTAGGTAAGTATGATATGTGGGCTTCTCAAACAGGAGGTTCAAAAAGTATTTTTGTTTTCTAATGAACTAATAGCATACTTGCCACCTCTCCCAGAATGTTCTAGAGCATGGGTCTTCAACCTGCGGCCCTCCAGCTGTTGTGGAACTACACATTCCAGCTTGCCCTCCTTCAGTTTTAGCATGCCTTCATAGCAAAATTGTGGCAAGGCATGCTGGGATGTATAGTTCCACAGCAGCTGGAGGGCCGCAGGTTGAAGACCCATGTTTCTAGAGACTCCTGAATTTCAGAGAGCCGTGCCGGACTCCTGAGAGAGTAGACCAGCCTCTTGGATCTGCTCACTTTCCCAGAGAAGGTACTGGCCTGGGTGCTTGATGCAATGCACAATGATTCATGTCAATGTGGCCCCACCTCCTGCTGCACAAAGCTGCATGTTGTAGCACTGTACAGCGGAGAAGGGCCGTGATGATGTGATTCACTGCGCAACACCCACTACACCCCCGCACCTAGAGCTCCTAGTCCCGGGCACAGATTAAAAGTCAGCAAGTATGGTCAATGGCTTTGGTCAAACACAAACTGTGTAGGCATTTACATAAAGTCATGTAGAATGAAGGTAAGTATTCCGAAACAAATCTGGGCATGCTTGGAAAGTCTGCTACAATATATGGGGGACTCCCTCATTTTTGGGGAGTTCTACAGATTTGCAGTAGCACTTGGCATTCTACCGCATTCATCTTACTTCCTAGTAGTGAAATGGGCAAGATGAGGGAAGGGGGGGGGGGGTGCGTTTCTTGGTGAGTCATGTCATCACAATCCTGCTATCTCTATGGATGACGCAATTTGTATGCAATTTAATTCCTATAGGAATAAAATTTGGGAGAGTATTCATATGGAAGCCATTTATTAAAGTGAAACTGGGCTAACAGAAGGTACTGTAGAAACAACATAGAAACGTAGAATTCTAGTCTGCCACTTTTTTTTTTTTTTAGGTAATCTCAACCCTTTTTGAACCTTAATTCTTTGTAAAATGTGACATCACTCTCTTCTGTGAGCACCGCTGATAGAAATATGTTTATGAAAGCCTCCAGGTTATGTCTTGGATATTGGCTGTACATTATTTTTACAGTGCCTTGCTAAAGTATTCACCCCCTAGGCTTTTCACCTATTTTGTTACATTACAACCTGTAATTTATTTATTTTTTTATCTGAATTTTATGTGATGGATCTGCACAAAATAGTCTAAGTTGGTGAAGTGAAATGAGAAAAATGTATATGAAAAATATTTTTTATAAATAAAAATCTGAAAATTGGCATATGGATATATATTCACCCCGTTTGCTATGAAGACCCTCAAAAGGTCTGGTGCAACCAATTACCTTCAGAAGTCACATAATTAGTGAAATGAAGTCCACTTGTGTGCAATCTAAGTGTCACATGATCTATCAGTATAAACACACCTTTTCTGAAAGGCTCCAGAGACTGCAACACCACTAAGCAAGAGGCATCACACCATGAAGACCAAGGAGCTCTCCAAGCAAGTCAGGGACAAAGTTGTTGAGAAGTACAAGTCAGGGTTGGGTTATAAAAAATATCCAAATCTTTGATGATCCCCCGGCCACCAAAAACTCACAGACCGGGCAAGGAGGGCGTTAATCAGAGAAGCAGCACAGAGACTAAAGGTAACCCTGAAGGAGCTGCAGAGTTCCACGGCAGAGACTGGTGTATTTGTGCATGTGACCACAATAAGCTGTACACACCATAGAGCTGGGCTTTATGAAAGAGTGGCCAGAAAAAAGCCATTACTTAGTGTTAAAAATAAGGCACATTTTGAGTTTGCCAAAAGGTATGTGGACGACTCCCCAAATGTACGGCGGAAGGTGCTCTGGTCAGATGAGACTAAAATTGAACTTTTTGGCCACCAAGAAACATGCTATGTCTGGCGCAAACCCAACACATCTCATCACCCCAAAAACATCATCCCCACAGTGAAACATGGTGGTGGCAGCATCATGCTGTGGGGATGTTTTTCAGCAGCAGGGACTGGGAAACTGTTTCGAGTCGAGGGAAAGATGGATGGTGCTAAATACAGAGATATTCTTGAGCAAAACCTGTTTCAGTCTGCGTGTGATTTGAGACTGGGATGAAGGTTCACCTTCCAGCAGGACAATGACCCAAAGTATACTGCTAAAGCAACACTCGAGTGGTTTAAGAGGAACCATTTAAATGTGTTGGAATGGCCTAGCCAAAGCCCAGATCTCAATCCAATTGAGAATCTGTGGTCAGACTTGAAGATTGCTGTTCACAATCGGAAACCATCCAACATGAAGAAACTGGAGCAGTTTTGCCTTGGGATTTGTCAAAAATCCCACTGGCAAGATGTGGCAAGCTCATAGAGACTTATCCAAAGCGATTTGCAGCTGTAATTTCCGCAAAAGGTGGCTCTACAAAGTACTGACTTTAGGGGGGTGAATAGTTATGCACACTGAAGTTTTCTGTTATTTTGTCCTATTTGTTGTTTGCTTCACAATAAAAAATAAAAAAAATCTTCAAAGTTGTAGGCATGGTCTCTGAATGACATGATGCAAACCTTCAAACAATACATTTTAATTCCAGGTTGTGAGGCAACAAAACATGAAAAATGCAAAGGGGGTGAATACTTTAGCAAGGCACTGTAAGGATAGGAAATATTCTCTTTTTTAATTTAAATAGTGTCAGTGCACCAATAGCAGCTGCTCCCCCTTAATGAGAAAAAAACAAAAAAACAATTGTATTATTATAATAGCAAATGAGGGCAGAAAAGTGCATTCATAAATCTGTTGCACCTGTTTTCCATAGCCAAAAGCATTAATAACTGAGCCCTCATGAGTGCCCCACTTGTTCTGTGCTCCAGTTTTCATAAATGCCTCACTGTGTGTTTTCACATATTGTCAGATGTAGAGAAAAACAGCTCAGAATCTCCTGCAACCTAATGCATATAAATAAACATCAACTGAGAATTTGTGCTTACACATTTGCTGCAGGTTTTATACTATTGGATGGTGAGGGATGCACGGGCCGTGACAGAACCCAGATTTGAGGTGTGCATTGTTGAGGTACTGTATGGACGTTGGGTAACGGGCAAGAATTCTATCTCCCACCTTTTTACACTGTGGCTTATCGTAATCTCTGACTGATTCATCGTATATGTTGCTCATGTTACTTGACATATAATTTAAATTTTTATGCAACTAGATATTATTCTATTTATTATTATTATTATTATTATTATTATTATTATTATTATTATTATTAATAATAATAATAATAATAATAATAACCTTTGCATGTAACTAGGGATTAATATTAATAGCAGTAGTATAAGTATATTTAGCATTCTAAGATTTTGTATGAAACTAAAGAAGAAGATGATGATGATGATGATGATGATGATGATGATGATGATGATGTTTCTAATCCCTTGCTACTAATGTACTGAACTATTAGGGGGGTATCCAGTTAGCCCTGATGCGGTGCGCTCCCCCCAATGCCAGCACTTTTCAGGGATTATGCTTCTGGTGCCTCAGGTCTCAGGCATCCGAAGCATAATCCCCAATATGTGGCCTGTCGGAGCCGTGATAACTCATAAAATCGGGGATTTATCCCTGATCCCATGTATTTTCATGTGATCGCTGGTCCAATTTTGGCCAATCAAAATGGCCTCTAATTGTATATTGTAGTAACGACCATTGGTCATTGATCACAATATCCAGCCATTTTGATAAGCCAATTGGATATTGACCTTCATGTTGTACATTGAGGGGATCATGATGCAAAATATACTGTACAATGACATGAAACAGGAGTGAAGATGGCTCTGCACTAATGAGATTACAATCTAAGGTGGGACATTTTTATATTTTATTGCTCCCTGCGATATGCAAATGTTTGTTCAGGCTCCCATTCATGCCCAAGAGTACTGGGTTTAGCTGCGCAAAGCCGCTAAACCTGTCTAAAGTATTGGGCGTGACAAGAAAATAGTTGCATCAACATTTTACACAAATTGCATATCACAGCAAAAGTGCAAAGATGCAGAGCTCAAGTCTTTAAGTTTTTTTAAAATTTATTTTGCACCAATACGCAAGTTGAACGTATCTTTACTTATTCTTTATTTTTTGGGAAATTTAACCTATATGAATAGAGCAGGGAGGACCATGGTCATTTCATTCGCTTGTTTGATGTGGCTGGGGTAGGACAGAGAACACTTAAGCAATTTAGGCAATAAAAAGTTGAATACAGATCAGACACAACTGTTCCTACATTGTGTGCATGGAGGTATTGTAAATGCACATATAGGTGTGGAAAAAATTGAGGCATAACCCATTTTTTATTGTGCAAAAATGTTTTGGGCACAGTTTAATTCCTTCCTCAAGTTCATCTAAAATAACTACAATAAAACGTATTACAGGCAAAGGCAAAGTTTTATTCATTTATTTGTTTATAGAGGAAAAGGTATGTTGACCAGAAAGAAAAGCCCTTCATACAGTGCACCATCAGCTCCAAACACATATTCTTAAATGGGGGCAAACTGCCATCCCATTGCAAATAATACACAAAGCCTAGATACCTGTAGATGGGGCTAACTGCCAGCCAATCACCCAACTCAGCTCCTAGATGGGGCCAACTGCCAACCATTCACTAATGACTCAAGCAGGGGAATTTAAATGTTATCGCACCCCCGATCTCCCGTCTAAAGTGACAGGAGATAGTGGGGCGATATTCAAATGCCCCCACTTATCACTCTGATCGTGCCTATTACACTCGGGCTTAGGCGCGCAAAGCACCTAAATCCGACTAAAGTAATGGGCGCGAGCATGAAAAGGCCCGAGCTGAAATAAACTTGTCACGCCTGTCTGCACCAACATTAGAATACTGACGGCGGGCACGATAGGGGGGAGGGGGGAGTTGAATCTTGCCCAAGGTATTCAACTCCCCTCCCAATAACACAAAGAAGTCCACTTGGACTGGAGGAACTTCAGACCAGTGATGTGCGGTGGGGTGAGGCAGAGCCTTTCCTGTCATACTAACGTTTGTGCCAGAGTTATGACTGTATAAAGTATATGAAAAATACAAATAATTTGTTAGAAATATCTTCTTTGTATTACTCTAATAATTTTTATAGCCAAAACTGTGGAGTAAAAAGTCTATGGCAGGTGAGGCAGTGCCTCACCTGGCTAACTTTTCAGCATATCTCTGATCAAATCTCACCAAATTTCCAGGAGTTTATACTGCTGCACCTGTATATAATGCCCAGATGTACCCTTTGGCTCATATATTGTGTGTAAATCTGGCTCTGGTGCCAGCCAATGCCTTCTGAACCATTTAGCTCACTGCACGTCCCTGCTTCAGACCCCTGTAGGGTAGAATACAGTATGCCTAACCTGCGAGGAAACAGTAATATAAAGTACTTGACCACTTCAACAGAATACACCAAACACCCTGATAAGCCTATTCACAGAACATTCCAAGCCAGGCTAAACCCACTAACAATTTAACCACTGCTGCTAAATGTATGCTGACACATCCTGGAGGTTTGGATTACGACAGGCATATTAAATGCCTTCTGTCTTCTTCCTTGGAAAACATACCAAAAAACCCCAAACAACTAGGGATATTTGAATTTTACTCCTGTAAGCCCAGAGAACTCATTAGTGTAGCAATATACAAATGAGTCATTGCTCATCTTTGCCATAATGCGTATACACGTACACACGCATCATGGCAGTGACTAACCACGATCAGGTGCGATTAGTCCTACCCGCAAAATACATATGCTATGAATCGTTATTACCAAGATTTATAGGAATCTTTAGGGCAAATATCACTAATACAACCTTTAGTGTTATTTTTTTTAAACAGATGCTACAAGAGGGACTCAGGATCAGCTGGATGTTAGACAAACATACTGTATATAGCAGACAGCATCAATGGTCTATACAACCTCGGTCCTCAAGGCACTCTAACAGTGCAGGTTTTAGTGATACCCAGGTTTCAGCACAGATGGTTAAATCGAAATAACTGAGGTACTAATTACTCACCTGTGCTCAAGGATGGATATCACTAAAACCTGGAATTTTTAGTGTGCCTGGAGGACCGAGGTTAGGAATGCCTAACCTACAGTATGTAAAGGTATCTTAGCCGCTTTAAGTTGGACCTCTCTCTGCACTTTTGTGTGAGAAATTCCAGATGGCCATTGCTCTCCAGTATTGGGGTTCACTGGACTATTTAAATTGTGTTAAACTACTCTGAAAGCTGAAGTTAAATGCAAGCTTAATTACTGTATTCCAGTGGTTCTCAAACAGGGTGCCATGCCAACCTGGGGTGCCTGGGACACTTGTAGGAGGGTCCTGGGTTGATGGTCCAGGACAAATTCAAAGTACAAGTATTTATGGTCAATGTAATAGGCAAAACCAGTGCTGGTGGCTTTCCATCATAAAATATGTGACAAACAGAAGAAAATCCTGCTCCTCACCACATACTGTAGCTGAACCTAGGTATGACATACAGGTGGAGCCATCTTTATCTTGGCATTAAATAGGATTGAGGCAGGGCAGTCAAACTAATCCCCTGCTGTAATGACTTAATCCCCTGACTGCCCTGTGTACCAAGCTGCCCTAATTGTAGGAGGATTCTCCTGGAATCTGGATAGAAGAAGGTAAATTGGAGGGGGCTGGCACAGGAGGCACAAGGAGCAACAGGGAACACCAGGGAGCATGTAGCTGGACTGGAGGGACAGAGGGGGATTGGAAGTGACATATTTTACTAGTTCACACTGATATGTGTTATACAGGATAGAGGATGCACAGTGATATATGAGGGGGAATAACACAGCTCCCAGCTCACACTATTAAAGTTATTTCTCTGACGTCCTAGTGGATGCTGGGAACTCCGTAAGGACCATGGGGAATAAACGGGCTCCGCAGGAGACTGGGCACTCTAAAGAAAAGATTAGGTACTATCTGGTGTGCACTGGCTCCTCCCTCTATGCCCCTCCTCCAGACCACAGTTAGAATCTGTGCCCGGCCAGAGCTGGGTGCTCCTAGTGTGCTCTCCTGTGCTTACTAGTAAAGAAAGTATTTATTAGGTTTTTTATTTTCAGTGAGCTTCTGCTGGCAACAGACTCACTGCTACATGGGACTAAGGGGAGAGAAGCAAACCTACCTGCTTGCAGCTAGCTTGTGCTTCTTAGGCTACTGGACACCATTAGCTCCAGAGGGTTCGAACACAGGCACCTGTCCTCGATCGTCCGTTCCCGGAGCCAGAAGAACAGAAGCTTGAAGACGACGAAATCGGTGGCAGAAGACTCCTGTCTTCATTTAAGGTAGCGCACAGCACCGCAGCTGTGCGCCATTGCTCCCAGCACACTTACACACTCTGGTCACTGTAGGGTGCAGGGCGCTGGGGGGGGCGCCCTGGGCAGAAATTGAAGTACCTTTTGGCAATAAAAATACATATATACAGTCTGGCACTGTATATATGTAAAAAACCCCGCCAATTTTTTTACACAGAAAGCGGGACAGAAGCCCGCCACTGAGGGGGCGGGGCCTTCTTCCTCAGCACACCAGCGCCATTTTCTCTTCACAGCTCCGCTGGAAGCAGCTCCCCAGGCTCTCCCTTGCAGTATCCAGGTACAAGAAGGGTAAAAAAGAGAGGGGGGGCACATCAATTTAAATAAAACATATAAGGCAGCTATTGGGTAATCACTTATTATAAGTGAAAATCCCTGTGTTATATAGCGCTGTGGTGTGTGCTGGCATACTCTCTCTCTGTCTCCCCAAAGGACTTTGTGGGGTCCTGTCCTCAGTCTGAGCATTCCCTGTGTGTGTGCGGTGTGTCGGTACGGCTGTGTCGACATGTTTGATGAGGAGGGTTACGTGGAGGCGGAGCAAGGGCAGATAAGTGTGGTGTCGCCCCCGTCGGGGCCGACACCTGATTGGATGGATATGTGGAAGGTCTTAAACGACAATGTAAGCTCCTTACATAAAAGGTTTGGTGACGCTGCAGCCTTGGGACAGCCGGGGTCTCAGCCCGCGCCTGCCCAGGCGACTCAGAAACCGTCAGGGGCTCATAAACGCCCTCTATCTCAGATGGTTGACACAGATGTCGACACGGAGTCCGACTCAAGTCTCGACGATGATGAGGCACATTTACAGTCTAAAATGACCAAGGCCATCCGATACATGATTATTGCAATGAAAGATGTATTACACATTTCTGAGATTAACCCTGTTAATATCAAGAGGGTTTATATGTTTGGGGAGAAAAAGCAGCCAGTGACTTTTCCCCCATCTGATGAATTAAATGAATTATGTGAAGAAGCGTGGAGTTTCCCTGATAAGAAACTAGTGAGTTCTAAGAGGTTACTGATGGCGTACCCTTTCCCGCCAACGGACAGGTTATGTTGGGAAACATCCCCTAGGGTGGACAAGGCGCTGACACGCTTATCTAAAAAGGTGGCCCTGTCTCAGGATACGGCCGCCCTAAAGGAGCCTGCGGATAGAAAGCAGGAAGCTATCCTGAAGTCAGTGTATACACACTCTGGTACTCTACTGAGACTTGCTATTGCTTCAGCCTGGATGTGTAGTGCTGTAGCAGCATGGACAGATACTCTGTCAGACGACATAGATTCCCTCGACAGGGATACTGTTTTGCTAACCCTGGGCCATATAAAAGACGTCGTCTTATATATGCGGGATGCTCAGAGGGACATTTGCCTGCTGGGCTCTAGAATTAATGCTATGTCCATTTCTGCCAGAAGGGTCTTATGGACTCGGCAATGGACAGGAGATGCTGATTCTAAAAAATACATGGAGGTTTTGCCTTATAAGGGTGAGGAATTGTTTGGGGACGGTCTATCGGACCTCGTGTCCACAGCGACAGCTGGAAAGTCGACTTTCTTGCCTCAGGTTTCCTCACAGCCTAAGAAAGCACCGTATTATCAAATGCAGTCCTTTCGTTCTCAGAAAGGCAAGAGGGTCAGGGGCGCAACCTTTCTTGCCAGAGGCAGGGGTAGAGGTAAGAAGCTGCACCATGCAGCCAGTTCCCAGTAACAAAAGTCCTCCCCTGCTTCCACTAAGTCCACCGCATGACGTTGGGGCTCCACAGGCGGAGCCAGGTGCGGTGGGGGCACGTCTCCGAAACTTCAGCAACCAGTGGGTTCGCTCACAGGTGGATCTCTGGGCTGTACAAATTGTATCTCAGGGATACAAGCTGGAATTCGAAGCGACTCCCCCCCGCCGTTACCTCAAATCAGCCTTGCCAGCTTCCCCCATGGAAAGGGAGGTAGTACTGGCGGCAATTCACAAGCTGTACCTCCAGCAAGTGATTATCAGGGTCCCCCTCCTTCAACAGGGAAGGGGTTACTATTCCACAAGGTTTGTGGTACCGAAACCGGACGGTTCGGTGAGACCCATTCTGAATTTAAAATCCTTGAACACTTATATAAAGAAATTCAAGTTCAAAATGGAATCGCTCAGAGTGGTTATTGCAAGCCTGGAAGAGGGGGATTTTATGGTGTCGCTGGACATCAAGGATGCTTACTTGCATGTCCCCATTTACCCACTTCACCAGGAGTACCTCAGGTTTGTGGTACAGGACTGTCATTACCAGTTCCAGACGTTGCCGTTTGGCCTGTCCACGGCACCGAGGATATTTACCAAGGTAATGGCTGAAATGATGATACTCCTTCGGAAGAAGGGAGTTATAGTTATCCCGTACTTGGACGATCTCCTCATAAAGGCGAGGTCCAGAGAGCAGTTGTTGATCAGCGTAGCACTCTCTCAGGAAGTGTTGCAACAGCACGTCTGGATTCTGAATGTTCCAAAGTCGCAGCTGATTCCTACGACGCATCTGCTTTTCCTGGGCATGATTCTGGACACAGAACAGAAGAAGGTGTTTCTCCCGGTGGAGAAGGCCCAGGAATTAGCATCTCTGGTCAGGGACCTCCTGAAACCAAAACAGGTATCGGTGCATCACTGCATGCGAGTCCTGGGAAAGATGGTGGCTTCATACGAAGCCATTCCCTTCGGCAGGTTTCATGCAAGGATCTTTCAGTGGGATCTGTTGGACAAGTGGTCCGGATCGCATCTTCAGATGCATCGGCTGATCACCCTGTCCCCAAGGGCCAGGGTGTCTCTTCTGTGGTGGCTGCAGAGTGCTCACCTTCTCGAGGGCCGCAGGTTCGGCATACAGGACTGGGTCCTGGTGACCACGGATGCAAGCCTCCGAGGATGGGGGGCAGTCACTCAGGGAAGAAACTTCCAAGGGCTGTGGTCAGGTCTGGAGACTTCTCTACACATAAATATACTGGAACTAAGGGCCATTTACAAAGCCCTGAGTCAAGCAGAGCCCCTGCTTCGAAACCGGCCAGTGCTGATTCAGTCAGAGAACATCACGGCGGTCGCCCATGTAAACCGCCAGGGCGGCACAAGAAGCAGGATGGCAATGGCGGAAGCCACAAAGATTCTTCTGTGGGCGGAGAATCACGTGCAAGCACTGTCAGCAGTGTTCATTCCAGGAGTGGACAACTGGGAAGCAGACTTCCTCAGCAGACACGACCTCCACCCGGGAGAGTGGGGACTTCATCAAGAAGTCTTCACACATATTGCAAAGCGATGGGAACTGCCACAGGTGGACATGATGGCGTCCCGCCTCAACAAAAAGCTAAAAAGATATTGCGCCAGGTCAAGGGACCCTCAGGCGATAGCTGTGGACGCCCTAGTGACACCGTGGGTGTACCAGTCGGTATATGTGTTTCCTCCTCTTCCTCTCATACCCAAGGTACTGAGAATAGTAAGAAAGAGAGGAATAAGAACAATACTCGTTCTTCCGGATTGGCCAAGAAGGACTTGGTACCCGGAACTGCAAGAAATGCGCACAGAGGACCCATGGCCTCTGCCTCTCAGACAGGACCTGCTGCAACAAGGGCCCTGTCTGTTCCAAGACTTACCGCGGCTGCGTTTGACGGCATGGCGGTTGAACGCCGGATCCTAGCGGAAAAAGGCATTCTGGATGAAGTTATTCCTACGCTGATAAAGGCTAGGAAGGACGTGACAGCAAAGCATTATCACCGTATATGGCGAAAATATGTTGCTTGGTGTGAGGCCAGGACGACCCGTACAGAGGAATTCCAGCTGGGTCGATTCCTGCACTTCCTACAGTCAGGGGTGACTATGGGCCTAAAATTGGGGTCCATAAAGGTCCAGATTTCGGCCCTATCCATTTTCTTTAAAAAAGAACTGGCTTTACTGCCTGAGGTTCAGACGTTTGTTAAGGGAGTGCTGCATATTCAGCCCCCTTTTGTGCCACCAGTGGCACCCTGGGATCTTAACGTTGTGTTGGATTTCCTGAAATCCCACTGGTTTCAGCCACTTAAGACCGTGGAACTAAAGTATCTCACGTGGAAAGTGGTCATGCTGTTGGCCTTAGCATCGGCTAGGCGTGTGTCGGAATTGGCGGCTTTGTCATGTAAAAGCCCATATCTGATCTTCCATATGGACAGGGCAGAATTGAGGACTCGTCCCCAATTTCTCCCAAAGGTGGTATCATCGTTTCATTTGAACCAACCTATTGTGGTGCCTGCGGCTACTCAGGACTTGGAGGACTCCAAGTTGCTGGACGTAGTCAGGGCTTTGAAAATATATGTTTCCAGAATGGCTGGAGTCTGGAAGACTGACTCGCTGTTTATCTTGCATGCACCCAACAAGCTGGGTGCTCCTGCTTCAAAGCAAACTATTGCTCGCTGGATCTGTAGCACGATTCAGCTGGCTCATTCTGCGGCTGGATTGCCGCTTCCAAAATTAGTAAAAGCCCATTCCACAAGGAAGGTGGGCTACTTGGTTGGGTTCAAACACCTTTGCACAGTTCTACAAGTTTGATACCCTGGCTGAGGAGGACCTTGTGTTTGCTCATTCGGTGCTGCAGAGTCACCGGCACTCTCCCGCCCGTTTGGGAGCTTTGGTATAATCCCCATGGTCCTTACGGAGTTCCCAGCATCCACTAGGACGTCAGAGAAAATAAGAATTTACTCACTGGTAATTCTATTTCTCGTAGTCCGTAGTGGATGCTAGGCGCCCGTCCCAAGTGCGGACTTTCTGCAATACGTGTATATAGTTATTGCTTAAATAAGGGTTATTGTTATGAGTCATGCGTTGAGTGAGGCTCAGTTTTTCATACTGTTAACTGGGTAAGGTTATCACAAGTTGTACGGTGTGATTGGTGTGGCTGGTATGAGTCTTACTCTGGATTCCAAAAATCCTTTCCTTGTAATGTCAGCTCTTCCGGGCACAGTTTCCCTAACTGAGGTCTGGAGGAGGGGCATAGAGGGAGGAGCCAGTGCACACCAGATAGTACCTAATCTTTTCTTTAGAGGGCCCAGTCTCCTGCGGAGCCTGTCTATTCCCCATGGTCCTAACGGAGTTCCCAGCATCCACTACAGACTACGAGAAATAGAATTACCAGTGAGTAAATTCTTATTTTTTTCCCCGATACTTGACATCTTTTTGATTATACTTTATTGTTGGTTTTTATAATAAACCTTTCAAAATTATTTCTTGCGGCCCACACAAGACTTAGACCTTGATTATTCGTCCCAGTTGGGATTTTGATTTTGACATGCCTGCTCTAAGGTATTGTGATTCAAAAAAGTTTGGGACCCACTACTGTTTTCACTGAATTCTGTTACTTTTGATTACATTGCTAAACTTTGTTGCCACTAATTATAGCATATTGTGTAGTTGTATAACTGTTGCAGCTTCACACCTTGGGATGATAAGAATATCCATCATGTGACAGCTCCATAGTGTGGTCTAATCCTTTACAGAAGGCACAAATACTCATTAAATAATGGAAAACGGTAAATGGAGGGAAGATCAAAGGCGCTACTTTACAAAAACCTTGTATATAAAGAAAGAGATAAATATAATATACATCACATGGATTCTTCGTAGTCCTTTGTTAGTCTCTTTCTATTGTTCCAGTAATTGCCGGGTATTTACATGCAAAAAAACAAAATTGGACACAGAATGTGTAGTAATGTTTATAATATAATCAATTTCTGTGAATTCTCCGGCGGTGCTCCCAGACAGTGTTTTTTTTATTGTTCTCCACTCGCATCATTCCAAGGTAAAGTAGCATTTGTGTTCACAAGTATAAGTCCAGAATTTACTTGTGATTGTCTTATTCCATCTGACACACATTTTTTCTATTTGAACCAATTTTTGGAATTGAATGTGGAGATTTTATCTGATTTTTATCATGTGAAAATAAATCATTTTTTTTTGGAGAGAAGAGTGCTTCATCTGTCTAAAGAAACCGCTACGTGTGGAATACCATCTGCTGAAAAGTGAGTGTGGTACGTCCTATTGAACAGAGCTTGTCTCATGTGTTATGATCAGAAGTGTAAAAGAAACCTTTATATGCATGTTGATATATAATTCTAAGTCAGTTTTGGTACGTTTACTTGTGCTTATGAAGTGGTGGTGAGGAACTATCCTTATCTACTATCAAGAAACCCACACAATATAGGGCTCCTTTCCGCCAGGGAATTCACAGAAATTGATTATATTACAAACATTACTACACATTCTGTGTCCAATTTTGTTTTTTTGCATGTAAATACTAAATACCCGGCAATTACTGGAACAATAGAAAGAGACTAACAAAGGACTACGAAGAATCCATGTGATGTATATTATATTTATCTCTTTCTTTATATACAAGTTTTTTTGTAAAGTAGCGCCTTTGATCTTCCCTCAATTTACCGTTTTCCATTTGTTCTTTGTGTGATCTGGATTTGGGCAGATCATAGGAGGGTTAGGATTGGGCTGCCAACTTTATTGCGCCAGAATCCACACATACTTTATTTTTATTACTCATTAAATAATGATGATTATTATTATTATTATTATTATTATTATTATTATTATATGTAATTTGCTAGTCACCACAAGGAGTATGCAGCTCTGAACAAGATGAAGACATAAAAAAATACAAATACAGCAAACAGCATAAATGCAATGCACAACAGTGAACCATCGTGGGAGTGCAAAGCTGAAATACAAAAGCATGCATTTTCTAGCTATTACCCTACAAATTTTTACCTGCTTTTCAAGATCTTTCAGTGGCGCACACAAGGGCATTTCTAAGTACCCAGAATCCCCCTCCTGATGGGCGGCTATCAGAGTCCCATCGACCTTGTGGCATAATGCCATCATTAGTGGGTGTATGGAGTGGGGGCATGGCCACTTATTTTTTACTTGTCATTTTTGTTCACTTTTGGGAAAATATTACAGTTAAAACAGAGCTCTGAGGGTTATTCCAAAGCCTCTCTGCACACTACCTGATGATGTGTCATGCGACTGCGATTGCCATGGTAGACACATGACACGTGTTGTATACCTGAATAAAGGTCATTCATTACTAGCAGGCAGAAGAAACAACAATCGTACCAGAAAACAAAGAAATGTACAGATGGCGCTTCAATTCAAAGGTGCTGCAGTCCACCAGCCGGGACGGTCACCAATATCCCAAAATAGTTCCGTTTGTGCTCTAAATTTTTTTTGCTGTGGTGCGCTCCCTGGGTTACTATGAGCAATGTTCTCGGTCCGGAAAGAGAATGTTCGGATATATTGAAGAACCTTCTATTCAGCAACACTTCCCCACTCCAATTTAAGTGGTATCCCCAAAATAGAAGGAGAGAACGATATATAGTGAAGTACAGTTTGACTCAATTTTTCTCACAATTAACAGTATAGCAAGTCACATGTACTCCGGGGGTACATTAAATAGGAAGTAAATAAAAAATTGGAGTCCACCATGAATTGGCAGACCCACGTACCAGAGTTCGTGGGGTGTCAGTAGTGCCCACCCAAATACGCCTGTAGTATCACTTCCTGAAGTTTGCAGTAATACACGGCCGGTCTCCTCCAAATTACTCCACCACTTCACCACTCCATTTTGAGTGGAATACCCAAAAATAGGAGGAAATAACGATATATAGTGAAGTACTGTTTATTCCAATGTGCAAAAATATTTATTTAAAGTGCAAGAATTTTTTCACAGATATCGTCTTGAACAAATCTCATAAAATCAATGTGCAAATCAGCAAAGATAAATAGATAAAAACTGAAATCCACCACAGATTGGTGGACCCACGTACCAGAGTTAATGGGGTGTCAAAAGTGTCCACCCAAGAACGCTTCAAATATTGCTCCCCGGGTTTGCACTTTGCAGCAACAGTGAGCGGATTCCCTCTGGCTTCTGTAGGTTCCTCCAATCAGCCACCAACACGTTTCTGCCCTTTACTGGCCTTTGTCAAGGTGTGTGGTGTGTTATAGTATAGGGCTTTATAAAACCCGCTCTGTGATCTGATTGGAGGGATTATTAAAAACAAAAAAAGTACTTTGAACTGTCTTTTTTCTTTATCCAATAGTTCTTATCGATTCTAATGTGTCCTAAATAATACAGTAATACTTAATCTGCCGCTATTTAACTGTTAAAAAACGGATTTATCCCTGTGATCGCGTGCATTCCATAGTCAGTGGAATGCATGCTGCTGCCTGTTTCCGTGTCGTCACGTGTCCAGATGCGCCGCGTATAGCGCTCCGGCCCACCTTGACGCGCGTCTCTGCCCTCATTGCAGCGACCAGCCTTTTCACATCCTGGAACGCACAGACAGCTTGCGTTCCACTTGTGTGTGGATCTGCTTTGACACACTTTCGGGTTACGGAACACATAGCTTGTATAAATTAATTTCTCTTTATCACAGCGGGCTAGAAGCTTAAATACTCAATAGAGATGTTAAAAACATAATATTGACAGTGATCATAAAGTGGTAAAAACACATGAAATAAATGTAAAGTTGAGCAGTATCATAAAAACCATTTCAATTCGAAGTCCATATTTAACCCTTTAGGGTTAAGGGTGCCCATTTCATATATATAGACAATGAAGATATACTGAATTACCATGAATGGGGCTGACTGATTGAATAGCTTGTATTGATGATATTTTATTATAGATTACAATATACCAATATAATACGTTATATTTGATGATCATGGTCTGTGAAAGTAGTGGTTGACTAGGCACCAAAGGGGTGCAGTAAATAATAAAGATAGTACAGAGACGGGCAGTAAGTTGTCGAAATGGACATAAAACTGCTGAGAAGGGTGTGCTCGGTGGGACTCGTCTAGTATCTCTGCTTTTGTAGCTGATTTGAACACATTTTAAAATGTTTTCTTTTTTTTCTTTTTTTTACTAGTCACAGTCTATATATACCTCTGATCTATAGTATATTGCTAGTTTGCCTTTTCTGCTCTCACATTTACAAATCATTCTCACTAATTTTTTCATTTAATTCAACATTTTTCCCTAACTCCGGGTAATAGTTTTAATGGAGTTTCTAAAAAGCTTATTTTATTAGACCATTTTACACCATAAAGATACGTTTCTTGCTGTTTCAGGTGCTTTTTTTTAGACATGCAATAAGCTTAGCTACATTATACTGTAATATATTTACTTGAGATTAGTTTCTTCACGATGTCGTTAAAGTGAAATGATAATCTGGAATATTTTAGCTCTTGAATCTTAAAAGAGAGGTCTACGAATTTCTTAAAATATATTCCCCAGTTAATAATGAAACGATCTGAATTTTTTTTGAATTATTTTATGTGGTTGAGTCATGTGTCAGCTAAAGTCTCTGTCCATGCAGGAGAAAGCATGGGACAACTCTTCATCCTGTGCAGGGCCGACATCAGAAATTCTGGGGCCCGGGACTCACAAAATAGGCAGGGCCCCACCCCCTAAACCCCCCCCCCCCCAAAAAAAAAAAAAAAAAACGGAACTTCCTCATCTTTGCGGCCCTACTGCTGGAGGCGCTGGTTACGCTACTTACGTATCCTCACTGGTGAGTAGCCACAGCTGAACAGGGTACCTGAACTGTACTCCCGCGGACTCACTTCGCTCACCACCAGGTTACTAAATGTAGAAGTTGGTGGCATGGATAGTAGAAGAACCATCCCGCATAAATTACGTAGCGGGGGCCGCAAAGATGAGGAAGTACCAAACCAACAAATAATAAAAAAAAAAAAATATATATATATATATATATATGGGATCCGGTCTGAAGATCTTAGGTCGACAATGTTTAGGTCGACCACTATAGGTTGACAGTCACTAGGTCGACATGGATGGAAGGTCGACAGGGTTTCTAGGTCGACATGTGCTAGGTCGACAGGTCTAAAGGTCGACATGAGTTTTTCACTTTTTTGGGGGGGGGATTTTTTCATACTTAACGATCCATGTGGACTACGATTGGAACGGTAAAGTGTGCCGAGCGAAGCGAAGGCACCATGCCCGAAGCATGGCGAGCGAAGCGAGCCATGCGAGGGGACGCGGTGCACTAATTTGGGATCCCGGTCACTTTACGAAGAAAACGACACACAAAAAAAAATCCTCATGTCGACCTTTAGACCTGTCGACCTAGCACATGTCGACCTAGAAACCCTGTCGACCTTCCATCCATGTCGACCTAGTGACTGTCGACCTATAGTGGTCGACATAAACATTGTAGACCTAGACACTGTCGATAAAACGAACCACACCCATATATATATATATGTACCATAAAATATACACACACACACACACACACACACACACACACACACACACACACACACGCACACACTTTCTCTCTCCCAACTTACCTATCACAGGCTGGCCGGAGCTGTAGCAGATGTGGTAGCAGCATACTCCCATGTAGCTCCCCTGTTTTTGGGTGTGTATTTCTATATAGGTCGACATGGACACGGTATAAGTGTACCGCGAGTGTACCGCTGCACTCGCCATGCTTCAGGTACTATTGTATTTCCCCTCCAGGTCCACTGGGATGGTAAAGTATGAACAAGTCGGTTTCAATGTAAGAATCATGAAAAACGCATGTCGACTGTTTGACATGTCGACATCTCAGTATTTTGACCATGTCGGGATTTTGACCATCGGTCAATGGTTGTCTGTATTTTGACCGTCGGAATTTTGGTTGTAGGTAAATTGACCGCATACCGTTAACATCTATCCCTGCAGCCAGAATTCAGCTTCTTCATATTAGCTTGCAGAGGTATTTTATGATCTCTCCTGTCCCACGACAGTCAGAAAAATCTACATGGCATAACACTGAACCCCATATGGGAGTGAATAACTACTGTTCCAAGAATTAGTTATCTGATCAGGCAAGCCATCTTTGTCACAGAGGACTCTAGGGTCCAATAAAGGTCATCGGATATCAGATACCTACATTACCTATATTAATAATATCAAGTCAGTGTTATAGTTGTAAATTATTATTATTATTACATTTTATTTATAAGGCGCCACAAGTGTTTTGCAGTGCCATACAAAGGACAGTACAGGGATACAAAACTTAGCATTACAGTAAATAAATAACAAAAAATAGAGTACAGCTAACAAAGAGCGCCACAATTCTCAAAACATAAATACAGCTTAGATGTAAGTAGCGAGGGAGTAATCATCGTACTACTTGGAGCTGGCGGCCATAGATAGAGATGAGCCTTTACCAGCAGGAGAAAAAGCGGGTAAAGATGGTTGCTGAGTAGGAGAGAGCTGCGAGTGAAATGTGTCGAGAAGAGTGCTTTGACAACAAGAGGAAAGAGGGCCCTGTTCTGAAGAGCTAACAATCTAGTGGGGAGGGGCGACAGACAGATGACATGAGGTGCAAGCAAGCGTGAGGAAGCCTGATGGCAGTATGTAAGTAAAGCAGAGATGTTGAAGCATGGGGCAGGGGGATGGAGGAGCAGTCTAACGACTAGGTTATGCATCGCTTTATGGGTTTCAGTGCCCGTTTGAAGCTTTGCAAGGTCAGGTAGAGTCTAATGGAGTGGGGGAGCGCGTTCCACTGAAGGGGTGCAGCACGGGCAAAATCTTGAACTCGTGCATAGGAAGCAGTGACCAGGGCAGAGGAGAGCCGACCGTAGTGGGCGGGAGGGAGTATGAAGGGAGAGGAGGCTGCAGATGTAGGAAGCAGTGGAATTAGAGACGGCCTTGTATGTGAGGGTGAGGAGTTTGAAGAGGATTCTGTAGGGGAATGGGAGCCAGTGTAGATTTTGTTGAAGGGGAATGGCAGATGTGGAGTGGCAGGAAAGAGGAAGATGAGCCTAGCTGCGGAATTGAGGACAGATTGTGGGGGAGCGAGATGGGAGCAAGTGAGGCCAGTGAGAACATTGCAGTAGTCAAGTCGTGAGATGACCAGTGAGTGGATGATAAGTTTAGTTGCATTCTGGGAGAAAAATGGCCTGATACGAGCAATGTTGCGTAGCTGGAATCAACAGGATTGCACCAGAGCTTGGATGTGGGGTGCAAAGGAGAGTGAGGAGTCAAAAGTGACGCCCAGGCAGCGGAGTTGGGAAACGGGGGAGATGATTGTGTTGTCAACAGTGATAGAGATATTTGTAGGGGGTGTTGCTCTGGCTGGGGGAAAGATAATGAGTTCAGTTTTGTCCATGTTGAGCTTCAGAGAGCGCTCAGACATCATGGAGGAGATGGCAGAGAGACAGCTGGAAATCTGAGAGAGGACAGAGGGGTCAGATCAGGAGATGAGAGGTAGAGTTGTGTGTCATCAGCATAGAGGTGGTATTGAAGGCAAAAAGGAATTAATGAGCACACCCAGGGAAGAGGTGTACAGGGAGAACAGAAGGGGGCCTAGGACAGAACCCTGAGGGACACCAACAGGAAGGATGGAAGGGTGTGAGGTGGTGCTGGAGGCAGACACAGAGAAGGAGCAGTTGGTGAGGTGAGAGGTAAACCAGTCAAGGATGGTGCTAGAGAGGCCAACGTTGTGGAGTGTGCAGAGGAGGAGAGGATGATCCACGGTGTCAAAGGCAGCAGAGAGGTCCAGAAGGATGAGCAGAGAGAAGTGGCCCTTGGATTTGGCTGAAAGCAGGTCATTGGTGACTTTCACCAGGGCAGTCTCGGTGGAGTAGAGTGGGTGAAAGCCAGATTGTAGTGGATCAAGGATGGTGTTGTCAGAGAGGTAGCTTGTGAGACGGCTGTAGACCAGTCGTTAAAGTAGTTTGGAGGCGAATGGAAGAAGAGAGATGGGGTGGTAGCTAGTGAGTGGTGAAGGGTCGAGGATTTACAGTACAGTAGAACCATCTCCTGCTACAGTTTGAGTATGGCTGACTGCTGGTAGAAAGTATTAGAAGGTGTATTGTCAGCAGTTGATGCTAATAGTCTATGTGGCTCATTTCTGTGGATTCCTTATTGAAGTCAGTTGATAGTATCTCCTTCAAGGAGCTTGGTATGGATCATAGCTGTGCCCAGTAAACACACCTGGATTAATTTAAGAGCTGTGCATAGCACAATTAAATACATACAGTATGCAACATATATTATATTAAACCAAATGGGATTATCCTGTATTATCAGTAGTCTGACATACTACGTATTCAAGGGGGACTGAAATCTAATCCAATTTGCAATCTATAGAGTTTGTGAGTAACCCACAATATGTGATATATTTATAATTTATGTTATTGTTTTGACTGGTATAGTTTACCCAGGTTATAGCTTAGCATTTGCATACCCAATATAGTTGGGCCAACCCAACTCCCCATGCTGTTACATTTTGTTGAAATCCAGAACAACTTCTTCTAGAGAACGATTTCAGGTACAGTACCCACAGCAACCTTAAACACTCTGTTTGGCCTACAGTACAGCATCTCTACTCCTTCATCTACTCCTCTACTACTACCTCCATTAAGCAGACCAAGTGGGATTATACTTAACCATCGATAATTTAGTGAAGTTAATGCTCATTGGTAACCTTCATGCCTTTTAAAGCTTTGGACCTAAACATCTTGCCTTCACAACGTTATCAAGTCCTAAGGCATATATCATAGTACTTCAAGAAACCCACTTTACTTTCCATGTCCTTCTTGGCATGTAGTCCTTTTAAATGAAATGGCATAGCCACGATTATGAGCGTAAATTGCTCTTTTACACATGAATGGCAAGTGGTCAATTGAAAGTAGATTACTAGAATAAACCTGAAAGTTAAAGATATTACCATAGCTTCTATAAACAACTTTAATCTTAGACAAGTCCTCTTTAAGGGAAAAAAACTGTGCACAGAGATAAAAAAAAAGATTGATAATGTTGGAACATTTTCACAAAATTTGAAACCACATAAGCTGCATCAAATGAATGATTTATAGGTAAACATATTACAGGTTGAGTATCCCTTATCCAAAATGCTTGGGACTAGAGATGAGCGGGTTCGGTTCCTCGGGATCCGAACCCCCCCGAACTTCACCCATTTTACACGGTTCCGAGGCAGCCTCGAATCTTCCCGCCCTGCTCGGTTAACCAGAACGCGCCCGAACGTCATCATCCCGCTGTCGGATTCTCGCGAGATTCGTATTCTATATTAGGAGCCGCGTGTCGCCGTCATTTTCACTCGTGCTTTGGAGATTGAACGGACAGGACGTGGCAGTGTTCTCTCCCTGAAAAGCTCCGTAATCTGTGCTCAGTGTGCTGCAAATATCTGTGCTCAGTGTGCTGCAAATAATCTGTGCTCAGTGTGCTGCAAATATCTACGCTCTCTGCCTGAAAACACTCCATATCTGTGCTCAGTGTGCTGCAAATATCTGATCAGTGTGCTGCATTGTGGGGACTGGGGACAGGGCCGTTTCTAGCCAATTTGGCTCCCAGTGCGAGATTTAAAAATGCCCCCCCCCCCCATTCACATAAGAAAAAATGCACACCCCCCATAGATATAAAAAGGAAAAGCATGCACGCGCCGAAAGCGTGCGCGCTCCCGGCAAGGGTGTGTGGCCTCATTAAAATGGGTGTGGCTTTGTTAAGGTGGGCGTGGCACCATCTGATCTCATCATCACGGCCACCACAGGATAAAAAGAAAAAAAGTCCTCATTTTACGCATTACAGCAGGCACGCGACCCCATTTTACACAGCACGGCAGGCAAGTGTCCCCATTTTACACCGCACGGTACGCAAGTGTCCCCATTTTACACATTGCAGCAGGCACGTGCCCCCATTTTACACATTGCGGCAGGAAAGTGTCCCCATTTTACACATTGCGGCAGGCACGTGCCCCCATTTTACACAGTACAACAGGCAAGTGTCCCCATTTTACACATTGCGGCAGGAAAGTGTACCCATTTTACACATTGCGGCAGGCGCGTGCCCCCATTTTACACAGTACGGCAGGCAGGTGTCCCCATTTTAAACATTGCGGCAGGCACGTACCCCCATTTTACACATTCCGGCAGGCAAGTGTCCCCATTTTACACATTATGGCAGGCAAGTGTCCCCATTTTACACATTATGGCAGACAGGTGTACCCATTTTACACAATACGCAAGGCAAGAGTCCCTATTTTACATATTACGGCAGGCAAGTGTCCCCATTTTACACAGTCCGGCAGACAGGTGTCCCCATTTTACACAGTACGGCAGGTGGGGGGGGGGAGGGAGAGAGAGGGAGAGAGGCTGACTTACATTTGAAGTGGTTCTGCCTGCTCTTCAGCCGTCTCTCCCTCGTCTGCGCGACGCCGGCTGGCTTGGCTCCCCCTTCTCCCTCCTCCCGAGTGCCCAGCAAACGCATCATTCCATGAAACCCCGCCCCCCGAGCTGGGCACTCGGGAGGAGAGGGGAGGGGGATTCAAAGTGCTCGCCCGCCGCAAGAAACGGCACTGACTGGGGACCACCAGTATATAATATATATACTTTTCTATAGCTTCTATACTGCTTGTCAGGACACATGGTCACAGTTACACCGCTCTGTACTGATATACAATAATATATATACTTTTCTATAGCTTATATACTGCTTGTCAGGACACATGTGTCACAGTTACACCGCTCTGTACTGAATTATATACAATAATTTTAAATCATTTTCTATAGCTTCTATACTGCTTGTCAGGACACACATGTGTCACAGTTACACCGCTCTGTACTGAATTATGGGGGTCATTCCGAGTTGTTCGCTCGCAAGCGGATTTTAGCAGATTTGCTCATGCTAAGCCGCCGCCTACTGGGAATGAATCTTAGCATCTTAAAATTGCGAACGATGTATTCGCAATATTGCGATTACATACCTCGTAGCAGTTTCTGAGTAGCTCCAGACTTACTCGGCATCTGCGATCATTTCAGTGCTTGTCGTTCCTGGTTTGACGTCACAAACACACCCAGCGTTCGCCCAGACACTCCTCCGTTTCTCCGGCCACTCCTGCGTTTTTTTCCGGAAACGGTAGCGTTTTTTCCCACACGCCCATAAAACGGCCTGTTTCCGCCCAGTAACACCCATTTCCTGTCAATCACATTACGATCGCCAGAACGATGAAAAAGCCGTGAGTAAAATTCCTAACTACATAGCAAATTTACTTGACGCAGTCGCAGTGCGGACATTGCGCATGCGCATTAAGCGGAAAATCGCTGCGATGCGAAGATTTTTACCGAGCGAACAACTCGGAATGACCCCCAATATACAATAATTTTAAATCATTTTCTATAGCTTCTATACTGCTTGTTAGGACACACATGTGTCACAGTTACACCGCTCTGTACTGAATTATATACAATAATTTTAAATCATTTTCTATAGCTTCTATACTGCTTGTCAGGACACACATGTGTCACACTTACACCGCTCTACTGAATTATATACAATAATTTTAAATCATTTTCTATAGCTTCTAGTATTACAGTGCAGCATTTTGGTGACCAACAGTATACATATATATTACAATACAGTAGGCCATTGCTATTGATATATTACTGGCATATAATTCCACACATTAAAAAATGGAGAACAAAAATGTGGAGGGTAAAATAGGGAAAGATAAAGATCCACTTCCACCTCGTGCTGAAGCTGCTGCCACTAGTCATGGCCGAGACAATGAAATGCCATCAACGTCGTCTGCCAAGGCCGATGCCCAATGTCATAGACGAGAGCATGTAACATCCAAAAAACAAAAGTTCAGTAAAATGACCCAAAAATCAAAATTAAAAGCGTCTGATGAGAAGCGTAAACTTGCCAATATGCCATTTACGACACGGAGTGGCAAGGAACGGCTGAGGCCCTGTCCAATGTTCATGGCTAGTGGTTCAGCTTCACATGAGGATGGAAGCACTCATCCTCCCGCTAGAAAAATGAAAAGACTTAAGCTGGCAAAAGCACAGCAAAGAACTGTATGTTCTTCTAAATCACAAATCCCCAAGGAGAGTCCAATTGTGTCGGTTGTGATACCTGACCTTCCCAACACTGGACGGGAAAAGGTGGCGCCTTCCACCATTTGCACGCCCCCTGCAAGTGCTGGAAGGCGCACCCGCAGTCCAGTTCCTGATAGTCAAGTTGAAGATGTCAGTGTTGAAGTACACCATGATGAGGATATGGGTGTTGCTGGCGCTGAGGAGGAAATTGACAAGGATGATTCTGATGGTGAGGTGGATTGTTTAAGTCAGGCACCCGGGGAGACACCTGTTGTCCGTGAGCCGAATATGGCCATTGACATGCCTGGTCAAATTACAAAAAAAATCACCTCTTCGTTATGGAATTATTTCAACAGAAATGCGGACAACAGGTGTCAAGCCGTGTGTTGCCTTTGTCAAGCTGTAATAAGTAGGGTTAAGGACGTTAACCACCTAGGAACATCCTCCCTTATACGTCACATGGAGCCCATCCATCAGAAGTCAGTGACAAGTTCAAAAACTTTGGGTGACAGTGGAAGCAGTCCACTGACAACTAAATCCATTCCTCTTGTACCCAAGCTCCTGCAAACCACACCACCAACTCCCTCAGTGTCAATTTCCTCCTTAGACAGGAACGCCAATAGTCCTGCAGGCCATGTCACTGGCAAGTCTGACGAGTCCTCTCCTAACTGGGATTCCTCCGATGGATCCTTGAGTGTAACGCCTACTGCTGCTGGCACTGCTGTTGTTGCTGCTGGGAGTCAATCGTCATCCCAGAGGGGAAGTCGGAAGACCACTTGTACTACTTCCAGTAAGCAATTGACTGTCCAACAGTCCTTTGCGAGGAAGATGAAATATCACAGCAGTCATCCTGCTGCAAAGTGGATAACTCAGGTCTTGGCAGCTGCGGTGGTGTTAAACGTGTGTCCGGTATCCACCGTTAATTCACAGGGAATTAGATAATTGATTGAGGTACTGTGTCCCCGGTACCAAATACCATCTAGGTTAAATTTCTCTATGCAGGCAATACCGAGAATGTACACAGACGTCAGAAAAAGAGTCACCAGTGTCCTAAAAAATGCAGTTGTACCCGATGTCCACTTAACCACGGACATGTGGACAAGTGGAGCAGGGCAGACTCAGGACTATATGACTGTGACAGCCCACTGGGTAGATGTACTGCCTCCGGCAGCAAGAACAGCAGCGGCGGCACCAGTAGCAGCATCTCGCAAACGCCAACTCGTTCCTAGGCAGCCTACGCTTTGTATCACCGCTTTCCATAAGAGGCACACAGCTGACAACCTCTTACGGAAACTGAGGAACATCATCGCAGAATGGCTTACCCCAAATGGACTCTCCTGGGGATTTGTGACATCGGACAACGCCACCAATATTGTGCGTGCATAACATCTGGGCAAATTCCAGCACGTCCCATGTTTTGCACATACATTGAATTTGGTGATGCAGAAGTTTTAAAAAAATGACAGGGGCGTGCAAGAGATGCTGTCGGTGGCCCGAAGAATTGCGGGCCACTTTCGGCATTCAGCCACCGCGTGCTGAAGACTGGATCACCAGCAAACATTCCTGAACCTGCCCTGCCATCATCTGAAGCAAGAGGTGGTAACAAGGTGGAATTCATCCCTCTATATGCTTCAGAAGATGGAGGAGCAGCAAAAGGCCATTCAAGCCTATACATCTGCCTACGATATAGGCAAAGGAGGGGGAATGCACCTGACTCAAGCGCAGTGGAGAATGATTTCAACGTTGTGCAAGGTTCTGCAACCCTTTTAACTTGCTATACGTGAAGTCAGTTCAGACACTGCCAGCCTGAGTCAGGTCATTCCCCTCATCAGGCTTTTGCAGAAGAAGCTGGAGAGATTGAAGGAGGAGCTAAAAAGGAGCGATTCCGCTAGGCATGTGGGACTTGTGGATGGAGCCCTTAATTCGCTTAACCAGGCTTCACGGGTGGTCAATCTGTTGAAATCAGAGCACCACATTTTGGCCACCGTGCTCGATCCTCGGTTTAAAGCCTACGTTGTATCTCTCTTTCCGGCAGATACAAGTCTGCAGAGGTGCAAAGACCTGCTGGTGAGACACTTGTCAAGTCAAGCGGAACGTGACCCGTCAACAGCTCCTCCTTCACATTCTCCCGCAACTAGGGCTGCAAGGAAAAGGCTAAGAATTCCGATCCCACCCGCTGGCTGTGATGCAGGGCAGTCTGGAGCGAGTGCTGACATCTGGTCCGCACTAATGGACCTGCCAACGATTACTGACATGTCGTCTACTGTCACTGCATATGATTCTGTCACCATTGAAAGAATGGTGGAGAATTATATGAGTGACCGCATCCAAGTAGGCACGTCAGACAGTCGTACATATCCTGGCAGGAAAAAGAGGCAATTTGGAGGCCCTTGCAAAAACTGGCTTTATTTTACCTAAGTTGCCCCCCCTACAGTGTGTACTCCGAAAGAGTGTTTAGTGCAGCCGCTCACCTTGTCAGCAATCGGCGTACGAGGTTATTTCCAGAAAATGTGGAGAAGATGATGTTCATCAAAATGAATTATAATCAATTCCTCCGTGGAGACATTCACCAGCAATTGCCTCCAGAAAGTACACAGGGACCTGAGATGGTGGATTCCAGTGGGGATGAATTAATAATCTGTGAGGAGGGGGATGTACACAGTGAAAGGGGTGAGGAATCGGACGATGAGGAGGAGGTGGACATCTTGCCTCTGTAGAGCCAGTTTGTGCAAGGAGAGATTGATTGCTTCTTTTTTGGTGGGGGCCCAAACCAACCAGTCATTTCAGCCACAGTCGTGTGGCAGACCCTGTCACTGAAATGATGGGTTTGTTAAAGTGTGCATGTCCTGTTTATACAACATAAGGGTGGGTGGGAGGGCACAAGGACAATTCCATCTTGCACCTCTTTTTTAATTTATCTCTGCATCATGTGCTGTTTGGGGACTATTTTTTGAAGTGCCATCCTGTCTGACACTGCAGTGCCACTCCTAGATGGGCCAGGTGTTTGTGCCGGCCACTTTGGTCGCTTAGCTTAACCATCCAGCGACCTTGGTGCACCTCTTTTTTTCTTTACATCGTGTGCTGTTTGGGGACTATTTTTTTAAGTGCCATCCTGTCTGACACTGCAGTGCCACTCCTAGATGGGCCAGGTGTTTGTGCCGCCCACTTGAGTCGCTTAGCTTAGTCATCCAGCGACCTTGGTGCAAATTTTAGGAGTAAAAATAATATTGTGAGGTGTTCAGACTAGACTGGAAATGAGTGGAAATTAGGGTTATTGATGTTAATAATACTATGGGATCAAAATTACCCCCAAATTCTATGATTTAAGCTGTTTTTGAGGGGTTTTTGAAACAAAACCACCCGAATCCAAAACACACCCGAATCCGACAAAAATTTTTTAGGGAGGTTTTGCCAAAACGCGTCTGTATCCAAAACACGGCCGCGGAACAGAATCCAAAACCAAAACACAAAACCCGAAAAATCTCCGGTGCACATCTCTACTTGGGACCAGAGGTATTTTGGATATCGGATTTTTCCGTATTTTGGAATAATTGCATTCCATAATGAGATATCAAGGCGATGGGACCTAATTCTAAGCACAGAATGCATTTATGTTACATATACACCTTACACACACAGCCTGAAGATCATTTTAGCCAATATTTTTTATAACTTTGTGCATTAAACAAAGAGTATCTACATTCACACAATTCTTTTATGTTTCATATACACCTTATACACACAGCCTAAAGGCCATTTAATACAATATTTTTAATACCTTTGTGTATTAAACAAAGTTTGTGTACATTGAGCCATCAAAAAACAAAAGTTTCACTATCTCACTCTCACTCAAAAAGTCTGTATTTCGGAATATTCCGTATTTCGGATATTTGGATATGGGATACTCAACCTGTATCTCCATCTTAGTAAATGGATCATGTAGGCTGTGACAAGTTGCTTACAACACTTGAAGGGTTTTTAGCATAATAAAATCTTATACTTGGAATTCTATAAGATATATGAAGGTCCTAACAACCTACCCCTAATTTATAGAAATATTTCCTCAATATGCAAGTCATACTCGCACATCAATTTACTATTAACTGACAAGTGAATAATTAAAAAAGCACTGATATTACAACTCTCTAAATCACATAGGGGGATACTGTATATATCAAGCCCTGGAGAGAGATACCGTGGAGAAGTTGCCAAAAGCAACCAATAAGCTTCTGCAATTTATCTAGCACAATCTTTGAAATGACTGAGACAACTGATTGGTTGCTTTGAACAACTACTCCACTTTATCTTTCAGCAAGGCTTGATACATATACTCTATAGTCTGATCATGCTCTCTGACAGTGGACGTGGGATCCCTCAATTCTCAAATTTGCACATCAACAAAGTCAGTTGGTGTGTGCCCTAAGGCAGTGTTGATGGGCACAGCTATTCAAGCATGTCACAAAGACCTGTAAAGTAATATGTGTACACTGAAGGCTCAATATAAAAAGTCAGCTATAGTATTACTAACGTTAACAAAAACTCATGGTTACCAATAAACAACTATGGACTTTGATCCTGACCCAAATCCACTGGACACTATCCTCTCCCAACGTGTATGAAAATGATATACAGAGCCAGACAGTATAAGTACATTCTGATTTATAATCAGAAGGAAATTGGGAGTCACTCTGGAAAGTCAGTATTATTATTATTATTATTATTATTATTATTACTACTACTACCACAAAGTGTTCACTGTACTGTACAGTATATGGAAAAAACATAAAATATTTCAAAATAACAGACTAACAGAACATACACTGGCCCACAGGGGTACAGGTGAAACCCCCGGTGGGCCCCAATGCCTGTGGGGCCCACCTCCTCCTCTAGGGATCATGATCCAGACTGTGCACTTAAATTATACATTTAACATATGTTACCTCATACTGCATAGGACTATTGAATATTTTCTACAGTGCGTTGCTGTTATTAATCTGTTACATTATCATGCATTCACTACAGTATTTACTACATACTGTATATTTATCAAGGGGCCCAACCCATGCAGTCTCTAATGGTTAGGCAAACCAATGTGGTGGCTGGCCACACCCCTAAACATGGGCCCCTACCATTACATTTCCCCGGTGAGCCCTTCATGCCCCAGTCCAACACTGACAACAGCTAATAATAATGTAAGTGCATATTACTATATCGCCACTGACAACAGGGGAAAGTGTAGAGCTACTAGCTGTTGCTGAAGGAGTTGGGAAAATCAGGGGGGAGATCAATTCCATACTCAATGAACATGAACCCAACGTATTGTTGAGCAGTGACCAGGGAGAGGGGCACTGGTGACATGGATAGTTCTAAGGTGAGAAAAAAAAGAGGGAGGCCTTGCCTGTAGCAACTTGCATGCTAGGTGGCATAGGCAAACACAGGGGAATTTTCCAGTTGCTTGCAGTATAAAGGGTGGGATGGAGCTGTTGCACATGCCCATTGGCAACAATTTTTCCTACCAATTCTGCTGTATGAGTGTATGTGGATCTGAGTGTTCTATCATCACACCAGAGAGAGAATCTAGTGAGTGGTTTACCGTGATCATTGGGCCTGCATATGCCTGAAGTACTGTATTGCATAAAATGCACTTTGGGCCTAATTCAGCATGTGACACATCTGCGATGTGGTCGCATGCTGAAGCCCTTGTGAAGTGTGCGCACGTGCTGGAGCCGCACTGTGCATGTGCACACAGTGAGATACAACGGCATCTCACTTATGCGAATGCTTCTGCCTGATTGACAGGCAGAGGCATTCATGGGGCGGGCGGGAGCATCAATGCGGTATTTAGGGGGCGGCGTTGCGGCATTGGTCCGGACAACACAGGCATGTCCAGACCATTTGGGGACAGGCCATGGCGGCTGCGAATAGTCACACAAATACAACTCATGCTGAATCAGGGACTTTGTGTGGGGCAGACTAAAGCTTGTTACATGCTAATTATGCATCCTTCATGGGCTGGCGACAGTCACTCTAAATTCAAACAGTTGGAATCCTGCATTTGCCCCAGGTTGAAAGGAGTAAACATTTGCAGGGTAAACTGGGAAGGAAACATGGTGGAGGGGGTAGTGAAGATGAGCAATGAGCTGTTAGAAGGTGAGCTTTAATATAAAAAAAAGTGCATTATATGGGACTAAACATGGCTGTGTGTTGTCACTTTTAATGCGTGTAGTATGTATGGAAACCTAGCTAGGTCCATTCATTTTAATGTGGATATCAGAGCCATGTGTGTGGATGCCAAGGAGACCAAACAGGCACTCATCACTAATGACCTACTTATCATTATTACCACCGGTATTGATGTAAGACAGTAATCTAAAATTTTTCCATGTTCTATGGCAGTAGGACTTCAGTCAACATTCCACTTTTCTTTGCACCCTTTCAAGGTCAGTTATCTGGGGAATATTCTTCGAAGGAAAATACCCAATTATTCAAACTCAACTTTTTGGCTCTTTTGACCACACTGAGGTTGGATCTCTATCAATGTTTGTCTAAAAAATTCTTCAGGTTAAGCATGCACTCAAGGGCCCTTTTTATCTCTATTTTTTTCTCAGACCTTAAACTGATCATTTGTGACTTTGCTGGAGGAGGAAGTGATGTCTTTCATAGGTCCAAAGATAGAGGAGGCTTGCAGTTACTTCTTTTGTTGGATGCTAAATAGAATAATTATTTGCAGAATAATGGCTTGGACATGACTGCACAGTGCAAAACAATAGACTAATATTGAGACTTGTTACATTCAACCTCCCCTAATCATCAAACCTTGGCTTCCTAGGGCTCCCAGAATGTTGTGCCCTACAATTGGGCCTACCATGGAGTGTTGGTGTTATTTACAGCCTAGAAAATGTGTCTTTTTAGCTCAGTATCCATTTATCACTTGGGAGCAAGCCTCAGTACTGTACTTGGAGATCCAGGAAGATGTACAGTATATTAAACCTTTGCGAGAGATAAAATTGAGAAGTTGCCTATAGCAATCAATCCACTTCTGTTGTTTTATTTACTGCACTAAATAAATGGTAACTAGAAGATGATTAGTTGATACAGTATGAACAAATTCTCTACTACAGTCACCTGGTGTCCTGCTAATTTTATTTGAATGGGTAACTGGAGGTCAGAGAAGGTATATGCTATTTTCAGAAGCTCCAAATGACATTTACTTTGGTTTCTTATGCATTTGCCCTTTTACAGTATGTGGCTAAGGCATTCTTGTTGAGCTCGGGTCACTTTTCCAACTTCAGTCAGGACCCTACAGCATTCAAATCCCTTTGATCTTCCTCCTCAACTCCTTCAAATATTACAGTATTTCCACTTTTTCAAATTATTCTTAAATTACTAATTTCCTTCTGTACCAGGGTCTGTGAAAGCTTGGAACAGAAATCTTCCTATTGTTTGGATGAAAAGTAGTGTTATATGATATTTCAGGTGACTCACATTGGCTTGATTAGCACTGTCCTTCTGTGGCAGAGACACTGTTCAAATGACAGTACTCCAGTGGTACTCCATAAAATCTATAATCATTTCTCTAATAATTACTGGTGCAACAATGTGTCTGTCTTCATACACATCTGGTGGGAATTCCACAATCTTATCCCAGTTTTTTGGGGGAAACAATTAAATTCTCTAAAGAGATAACAGATTCAAATGTACCTACAAAGCAAAAAATTGAGTAACTTTTCACCTAGCAAAGCCAAGATTTATTTAAAAAAAACTTAAAATGTGCAAAGAGATTTACATTTGGTAGAGGCATGATCTAACTCAAATGTAAGTTGCTACAGTATGTAAAAGTAAAGCGGTACAGAATTTCTGGGCTTCATGCAAATTTTAGTGGGTTCAGTATAATTTCCTGATGGACGGGATGCCGGCAGTAAGAATACCGACAGCCCCCTGTAAAGTACCCTAACCATCCCCTGCTCACTACCCTATCCCTCCCTAGTGGGGGCCTTAACCTAACCATCTCCGGTGGTGCCTAACCCTAACCTTCCCCGCTGCCTAAACCTAACCCTCCCCGCTTGGTGCCTAGCCCTAACCTCCCCTTCTATGTGCCTAATCCTAACCTCCCTCCCCAGTACCTAACTCTAACCTTCCCGTCCCTGCACCCTAACCCCCCTTCTCATGCCTAAACCTAAACCTCCCCCCGCATGCGTTTAGCAAGACACCAGCGTTTTTCACTGGAAGAATGTTCGAGATTCCACCTGTCAGTACTTTGACACCGGTATCCCGAGCAGCGTCGGAATCTAGATGCCGGGCTTGTAGTGTCCTTCAGGATCCCAGCGTCGGTATTTCGACCACCGGATCCCATCCGTTGGAATCTTAACTGCATCCCAAAGTAGCCAGTATTTACCCTTCATGCAATATATATATATATATATATGTTCCAACCATCGGCAGGCAGAATCCAGAATTCGTTAGAAAATGGATAGCCATACTAAATAAGTGTGCCCTGGACTTGATGATTCTTGTGATAGAGGAAGCCGGGAGGGAGTTGTCATCCACCAGAATTAAAATTAATGAATATGAAAAAGTACACAAAAAGACCTTAGAGGAAGATCCCAAGTGTGAGTGGATGAGCAAACTGGAACAGCAATGCAATAAATATAACAATGATTTGATTAAATTTAAGAACAACAAAAAACAAGTTGTGGATCAGGACTATGAGGTTTATAGGTGGCTAACAGGTGGCTGTTTATAGGTGGCTAACAGGTGGCGGTAAGCAAAAATCACAACAACAGTCGGGGCAAATAAGAAAACGTCGCTCCTGGCAAATAAGAAAAGGGAACGTGGAAACACCACCGTTGACTACAGCCCATAATGACAGTGATTTTGTCTTCACCGACTCTGATGAGAACTCCAGAGGTCAGACAGTCCCTTTAGGGGCAGAAGCACAGGGACCTTCCTCAAAAAATCTGCCACCCGCCGGGGTGGTCAAAACAAGGGGTGTAGTACGGGTGACCGGCGGTCTCCTGACCGCCGGTCACCTTACCGACGCCGGGATCCCGGCAGCATACCGACGCCGGGATCCCGGCGGGGAGGGGCGAGTGCAGCAAGCCCCTTGCGGGCTCGCTGCGCTCGCCACACTGCGGGCTCGGTGGCGACCTGCGGTCGCCACGGGTTCTATTCCCACTCTATGGGTGTCGTGGACACCCACGAGTGAAAATAGTCCCTGTTGGTCGGCATGCCGACCATCGGGATAGTGAGCCGTCGGGCTCACGGAGGAGGTCATGTGACTGTCGGTCAGCCGACCGGCGGTCACATGACTACCACCCAAAACAAGAGGTGGTCCAAGAAGTGACCTTATTTTAAACCTGTCGGATAGGGTATTGACTGAAGTGGAGATTCAAGTGCTTAATAAAGGACTATCATATGTTCCTACAAATTTTCATAATGAATTCCAATGGAAAAAGGACCTTCATAGCTTCTCCAGTAAGCTACGTCTCAAGGAATTTTACCAGAACAAACCGGTTCCTGATAATATTCAAGACTTAGTGAGTTTATAAAAAGTAATTCCACCTCTGCATTTGATCCTATTTCCACAAACCCTTCAATCAAGACATTTGTCAGACTTATGGATGAAGCAGTCACTAAATACACCAGTAATCCAGCTCCAGTATGTCACAATTTATCTAAAATTGAATATAAAGCACTTAAAGATCTGGAGGCATACCAGGACATCATAATTAGACCTGCAGATAAGGGCGGTGCAATTTGTGTGATGAATATTACTGATTACCGTAAGGAGATTGAAAGACAATTGTCTGAACCTGGGGTGTACGCCAGACTCCGTGGTGATCCCACCATACAGTATCAAAAAGAACTGCATGCCATTCTGTCCTTGGCCAAACAGGAAGGAAAAATTTCTTTAAAGTTATTCACTATTCTGTATCAGCAATTTCCGGTGGTGCCTATCCTTTACACACTTCCGAAGCTACACAAGAACCCGTTACAACGGCCGGGTAGACCCATCTACTCGGCCAGGGACTCCATGTACTAGCACAAAAAGAAACAGAAGGATTGGACTTGAAGTGGCGCACTTAAACATTAAATTGATACATAAAATATAACTTTTATTAGAGTATATTTGTTAAAAAGACCTGTAGCTGTGAAATATTAATACCAAAAACATATAAATTGACAAAACAAAGTGTGATATGTGTGAATAAAAACACACACTGTGCTAACTGTGTAGTGTTACACATATATAATATATTATAGGTACTATGACCCTTGAATCAAATTATATGTGTTGTTAGGCTGAGTGCCCAATGGCGCTTTGAAGTCACTGATCAGTTGTACTAGATAGGCTTACTGAGGGTACTGTAAAGTGCAATATTCCAATAGAAAGCTCCCCTTCAGTTTGGGCGCTGTGACCCCTCACTTATGCGCAATCATATGCTTGTACAGCTATGAGTCAGTGTTTATCCTCACTAGTGATCTCAATGTAATTAGCTGTTCTCAATCAGTTTACAGCAGGTAATATCTGAAGTCAGTATCACTTTAAGTGAATAATCTGTTTGGGCGCTATGACCCCTCACTTATATGCATTCATATGCTTATACAGCTATGAATCCGTGTTTCTCCTCACTAGTGATCTCAATGTAATTGGTTGTTCTTAATCAATTTACAGCAGATAATATCTGAAGTCAGTGTCACTTTAAGTGAATGATAATTGGTGTTCACTTATATGCTTATACAGCTATAGATCAGTGCTTCTCCTCACTAGTGATCTCAATATAATTAGCTGTTCTCAGTCGATTTACAGCAGGTAATTAATAAAGTCAATATCACTTTAAGTGAGTAATCACAATGTTCATTAGTGATATTGTTAATGAGAGACACTGTAATGTCCAAGAATGCATATAAACTGACAGTTTTCCACAATATTCACTACTATTATAGTGGAATATAGATCATAGCTGTGAGGCACAGGGTTTAGTGGGCTGTTTGAGTATTGCACTAATGCCGTACACTGGAACACTACATCAGCTGTTAATAGCAGTTAATCCTAACTAGCTGTTTTGTAATTATCAGCTGTGTGATGGAAACCTATATATCAAATAAACAGCATTTAACCTGAGTAGCACATAAACACTGCTAGATAATTGTTCTATACTTGTAAAGTAACAAGCAGTGCTGTAGAGATGTCTCAGCTGCTACATTAAGCAGTGTATCTTAGTCTTGCTACAATGTTGCTAGTACATGCAGCTTGCTGAGTCATATGTGGTTAAATAATCCTCTCAGTGCAGGAAAGTTTGTGAGCTCCATCAGTGTCATGAGGCTTCACAATAGCCTGCACTGAGAGGATTATTTAACCACATATGACTCAGCAAGCTGCATGTACTAGCAACATTGTAGCAAGACTAAGATACACTGCTTAATGTAGCAGCTGAGACATCTCTACAGCACTGCTTGTTACTTTATAAGTATAGAACAATTATCTAGCAGTGTTTATGTGCTACTCAGGTTAAATGCTGTTTATTTGATATATAGGTTTCCATCACACAGCTGATAATTACAAATCAGCTAGTTAGGATATACTGCTATTAACAGCTGATGGAGTGTTCCAGTGTACGGCATTAGTGCAATACTCAAATAGCTCACTAAACCCTGTGCCTTACAGCTATGATCTATATTCCACTATAATAGTAGTGAATATTGTGGAAAACTGTCAGTTTATATGCATTTTTGGACATTACAGTGTCTCTCATTAACAATATCACTAATGAACATTGTGATTACTCACTTAAAGTGATATTGACTTTATTAATTACCTGCTGTAAATCGACTGAGAACCGCTAATTATATTGAGATCACTAGTGGGGAGAAGCACTGATCTATAGCTGTATAAGCATGTAAGTGAACATCAATTATCATTCACTTAAAGTGACACTGACTTCAGTTATTATCTGCTGTAAATTTATTAAGAGCAGCCAATTACATTGAGATCACTAGTGAGGAGAAACACGGATTCATAGCTGTATAAGCATATGAATGCATATAAGTGAGGGGTCATAGCGCCCAAACAGATTATTCACTTAAAGTGATACTGACTTCAGATATTACCTGCTGTAAACTGATTGAGAACAGCTAATTACATTGAGATCACTAGTGAGGATAAACACTGACTCATAGCTGTACAAGCATATGATTGCACATAAGTGAGGGGTCACAGCGCCCAAACTGAAGGGGAGCTTTCTATTGGAATATTGCACTTTACAGTACCCTCAGTAAGCCTATCTAGTACAACTGATCAGTGACTTCAAAGCGCCATTGGGCACTCAGCCTAACAACACATATAATTTGATTCAAGGGTCATAGTACCTATAATATATTATATATGTGTAGCACTACACAGTTAGCACAGTGTGTGTTTTTATTCACACATATCACACTTTGTTTTGTCAATTTATATGTTTTTGGATTTAATATTTCACAGCTACAGGTCTTTTTAACAAATATACTCTAATAAAAGTAATATTTTATGTATCAATTTAATGTTTAAGTGCGCCACTTCAAGTCCAATCCTTCTCTGTTTCTTTTTGTGCATAACTATATATTGGCAACAATATATTCAGTGGCAGCACCCCTTATATAATTCAAATATCTGATATAGAATATAACTAGGGGTTTCTTTTGTTCTAATTTGGAACTTTTCTATAATATGCTAGTGCAGTAGTATCCCTTTCCCTGCTAACGTACTCCATGTACCAGCCAGAGTCTCATGCCTATTGGATCACATCCTCCAACCATTGCTCCTTCGGAAAAAAGCATTCTTGAAGGACACTACAAGTTTTCTCAAGTTACTTACCAGCTTTCAGGTGCTGCCTCCCAACACTTTATTATGCTGCTTGGATGTTTGCAGCCTTTATACGTCTATACCGCATGATGAAGGACTTAATGCGATGAAGTTGTTCTTAAGTGAACATCTATCCACTGCTGTATTTGATCAAGAGTTATTTCTTCAACTATTATCTCTGACTCTACACCGCAATTTTTTCCTCTATGATGGTAAATTCTATCGCCAAGAACAGGGCTGTGCCATGAGATCTTCAGTCGCACCATCATATGCGAATATATATATGTTTGCGCGAGAGGAGAAATTGTTCTTCACTGATGAGAACATCTCACAACATATATTATTATACACCCGCTACATTGATGACGTGTTTATGTTATGGTCAGGTGGTGCATGTCTATTTGAAGAATTGATGACATCTATTAATGCACTTAATAATTCCATCAGATTTACATACACACACAGTGAGGAATTTGCCCAATTCCTTGATGTGATGGTACATGTTAAGGATGGCTTCTTGTCCACCGAGATTTATTATAAACCCACGGACAGAAATACAATCCTGGCTGCAGCTAGCCACCATACTGAAGCCCTGAAAAAGGGATTGCCATTCTCCCAAATGGTAAGGGTGGCAAAAATAACCAGTGATTCCAAACTGGTGCCTAAGCATCTGGATGATTTAATCAACAAATTCGTAGCACGTGGGTATGATGAGAAGGAATTACTTTGTATAAAACATAAAGTCCTGGCACTGCAACGTGAAGATTTATTGGGTGCTAAGGTCAATGAGTAAAAAAATTCTCCCATGGTCCAGCGATTACACTACAGCTAGTCCTATCATCAGACATGCTTCCCAAGCCCTGTGGCCCATTGTGAAGTCGGATAAAGATTTGCCGTGTCTGAAAGAAATCCGGCCGGTGGCGGCTTTTAGACGGGGACGTTACTTAAGTGATTTCCTGGTCCATACGGATATCACCGGGATGAATATGCCCAAAGCCCCTAATGTATATTTTAAAGCTCCGGGATGTTATAAATGTACACAATGTGAAACCTGTAAATTCATGATCAGCACTAAGACTTTTAAACATCCTCACAATGAGCGGGTTTATAACATTCGACATGTGTTAACTTGTACTACCACGCATGTCGTATATATTATAGTATGCCCGTGTGGCTTTTATTATGTGGGTCAAACCATCAGAAAATTCCGTGAGCGGATGGCCTTACATAGATCTGCCATTAAGGTGGCTCTCTCAGGCAAGGAAATTGAACAACCGGTGGCGAGACATTTTAAAGTACAGGTCCATGATTTAGCTTCTCTAAGATACTTTATTATTGATCACATGAAGGAATCAATCAGAGGTGGAGATAGATCTAGGAAACTATTGAACCTAGAAACCAGCTGGATCTTCAGGTTGAATTCAGTCCATCCGTATGGCCTGAATGAAAAAATCAACAGGAATTCTTTAGTCTAAAATTCTCATTGATTAATATGATTATGTATACTGGTTTGATGAATTCCTTAAATTGTATTACTTGGTAGGGAGTTATAACAATTTATTTCTGGCAGATTGTGATTTGCATGCTCTTTTCCTTACAGAGGTCATGGTGATATGGATACGTATTTAGTTGGGTATTATGTATACACTTCGTGTTTTTAAGTGTTTTTTAAGTTACTGTCACATAGGTGAGGGTTTGGAGCTAGCCGCTGCAGATACTGCTATCCCCGAACGCCCTGTCAGACTCTCAGCATCTATAGCGTGGACATTGTGATGGCAAGGGACGCGCTGCACCACCTGGATGTATTGGCGGTGCCATAGCAACAGGTGGAACGCAGGCCTGACTTCCGCCGTCAAATGGAACGCATGGACCGGAAGTTCGGCTGCGAGCAGCGGAAGCGCTCGGGGACCCGGACGCCGGCGGGAGCTGCTTGTGCACTTGATGGTGTGGTATTTAGTGGGTACGTTTTTCTTTGTTCTTGTTGTGTCTGTTTGTGCTGTAATGTATTCTTGAGAAAGGGGGTTGCACCCTGAAACGTTGAACTTACTCAATACAGCTTTTCGCATTTATACGTATAAGCTTCTGAGTGCCATCTATTCATTTGGGATTCTATACATATATATATATATATATATGAGAGAGGGGAACAAGCGCCTATGGTTTAGGGTGCCAAACCTCTCCACACCCAAAACTGCATACCAGATTATGGCTTGTAAACAAAGCACATCAATCCACTGCCAAGTGTTCAACAAACAATGCCGAAATCGAGTTATGGCTTGTCTCAAAGCATCTGAGTTCCCTGCTCCTTAGTCCAACAATAATCTCAGAATCTAAAAGTCAGGGAGACATAAACAATCGCCGTATAGCCTAGTAATTCAGGTCTGCAGGAGTAATTCAGGTCTGCAGGAAAATGTGGTCATTGACTGGACTCTGAAATAGAATTTTTTTTGTGCATTTGTAAGTGACCAATTATTTTGTGGGCTGAACCAATTTTCATGCGAACGCTGCCTATTAATTACTTACAAAGCAGGGCCTCATGAATAATTGGTCATAAAATGCTACACTGAGCTCACTGGTTTCTAAGGAATTCATAAGATTCAATTTCATAAATATTGGTTCATCTACTTTAATAAGGACACAGGTGGACTGCCAGCCTTTTATAGCCACAATGACCTGACATACTGAACACAGTGTTTCTTCTAAATCAATGGCAACTACTAAAAGACATCAATTTGAGATTTCATTTTTGAGTAGTGATTACACAGCAGTGCCTTGTAATAAAAAATGTAATATTTAATGTCATTTTTTTTTTTTAAATGATATTGCACCGTGGTAGAACAATATTGTGATTCAAAAGTTTGTTGGTGTTTTAACTTCAAGAAGTAATAATAAGCCATCTCAATGCTTAGTTTAAAATTGCAGAATCGCATTGTATTAGCTACTGTATATTATATGCATAGTCACAACATTGCATGTTTAATAAAAGCATACAGTACAGAAGAACTTAATCTGAATGCATATATTGCTAGATGTCCCCTTGTTGTTATATCTTCCTACGTGTCATTATGTTACACAGCATGTTATTACCTCTCTGGATGTTATTATATCCCGTGCCATGTAATTATATCTCTCTGCACGCTGTTATATCCCTCTCCAAGTTATTATGTTACTCTGGCGAATACGATACAGGTTTTTTGTGCTACAGTATTTTAATCTGTCTATGTTTGTTCCCATCGATGATGTCCAGGTATATTTGTGTTTAATTAATTACGAATGCAAGCTTGAGGATTGCATGTTGCACCTGTGAAGTGCACAGTGTGGGCACAGATGAGAACAATGATTTGTTAAGTATGATGGCTTTAGAGTTTAGAGACTTAAGGGCATAATTATCAATTATATTTTTAATAAAATAATGGTCAAAAGATGTTTTCACACCCCTTTCACATTATTCTAGTATCACCTAAATTCTAGTATCACCTAATTTATAAAATTATCCACCAATCCCTTAATATTGCAATTTTTTTAGTAATCAGATCGCAGTTCCCATACTTGTAATGGGAAATGTGATCTGACCGAATTTACTAAACAAAATAAAAAGTTAAAAAGTACTGGACGGAGCCCTGTGATAATAATGCTACTGTATTTGAGAAAGTGTTATGAGTGCTGGCCTCTGGTTCCTTGACTACTGCACAGCCCTCTTTGCTTGCTGGCTGTAAAGGCTGTGCTCGGATCTGGCCCCTGTGATCTGCCATGTGTGTCTGATGGACACAGAGACTGATCACTGAATTAAAAAAAATAAAAAAAGAGTAAAAAATAAAAGTAATACTTACCTGCACCCAGGAACTGGTGATCTGGTGAGGGCAGCCAATCATCTGATCGCTATGTTCCTACTATGACCCCCAGTGCAGTAGAGTGATGCTGTGAAGCTGACATCTAACTTTACAGCACCGGAGGTTACAGCAGAGCACAGGATCACATGACCGACTGCCCTCCCGGATCAATGATCACCAATCTTGGCTGGTTACATGCTCAGGGCATTTTTCACAAAAAATACCTTGAGATGTGCGGCAAGTGGATTTGCATGAGTAGAGCCAGTGTCTGACTGGGGTATGAAGGGCCCACCATGGAAAAATAGTGGTAGGGGCCCATATTTAGTGGTGTGGCCAGTTTCCAGAGGGAGTGTTTTCCTAACCATTAGAGAATGCATTGGCTGGGCCCTTTGATAATTATATTTAGTAATTACTGTTAGTGCATACATGATAATGTAGCAGATTAAGAACAGAAATGCACTGTAGACAATAAACCATATTCCTGTGCAGTATTAGGTAACATACGTATAATGTATAATTCAAGAACACAGGGGGTAATTCCGATCTGATTGTAGATGTGCTAAATTTAGCACATCTATGATCACACTCTGACATGTGGGGGGACGCCCAGCACAGGGTTAGTCCGCCCCGCATGTCAGTCCCTAACCTCACCCGCACGAGTGCAAAAGCATCGCACGACGAGTAGCTCCCTGCCTGCGCAGCTCCTGTGCGCTGGCAGGCGGCTAACCGACACGTCCCGGGTCGCAGCGGCTGAATGTGGCGTCATGCAGCCACAGCTGCCCACCCCCGCAACGTTCTGGTTACACCTGCGTTGTCCAGACCGCGCCCCGCCAACGGCGTTCTAACGCCATTAGCACACCCCTTCCCGCCCAGCGTCTGCCTTTGACTGTCAATCAGGCAGAGACGATCGCAGCCCTGAGATGCTGCTAGCATCTCACTGGGCTCCCGGGGTGCGCGTGTGCACTCCACAAAGGGACTCAGACTTCGACTGCTGCCGCTGCTGCGATCCAGTCTAAATTACCCCCATAGTGTGGAACCTGATCCCTAGAGGCGGAGGTGGGGGTCCCCAGGTGGTGGAGCCCACCACGGGGGTTCCCTGTACCCCTGTGGGCCAGTCCAACCTTGGGTAGAGCTTTCTCACAAGCCCTGTCCCAGCGTGCAGTAATTGATACATCCTTGTGATGTATTCAATTATCGCAATGAGATTTTGGTCAAATTTATCACAGCACATGCGGATTGTGATAAACAGACCTGTTTGAGTCTCTAAGTATCTTTGTAATATCTAATATGACCAGAATGCAGGGATTCCAGACTGTTCATTTCCAAGGGTTTAAGGGAATAAATGAGAGGTGTTGTTCTCATTCTTTGCACATACTACCGTAAACTTTTAAGTGCAAATTATATGTAAAAAGATAGTATTATTAGATGTACTGTTTGAGCAAAGTTGTTGCCACTAATTTATACATTTGCATCAAGAAAATTAGTTTTACTTTTTAATCAATTCCATCCACTCTACTGCACTCGAATCCTTGGTGCTTCCAATTACTTATTGTAATCATACTAGTGTTCATTTCCTAAGAACCACTGGACAATTCAGCAGATACCTCAGTATGCTGAGAGCCGTGTGGTAGAAAAAAAAAGGTTAAGCCTACCTGGCGCCCTGTCTCACCCAGTAATGTAGTTTATGCCTTGCCTACCTGTATTAACTGTACTTCATATAAATCCCATATAAAGCTAGTAACCAAACTACACCAGCATATATCTCTTCGCTTATCTCTAATTACCCAGCTCGACCCCCCCACTCTGCACAAGATCTGCGTCTGTCATCTGCACGGATCACTCGCTCCCATTCACAATTGCAGGACTTTCTTCATGCAGCACCCACTCTGTGGAATGCCCTCCCACAAACAATAAGACTCTCCTCTAGTCTCCCAACTTTCAAGCGTTCCCTAAAACTCACCTCTTCAGGCAAGCCTATCAAATTCCTGAACCACCCACATGACCTTCAGAAGCATTCATATCTAATTACATCCCATCAGGACTGTCTTTGCAATCTGGTGGGACACTATGCTATAGATCAGGGGTGGGGAACCTCCGTCCCACGGGCCGTATAAGGCCCGCAAAGCCGTTTATTCTGGCCCACCCGCTTGTGTCAGCGAGACATGCCGCTGCTCACTCCGGCGGCATGTCTTAGCTGTCAGGGCAGGGAGGAAAGCACAGCTATATGTCAGGCGGCAGGCTAATTTTTAAGTTGATCATTTTTGTATGGCCCCCGAAGGATTTTATAAATATCCAAATGGCCCTTGGTAGAAAAAAGGGTCCCCACCCCCGCTATAGATAGTGCCTATTATTGTGTATCCTTCCTAATTCCCTATAGATTGTAAACTTGCAAGCATTGCCTTTCTAACTCTATGACTGTTTGTTATTTTATTACCCAGTTTGTCTTATCACTGTTTTTTCCAAATGTAAAGCGCAATGAAATATGCTGCACTATAGAAGAAACTGTAAATAATGAAATAATACTTCATTTTAAAGAGTGGTGTTTACGGTATTTTGTTAAATGTTGTCAGATATTCTCCAACTTGTTCTCCAACAGAAATATTTTTATCTGGGTTTATTGGGTCACCCTGGCTACTAGCCAAAGACGCTACAGGACTTCAATGGCTAATGGACTGCAATATTGATGACAAGAAAATAGTACAGCGCTAAAAGATGTTATAACACAGTAATATAATGAAATATCATATGGCTTGATGAAGATAAAAATATATTTAATATAAAAAAGTCAATACTATATAGGGAAAGTAAACACAATAAAAATATAGTAAAAAAATATATAGAAAGATACTGTTCGGTTTCCCACACATCTGAACTTAGCTGCTACAAATTGATCCACATAACGGCTTGGGTCTTCCTGCCATGTTTGGATCCCAAAACGAGACAAAACATAACCTTCCCGGCATCCGATGTCGCATGTTTTGGATTGCAGTGTCGGAGGGGTATGAAGGGCCCACCGGGAAAATACAGTGGTAGGGGTCTATACTTAGGGATAGAGAGTGCATGGTATATATATATATAGTAAATACCGCTAGTGCATGTGTACCAGATAAATAACAGTAGTGCACTGTAGAAAATACACCATAGTCCTGTACAGTATAATGTAACGTGTAATGTATAACTCAACTGCATGGTAATCTGATCCCTTGAGGAGGAGGTTGGCCCATAGACAGTGGGGCCCACAGGGGGTTACCTCTTTTCCCCTATAGGCCAGTCCAACCCTACCGGAGGGAAAGGGTGTGAGGCACTGTCTTGTGTGTCAAAAAAAAAAACTCCATTAGAAGCACTGGAACAATAATTGAATAATTTAACATGCACAGAAGCTCAGAGGGAGAGTGCTGCTGAACTTTGAGGCACAGCACTGTGTCCAATAAAATACCATTAGGGAGAACTAAGGCATTAATTTCACACACACTGTGACAGAAGATCAGAGGGAGAGGGTGTGTTGCACTATGAGGCACTGTGGTTTAAAAAATATACAGTAACATTTATGGGTGCCAATTATTACTGGGAGCATACCTCCCAACTGTCCCGATTTCAGCGGGACAGTCCCGTTTTTTGGGGGCTGTCCCTCCCACGGTCCGCAGTGTCCCGCGGTGGGGGCAGTTGGGAGGCTTCTCTGTCAATCACTGCTCTACTTGCTGCAGAGCAGCTGTGAATAGATGCTGTGCGCATGCGAAAGTTACGCTACATTTCATAGAATTTCGTATGCAGATACAGCCACAGTCACACATAGAATATAGGCTTGCCATCTATCATTTTAATCAGCATTAACTGCTTTTGCAAATAAGTTGCATTCTTTGGCAAAAAAGACACCCACCGTTAGCAGAGCAGCCCAGGAACTCCCGGCTCACTCACGACTGGCATCTCGCGATGCATTGCGTGTTGAGGCTAGATGTATGAGGACACATCTGTACTTGTAAAGAAGCCTCCTTCCACCATTTCTGAACCCTCTGCAAATGTGGGGATGAGCAGCACAAGTAAATATGGTGACACAGTAATTCAGTATGCTAATATTAAAGCACAACAGAATGAGTGGATATTTGTATATCTGATGAGGATATTGATGATGAGGAAAAAAGTGTGTGTGTGAAATCAAAGTACAGTAAGTCAGCCACCAGAGACAGCAATTCTTGACTATAGTAAAAAGAAGGCCGTTGTCATACCTGGGCATATGACCAAAAAATCTATCTTCTTTTGTGTGAAATTATTTTTACCCAAAACATTTGTCAAGTCATCTGTACCACTTGTGAAGCCAAAGTAAGTAGAGGCAGGGAGGTTAACCATCTAGGAACTTCCACCCTGTTATATCATTTACAGCAGGTTTATACATAGTATTTGGGGAAATAATACCAAGCGGTCCAGCATCAGCTAGCTCTCAGCTTAGTCCCAGCACATGCAATTTCCACCGCCTTCCCCTTCATCATCAATCTCATCATTGATGATCAGAGGTAGTCCTCCTGTGTCCTATTGGCAAAGGCTAACTGACTCCTACCTTATCTAGGATTCCCAGGATGCATCCTTGCACGCTAGAAACTTTTTGCCTAGGGGTTCCTTGAAAAATATTCTGATATTCTAGGGTGCCGTGTTTCAATAAAGTTTGGGAACCACTAGCTTAGTCACTAAAGCAATAATGCGGCCAGTAATATTAAAATACACAGTGGAACACTGGTTGCATTCATTTCCTTTTGGACCACCCTGACACCTATTTGTGATGGATGTGCCCCCCCACTTTTCTACGGATATGTTTACATAATGTACCATCATTACTGTTTTATTGGCTGTGGTCGTGATTGACTATGGACAATCCTGTATGCAGGTAGTGTGTGGAGGTCTTGGGATAATCTGCATCTGTGTACACATATGCAGCATCAGCCGATATTGTAGATGTGGGATGTGACATACCCCAAAATACACGCTGCATGCCTGTGATTTTGCTGTCAATCCCTGTTACCTCCCTTAAATGTTCCCTGACTGTTCATCACTTGGCACGTGCCTACTGTGATCGTGACTCGTGAGTAGTTGCCAGATAATAGTTCAACTGTGAAAATATTGGCATTGCATACCACTGTGAATCAAGCCCTATGTCATTGTATTAATACTGTATGCTGAACCCCATATGGATATGTTATACTGAAGGCTAACAGTATAAGCATTTGAGGCATTTGAGTGTTGCCACTTTAATAGTGTACTGGTATTTTCCCTTTAACGCAGTCAGATGAATTTTAACAGCTAGTTACTATAAGTGGGGAGGAGTTTTTGAAGTTAATGGTGTTGTGAGGCAGAATTGCTGCCTCTTTGTTTTGGTTCAGAGGACGGGGAAGTTCTGTTCTCTCTCTGGCACCACAATTTGTGTATGAATTTTAGTCTGAAATTTGTTTGAACTGCAGCAAAAAGAACTTATGGCATTTGAAACAAACAAAAAATAAACCAAAACAGCAACAAAAGAACAACACAAGGTTCCGGGTGTAATGACGCCTGAGTTCCGTGGCCGTGCAGGATGCCAGCCAAACGTGAACTTTTTTTTAAAGGGGCAATCACTTACAAGCCACGAATTTGCTTTGTAAGTGATTGCCCATTTAAAAAAAAGTCAGAGTTCGGGCGTCATTACATCCGGCCCAGAGTCTTAGATATAAAATAACACAATACAATTGATAAAATAATAATTCATTTGAAACAATCATTTAACCATCAAGGACTGTCTTTTAACATAAATGTAATATTTCACATACCTGTACATTCAATTGCAAAAGCACATACTATAAAAATGCTAATATAAAGGCAATACTCATAAAAACAGAAAACAATGTAAACTCAATAGCAATAGAGGGCCCCAAAGTGCTTTGAAACAGATGAGTTAACTCTTTTGGAACTACGAACTGCATGAGATCATGAGCCAGAAAATAAGATAATATCGGAACAAGCTTCTTCCGAAATTACCTTTTTTTTTTTAAACTAATATTTTATATAGTTTTTTATATTATTTTTCACCCCTGTTGAGTTTATGGCTTCTTATGTTTTTGTATGTATATTGTACTTATACAATAATAGCATATTATATTATATACTATTAATATTATATACTATTATATACTTTTGAGGGTATCAGGAATATTAAATGCTTGTTATTGGCAATTCTTCAAACTACTGTAGTCTGACATTGTTTTTCTATTTCCAGTAAGTGGAATGCTACAATAACCCCTATATATATGGCTTTGTCATTTATTATATGTGTAATATATATATATATGTATATATATATATATAGATATATAGATAGATATATTTATTTCATATAATAGTATTTTGTAAATTCAGCAACAGAACATTATTGTTTGTTCTCTTTTCTTTGGCGATTCAAACAGTCATAAGTAAAGATGGTGTTTTGCAAGTCTATTTAATTATACATATTATATTGACCACAGCACCATAACAGTACATTGTTTCCCCAGGGCAAACCAGCTAGTCCCCATCAGCCTTGTTTTCTCTGCTACCTTAACATCTGTGCACCATCTCTCTATAGGCATAAACGCCTGGATAAGTTTGAAAGCCCACTGAGTGCACCTAATACAGTAGTTGCCGATGCAGTGAGCTGAATGTACATATATACAGTAGTTGACAGAAGTCATGTTGGAGCCACTGCAGAGGCCCTGACCACAGGAGACAGATAGTGATTGGTTGCCATGGACAACTTCTCCACTGGCTCATTTCTCCGCTCTTATCACTGCTTAGTAAATGTCCCCCTCAGTCACTTCTTACTGACTGCAGATTGAGGACTACTGGGTAGCAACAGGATAGCAAGAGGGAGCTCATAAGTAAGAGAAGCCGGTGTGTTGTAGGCATGCAGCTTAAGTTGAGACCTAGCTGTATATTTATTAAAGTTTTTTTTTTTTTTAGATGTTGAGATGTTGCCCATAGCAACCAATCATATTCTACATATTTATCTAGCACCTTGTAGAAGCTAATAGCTAAAATCTGATTGGTTGCAATGGGCAATAGCTCCACTTCTACAAACCTGCACTTTAGTAAATATACCCCCTATTCTAAGTTGAGTGTATGCAGCATGAATGCCATTTCCAGTCACCAAGCATGACACGTCTGTAAGAGCTGTTACTAGTGATGACAGGGTGCGATCAGATACATTTATACAACTCAGAAAATGGGCGGATAGTTTCATAGGATATACGATATCTTTAGGTGTCTAGTATTGCAACTGCAAATCAGTCCCAATGCATATAAACAAATTATGGGGCAGTGTGAGCATAATCGATGTGGGACAATGAGTAGGTAGTATATGGGTGGAACCCCAAATATTCTACCCTGCCTTGAGATACATTTGGTCCAAACTTAGTTTTGCCAGTCAACTGCATTGACAACTGATCAATTAAGCCTCTGTCTGAACTTAGCCTACCTCTTATTCCCAAAGAACCTTCCGTGACCGGCACTGATTGGGATGAGTCACACATAGGGGGTCATTCCGAGTTGTTCGCTCGCTAGCAGTTTTTAGCAGCATTGCACACGCTAGGCCGCCGCCCTCTGGGAGTGTATCTTAGCATAGCAGAATTGCGAACGAAAGATTAGCGGAATTGCGAATAGAAATTTCTTAGAAGTTTCTGAGTAGCTCGAGACTTACTCTTACACTGCGATCAGCTCAGCCCGTTTCGTTCCTGGTTTGACGTCACAAACACGCCCTGCGTACGCCCAGCCACTCCCCCGTTTCTCCAGCCACTCCTGCGTTTTGCAACTCGAACGCCTGCGTTTTTCCGCACACTCCCATAAAACGGACAGTTTCTGCCCAGAAACACCCACTGCCTGTCAATCACACTACGATCAGCACAGCGATGAAAAAGCTTTGTTATGCCGTGAGTAAAATACCTAACTTTTGTGTAAAATAACTATGCGCATCCGCTCTGCGAACCTTGCGCATGCGCAGTAAGCGACTAATCGCAGTATAGCGAAAATTGGCAACGAGCGAACAACTCGGAATGACCCCCACAGTACAGTGTGAAAGATGGCAAAAGTTCAATTATTTCTCTATCTTTTAATTTTCTATAAACACATCCAATTTCTTATAAACACATAAATGTGATTTGTTTTGAGACAGAATCTTAATTATGCTGGATCCCATTAAAACCAGAACCACTGGTCTAGAGATGTGCACCGGAAATTTTTCGGGCTTTGCGTTTTGGTTTTGGATTCGGTTCCGCAGCCGTGTTTTCGATTCGGACACGTTTTGGCAAAACCTCCCTGAAATTTTTTTGTCGGATTCGGGTGTGTTTTGGATTCGGGTGTTTTTTTTCAAAAACCCCTCAAAAACAGCTTAAATCATAGAATTTGGGGGTAATTTTGATCCTATAGAATTATTAACCTCAATAACCACAATTTCCACTCATTTCCAGTCTATTCTGAACACCTCACACCTCACAATACTATTTTTAGTCCTAAAATTTGCACTGAGGTCGCTGGATGACTAAGCAAAGCGACCCAAGAGGGCGGCACAAACACCTGGCCCATCTAGGAGTGGCACTGCAGTGTCAGACAGGATGGCACTTAAAAAAATTGGCCCCAAACAGCACATGATGCAAAGAAAAGAGAAAAAGAGGTGCACTGTGGTCGCTGGACGGCTAAACTAAGCTACACAAAAACCTCAATATCAGAGGAATTATTCATTCTAATCAATGGTATTATTGGTCCAAATCACTGGAAGAAAATGACAAAATCACTGGAATTATTTGTTCTAATCAATGGTATTATTGGTCCAAATCACTGGAAGAAAATGACAAAATCACTGGAATTATTTGTTCTAATCAATGGTATTATATTAGTCCAAATAACTGGAAGAAAATGACAAAATCACTGGAATTATTTGTAAACATTTGTAGAAAGTCGCTGCTTTCTGATTACAGAAATGCTCAGATATTCCTACGAATCCACAATCCCTTCCCATAGGAAAAAGAAATTGAGAAACCGTTGTTTGAGAACGTTTGTTCTCTTTCCCTTACAAAGGAACAAACCACTTTCCAAGAAGACTGACGTTTTTGGGATTATGGAGACATAATGTTTTTGAATATAAATCCTAAAGCAGGTGGTGTATTAGAGCAAAAGAGTGCAAGAGACCAGCCATGCAGTTTCTGAAATATTATGACAAAATGTTACTGTATTTCATAAGCACTCATTCCTAACTCTGCTAAGTACTGTTTGGTATACTGTATCTGGCTTCCATGAGGTAGTTGTCCATTATTTCAGCTTCCATTGACCTTTTTGAAAGCGGTAGAAGTTATGGATTCTTTTTTTTATTTTTATTTTCCCCTATTTTTAATTTTCTCCTGCATAGCCCAGTAAAATGTTGCAATGTTAAGTATTGACTTGTGCCTTCTGGGGGTCCACTTCTTCACCAAACCCAGCCAAATCTCATCCTAACCCTCTGTTCCACGTTCTCTATGTACCCCATCTGTGTCACCCATGTCTGTCTACCCCTCCCCTTTAGATTGTAAACTCTCACGAGCAGGGTCCTCTTCCCTCATGTGCTTATCCTTTGTCTTACTTTAATAATCTTCAACTGTACCACATCCAGCAGTCTTCTGCCACCTGATACTTATTCCAGTGTCATCTGCTGATGTAACTATGTTTATTTACCCTGTACTTGTCCTATACTGTCATCAACTGTAAATTGCTGTTTTCCTGTTTGATTATTTATGTACTCTGTAATTGGGTGCTGCGGAACCCTTGTGGCGCCATATAAATAAAGGATAATAATAATAATAATAATATAGGGTGTATAATCCCCAGGTGTATCTCACACATCACACAGTACAGTATATAGGGTGTATAATCCCCAGGTGTATCTCACACATCGCTCAGTACTGATTACAGGATGTATAATCACCAGGTATAAAACACACATCGCACAGTACAGTATATAGGGTGTATAATCCCAGGGTGTATCTCACACATCGCTCAGTACAGTGTACAGGGTGTATAATGACCAGGTGTATCACAAACGTTGCACAGTACAGTATAGAGGGTGTATAATCCCCAGGTGTATCTCACACATCACACAGTACAGTATATGGGGTGTATAATCCCCAGGTGTATCTCACACATCGCTCAGTACAGATTACAGGATGTATAATCACCAGGTGTATAACACACATCGCACAGTACAGTATATAGGTTGTATAATCCCAAGGTGTATCTCACACATCGCTCAGTACAGTATACAGGGTGTATAATCACCAGGTGTATCACAAATGTTGCACAGTACAGTATACAGGGTGTATAATCACCAGGTGTATCACAAACGTTGCACAGTACAGTATACAGGGTGTATAATCCCCAGGTGTATCTCACACATTGCTCAGTACAGATTACAGGATGTATAAAATCACCAGGTGTATAACACACGTCGCACAGTACAGTATACATACTGGTCACAACAATGCAGCAGATATTGAGCACTGATCAGGATACTAGAAGTGACACAGAGCTGCAAGATACAGCAATGGCCTACTGTACTGTACTATATGTATACTGCTGGTCACCAAAATGCTGCACTGTCCTACTATATACTGCTCACAATAATGCAGCACAGAGATAGTATACTTGACACAGAGCTGCAAGATACAGCAATGGCCTACTGTACTGTACTATATATGTATACTGCTGATCACCAAAATGCTGCACTGTCCTACTATATACTGCTCACAATAATGCAGCACAGAGATAGTATACTTGACACAGAGCTGCAAGATACAGCAATGGCCTACTGTACTGTACTATATGTATACTGCTAGTCACCAAAATGCTGCACTGTCCTACTATATACTGCTCACAATAATGCAGGACATTGTGGAGCAGTGGTATTTCCCAGTGTATATGGTGAATTTTTTGATCAGAGGTCCGCAACTCTAAGTTATCACATTCTTTTCATATTCAGTCGACGTATGGTCGACACGTTTTGTAGGGTTTTTAAAAAAAAATTCAACTTTTGCTGCATTCACTATCTATTTCACAAACTAATACCTTTAGTAACCTTGTGGCGAGCGATGCGGAGTGGAGTGAGCCACCGAGCCCAAAGTGCAGCAATCGAAGCGAGTCCGCGAGGTGATGCATTTCATCTAATTGACTATCCATGTCACAAACTATCACCATTGCGAGCATAGCGTAGCGAGCCACCACGCCCAAAGTGCGGCGAGCGAACACATTTCAACAAATTGTGGTAAAAAATGTTTAAAAACACAAAACAACACCCACTTTTTTTAGGGGTGTAGACCTTTTGACCCTGTCAACCTTTTGCCCCTTTCAACCTTTTGACCCTGTCGACCTTTTGACCCTGTCTATCTTTTGACCGTGTCGACCTTTTACTGTCGACCTAATGACTGTCTATCTTTTTAATGTCTATCTTCCAGAGCCCCTCAACTCCAATTTTAACGCTCAGAATGTGTTGATTTCTGATACAGTGCTAATCAGACCTATTTAGGATTGTACGTTTTATGTATTTTATGTATATTTTGTGTGTTATTTCAGTTGTATGCAATAAACCTTGGCTATAAAGATAATACACTAATATGTACAGTAGTTGCTATTTTGTCTACATGCAATGGTCGTGTTGAGACCAGGCATCATCGGTTCAAAGACAACCTTGTGACACACCTAGAAACCTATCCTCTTCTTCTAAGCACTATGCACAGTAGCAATATACACCACAGTGAGCATAAGTGCAGCAAGCTTACATTGTTATAATCATAGTGCTAGGAGTTCAGTGTTCCTTTTCACCTCAATGGCAGCATACTGTATGGTTTTGTTCCATTCTGCTACTGAACATCTGACAGCCATAGACTTTCAAATCCATTCAATCAACGGACAGTTCGCAGCTTAACTTTAACCTCTTGGCTGGAAAATCATCAGTCCACACTGCTCACATCCTGCAATTGTATGTACAAGTGAGAAATTACAGATACTGGGATTAGAGATGAGCGGGTTCGGTTCCTCGGAATCCGAACCCGCCCGAACTTCAGGTTTTTTTACACGGGGCCGAGCGACTCGGATCTTCCCGCCTTGCTCGGTTAACCCGAGCGCGCCCGAACGTCATCATCCCGCTGTCGGATTCTCGCGAGGCTCGTATTCTATCGCGAGACTCGGATTCTATATAAGGAGCCGCGCGTCGCCGCCATTTTCACACGTGCATTGAGATTGATAGGGAGAGGACGTGGCTGGCGTCCTCTCCGTTTAGACTAGAGTACTAGAGAGAGACACAAATTTTGGGGAGCATATTATTAGGAGGAGTACTACTTGCTGCTGATAGTGTGACCAGTGACCACCAGTTTAATTAATCCGTTCTCTGCCTGATAAAAAACGATACACAGTGTGACACAGTCACATACCATATCTGTGCTCAGCCAAGTGTGCTGCATCATATGTAATACTGTATATCATTATCTGACTGTGCTGAGTGCTCACTGCTCACACAGCTTAATTGTGGGGGAGACTGGGGAGCAGTTATAGCAGGAGTACATATTTTAAGTACAGTGCACACTTTTGCTGCCAGAGTGCCACTGCCAGTGTGACTGACCAGTGACCACTGACCACCAGCATTGTGATTGTCTGCTGACCACCAGTATATTGTGATTGTCTGCCTGAAAAAGTTAAACACTCGTCGTGTGGTGTTTTTATAAACGCATTCTGCAGACAGTGTCCAGCAGGTCCGTCATTACATAATATATACCTGTCCGGCTGCAGTACTAGTGTGATATATATATATTTTAATTTTATCTCATTATCATCCAGTCTATATTAGCAGCAGACACAGTACGGTAGTCCACGGCTGTAGCTACCTCTGTGTCGGCAGTCGCTCGTCCATCCATAATTGTATACCACCTACCCGTGGTTTTTTTTTTTTTCTATCTTCTTGATACTAGTAGCTTACTTTAGGAGCCTGCAGTGCTGAGTCTGACAGACAGTGTCCAGCAGGTCCGTCATTACATAATATATACCTGTCCGGCTGCAGTACTAGTGTGATATATATATATATTTTAATTTTATCTCATTATCATCCAGTCTATATTAGCAGCAGACACAGTACGGTAGTCCACGGCTGTAGCTACCTCTGTGTCGGCAGTCGCTCGTCCATCCATAATTGTATACCACCTACCAGTGGTTTTTTTTTTTTCTATCTTCTTGATACTAGTAGCTTACTTTAGGAGTCTGCAGTGCTGACAGACAGTGTCCAGCAGGTCCGTCATTACATAATATATACCTGTCCGGCTGCAGTACTAGTGTGATATATATATATATTTTAATTTTATCTCATTATCATCCAGTCTATATTAGCAGCAGACACAGTACGGTAGTCCACGGCTGTAGCTACCTCTGTGTCGGCAGTCGCTCGTCCATCCATAATTGTATACCACCTACCCGTGGTTTTTTTTTTTTTCTATCTTCTTGATACTAGTAGCTTACTTTAGGAGTCTGCAGTGCTGAGTCTGACAGACAGTGTCCAGCAGGTCCGTCATTACATAATATATACCTGTCCGGCTGCAGTACTAGTGTGATATATATATATATATTTTAATTTTATCTCATTATCATCCAGTCTATATTAGCAGCAGACACAGTACGGTAGTCCACGGCTGTAGCTACCTCTGTGTCGGCAGTCGCTCGTCATCCATAAGTATACTAGTATCCATCCATCTCCATTGTTTACCTGAGGTGCCTTTTAGTTGTGCCTATTAAAATATGGAGAACAAAAATGTTGAGGTTCCAAAAATAGGGAAAGATCAAGATCGACTTCCACCTCGTGCTGAAGCTGCTGCCACTAGTCATGGCCGAGACGATGAAATGCCAGCAACGTCGTCTGCCAAGGCCGATGCCCAATGTCATAGTACAGAGCATGTAAAATCCAAAACACCAAATATCAGTAAAAAAAGGACTCAAAAATCTAAAATAAAATTGTCGGAGGAGAAGCGTAAACTTGCCAATATGCCATTTACCACACGGAGTGGCAAGGAACGGCTGAGGCCCTGGCCTATGTTCATGGCTAGTGGTTCAGCTTCACATGAGGATGGAAGCACTCAGCCTCTCGCTAGAAAAATGAAAAGACTCAAGCTGGCAAAAGCACAGCAAAGAACTGTGCGTTCTTCGAAATCCCAAATCCACAAGGAGAGTCCAATTGTGTCGGTTGCGATGCCTGACCTTCCCAACACTGGACGTGAAGAGCATGCGCCTTCCACCATTTGCACGCCCCCTGCAAGTGCTGGAAGGAGCACCCGCAGTCCAGTTCCTGATAGTCAGATTGAAGATGTCAGTGTTGAAGTACACCAGGATGAGGAGGATATGGGTGTTGCTGGCGCTGGGGAGGAAATTGACAAGGAGGATTCTGATGGTGAGGTGGTTTGTTTAAGTCAGGCACCCGGGGAGACACCTGTTGTCCGTGGGAGGAATATGGCCATTGACATGCCTGGTGAAAATACCAAAAAAATCAGCTCTTCGGTGTGGAAGTATTTCAACAGAAATGCGGACAACATTTGTCAAGCCGTGTGTTGCCTTTGTCAAGCTGTAATAAGTAGGGGTAAGGACGTTAACCACCTCGGAACATCCTCCCTTATACGTCACCTGCAGCGCATTCATAATAAGTCAGTGACAAGTTCAAAAACTTTGGGCGACAGCGGAAGCAGTCCACTGACCAGTAAATCCCTTCCTCTTGTAACCAAGCTCACGCAAACCACCCCACCAACTCCCTCAGTGTCAATTTCCTCCTTCCCCAGGAATGCCAATAGTCCTGCAGGCCATGTCACTGGCAATTCTGACGAGTCCTCTCCTGCCTGGGATTCCTCCGATGCATCCTTGCGTGTAACGCCTACTGCTGCTGGCGCTGCTGTTGTTGCTGCTGGGAGTCGATGGTCATCCCAGAGGGGAAGTCGGAAGACCACTTGTACTACTTCCAGTAAGCAATTGACTGTCCAACAGTCCTTTGCGAGGAAGATGAAATATCACAGCAGTCATCCTGTTGCAAAGCGGATAACTGAGGCCTTGACAACTATGTTGGTGTTAGACGTGCGTCCGGTATCCGCCGTTAGTTCACAGGGAACTAGACAATTTCTTGAGGTAGTGTGCCCCCGTTACCAAATACCATCTAGGTTCCACTTCTCTAGGCAGGCGATACCGAGAATGTACACGGACGTCAGAAAAAGACTCACCAGTGTCCTAAAAAATGCAGTTGTACCCAATGTCCACTTAACCACGGACATGTGGACAAGTGGAGCAGGGCAGGGTCAGGACTATATGACTGTGACAGCCCACTGGGTAGATGTATGGACTCCCGCCGCAAGAACAGCAGCGGCGGCACCAGTAGCAGCATCTCGCAAACGCCAACTCTTTCCTAGGCAGGCTACGCTTTGTATCACCGGTTTCCAGAATACGCACACAGCTGAAAACCTCTTACGGCAACTGAGGAAGATCATCGCGGAATGGCTTACCCCAATTGGACTCTCCTGTGGATTTGTGGCATCGGACAACGCAGCAATATTGTGTGTGCATTAAATATGGGCAAATTCCAGCACGTCCCATGTTTTGCACATACCTTGAATTTGGTGGTGCAGAATTATTTAAAAAACGAGAGGGGCGTGCAAGAGATGCTGTCGGTGGCCAGAAGAATTGCGGGACACTTTCGGCGTACAGGCACCACGTACAGAAGACTGGAGCACCACCAAAAACGCCTGAACCTGCCCTGCCATCATCTGAAGCAAGAAGTGGTAACGAGGTGGAATTCAACCCTATATATGCTTCAGAGGTTGGAGGAGCAGCAAAAGGCCATTCAAGCCTATACAATTGAGCACGATATAGGAGGTGGAATGCACCTGTCTCAAGCGCAGTGGAGAATGATTTCAACGTTGTGCAAGGTTCTGATGCCCTTTGAACTTGCCACACGTGAAGTCAGTTCAGACACTGCCAGCCTGAGTCAGGTCATTCCCCTCATCAGGCTTTTGCAGAAGAAGCTGGAGACATTGAAGGAGGAGCTAACACAGAGCGATTCCGCTAGGCATGTGGGACTTGTGGATGGAGCCCTTAATTCGCTTAACAAGGATTCACGGGTGGTCAATCTGTTGAAATCAGAGCACTACATTTTGGCCACCGTGCTCGATCCTAGATTTAAAACCTAACTTGGATCTCTCTTTCCGGCACACACAAGTCTGCTGGGGTTCAAAGACCTGCTGGTGAGAAAATTGTCAAGTCAAGCGGAACGCGACCTGTCAAAATCTCCTCCTTCACATTCTCCCGCAACTGGGGGTGCGAGGAAAAGGCTCAGAATTCTGAGCCCACCCGCTGGCGGTGATGCAGGGCAGTCTGGAGCGACTGCTGATGCTGACATCTGGTCCGGACTGAAGGACCTGCCAACGATTACGGATACGGACATGTCGTCTACTGGCACTGCATATGATTCTCTCCCCATTGAAAGAATGGTGGAGGATTATATGAGTGACCGCATCCAAGTAGGCACGTCAGACAGTCTGTACTTATACTGGCAGGAAAAAGAGGCAATTTGGAGGCCCTTGCACAAACTGGCTTTATTCTACCTAAGTTGCCCTCCCACAAGTGTGTACTCCTAAAGAGTGTTTAGTGCCGCCGCTCACCTTGTCAGCAATCGGCGTACGAGGTTACTTCCAGAAAATGTGGAGAAGATGATGTTCATTAAAATGAATTATAATCAATTCCTCCGTGGAGACATTGACCAGCAGCAATTGCCTCCACAAAGTACACAGGGAGCTGAGATGGTGGATTCCAGTGGGGACGAATTGATAATCTGTGAGGAGGGGGATGTACACGGTGATATATCGGAGGATGATGATGAGGTGGACATCTTGCCTCTGTAGAGCCAGTTTGTGCAAGGAGAGATTAATTGCTTCTTTTTTGGTGGGGGTCCAAACCAACCCGTCATTTCAGTCACAGTCGTGTGGCAGACCCTGTCACTGAAATGATGGGTTGGTTAAAGTGTGCATGTCCTGTTTATACAACATAAGGGTGGGTGGGAGGGCCCAAGGACAATTCCATCTTGCACCTCTTTTTTCTTTCATTTTTCTTTGCGTCATGTGCTGTTTGGGGAGTATTTTTTTGAAGGGCCATCCTGCGTGACACTGCAGTGCCACTCCTAGATGGGCCAGGTGTTTGTGTCGGCCACTAGGGTCGCTTATCTTACTCACACAGCTACCTCATTGCGCCTCTTTTTTTCTTTGCGTCATGTGCTGTTTGGGGAGTGTTTTTTGGAAGGGCCATCCTGCGTGACACTGCAGTGCCACTCCTAGATGGGCCAGGTGTTTGTGTCGGCCACTAGGGTCGCTTATCTTACTCACACAGCTACCTCATTGCGCCTCTTTTTTTCTTTGCGTCATGTGCTGTTTGGGGAGTGTTTTTTGGAAGGGCCATCCTGCGTGACACTGCAGTGCCACTCCTAGATGGGCCAGGTGTTTGTGTCGGCCACTAGGGTCGCTTAGCTTACTCACACAGCTACGTCATTGCGCCTCTTTTTTTCTTTGCATCATGTGCTGTTTGGGGAGTGTTTTTTGGAAGGGCCATCCTGCGTGACACTGCAGTGCCACTCCTAGATGGGCCAGGTGTTTGTGTCGGCCACTAGGGTCGCTTAGCTTAGTCATCCAGCGACCTCGGTGCAAATTTTAGGACTAAAAATAATATTGTGAGGTGTGAGGTGTTCAGAATAGACTGAAAATGAGTGGAAATTATGGTTTTTGAGGTTAATAATACTTTGGGATCAAAATGACCCCCAAATTCTATGATTTAAGCTGTTTTTTAGTGTTTTTTAAAAAAAACACCCGAATCCAAAACACACCCGAATCCGACAAAAAAAATTCGGTGAGGTTTTGCCAAAACGCGGTCGAACCCAAAACACGGCCGCGGAACCGAACCCAAAACCAAAACCCAAAACCCGAAAAATTTCAAGTGCACATCTCTAACTGGGATACCAATTAGGGAGGAAAATCCCGGGCCTTTTTTTTCAATCCCAGGTATCGGGTTTGAAAAATGATCAATCCCGGGATACCCTGGATTGGGTTTAAGATTTTCAAATTAAAATCTTCAGTGGAATTATCCCCCACCCCCCCTCCCCCCATCCCGGACCCGCCCAGCCCACAGAACTACTCACCATCCTCAGAGTGCGGGCGGGTTCGCTTCCTGCAGGCTGTGGGAGGTGTAGTGCGGTCCGGACAGCATGGATGGCTGGTGTCAGACTGCGCAGTGTGATCTCTGACTTCACGTCATGCTGCGCAGTACACACAGCTGGTGGCAGGGGGAGCCAGGAGAAGGGAGCTGGGCAGCGTCTGAGCCTCCTGAGGAAAACAAGGGGGCTTTCTAATTTCGAAATCCCCGGGATTGGAAGCTCCAATCCCAGGATTAAATTCCGTCCAATTTTTGGCCTATATCCCGGGATCCCGACGATCCTAATCCCAGGATTGGACCCCTTAATACCACTATCTGCTTTACTAAGCTAAATGTTGTAGGGGGTTACCGTTTAACCTGTCTCAGCCATTTGAAAGCTACTTTATGCCGTTTATAATTTTATACCTACCGTATATACTCGAGTATAAGTCGACCCGAATATAAGCCGAGGCACCTAATTTTACCAAAAAACCTGGGAAAATTTATTGACTCGAGTATAAGCCTAAGGTGGGAAATGCAGCTCTAGCCGTACACAGCCCTCACACTGCCAGATATGCCCCCACAGTGCCAGATATGCCCTCACACTGCCAGATATGCCCTCCCACAGTGCCAGATATGCCCTCACACTGCCAGATATGCCCCCACAGTGCCAGATATGCCCCCAAGGTGCCAGATATGCCCCCTCAGTGCCAGATATGCCCTCATAGTGCCAGATATGCCCCCTCAGTGCCAGATATGCCCTCATAGTGCCATATATGCCCCCTCATAGTGCCAGATATGCCCTCATAGTGCCAGATATGCCTCCTTATAGTGCCAGATATGACCTCATAGTGCCAGATATGCCCCCTCATAGTGCCAGATATGTCCCCTCAGTGCCAGATATGTCCTCATAGTGCCAGATATGCCTCCTCATAGTGCCAGATATGCCCCCTCATAGTGCCAGATATGCCCTCATAGTGCCAGATATGCCCCCTCAGTGCCAGATATGCCCTCATAGTGCCATATATGCCCCCTCATAGTGCCAGATATGCCCTCATAGTGCCAGATATGCCTCCTTATAGTGCCAGATATGACCTCATAGTGCCAGATATGCCCCCTCATAGTGCCAGATATGTCCCCTCAGTGCCAGATATGTCCTCATAGTGCCAGATATGCCTCCTCATAGTGCCAGATATGCCCCCTCATAGTGCCAGATATGCCCTCATAGTGCCAGATATGCCCCCTCAGTGCCAGATATGCCCTCATAGTGCCAGATATGCCCCCTCATAGTGCCAGATATGTCCCCTCAGTGCCAGATATGTCCTCATAGTGCCAGATATGCCTCCTCATAGTGCCAGATATGCCCCCTCATAGTGCCAGATATGCCCTCATAGTGCCAGATATGCCCCCTCAGTGCCAGATATGCCCTCATAGTGCCAGATAGGCGCCCCCCCAAGTGCCAAATATGCTCCCCCAGTGCCAGTTACTTACCTTCCGCCGCTTCCGTGCTGTCTTGTGAAGGAGGGACACGGAGGGCACAGCGCACGCCTCTCCTGTGTCCCTCCTGCGTCTCCGGCGGCCGCGGTGGGTCTGTTAAATGAAGTGCCGGTTCGTGAGCCAGTCAGAGCTCACGAACGGGTACTTCCTTTAATAGACCCGCCGCTGCTGCCGGAGACGCAGGAGGGACACAGGAGAGGCGCGCGCTGTGCCCTCCGTGTCCCTCCTTCCCACTGCACTGCACTGCCACTGACATGACTCGAGTATAAGCCGAGGGGGCTTTTTCAACACACAAAAAAGTGCTGAAAAAGTCGGCTTATACTCGAGTATATACGGTATGTTTGTGGAATTTGTTGTTCTCTGTATACAGTGCATTGCTGATATAGGAATATTTTTAATAGGAATTTGCCATGTATGTATATGTACAGTATATACTCAGGTGCGGGAAACCAGCCAAGCTCTGAGGTTTTTTTTAAAGGGGCAATCATTTATAAGGCATGGTTTTGCCTTGTAAATGATTGCCGCTGTAAAAAAACTTCCAAGATTGACCAGCATCCCGCACCTCTGTCAAATTTGGACCCTATGACATATGCCTCTTCATACCAGCCCTGGTCATTTTACTTACATGTCTACTGACTCCCTGTGTCCATTATTTGTTAGTACTATTGTTGTTATTGTTGTTGTTGTTATTATTATTATTTTATTTGTATAGCACCAACATATTGTAGGAAGATGTACATTCAAAGAATGTTCATGTTTTCACTCACTGCCCCAGGGAGTAACAAATGACTTCCCCTAATACAGAGAGTGCCTGTGGAAAAAGTACACAAACACACAAATACAGAAAAAGAACAAACTCCACACACGTACTGTATTAGTCTTATTTGGGTCAAATCTAATGCACCAGTGCATCAATTGTAAAGCGTATGCCACTTTGCCATGTACTGAATAGGAGCCAACAGTAATAATCATAAATAGTCCAGGGTTAGAGATAGTCTGAGCGTAGCTACCCTACTTACTGTATTTGGTAATAGCACAGGGGAGGGGGCCAGTGTGTCCCAGTTCTCTCCTCCACCATGATTGCTAAGTAGTATTTGGCATGGTAAGAAATTCTTCTGCACATGTGCAGATCTCAGTGCGATTTGTGCAGCGTCCGTGGAAGGTCAGTATTGTCTGTGGGTACAGTGTGAGTGGTGTAGGTCCGCCTTGATTCAGGGACCAGTATGCACCACACATCAGGGGTAGACTGAAGGTCTGAAGGCCTGGCAGAGCAGCTCCGCCTCCCGGCATTCGGAGAAGGGGGAGTGCTGTGAGGCCATGCCCCTGTGACTCACCCAGCCCCCAGTGATGCAGGGCCACATCCTCATGATGCATGATCATGTCAATGAGCATAAGTTAGAAATGTTGGGCCAATTCTTGGTCCCAGTCAGTCCCTGTCGTACACAATATACACATTATAGATAAGCCCATGTAAAAGTAATGAATGATTAATGTAGGGGTCTACTTCATTATGCCGGCTGTCGGGATCCCGGCGCCCAGCATACCGGCACCGGGTTCCCGACCACCGGCATACCGGCAGCGGGGTGAGCGCAAAAGAGCCCCTTGCAGGCTCATTGCACTCGCCATGCTGCGGGCACGGTGTCGTGCTACGTGCGCCACGCTATTTATTCTCCCTCCAGAGGTGTCGTGGACCCCCCAAGAGGAAGAATACTTGGCGGTATACAGGCTGTTGGGATCCCGACGTCGGTATGCTGAGAGCCGGGATTCCGACAGCTGACATATCAAATGCCACCCTTAATGTATGGCAGAAGAGATCTGTGGGCTCCAGAATGATTATATAGAATCTATGGTCAGTTTCTCAGCACAGGGCTGATTTTTTAGAAAATCCCAATTTGCAACACTCTGTCTGAATTTTTACTTCGAGTCCCTCACTGTAAACGTTCTACTGTTATGTCACTTTTTTACCACCAAGTCATAGCTCTTTTAATTTAAGAATATTTACATATATTGCTCCAAAATGAACATCCCTACTTTCTGGAACATCCCATAAATACTGTATGACATTCATTCCATTAAACTTTACACTCTATCACATTTTTCATTCATACAGTATGAAGCACGTTTTGATTGTATTGAGTGCTAAGGGAGAGACATCCTTCCTATAGGTTCCTTATAGGGAGTGTACATGTTATTGACTTTCCAATTATGCAAATTTAAACACAAACATCTATTATGCGAAACATAAAGTCAGTATTTAAAAATGTAAAATATGCTATGTATAGATGAGGAAAGTGGCAGCGGCAGCATACTGCACATATTAGAGACACCTCAAGCACCCATGCAGCTGGCTCCAGTGATGAGAAGTATTCCTTTTGATCAATCCTACTTTCCCACTATCCATATGGCTTGAACTTTGTTCCACCTATAATTTTACTGACCCATAGAGTTGAATCCAATTATTTTGGGTCCTTTGATCTCTTAGCTGGCTGATAAAAAAAAATGGTTGATCAGACCACTCAGAAAACATTATTCAATGTAAGAATTTTTTTGGAGATTGCTTCTTTGCATCTTACTGATGACACTACATTGTGCTTCGGGAAGTACCTGCAAGGGACAGCCACCGCTACTGATAATTAAGATGAACACACTCGAGGTACCCCTCTTTTACTATCTATATTTGCATAAATGGGTTTGAGACGTTTGCACCCAATCAGACGCAGACTGCATCCATCATCATCATCATCATCATCATCATCATCAACTATTGTTAATCTCCAACTTTTATTAAGGACCATTAAATGCAGAAGGAGCTAAAGTTAAACAAATGATGCTGAAATTACATTACACAGCAATACAAATTGAATATCTGAAGTGGTGATATCCTAGTTTAAAATCAAGCCTTATAAGATAAATGCAATAATATTCAAAATGTTACCAACCAACTATGAACCATAAAAATATAGATGCACTTCCTTGTAATTTGCCAATTCATGTATAAAAAGCACATCAATATTTTCTAAGCTGATTAGGTAAAAGCATGCATTTATGGTGACAATTTGCCTTTGATCCAATGTGATATATTACATTTCAGCACATTAACTAACTCTGCATGTAATGTCTATTAGCATGTTCTATGTCACTGCATATTATTATATTGCTGTGTAAATTTTTTCTTCCTCCTGTGGAAATAAGTGGTGTTAATTTCTTGCCGTGAATTCCCAGAATCCTTGGAATCAGACATTTCCACTGAACCAAACATGTGTTATCCAAGCTGTGCAGAAATCTCGCCAGAGCCAATTCGACAAGATACTGTGGTTGTCTCATTAACATAATGAAAGTGTGACACTACAGCTGGAAAGATGCTTATTTGTATAGCAATTTGGGATAATTGGGAATCACTTGGATAATTATATTTAACAAAACTGTCTCCCCGTAGCTCCCATCAGAGACCAGCAACAAGCACACACCAAAAAAAATAAAATAAAAATGTGCTGGACAAAATTAAACAAGAGCCTGTAAATCTAAAATCTACAGTACCTATTGTGTTTTTGCTATGGTGTTTTGATACAGTATTTTATACAAGGCTGCTTCAGTGCAAGGAGTAGAGCAAGTTCATAGATTTAAAGGAAGTAAAGTAATATGGATAGCTGGAAAAAAAATCTTACTCTATTAACTCAGATAGAGATGAACAAATTGATTCTTCATTAAAAATAGAGTGGGGATTAACATGCGGTGTCCCCCAGCACAGCAAAATATATTGGTAACATGACTTGAAAAACTATATAAAATAGAAATCCAGAGGTCTTAGTTACATATATTTGCAGAGACGATCGCATTTTCTGTGTGCCCCCCCCCCCCCCCCCCCTCAGAAAGTGCGGGTGCATGCGCAGGATGGGCACTATGCATTCACCCTTGGGGCAATTGTAATAATTCTGGTTGGATTGCGATTTGCGATCCAACCTGAATTAGCCCCTATGTTTTAATTATTAACATGGTAATAGTAAACTGATATATGTCAGCCAATATGACAGATAATACATTGACAGGTTATTGGCAAATTGCTAACTGATCTACTGTAATGACAAGTGCTTGCTTTGATATGGATATCACTAACTACTACTAACATTCTTAATAAAATACAGACAACACTTCTCCTGCTGATAGCTTATCCCTAAACTCTTACCTTTCTTTTTTTTTTTTTTTTTTTTATTGTGCAGCATAATGGAAAATAACACCAAATACTGTACAATCAATATTAAAGTTGGTAACAAATCAGGCAGTGATATCGGCAAAAATGTGATATGGCGGAAACCATAAAATATAATCAAGAACTAAAATGGAAATAAAGGGGTCATATGAACAATGATGGTCTTTCCTAGTTGTTCGATCGTTGCCGTTTTTCGCAACGGAGCGATTAGGTGGAAAATGCGCATGCGCATTGTACGCAGTGCGCATACGCTAAGTTATTTATCACAAAATTTAGTAGATTTACACAAGCTCGAGCGACGTTTTTTCATTGCTCGAGTGATCATAGTGTGATTGACAGGAAGTGGGTCTTTCTGGGCGGAAACTGTCCGTTTTCAGGGAGTGTGCTAAAAACGCAGGCGTGCCAGGTAAAAACGCAGGAGTGGCTGGGGAAACAGGGGAGTGGCTGGCCGAACGCAGGGCGTGTTTGTGACGTCAAAGCAGGAACTAAACGGACTGAGGTGATCGCAATCTAGGAGTAGGTCTGGAGCTACTCAGAAACTGCAGGAATTATTTAGTAGCAGTTCTGCTAATCTTTTGTTCGCTATTCTGCTAAGCTAAGATACACTCCCAGAGGGCGGCGGCCTAGCGTGTGCAATGCTGCTAAAAGCAGCTAGCGAGCGAACAACTCGGAATGAGGGCCATTAATTGAAACAGATTATCGTATATTTTTCTTTTTGGATATTGAAATGTATGCAATTAACAGATGTAAAACAGATATGGGAAAAACTGTGATTAGAGCGGCAATATACATGCATACATACAAGGAAAGATGTAGAAAAAGGAAGAGGTGGGAGATAGAGGGTATGAGAGCCAATTGGTGTGTCAGAACATCACCATGAAATGAGGATATCAGTAGTGTGAAGCTATATAGTTGATAAAGGGGGTTCGGCCTCGTAGTAGTTGGTCCAAGGTGACCAGATGCGTACCTTACCTTTCTAACTGTGTGGCAGACAATATTAGGCAAAACTAAAGTCAGACAGTATTGCTCTATTTGGTATTAACTAAAGTGCTAACTATGGTAACATTATAGGAAGTAATAATTGTATTGTTGGGCCATAATAAAACTATAGTAATGGCAATGTCTATCTATCTATCTATCTATAATGGCAATGTCTATCTATCTATCTATCTATCTATCATATAATGTTTTTAATAGTACTAGTAATTCATATGCAGAATATATAATACACAGTATCTCATCCAAATATGTGTCCTATTATAAGATTATTGGTGTACAGATACATGATTTATGGGCTATAAGATTAGCAACTGAATCTCCATAAGAATGACATAGAAAACTTACAATCTGCCAAGTCTTATTTAGTCTAAAGGGAGAAATGCTAGCTCGGGAGACAATATATACTGAGCTTCAATGAAGCCACGCTTACATGCATCTCACAGGAGACAAAAATCCCCAGACAATGCAATTCTGTTGCAGGAAAACTACTTATAAAAATCTAGCCTTGAAGCTCCCGGCAAACTTAGTCATACTATTAGTATAATTTAGTTTAACGCTGATCTTTCTTTATTTTGGTACGTTTGAAAGCGGATGATGCCTCCTACTCTGTATAATAAATATTTAACACGCAATCAACCCTTCACAGTAAATTATCAACACTTGTGTATGAGAGAATAAGGTCACAGCTTTTATTTACATTTTTGACTCATTTGAATGGTACCACAGAAAATACCAGCCACAGATCGGAAGGGGTTGTCCCTGTACAAAGGTCCACTGGGATTTCACTCGCTAACTCATGGCTTTCAACATGACCCCACGCAGGTTGATCACGTTAGCTGTATTACTAGTGCCTTATTGATCTGTAGATGGCCACAGTGCTTCTGGACTCCAGCAAGTGAGCTGAGGCTTTCCTGTGGATAAGAGAGGTAGATGTACTGAACTGCTGTGATCAGAGGCAGATAGGACTGACTGATAGAAACTACAGTATGTGAGTGAGTACCATGGTGGGGAGAGCTATTCTAGGGAGGAATCTCCCATTCCTCAAGGGGCTGAGAATAAAGATGAGCAAATGAGAACTGTCAGCATTGGTAATGCAGGGACTGTATGACAAAACATTGCAGGGGCTTAGCTAGAGATGTGCAGTGGGGCTGTAACCTTCCCTAAGGTTGCTATATTATTCTTTGTAGGCCCTAATTCTCTCTTCATGTGAGCCGGGCATAGGAAGTGGGTGGATCCGTCTGTTGGACCAGTCTGCACATTGTTGAAGGCAACCTGAATACTTCTCACTTAAATGTTCCAGGATGGTTCTGATAAATTGCTGGGTGGCTCTGAATCCAGGAGGGACTCTCATTTGTCTACATTCTCCTGTAAATAAGCAGGTAAGTACAATACAAGTTTTGAATGACAAATAAACACAGCCTTGCTCATTACCTCGGCAGAGGAAGGTAGGGAACAGGCCAAGTGTGGGGTAGCTGGGAAAGAAACAGTAGTACATGAAGGACAGGATTCACAAAATAGGACTGCAGACCATGGCAAGAAGAAGGATGAGAGGCAATGGAATAGGGTGAGGATACATAAAGGCACTGTCAAGAATGGGAGGAGGTGGCTGTTCTTTTTTCATATCCTAGTGTATTGGGGGAGGATTTATCAACACTTGGAGCAAGAAACAAAGTAACACCTGTATTCTATCATATCCCAAAAATACATAAGGATAAAAATCCACTCAAGGAAGGCCCATTATTTCTGGGAAAAACTCACTTAACTCTAATTTATCACACTATATAGACCTTAAGCTGCCTCTATATGTGAAAAAAACAAAAATCTCACATTAAGGATTCCCCTAGTGCAGTGGTTCTCAAACTCGGTCCTCAGGACCCCACACGGTTCACATTTTCCATGTCACCAAGCAGCTGCACTGTGTATCACCAACTGCCACATTTTAAAAAGCTACAGGTGACCTGCAAAATATGGACTGTGTGGGGTCCTGAGGAACGAGTTTGAGAACCTGTGCAATAGTGTATTATAGAAGGGTAGGGCAATGGGGCAGATGTATTAAGCCTAGAGAAGTGATAAAGTAGTGATAAGTGTAAGGTGATAATGCACCAGCCAATCAGCTCCTAACTGTCATTTTTCAAACCCATAATGATTGGCTGCTGATTTATCACTTTCCACTTATAACTACTTTATCACTGCGTTATCAATTCTCCGGGCTTAATACTGTACATCTGTCGCTATGTTTGGTCCTCTCTGGACCAATGCTAACAATCGACATCAAAGCACTCTACTCTTCAATCCCCCACTCAAAAGATATAGAAGCAGTTAAAAAAAAAACACTTGGGTAAGACCCTGATGAAACATAAGTGGAGATTTCTTTCATTAACAAAAGTATTCAGTTCATTTTACAACATAATTATTTTGAATTTGGAGATACTTTCTTCCTCCACAAACAAGGGACTGCAATTGGGACCAAATTTGCCCCATCATATGGTAACTTGCTGATGGGGGAATAGTTGGATCATTTTATATATAATACAAACTTTTATTGTAACAATATTAAATTCTATCAGAGGTGCATAGATTATTTACCATTTACCTGGCAAAGTGAAAAACAGTATTGAACAATTCATTAACAATATACAGTACACACTAATGACTTTAACCTAAAATTTACCTTTAAGTGTTATGAAAATTCTATTGATTATTTGGATCTAGTTTTGGAAGGGATCTTGAACTAAGGAATTAAGACATGTACGTTTTTTTAAAGAGGTAGATACAGTTTTATTCCCTCCACAAGTTGCCATCATCCAACAATGTAATGCAATAGGACACACAAGCAGCTTCTGCTGATTAAAATTATATACAGCATGCCTATATTCTGTGTGTGACTGCATTTGCATACAAAATGCAATGCTACATTGTTATCCTGTTTTCCTGGAAAACACTGTAACATTTCATTTCAGAATATAGGCATGCTGCATATCATTATAAGATGCTGCTCGTGTGTCTTATTGCATTACGTTGCGTCTAAGACGTATTTTCATAGCAAAAGATGCACAAAAAAAAGACCATGCACAAAAAAAAGACCCTCTGTGCTACATGAAGGGCTGGTGCAACTTGAAGGGATGTTTAGCGTGACTGCAGCAAGGATGAAACAGGACACATCTGTAGAAAGAGGGTATAATTTATCTAGAATAGAAGATGCTAGTGAAAAAGCCTTGGTGAAAGACAGAGACGAACAACTTCAAGAAAGGGAAGAACATTGTGTTGATAAGAAATAGCAAAGCAAACCATTTGTCACCCAATATAATAAAAAAAATCTAATAAGGAAAATACTTTAATGCCATTGGGGTATCATTTTAGAAGATCCAATCTTAGGTTTCCCCTTTCCCAATAAACCAAACTTCATCTTCACAAAGGCCACAGACCTAAAAAATATATATTCCCAAGCAGGCTTAAATCAACACGAAGCAATAATACGTAGTAATGTTAGTATAAAAGGAAATTTCGTAAACAAAAGAATGGGTTGTTTTCCATGGAATCGGTGCATAGGCTGTAAACATGTGGATAAAAACCCTTTAAATTGGAAAAGAGAGGATGGTACATTACATAGCTTAAAGGAGAGATAGTTACATGTAATATGTATTTTGTGGTACAGTATAAAGAATCACATGTAGTTGTGGATTAACCTATGTAGATAAAACAAAAAGAACTGTTAAAATATGCATTCAGGAACATCTGCTAAATATTAAGAATAATGTAAAGACCCAAAGTTTACCAAGACATTTCTCAGTATTCCATGAACCTAATGTACAAGAGCTATTGTTTACAGTCATGGAACAAGTAAAAGCAGATCCTAGGGGTGGTATCAGAGAACTACTCCTTTCCAAAAGGTAATATTTGTGGATTTTTTTCTCTGAACACTCTCTCCCCTAAAGGTTTAAACAAAGTTAACAGTTTCATTTTTGTGCTAACATATCAGACGTTTAACAACCCATTATTTTTTTTTACGAAATGTCCTCTTATACTAACATTACTACGTATTATTGCTTTGTGTTGATTTAAGCCTGCTTGAGACTAATATATTTTTTAGGTTTATGACCTTTCTGAAGATGAAGTTTGGTTTATTGGGAAAGTGGAAACCTAAGATTTGATCTTGGACAAGCTGACAAACGATCTCTCCACCAATGACCCTGTATCTGTATGGAAAGGAATGCAATCCATAACCAATCCATAACCAACTACAAGAAAACATCGAAGTACACCACCATGCACCAGGACCTAGCAGATGAGCTGAACCACTTTTATTGCAGGTTCGCAAAAGAAGTCCCCTCTACAATCACCTCTACGATGCCCCGAACACCGACGGCCAACTCCAGGCACTGCAAGTCGACCAAGAAGAGGTGGAGGCACTGTTCAAAAGTACCAAACCCAGGAAAGCTCCGGGGCCTGATGGAGTGTCCCCATCTGCCCTGAAAGCATGGGCGGGTCAGCTCACCACCATATTCACTAAGATCTTCAACAAATCACTGGAGCTACAGAAAGTCCCTTCCTGCCTTGAAAAGATCCGCTATCGTCCCAGTCCCCAATAAACCCTCTATCACGAACCTGAACGACTACAGGCCGATAGTACTGACATCTGTGGTCACGAAAACGTTCGAGCGTCTGGTTTTGAATCACCCGAAAACTGTGACTGGCCCCAAACTAGACCCCCTACAGTTCGCCTATCGATCCAATTGGTGTGTCAAGGATGCAGTCAACCTAGGCCTGCACTACATTATACAGCACCTAGACATTCCCGGTACCTAAGCGAGGGTCCTGTTTGTCGATTTCAGCTCGACCATCAAAACAATCGTCCCCAGCATCCTTCACCCCAAATTACTTCACCTAGGGGTCCCAGAAACTACCTGTTCCTGGATAGTAGACTTCCTGGCAGATAGGACACAGGTGGCTAAGGCAGGGGAATTCACCTCTCAAGTGCAATCCATTAGTACAGGGGATAGGGCTGTTTACTCTCACCCTTGCTCTTCTCCCTGTACACAAATGACTGCACCTCAGAGGCGCAATCAGTAAAGATCATCAAGTTCACCGACGACACCACCGTCATTGGCCTCATCAAGGACGGGGATGAATCGGCCTATAAACGGCAAGTAGACCAGTTGGCCCAGTGGTGCAGCCACAACAACCTTGAGCTTAACCCCCTCAAAACTGTTGAGATGATAGAGGACTTCAGGAAGAAGTCAGCTAATGCACCTCCACTAACGATTTCTGACAGTGTGGTATTGCTAGTGGACTCCTTAAAGTTCCAAGGGACCACAATTTCCCGGGTTTCCCGGGACCTTAAATGGGGGTCCAATGCTGATGACACTTTCAGGAAAGTGCAGCAGAGGTTGTTCTTCCTCAGGCAACTAAGGAAGTTCAACATCCCAAAAAAGCTTCTGCTCCTCTTCTACTCCGCAATTGTGGAGTCGGTACTGTGCTCCTTGATACTGGTATGGTATGGCTCCGTCAGTGCGAGGGACAAATGCAGGCTCCAAAAGGTGGTCAGAACCATAGAGAAGATCATCATTGGCGCCGACCTTCCCTCAGTCCAGGACCTGTACCTGTCCAGAGCTAAAAAAGCAGGCAACGAAGATAGTAAAGGACCAGCTACACCCCGGCCACAGCATGTTTAACTTGTTTCCTTCAGGCAGGCATTACAGGACCATCTCCACCGGGTCCACCAGAAGCCTCAAAAGTTACTTTCCCCAAGCGATTCGCTTGCTGAACGCCTGAACATTGAATAACTAGACATACATGTAACTCACTTGTGTCCCTATGGTATACCTATCTGTATGACTTTACTTGTCTGCCCCCCCTTCCCCAACACCTGCTTATCTGGTACCTACTTGGGTGTTGTATAGCAAACCGAAGACAAAATTCCTAGTATATGCAAGTACAGCTGGCCAATAAAGCTGATTCTGATTCTGATGTGTCCTTTACCATTCTCCATTATATGCCTTGTAAAAATGTTTACATGCATTGTATAAATGTTTTGTATAGCTGGAGATTTCACTAAAGAATTTGACATACTTATATTAGTTAGAATTTAAAAGTTTATTAACAAATGCTCACCACATTTTCTCTAACGTCCTAAGTGGATGCTGGGGACTCCGTAAGGACCATGGGGAATAGCGGCTCCGCAGGAGACTGGGCACATCTAAAGAAAGCTTTAGGACTATCTGGTGTGCACTGGCTCCTCCCCCTATGACCCTCCTCCAAGCCTCAGTTAGATCTCTGTGCCCGAACGAGAAGGGTGCACACTAGGGGCTCTCCTGAGCTTCTTAGTGAAAGTTTTAGTTTAGGTTTTTTATTTTCAGTGAGACCTGCTGGCAACAGGCTCACTGCATCGAGGGACTAAGGGGAGAAGAAGCGAACTCACCTGCGTGCAAAGTGGATTGGGCTTCTTAGGCTACTGGACATTAGCTCCAGAGGGACGATCACAGGCCCAGCTTGGATGGGTCCCAGAGCCGCGCCGCCGGCCCCCTTACAGAGCCAGAAGGCAGAAGAGGTCCGGAAAATCGGCGGCAGAAGACGTCCTGTCTTCAACAAGGTAGCGCACAGCACTGCAGCTGTGCGCCATTGCTCTCAGCACACTTCACACTCCGGTCACTGAGGGTGCAGGGCGCTGGGGGGGGGCGCCCTGAGACGCAATAAAAACACCTTGGATGGCAAAAAAAAAAATGCATCACATATAGCTCCTGGGCTATATGGATGCATTTAACCCCTGCCAGAATACATAAAAAAACGGGAGATAAGGCCGCCGTTAAGGGGGCGGAGCCTATCTCCTCAGCACACTGGCGCCATTTTCCCTCACAGCTCCGTTGGAGGGAAGCTCCCTGGCTCTCCCCTGCAGTCACTACACTACAGAAAGGGTTAAAAAAGAGAGGGGGGCACTAATTAGGCGCAGTATTAACTATACAGCAGCTATAAGGGGAAAAACACTTATATAAGGTTATCCCTGTATATATATAGCGCTCTGGTGTGTGCTGGCAAACTCTCCCTCTGTCTCCCCAAAGGGCTAGTGGGGTCCTGTCCTCTATCAGAGCATTCCCTGTGTGTGTGCTGTATGTCGGTACTTTTGTGTCGACATGTATGAGGAGAAAAATGATGTGGAGACGGAGCAGATTGCCTGTAATAGTGATGTCACCCCCTAGGGGGTCGACACCTGAGTGGATGAACTGTTGGAAGAAATTACGTGACAGTGTCAGCTCTGTATAAAAGACAGTGGTTGACATGAGACAGCCGGCTACTCAGCTTGTGCCTGTCCAGACGTCTCATAGGCCGTCAGGGGCTCTAAAGCGCCCATTACCTCAGATGGCAGATATAGATGCCGACACGGATACTGACTCCAGTGTCGACGGTGAAGAGACAAATGTGACTTCCAGTAGGGCCACACGTTACATGATTGAGGCAATGAAAAATGTTTTACACATTTCTGATAATACGAGTACCACCAAAAAGGGGTATTATGTTCGGTGAGGAAAAACTACCTATAGTTTTCCTGAATCTGAGAAATTAAATGAGGTGTGTGATGATGCGTGGTTTTCCCCCGATAACAACTGATAATTTCTGAAATGTTATTGGCATTATATCCTTTCCCGCCAGAGGTTAGGGTGCGTTGGGAAACACCCCCTAGGGTGGATAAAGCGCTCACACGCTTGTAAGGGCTCTACCCTCTCCTGAGATGGCCGCCCTTAAGGATCCTGCTGATAGAAAGCAGGAGGGTATCCTAAAATGTATTTACACACATACTGGTGTTATACTGCGACCAGCAATCGCCTCAGCCTGGATGTGCAGTGCTGGGTTGGCGTGGTCGGATTCCCTGACTGAAAATATTGATACCCTAGATAGGGACAGTATATTTTTGCCTATAGAGCATTTAAAAGATGCATTTCTATATATGCGTGATGCACAGCGGAATATTTGCCGACTGGCATCAAGTCTAAGTGCGTTGTCCATTTCTACCAGTAGAGGGTTATGGACACGTCAGTGGTCAGGTGATGCGTATTCCAAACGGCATTTGGAAGTATTGCCTTATTAAGGGGAGGAGTTATTTGGGGTCGGTCTTTCAGACCTGGTGGCCACGGCAACAGCTGGGAAATCCACGTTTGTACCCCAGGTCGCCTCTCAACATGAGAAGACGCCGTATTATCAGGCGCAGTCTTTTCATGGACAAGCGGGCAAAAGGTTCCTCATTTCTGCCCCGTGACAGAGGGAGAGGAAAAAGGCTGCAGAAATCAGCCAGTTCCCAGGAACAGAAACCCTCTCCCGCCTCTGCCAAGCCATCAGTATACGCTGGGGCTTTACAAGCAGAATCAGGCACGGTGGGGGGCCCGTCTCAATGAATTTCAGCGCGCAGTGGGCTCACTCGCAAGTAGACCCCTGGATCCTTCAGGTGATATCTCAGGGGTACAAATTAGAATTCGAGACGTCTCCCCCTCGCCGTTTCCTAAAGTCGGCTTTACCGATGTCTCCTTCTGACAGGGAGACAGTTTTGGAAGCCATTCACAAGCTGTATTCCCAGCAGGTGATAATCAAGATACCCCTCCTGCAACAGGGAACGGGGTATTATTCCACACTGTTGTGGTAACGAAGCCGGACGGCTCGGTGAGACCGATTCTAAATCTAAAATCTTTGAACACTTACATACAGAGGTTCAAATTCAAGATTGAGTCACTCAGAGCAGTGATTGCGAACCTGGAAGAAGGGGACTACATGATGTCTCGGGACATCAAGGATGCTTACCTTCATGTCAAAATTTACCCTTCTCACCAAGGGTACCTCAGGTTTATGGTACAGAACTGTCACTATCAGTTCAGACGCTGCCGTATGGATGGTCCACGGCACCCCGGGTCTTTACCAAGGTAATGGCCGAAATGATGATATTCCTTCGAAGGAAGGGAATTTTAGTTATCCCTTACTTGGACAATTCCCTGATAAGGGTAAGATCCAGGGAACAGTTGGAGGTCGGTGTAGCACTATCTCAGGTAGTGTTGCGGCAGCACGATTGGATTCTCAATATTCCAAAATCGCAGCTGGTTCCGACGACTTGTCTTCTGTTCCTAGGGATGATCCTGGACACAGTCCAGAAAAAGGTGTTTCTCCCGGAGGAGAAAGCCAGGGAGTTATCCGAGCTAGTCAGGAACCTCCTAAAACCGAGCCAAGTCTCAGTGCATCAATGCACAAGGGTTCTGGGTAAAATGGTGGCTTCCTACGAAGCAATCCCATTCGGCAGATTCCACGCAAGAACTTTCCAGTGGGACCTGCTGGACAAATGGTCCGGGTCGCATCTTCAGATGCATCAGCGGATAACCCTGTCACCAAGGACAAGGGGGTCCCTCCTGTGGTGGTTGCAGAGTGCTCATTTTCTAGAGGGCCGCAGATTCGGCATTCAGGACTGGGTCCTGGTGACCACGGATGCCAGCCTGCGAGGCTGGGGAGCAGTCACACAGGGAAGGAATATCCAGGGCTTATGGTCAAGCCTGGAGACATCACTTCACATAAATATCCTGAAGTTAAGGGACATTTACAATGCTCTAAGCTTAGCAAGACCTCTGCTTCAAGGTCAGCCGGTGTTGATCCAGTCGGACAACATCACGGCAGTCACCCACGTAAACAGACAGGGTGGCACAAGAAGCAGGAGGGCAATGGCAGAAGCTGCAAGGATTCTTCGCTGGGCGGAAAATCATGTGATAGCACTGTCGGCAGTATTCATTCCGGGAGTGGACAACTGGGAAGCAGACTTCCTCAGCACGACCTCCACCCGGGAGAGTGGGGACTTCATCCAGAAGTCTTCCACATGATTATAAACAGTTGGGAAAAACTCGACAGGTATTGCGCCAGGTCCAGGGACCCTCAGGCAATAGCTGTGGACGCTCTGGTAACACCGTGGGTGTACCAGTCAGGGTATGTGTTCCCTCCTCTGCCTCTCATACCCAAGGTACTGAGATTGATAAGATGGAGAGGAGTAAGCACTATATTCGTGGCTCCGGATTGGCCAAGAAGGACTTGGTAACCGGAACTTCAAGAGATGCTCACGGAGGATCCGTGGCCTCTACCTCTAAGAAGGGACCTGCTCCAGCAAGGACCCTGTCTGTTCCAAGACTTACCGCGGCTGCGTTTGACGGCATGGCGGTTGAACGCCGGATCCTGAAGGAAAAAAGGCATTCCGGATGAAGTCATCCCTATCCTGATCAAAGCCAGGAAGGATGTAACCGCAAAAACATTATCACCGCAATTGGCGAAAATATGTTGCGTGGTGCGAGGCCAGTAAGGCCCGACGGAGGAAATTCAACTGGGTCGATTCCTACATTTCCTGCAAACAGGAGTGTCTATGGGCCTGAAATTGGGGTCCATTAAGGTTCAAATTTCGGCCCTGTCAATTTTCTTCCAAAAAGAACTAGCTTCAGTCCCTGAAGTTCAGACGTTTGTAAAAGGGGTACTGCATATACAGCCTCCTTTTGTGCCTCCAGTGGCACTTTGGGATCTTAATGTAGTTTTGGGTTCCAAAAGTCACATTGGTTTGAACCACTTAAATCTGTGGAGTTAAAATATCTCACATGGAAAGTGGTCATGCTGTTGGCCCTGGCCTGGGCCAGGCACGTGTCAGAATTGGCGGCTTTATCCTGAAAAAGCCCTTATCTGATTTTCCATTCGGACAGGGCGGAATTGAGGACTCGTCCTCAGTTTCTCCCTAAGGTGGTTTCAGCGTTTCACCTGAACCAACCTATTTGTGGTGCCTGCGGCTACTAGGGACTTGGAGGACTCCAAGTTGCTAGACGTTGTCAGGGCCCTGAAAATATATGTTTCCAGGACGGCTGGAGTCAGGAAATCTGACTCGCTGTTTATCCTGTATGCACCCAACAAGCTGGGTGCTCCTGCTTCTAAGCAGACTATTGCTTGTTGGATTTGTAGTACAATTCAGCTTGCACATTCTGTGGCAGGCCTGCCACAGCCAAAAATCTGTAAATGCCCACTCCACAAGGAAGGTGGGCTCATCTTGGGCGGCTGCCCGAGGGGTCTCGGCTTTACAACTTTGCCGAGCAGCTACTTGGTCAGGAGCAAATACGTTTGTAAAATTCTACAAAATTGATATCCTTGCTGAGGAGGACCTGGAGTTCTCTCATTTGGTGCTGCAGAGTCATCCGCACTCTCCCGCCCGTTTGGGAGCTTTGGTATAATCCCCATGGTCCTTACGGAGTCCCCAGCATCCACTTAGGACGTTAGAGAAAATAAGAATTTACTTACCGATAATTCTATTTCTCATAGTCCGTAGTGGATGCTGGGCGCCCATCCCAAGTGCGGATTGTCTGCAATACTGGTACATAGTTATTGTTACCAAAAAATCGGGTTATTGCTGTAGTGAGCCATCTTTTCTAGAGGCTCCTCTGTTATCATGCTGTTAACTGGGTTCAGATCACAAGTTGTACGGTGTGATTGGTGTGGCTGGTATGAGTCTTACCCGGGATTCAAAATCCTTCCTTATTGTGTACGCTCGTCCGGGCACAGTATCCTAACTGAGGCTTGGAGGAGGGTCATAGGGGGAGGAGCCAGTGCACACCAGATAGTCCTAAAGCTTTCTTTAGATGTGCCCAGTCTCCTGCGGAGCCGCTATTCCCTATGGTCCTTACGGAGTCCCCAGCATCCACTACGGACTATGAGAAATAGAATTATCGGTAAGTAAATTCTTATTTTAAGTCATGTATTACTAACACTACACATAAAACACATACACTAAGTTTTAGTACACAATGTTAAAACAATTAGCAAAAAATAACGGAGAGCACAAAACTGAGTTGGAACGCATATATCAGATTATTGTGTTCCATCACATTGCAGTGATGCCTTTGAATTCAGAACATGGTTGGCTTGTGTTAAAGAAGTGCCGCATTTGCAGGTGACATCATGGCACTAAGGTTGGAAGGATTCGCCACTAGTGGCACACAGGCAGGAAGCATGGTCCCATTCTCCTGTTTAAGCAACCCATGACACCGATGATGTTAAGGCTGGAATGCACGCTTGCCGATGGTGGAACACAAACAGGAAGTACAGTCCCATGCTCCTTTTTGAGCCACCGCAATGCTACAGGTGGAACGCACCGTCATCATTGATGGAGTACAAATAGGAAATGCGTACCTGAGCCACTGTTTGATCCGCCATGATGCAAAGGATGCCAAGATTTTGTTAACCAAAGGCAGTTCTGTCCATTTCACTAAATAGCTTACAATATAGATATTTTACAATGTTTAACACACACATTAAAGGTACCTACTCATGTTTCTCCTGAGTGAAGTGTCACTAATGGTATTATTTAGCATTTTAAAACAATTGATTGAATTATTGAAGGAGAAAGTGATGTCACAGAATATTAGGTATAAAGATGGGATAACCCCAGTCACTCTCACACCATTGCAGTAAAATGAGCACATTCATTGTTTTTTGCTGTAAGTATCCCAGAATTCTTTACGTTATTATGTATATTTGAGGTTTTTATTTTACTGGGTCTAATCTTATGTATAACAGTGATTTATCTAATAGACTGTTATAATAGTAATGAAGGCGTATCTTATTGAATAAAAATAGTAGGACTATTGAAGTAGCCTTACTCCAATGAATAATCAATGAGAAACAACCTTATCTGCTGTTAGTGGAATTTTTGTTCTAATTATTGGTATATATAAATCATTGAATTATTTGTTTATAATTTTTTAATCCTAATGCCCTACTATTGCCAAGATTTATCAAGCCTTGGAGAGTGATAAATTGCACTGTGATAAAGTACCAACCAATCAGCTCCCATTATTTTTCAAACACAGCCTGTATAATGGCAGTTAGGAGCTGATTGGCTGGTACTTTATCACCGTGCTATTTATCACTCTCCATGGCTTGATAAATGGCCCCCTCTGTTATTTTTTATTCATCTCTAAATTGGACCATCTAATAGTTTACTTTATTGGTAATTGCGGCATATTCGATTGAATAGGAGCAATAGGATTGTTTGAGCAGCCTCTCCCCAAAGAACAATCAGTGCACTAAATTATAACTACAGTACATCTAGTGAGATTTCTCTGTTGGTATGTATTATGGAGGCCAATCCCGGGAGTGGGATCAGCGGGATCCCTGGATTTAGGCCTAAAATTTGCAGGGAAAACAGGGGCATGTCGGCCCTGTTTTACGGGAGTGGCAAGGCCAAGGACTACGTTGTGAACGCAGTTTCCTTGGCCTTGGAAGGCCTCCTGCGATGACTTACTCAGCTTGCCGTCATCTCATATGCAATCACATCCCAAGTGCAGGGAGAGCGTGGTATGCATCCCCTCCTGCATTTGCATTGCTAAGACTTGCAATCGCAAAGCTGTTGCAAACAGTTTGCAATTGCAATATTTAGTAAATTATGCCACCAATGCGATGGCCCCAAAAGGCCTGAATGAATATGTTTCTTGGAATACACTGATGTGAAGAACTATTTTAAGTCGCTGATTGCAGATTTTATTTCATTGTCAATATTTTGCCTTTGCTGTTTTTTTCAGATTGTGTATACCAGATATGACACCTGCTAGACACACCACTTCCAATTCACATCATCATCACTTTCATTTTATATATGCTAATCTAGGTCCAGCAACTGCTGGGGAAATAAGCAGTGACGTTATCAGGATGCGCTCTCCCCCAATCACGTGAACCCGGCTCCAGCATTGCCAGCAGGTGCACACGCATGAGGTGGGGGATTTAGCTTAATTTAAGCAATGTTTGTTATTCTTTATCTTTCTTCCTGACGAAGGGGCAATGTATGCCTCGAGACGCTGAAGTTAATATTGATACTCCATGTTTCTCTGCTTATGGAGTAGTACACTTGCTGCTATATACTGTATAGATATACATTCTCAGAGAACCAAGCCCACCCAAACTTACCTATTCTCCCCACCTGTCTCGGATCCAAAAATTAGGCAAAATGTCATCTTCCAGGTGCCAATTTCAGAGTCCAATTGAAATCAATAGGCTGACTGCTGATTGGCTACGAAAGCCATTCTCACGACTCTCAACCAATGGAGCCCTGCATTCTCGTCAACCCAGAGGCTGCTGCTGCACTGCAGCTGCGACCACACATAATCCAGGCACGGCAGGCACTGAGAGAGTGCTGTGTACACTGCAGCATCGAGCCTATCATCATCCTCACAGAAACCACTAGGGCCATTTACCATCTGGGGGACACTCCTGCCTGCTGTAAGTGCACTATTACTTCTAGCTACAGCTGGCATGACTACCCACACTGTATCCAGCTTGCACTGTATCCAACTGCAATGTATGCGATCCACACTGTATCTAACCCGCACTGTATCCAACCTGAAGTGTAACCTGTACTGTTTCTGACTCATACTGTATCCGATCCACACTGTAACCACAAAGTATCCAACCTGCACTGTATCTGACATGCACTGTAACCTGCATTGTATCCGACATGCACTGTATCCAACCCTCACTGTATCCGACCTGCACTGTATCCAACCTGCACTGTATCCTGCACTGTATCTGACATGCACTGTAACCTGCATTGTATCCAACATGCACTGTATCCAACCCTCACTGTATCCAACCTGCACTGTAACCTGCACTGTATCCGACCTGCACTGTATCTGACCTGCACTGTATCCAACCTGCACTGTATCCAACCCTCACTGTATCCGACCTGCACTGTAACCTGCACTGTATCAGACATGCACTGTATCCGACCTGCACTGTAACCTGCACTGTATCCGACCTGCACTGTATCTGACCTGCACTGTATCCAACCTGCACTGTAACCCGCACTGCATCTCACACAGTTTCTGACCTGTACTATATCCGACCTGCATTATATCCGATCCACACACTGTCCTGCACTGTAACCCGCACTGTATCCAATCTCCACTGTATCCGACCCGAACTGTGTGTCTCGCACTGTATCAATCCGGCACTTTATCTGACCCGCACTGTGTGTCCCGCACTGTAACATGCTCAATATTTAACTTTGTCTAAATTAAGTGTTCCCTGTCTGAACTCCCTGTATGTGTGTATATGTTTCTGGTTTATTGTGGGTTATGTCCTGACTTTCTGTGACCAAAACACCCTCTTGCACTGATGTCTTAAATTTGTGATTAATAAAAGTGACTCTCTTTTGCAAAGCTCCTTGTGAGTGTGCTCTGATAATGGGGGTCATTCCGAGTTGATCGCTCGCTAGCAGTTTTAAGCAGCCATGCAAACGCATTGTTGCCGCCCACTGGGGAGTGTATTTTCGCTTTGGAGAAGTGCGAACGCTTGAGCAGCAGAGCGCCTGCAAAATCTTTTTGTGCAAAACAAGACCAGCCCTGTAGTTACTCTTCGTGTGCGTTGATTCTAATGACGGAGGGAAGGCTTTTGACGTCACACACCAGCCCAGCGAACGCCCAGCCACGCCTGCGTTTTTTTCTGCCATGCCTGTGTTTTTCCAAGCACTCCCTGAAAACGGTCAGTTGACACCCAGAAACACCCTCTTTCTGTCAATCTCCTTGCAGCCGGCTGTGCAATTGGAATCGTCGCTAGAACCAGTGCAAAACCATAATGGACTTTGTACCCATACAATGCGCGTGCACATTGCGGTGCATATGCATGCGTAGATTAGCAGTTTTTTTCACTGATCGCTACACAGCGAACAACGGCAGCTAGCGATCAACTCAGAATGACCCCCAATATACATTATGGATTATATATTTATACTAGTTACCAGCCCATGAAATGAAGGAACAACATAAGTGATGTTAGCGCTGGTGAATGTGCACGGCCGAACGGAGCAACACTATCATTGTACCGTCAGGTCAGGTGCCATCCAGTGCACAAAACACTTGAATTCCCCCCATAGAGGTGAGGAGCAATGTTATCATTATATATGTATGTATATATATATATATATATATACTGTATATATATTTTAATAAACAATTGTTTCAGCATTTTTAAGTTAGCTAAGCATGCAGCGCAACAAATCGTCTATATAATCCTGAATTAAGAAACAATATAGGGAGTAAATGAACTAGGTTTTGCATTCCACATTAACTGCCAGCATAGAAGGAAATAATAACCTATTGCATGGCAGATACGCAGCAGCTCAGCAGCTGCAGCAGCATAGTTAAATCTGACATTATTGCAGATGCCCATCCAAATATCTCTGCATATGAAAATACCCTCCCAAGCTACCCCCCACAGCAAAATGATTCAATGGGACCCATTAACCTAATAAATATGCTAATCAGCTTAATTGATAATGACTTTTGCTGCTTGAGAACCAGAGAATAAAAAAACTAAAATAAGAGAGAGAAATCTCCCAGCGGCGGCCGCTCTGGTTACAGAAGAGAGAGAGAGAGGCAGAGAGATGGCTATCTTGTCAAATTAAAGGAAATTGAAATCTGATTAATTAAGGCTTGCGAAGATTTGCATTTGAAAGAGAAAAGGGGCCCCTTCAGAAAATGCGGAGAGCGGCTGTAAATCAAAGGGCGTGTTGGAGACTCGTGGGGAAGGCAGAGTGGGATGAAAGAGCGGTGACTGATATTGTCAACTTGACTGAGCCGATCTGTCAGTCGCTCCAGGTTTTTTAACTCCTATCCCACAGTGACCTGGTCTCCTGGGAACTGCTGACCTGAGACATTGCAAAAAAAAGTCACAACTTTGACAAACTTTTTCATGCTGATTTGCAAGTAGTATTTAGTCAAATCTACAGGTTTGATGGCTAAAAACTCTGAGCAAAAGATCTCTTTCTCTGTCTGTAATTCAAATATTTTTAATAGAAGTGCTTGAATTTGGAAGCAGACCAGTGACGTGCGGTAGCGTGAGGCAGATGAGACAGAGCCATTCCGGTCATACTCCAGTATATGCCAGAGTTTTGACTATATAAAGCAGTAGCGCATTTACCACAACCAAAGTGGCTGCTTAGGGCCGTGTGGGCAGAGCCGGCCTTAGGCATAGGCAAATGCCTAGGGCATTTGGTATGCTTAGGGGCACCAGCAGCTTCTGCTGATTAAAATGATATGCAGCATGCCTATATTCTGTGTTTGACTGTGGCTGTATCTGCATACAAAATGCTACGTTGCAGTGTATTCCTGGAAATCACTGTAATATAGCATTTCGTATGCAGATACAGCCGCAGTCGCACACAGAATATAGGCATGCTGTTTATCATTTTAATCAGCAGAAGCTGCTTCTGCATCCTCGCTACATAGTAATGCAAATAAGATGCATTTTCATAAAGAAAAGGTGCCAGACGTTAGCAGAGCTGCCAGCTGACTCATGCCAGGCATCTCCTGCAGAACTAGCGGCGGTGCTAGGGGGCACCAGCCAAAATCTTGCCTAGGGCATCATATTGGTTAGGGCCGGCTCTGCCTGTGGGTCCCAGAGGTCCCTGCTCGTCCCAGAAGGCCCACTGACAAGGCATTATAAAGGGTATTTCTGGCACACCGCAAGCTCCACTGAAATTGTCAGATAGCTGGGCTGGTTGAATACTCCTGACAGGCTGTCAGTGATTAGACAGTTGTTGGGTGCCAGCTCCAGTGCATGCCTGTGTCTCCAGTCCTGCAGGATTGTGCATGTGACCTATCATGACACACGTGTGTATAACGTCAGATGCGCAGAGAGAGGAGCTGGGACATGTACAGAGAAAAACATGAAGTCTTCCAGTGTACTTTATTACAGTAATTTTTAATTTTGTAAAACATCCACCTACTTCAAATTCCAATCAGGCGGGGGTGGGGGGATGGACAATATTATTTAGTACAGCATTACAGATGTATTAATAAATAAGTGATAAAGCAGTGATAAGTTACACAGGCTTTGACGGAAGGCTGCGCCGCCTCCTCCAGTTTGTCATCCAGGGGCTGATAGTCTCCAGCACGGATACCCCTTGACTCAGCGCTTGTGACTCTGCTGCTGACCCTACATAGGTAACCACATGTTCGGCCTTCTGCTCAATTTAACCCTTAACCAGGTTTACATTATGATCTTTCACGGGTGCCTCTGTTTGCAGTTCTCCTGTAGCCTAATGACAACTTGCTACTAGGGAAGCAGCATGGGCTTCCAAGTAGGCTGGGAGCATGATCCAGGCTACCTGGCGCACTCATCACTGTGGCGCCTTACTCAGCCACATACATGGCATAATGGTTGGGGTGGCCCTGATTACCATATTTGTAAACAATATAATTATGTCATGAGCAGTATACAGAACCAAAAATTAGAGGTGAGTGGTTTGGATTCCTTGGAATCTGAGACTGCCTGAACTTCCAGATCGGGTTTCCCGCCAGACGCAGATTACAAATTGAGGAAAACTGTCATCATTCATTAAGTGCCGTGTTCATTAAGTCGCTGTGCTGTGTCCATCCAGAAGTGGCTGTACTGTGTCCACTGAGTGGCTGTCCAGTCTCCATCTGCTCTAGTGCTGCCAACACATCTCTCCCGTGTCCATCTGCTCTATTGCTGACGATACGCCTGTCCAGTGTCTATTCTCTCCAATGCTGATGATGTACCTGTCCAGTGTCCATCCACTACAGTGCTGCTGACACACATGTTCAATATCCAGCTGCTCTAGTTCTGACAATGCACCTGTCCAGCGTCATCTGCTACAATGTTAAAAAAATTAAATGTACTGTAAAAAAAAGTTTAACACAAGGAAAATATAGTTTAAACAAGTAAAAATACTTTAGAAAAGTCAAGAAAAGTGAAAAAAGTAAAAGAAAATTAAAGTGAAAAAAGGGAAAACACATTGTTTTTCTTTTGTGATGTACACCACTGTGTATCCATAACAAACAAGTACTGTGACTACTGTGAATCCATAACATACAAGTACTTTAACTACTGGTTGTCCATAACGTACCAGTAATGTGACTTCACCGTCCATACCCCACTATATACTGTATTAATAACATACAAGCACTGTGACTACTGTGTATTTATAGCATACATGTACTGTGTATCCATAACATACAAGTACTGTGACTACTGTGTATCCATAACATACAAGTACTGTGTCTACTGTGTGTCCATAACATACAGTGCAAGTACTGTGACTTTGCAGGCCATACCCACTGTGTATACATAACATACAAGTACTGTGACTACTGTGGATCTATAACATACAAGTACTGTGACTACTGTGGATCTATAACATACAAGTACTGTGACTGCTGTGTTTCCTAACATGCAAGTACTGTAACAACGCAGGCTGTACCCTACTGCGTATCCATAACATATAAGTACTGTGACTCTGCAGTGAGTGGTGATTTTTTTTTAAAAAGGTTAAAGTAAATAAATAAAACTATTAAACTGTAGTTCTTGTACAACTTGAGTGTGTTCATCAAAATGGATCACAATGATCAGTCAAAAGAAAAGCAGGAGCAGCAAGAAAATACTAGCGCTGCAGCAATCAGTCATGATGATGATACTAGTCCTTCAACATCACCTAAAGCTGATGCTCAAGGGCATAGTGGGTTTAAGTCAGGGCATCTAAAATGAAAAAAATACAGTTGTAAAGAAAAAAAGTCTATTAAAGGGAAAATGTAGTGTATAAATAAAATAAAATTGTCAACATGCCATTCACAACATGCATTGGCAAGGAAAGACTCAGGCCTTATCCTTTATTTATGAGTGGTGGTACTTCAACTGTCAGTGGGGCTTCTTATTTGGCCTCTCATGACAATGCAAGACCTTTTCACTCAGAGTCTAGAAGAGTTGTAAAAGAATAAATAAAAACAACTAAGTCAGTAGAACAAACTGTGTATTCAGAACCCTTACACATCCCTGAGGAGAGTATAGGGGTGTCCACATTAGCTATCATCATAGAGAATCCTCTTTAGCCTCCTTCCACCATTTCTGTACCATCTGCACATGTTGGAAACAGTACAATTAAAGATGGTTATTAGGACATAATAGAAACTGAAGATGCTTGTGTGGAAGTGAAATAGGATAACGGGGATATGTGTGTAGTACTACTATCTGACACTGAAGATCAGGTTGTTGATTATGTTGTTTGTGTAAGTCAGACACCAGTGGCTGCAGTTCTTGCCCGTGATAAAAAATAAAGCCATTGTGATGCCTGAGCATAAGACCTAGAAAGCTATCTCTTGGGTGTGGAATTATTTTTACCCAAATACTGACAACATTTGTGAAGACATCTACACCATTTGTGAGGCCAAAGTTAGTAGAGAAAGGGACGTTAGCCATCTAGGCAACTCCTCCATGTTACGTCATTTGTAGTGAGTTCATGAAATTTATTTAACAAGATTATAATGTAATTGACACCCTCATCATCAGCCTCCTCATTAGTGATCGGAGGTATTATTTAAAAAAAAAATATTGGTTTGTGTGTGGACCCAAACAAAGCACTTCAGCCACAAAAGTGTCAGCCCTGTTATTGAAGTGCTTGGTTTGTTAAACTGTGCATGTCACTTTTAATATCAAACATAAAAGTGGGTGTGAGGGCAAAAGGAAAATTCCATCTTACACCACTTTCTTTTCAAAATGTGCTGTAATATTGGGGTCATTAGGGATGTTCTGTTTTTTACATAGATATTTTTATTGGTTATATGTACAGTAGCTCTATTTTCATTATGGGCTGCATTTTTGGGGGGCATTGATGACTGTCTTACTCTTTTATTGTCTTTTTGCTGCTAGGCCTCACCTCACAGTGAATATGAAACATATATTTGCCATTACCTACCACAATCAATCAATCAATCAATCAATCAACCAATCAATTTTTTTTATACTTATTTACTTCTTTTATTGTATTTCTGTTGCTAAGCCTCACAGAGATAAGTTCATACACTAAAGTGTCTTCCCTAGTGGACATTACAGTTGTCAATGCCTACCAAATTATATGTTACCACAATCTATCAGTCAGTCAATCAATCAATCACTCAGTCAATCATTTTTTTATTTTTTTATTTATTGTTTTTTTGCTGCTAGGCCTCACAGAGAATAGTTAATTCACATAAGTGTCTTCCCTAATGGGCCATACAGTTGCCAGTGCCTACCACAATCAATCAATCAATCAATCAATCTTTTTATTATACTTCTTTTATTGTTGACATAATAAAGATAAACGGAATGATTCACCACTGTGAATTGTTATTTGTGGGAAAAGTAGTTGAGTTAATCAATATGAATAACATGGACCATACAAGTGCCTACCATAATCAATGAATTAATATTTTTTTTCTCTTCTTTTAATGTATTGTTGCTGCTAGGACTCACCTCACTGTCACTTAGCTTACTCAGCCAGCCAGCTTGGTGCAGCCTTTTGGCCTAAACTGGCTGAAAACAATATTATGAGCTGTGAGGTGGTCAAAATTGAGTGAGAATGACTGGAAATTAACATTTTTGAGGTTAACAACACTCTAGGAACAAAAAAAGGCCCAAAATATAAACTAAAACCAGTTATGGCCGAAATACTAAACCAAATCCAAAACCGGATGATGAATTAGAGCCAAAACCAGCAAACAGAGGTCAGGCAGCCATCAGATACATTACATATAACATTAAATGAATGTTTATATGTTTTAATTGCTCCCCCATGCTACATACCTCTCAATCTTTATTTATCTGTGATCGGAACCCTTGCACATCGTGCATGTGACTCAAAAAGGGGGCATGTCCTCGAGTGGAAGCGGTGTGGACTCAAGTCACGGACCTGTTTCCACCTGGGCATTTCTCCGGCTCTCCTCTCTACACTGATAGCTGCCGTGCGCATGCAGATCAGCGCAGCAGTAATCACAGGCTTCTCCAACCCCCTCCTTCCCTAAATCCACTGAATAGCAGGATTGTGCTGCTGGAATCAGGACAGTTGGGAAGTATGATGATATACCTAGTAGTTTATAGAAATTAATTTGGAGGCTCACCTTGAGAGCTTGCCAGGGGCCTCCAAGCCTCTAGTTATGTCACTGCTGGCAGATGTAAATATTTCTGTGTCCAGGACTACCTCAGTTGTAATTATATACACATGTCCTAGGGCTGCAATGCATATTTTAAATAAAATACTGTACCAAAACAGATGAACATACACTTCTACATATGACACTAAATGAACAATCAGTACTAATTTAGTGATGAGAGCAGCTGAGGGTGCTCCCACGTTGTGACATATGCAATTTTGTTTTTGCATGCAGGGGAAATACTGACTGGTTTTTAATGCAGCGCAAAAATTCTAGGCAGCCTTATTTCACACTGCAATTTACTGATGATCCGGGACTCGCCTCCCAACTCTAAATCCATCCACACTTTTTAAATTTGTCCCACCTATAGCATAATATGAATGAAAAATTGTATTATCTACCTGGATTTTATTCTACCTATTATTCAGAATCTATGAAACAAAAGACTATAATAAGACAGATTTAATAAAATACAGAATAATATTCAGTTACACACAAAGTTTCACAGTGTGATGTTCCCAGATATGCACTGTCACTAGCCGAGAGGCTGACACACTGTAGAGTACAGAAAGCCCAAGAGTGACACACACTGGTATAAGGACATACTGACCACTCATTGACAGTCTTAAGAAGAAACTGTCAGTTTTCAAACATATGGATCTATGTACTAAGCCTTGAAGAGGGATAAAGTATAGAGAGATGAAGTACCAGCCAATCAGCTCCTAACTGCCATGGTACAGACTGTGTTTGAAGAATGACTGTTATGAGCTGATTGGTTGGTACATTATCTTTCTGTAAGCTTTGATAAATCTCCATAGGCAAATGCAGGGGGGGGAAGGGGGGGCTCCTCTTGGCAAGTGGCTCAACAATAGCAATGGTATATAATACGATTACTAGAACTGTCGCCACAACATGCAGTTTAAGGGAGAGAACAGAGCTGATACACATGCCCAGTGGTAGCGGCTTCTTCTACCAAGTTTGCTGTGTGTGTGGATCTGAGGCCTCACTCAGTGCACTGGACCAGAGAGTAGTTGAGAGGAAGAAGAGACAGGAGCCTTACCATGAAGTGGGAGAATGTGTGCTTAGAAAGTGCAGTACTGGTTCTGTTATGTCTGTGTATTTATTTATTACGGTATATTTAACCTTTTCCTAACCACTTATCTTATTAATATTATTTAAATATGTTTGATACAGCCTATACTATAGACAATATAAAGTATTAAATGTTAATACTGTATTCCATACAGTATCCAGTGTATACAAAGACCAATGTTTACATTAATGTCCAGAGTCGTTACTAGGTTTTTCTACCTCTTCCCCAGACTCCTGCACTGGCTCCAATGTTCCACAGAGTGGGAGATTGTGGAGTGCATTTGGAAACCCCCCTCTAGAAATCCTGCGTTTGCCACTGATCTCCCCCCTGGGTCTAGTGTTCTCCAATGAAGGTGCCAGGTCTTGTGAGTAAGGGCGCCAAGAGGGGAGGTGAGGAGGATACTAATTCCTTGGGACCATACATTTTAAAGGAGATTTATCCAGTGCAGGTGTGTACTCAAGGGCTAATTTGTGAGGCATTGGAGATTATCTGTAATGAATAAATTATTTTGTATGTATACTTTAAATCAGAGTTTCCCAAACCTTGCCATTACAGTCCGCATATCCATGGTTGAATACAGATGGTTAAATTAAATTGACTGAGGATAAGTCACCAGTGCTCAAGCATGAATATCCTAAAAACCTGGACTGTAATGGTGGGGTAAGGAAAAATCTGCTATTAATAATTATGAATTTCAGGATTGAATTTGTATGTTATTATTCTGTTATTTATCTTTAAGGGAGTATGTGACTTGGGATGGAAGTTGGCAACTCTAAAAGAACAAATTATAAAATGTGGATCATCTAGTGACCATCTATTCTTTAAAGTTTCTAAAATTCCCTTTGGCATATTTGTGCTATGGCCATATAATTCTTGGAGTAAAAACATTCTTTTATATCACATGCTGTAAAAGTTCAAACACACTATTTTTCACTTGATGTTTTCGCCCTGGTAAGCTATATAACATGTGGCATGTTTGCTATCCCGTAGCTCTATACAAAATGCTCTCTTCACTCGGCTGGGATTATTGTATATTTTGAACGGAATGTAAATATGAAATAGCATATGGATCTTATATAATTTTATAAGATTAACACCTGATTGTATAACCCTGATCCTAACCACTGTTTATAACCCTAAATTGGAATTGTGACACGCAATCTCTGTGGCACTGCCTCACCTGTCATCTTTCTTTCTCAACACCTTTCTTCACAGGTAAAAACACCATCCTCATGTTTGTTGTATATCTGGGTTTATCATCTCTCTCTGGCTACACTTTTCACACCGCAAGAAAGTTTGTCTGCAAATGTCTGTGATTTTTCTTCAATGCAAAATCCCCTCTGTTAATTAGCTGAACTTCTGATTGCACACCTCCCCCTTTGCCAACTGATATAGGGGGTCATTTTGAGTTGATCGTAGCTGTGCTAAATTTACCACAGCTACGATCATTCACACTGACATGTGGGGGGACGCCCAGCACAGGGCTAGTCCGCCCCGCATGTCAGTGCCGCCCCCCTTCCCCCGCAGAAGTGCAAAGGCATCGCACAGCAGCGATGCCTTTGCACTTCAAGAGTAGCTCCCGACCAGCGCAGCTTTAGCGTGCTGGCCGGGAGCTACTCATCGTTCCCCTGCCAGCAGCGGCTGCGTGTGACATCACGCAGCCACCGCGGCCTGCCCATCCAACAGTCCGGCCACGCCTGCGTTGGCTGGACCGCACCCCCTAAACAGCCGCTTAACGCCGCCGTCCTGCCCCCTCCCACCCAGCGACCGCCTTTGCCTCAGAGGCGATTGCTTGGCAACGACAGCTGGCATGCGCCAGCGCACTGTGGCGCTGGTGCAGTGCAGTTCTGAACCGATCACTGCGCTGCGAGAAACTGCAGTGAGCGATCGGGTCAGAATGACCCCCATAGTGTGTAGCATTTAAGAGCAATATCATCAAGGCCTTCAGTTAGGACTTGGCCTGCTTGCATTTGTGAAGTATGCATTTGTCAAGGATGTATTTTAAGGATGAAGTTAGAACCAGAGTTTTAACTGGATTTGGACTTTGGACTACATTAGAATCTCTAATTAAACAAACATTGCAACTCAGGACCATTATGTGGCCTCTCCTCACCTCTGCCATGAGATCACCAGGAACAGTGCCTACTACTCCTCTGTCCAAGAACATCATGACGGCCCCCGGGACTACCCCTCAAGCTGAATAGGGAACTGAGGGGCATGCGTACCAGGACCAGACTTTGTTGGGTCATTTCCATTGGACATTAGTGTGCTCTCCACATTCTCACACCCACCCGCACTGCTCTCATGAGACCAGGACATTTATAATTTTCGCAAAATATTGTTAGTACAGTTTTCCTGCAAATGTGTTTTTCTCTTCTCTTTCTTCTTACAGCATACTTCAACTCCACTGTGTGCTATTCCTGTAATATTTACCTCCATTGATTGCACACCCTGCCAGCAGCAACCTATGCAGTGTGCCCCACATGGCTGCCTCCGATGGCTCCTCCGTGGGCAGGGTGTGCTTCATTTTGATCTTTCCATGCAGGGTATAGCATACTCCTACACACGTGTCAGTTTTCACATATATGCATTTGGCCTCTGTATGGCTTATCTCCCACTGTGTAACCTTTGTAGTGCGTTAAACATGGCTGCCTTATCTGGTGCGCTTGTGGATGGGATGAAAAATACATGGACCTGATGGTTTTATTGGTACTCTACTCTGAAATTTAGGACTCTGCAATCTCCCCATTTTGTGTTATCTCTTCTAGAGGTGGACTATTCCACCCTGGGTAATCCTATGCAGTGCGCCCAAGATGGCTGCCGCACCTGTTACCTTGTGAGGGTGGAATACACAACCCTTGGAAGTTATTACCCAACATGCCAACACCAATCACGCATTATGCTTTCTGTGTGCTCAAGTTTTTTTTTTTATGTCTGTGTGATTTATCTTTTGATGCATTACTTAAATCTTCTGTATTATTTGCATTGTTTGCATTCAAGATGGCGCTGCGGATGGCTGCCTCGGTGCTGCTCTGCCAAGCAGCTTTCGTTTCTAGTTTTACATGTGTAATATGTAGAAATGAACGGATTCGGTTCTCTGAGAACCGAACCCTACCGAACATCATGTCCCGAGACCGGATCTGAGACCGGCTCGGGTTTTCCCGCATAACTCGGAAACCAGAACGAGGCAAAACATCATCATCCGCTATCAGATTCTCGCGGGTTTTGGATTCCATATAAGGAGACGCACGTCGCTGCCATTTTCATTCCAGCCCTGGAGAGTATAGCGAGAGGACGTGTCTCTCTCCTCAGTGTCTGTCAGTGTCTGTGCGGGAAAGTGGTGTGGTGACCTGCTCTGTCTTATGTGTGTCATTCCAGTGCTTTGTTGTTCTGCATCAGTCCAGTAGTGGTGTCTTGTGCTCCATCAGTCCAGTCATAGGATTGGTGTCCTCTGCTGCCATATGTCCAGTGCTGCTGTATAAGTCAAGTCCAGTAGTGCTGTGTTGTGCTGCATCAGTCCAGTGGTGGTGTTTTGTGCTGCATCACTCCATTCACAGTGGTTGTGTCCTCTGCTGCCATATGTTCAGTGCTGCTGTATAAGTCCAGTCCAGTGGTGCTGTGTTGTGCTGCATCAGTCCAGTGGTGGTGTCCCTGTGCTGCTGTATAAGTCCAGTGGTACTGCTGTATATGTCCAGTGATACTGCTGTATAAATCCAGTCCAGTGGTACTGCCATATAAGTCCAGTGATACTGCCGTATAAATCCACTGATACTGACATATATGTCCAGTGGTACTGCCATATAATTCCAGTGATACTGACGTATATGTACAGTGGTACTGCCATATAAATCCAGTCCAGTGGTACTGCCGTATAAGTCCAGTGATACTGCCATATAAATCTAGTCCAGTGGAACTGCCGTATACGTCCAGTAGTACTGCCATATCAATCCAGTCCAGTGATACTGCCATATAATTTCCAGTGATACTGCTGTATATGTCCAGTGGGACTGCCGTATAAATCCAGTGGTACTGCCATATAAATCTAGTGTTACTGCCGTATAAATCCAGTCCAGTGGTACTGCCGTATAAGTTCAGTGGTACTGCCGTATAAATCCAGTCTATTGGTACTGCCGTATATGTTCAGTGACACTGCCATATAAATCCAATGATACTGCCGTACAAGCCCAGTGATACTGCCGTTTAAGTCCAGTGATACTGCAGTATAAATCCAGTCCAGTGTAACTGCCATATAAGTACAGTGATACTTCTGTATAAGACCAGTGATACTGCCGTATATGACCAGTGGTACTGGCATATACTGTAAGTCCAGTGATACTGCCGTATAAGTCCAGTGATATTGCCGTATAAGTCCAGTGATACTGCCGTATAAGTCCAGTGATACTGCCGTATAAGTCCAGTGATACTGCCGTATAAGTCCAGAGATACTGCTGTATGAGTCCAGTGATACTGCCATATATGTCCAGTGGTACTGCCGTATATGTCCAGTGGTACTGCCGTATAAGTCCAATCCAGTGGTGCTGCCATATAAGTTCAGTGGTGCTGTCCTATGCTGTGTATTATTAACTACAAATAAAGGTTTTATTAATATTTGCTCCTAATAATTTTTACAGGGTTTGTTCTGTGTAGTGTAGAGGTATGCTCTCCTGTGCTGCATTTTGTTATACAGTATATCTCCAGAAAAATAATGGAGAACAAAAATTTGGAGGATAAAATAGGGAAAGATCAAGAACAACTTCATCTTACTGTTGCTGCTGCTGCTGCTGCTGTTGTTGCTGCTGGGAGTTGATCATCATCCCAGAGGGGAAGTCGGAAGACCACTTGTACTACTTCAACTAAGCAATTGACTGTCCAACAGTCCTTTGTGAGGAAGATGAAATATGACAGCAGTCATCCTTTTGCAAAGTGGATAACTGAGGCCTTGACAGCTATGTTGGTGTAAGATGTGTGTCCGGTATCCGCCATTAGTGCAGTGGGACTGCAGTGCCAACCCTAGATGGGCCAGGTGTTTGTGACGCACACTTGTGTTGCTTAGCTTAATCATACAGCTACCTCATGCACCTCTTTTACTTCTTTGCATGATGTGCTGTTTGGGGCCTAGTGTTTTTTAAGTGCCATCCTGTCTGCCACTGTAGTGTCACTCTTAGATGGGCCAGGTGTTTGTGCCGCACACTTGTGTCGCTTAGCTTACTCATACAGCTACCTCGGTGCAACTTTTAGGCCTAAAAACAATGGGGGTCATTCCGAGTTGTTCGCTCGTTGCAGATTTTCGCTATGCTGCGATTTGTTGCTAACTGCGCATGCGCATGGTACGCAAAGCGCATGCACTAAGTTATTTAACACAAAACTTAGTAGATTTGCTGGTGTTCGAGCGACAATTTTCAGTCGCACTGCTGATCGGTGAATGATTGACAGGAAAGGGGCGTTTCTGGGTGGTAACTGAGCGTTTTCCGGGAGTGTGCTAAAAAACGCAGGCGTGTCAGGCAAAAACGTGGGCGTGTCTGGAGAAATGGGGGAGTGGCTAGCCAAACGCAGGTCGTGTTTGTGACGTCAAACGTCTAAACCAGAGGTTCTCAAACTCGGTCCTCGGGAGCCCACACAGTGTATGTTTTGCAGGTAACCCAGCAGGTGCACAGATGTATTAATTACTCACTGACACATTTTAAAAGGTCCACAGGTGGAGCTAATTATTTCACTTGCGATTCTGTGAGGAGACCTGCAAAACATGTACTGTGTGGGCCCCCGAGGACCGAGTTTGAGAACCTCTGGTCTAAACGGACTGAGCTGATCGCAATCTAGTAGTAGGTCTGGAGCTACTCAGAAACCGCAAAGAATTATTTAGTAGCAGTTCTGCTAATCTTTCGTTCGCTATTCTGCTAAGCTAAGATACACTCCGAGAGGGCGGCGGCCTAGCGTTTGCAATGCTGCTAAAAGCAGCTAGCGAGCGACAAACTCGGAATGAGGGCCAATATTGTGAAGTGTACCGAATAGACTGAAAATGAGTGGAAATTAATGTTATTGAGGTCAATAATACTGTAAGATAAAAATTACCCCCAAATTCTGTGATTTTAGCTATTTTTATGTTTATTCAAAAATCATCCAGATCCAAAAATCAAAACCCGAAATGGTTGTTTTGGCAAAACCTATCCAGATCTAAAACACAAAACACAAAAAGTGCCCGCTGCACATCTCTATGTTGAGTCTATCGTACAGTTGCAATGTGCAGTAGGAACTCATACGTGTAATGTTTGTAATGTGTGCTACATTTTTCCCTCTTCTTATGCTATGTATTCCGCCTTCATGTTGCTGCTTGGCAATGCATTGTACCACAAAAAAAATCCTAGTGTACATGAGTACACTTGGCCAATAAAGCTGATTGTGATTATTTTCTGTCATAGACTTTTCTCTCCAGAGTTAGTTTCAACTATAGAAGTTATTAGAACAATACAGAGAAGATATTTATTATATATTCTTTGTATTTTTCATTTTCAGGACTTTATATAGTCAACACTCTTGCACCTTACTGATATTTACATATATATATATATATATATATATACACACAGTATATAGACTGCTCAAAAAAATAAAGGGAACACTAAAATAACACATCCTAGATCTGAATGAATGAAATATTCTTATTAATTACGTTGTTCTTTACACAGTTGAATGTGCTGACAACAAAATAACACAAAAATTATCAATGGAAATCAAATTTATTAACCCATGGAGGTCTGGATTTGGAGTCACACTCAAAATGAAAGTGGAAAAACACACTACAGGCTGATCCAACTTTGATGTAATGTCCTTAAAACAAGTCAAAATGAGGCTCAGTAGTGTGTGTGGCCTCCACGTGCCTGTATGACCTCCCTACAACACTTGGGCATGCTCCTGATGAGGTGGTGGATGGTCTCCTGAGGGATATCCTCCCAGACCGGCACTAAAGCATCCGCCAACTGCTGGACAGTCTGTGGTGCAACGTGGCGTTGGTGGATGGAGCGAGACATGATGTCCCAGATGTGCTCAATTGGATTCAGGTCTGGGGAACGGGCGGCCAGTCCATAGCGTCAATGCCTTCGTCTTGCAGGAACTGCAGACACACTCCAGCCACATGAGGTCTAGCATTGTCTTGCATTAGGAGGAACCCAGGGACAAACGCACCAGCATATGGTCTCACAAGGGGTCCGAGGATCTCATCTCGGTACCTAATGGCAGTCAGGCTACCTCTGGCGAGCACATGGAGGGCTGTGCGGCCCCCCAAAGAAATGCCACCCCACACCTTTATTGACCCACGGCCAAACCGGTCATGCTGGAGGATGTTGAAGGCAGCAGAACGTTCTCCTTGGCATCTCGACTATGTCACGTCTGTCACATGTGCTCAGTGAGAACCTGCTTTCATCTGTGAAGAGCACAGGGCGCCAGTGGTGAATTTGCCAATCTTGGTGTTCTCTGGCAAATGCAAAACGTACTGCACGGTGTTGGGCTGTAAGCACAACCCCCACCTGTGGATGTCGGGCCCTCATACCACCCTCATGGAGTCTGTTTCTGATCGTTTGAGTAGACACATGCACATTTGTGGCATGCTGGAGGTCATTTTTCAGGGCTCTGGCAGTGCTCCTCCTGTTCCTCCTTGCTCAAAGGCGGAGGTAGCGATCCTGCTGCTGGGTTTTTGCCCTCCTACGGCCTCCTCCACATCTCCTGATGTACTGGCCTGTCTCCTGGTAGCGCCTCCATGCTCTGGACACTACGCTGACAGACACAGCAAACCTTCTTGTCACAGCTCGCATTGATGTGCTATCCTGGATGAGCTGCACTACCTGAGCCACTTGTGTGGGTTGTAGACTCCGTCTCATGCTACCACTAGAGTGAAAGCACCGCCAGCTTTCAAAAGTGACCAAAATATCAGCCAGAAAGCATAGGAGCTGAGAAGTGGTCTGTGGTCACCACCTGCAGAACAACTCCTGTATTGGGGGTGTCTTGCTAATTGCCTATAATTTCCACCTGTTGTCTATTCCATTTGCACAACAGCATGTGAAATTGATTGTCAATCAGTGTTGCTTCCTAAGTTGACAGTTTGATTTCACAGAAGTGTGATTGACTTGGAGTTACATTGTCTTGTTTAAGTGTTCCCTTTATTTTTTTGAGCAGTGTATATACAAACAAATATAGAAAACCACAGCACTCGCCACCCCAGAAGCGGGGTGCAGTATCTGCACTTACCACTCATAGGGTTAGGTGCATGCAGCCCATGGCCACCTACCCAAATACATACAAATAGAAAATTCAGCACTCAGCATAGCAAGCTCACTTGTCCTCACAACATCAATAAATAAATGATGGGGGTTTAGTTAGTGAATTGGCCAATGCACGGAAGCCTGCAAACCGCTCGCCAAGGTACCCCACCTTCATGCAGGTCCTACACTATCACAAAGCCTTAAAAATTATATATACAAAAGCGTTGTGCACTCTCATCTCATTTGTGCAAAGTCGTGTTGCTCCCAGTAGGCCATCGTCAATTCCTCTGATAGATATATATATATATATATATATATATATATATATATAAAATATACTGCTTTAAGAAGCTGTAAAGAAGAACAAAGAGTCCTGGAAGTGATGATATGGCCTCCACACAGAGGCGAGTCTGTCTGGGATTACATGAAGAGATAGAAGGACTTGAGCAAGCCTGCATCCACAGAAGATCTTTGGTTTGTTCTCCAAGATGTTTGGAACAACCTCCCTGCTGAGTTCCTTCAAAAACTGTGTGCAAGTGTACCTAGAAGACGCAATGCTGTTTTGAAGGCAAAGGGTGGTCACACCAAATATTAATTTGATCTCTTCTGTTCAGTCACTTGCTTTTGTTAATTGATACAACTAAACTATTAACACTTCTATTTTTGAAAGCATTCTTACTTAGCTGCATTTTTTCCACACCTTCTTAAAACTTTTGCACAGTACTATATATATAAAAGAAAAGTCAATGCGCTAAAATTAGTATACAGTATACAGGTATAGAAACATAGAAACATAGAATTTGACGTCAGATAAGAACCACTTGGCCCATCTAGTCTTCTCTTTTTTTTAACCATATTTTTAGCTCAAAACTTATTTGATCCTTATTTCTTTGTAAGTATATCCTTATGTCTATAACATGCATGTTTACATTGCTTTACTGTCTTAGCCTATACCACTTCTGATGGGAGGCTATTCCACTTGTCCACTACCCTTTCTGTGAAGTAATGTTTCCTCATATTTCTCCTGAACCTCACCCCCACCCCCCCTCCCTACCCCTCCAGTCTCAGTGCATGTCCTCGTGTCCTATTGCTTCTCTTCATATGGAGAATGTTTCCATGCTGGACTTGATATATTTGAAAGTTTCTATCATGTCCCCCCTTTCCCTTCTCTGCTCCAAACTATACATATTGAGATTTTTTAGTCTTTCTGGGTATGTTTTGTGATGTAGGCCATGCACCATTTTAGTTGCCCTTCTTTGTACAGTCTCTAATGTATTAATATCCTTTTGAAGATATGACCTTCAGAATTGAACACAGTATTCTAGATGAGGCCGTACCAATTACCTATAAATTGGCATTACTACTTCTTTCTGCTGCTGATTCCTCTCCCAATGCAGCCAAGCATCTGACTAGCCTTCCTCATTGCTTTGTTACATTGCTTACCTACCTATAAGTCACCTGCAATAGTGACTCCTAGATCCCTTTCCTCCTCAGTAGTTTCCAGTATAGTTCTATTAATACTATATTTAGCCTTTAGATTTATATATCAGGGATATAAGTCCACCTCACAATCCTATGCGTGGAGCCAAGGGCGTAGCTACCATAGGTGCAGGCAGTGCAGCGGTATGGGTCCCAGAACTGAGAGGGGCCCACCTTCCCTGTTATACACATTTTTCGCCATTGGGTGGTACGTAGCGGTCGTTTCAAACTTTTTCCTTCGGGCCTGCAATATATCTAGGTATCCCCCTGGACCTGCTCAATGTAGTGTGGTATAAAATGAACTGGAGGGCATTTTAAAGTTATATAATATGAACCGGGGCACTGTAATGAGGCACAATATGAATGGGGAGCACTACATATCATAATGTGAATTGGAGGTACTGTGCGGCATAATCTGTACTGGAAGCTCTGAAATGTGAAGTAGGATTAACTTAAGCACTACTGCGGTTCATAAAAGAAACTAGGGCACTACAATGGGGCATAAAATTAAATAAGGCTTTACTATGGTTCAGAAAATGAACTAGGGCACTATTATAGGGCATACCATTAACAACTGCTGCAGAGTGGTGTCTCTCTAGAAGCATTGGGACGGGGGCCCCTTCAAGATGTTGCTATGGGGCCCACAAGTTCTAGCTACACCTCTGCGTGCAGCCACAAGTCCCAGGTTCGATTGCTTTCCACAGCACACCAGTTCTCATATAAATGAGTATAACAGCCAGTCTGCTTGCACTCAGAACTCCTCATTCAGGTCGGTGTGCTCACCTTTTAATTTCCAAATCCAAACACAGGATGCGCCCCATAGTGCATGAACCAAGAAATGTAATATGCCATCAAAGAATTGAAACCAGGTTATAGATCACATACAAATGCTGGTGGTCATACCACCACGAGTAAAAACATCTTGAATGTAACATGCACAGCATGAACCACCAACACAGCACACAGCGGGACAAACCATCAATGCACTAGGTCACACCCCTACACCTTTCGTCAATGGGACTTCAACAGAGGGCTGGTCTAGCATTTATCCACTAAAACAAACATCATGACAAATCTCCAACTCTGGTCATTTCACATTAATTACAATATCTAAAGCAAGTCAATGTAGCGTGGTTATATTATTAAATATTACTAATCATATTCTAAACAGTTACGGTATCATTCGTAACTTAAAAATATATAAATCATACATAAAAAAGGATATATAAAATGGACTCAGGCAGCTAATTTCTGATTCTTTACAGCATTACACAATTACCACTACATCCCTATCAATATGTATACAATGTGAATACAATATTTCACTTTCTAATCCACTTAACTACATACTGTAGTATATAAATATATATATAATATTACACTACATATAATATATTTCATCCTAAGAGAGAGAGATTAAACATGAACCCAGAAATGTAGACTTTGATCTACAGAGTGTTTTAAGGTTTGTTTTATTTTCCATTGCACACTAAAGAGGACACCTGATCCCTATTTCTGAAGTGAGGTATTATTGGTGTTTAATCTTGCACTACCACCTCTATATCTCTGCTACGTGCTACTAATAACTCTCACTGTACAAGTCCAACGTTGTCTCCCGCTGGTGTTCCCCACTGCTTTTGCTGCACTGCTTGCTTACAGTACATTTAAGTAACCTGAAATAATGAATCTCTCTCAGCTGTTGTAGCCAGCTGATTCTATTTTTATCCAAAATATACTGTAGTCCCAACTGTCTTATGTTTTCTGTCTTTTCTTTTGTTAGCTTAAAGGGCAAACACAATACACCCCACTTTTTTTTAAAGACAATGAATTCCTTGTGTATTTTTGTACTGCAGATTATTGTTTCAGCTGAATTTGTGAGTTCTTTTTACAGTAACCTTAATATGAATAAGAATAGAAAACAGATTTTCCCAAGGGAACTGTAAATCTGTTTTGTGTGCCTTGCAGTTATGCCACTCTTTTATACACTGGTTATGCCCAACATACTAACACCAAAAAAAAATACATAAATGCATGGCTTAGATACAATAAACCCAAGATTTGTTAATTATAGACTGATGAAACAAGTATTAATTAACCAAATGTTACCTTATTTTTCTTAATCGTATCCATTTTATCTGCCCAAGTATTGGGAGGCCCCAAAATTCATTAACCCACATCATCAACTGCCCCTAAACTACAAAATGACCTGACCTTTGGAGGTATCTCACCAAATGTGAGCATCATCTCTACAGAGGGATAACCTACATCTGCCAAAGATCATCCAGGACTCCACTTACCATATTGTTACATATAACTCTGTAAAATACTATTTAACCTGATGCCAATCTAAACCATTTATTATCCCTTCACTTCGTAAAACTACCTTGCCCTTCTCCACTTAAACGCTAACAACTCCAGTAGATTTCCCTAAAACATATTCCTAGCATCCAGACATGAGTTAATGCTCAAACATAACTAAGTTGTCCAAATGTTACAAATTAAGCCCTTACTGTACCTCCTGGTAACTCCCTAGTTCCAGACAAGCACCCAGTCATCCATCTTTGATTTTTCTAGGGAGTTCTTTAACTTGACAGTGCTTATTACACTGCTCCTCCAAACAACTGAAACACATCAAAAGATGAACCCAAACTAACTTAAATTAAATCAATCCATGGAAACTAACTTCTGAAGGCACCAGAGATCATAGACTGGCATCATTATTTGGCCCATAGGATGCGAGATAAGCTGCTGAACCATGCTCTTGATGATACTTCTACAGTAATATTAGCCTAGCTTGCCTACATTTATTAAACTCCCACAGATTAGACCAGTTGAATTAAATGACCCGTAGACTGCCATTTAGTACCCTAACCAAGATATCAGATAATTAACACAATTTTGGCAGGTGAACCCCATCAACATTTAAATGCATTGTACTGCCATTTGCATACATTATTGTTTGCAACAAATCAGACCTATTAAGCTAACGTTGGCCTATTTAAGGTGTTCAATAAGCAACCCTAGGAATTATGTCAGACTATACTAACATAGTACAATAAAACTACAGTAATACATTTAGAAACCACATACAAACACACAAAATTTCATATTTCTAATCAACATCTGCATTGGCACTAAACCAATGTCCACCATCATGAATCTATATCTATAAAAGGCAAATACCACTGACTCATCACAAAATCTCCTGAACTATAAGGACTAGGAACTTGACATGCAGACAGTAGCTTGCTTTTGTGACGTAGGCACCCATTAAGAAGGGATTTTCCAAAATTCCACCCACAGTGGGGTTAAAAGGGGTGAGATTATTGGATATTCCCCCCCCCCACAGAGGAGAGTTAAGACAGGGATATAAAGAATGCATGGTGTCGGTGATACCAAGTTGCAGAGGGGGGAGGACACAATGCTCTGCCAGTGGCAGTTGCAGAGCAGTCCATTATTCAAATAGGGGAGCTACATCAACTACCACCCAATAACACTGTCAAACATTGCTGGGTGTGGCTCCCGTATTTGAATAATGGACTGCTCTGCAACTGCCACTGGCAAGGAAGTCCAGCCTTATGATTCAGGAGATTTTGTGATGAGTCAGTGGAATTTGCCTTTTTCAGATATAAGTACTTAACCAACCTATTTCCAGTACTTAACCAACCAATTTCCAGTCAGATCTAATTAAAATGAATTATGGAAGTATATGGTGAAATAGGGGGGTAACACACTAAGGACGAGCGCTTAAATATAATCTTAGTGGCTGTTGTGAACGTAATATTAATGATGTAATTTGAAATGGAGGTTTTAATAATTAGAGGAATGAGAAAACACATACTGTTTAAAGGATTAAGAGAATACAGAAAACAGAGCTTATCATTTCAGTATTATGAATTTGACATTGGATTAATGGAATGGTTAAGTAAAACAGTAAGCTTTGAGTCCACTTTTAAAGGATTCTAAAATGGGAGTCTTCTTGGACTGTGCAAGGCAAGGAATGCCAGAGCATAGGAACCACAAAGGTGAACACTGTACTATATGAAGACTGGACTTAGGGACAAAACACAACATGAGTCAGCCAGCCCTGGCATTTTCTTTGAACTTTTAAAAGACTGATGCCTCTTTAAGAGTAATGGACAGTAGTCCACAATCAGAGCTGGTTGTGGGCCAAAAGTAGAAAATGGTCAGCAGGAAGACATTGAGACAAAATAAGAGAGCAAACAGGATCAGCCCACTTAAATTTAGAGCTGATGTAGTGTGAGAACCATAACAGTTTGCATACCATAAATTGCATAAAGTTGATCTCCACAAGCCAAGGAAATTCCTTGGTTCTGGCACTTGCTGGCATCTACAGAGGAAGGATGGTGAAAAGAAGGGGCATTCTAAAGTAGTCTAAGTACAGTAAATTGCCAATGCATGCAAAACAGCACATGTAGTGGTAGTGGTGATGATGATGATGATGATGATGATGACAACAACAACAACAAAAGTTTCCAACGCTAGTAAACTTCTTGTGATCATGTAGATTGAATTGCTAGTTATTCAGAGGTGATCCCTTGACTTTCACAGAGGTGATCTATGCAGAAATATGGATGATTTCAGATAGCTCTCTTGTGACAAAGATAGGGCTGGTGCAAATATGAAATGATAATGATGATGGATACTTTCACAAGCAGATGGATGGGGGTGTTCCCAAACAATCAGTTATCTCAGAATACAGAATAAAATGAATACAAAGGTTAAGCTAAACAGCACAAATTCATAGACATAAGGCACCAGTACCCAAGGGAATTAAAAAACACTCCCAATTACCTATCATCAACATGGCACTGCTGATTCTGCAAAGGGGGACACATCTAAGCCACACTCTTCAGAAACACCAAGTACAATCAAGAACTCCATAAAAATTTGTAAGAAAAAAAAGACAACCCAGCAAGGATTTTGAAAACCACCACACACAAATGGCCCATTTCATAGAGGCTCCAAATGAAGCATGACCAAAATCTTAACATTATATCTTTGCTGGCCAGAGTCATGAAAAATGAGTTGATCTACTCTTGCCAGGCTGCCTTGTACATCCACCAAGGATTCCTCTGCAAATCACATCTTGCCAGACCAGCTGCCAAACAGACGGAGAAAAGAGCCCACCCCAGACGGCTCACAAAAGAAAGCAGAACTCCGGGCCAAAGAGAACTGGGCATAAGGCCCACCAGTGTAGGCGCTGTCAGTTTCCACCAGGAGATAAAAGGTAATGCAGTGCCATCAGCAAAAAAAAGGGGGGCATCTGTGTATTTGATATCTCATGTAGCAGTTTTCTGCAGGTAGACAGTAGAGCAACCATGGTCTTAATGGTGGTAAACACCCCTACTGAAGCCCTTTTGCTATCACAAAACAACTCATAGAGGCACTGCTGGGCTGTAGCACTGTGAAGCATTAAACATCACTAGGACTTGAGCACTGTGTTAAAGCCACTTAAGAATGGGCACTGTGTCATTTAAAAATGTCTTTAGGAGCACTGTGTAAACTTAAAGGGGCACTGTGCCATACAAAAACCCCTGTAGAGGCACTGTAGCACTGAGGCACTGTGCTATATGTTCAGGCACTTTGTAAAAAAATAACTTTTTTTATGGTACCATTACTAGGGGCGTTGGGAGGCACTATGGGTCTAATTCAGACCTGATCGCTGGCAAGCGATTTTTGCACTGATGCGATCAGATAGTCGCTGCCTACAGAGGGAGTGTATTTTAATTGTGCGGACGTATATGTAGCAGAGCTGTACAAACAGATCTTGTGCAGTCTCTGCGCAGCCCAGGACTTACTCAGCCGCTGCGATCACATCAGAGGAATTGACATCAGGAACCCTCCCTGCAAACGCTTGGACACGCCTGCGTTTTTCCAACCACTCCCTGGAAACGATCAGTTGACACCCACAAATGCCCTCTTCCTGTCAAGCTACTTACAAACGCCCACGCAAATGGATTCTTTGCACAAACCGATAGCTGGGGGGCGATCTGCTTTGTACCCGTGTGACGCGCCTGTGCATTGCGGTGTGTAAACGCTGGTTTACATACAGGAATAAAAGCAGCACTTTAAAAAGACATTTCATACACTTTAAATGAAGCCGCTGCGGCCGCTATACTTAATCCACAACCTACGTACTTATTACACCATTAGCGTACAGAGTCCCGTACCGTGTACGGACTTTGCGTACAAACGCTGCGCTGACTGTACAAAGTACACGCAGCGCGTACACACCCAAAGATACACCGTGAACCCTTAACAGCTATGCATGCGATAGTAATACACTTAAAACCTTAGCAGGGAAAGGAAAACAAGACACCAGATTGTATTTAAAATGCTGGGTTCCGACACCACAACATATTATTACTGAAAGGGGGTTACAATAACAAAGCAATACAATACAAGAGAATAATGGCTACAGTCAATGGTACATACTTGTTTGGATTTCGCCGCGCTACCCAGTCTGGTCCTCGGTCATCTAGAAAGATAACTTTGAGAGTCTTGTGTGACCAGGCCTGCAGCTGGCTCCTTTTATACAATCTTCCAAAACTTAACACAATGGATACTGTAATCTCTTTGTCCATTGGACACAGGGATTGTCATTTACAGAACAGAAGAGGTCATAGGTTGGTTTGAATAGGTGGGCGATGTCTGTTCAAGATGCACTTGTGGGTGGTCTCCTCTGGGTTCCCGCCGCATACCTAATGTACAGTAAATACAGTTTATATCTATATTCTGCTCCTACACATAACTATTCGCAGGAACGTGCGATCTTCTGCAAACCAACACCGGAATATTACCCTTAAAATACCCTACAGCTGGATACCAAACACCACCTTATAACCTTATTCTGTCCCCTCCTATCCTGTAAAGGTGAATCCCTTTGTTCTGATACCATTTAAACTGTTGTAACTTGCTGGTGTGATGCGAGGAGACTATGTGTACATTGTGCACTATTTGGATTAAATATGTAATGTGTTTTGATAACTTTTCCATGCGTCCACAAACTCTACCGTAAATACTCATACCACGCGCTAATGTGCAGGACCGCGGGAGCGACCATACGCAAATTGCGAATATGCGCACGCACAGCAGAACAAGTACATGCACGGAGGCCATCTGTGTGTAGTTTGTATGTGATGTGTGTACTGCAATATTTTTCGACTTTGACAGTCCACCCTTTGGCAGTCACCAATAACTGCCACTACCTAATCAATAAACAGAAAAATATCTATACAATATCTACAGAAGTTTGGATGGTCGGGAGAGAGTTGTAGGTGGGAAATATATGACCTAGTGGGATAGTAAAAGCATGTATGTATGAATCCATGTCTGAGGGGCATGTATCATCGTGCCGTATATGTTCTACATAAGCTTTGAGGTATATGCGAAGTATACATTAAATCCTTCTCATCCCGTATTAAGGGTCTGTAAATGGGCCAACAAACACTACCGAGCTCTTTTCGGCTTCTTGTTCCAACAAATGGGGTGCACATTTAGTTGATGATACATGGATGGGGAAACATATGTGAGTGCTAGTATATGTGGATATCACCTGTCGACTATGTGTGCCATTAGCTGGAGGTTGCAGAGATGAAGATAAGACACATATATAAAAATACATTCACATAAACATTTTGGGTAGGGCTGATGTCTTTTCCGGATGGATGTATCTGGGCATAGGGGGAGACAAAAGAAAAACGGGTGAAAGAAACAGGCCATGAAATTAATTTGCAATCCTTATCATAACACTGTCTCTATGGATGGGTCATAAATTAAATCTGCTGCTATAACAGCGCCCTCGCTCCTTAGACTCATCAAATTTGTGCCATGCTTGCGCTGCATTAGAATTTGAACATACCTAAATATCGAACCAATAATTATGACGACTCCCAGGATACAGAGGAGAAACTTCCCCACACTCATAATGACCTTCTGAGCCCACTCTCCTAAACCTGAGAAACATTTGCGTGGGTTCATCCATGAGACCCAGCCGGTCAGTTAATTACTCACAGTCGCTAAGGTAAGGTTGTGCTTCCTCCTGAACTCCCACTTCAACTGCAAGATATCGTCCATCTTTTGATCGATAATCTCCGTTGGGTCATCAGTGCTGTTTGTAATATAAGTATAGCACTTCACACCATATTGAGTTGCCAGGATAACACAGTACCCACCTGTCACGGCTGTGACATAATTAAGGACCATTCTGTGCTGAATCAGTTCCTTCTTGTAAGCTTGTAACTCCCTTCCCGTATACCTGAAGGTGTCGTCATACATCTCAGTGATATTATCTATCAAGTACGCTAGCGCATGGATATACCTATAATTTATAGTACCTCTGGTAGTACGGGTAATGTCTAATGCAACAAGGAACTGAATCCCAATGGATTCGTGGATCAAATCAGAGGCTTCGTGCTCTGCCCTATCTATGAGGTGTCTCTTGATGATGTGTTCGTAGTGAATATGAGTATAAGGAGTCTGAGCACTGCGGTGAACATCTTTCATTTTATCATGGGTTATGGTCATGACCTCTGGTAGTACTCTCCCAATATAACACAATCCCTCTGAGCTCAGGGCAAGCCACTTGTACGCATTCCTCCCACATATGAAATAGGCATCATCTGGGAGAACATAGGGGACAAAATATAACATCACCATATTACAAATTTTCCAAGTAAAGAAACAAGTCCCTAGTTCTCCCATCTGCTCAGTACAAGTATCGGGCTGGATGATATGAGCACAATACCCTGATGATACTTTTCCAACCCACATGGTCTTGCTTCCACGAGTATACCTATACCGGAAATACCTCCCACTGTTGGCTATTTGGCGTACAAGTTCAGAGTCTATGGGTATCCTATCAGCTCTGTATGAAAAGGTCATTGTCTGGTTATTCCACATCACTTTCCAATTTCCCGGTTTTCGGTAATTGGAAATATTAAAACACAATAAGGACCTGTCTACATGATACTGGTGGAGCTTCAAACTAGGGTGCCTAGAGATATTGAATTTCTTGTCCACCGGTCTCCCACCCCGCAATTTGAGTACCTCAACTATTGCTAAAGGGTATGGTACTAATTCTGACTTACTCTGACCTTGAGGTACTTGTGAGCACACCCAGCATGTCTGGTTTAAGACCTTACCCACTAGTGAGTGGTAATCTCTCAACGGATGGCGGTCCATGTTGATATTAAGGTTGTACTGACATCTCTGGATGCACCCATCCTCTACTATATTCTCACAATTCCTACAAATACAATATTCATCAGACAATAACCCCTCACAGTGCCTCCGAGCTCCCTGACTACCAGAGCGCTAACTGATGCCAGCCTTTACTAAAGTGATGTGCTGCTCCTGAGATCCTACAAATTCATACTCGCCATCAGAACCCATTCCAGATCCCTGCTCGACCTCTCTGGGACCCTCACCAAAACAAACTGTCCTGATCAAAACCAGAATTACTAACAGAACCCGAAACGCAGTCTCTTGTGATCGATCCATTTTGTTAGGGGAAAGGAGGAAAATAAGAAGGAGAAAAAGAAAGGAAAATGCAGGGGGAGGTGAAAAAAGAAAAATGGTACGACAACCGTTCTAGATCTTGTTACTCTCTGTGCTCAGATGCCCTTCAACAGTCCTGCCACTCAACTTTCCCGGAACAGACACTCCAGTGATACGAGATTCTCTACACTCTGCTCTTTGTCACGAGTTCTCTCTGGGTCAGCGACCTTCTTGCAGTGGGAAGAGTGGACCCAAGTATCTTTTTCGGCGACCTTCAATGCTGTCGTGCTGGTTAACAAGACTTGGTATGGTCCTTACCACCTGTCTATGAGGCAACCTAAGCGTAAGAAATTTCGAATCATCACATAATCCCCAGGCTCAATGTCATGACAATTACTGTTCGGTAGGTCAGGGATTACCAGCTTTAAATTTCTTTGTTGATTTATCAGCTGCTGGCTCATCCCAACCATTTATTTCACAGTTACTTCATTATTACATTTCAAATCATCCTGGGGGTTTATCATTACATGAGGTTGTCGACCAAAAAGAATTTCAAAGGGTGATAAGTTAAGGGGAGACCTGGGAGTGGTTCTGATGCTGTACAACACTAGTGGTAAAGCTTCTGGCCACGACAATCCAGTCTCAGCCATTAATTTGCTCAGCTTGTTCTTAATTGTGCTGTTCACTCTCTCTACCTTTGCACTTGCCTGTGGACGGTACGGAGTATGCAGCTTGCTATTAATTCCCATCAGTTTGCACATGACCTGAAAGACTTCACCTGTAAAATGGGTACCCCTGTCACTTTTAATTATTCTAGGGATACCATATCAACACACAAATTCCTGCACAATTTTCTTTGCAGTGAACGTAGCAGTATTTGTGGCAGCAGGGAACGCTTCTACCCAGTTGGAAAATACATCAATACAAACTAACACATATTTCAAATTCCTACAGGGTGGTAACTGTATGAAGTCGATTTGTATTACCTGAAAAGGTCTGTCTGTAGGAGGGATATGGGATGGCTCTGTTGGTATTGTCTTTCCAATATTCTTCCTCAAGCAAGTAAAGCATGTCATTGCTCTCTTACCTGCATGAGAAGAGAATCCTGTCGCACACCAGTAGGCTCTTACGAATTTGCACATACCCTCTTTGCCCAGATGAGTCAGACCAAGTGCCGCCTCAGCTAGGCTTGGAAGATATGCTCTGGGGGCCACCAGCTTACCTTGTCCACCTGTCCACAGTCCTGAGGACTCCTGGCCATACCCCTTTGCCCTCCAGACTGCCTTTTCCTGTAGGGAACACAAATTTTGCATTTCGATTAATTGTTGTGGGTTGATCATGTTAAATGTCATCAGTGATGTGATGTTCGTTTGTATGGGGGTGCTTACTGCTGATTTAGCAGCTTCATCTGCCCGGCTGTTACCAAGTGAAATTGAGTCTTGGTTGTAAGTGTGTGCTTTGCACTTGATAACAGCCACTCTGGTTCCTGTATTGCTGTCAAAAGCCTTTTTATGTGGGACGCATGCGCTACAGGTGTGCCAGCTGCCGTCATGAAATTTCTGAGGCGCCATAGGGCCCCGAAATCATGCACTACTCCAAAGGCGTACCTAGAATTTGTGTATATATTAGCTGACTTACTCTTGGCCAATTCACACGCTCTGGTTAGGGCGACCAGCTCAGCAACTTGTGCTGAGTGCGGTGGGCCCAGGGGTTCAGCTTCTATGATACCTTCGTCATCTACAACTGCATATCCAGTGCACAAGTCTCCCGATTCTGTCTGTCTGTGGCAACTATCGTCAGTGTAGAAGGTAAAGTCTACTCCTTCCAGTGGGTTGTCACTGATGTCAGGTCTCGCTGTGAAAGTCTGATTCAGGTATTCCATACAATCATGCGTATCAGTGTCTGCACTAAATCCTCCTTCACCATCATTCTCATCCTCCACCCTTTGTGCCTGTCCAGGCACACTTGGCAAGTAAGTTGCAGGATTTAGTGAGCTGCATCTCTTAATGGTGATGTTTACCGGGGCCATCAGTGATAATTCTCCCTTTGTAAACCGAGCAGATGAGACATGTCTGGTTTGGGCTGAGTTTAGTAAAGCTGATACTGCATGAGGTGTATGAATGGTCAGGTCATGTCCTAACACTACGTCCTCGCTTTTACTTACCAGCAAAGCTATCGCTGCAACACTTTGCAAGCAAGTGGGGAGAGACCGCGCTACAGTGTCCAACTGTGCACTGTAGTAAGCTACCGGTCTGCTGGCATCACCATGTCTCTGAGTTAAAACCCCTGCCACGCACCCTGCACTTTCTGTACCGTACAATTCAAAGGGCTTCTCATAATCTGGCATACCTTATGCAGGTGCCAGTGATAGGCACTGTTTGAGTCTCTTAAATGCCAGTTCGGACTCATCTGTGTGCGAGATCCGTTCTGGTTTGTTCGAAGAGACCATTTCTTGCAAAGGTAAAGCCAGTATAGAGAACCCTGGAATCCAGTTTCGACAGTACCCACACATTCCAAGGAAAGTGCGGATCTGTTGCTGCGTTTGTGGCAGAGTCATGTCGCGAATCGCCTGTATTCTATCAGCAGTGAGGAGTCTTAAGTCCTTGAGTCAAGCAATGTCCCAAATATTTGACCCTGGTCCGGCACAACTGAAACTTATCCTTTGAAACCTTGTGTCCCATTTGGGAAAGATGAAGCAGAAGCTGTTTCGTGTCTTTCAAGGACGATTCGAGTGAGTCAGAACACAACAATAAGTCATCGACATACTGTATTAGTACTGATCCACTCTCAGGTTGAAAGGATTGTAAACAGTCATGCAAAGCCTGGGAGAAAATACTTGGGCTGTCAATGAAACCTTGGGGGAGACGAGTCCAGGTGTACTGTACTCCCCTGTATGTAAAAGCAAAAAGGTACTGGCTGTCAGGGTGAAGAGGGACAGAAAAGAAAGCAGAACAGAGGTCAATGACAGTGAAGAATTTTGCAGTAGAGGGAATTTGCATGAGGATGACAGATGGATTGGGCACTACGGGGAATTGGCTCTCAACTATCTTGTTTATCCCTCTTAGATCCTGCACTAGTCTGTAACCCCTCCCCCCACTCTTTTTCACAGGGAAGATGGGACTATTGGCGGTGCTGGACGTCCTGACTAGGATGCCCTGCTGTAGCAGCCGCTCTATGACAGGGTACACGCCTAATTCTACCTCTGGCTTCAGAGGATACTGAGGGATTTTTGGAGCTATCCTACCATCTTTTACTTGTACTACTACTGGAGTTACATTCGCCATCAAACCAGTGTCTTGTCCATCTTTGGTCCAAAGGGAACCCGGTATTTGTGAGATCATTTCCTCTACCTTTGATGGACACTTGTCTATAACAGTAGAATGCAACAGCCTTTGAGGGGTGTCTAATATATCTTGCACTTCTTGAGCGTGGTTCTCAGGTATATCCAAGAAGACACCCTCAGGAGTACAGTATATGACACACCGCATTTTACACAATAAATCTCTGCCGAGCAGATTAGTCGGAGCCGATGCAGCCAGCAGAAAAGAATGTTTGATTTGCAAGGGCCCTATCGTAATCTCTGCAGGTCTACTCAAAGGGTATTGTTGCACCGTTCCTGTTACTCCCATTGCTCGAATCATTTTTCCTGTGGTTTTTATACCTGATGTGGAATTCAAGACTGACCTGGCCGCCTTTGTCTCTACAAGAAATGGTAATGGTACACCAGCTACATCAACCGTGACCTCAGGTTCACTACCAAGGCTAGCAATCAATTTCAATGGCTGCAGACTACAGGTGTGGCCCAACCCCTATTGTGTATGGGTACCCTCTCGCAGCGCATTGGCAGCTACAATATGTGAGGGGGTAGCTGTGATTTTTCGGAGGCCTGCTAGTCCTTCCTTGGTGGGTTCCTCCTTATTTCCCCTCTATGTGGCTCATAATCTCTTCTATATGGTCCCTGATCCAAATTATGTGAATTGTAGTGTGGTTCGTATTCTGGTCTAGGGGGTCGGTATACGTCGTGTGTACCTTTATTCCTACAACCCTTTGCAAAATGTCCTTCCTTCTGACAATTATAACATTTTACTACACGTGGCTTACCATCAGGGGTCTGGGGTTTTGGATGATGTGGTTTTGTTGTAAGAGCATTTATACTCACTGTCATCAGCTTATCTCCCTGAGACTCCCTGTGCTTACTGATGTTCCAGTCGTGCTCGATAGCGGACTCTCTCAATGCAGCCACCGAGATACCTCTCCAGTTAGGTAGAGAGGTTTGTACCCTTGTTCTTAATGTCTCCTTCAACCCGTCCATTAATACAGTAACAGCTACCTCCCTGTGATGTGCATTATCTTTAATGTCCTCAATCCCAGTGTATCTAGCCATTTCCTGCAGTGCTCAATGGAAATATTCGGACGCCATTTCACCTTCCTTTTGTCTTATGGAGAAAATTTTATTCCATTTGACAACAGTAGGGAAATACACTCCTAGTTGCAGATTGATTTGCTTTATGTTCTCCTGATTATATTCATCAGTGAGAGGTACGTCTGCATCTAACTTACTGTCTGCTATGAATTTCGTGGTGTCAATATTTGAGGGTAAACACACTCGTAGCACTGTTCGCCAATCTTTATTTGTAGGCTCGTGGGTGTTACCTAACTCTTTAATGAATCTCTGGCATCCGACTAGATCTTTTCTGGGATCGGGAAATTCAGACATAATTGACCTTAACTCTGCCCGGGACCAGGGACAATGCATGGCAATGTTCGTGATGGGAGTTACTCCCTGAGCGTCAGTTCTCCCGTTGGGAACTGCAATCACCCTGACAGGATTTAATTCAATTACGTCCTTCTGGTTTGATTCTACAATGTGGGGAGCTATTGTTTCTGCATAGTGTATGGTACCGTACTTACCTGTGGACACGACCTCACTTATCCCTCCGCTAGGGGGCCTTGCTACAACTCTTGATGGTTGGGACGTGCCCACTTGAGTATCTTGTATGGTGGCTGCTAGAGAGAGTGCCGATATCGTGCTGGGATCAGCTTCCTGCTCATAATCCAGAGGAAAATTTAAAATGGGATACAGCTGGCAAGGGCTAGCGTTAGTACATTTATCAATCACATTCCTATCCTGTACCAATGCACCATTGCTTGTAGCCACTTTCTCCCCAACAATATATGGTGGTCGTGGTGCGGTCGCCATTGTTTTCCTGCTAGGTTTGGAACCTGCTGCGCGAGCTAATTCCCTTTGCACATCCCACTCTTGCTGCCATAAATTGAAACAATCTGTATGTCTAATCCTTTGTTTTCTGGATTTTATCAGACATATCCTTATCCTTAAGTTCTGCAATACCTCCGGTTCAAAGCTGCCCACCCTAGGGAATGGTACCCTATCTTTGTCAGTCATACGTAACCATTCATTGCAAAAAGCCTCCGTGTGTGAATCATACTTTTCACACATAATAAACCTTGCTGACCCTCTCGGTCGCAATTCTGACCTTCTCGGTCCCGAGTCTGACCTTCTCGGTCCCGAGTCTGACCTTCTCGATCCCAACTCTTCTTCAGCCTGAACCCTAGCTACCAAACGTCCACTGCTTGTGCAATTGGATCCCATCGCGGACTTTTTGCCAATAAATGCAATCCCCAATGCACACCGCAAATAGACGGTGAAAGACACCTAGCATTTTCACTCGCTCCTTCTCCGCTGAGTACCACAACTCACTCCAATAGTGAACACCGCGTACCCAGTGAGGCCCTATTGGTTTCTATTTACTGGAAGTGTTAGGAGTGACTTACCTTTTCCAGTAAATATCTTCCGCTGGAGATTTTCCTGAGAGAGACCAGCGAAAACTCCCTATACACTTTTTATGCACAAATCACGCTTGCGTATGCTCTATATAGCGCTATTAATACCGCAATTCTACGCAAAAGCTCGTAAAAAGGGTATCAAGTTGCGGTATCTATCGCACCCACAAACGCGCGGTCCAATCGCACAGCGTATAGGTACTTGTTACCTATCTGCCGTACAACCACGGGTCAATGTACAAACTGTGACCCTCAGCTCGGAGCGTAACAAAAACCTTTTTACTTCAATACTACACAATGCACAATTCCCTATTACGCTCCTCTGCAAATCTCCTCACGATTTGTGTATATCCGAGCCTCCACTCACTTGGTGTACCACACTACGGGATCCCAAATTCCCTGGGTTCAATATCCACTCACTCCTATGTTCGCTCACTCAACTACACTTTGGTTTTTCTGTACAGAAAATTTCAATTCATTCAGATAGGCAGCTTTACCCCAGAGGCAATACAGCTTAAACAAAAGTTTTAGTCTTATGGCAACAATGTGAGAGGGTATGCAAAGTATGGGTGTCTTTTGTGTATGCTTTTTGGCGCCAAAAAAATTTCACAGATTTTTAAATAGCTTTTTTCCTGTTGTTTTACGGGTTCTACCAGCACCTCTGCAAACCATACAGAGCAGACGTCATCTAATCAGCACACAAGTAGGGTTTTCAGTGTATCCATCGACCACTAAAAGGTTACGTAGGATACTTTCTGTCCACCCTTTTGCTGATAGATTAAGTCTGCTATGACCTGTTAGGCTGTGAGTATGTGGAAATCGGACGATGCCCCCAATTGTAAACGCTGGTTTACATACAGGACTAAAAGCAACACTTTAAAAAGACATTTCATACACTTTAAATGAAGCCGCTGCGGCCGCTATACTTAATCCACAACCTACGTACTTATTACACCATTAGCGTACAGAGTCCCGTACCGTGTACGGACTTTGCGTACAAACGCCGCGCTGACTGTACAAAGTACAGGCAGCGCGTACACACCCAAAGATACACCGTGAACCCTTAACAGCTATGCATGCAATAGTAATACACTTTAAACCTTAGCAGGGAAAGGAAAACAAGACACCAGATTGTATTTAAAATGCTGGGTTCCGACACCACAACATATTATTACTGAAAGGGGGTTACAATAACAAAGCAATACAATACAAGAGAATAATGGCTACAGTCAATGGTACATACTTGTTTGGATTTCGCCGCGCTACCCAGTCTGGTCCTCGGTCATCTAGATAGATAACTTTGAGAGTCTTGTGTGACCAGGCCTGCAGCTGGCTCCTTTTATACAATCTTCCAAAACTTAACACAATGGATACTGTAATCTCTTTGTCCATTGGACACAGGGATTGTCATTTACAGTACAGGAGAGGTCATAGGTTGGTTTGAATAGGTGGGCGATGTCTGTTCAAGATGCACTTGTGGGTGGTCTCCTCTGGGTTGCTGCCGCATACCTAATGTACAGTAAATACAGTTTATATCTATATTCTGCTCCTGCACATAACTATTCACAGGAACGTGCGATCTTCTGCAAACCAACACCAGAATATTACCCTTAAAATACCCTACAGCTGGATACCAAACACCACCTTATAACCTTGTTCTGTCCCCTCCTATCCTGTAAAGGTGAATCCCTTTGTTCTGATACCATTTAAACTGTTGTAACTTGCTGGTGTGATGCGAAGAGACTATGTGTACATTGTAAACTATTTGGATTAAATATGTAATGTGTTTTGATAGCTTTTCCATGCGTCCACAAACTCTTCCGTAAATACTCATACCATGCGCTAATGCGCAGGACCGCGGGAGCGACCATACGCAAATTGTGAATATGCGCACGCACAGCAGAACAAGTACACGCACGGAGGCCATCTGTGTGTAGTTTGTATGTGATGTGTGTACTGCAATATTTTTCGACTTTGACAGGTGCATACGCATGTGCAGTTTAGACCTGATCACCCACTGTGCGAAAATGCAGCCTAGCAATCAGGTCTGAATTAACCCCAATGTTGTGTGTTCAGACACTTTGTAAAAAAATTTAATTAGGGTGCCATTATTGGGACACTGTGAGGCACTGTGATGTGTATTCAGGCACAGTGTAATAAAAATGTCATTAGGGTGCAATTATTGCCATTATTAGGACACTTTAAAGCACCGTGTGTTCATGCACTGTGTAAAAATGTAAAATAAAACTGTTGAGTGTTCAGGCATTGTGTAAAAAATAATGTTATTAGGGTGCCAATACTAGGAGCACTGTGAATATAATGTTATTACGGTGCCAATACTAGGAGCACTGTGAGTCGATATGGATAAGTCGACAGAACAGCAAGAGCAGCACCAGTACTAGTGCTGTGGCTGCTGACAGTCACAATAGAACTTCAGTATCTCTAAAAAGTTATGCAGGGGACACAAAGTTTAAGAGAGGGTACCTGAAGTCTAAACAATATTTCACAATGTTAAAGAAAACATCACCTCTAATAACAAAGAAAACATTTACTGCTGAATAACATAATATGACATATACCACGTGCAGTGGCAATGAAAGGCTCAGGCAATGGCCTTTCTTTGTGATTGGGGTCCTGATAGTGCTACTGCTGTTTCATGCACTAGAATGCCTACTGCATAAGGTGGGGCCAAGCACAGTCAGGCATCTTCTTCTGTATCCTCATATGATGATGCAACACCTTCCAAATCTAAGCCTAGTAGAGGTGTCACCTGTAAAACAGGATATTCAGTGCAGGAAAAAAATACTATGGCTGAACTAAAAACTGTGTTCTTAAACTTCACAAATTCCTGAGGAGAGTCTAAGGGTGTCCATGAGTGCTATGTGTCATGAGTGCTATGTGTCAGTCTGACTCTTCTCTTACTGTGCTCATAGAGATTCTTCCTTCCATCTTTTCTACACCCTTTGCAAATATGAGGATCAGTGGCAAATGCAGGATTTCTAGAGAGGGGTTTCCAAATGTAGTCCACAATCTCCGAATCTGCAGAACATTGGAGTAAGTGCGGGAGACTGGGGGAGTGGTAAAAGAACCTAGTAACGACCCTGGACATTAATGTACACATTCATCTTTTTATACACTGGATACTGTATGGAATACATTATTAATATTTAAAACTTTAGATGGTCTATAGCATGGACTGTATCAAACAAATTATATAAAGAAGTGGTCAGGGAAAGGTTAAACAAACTATAGAAGGTTAAACAAACTATAATAAGTACACAACTATAGTAGAACCATTACTGCACTTTCGAAGCACACATTCTCCCACCTCATGGTAAGCTCCTGTCTCTTCTTCCTGGTAGCTACTCTCTAGTCCATAGCACTGATTGAGGACTCAGATACTCACATAGAGCAAACTTGGTAGAATAAGATGCTACCACTGGGCATGTGCAGCAGCTCTGCTCTGTTCCATAACCTGCATGATGTGGCAGCAGCTCTAGCAATCATATTATACTGTATACTATTGCTATTATTGTCAGAATTTGAGAAACTTGCAGAGAGGAGGGGGGGGTTTCCAGGCAACCAGAAACCCCCCCTGCGTTTGCCTATGAGGATGAGCAATACAAGTAAATATGATGATATAGAAATTGAGGATGCTACTGTGGAAGTGCCACATGATGAGAGAGGTTATTGGAGTATCTAATGCTAATGATGATGTTGATGATGAAGATGTTGATGATGAAGATGTGGTGTCAAAGTAAGTCAGCCACTAGTGGCAGCAGTTCTTGCACATGTTAAAAATAAGGCCATTGTAATTCCTCAGCATAAGACCTAAAAAGACACCTCTTTTGTGTGGAATTATTTTTACACAAATACAGACAATATTTGTTAAGCAACTTGTATCACTTGTGAAGCCAAAATAAGTAAAGGTAGGGATGTTAACCATCTAGTTATCTCCTCCCTATTACGTCATTTGCAATGAGTTCATGCAAAGTATTTGGAAAAATCTTAAAATTCCAGTAAAATAATACCATGCAGCCCAGCATAAGCTAGCTCTCAACTAGATCCCAGCACATGCTGTATCCACTGCCAACACCTCCATCATCAATCTCCTCATTAATGACCGAAGGAAGCCCTCCTGCATACAATTTGCAAAGGTAAACCTACTCCTTCCCTATCCAGGATTCTCCAGAAGCATCCTTGCACTTCAGGGCTGCTACTGATCCCTGGTGACCTCTTCCACCATACAGATGGTTAACAACACTGTTAGCTGCCTTAAGCCCATTGGAAGCTTGCTTTGTGCGGGTCAAAACAAACCATGCCCTTTACTCACAGAAGTGGAGGACCATGTCATTGAAGGGCTTGATTTGTTAAACTATGCATGTCCTAAAGTTTGTAATATACAACATCAGGGTGTGTTGTAGGGTCCAAAGACAACTCCAACTTGTACCACTTTTTTTCCATTATGGGCTGTATTTTTTTTTTTTTTGGGGGGGGGGGATTGGTGACATGCATAGACAAAGTTTTTTTGTTTTTTTTGGTTAGTGCTCTAATACATTACTTATTTTCAAACAAAATTTAAACAGAAAAAAACTGCTTTGTGCTTGTGCAGTTGCTCTGTTGCTTAGTTTAGCCAGCCAACCTTTGGACAATATTGGTGAACAATATTGTGAGCTGTGAGGTGGTCAAAATTGACTGGAAATTGCTGGAAATTAATGTCGAGGTTAGTAATATGGCAGGTACAAAAACAGGCCCACATTGCATGTTTTAAGCTGTTTTTAGCAATTAAAAAATAAATAAAAATCCAGATCCAAAACTAAGATCAAATCATGTAAGAGTGGTTTTGACAAAACCGAAAAACAGGGGGTCCACGCACATCTCTAGTATCAAAACATATGGAGAAGCTACAGTATTTCTGATGGGAGTGTCATGGGCATGTACAGTACAGTACGTATTGTACATTTCCTGTGTAAGGGTAAGAGATGCCTGTTTCATACGGATCTCTTGCATCTATCATGGGGCTGGTGAAAGTGCTGCTACTAACAATGTCAGCTACATCTGTGGATGCTATAATCAGGGTCGTTTCTAGGGCCAGGCGAGCCGTGCAATTGCACCATGGCCACCAACAGTGAAAGGAAAGAACAGCAGTCTCCAGAAGTGCCAGGACAACTGAGCCAACAGGGATATGGGAGGCAGCCCATGGCATGAAACCCCTGACCCTGACAATGATCAAGAAGTTTCAACGGTAGCCAAACTGTAAGGCATTAATGTGTACAGAATATTAAGGTTTCAGGGGCATAACTGTGGGGTATAATAAGGCATCCTGGGCAGTACTGTGTGGGGCCTAATGTACATATTGTAAGGGGCATTACGGTATGGTGCAGTGGCGGAACTTGTGAGTGGTGGGCCCAGGTACACAAATATAATTAAAAACCCCTCCTCCACCCCATCCCAACTTCACAATATGCCACAAGGCAGTGGGTGACAGGGAGAGACAGTGGATGACAGGGGTAAAAGCACAATGTCCTGAGCACTACAGAGTGCAGGGAGCATGTACCTTGGTGGGTGCAGGAACACAGTGGCCTCTAGTCTATCTGTGACAGGGGCCCCTGCCCCTTGTGCTTTCCACAGTTTGGCACTTGGTCAGACAGACTCCGACAGTGTCGGTCACACCAGCTGTGAACTGCCATTAATTTACAGACAGCAATGAATCAGAAAAATGTGCAGGCGTCTGTTAATTAGAAGCAATATGTAGCTGTGATCATCAGCACTGATAGGTGGCAGGACTCCTCAATCAGACAGGAGCACACAAGGTAAGCCCTGCCTCTCTAAAGTAAGGGGCAGGTTCCTCAGGCAGTGGGCCCATCCTGCTCTCTGCACTGGGCCGTTCATATGACATTGCTGAGAATGGTCTTAGGGGGTGCAGGGGATAACACATTGCTACTCTGGGCAGCAGTGGGCCCCATAGTCCTCAGGGGCCCCGGTGCTATGCACCTGCTGCACTAATGGTAGTTTTACCTCTGTTATGGTATATATTGTGTAAGGTGTATTACAGTGCATGGCATATTGCTTAAGGGGCATTGCGGTGTGGTGCATAATATGTAATAGGCATTACTGTAAGTAGGAAAAATGACAAATAATTTAAGCGGCAAGAATCCATTTTTTTTTCCCTGTGGTGACCAATGTCTGGGGGTGCAAAACTAGGGTGTAAACTAGTCTTTTCCTGTGAGGCCACACCCCATTTTTCAAGTACGTTATAGGCACACACAAATGTTTAATTTTAATAATGAGTGGGGGGGGTGCTGTTTGTGCATTTTTTACTGTTCGCACTTGAAGCCATTTGTCTAGAAACGGCCCTGGTTAGAACAGTGGGTGGGATAGACTTGCACAGATTTGTGACTTACAGTAGCTCTACTGATTACTGCTGTAGCATATGAAAGTTAGTATAATGCTTCGGCCATTGGGAATAGCAGTCACAGGGGTATATTTACTAAGAATCCCATTTCTGCCGATTTCAGCCGAGAGCAATCTTGGCTGACATCGGCAGTGTGAGATTGCAACTATTTGAGAAAAAAACACGGTAATTTACTAAACTACCGTGTTTTTTCAATTTACACTCACCGATGTCGGTGTAAGTCATATTGGCCGAAAGTGTTTTACGGGAGAGAGTAGTAAAACACTGCCGGACTTAACATAATGAAGCCCGGCAGGATCACTGAAATCCGTGCAGTGTGTGCATTGTGTACAGTACAGAAATAGTTAAAAGTTCAAAAACAATTGCGTGGCGTCCCCACTCCTAAGCATAACCAGCCTCTGGCCTCTGGTCCTGGTTGTTTAAATACCGGGGGAAAATTGAGTAGGGTTCCTCAGTATTTTTACAACCAGCACCGGGCTCTTGGACTGGTCCTGGTTCCAAAAATACGGGGGACAAAAGACGTAGGAGTCCCCCGTATTTTTGACCTGGCAGTCCGCCTGATTGACAGGCCAGGTCAGGTGCATGGCTATCAAAACACGCCAGCAAAAAGCAGGTCTATTTGTAAGTTACATTTCTGTACGAATTCCATGCTTTCCCGGCAGTGTTTGGCTATTGTCGGCAGTGATTGGGAATACATATTCTTAGTAAATTCCTGTGTTGTATAACAGCTGTGTTTCACTGATGGTCTATTGATTCGTATTTGTGTGGTCGGCATTTGTGTGGTCGGCAGTGTGTGGTCGGCATTTGTGTGGTTGGCAGTGTATCTCAATACGAATAGCCCCACTGCCGAGATTTGAGTTTAGTAAATTCCCGAGATGCCACTTTGAAAAAAAAAGCAAACTAGAATGGATTCGGGAGCTTAGTAAATTTCCACCACAGACTCAGATTGGAACCCATAGAGGGGTATTCGACTAATTGTCGACAATAATTCCCCCAGCACAGGGAAAGGTTATTCACTTAAATAGCCTTTTTCTCGTACCCAAAAAAATTGGGATTCATACGTGGAAATCCCCTGATTCCGCATAAACTGCAGAATCAGTGGGTTTTTTTCTCGTTATGCCCCCTCCCCGATCCGTGATGAACAATAGTGTCTCAAGCATGACACCCCATAATTATTCCCTTAATGCATGTTTTGGGTCTGTTCAAACATATCTGCATATGGACATGTTTATACATTTATTTTGAATTGTGAAATAGGCACAATTGGAAATACGTACATTAAAAGTTTAGCACAGCTTATTTTTCATCTTTGATTTTGGCAGCAGTGCTACCAGCTCAAAATGAGCCTCAGTTTTACGAGGATAATCCAGAAAACAAAGACAGTTTACAGTAGCTGTAAAAAACGGAAAAAAAATTGTTAATTTTTTTTTTTTTTTTTAAACACAGCGTACCTTTATCTATTTCTCCACATAGTCACTGCCTTCATTTAAGTGTTTATCATGTCTGTCCACGCTTCAACTCATCATCACTTTCAAATCGTTTTCTGTCCAGGAACTCTTTGCATATAGTGAAAAGCTGAAAATGGCTTGGAAGAAGGTCCAGTCTACAGGGTGGATGATCAAACACTTCTCGCACAAAATTGTGACAAGTGATTGGCGTCTTCATCATGCACATTTGTTCGTCCATTATTGAACATTTCACACCACTTTCTCACATCATCATACACCTGCTTTAATTGAGGACACAGTTCTGTAGGTCTCAGTTTCTGCACAATCAAGAATCAAATAACACTCTTCTCTTCACCGTTGGAGGGATTTTGTATAAGGATTTAACAATGCACAACGTTGCCAAAAACAACCATAACCGTCGCCAAAAACAACCATCACAGAACACTTAAGGTATGTACACACGGTGAGATATTTTCTTTCGATTTTGACTATATAGTCAAAATCGCAGGAAAAGTTAGTGCAAATCGCAAGGTGTTATGCCGCTTTCGATCCCGATTCGATCCCGATGCGCACTCCTGCAGGGTCGGCATCGCAAGAAAAGATAGACTGTGCAGGCAAGTCAATCCTTGCTAGATCAGTGTACTATCTAATTCATCTCACATGTCAATTACATCTCACATAAGCCAAAATCTCACATAAGCCAAAATCGTAAGCACACATAGTCCATATCTCAAGAAAAGTTAGTCAAAATCGGTGGTGTTCGGCTCCGGGGAGTTCAGGGGAATTCGCAAAGTGAAAATCGGGCATAGCAAGGATCTCACCGTTTGTACACACCTTTAGAAACAGGTTAGGGAGGACATCCGACCATAAATTGGGGAGCATGAATGCCCTGCGTGGTTGGGATGTGCAAATGGTATTTTCTTTCTGTATTACCCTTGTACTTTATCTTTAATAATATAGGTAGTGTGAAGCAGTGCTTAAAGAACTCACCTAAAGTTATAATTTTATAGAATTATAATAGCAGTATGCAGATGCTTATTTTATTCATGTCTGAAATGATTTCACTAATTTCTTCCTGTTTTGAAATTAAATATAAGAACTAAAAATTAGACAAAAAAGTGCTGGAACGGCGTACCCCTAAGTAACACTGGTGTTGAGGGGGCAGCTTATGTTTCTCTAGCTTGAGGGAATCTCATTTGCAGAGTGCCAGTAGATCCCAAGCATGCATGATTTCTTTCTTTCATTGTGTTCAAGGATGTAAGGAGATACATGAGCTTAACAGAAAAATGTAGCAATTATACATGGAAATTATACACCCACATTTTCAAGACTTGGGTTGTCTAAATATGGATGCAGCTTTATTTTGCATGCATATTATTCATGTTTACTGATATTTTTGCAGAGGACTATTTTGTTCTGTTTCAACACAACCCCTGATGAGAATGTTACTGTGTATACTCCTACGCTCATCAAAGGAGAGCAACATGAAAGGCCACCAGCTAAGGATCCTTGAGCTTGTCCATTATCAAACCTCCACAAACCAGCTTTAGTGTGTGAAAGAGAACACTCCCTAGTGTGCGGTTCTATGCGGCCAAGGACTATAGAGGGCTCAGGTTCTCCTCTAAACTTCTCAAGTTCTTCTGAAACTGAATTAGCTTTACACAAGTCACAATAGCTAATGATGAAGGCAAGACAAAAAGCTGATCTGAATATAAAGAGAAGGCTGCATGGAATGGTCAAACAAAACCTCTGTGTATACATACAGAGGACTTAAGGACTTATTCAAAGTTAAGAGTAAGCACAAAGAATCAGAGTAATTAGTAGTAAAAGCAGAAATAATAAAACCATATTGCACTGCAGATAAGGCAGATGTAAAATGTGCAGATTTACTATTAGTTGGGAAAAGCATACCCTAGCTTTCCAGTATTTGTTTCCTACATGCAAATAAAAAACGTTTTTTTCCTGTTTGCAAAAAATTAAAAATAAAAGCAATTGCACCACTAGGCTATCATTATAACATGGGGTCTGATTCAGAGAGGTAGGTTAATAAATTCGCAACCGCGACCCCGTATGTAGCGGTTGTGCGAAAATTTGCCAGTGCTGTAGCCACCTGGAAATGGATTGAGTCGCCCACTGACGGCCTAGCAAATATCTACATCTACGTACAAAGAAGCAGCAGTGGTCACAGATCCTTCGATACTCATCCATCTAAGTAACTGCATGGGCATGCAGAGTGGCCTTTGGAACAGGGACACTGGCACCATGTTTTCTGTACACAAGATCGCAGGCTGAGACACGCTCCAAAACTGGTAATGACATCCCTGTGTTTTTGCTGTCACTGTCGATAACCACCCCCCAACAGTCCCTGACTGTCAGTGGCTTTGAAAATAAATCCTCATAGCGAGCAAATTCAGAAAGGTACTTTGGCGTGTGTACAGGGCGACCATGATGCATGAGCAGATGGCTGTTAATCATTTAACTGTATAAATATCCACTTTGCGCACATCTCTGAATCAGGCTCATGGTTTGTTCCAGGAGCAGATTGCTCATTTATTTTGCTCTTCTCATAACTCTGAATAAATCCCTTAGGTGCCTATTCATGATTACAAAATGGCATTGGTTCGGCTCCAGAAACCTGGGGGCACTACAGTGTGGCATAATGTGACCTGTGGGTCTCTACAGTGTGGCATGATTTGACAATGGGCACTACAGTGTGACATGATGTAACCAGGGAGGCACTAAAGTGTGGTATTGAGTGACCTGGGGGACACTACAGTGTGGCATGATGTGACCTGGGATTAGAGATGTGCACCGGAAATTTTTCGGGTTTTGTGTTTTGGTTTTGGATCGGGTTCCGCGGCAGTGTTTTGGATTCGGACGCGTTTTGGCAAAACCTCCCTGAAATTTTTTTGTCGGATTCGGGTGTGTTTTGGATTTGGGTGTTTTTTTTAAAAAACACCCTCAAAAACAGCTTAAATCAAAGAATTTGGAGGTAATTTTGATCCCATAGTATTATTAACCTCAATAACCATAATTTCCACTCATTTCCAGTCTATTCTGAACACCTCAAACCTCACAATATTATTTTTAGTCCTAAAATTTGCACCGAGGTCGCTGGATGACTAAGCTAAGCGACCGAAGTGGGCGGCACAAACACCTGGCCCATCTAGGAGTGGCACTGCAGTGTCAGACAATTAGCCCCAAACATCACATGATGCAGAGATAAATAAAAAAAATAGAGGTGCAAGATGGAATTGTCCTTGGGCCCTGGGGCCCTCCCACCCACCCTTATGTTGTATAAACAGGACATGCACACTTTAACAAACCCATCATTTCAGCCACAGGGTCTGCCACACAACTGTGGCTGAAATGACTGGTTGGTTTGGGCCCCCACCAAAAAAGAAGCAATCAATCTCTCCTTGCACAAACTGGCTTTACAGAGGCAAGATGTTCACCTCCTCCTCATCGTCCGATTCATCACCCCTTTCACTGTGTACATCCCCCTCCTCACAGAGTATTAATTTGTCCCCACTGGAATCCACCATCTCAGGTCCCTGTGTACTTTCTGGAGGCAATTGCTGGTGAATGTCTCCACGGAGGAATTGATTATAATTCATTTTGATGAACATCATCTTCTCCACATTTTCTGGAAGTAACCTCGTATGCCGATTGCTGACAAGACGGCTGCACTAAACACTCTTTCGGAGTACACACTGGAGGGGGTCAACTTAGGTAAAATAAAGCCAGTTAGTGCAAGGGCCTCCAAATTGCCTCTTTTTCCTGCCAGTATACGTACGGACTGTCTGACGTGCCTACTTGGATGATGTCACTCATATAATCCTCCACCATTCTATCAATGGTGACAGAATCATATGTAGTGAAAACGCGGGAGTGTCTGAAGAAACAGGGGAGTGTCTGGGTGAACACTGGGTGTGTTTGTGACGTAAAAACCAGGAACGAAACTGACTGAACTGATCGCAGTGGCAGAGTAAGTCTCGAGCTACTCAGAAACTGCTAAGAACTGTCTATTCGCAAATCTGCTAATCTTTCGTTCGCAAATCTACTATGCTAAGATTCACTCCCAGTAGGCGGCGGCTTAGCGTGTGCAAAGCTGCTAAAAGCAGCTTGCGAGCGAACAACTCGGAATGAGGGCCCATATGCATTGACAGTAGACGACATGTCAGTAATCGTTGGCAGGTCCTTCAGTCCGGGCCAGATGTCAGCACTCGCTCCAGACTGCCCTGCATCACCGCCAGCGGGTGGGATCGGAATTCTTAGCCTTTTCCTCGCAGCCCCAGTTGCGGGAGAATGTGAAGGAGGAGCTGTTGACGGGTCACGTTCCGCTTGACTTGACAAGTGTCTCACCAGCAGGTCTTTGCACCTCTGCAGACTTGTGTCTGCCCGAAAGAGAGATACAACATAGGCTTTAAACCTAGGATCGAGCACGGTGGCCAAAATGTAGTGCTCTGATTTCAACAGATTGACCACCCGTGAATCCTGGTTAAGCAAATTAAGGGCTCCATCCACAAGTCCCACATGCCTAGCGGAATCGCTCTGTTTTAGCTCCTCCTTCAATCTCTCCAGCTTCTTCTGCAAAAGCCTGATGAGGAGAATGACCTGACTCAGGCAGGCAGTGTCTGAACTGACTTCACGTGTGGCAAGTTCAAAGGGCTGCAGAACCTTGCACAACGTTGAAATCATTCTCCACTGCGCTTGAGTCAGGTGCATTCCCCCTCCTTTGCCTATATCGTAGGCAGATGTATAGGGTTGCATGGCCTTTTGCTGCTCCTCCATCCTCTGAAGCATATAGACGGTTCAATTCCACCTCGTTACCACCTCTTGCTTCAGATGATGGCGGGGCAGGTTCAGGAGTGTTTGCTGGTGCTCCAGTTTTCGGCACGCGGTGGCAGAATTCCGAAAGTGGCCCGCAATTCTTCAGGCCACCGACAGCATCTCTTGCACGCCCCTGTCGTTTTTTAAATAATTCTGCACCACCAAATTCAATGAATGTGCAAAACAAGGGACGTGCTGGAATTTGCCCAGATTTAATGCACGCACAATATTGGTTGCGTTGTCCGATATCACAAATCCCCAGGAGAGTCAAATTGGGGTAAGCCATTCTGCGATGATGTCCCTCAGTTTCCGTAAGAGGTTGTCAGCTGTGTGCCTCTTATGGAAAGCGGTGATACAAAGCTAGCCTGTCTAGGAACGAGTTGGTATTTGCGATATGCTGCTACTGGTGCCGCCGCTGCTGTTCTTGCTGCGGGAGGCAATACATCTACCCAGTGGGCTGTCACAGTCATATAGTCCTGAGTCTACCCTGCTCCACTTGTCCACATGTCCGTGTTTAAGCGGACATTGGGTACAACTGCATTTTTTAGGACACTGGTGACTCTTTTTCTGACGTCTGTGTACATTCTCGGTATCGCATGCCTAGAGAAGTAGAACCTAGATGGTATTTGGTACCGGGGACACAGTACCTCAAGCAATTCTCTAATTCCCTGTGAATTACTGGTGGATACGGGACACACGTTTAACACCAACACAGCTGCTAAGGCCTGAGTTATCTGCTTTGCAGCAGGATGATTGCTGTGATATTTCAGCTTCCTCGCAAAGGACTGTTGGACAGTCAATTGCTTACTGTAAGTAGTACAAGTGGTCTTCCGACTTCCCCTCTGGGATGACAATCGACTCCCAGCAGCAACAACAGCAGCACCAGCAGCAGTAGGCATTACACTCAAGGATCCATCGGAGGAATCCCAGTTAGGAGAGGACTCGCCAGTGACATTGCCTGCAGGACTATTGGCGTTCCTGTCTAAGGAGGAAATTGACACTGAGGGAGTTGGTGGTGTGGTTTGCAGGAGCTTGGGTACCAGAGGAAGGGATTTAGTTGTCAGTGGACTGCTTCCGCTGTCACCCAAAGTTTTTGAACTTGTCAATGACTTCTGATGAATGCGGCCCAGATGATGTATAAGGGAGGATGTTCCTAGGTGGTTAACGTCCTTACCCCTACTTATTACAGCTTGACAAAGGCAGCACACGGCTTGACACCTCTTGTCCGCATTTCTGTTAAAATTATTCCACACCGAAGAGGTGATTTTTTTTGTAATTTGACCAGGCATGGCAATGGCCATATTCATCCCACGGACAACAGGTGTCTCCCCGGGTGCCTGACTTAAACAAACCACCTCACCATCAGAATCCTCCTTGTCAATTTCCTCCTCAGCGCCAGCAACAGCCATATCCTCATCCTGGTGTACTTCAACAGTGACATCTTCAATTTGACTATCAGGAACTGGACTGTGGGTGCTCCTTCCAGCACTTGCAGGGGGCGTGCAAATGGTGGAAGGCGCCACCTCTTCCCGTCCAGTGCTGGGAAGGTCAGGCATCGCAACCGACACAATTGGACTCTCCTTGGGGATTTGTGATTTAGAAGAACGCACAGTTCTTTGCTGTGCTTTTGCCATCTTAACTCTTTTCAGTTTTCTAGCGGGAGGATGAGTGCTTCCATCCTCATGTGTCGCTGAACAACTACCCATGAACATAGGCCATGGCCTCAGCCGTTCCTTGCCACTAAATGTCGTAAATTGTACATTGGCAAGTTTACGCTTCTCCTCAGACACTTCTAATTTAGATTTTTGGGTCATTTTACTGAACTTTAGTTTTTTGGATTTTACATGCTCTTTACTATGACATTGGGCATCGGCCTTGGCAGATGACGCTGATGGCTTTTCCTCGTCTCGGCCATGACTAGTGGCAGCAGCTTCAGCATGAGGTGGAAGTGGATCTTGATCTTTCCCTATTTTACCCTCCACATTTTTGTTCTCAATTTTTTAATGTGTGGAATTATATGCCAGTAATATATCAATAGCAATGGCCTACTGTACTGTACTATTTGTATACTGCTGGTCACCAAAATGCTGCACTGTACTACTATATACTGCTCACAATAATGCAGCACAGAGATAGTATACTTGACACAGAGCTGCAAGATACAGCAATGGCCTACTGTACTGTACTATATATGTATACTGCTGGTCACCAAAATGCTGCACTGTCCTACTATATACTGCAAACAATATTGCAGCACAGAGATAGTATACTTGACACAGAGCTGCAAGATACAGCAATGGCCTACTGTACTGTACTATATATGTATACTGTTGTTCACCAAAATGCTGCACTGTCCTACTATATACTGCTCACAATAATGCAGCACAGAGATAGTATACTTGACACAGAGCTGCAAGATACAGCAATGGCCTACTGTACTGTACTATATATGTATACTGCTGGTCACCAAAATGCTGCACTGTCCTACTATATACTGCTTACAATAATGCAGCACAGAGATAGTATACTTGACACAGAGCTGCAAGATACAGCAATGGCCTACTGTACTGTACTACTATAATTATATACTGGTGGTCCCCTGTCCCCACAATGCAGCACAGTGAACACAGATATTTGCAGCAAACTGAGCACAGATATGGAGCGTTTTCAGGCAGAGCACGTAGATATTTTCAACACACTGAACACAGATATTTGCAGCACACTGAGCACAGATATTTGCAGCACACTGAGCACAGATACGGAGCTTTTCAGGGAGAGAACACAGCCACGTCCTCTCCATTCAATCTGAAATGCACAAGTGAAAATGGCGGCGACCTGCGGCTCTTTATATAGATTACGAATCTCGTGAGAATCCAACAGCGGGATGATGACGCTTGTCCGCGTTCGGGTTAACCGAGCAAGGCTGGAAGATCCGAGGCTGCCTCGGACCCGTGTAAAATAGGTGAAGTTCGGGGGGTTCGGATCTCGGAGAACCGAACCCGCTCATCTCTACCTGGGATGCACTATAGCGCTGCATGATATGATGAGGGGCACTGCAGTGTAGCATGATGGAAAAAAGGAGACACTACAGTGGGTCATGGACACCACAGGGTTGGCATGATGAGAGAAGGGCGACGATATAGAATGGCATAAGAATGTGGGCATTAAAATGTGAAAATGTGGCATGATGACACTGGAGGATACTACAGTGTGGGATGATAATGTGACACTGTGGGGGCAGTACAGTGTGGTAATGATAACATTTCTCCTTAAAAAAATCTCTCTCTCTCTCTCTCTCTCTCTCTCTCTCTCTCTTTCTATCTCCCTGAAGAAGACATAAGAACAGTACCCAAAGTGTATTGTTAAGTGAATTAAAAGAGAGGTGATGGGATTATTAAGCTGTGACTGTGACCATATATGAAGGCTGACAGGGCAGCCACTGAAACGATGGTCATGTATGCACAATGATCACACTGTGCATGGTTTCCCTGAGGTAAGGAGCCTGATGTTGGAGAGTTGCCTGGCTGCACAAACCTAAGTAAGGCAGAAGTAAAGGGGGTAAGTGGCAACATCGGTGGGAGGTGAGGGAGTGTCCTCACTTTTACACATCTTCTCATAGCTTCTATAGAAAGTTCTCCATTCAGTAAATGTGACTGTTCCAGTTGAAGTGCTTTTTATACTAGTTCTCTTGTTACGTATAACACGTCATAAGTTACAGTATAACAAGTCACAACAGCTCTGGCTCCAGTATTTAAGTATCCACCATCACAATTCACAGGGATTTGGATAATTATTGACAACATTTTAACAGGGTGCAAACTCGCTTTTATATAAGGTATAACAAAAATGTCACTGAACAAGAGGTGACAAATTGTGCAATTCTGAATACATAGGGGGTAATTCCAAGTTGATCATAGCAGGACATTTTTTAGCAGTTGGGCAAAACCATGTGCACTGCAGGGGGGGCAGATATAACATGTGCAGAGAGAGTTAGATTTGGGTGGGTCATTGTGTTTCTGTGCAGGGTAATTACTGGCTGCTTTATTTTTACACTGCAATTTAGATTTCAGTTTGAATACACCCCACCCAAATCTAATTCCCTCTGCACATGTTATATCTGTCCCCCCCTGCAGTGCACATGGTTTTGCCCAACTCTTAACAAAGTTCCTGCTGCGATCAACTCAGAATTACCCCCATAATACAGAGCAACAGAGCATAACATGAGAGGCAATTTTTCAATGTGGTCACTAACTTGCACAGCTATCTCTAATTAAATACTAAAGTATATTGAGCTTCATTACATTTAAAGGACATTGTAGCCCTATTAATGCCCAGCATAACAGTGTTGAAAATTATTTTGATTTTAATCAAGGAATCAAAGAGAGAATTCAAACACAACACAGCCAGTAATTCATACATTTCTGAACATATTGCTTCTTGTTTTAAATATTTCACTCAATGGTCTAACTCTGAGTCAGATGCAGTGTGCGCCTCATTCGCACCACACATGCGTCCCAACTTTGCATGAAGACAGTTGCAGTACAGATTGGGATGCATGGTAGCAGACATTTAATGGAAATGTATGGGGCGTTCATGGGCAGCAATAAGGGGGTGACTAATCAGACAAATAGAGATGTTGCATCTCATGGGAGTGTTGCGGGACTGTTGCTGATAGTAGCTGCATTCAGAGATGCAGAATCATTCATTTAGGAGGCCATATTCAGATGGATAATCTATACCTGCCATAGGACTGATGAGAGTTTTGATGGTGCGACCAGTGAATGTGTCTGAAGATACACTAAGCAGTATTTAAGCTTCTACGGACACTGAAAGTGGGCATCGCAGTTTTGCACATTCAGATGCATGGATGTATACCAGGGAAGGGCTGTAGCGTATTTAGTATAAAGTTGCAGATGCAACTGTAGCAGATATATACGCAGTCATAGAAACGGATGTGTCCAGTTTCAGATTCAGGACAATATCTTTAAGGTTCCACTTTGTGCTATTTTAAAGAGTTATCATAAGGGTATACACAGTACAGTATGTTGTAATTTGTGGTATGCAAGTCCTAGTGCACCACAGCAAACAAATCTGAATTCTGTTCTTTTTTTGTGGCTACACAATTATGAGATTAATAATAATTCCAGATCTTACTATACAATTCTAAAAGTTTGGGCATACAGGATAGGACGAGAATAAAATAGACGGTCATTATGTCATTAATTTCAGTGCTGGAAAAAATGTGGTATTTTTGGGGCTGTAAATAGTAAGGTGTCAGGTCAAGGGAGTGTTATTTGACATGTAGGGAGCCTGGAAAAACACCTTGCAGCCTTCAAGATGGCCACCTTGAACATCTTGAGAATGCTTCAGCCTCTCAGGTTCTCGTTAGTTCTGGCAGCTCCACCCCCTCTTTGTAACATCATGACTCACATTTTGGGTGGTCAAGGCAAATATCTTGTACTTTACACCCTGAGAATTGTGTTGCCTCAGACAAGGTTTTCACCTCATTTCATGGTAGTAATTGCCCAATCTGCAAAAGTATTGTGATACCACCATCAATCACTGATAACTCTACTGGCAAAATACTTACCTAGGTCTTGCCTAGTTTTTAATATATTAAATGTCATTTCTGTAAAACTTCATATATAGATTTTCCCAAATTCCTAAAGGCAGGGACCTAAAACTGTCTCAGTATGTAAAAACTGCAAAATACAATAATTTTCCTTAAATCATAAAGTATGTATAAACATTTCTGCTCACTTGCCGGGAAATGCAAATGTCTAATCTTTCAGAATGTGATCTCCTGTAGGGAAAACAAAAGAAACAAAGTAGATTTTTATTCTGATTATATGTATAGAAATTTATTTATTTCTGTACTTGATTTTAAAGCTTGGAAAAAAGAAGATTCAGGAAATTGAAAATGTAGGAGGCTATGTATATGGCTGGAACTGACCTTTGTGGCTAGGTAATCTGTACAATTATTACATACTGTATCAGTCCATCCTTTAATTAACATTCTGAAGTGGAAGCTAATGATGACATTTTAGTTTTAAATTGATTACATTTTGTATACATTTGTATTTATTGTCCAATTTTGTTTTTTTAAATTAAGCAATTTGTAGAAATGTTGGGTGATTTTTATTTGCTTTTCCATGTTATAAAAATGAGCTCAGTTTAAATAGGTCGGAGCTCCATCTTTTGATTTCAATGGAGTATCCCCACTGAAATAAATGGGAAAAGATCTATTATTGCATTTTATTATTTTCTAAAAAATAATCTCAGATTTCTAAGCAATTCAGAGTGCTTCAAGCCAGTGAACACATTTATAATAATTTCCATAGCTTTTACTGATTAACACTTCATTTATCCTCCTTGTTCTATAGATAATACTTAGAAATTAGTGATTGCACTTGGAATATATGGCAATTATTATTATATATATATATTTTTAGTGGTGGGGGAAAATAGGCTCAAACTGATTTTGAACACTTGTAATGTATAGGTCAATATACATTTAATACAGTTGGTTTTAGCCAACTGACCTGTAAATCACAAAAAAATCCATTTTTTTTGCACTATTTACTCATTGACATTTAGTAGTTCAATATCTCTTGAAAAAAAGCTGATGTAAACTATTTTGTTGTGCCATATAAGAGTACTAAGCAAAAGGGGTGTATACAGTGTAATCTGTCCCAACACATAGGACCAGATGGAGGCATTGAGAACCAGATGGATGGATTGAGGACCAGATGGATGGACTGAGGACCAGATGGAGGGATTGAGGACTAGATGGAGGGATTAACGCATAACATCAGCAATGATAATGCCCCACTGCTAAATGCTTATTTAAGTGAGGAAGTAGTCTGCAACCGATAAAAAAAAAAAGGATTAATAAATCACCTGGTCCCGATGGAATTCACCCAAGTGTTCTCATGGAGTTACACTCCGAACTAGGAAGACTACTATATTTGATTTTCAATGAATCACTTACATCAGGCATGGTTCCCAAAGACTGGCGTATAGCGGACGTAATGCCAATATTTAAAAAGGGAAGTAAATCTGAACTGGTTATTATAGACCAGTATGTCTTACATCTATAGTGGGGAAAGTACTGGAAGGTATTTTAAGGGATAGAATACAAGCGTTCCTTGAAGCCAATTAGGTTATTAATAGGAACCAACATGGATATGTGAATGATAGATCATGTCAAACTAACTTAATAAGCTTTTATGAAACAGTAAGTGCAAACCTAGATCAGGGTAAACAGATGGATGTGATCTGTTTAGACTTTGCTAAAGCTTTCGACACGTACCATACATGAGACTGATCTATAAATTAAGAGAACTGGGGCTAGGAAGCACAATATGCACTTGAGTTAGAAATTGGTTGGATAATAGGGAGCAGAGAGCGGTGGTAAATTGACCTTTTTCAAAATGGACTGAAGTACCAAGTGGTGTGCCACAAGGGTCTGTACTTGGACCACTCTTGTTCAACATTTTCATAAATTATCTAGAAGTAGGTCTAGAGCGCATAGTGTCAATTTTTGCAGACGATACCAAACTGTGTAAGGTTATAAATTCGGAGGGGGGTGCTGAGTCTCTTCAGAACTACTTATTTAAACTGGAAGCATGGGCAGCAAAATGGAGAATAAGGTTTAAAAATGTAAGGTAATGCACTTTGGTGGCAAGAACAAAAATACTACCTACATACTAAATGGGGAAAAACTAGGGGATTCTGTACTGGAAAAAGATTTAGGTGTTCACATAGATAATAAACTTAGCAGTAGTACCCAAAATAGGAATGCAGCAAATCAGGCAAACAAGGTATTGGCATTCATAAAACGGGGAATTGATGCAAGGGATGAGAGTGTTATACTCCCATTATACAAATCACTAGGGAGGCCACATCTCGAATACTGTGCACAATTATGGGCACAATACTACAAAAAGGATATCCTGGACCTGAAAAAGGTTCAGAGATGGGCGACCAAATTGATTAAGGGGATGGAGACGCTTGAATATGAGGAAAGGCTTGCAAGGCTAGGCATGTTTACACTGGAATAAAGGAGATTAAGAGGGGACATGATTAACATTTACAAATATATAAGGGGTCAATACACAGAGCTAGCGGGGGAATTGTTTTTGGTAAGATCATCACAAAGGACATGAGAACACCCGCTTAGGTAAGAGGAGTCGGAAAGATTTCTTCACAGTAAGGACAATACATATATGGAATTCCCTGCCTGAGAGAGTAGTAATGGTGGACTCGGTCATTGCTTTTAAGAATGGGCTAGATAAATTCCTAATGAATAAGGATATACAGGGCTATGATGGGTGAATCATGCACTATAGTGATATAAAAAAAAATAAGAGTAACAGATATAACGGCTAAACATTTACCACAGTTAAAATTAGTCCTAAAATATTATAGTGTAGGAGATCACAAACAGGTTAAACTCGATGGACCTCAGAAACTATGTTACTATGTTACTATCTTAATCATAAAGAAATAGTTTAGAAATAGATAAATGAACATACAGTACTGCCTGAGATTCAGCCATGCCGACATAAGGATTGGTAGGTACAAAGCACCTAGGAGTGGAACTGTCTGATGGCCTGGCATGGAAGCTTAACTATAATACCCTGTAAAGGTGAGAATACAAATGTTGAGGTGCAGGAGGAAGCTGGAGTTACCTCTATGGTGGATCAACCTTCTTACTTTTTTCTTCAGTGCAACTCAGGCCACAATCCAGCAGAGAGGCAAGGATTGTTCCCTCAGACACAAAATGGCAGACAATACTTTCAGTATGCAAATGATTTCAGTATTTACTAATAATGTCAATAAATGATGACTGAAATTGGTCAGTTTGCGTTAAATTAATGAATTATGGCCCTCATTCCGAGTTGTTCGCTCGCAAGCTGCTTTTAGCAGCTTTACACACGCTAAGCCGCCGCCTACTGGGAGTGAATCTTAGCTTCTTAAAATTGCGAACGAAAGATTCGCAATATTGCGAAAAGACATCTCTGTGCATTTTCTGAGTAGCTCGAGACTTACTCTGCCAGTGCGATCAGTTCAGTGCTTGTCGTTCCTGGTTTGACGTCACAAACACACCCAGCGTTCGCCCAGACACTCCTCCGTTTCTCCAGCCACTCCCGCGTTTTTCCCAGAAACGGTAGCGTTTTTTCCCACACGCCCATAAAACGGCCTGTTTCCGCCCAGAAACACCCACTTCCTGTCAATCACATTACGATCACCAGAACGAAGAAAAAGCCGTGAGTAAAATTCCTAACTGCATAGCAAATTTACTTGGCGCAGTCGCAGTGCGAACATTGCGCATGCGCACTAAGCGGAAAATCGCTGCGATGCGAAGAAATTTACAGAGCGAACAACTCGGAATGACCCCCTATAAGTAGTTTATGCATAACCTTAAATACAAGTTTCAGTATGCATAATATCACTTCAGTATTGTATTATCTGGTTCTGTACAATCAATCTAAAATAACAATGGGGGTAATTCAGAGTTGATCGCAGCAGCAAATTTGTTAGCAGTTGGGCAAAACCATGTGCACTGCAGGTGTGGCAGATATAACATTTGCAGAGAAAGTTAGATTTGGGTGGGTTATTTTGTTTCTGTGCAGGGTAAATACTGGCTGCTTTATTTTTACACTGCAATTTAGATTTCAGATTTAAGTTTTAACACACTCCACCCAAATCTAACTCTCTCTGCATGTTATATCTGCTCCCCCTACAGTGCACATGGTTTTGCCGAACTGTTAACAAATTTGCTGCTGCGATCAACTTCGAATTAGGCCCAATATTTCTACAGACTTTATTAACATTGAGTATAATACCTGTAGTCCTAGGTCACATTTGATATCTTGTATGTACACACTGGGACCCTTAATTGAATGCATGCCCAAAATTGTTTTTAGTCAAATAGTATTGTTGCAGCGTTGTTGTAGAAATAATAGCACATATGTCGAAGCCACAAAACAACTGCTTGTGTGTGTAATACATGGCCTCCTCATGATGGAGGATCTTAGGATGCAGCTTTCCCTCTTGGAGATAGGCACAGCTTACTGGAACATATGTACTTAGTGCTAAAAACACTGAAACAAACTGTAGCATGCAAGTCAAAGTCCCCCTTTCGCTGCAGCTTGTACCCCCTGCTCCTCAGCAGGTCGGAGCCTCACTCTCAGCACACACCCCCTTATGTAATGGCGGCATCTCCTCCACCTGCTGCTCCTCAGCCTGCTGGCAATAACTGCCCTTCATCGCTCCTTTCTCCAACTGTCTTTTTTTAAATTTTTTTACAAACTTTATAAAAAAATGTCAATGGTCTCTTCTCCCTTTTCCAAAATGGCCTTACTCCAGTGGGATCTCATCTCCTACGATATGGAAAAGCCTGAACTAGCAGGGTATTAGCTGTGGCTGGGATAGGACATTAACTGATACAGAGCAACTACTGTAAGGGGTATCACAATGACCACATTCCAAGATTATATGGTCATACCTACTCTATTAGCTTCTGCACTGGCACCCCATATACACAACAGTGTGTGGTCACACATCCACATGCTTGGCCTTGCCACCACTCCCAGTTTTACAGCATAACAGAACTCTTAGTGGCCTTGCTGACAGTAATAGCATCACTGTCTATGGACTTCATTTAAGATTGTACCTAGTTAGGGGCGTGGCCGAACTGGACATGTGGTAGGACGTGGGTCTGAGTGCTCCCCAGCCTAATCCTCCTGTATATCATCCTGTAGTCAGGTATAGACGTCTGACTGACCTTGGATATGAGAGGAGCAGGAGCTGAATGGTGTGTGGAAACCTGTTTTTGCCTCCCCTTTGCCTGTGACCTGCTTTGGTGTGGTGCGAAGCTCCGGCCTGTGTACAGTATATTCTGGGTGCGGCCAGTGCCATCTTGGCCCTGACGGAGATTGCTGCCCTGTTCTCACTCTCTTTCCTCCCAGCTGACTCCCATTACTTTAAGACCAGTGGAGTGCCGAGGGAGATTGTCTGCCCTACCCGCCCGGCATCTGATTCCCCCTTGCTGTGGGTTACCTGCCTGGAAGTGTGCCCTGCCATATGGGCTCTGACAAAAAGTGCTGCTGTTGTCCTCCTCTCTCTTCTGGCTGGCTCTCGCTGGATGATTGCCGGCAGCGTAACTGCGGGGACCACCTGGCCTACCCTGCCCACCTGGCTTTTGCCTTTTCCGTCCATGGGTTGTATTTCTGCTGGTGCAGCCCCGCTGTCTAAGCTCCGACATAGAGCACTGCTCTGCTTCTCCTCCCTCCTCTGGCTGACTCCTGCTGACTGCCTGTGGCGTGACTCGGGGATCATCCGCCCTGACTGTCTTTTTCTGCTGTGGTCTGCCTGCTGGGGAACACGGCACTGCTGACCTGTTAGCACATTTTGGATTATGGCTCTGCACTGCACTGCAGTCTCCTAGGTCCCCTCTCTGCTCTTGGAAACTGGATGTGATTTAGAGGTAGGTCTATCCTGTTATACTTACTGTACCGGACATTTCCCCTGCGCTGCTCAGCACTCCTGAAAGCTGTGGATCTCTTGTTCCCGGTCTATGTAGCTGTTTTTCTGTGGCTTTAACACTCCCCTTGACTTTTTATTGTGAGACTCATGGCACAAATCCTTCAAGCTATTTTGGACTAGGAGGACAGGATGGCGGCACGAGTGGCGGAGCTCCATGCTGCTTTATACCTTGGCTGCTTGGATTCGGCACCCTCTGCAGTATGCCTAGATGCTGTACCTGAGAGAGTGGAGGGGATTAAACCTCAGCAAATCTTGGAATTGGGGTCGATATTCAGCATTGTGAGTACCCTTCATGCTTTCACAACAACTATTACCTTGAGATTTCCTTTGACATTATTTGCCACATTAACCTTACATTGTGACTCTCCTGCTGTGGAATTCCTAGATGCTGTGCCTAAGAGAGTGGAGGGGAATGCTCCTGAGCAATTACTGGAATCATGGTCGATATCCACCATTGCCAGTGCTCCATGTGTCTCTTCAATACTTTCTCCTTTGAGACGTCTTTTGACAATATTTGCCACACCCACCTTGCTCCAGGGAATTGTGTTTCTTCTGAATTTATGTGTTGGGACTCATTCTCCTTATATGTCTATACCTGGGACGTAATGGTGTTGCAGGTCCTACAGGCCTCTAGACGGGATGACCCACCTTAAAGAATTATGCTGTACTTCCGTTGTGCCTCTTATTGTTATTGTTTGCATTGTCCCAAATTCTGTTTGTTGGATTTATTTTTTATTATTTTTATATCTTGTCTGCGTTTTATTTTCAATATTACTTTTCACACTTATTGGATTTGCGGGATTTGATCAATAAAGCTGCACTACCCTTTGTGTTTGTTAAAAGGCCTTGTCTACCATCTCTGGGAGTCTATTCGCTGGCTCGTAGATCCTAGGCTGGGGTCACCATTCCTTTCTTTATTGGGATAGTTGGGGTGGTCTTCAGTATGCCGGCTGTCGGTATCCCGGCGCACAGTATACCGGCACCGGAATCCCGACAGCCGGCATACCGACACTTATTCTCCCTCGTGGGGGTCCACGACCCCCCTGGAGGGAGAATAAAATAGCGTGGCAAGGGGCTCATTTGCACTTGCCACACTGTCTATAAGTCGGCGGTCGGGCTCCCAGCGCCGGTATGCTGGTCACCGGGAGCCCGACCGCCGGCATACCATACTACACCCGGGTAGTTGTTGTACTCACCATGCCCTCAGGGGGTTGGTTTCCCCCAAGTTTTAGTAGCATAGTTAGGGAGAGATTTCAGGGATTTAGGAAGTCCATAAGTTTGGGGTTTGATTCTACCGGGTGGGGGTCTTGGGGGGGTGGCTGTTTTTCTAGTCCATGTTTTAGGGGTGTTAGGACAGCACACTCCTGCCATACTTCGATCTGATGGTACTAAAATGATTATGTTAGTTGCAGATGTTGGGACATAGTGGGTTTTTTTTGTGTGGGTGAGGGTGTGTGATCCTATGTTATAGAGTTGAGTCTCTGTATCTGTCATACCGATATCCACTGTACTCCTGTTTCTGTGGTGTGGGGGCCTTGATGGCGCCTGTGGGTACCCACCTCACTTTTTATATATTTATGTGGGGGTTTTCTCTATGTTTCATTTGATTTTAATACTGTTCTACTTTCCTGATGATGATGATTATTATTATTATTATTATTATTATTATTATTATTATTATTATATTATATTATTATTATTATTATTATTATTATGTAAACTAATTTTGTCATAATTGCTGTATTGGTTTGCTTCATACATTTCTTATATACATGTGTGCTGACCTTGTTTCCCATATATATGCCAATTGTTTCTTTTGGGGGGGGGGGGTGAAACTGCAAAAATGATAAATACGATTAAAAAAAAAAGATTGTAACTAGTTGTCATCACCCTTTTCAGACTGCCGCAATAACACGGGCCAGGAAAAACAACCTGGGTTGAGTAACCCGGCAATCCAATCCGAGTAGTGACCGGGGTTGGACATGGGACCAACCCGAGTCATGATGTAGTGTGAATGGTCCGACCTGGTTCACAATGACCCTGGTCATGCCGCATACCACTGGATTGGCTACCTGCAGTAGCGCTTGGAGATGACATAATCTTCAAACATTCACTGTAAAGCTGGATAGACCCAGGTCATGGAAGACCCAGGTCCAGTGTGAATGGCTAGACCCAAGAATAACCCAGTTACAGATGCTAGTGTGAAAGGGGTCTGAGCCAGGTGAAAACCCGGTTGGTTCAGTATTTAAAATCCTGAGTCAGACACAGGATTTTGATCTGAAAGGGGTATTACTACTATACCACTGGCATTTAACATCATTTATAGGAGTACAGTACCTGTCCAGAAAGGTCTATTGGTGTCTCCTTCCCCCATGGCATCCAGGAAGGTTATGCTTGATCTTCTTTGCTGACAGTGGGGACTGAACCACTAACATCATCTATAGACGGTGCAATGATTTCTAAAAAAAACAATGGTAAGTTAAGCTTACGCCTATTTATTAAATATCAAAGTACTGTCATAACTCCTTTTACATCTGAAACTACTGCTAAAAGGCTTATGACACCTTGTTAAATGGAGTCCTATAACTTAAGCCTTCAGAACCAGCTGTGTTATGCTTCACTGCCCCATATGAACACTAGTGATGTGCACCGGAAATTTTTCGGGTTTTGTGTTTTGGTTTTGGGTTCGGTTCCGCGGCCGTGTTTTGGGTTCGGACGCGTTTTGGCAAAACCTCACCGAAATTTTTTTGTCGGACTCGGGTGTGTTTTGGATTCGGGTGTTTTTTTCAAAAAACCCTAAAAAACAGCTTAAATCATAGAATTTGGGGGTCATTTTGATCCCATAGTATTATTAACCTCAATAACCATAATTTCCACTCATTTTCAGTCTATTCTGAACACCTCACATCTCACAATATTATTTTTAGTGCTAAAATTTGCACCGAGGTCGCTGTATGGCTAAGCTAAGCGACCCAAGTGGCCGACACAAACACCTGGCCCAACTAGGAGTGGCACTGCAGTGTCAGACAGGATGGCCCTTCAAAAAAATTGTCCCCAAACAGCACATGATGCAAAGAAAAAAAAGAGGCGCAATGAGGTAGCTGTGTGACTAAGCTAAGCGACCCAAGTGGCCGACACAAACACCTGGCCCATCTAGGAGTGGCACTGCAGTGTCACGCAGGATGGCCCTTCAAAAAAATACTCCCCAAACAGCACATGATGCAAAGAAAAAAAGAGGCGCAATGAGGTAGCTGTGTGACTAAGATAAGCGACCCAAGTGGCCGACACAAACATCTGGCCCATCTAGGAGTGGCACTGCAGTGTCACACAGGATGGCCCTTCAAAAAAATACTCCCCAAACAGCACATGACGCAAAGAAAAAAAGAGGCGCAATGAGGTAGCTGTGTGACTAAGCTAAGCGACCCTAGTGGCCGACACAAACACCTGGCCCATCTAGGAGTGGCACTGCAGTGTCACGCAGGATGGCCCTTCAAAAAAATACTCCCCAAACAGCACATGATGCAAAGAAAAAAAGAGGCGCAATGAGGTAGCTGTGTGACTAAGCTAAGCGACCCAAGTGGCCGACACAAACACCTGGCCCATCTAGGAGTGGCACTGCAGTGTCACGCAGGATGGCCCTTCAAAAAAATACTCCCCAAACAGCACATGATGCAAAGAAAAAAAGAGGCGCAATGAGGTAGCTGTGTGACTAAGATAAGCGACCCAAGTGGCCGACACAAACATCTGGCCCATCTAGGAGTGGCACTGCAGTGTCACGCAGGATGGCCCTTCAAAAAAATACTCCCCAAACAGCACATGACGCAAAGAAAAAAAGAGGCGCAATGAGGTAGCTGTGTGACTAAGCTAAGCGACCCTAGTGGCCGACACAAACACCTGGCCCATCTAGGAGTGGCACTGCAGTGTCACGCAGGATGGCCCTTCAAAAAAATACTCCCCAAACAGCACATGATGCAAAGAAAAAAAGAGGCGCAATGAGGTAGCTGTGTGACTAAGCTAAGCGACCCAAGTGGCCGACACAAACACCTGGCCCATCTAGGAGTGGCACTGCAGTGTCACGCAGGATGGCCCTTCAAAAAAATACTCCCCAAACAGCACATGATGCAAAGAAAAAAAGAGGCGCAATGAGGTAGCTGTGTGACTAAGATAAGCGACCCAAGTGGCCGACACAAACATCTGGCCCATCTAGGAGTGGCACTGCAGTGTCACGAGGGATGGCCCTTCAAAAAAATACTCCCCAAACAGCACATGACGCAAAGAAAAAAAGAGGCGCAATGAGGTAGCTGTGTGACTAAGCTAAGCGACCCTAGTGGCCGACACAAACACCTGGCCCATCTAGGAGTGGCACTGCAGTGTCACGCAGGATGGCCCTTCAAAAAAATACTCCCCAAACAGCACATGATGCAAAGAAAAATGAAAGAAAAAAGAGGTGCAAGATGGAATTGTCCTTGGGCCCTCCCACCCACCCTTATGTTGTATAAACAGGACATGCACACTTTAACCAACCCATAATTTCAGTGACAGGGTCTGCCACACGACTGTGACTGAAATGACTGGTTGGTTTGGGCCCCCACCAAAAAAGAAGCAATCAATCTCTCCTTGCACAAACTGGCTCTACAGAGGCAAGATGTCCACCTCCTCCTCATCGTCCGATTCATCACCCCTTTCACTGTGTACATCCCCCTCCTCACAGATTATTAATTCGTCCCCACTGGAATCCACCATCTCAGGTCCCCGTGTACTTTCTGGAGGCAATTGCTGCTGGTGAATGTCTCCACGGAGAAATTGATTATAATTAATTTTAATGAACATCATCTTCTCCACATTTTCTGGAAGTAACCTCGTACGCCGATTGCTGACAAGGTGAGCGGCTGCACTAAACACTCTTTCGGAGTACACACTGGAGGGAGGGCAACTTAGGTAGAATAAAGCCAGTTTCTGCAAGGGCCTCCAAATTGCCTCTTTTTCCTGTAAGTATACGTACGGACTGTCTGACGTGCCTACTTGGATGCGGTCACTCATATAATCCTCCACCATTCTTTCAATGGTGAGAGAATCATATGCAGTGACAGTAGACGACATGTCAGTAATCGTTGGCAGGTCCTTCAGTCCGGACCAGATGTCAGCACTCGCTCCAGACTGCCCTGCATCACCGCCAGCGGGTGGGCTCGGAATTCTTAGCCTTTTCCTCGCACCCCCAGTTGCAGGAGAATGTGAAGGAGGAGCTGTTGACGGGTCACGTTCCGCTTGACTTGACAATTTTCTCACCAGCAGGTCTTTGAACCCCTGCAGACTTGTGTCTGCCGGAAAGAGAGATACAACGTAGGTTTTAAATCTAGGATCGAGCACGGTGGCCAAAATGTAGTGCTCTGATTTCAACAGATTGACCACCCGTGAATCCTGGTTAAGCGAATGAAGGGCTCCATCCACAAGTCCCACATGCATAGCGGAATCGCTCTGTTTTAGCTCCTCCTTCAATGTCTCCAGCTTCTTCTGCAAAAGCCTGATGAAGGGAATGACCTGACTCAGGCTGGCAGTGTCTGAACTGACTTCACGTGTGGCAAGTTCAAAGGGTTGCAGAACCTTGCACAACGTTGAAATCATTCTCCACTGCGCTTGAGTCAGGTGCATTCCACCTCCTTTGCCTATATCGTAGGCAGATGTATAGGCTTGAATGGCCTTTTGCTGCTCCTCCATCCTCTGAAGCATATAGAGGGTTGAATTCCACCTCGTTACCACCTCTTGCTTCAGATGATGGCAGGGCAGGTTCAGGTATTTTTGGTGGTGCTCCAGTCTTCTGTACGCGGTGCCTGAACGCCGAAAGTGGCCCGCAATTCTTCGGGCCACTGACAGCATCTCTTGCACGCCCCTGTCGTTTTTTAAATAATTCTGCACAACCAAATTCAAGGTATGTGCAAAACATGGGACGTGCTGGAATTTGCCCAGATGTAATGCATGCACAATATTGCTGGCGTTGTCCGATGTCACAAATCCCCAGGAGAGTCCAATTGGGGTAAGCCATTCTGCGATGGTCTTTCTCAGTTGCCGTAAGAGGTTTTCAGCTGTGTGCGTATTCTGGAAAGCGGTGATACAAAGCGTAGCCTGCCTAGGAACGAGTTGGCGTTTGCGAGATGCTGCTACTGGTGCCGCCGCTGCTGTTCTTGCAGCGGGAGGCAATACATCTACCCAGTGGGCTGTCACAGACTTGCCAGTGACATGGCCTGCAGGACTATTGGCTTTCCTGGGTAAGGAGGAAGTTGGTGGTGTGGTTTGCAGGAGCTTGTTTACAAGAGGAAGGGATTTACTGGTCAGTGGACTGCTTCCGCTGTCGCCCAAAGTTTTTGAACTTGTCACTGACTTATGATGAATGCGCTGCAGGTGACGTATAAGGCAGGATGTTCCGAGGTGGTTAACGTCCTTAACCCTACTTATTACAGCTTGACAAAGGCAACACACGGCTTGACACCTGTTGTCCGCATTTGTGTTGAAATAATTCCACACCGAAGAGCTGATTTTTTTTGTATTTTGACCAGGCATGTCAATGGCCATATTCCTCCCACGGACAACAGGCGTCTTCCCAGGTGCCTGACTTAAACAAACCACCTCACCATCAGAATCCTCCTTGTCAATTTCCTCCCCAGCGCCAGCAACACCCATATCCTCATCCTGGTGTACTTCAACACTGACATCTTCAATTTGACTATCAGGAACTGGACTGCGGGTGCTCCTTCCAGCACTTGCAGGGGGCGTGCAAATGGTGGAAGGCGCAAGCTCTTCCCATCCAGTGTTGGGAAGGTCAGGCATCGCAACCGACACAATTGGACTCTCCTTGGGGATTTGTGATTTCGAAGAACGCACAGTTCTTTGCTGTGCTTTTGCCAGCTTAAGTCTTTTCTTTTTTCTAGCGAGAGGATGAGTGCTTCCATCCTCATGTGAAGCTGAACCACTAGCCATGAACATAGGCCAGGGCCTCAGCCGTTCCTTGCCACTCCGTGTCGTAAATGGCATATTGGCAAGTTTACGCTTCTCCTCAGACGCTTTTAATTTTGATTTTTGGGTCATTTTACTGATCTTTTGTGTTTTAGATTTTACATGCTCTGTACTATGACATTGGGCATCGGCCTTGGCAGACGACGTTGATGGCATTTCATCGTCTCGGCCATGACTAGTGGCAGAAGCTTCAGCACGAGGTGGAAGTGGATCTTGATCTTTCCCTATTTTTTTAACCTCCACATTTTTGTTCTCCATATTTTACTGCGCACAACTAAAAGGCACCACAGGTATACAATGTAGATGGATGGATAGTATACTTATGGACGACGAGTGACGACACAGAGGTAGGTACAGCAGTGGCCTACCGTACTGCTATAAACAGTATAATAAATGGACCTGGTGGACACTGTCAGCAAACTGCTAAACTAGTATAAAGAAAAAAAGCCACCACAGGTATACAATGTAGATGGATGGATAGTATACTTATGGACGACGAGTGACGACACAGAGGTAGGTACAGCAGTGGCCTACCATACTGCTATATACAGTATAATAAATGGACCTGGTGGACACTGTCAGCAAACTGCTAAACTAGTATAATGAAAAAAAGCCACCACAGGTATACAATGTAGATGGATGGATAGTATACTTATGGACGACGAGTGACGACACAGAGGTAGGTACAGCAGTGGCCTACCGTACTGCTATATACAGTATAATAAACGGACCTGGTGGACACTGTCAGCAAACTGCTAAACTAGTATAAAGAAAAAAAGCCACCACAGGTATACAATGTAGATGGATGGATAGTATACTTATGGACGACGAGTGACGACACAGAGGTAGGTACAGCAGTGGCCTACCGTACTGCTATATACAGTATAATGGACCTGGTGGACACTGTCAGCAGACTGCTAAACTAGTACTACTAGTATAAAGAAAAAAAGCCACCACAGGTATACAATGTAGATGGATGGATAGTATACTTATGGACGACAAGTGACGACATAGAGGTAGGTACAGCAGTGGCCTACCGTACTGCTATATACAGTATAATAAATGGACCTGGTGGACACTGTCAGCAAACTGCTAAACTAGTATAAAGAAAAAAAGCCACCACAGGTATACAATGTAGATGGATGGATAGTATACTTATGGACGACGAGTGACGACACAGAGGTAGGTACAGCAGTGGCCTACCGTACTGCTATATACAGTATAATAAATGGACCTGGTGGACACTGTCAGCAAACTGCTAAACTAGTATAAAGAAAAAAAGCCACCACAGGTATACAATGTAGATGGATGGATAGCATACTTATGGACGACGAGTGACGACACAGAGGTAGGTACAGCAGTGGCCTACCGTACTGCTATATACAGTATAATGGACCTGGTGGACACTGTCAGCAGACTGCTAAACTAGTACTACTAGTATAAAAAAAAAAGCCACCACAGGTATACAATGTAGATGGATGGTAGTATACTTATGGACGACGAGTGACGACACAGAGGTAGGTACAGCAGTGGCCTACCGTACTGCTATATACAGTATAATGGACCTGGTGGACACTGTCAGCAGACTGCTAAACTAGTACTACTAGTATAAAGAAAAAAAGCCACCACAGGTATACAATGTAGATGGATGGATAGTATACTTATGGACGACGAGTGACGACACAGAGGTAGGTACAGCAGTGGCCTACCGTACTGCTATATACAGTATAATGGACCTGGTGGACACTGTCAGCAGACTGCGTTTATAGTATAAAAAAAGACACCACAGGTATACAATGTAGATGGATGGATACTTAGTATACTTATGGACGACGAGTGACGACACAGAGGTAGGTACAGCAGTGGCCTACCGTACTGCTATATACAGTATAATGGACCTGGTGGACACTGTCTGCAGACTGCGTTTATAGTATAAAAAAAAAGACACCACAGGTATACAATGTAGATGGATGGATACTTAGTATACTTATGGACGACGAGTTATGACGCAGAGGTAGGTACAGCAGTGGCCTACCGTACTGCTATATACAGTATAATGGACCTGGTGGACACTGTCAGCAGACTGTGTTTATAGTATAAAGAAAAAAAGACAACACAGGTATACAATGTAGATGGATGGATAGTATACTTATGGACGACGAGTGACGACACAGAGGTAGGTACAGCAGTGGCCTACCGTACTGCTATATACAGTATAATGGACCTGGTGGACACTGTCAGCAGACTGCTAAACTAGTACTACTAGTATAAAGAAAAAAAGCCACCACAGGTATACAATGTAGATGGATGGATAGCATACTTATGGACGACGAGTGACGACACAGAGGTAGGTACAGCAGTGGCCTACCGTACTGCTATATACAGTATAATGGACCTGGTGGACACTGTCAGCAGACTGCTAAACTAGTACTACTAGTATAAAAAAAAAAGCCACCACAGGTATACAATGTAGATGGATGGTAGTATACTTATGGACGACGAGTGACGACACAGAGGTAGGTACAGCAGTGGCCTACCGTACTGCTATATACAGTATAATGGACCTGGTGGACACTGTCAGCAGACTGCTAAACTAGTACTACTAGTATAAAGAAAAAAAGCCACCACAGGTATACAATGTAGATGGATGGATAGTATACTTATGGACGACGAGTGACGACACAGAGGTAGGTACAGCAGTGGCCTACCGTACTGCTATATACAGTATAATGGACCTGGTGGACACTGTCAGCAGACTGCGTTTATAGTATAAAAAAAGACACCACAGGTATACAATGTAGATGGATGGATACTTAGTATACTTATGGACGACGAGTGACGACACAGAGGTAGGTACAGCAGTGGCCTACCGTACTGCTATATACAGTATAATGGACCTGGTGGACACTGTCTGCAGACTGCGTTTATAGTATAAAAAAAAAGACACCACAGGTATACAATGTAGATGGATGGATACTTAGTATACTTATGGACGACGAGTTACGACACAGAGGTAGGTACAGCAGTGGCCTACCGTACTGCTATATACAGTATAATGGACCTGGTGGACACTGTCAGCAGACTGTGTTTATAGTATAAAGAAAAAAAGACAACACAGGTATACAATGTAGATGGATGGATAGTATACTTATGGACGACGAGTGACGACACAGAGGTAGGTACAGCAGTGGCCTACCGTACTGCTATATACAGTATAATGGACCTGGTGGACACTGTCAGCAGACTGCTAAACTAGTACTACTAGTATAAAGAAAAAAAGCCACCACAGGTATACAATGTAGATGGATGGATAGTATACTTATGGACGACGAGTGACGACACAGAGGTAGGTACAGCAGTGGCCTACCGTACTGCTATATACAGTATAATAAATGGACCTGGTGGACACTGTCAGCAAACTGCTAAACTAGTATAAAGAAAAAAAGCCACCACAGGTATACAATGTAGATGAATGGATAGTATACTTATGGACGACGAGTGACGACACAGAGGTAGGTACAGCAGTGGCCTACCGTACTGCTATATACAGTATAATGGACCTGGTGGACACTGTCAGCAGACTGCTAAACTAGTACTACTAGTATAAAGAAAAAAAGCCACCACAGGTATACAATGCAGATGGATGGATAGTATACTTATGGACGACGAGTGACGACACAGAGGTAGGTACAGCAGTGGCCTACCGTACTGCTATATACAGTATAATGGACCTGGTGGACACTGTCAGCAGACTGCTAAACTAGTACTACTAGTATAAAGAAAAAAAGCCACCACAGGTATACAATGTAGATGGATGGATAGTATACTTATGGACGACAAGTGATGACACAGAGGTAGGTACAGCAGTGGCCTACCGTACTGCTATATACAGTATAATAAATGGACCTGGTGGACACTGTCAGCAAACTGCTAAACTAGTATAAAGAAAAAAAGCCACCACAGGTATACAATGTAGATGGATGGATAGTATACTTATGGACGACGAGTGATGACACAGAGGTAGGTACAGCAGTGGCCTACCGTACTGCTATATACAGTATAATGGACCTGGTGGACACTGTCAGCAGACTGCTAAACTAGTACTACTAGTATAAAGAAAAAAAGCCACCACAGGTATACAATGTAGATGGATGGATAGTATACTTATGGACGACGAGTGACGACACAGAGGTAGGTACAGCAGTGGCCTACCGTACTGCTATATACAGTATAATGGACCTGGTGGACACTGTCAGCAGACTGCTAAACTAGTACTACTAGTATAAAGAAAAAAGCCACCACAGGTATACAATGTATATGGATGGATAGTATACTTATGGACGACGAGTGACGACACAGAGGTAGGTACAGCAGTGGCCTACCGTACTGCTATATACAGTATAATGGACCTGGTGGACACTGTCAGCAGACTGCGTTTATAGTATAAAAAAAAAAGCCACCACAGGTATACAATGTAGATGGATGGATACTTAGTATACTTATGGACGACGAGTGACGACATAGAGGTAGGTACAGCAGTGGCCTACCGTACTGCTATATACAGTATAATGGACCTGGTGGACACTGTCAGCAGACTGCGTTTATAGTATAATGAAAAAAAGACACCACAGGTATACAATGTAGATGGATGGATAGTATACTTATGGACGACGAGTGACGACACAGAGGTAGGTACAGCAGTGGCCTACCGTACTGCTATATACAGTATAATGGACCTGGTGGACACTGTCAGCAGACTGCGTTTATAGTATAAAAAAAAAGACACCACAGGTATACAATGTAGATGGATGGATACTTAGTATACTTATGGACGACGAGTGATGACACAGAGGTAGGTACAGCAGTGGCCTACCGTACTGCTATATACAGTATAATGGACCTGGTGGACACTGTCAGCAGACTGCGTTTATAGTATAAAAAAAAAAGACACCACAGGAGTGTTTTTCAGCCAAACAAACGTATACTAGTGGTCACTGTCAGCAAAACTGTGCCCTGTACTCCTGCTATAGCTGCTCCCAAGTCCCCACAATTAAGCAGTGTGAGCACTGAGCACAGATATATCATGCAGCACACTGAGCACAGATATGGTATGGAGCGTTTTTTTCAGGCAGAGAACGGATAAAAAACTGGTGGTCACTATTAGCAAAACTCTGCACTGTACTCCTCCTAACAGCTGCTCCCCAATCCTCCCCACAATAAGCTAAGCAATCAGATCAACTGTGTAACTATATAAAGTAAACGGAGAGGATGCCAGCCACGTCCTTTCCCTATCAATCTCAATGCACGTGTGAAAATGGCGGCGACGCGCGGCTGCTTATATAGAATCCGAATCTCGCGAGAATCCGACAGCGGGATGATGACGTTCGGGCGCGCTCGGGTTAACCGAGCCATACGGGAGAATCCGAGTATGGCTCGGACCCGTCTAAAAAGGGTGAAATTCGGGGGGGTTCGGTTTCTCGGAAACCGAACCCGCTCATCACTAATGAACACGTCAATTTCATAATTTTCTCCATAAGATACTTTCAATCAACATAAATGTTTTTGCCCTTTAGTTCCAATAATTAGAAAAACAAAATAAAGTATTGAAATAGTTTATTCATTTTTATTAAATACATGTCTTTTTCAAACATTGCTGTATAAAAATGTTGTATTCTACCATAACAGGCTCCCCAATGCAGATATAGATAATACTATATTTGTATGGGACAATGTTATGTAAACCAGCAGTGAAACCTCCTCGTTTCTACAGGAATAGGGCTGTTCGCCTCCATGGTATGAAATGTTTCTGTGGGAGAGAACATAGGAGAGAACATGGGGGGTCATTCTGACCCGTTCGCTCGCTGCTTTTTTTTTGCAGTCGAGCGAACGGGTCCATGCTGCGCATGCGCCGGCGCATGCCAGACGGCCGAAGGCCGTAGCAGGGCTGCGATCGCCTCTGCCTGATTGACAGGCAGAGGCGGTCGCTGGTTGGGAGAGGGCGGAATGGCGGTGTTTGGCTGCCGTTTCGTGGGCGCGGTCCAGCCAACGCAGGCGTGGCTGGACCAAATGGGGCGGCGGGCTGCAGCGGCTGCGATGAGTAGCTCCCGGCCAGCACGCTAAAGCTGCACTGGTCAGGAGCTACTCTTGAAGTGCAAAGGCATCTCCGCTGTGCGATGCCTTTGCACTTCTGCGGGGGGTTGGGGGGGGGGCAGCACTGACATGCGGGGCGGACTAGCCCTGTGCTGGGCGTCCCTCCGCATGTCAATGTGAATGATCATAGCTGTGCTAAATTTAGCATAGCTACGATCAACTTGAATTGACCCCCATGGTGTCTAGTGACTAATAGTCATTACTGCATAAGTGGACAAGGATGAAAGAAAAATATTGACTGTAGTGAAATAAAAAACTATCTGAATCTCTGACAGACTGGGAAATGGTAGTTGGGGGGTATATTTACTAAGCATCGGTTTTGAACTTTGTGATGGCTTTACAAATTGTCAGAAATAAATGCAGGTTGATGATCTCTTCATCTTGGATCTCACAAGGCCTTTCATGAGGATCTGCCTGCTGACCTTCAGCATTGCTAGGTGGATGTTCCATGGAAAAATAAAATGGTTAATTGTTGTAATAGATATTCAATGTGGGCTCCTCAGTGTTTGCACATTTATACTCATGGCTGGGCACTAGGGAAGTGCTTATAGCACTATTTGCATAAAGCTGCAGATGCAACACTGGTAAAAGACGCACATGCACATACATACAGGTGCTTAGCGGGGCCGGTGCAATGTTTCTCGGCACCCTAGGCAAAACTTCAGCATACTGCCCACAACCATCACCAATGCCCACTTCCCAGACCTTCAAATGAAAGGGCTGGGAAAGACTTATAAGGTCAACAGCCACCACTTGCATTAAGTACAACAAGGTTTTTTCTTTCAGAGACATCCTTAATTTTGTAATAGGCAGACTCAAAGCGACCCCTCCCCCCCCCCTTCCCATCACCCCCCAATCCCGGTAACCTGGGTAGCTGTCTAAAGACTAATGGTAGAGCTGGCCCTGGCACTTAGACCCTAAAATGCCATTGATGCACATAGTTTCCAATTGAAACCACAACAGCCACTTAATAAATGGACTCCTTGCAGTGCTGGAACAGTGTAATAAATTAATAAAAGTGAATAAAATGTAACAAAAGTGTGTGTCAGAGATGTTAGTAAAAGGAGCAGGAGACCATCAGATGAGATACAGACGGACACTATGGGGGAGATTCTAATGTTTGAAAAGTCGGTTGGGTGTCCGTTTTTTCCTGTCTATTAGATAGGAAAAAACAGACTCCCAACTGACTTTTCAAACATTTGAATCTCCCCCTATATGTGTTCCATAACATAGCTTGCTGTTATTTACTGTTTCGGATTATATAAAAGCAAGCAGTGCACAAGTCTAGTGCAATACTAATTATTATTATGTAAATACATGGAGAGAGGTATTCATAGCAGGAAGAGGGATGCTATATTATCACTTACTAGTTCACTGGTAAGTCCTTACCCCAGGAACTGTGCACTGACTCTGCCTCCACTAAGACATGACTAAAATAGACAAAATTCAGAGAAGAGCTATTAAAATGTGCCGCAGAACAAACCTAACCAGCAAAGGATTTAAGAGCTGAACATGTGCAGCTTAGAGAAGAGAAGTGACAGAGGTGATATAAAAAAAATCATATCTATCAAAAATATTAATAGAATTCAGGGAAGACAGTGTTTTAATAATAAGAGGATTTTTACAACAATAGGAAACACTTTGAAATTGGAGGAAGATTGAAAGGTAACATAAGGAAGAACGTTTTACAGAAATGGTGACGGATCCTTGCAACAGTCTGTCAGCATTTGTGGTGGAGACTCAGACACTAAAATAATTCAAGGCCGCATGGAGCAAACTTATTGATATTGCTAAGACTTTGGAGATGTTAAGAAAAAATATATTGAAAGCATGGAAAAAGAGCAGGGAAGATGGGCCTGACGGTTATTTCCTACTATCCTGTTCAATGTTTTATCTTTAAGAATTTTATGTTTAAGCAGCGTAATTAAAATGTTAAATATTATGATAAATGAACAAAGTTAACGACATAAAAACAATTTCCTCTTTTGGAAACTTTATATAGTCAATATTATTAAAAGTGATCCAGGGATATTCAATATATTATTTGTACAGATTATTGTACTGTATCTGTAAGCAGTACGTATAACATTTCTATGCTGTACAGTATAATGCCATACAGTATAAGTCACATGTGCGGTAATTGATGTTTCTGAATATTCTGTAAACTTAAGCATGTTACACACTAGACAATATTGTGTGCAATGCGCTCGTTTCCGACACATAGGGGTTCATTTCGAGTTGATCGCACGCTGCAACTTTTTGCAGCCCGTGCGATCAGCTATACGCCGCCTATGGGGTAGTGTTTTTTTGCATAGCAAGGCTGCGATCGCTTGTGCAGCCCTGCTATGCGAAAAAAGTTTTGTGTAGAACAAGACCAGGGTAAGAGTTACCCTGTGCGATGAATCCAGCGTTGCAGGTCTTGGAATTGACGTTAAACATCCGCCCTCCAAACGCCTGGACACGCCTGCGTTCGCCGCACCACTCCCAGAAAACGGTCAGTTGACACCCACAAACGCCCTCTTCCTGTCAATCTCCTTGCAATCGGCTGTGCAACTGGATTCTTCATTAAATCCATTGCTCAGCAACGATCCGCTTTGTAGCCGTACGATGCGCCTGCACATTGCGGTGCATACGCATGCGCAGTAGTAACCTGTTTGCTGCGCTGCGAAAAACGGCAGTGAGCGATCAACTCGGAATGGCCCCCTATGTCAGCGACATCCTCCATTGAACCTTCATGCAGCATGGCCCCCCACTCCCCCCGGCCATTGCTCGTCACTGTCGACAACGGCAAGTGTGTATGCATTTACCAATACCGGCTCCACCGCTGCGTCCCATCGCTGACAATATCGTGCTGGGTACACATCATTTAAAGTGTACCCAGCATTACCATTGCATCACAGAGCTGCAATCTGATGAATTATCACAAAGGCGGCGATTTATCAAAATGAACAAATTATACCGTGGTATATAAAACGGCGCTTATATCAGGACCTGCTTTGACAAATGGAGCTGCTGCTAATACAGGGATAGTTAGTCCCTTAATACTAGAAAAAAACAAACATACTGTACAATAAATGTAGCAGCGCTTGTTGATGAATGGTCATATTATATACACAGTAACAATGTAGAAATAGTAACAGATTTAATTGAGTAAAAATGGGCTTGCATAAAATCTCATAGGACATACATAAAAAAGCCTCACATGCAGGGTGTTCAGGCAGCACATATACAATTATCCGTTCCTAGTATAATACCTCCTTGTCCGCCATAGTGCAAAGTCCTGGTTTAATAAATCTGTCCGAGGATGTGAGTACCTGAGTCACTGGAGGGTTGTTTGCACTGGGATTAATTAGTCCAGAGTCCTCACAAGAGCTGTGACACTATCTAGTACAATCCAAGGAAACGGTCATTTATTTGTCCAAAAGGTAGGCGTCCAATTGCAGGAGGTTGGTCCGGATGGTACTGAATGTAGTCCTCAATGAGGCCTGTGGTAGCCTCACGCATTTCACTGCTCCTGGCAGCTTTTTCAGTGGTGACTAGTGGTAACTGTTATGTCCTTATATACCTCTTAGCCCAATATGGCTGCTGATTGGCAGGTGACATTCATCAACACTAAACGAATAACATTTACAGTATAACATATGTGAGGGGTTTATGGGAGGCAGACCCATTAGTGCAAAATAATTAATTTTAGTCGTTTTGAATATTTTTCATAAAGGAATTCTTTAATTTCGATAGACTTATTTGATGGTAATTCCCGATCCAATCATGCGATCAAGTTTTAATTATGTGACAACCTATTGTATATCTGAGGTTTGTGACGGGGAGCATCTGTTTCTTTCCCTGGGCGTCATATTGCCTGGCAACGGGCCGTCAGGTGATTTATCATGTGACCGGAACGTCCTAAGATTGAGGTGTGTGACGGGAAGCATTTACATCACGGCACTCGGCGTCACACTGCCTGGCAACGAATGGTCAGGTGACCAGTCACGAGACCAGAATGTCCTAAGACTAACGTCACTTTCCTTGGCAACTGACGATCACATGGTCTGTCACGTGCCCACGGTGGTAAAAGCTATATGCTTTAAATCAATATATTTATCACTTCTGTATATCGAGTTTCCATGCGATAATGGACTCGTTAAAGGGGAAAACACATCAGGTTTATTATAGATCCCATTTATACATTTAAAACTTAAAGTGATGTTAAATTGGGACATGTGTTATACTGTTGCTAGGCAATAGTCTTTTTTCTGTATCCTAATTGGTTGAAATAGGTCACATGATCGGAGGAGGGAAATTGAATGCTCTTAAATAACTATCGAAAAAAAAGAATTCCTTTATTATTATTATTATTGCATTTTATTTATAAGGCGCCACATGTGTTTCGCAGCGCCGTACAAAGGACAGTACAGGGAGACAAAACATAGCATTACAGTAAATAAATAACAGAAATAGAGTACAGGTAACAGAGCACCACACGTTCTCAAGACACAGTACAGCTAAGATGTAAGTATTGAGGGAGTGATCATCGTACTACTAGAGGCTGGTGGCCATAGATGGAGATGAGCCTTTACTAGCAGGATAAAGATGGTCGTTGAGTAGGGGAGAGCTGCGAGTGAAATGTGTCGAGACGAGGGCTTAGATAACAAGAGGAAAGAGGGCCCTGCTCTGAAGAGCTAACAATCTAGTGGGGAGGGGCGACAGACAGATGACAAGAGGTGCAGGCAAGTGGGAGATAGCCTGATGGCAAAAATATTCAAAACAACTAAAATTAATTATTTTGCACTAATGGGTCTGCCTCCCATAAACCCCTCACATATGTTATACTGTAAATTTTATTCGTTTAGTGTTGATGAATGTCACCTGCCAATCAGCAGCCATATTGAGCTAAGAGGTATATAAGGACATAACAGTTACCACTAGTCACCATTGAAAAAGCTGCCAGGAGCAGTGAAATGCGTGAGGCTACTACAGGCCTCATTGAGGACTACATTCAGTACCATCCGGACCAACCTCCTGCAATTAGACGCCTACCTTTTGGACTAAAAATTACAGTTTCCTTGGATTGTACTAGATAGTGTCACAGCTCTTGTGAGGACTCTGGACTAATTAATCCCAGTGCAAACAACCCTCCAGTGACTCAGGTACTCACATCCTCGGACAGATTTATTAAACCAGGACTTTGCACTATGGCGGACAAGGAGGTATTATACTAGGAACGGATAATTGTATATGTGCTGCCTGAACACCCTGCATGTGAGGCTTTTTTATGTATGTCCTTTGAGATTTTATGCAAGCCCATTTTTACTCAATTAAATCTGTTACTATTTCTACATTGTTACTGTGTATATAATATGACCATTCATCAACAAGCGCTGCTACATTTATTTTATGTTTGTTTTTTCGGGCGTTTTATCAAAGCTTGGAGAGAGATAACGTATTAACCAATCAGCTTCTACCAGTTATTTTTCAAACAAAGCTTGTAACATGGCAGTTTTTCTACTATACCTTAAACCAGGCATGTCCAAACTGCGTCTCTCCAGCTGTTGAGAAACTACACATCCCAGCATGCCCTGACACAGCTTTAGCATTCTCTGACAGCAAAACTGTGTCAGGGCATGCTGGGATATGTAGTTTCACAACAGCTGGAGGGCCGCAGTTTGGGCATGCCTGCCTTAAACCCTTCAGATCAGCAGGCGGTTGGCACCTAAAAGACCATACCCATTGTCTCATATTTATTTCTTATTAAGCTGGGTACACACCTGAACAATTTTGCAACAGTGCTTCCAATTTCACTTACAATGATGCTATCCCAGTATACACAATGTTGAGCATACACACAAGGCAATCATCATCCAAATCCTACGATGTACAGTACCGTGCACCAGTTCAGATACAATTATTGTCCAACATATCGTGTGGTCATGCGGTCGTGCATATACACTACTAGTCGTACACTGTATCATATACAGTATCTCATCTTCCCATATGCAGCACATCCAGTGAGACAATGCAATCCGAGCAGTATTTACATAATGAATTGGGTGTGCAAAACATAAAATGGTAATTCAGACTGGTTGAGGATCGGATGATTGTCCAGTATTTCATGTCGTGTGTACCCAGCTTTAGTCTAATAGACTTTACAACCTTATATCTTCTTAGAGGATGTACAGCTTTTTCTTTTCTTGCATGTGCGAATAAATATATTTATATTTTCAGGATATTATGGACTGAATCAGACATGCCAACAGCAACAGGAGTGGGGAAAGTACTGATGCACCGTGACAGATAGGAATGGAACTCAGAACAGATAGAGGAGTAGCTTTCAGTGGCCGTTAGGTCGACAAGCATTAGGTCGACATACATTGGGTCAACCACTGAAGGTCAACGTGCATTAGGTTGACATGGTCACTAGGTCGATATGGTCATTAGGTCAACATGTACTAGGTCGACATGCACAAAGTTCGTCATGGGTTTTTCACAAATTTTTTCACCTTTTTTATACTTAATGATCCACATGGACTACAATTGGGAACGGTAAACTACAGCGGTTGCGGAGCGAGGCACCTTGCCCGAAGCACAGAGATCGAAGAGAGCCATGCGAGGGGACGTGGTGCACCAATTGGCGTTACGAAGAAAACGACACCAAAAACAGTAAAAAAACTCATGTCGACCCTTTTCCATGTGGACCTTGTACATGTGGCCCTAATGACCATGTGGCTCTAATGACCGTGTGGACCTAATGCATGTTGACCTTCAGTGGTCGACCCAATGTATGTCGACCTAATGCATGTCGACCTAATGAACCACACCCCTTTCAGTATGATAGTAATCCTTTATACACTTTTTTTTAGCAAATAGGGCAACCTTACAAAAATCATTCCATCATTTAATAGTCTATAACCCCTCTCAAAAATGAATGATGTACTATAAAACCATGATTGGGCATTTGTATTTTATAGTTTTTCGTTTTACTGCTTTTCCCTTCAGAAGGTCTTCTATGATTTCAGCACAATTAGATCACATGCATTGCAAATACAGTAGTTGTTAAAAGTAATTAATATGCCAATTAATACCAATTCCACCAAGCAACTTTAGGTTTGTCTTCTCTAGTCCCGATCCTTGCTGCTTCCAACCCTAGACACCATTTATTTGTTGGTTTGTGTGCCAGTGTTGGCACCATGCCACCACTGATGGCACCATGCATGGAATGAGCAGCTGCCACCTGCAGCTTGACTTTAATACCATCTGTTAGAAGGGATATAAAACAGGACTTTATCCATCATATGGACTTCAGCTCCTATTATTGATTAAAACAAATAGCTCCCATTAGATGAGCCTCTTACTGAGGTAGATTTTGTCATCTGATGCATTCTATTGTTCCCTAGCATAATGTGAACTGTGGGTTCTGTGTGGCATAATGTGAACTGGGGGCACCACAGTGTGTTCAACACCTTTGTGGTGCTGGGGATATGGCCACATTCAGAGCCGGCCATAGGCATAGGCAAACTAGGCAATTGCCTAGGGCATTTGATATGCCTAGGGGCATCAGCCGCTTCTGCTGATTAAAATGATATGCAGCATGCCTATATTCTGTGTGTAGCATTTCATATGCAGATACAGCCACAGTCTCACACAGTATATAGGCATGCAGCATATCATTTTAATCAGCAGAAGCTGCTTGTGCATCCTAGCCACATAGCAATGCAAATAAGATGCATTTTCATTAAAAAAATGTGCCCAACATTAGCACTGAGGCAAGATTTCTGAGGACACATCTGTATCCAAGCAGAGGCAGAGGTCACAGTGTTAGTGGCAGTATGAGTGCTGTATGCATGTGAGTGGGTTGGTTGTGCAGTAGTGTTCGGCATATATGTAAGAAGCATTATGTGTGTCATGTAAAAATGCATTAATAATGTGCAACATATGTGTAAGGGGCACTATGTGTGTCATTATGTGTATAAGGGCATTAATAATGTGCGGCATATGTGTAGGGGGCACTATGTGTGTCAGTATGTGTATAAGGGCATTAATAATGTGTAAGGGACATTATGTGTAAAAGGGCATTAATAAAGGTTGTCATAATGTGTAAGGCACATTATGTTTCTAAGGACATTAATAATGTGTCTCATATGTGTAAGTGGCATTACTGTGTGGCATTATGTGTATAAGGTGCTCTACTATGTGGCATTGCGTATAGAAAGGGTACTACTGTGTCGTCTATTGTGAATAAAGAGCAATAGGGTGTGGTGTAATGTGAATAAGGAGCAATTCAGTGTGATGTAATGTGAATAAGGGGCTCTACTGTGAGGATTAACGTTTATAAGGTAAAGTGATACTTCTGTGGGATGTAATATGAATTATGGACACTATCGCGTGATCAAATGTGAATAAAGTTGCAGTACTGTGTGGTGTAATTGGAATTGGGGTTACTATCGTGTGGCCATGCCCCTTGCCAGCAAAAACACACCCCTTTTGGGGCTGTGCGCCAAATGTGCGAACTGTTCCTATTTAAAATATAGGGGGTACAAACACCAAAATGAGGGCTGCTATGTATGAGGGGTGATGGTGCTGGGAAAGAGGTGCAAGGTCAGAGGCGGAACCAGCGGTGGTGCTAGGGGGCACCAGCCAAACTTGCCTAGGGCATCATATTGGTTATGGCCGGCTCTGTCCACATTATAATATTGCCAGCATATAATTTTGACAATTTTATTGGTAGGGGCCCCCAGAAGTTAAGTCACTCTGAGGCACCACAAATCTTAATTTGGACCTGTATATTCTTATGCGTATCGACAGTGAGGGGTGTGCTGGCAGTAGTGCAGTGGTGTGTGGGGTGAGGATATGCCTCTCCTGTACTTCTGTATCCCTTCAGAGGCCTGGGAAATCTGTACCCACTGTACGTTCCCTCACTTCCTTCTCAGCGCCCCTGGCAACTGAAGCTGGGTCCAAAGACAGGGAGTTCATGTCACATGCTTGATACAAGAAAAACACGATTGATATAGTTTTACTATCATGATAACCCAAAATCTTTATATATATATATATATATATAATAGAAGAAATAGGCGGCACTCAAGGATTTGTTGAAGCAAAAAGCTGTGTATTAAAACATCACAAAATACAAAGCAAACCGACGTTTCGGGGCCCGTAGCCCCTTCTTCAAGGTGTATACATACACCTTGAAGAAGGGGCTACGGGCCCCGAAACGTCGGTTTGCTTTGTATTTTGTGATGTTTTAATACACAGCTTTTTGCTTCAACAAATCCTGGAGTGCCGCCTATTTCTTCTATTATTACCAATACCACGGAGGGCACCCAGGTCCTTTGCACACCGTATCCAGTGAGTGCCGGGCTATTCCACAGCATATATATATATATATATATATATATATACCAAACAAAAGGGACGGCACTCAGAGGATTTTAGTGAAAATGCATGTATACAAAAAGTCATCTTAATTACATCATCATCAATTAAGATGACTTTTTGAATACAAGCATTTTCACTAACATCCTCTGAGTGCCGTCCCTTTCGTTTGGTATAGTAGTGGATGCACCACTTTGGATTGGACACCGGGGTAAGAGACTGTAATATTTTGAGTGCCGGACACAGCAAATGTATATATATATATATCAACACATGTCCATCCATAACTTTCCAGCCAGGGTGTAGACAGAACCAGCACACTGCTTATTATTCAATCAGCTTTTTACTAGTGATGAGCGGGTTCGGTCTCTCGGAAACCGAACCCCCCCGAACTTCAGCTTATTTTACACGGGTCCGAGCAGGCTCGGATCCTCCCGCCTTGCTCGGTTAACCCGAGCGCGCCCGAACGTCATCATCCCGCTGTCGGATTCTCGCGAAGCTCGGATTCTATCGCGAGACTCGGATTCTATATAAGGAGCCGCGCGTCGCCGCCATTTTCACACGTGCATTGAGATTGATAGGGAGAGGACGTGGCTGGCGTCCTCTCCGTTTAGACTAGAGTAGAGACACTTGATTGTTGATTTACTAATTTTGGGGAGCATATTAGGAGTACTACTTGCTGTTGCTGATAGTGTGACCAGTGACCACCAGTTTAATTAATCCGTTCTCTGCCTGAAAAAAAACGATACACAGTATGACACAGTCACATACCATATCTGTGCTCAGCCTCAGTGTGCTGCATCATATGTAATACTGTATATCTGACTGTGCTGAGTGCTCACTGCTCACACAGCTTAATTGTGGGGGAGACTGGGGAGCAGTTATAGCAGGAGTACATATTTTAAGTATAGTGCACACTTTTGCTGCCAGAGTGCCACTGCCAGTGTGACTGACCAGTGACCACTGACCACCAGTATATTGTGATTGTCTGCTGACCACCAGTATATTGTGATTGTCTGCCTGAAAAATTTAAACACTCGTCGTGTGGTGTTTTTTATTCTATAAACGCATTCTGCTGACAGTGTCCAGCAGGTCCGTCATTATATAATATATACCTGTCCGGCTGCAGTAGTGATATATATATATTTTTTATATCATTATCATCCAATCTATATTAGCAGCAGACGCAGTACGGTAGTCCACGGCTGTAGCTACCTCTGTGTCGGCAGTCGCTCGTCCATCCATAATTGTATACCACCTACCCGTGGTGTTTTTTTTTTTTCTATCTTCTTGATACTAGTAGCTTACTTTAGGAGTCTGCAGTGCTGAGCTGACAGTGTCCAGCAGGTCCGTCATTATATAATATATACCTGTCCGGCTGCAGTAGTGATATATATATATTTTTTATATCATTATCATCCAGTCTATATTAGCAGCAGACGCAGTACGGTAGTCCACGGCTGTAGCTACCTCTGTGTCGGCAGTCGCTCGTCCATCCATAATTGTATACCACCTACCCGTGGTGTTTTTTTTTTCTATCTTCTTGATACTAGTAGCTTACTTTAGGAGTCTGCAGTGCTGAGCTGACAGTGTCCAGCAGGTCCGTCATTATATAATATATACCTGTCCGGCTGCAGTAGTGATATATATATATTTTTTATCTCATTATCATCCAGTCTATATTAGCAGCAGACGCAGTACGGTAGTCCACGGCTGTAGCTACCTCTGTGTCGGCAGTCGCTCGTCCATCCATAATTGTATACCACCTACCCGTGGTGTTTTTTTTTCTATCTTCTTGATACTAGTAGCTTACTTTAGGAGTCTGCAGTGCTGAGCTGACAGTGTCCAGCAGGTCCGTCATTATATAATATATACCTGTCCGGCTGCAGTAGTGATATATATATATATTTTTTATATCATTATCATCCAGTCTATATTAGCAGCAGATGCAGTACGGTAGTCCACGGCTGTAGCTACCTCTGTGTCGGCAGTCGCTCGTCCATCCATAATTGTATACCACCTACCCGTGGTGTTTTTTTTTTCTATCTTCTTGATACTAGTAGCTTACTTTAGGAGTCTGCAGTGCTGAGCTGACAGTGTCCAGCAGGTCCGTCATTATATAATATATACCTGTCCGGCTGCAGTAGTGATATATATATATTTTTTATCTCATTATCATCCAGTCTATATTAGCAGCAGACGCAGTACGGTAGTCCACGGCTGTAGCTACCTCTGTGTCGGCAGTCGCTCGTCCATCCATAATTGTATACCACCTACCCGTGGTGTTTTTTTTTTCTATCTTCTTGATACTAGTAGCTTACTTTAGGAGTCTGCAGTGCTGAGCTGACAGTGTCCAGCAGGTCCGTCATTATATAATATATACCTGTCCGGCTGCAGTAGTGATATATATATATTTTTTATCTCATTATCATCCAGTCTATATTAGCAGCAGACGCAGTACGGTAGTCCACGGCTGTAGCTACCTCTGTGTCGGCAGTCGCTCGTCCATCCATAATTGTATACCACCTACCCGTGGTGTTTTTTTTTCTATCTTCTTGATACTAGTAGCTTACTTTAGGAGTCTGCAGTGCTGAGCTGACAGTGTCCAGCAGGTCCGTCATTATATAATATATACCTGTCCGGCTGCAGTAGTGATATATATATATTTTTTATATCATTATCATCCAGTCTATATTAGCAGCAGATGCAGTACGGTAGTCCACGGCTGTAGCTACCTCTGTGTCGGCAGTCGCTCGTCCATCCATAATTGTATACCACCTACCCGTGGTGTTTTTTTTTTTTCTATCTTCTTGATACTAGTAGCTTACTTTAGGAGTCTGCAGTGCTGAGCTGACAGTGTCCAGCAGGTCCGTCATTATATAATATATACCTGTCCGGCTGCAGTAGTGATATATATATATTTTTTATCTCATTATCATCCAGTCTATATTAGCAGCAGACGCAGTACGGTAGTCCACGGCTGTAGCTACCTCTGTGTCGGCAGTCGCTCGTCATCCATAAGTATACTAGTATCCATCCATCTCCATTGTTTACCTGAGGTGCCTTTTAGTTGTGCCTATTAAAATATGGAGAACAAAAATGTTGAGGTTCCAAAAATAGGGAAAGATCAAGATCCACTTCCACCTCGTGCTGAAGCTGCTGCCACTAGTCATGGCCGAGACGATGAAATGCCATCAACGTCGTCTGCCAAGGCCGATGCCCAATGTCATAGTACAGAGCATGTAAAATCCAAAACACCAAATATCAGTAAAAAAAGGACTCAAAAATCTAAAATAAAATTGTCGGAGGAGAAGCGTAAACTTGCCAATATGCCATTTACCACACGGAGTGGCAAGGAACGGCTGAGGCCCTGGCCTATGTTCATGGCTAGTGGTTCAGCTTCACATGAGGATGGAAGCACTCAGCCTCTCGCTAGAAAAATGAAAAGACTCAAGCTGGCAAAAGCACAGCAAAGAACTGTGCGTTCTTCGAAATCACAAATCCACAAGGAGAGTCCAATTGTGTCGGTTGCGATGCCTGACCTTCCCAACACGTGGACGTGAAGAGCATGCGCCTTCCACCATTTGCACGCCCCCTGCAAGTGCTGGAAGGAGCATCCGCAGTCCAGTTCCTGATAGTCAGATTGAAGATGTCAGTGTTGAAGTACACCAGGATGAGGAGGATATGGGTGTTGCTGGCGCTGGGGAGGAAATTGACAAGGAGGATTCTGATGGTGAGGTGGTTTGTTTAAGTCAGGCACCCGGGGAGACACCTGTTGTTCGTGGGAGGAATATGGCCATTGACATGCCTGGTGAAAATACCCAAAAAATCAGCTCTTCGGTGTGGAAGTATTTCAACAGAAATGCGGACAACATTTGTCAAGCCGTGTGTTGCCTTTGTCAAGCAGTAATAAGTAGGGGTAAGGACGTTAACCACCTCGGAACATCCTCCCTTATACGTCACCTGCAGCGCATTCATCATAAGTCAGTGACAAGTTCAAAAACTTTGGGCGACAGCGGAAGCAGTCCACTGACCAGTAAATCCCTTCCTCTTGTAACCAAGCTCACGCAAACCACCCCACCAACTCCCTCAGTGTCAATTTCCTCCTTCCCCAGGAATGCCAATAGTCCTGCAGGCCATGTCACTGGCAATTCTGACGAGTCCTCTCCTGCCTGGGATTCCTCCGATGCATCCTTGCGTGTAACGCCTACTGCTGCTGGCGCTGCTGTTGTTGCTGCTGGGAGTCGATGGTCATCCCAGAGGGGAAGTCGTACTCGTAAGACCACTTTTACTACTTCCACCAAGCAATTGACTGTCCAACAGTCCTTTGCGAGGAAGATGAAATATCACAGCAGTCATCCAGCTGCAAAGCGGATAACTGAGGCCTTGGCATCCTGGGCGGTGAGAAACGTGGTTCCGGTATCCATCATTACTGCAGAGCCAACTAGAGACTTGTTGGAGGTACTGTGTCCCCGGTACCAAATACCATCTAGGTTCCATTTCTCTAGGCAGGCGATACCGAAAATGTACACAGACCTCAGAAAAAGACTCACCAGTGTCCTAAAAAATGCAGTTGTACAAATATCTGTGCTCAGTGTGAGAGTTAGATTTGGGTGGGTGATTTTATTTCTGTGCAAGGTAAATACTGGCTGCTTTATTTTTACACTGCAAATTAGATTGCAGATTGAACACATCACACCCAAATCTAACTCTCTCTGCACATGTTAAATCTGCCTCCCCTGCAGTGCACATGGTTTTGCCCAACTGCTAAAAAATGTCCTGCTGCGATCAACTTGGAATTACCCCCTATATGTATACTGCTGGTCACCAAAATTCTGCACTGTCCTACTATATACTGCTCACAATAATGCAGCACAGAGATAGTATACTTGACACAGAGCTGCAAGATACAGCAATGGCCTACTGTACTGTACTATATGTATACTGCTGGTCACCAAAATGCTGCACTGTCCTACTATATACTGCTCACAATAATGCAACGCAGAGATAGTATACTTGACACAGAGCTGCAAGATACAGCAATGGCCTACTGTACTGTACTATATGTATACTGCTGGTCACCAAAATGCTGCACTGTCCTACTATATACTGCTCACAATAATGCAGCACAGAGATAGTATACTTGACATAGAGCTGCAAGATACAGCAATGGCCTACTGTACTGTACTACTATAATTATATACTGGTGGTCCCCACAATGCAGCACACTGAGCACAGATATTTGCAGCACAGTGAGCACAGATATGGAGCGTTTTCAGGCAGAGAACGTAGATATTTGCAGCACACTGAGCACAGATATTTGCAGCACACTGAGCACAGATACGGAGCTTTTCAGGGAGAGAACGCAGCCACGTCCTCTCCGTTCTATCTCTAATGCACGAGTGAAAATGGCGGCGACGCGTGGCTCTTTATATAGAATACGAATCTCGCGAGAATCCGACAGCGGGATGATGACGTTCGGCCGCGTTCAGGTTAACCGAGCAAGGCGGGAAGATCCGAGGCTGCCTCGGACCCATGGAAAATAGGTGAAGTTCGGGGGGGTTTCGGATCTTGATGAACCGAACCCGCTCATCTCTAATATATATATATATATATATATATATAATGTATATTTATATGCCTTTATCATTTTTGAATAAAATGAAACAGAAGATACTGTATATTGTTTTAATCTGTATCATGTTCCCATTTAAACGTTATTTACCTGTGCCCTGATTACCCTGGTCTGATACTGCTGGATACTTGTCCTCTATACAGTATTTCAGCCCCCTGTATTCTACACAGTATCCTGCAGGATAAGAAAGGTAATCTTCACCTTATTGGCTATTGAAGATACAATCAACACTGATCTTGAAGGTAATCTATTTATTTTTAAAACACCCTCTACCTCTGTTCACTTCCATGATCCTTAGACAAAAGATTCCATTTCTGGGACTCTTCTGAATTTTTAGCTACTAATTATTATCTATGAGACTAATGACAGCTTTATAATTACAAAGAAAAAGAAACAATTTACCTGCATATTTCAAGAATGACAAATCTACCAAATGACTAAAGATTACACAGCCCTCCTGAGACTTACTGGTTACCTTGGAAACACTTAAAAGTTTAAACTATTGGAATAAATTCATACCTGTCGCAGTTTTAGTAGGTGTCAGTTGTCTTTATAAAGAGTGTTAGTCACATTTTAATCTCAGTAGAAGACCTTATCCTGATTGTTGCCAGATGCCGTGTGATTCAATAAGAAGATGTGGTATTCTATGTGACTTCATTTCTGATGTCGACCCTAGAGAGCCAAGCAAATTTAATAGTACTGTATGTTCAATAAATTAATTCACACCAAGCTGTAAAGGCAAAAAGATAACTTTCTCAGCAGAAAAGAGCGGAAGTTTTATTTTCTCTTTATCACACGGTTTTACTGCAAATCTCTCAATACTTCCAAACTGGAAATCACCCAACCACACCAATAAAATATCCATAAAGTAGGAAACTGATCATGACAGCTCTCTGGGTTCAGTGTCATCTGTCTTCACTTTGTGGTAATTTAACAGCAACATTAAATATAAAATAAAAAGCAACTGTGTGCAATCTAGGATGGGTCAATCTTTAGTTGTTACATACTCTAGGCTGCAAAAATAAGTTCATTTGTGGACAGTGCACCTGCTTGTACTGAACTGCGCACTTATGAGCATGTCAGAATATGGGGGTCATTCTGACCCGATCGCTCTCTGCAGTTTGTCACAGCGCAGCGATCGGGTCGTAACTGCGCATGCGCCGGCGCCGCAGTGCGCCTGGCGCATGGCAGCCGTCGTTACCTAGCGATCGCCTCTGAGACAGAGGCAGTCGCTAGGCGGGAGGGGGCTGAACGGCGGAGTTAAGGGGGCGCAGTACGGCCAATGCAGGCGTGGCTGGACCGTTCGGGGGCGGGCCGCGGCGGCTGCGTGACGTCTCACGTAGCCGCTGCATCCAGCGGGAGCGACGAGTAACTCCCGGCCAGCCGCCGGAGCTGCGCTGGCCGGGAGTTACTCCTCAAATACAAAGGCATCACGTCTGTGCGATGCTTTTGTATTTGTGTATGCGGAGGGTGGGGGGGCCGGCACTGACATGCGGGGTGGACTAGCCCTGTGCTGGGCGTCCACCCGCATGTCTAAGTTTACGATCGTAAATTTAGCACAGCTACGATCAACTCGGAATGACCCTCATGGACCCATAAATTGTGGACCTGTTGTGTATATCAGGAATGTTCCATACTGCTGGGCCAGAGGTGCAATAATGCAGAGAACAATGATTCAGTTAACAGAAGGCTGAGTAAGCCTGACGTGGGTTAAACGACTAGGCTGGTGGTGTGTTATCTCAAGGTTGCATGTCTGTTGTGAGAGGGGGATGTTAGTAAAGAGGGGTGTGTTAGTAGAGAGGGGTGTGTTAGTAGAGAGGGGTGTGTTAGTAGAGAGGGGTGTGTTTTAAGGATAGTTTATTTAAGTTACTGCAGAACAGGTTTGTGCATCTTTGTTGAAGAATTATTTTCCTCCCTCCCTCTCTTACTCCCTGTTTTTTTGTGCTGGTCTTGTTTTTGGCTTTTTTTATGTCCCAAGAAAGAACAGCAGATCATCTGCTCAGGTACAGTTTGTTTGTTATTCACGCACTTTAATATGAAGTCTGAACAGGGACAGCACCACTACCATATCGAGTTGGTATGTTTTTGTACAGAAGTTGTGCTCACCCTTTTCTTACTTTAATAATTCTCAACTGCCCAAATCACAGTTTTTGGGCCAACTGGAACTTATCTCTGTCATTTACTGGTGTAGTTATGCTTAGTTACCCTGTACTTGTCCAAAATTTATTTCAACTGTAAGTCACTGTTTTGATTATGTGCATATGTACATGTATTATTATCATTTATTTATATGGGCGCTGCGAAACCCTTGTGGCGCCATATAAATAAATGATAATAATAATAAATAGATATCCTGCATTGTGTTGAATGTAACCTTGGAAGGGTCTCAGCAGTTATTTTTTCTTGGGCTGTGCTGATTCTGGCCTACCTTTGTAAGCCAATGTACAGTTTGCTCAATATCATTTAAATAAATTATGTACCTATTGTAAAGCAAAGTTGTGTCTATTGTGTACCTATTGTAATGCAAAGTTGTGTCTATTTTAGTTAAGTATAAGGTGACTTACATAATACACTGCAGGTGTTAGTAACTTTAAGATTTGTAAATATGGTACTTGAATTTGAAAGTCAAAGAAGTAATTTAAGAGGAAAATAGATCGAAAATATCTGAAAGGAGACTATGCTTAAGTGCACTTCTTCAGATGCCCAAGACCTGCTTTTCGTTTCCGCATTCAAAACTGCAGTTGTGTCCATATACACTGATGCTCAAGTCAAGGTAAATAGACCCACTCGACGCGCCAGGTCCCAGTCCACTCAGCCTTCCCCAAGCATCTTTCTCACTCAATATGTCTATCTTATTAACATACAGATGGAGCCTCCCTTATCTTTGCCGTTTCTCAGCCTAAACGGAGGTTTAGTTGCACCTGGGCGATAGCTTAGGTTGCCGAGTTTATGTACGGACAGGCGCATTGAGGCACTACTACATACTCAGCATGCAACACACATCTCCACCACTGGGTGGCTAATGCTCCACTAATCTAGTACTTTAGAGCGAATAGCGGCGGATTGATCTACAAGCTATGGCAAATTGTCAGTGACGACTGTAATGTACTGTCTACTGTACACACAGACCAATGGCCAGATGGAGAGTCAATAAAAAAAAAAAAGTTTATACAGATGCAAACAAATGTGTTAAAACACATATCCATTGCCGTGTTACTGGATGTGAGCGTCCAAGTCCCGTAGATAAATCAATTGTATACAGATGCAACTAATGTGTAAAAGCAATAATGTAGTTCATTGACGTAAACGTATGTACCGTGTTTTGCAATATGAGCGTCCAAGTCCTGTAACGGCATACACAAACACCAATGGGGAGGGATCACTGCTTACAGCACATTTACACATGAGCTTGTCTATTTATCATGAGGCATCGTGCCCGAGTGGTAAAGTGTGCCGCTTCCCATGTTAAAAGTCTTGGGTTCGATTCCCACAGTGCGAATGCATGTTTGTTTTTTCCTGACACTTTATTAATTTTCTGTTATGTAAGCCATCAGCCATGGAGCCAGCGATGCATCAGTTTTGCAAGAGTCAGGGCAATGTTGAAGGACCATCTCAATACCCTAGTTATATTGCACAGGAACAATAGGAATAAGTGAGCTATGTGCACATTACGATAAACCAGACTCAATTGCATAGCAAGTTGACAAAGTAACTGAAGCCCATCACCCTGCACCTCTTGGAAGCCCTCAGCTATGGAGCCAGTGATGGAAACAGTTTTGCAAGAGTCAAGGCAATGCTGAAGGAGGGTCTCAATACCCTAGCTAAAATACACAGTGGCAATAGGTCCCGTAGACATAATAAATATAAATAGTGTATCCGGATGCAACTAATTGTTTGAGCAACACAGCACTGTACTGTAGTTCATCGACATTAGAGATTCTATGTTGTACTGCATGAGAAGGGATCACTGCTACCATTTAAACAAGTGATCGTGTCTGTACAGTACTGTGTTGTACATTTATTGTAACCTGACCTCCTTCCCTGTCTATGAAATGAGCAGGCTCCCAGGGGGGATGGGGGAAGTGGGATGGGGATGGTCGAGGTGGTGGCTAAATACCATGTTCTGGGTTATGAGCATCCAAGTCCTGTAACAGCATACACAAACACCGATGGGGAGGGATCACTGCTTACAGTACATTTACACATGAGCTTGTCTATTTATTATGCGGCGTCATGCCCAAGTGGTGAGGTGTGCCACTTCCCATGCTAAGAGTCCCGATTTTGATTCCTACAGTGCGAGTGCATGTTTGTTTTTTCCTGACACTTTTTTAATTTTCTGTTATGTAATCCCTCAGCTATGGAGCCAGCGATAGCATCAGTTTTGCAAGAGTCAGGGCCATGCTGAAAGAGCGTCTCAATACCCTAGTTATATTACACAGGAACAATAGGGATAAGCGAGCTCTATGCACATTACAATAAACCAGACTCAATCACATAGCAAGTTGACAAAGTGGCTGCCGCCCATCACCCTGCACCTCTTGGAAGCCCTCATCTATGGAGCCAGCAATGGCATCAGTTTTGCAAGAGTCAGGGCAGTGCTGAAGGAGCGTCTCAATACCCTAGCTAAAATATACAGTGGCAATAGGTCCCGTAGACATAATAAATATAAATAGTGTATCCTGATGCAACTAACTGTTCCAGCAACACAACACGGTACTGTAGTTCATCGACATTAGAGAATCTGTTTTGTACTGTATGAGAAGGGATCATGGCTACCATTTACACAATAGATCGTGTCTCTATCAAAGTGACTGCAGTTCTCTATCTGATCTTCATTTACATACAGTACTGTGTTGTACATTTATTGTAACCTGACCTCCCTCCCTGTCTATGAAATGAGCAGGCTCCCAGGAGTGAAGTGGGATGGGGATGGGGGGAGGTGGTGGCTAAATACTGTGTTCTGTAATATGAGCATCCAAGTCCAATCACGGCATTCATATATTTCATTCATAACATTCATATATTTAAGAACCTTACATTCAATAGAATTATGCACACAGGAAAAGACCTGTTTCCATAAATAACTGTCGGGCCTCTGACATGCAAATCCATAGCACAGTGTACTGTTTAATGTACATTCACTTTGGCCCTCTCTAGTCCTTTCCCCCAACCAAAGCGACTCTAGTATCTTCATTCACATAGTAGCCTTTCATTTACATACAGTACTGTGTTGGCAATTTATTGACGGTAAACTAGCCTCTTTGTCTGAAAACATCAGTCTCTCAGGGGAGGGGGAAGGGTGAGAGGGGAGGTGGAAATTAACCAGTGGAGTTCAAAGACGCTGTTGAAACTATTAATTCTTTGTCAGAACCGAAAAAAAGAAACCAATAAATGAATAAATAAAAAAGGGTATACAGACACAAACGAACGTGTTAAAGCAACGGTCCTTTGACGTTCGGTTTATGTGTGTTATTAAATGCAATTAAAATGGGCTTCAAGTTTAATATATCTGGTTCTTAGGGGTTCAATCAGCTCAGAACTGTGTTGGTATGAAAGGGGAGATGATTAGCTACCAGAGGATACCAACCCCAAGTTTCTGTGACCCCCACAAGGCTAACAGCAAGTATCAGTACCCATGGTGGGTCTGAAATGATGAGCCCATTATAGTCTATGGAAAAATGGGTCCAATTTGTGTTCTTATATCTCCTATTCTGGGTGTCCCATAGACTCGAGACTGGTACCATACAAAAGAGGAGACTCTTGGCTTTCGGGGCAGACCAACCACTAGTTTATGTGACATCACAAAGGGAAATGGCAAGCAACCATGTGTCGGGTCCCCTCCAGTTGTCCACCCAGCTTGCACGGGGTGCGAGGTTTCTGGCTAGATAGAATATACTGTACAGAGATGCTAAGCACTGTGTTTTGGCATTCAGGATCTTAGGGAGTAGCTTTTATCTCTCCCCATTATACTTAGAAAGATAATACTTGCCGCTGTAGCCTTTACAGCAGAGTACGTTACAAGCTGTTCCTGCTATTTAGTACTGAAATAGAAAATACTGTACAGAGATTCTAAGCACGGTTATTTGGCATCCAGGAACTTAGGGAGTAGCTTTTATCTCCCCATTATACTAAGAAAGATAACACTTGCCGCTGTAGCCTTTACAGCAGAGTACGTTACAAGCTGTTTGTGCTCTTTAGTACTCATATAGAAAATACTGTACAGAGATTCTAAGCATGGTGATTTGGCATCCAGGAACTTAGGGGGTCATTCCGAGTTGTACGCTAGCTGTTTTTGGTCGCTGTGCAGCGATCAGGTAAAAAATCGGCACCTCTGCGCATGTGTATGGTGCGCACTGCGCACGCGCTTCGTACATTCACAAAAGCCGATGCAGTTTTACACAAGATCTAGCGACGCTTTTGTGTCGCACTGCTGGCTGAAGAGTGATTGACAGGAAGTGGATGTTTCTGGGTGGTAACTGACCGTTTTCGGGGAGTGTGTGGAAAAACGCAGGAGTACTAATAAAAAACTTGGATAAAGCTTCTGCTAAAGGAGCGAAACGCGTCAGAAGTGTGATATTGGACCCTCATATTGCTGTCTGAACCTGTCTCCATTGCCGACATTTGATACTGTCATCAGCAGGACATTGATTGGGAGGAGAGAGACCGCGACCTGGGTGCTTGCAAGTAGCACTAAAGTGGTGCGATCTCGTTGAGCCCCGTGACTGGACATCATCGCTGCAAGCGGGCGTCAGTGCAGGATCCCTCATCCCGTGGCCACTTTGCTCACCATTGGGACTCCCCCCTTGTGTTAAACATCGCTGACGGAAGCCACACGTAAGGCTCCAGCTGGGAGCAGGTTTTCCATGTAACGTTTCTGTCCTTGCTGATGGGCAATAATATAAGGAACTTTGGCATCTAAATTACATATAAGGAGCAACAATTCATGTATGGGCAGTGGCGGATTTAGCGGGGGGCGATCAGGGCGAACGCCCCCCCTACATATACCGGCAGCGGGATGGAGGCCGGGTCCCGCTGCGGTATTGGGAACGGGTTGGAGAGCGGTGCAGCGCGGCGGCGGACGAGGAGAGAGAGGAGCGTCCTGACGCGCGTACAGTGACCTCTGATCTGAGCACGCCCCCTCCTTCCTGTACGCGCGTCAGGAGGACGCTCTCTCTCTGTCTTCGTCCTCCGCCTCGCTGCACCGCTCGGCACCCGTTCCCAATATCGCGGCGGGACCCGGCCTCTATCAATGATTAGGTGTGTGTGTGTGTGTGTTGTGTGTGTGTCTCCCATTTCTCCCCCCTCCTCTCTTCTCCCGGCATTATGTCTCTGCATTCTGTTGCCTCATTCAGCGTGCTATAATGTGCACTTCGGCTCATACAGTGTGCTATAACATTGGCTCATACAGTGTGCTATAACATTGGCTCATACAGTGTGCTATAAAGTGAATTTTGGCTCATACAGTGTGCTATAATGTGCACTTCGGCTCATACAGTGTGCTATAACATTGGCTCATACAGTGTGCTATAAAGTGAATTTTGGCTCATACAGTGTGCTATAACATTGGCTCATACAGTGTGCTATAACGTTGGCTCATACAGTGTGCTATAACGTTGGCTCATACAGTGTGCTATAACGTTGGCTCATACAGTGTGCTATAAAGTGAATTTTGGCTCATACAGTGTGCTATAAAGTGAATTTTGGCTTATACAGTGTGCTATAAAGTGAATTTTGGCTCATACAGTGTGCTATAAAGTGAATTTTGGCTCATACAGTGTGCTATAATGTGCACTTCGGCTCATACAGTGTGCTATAACATTGGCTCATACAGTGTGCTATAACGTTGGCTCATACAGTGTGCTATAAAGTGAATTTTGGCTCATACAGTGTGCTATAAAGTGAATTTTGGCTCATACAGTGTTGTATAAAGTGAATTTTGGCTCATACAGTGTGCTATAACGTTGGCTCATACAGTGTGCTATAAAGTGAATTTTGGCTCATACAGTGTGCTATAACGTTGGCTCATACAGTGTGCTATAACGTTGGCTCATACAGTGTGCTATAATGTGAATTTCAGCTCATACAGTGTGCTTCAATGTTGAATTTCTTTGTAAGAATATCCTTGTGTCTATCCCATGCATGTTTAAATTGCCCTACTGTCTTATCCTCTACCACCCCTGATGGAAGGAATGGCGATTTGGCAGTCTGTATCACCAGTGCGCAGGGTTCTCTCCACTAACTGGCAACATTTTATTAGTAATGGCAACAATAGGAAATTTTAGAAGCGAACGGGAAGGGCATTACTAAGTGGGAGGGGCTATGATTAGGGGGAGGAGTCATAATTCTTAAACCGCCCCCCCTAAAAGTTAAGTCTAGATCCGCCACTGTGTATGGGTTCTAATGGAAGCTGCTATACGTTTTAATTAATGTAAATATACGGACTGAGACACGGATTTTGGTTGTTCGTATATGACTGTGCACAAAATAGCTTGGATCCACCTCCTTGAGAATTTTTTTATTAGTATTCATATGCATTTGGTATTATTTAATATATTCATGATCATACATTGTTATATATTATAGACCAGTCTAGATCTTTTATATGTATTAAAACGTATGAAATGTATTGAATACACAGTTTGGTAATTTGAATATCAGCCATATCTTATTTTATAGCACAAGAGGTTAATTGCTAGAGTTGTTGTGGAATTAGCATATGGGTTTCCAGTGCTAACCAATCTGACTTGATTACCCCAAGTCAGTAATTCTTTTGCAGCTTGAAAAAGATTTTTTAATTATTCATTTGTGATTAGTTATTCACTAGCGCCTGGTTTCAGTTTTTGTGTTTGTGAAAAACGCAGGAGTGTCAGATACAAATGCGGGCGTTCCTGGAAAAACGCAGGCGTGGTTGGCCGGGCGCAGGGCGTGTTTGTAACATCAAAACAGGAACTAAACACTCTGAAGTGATCGCTAGTTAGGAGTAAGTCTCGAGCTACTCTGAAACTGCACAATCTTTTTTTGTAGCAATGCTGCGATCCTTTCGTTCGCTATTCTGCTAAGCTAAGATACACTCCCAGAGGGCGGCGGCTTAGCGTTTGCACTGCTGCTAAAAGCAGCTAGCGAGCGAACAACTCGGAATGAGGGCCTTAGTGAGGAGCTTTTATCTCTCCCCATTATACTTAATACCACGGGATTTTGATGCTCACATATTCCTAACATCAATAGACGATACATGTAACACGTTCGTTTGCGTCTATATACACTACTTTTTTTAATTTGTTGATTTGTCTGCGGGACTTGGACGCTCACATATTCCTAACATCAATAGACTATACTGTGGCTTTATCATGTTTGTTTGCATCTCTATATACTGTACTATTTGTGTCTGTACTGTATATACTGTAATATACTGTATGACATACTGTATCATATTGTAGCGTAATGAGACGCAACAGTAAAGTAGTTCTTACGCTGTAATTCAGTATTGTATTTTAATGGACTCCACGCGCATGTGCAATGGTGATTTTAAAAAGCTACATCTGGTGGATGATCGAAGGTATTACAATCAATGGTAACGCCAAATGCTCTGTGCGCCTCACTACGACTAGGAAAGCCTCCTTGCACCCAGGCACGCTGCGTATGCCTGATCACGACTAACACCTCAGCCAGCAAAGATATCGGAGGCTCCATCTGTAAATAAAACAATTGGAAGTGACAAAATTACTTTGCTAGATTGCACTGATACATTTGATGTGCAACATTTGTACATCTGTGTGCGACTGAGTCTGAATCTGTGCAAGCTGTTTAATAAGGAAGGTTTCTGTAGAGTGGACGGGACTGAAATGGGAATGGAGAAGGTTCAGAAGAGATAAATGAGACAGTCCTCTCAAGGAGCTTGGAAGTATAAGGGAGAAGATAGAGCCGTAGCTTGAGAGTCAAGATGAAGTGAGGGTTTCTTAAGGATGAGTGAAACAAGTGAATGCTTGAGGGAGGAGGGAACAGTGCCGGATTAGAGGTATAGGTTGTAAGGATGAAGAGATGCGTAAGATGAGAACAGGCTTCAAAGTAGAGAGACAAGGAGATGAGAGGGCATAGAGTCCATGGCCTTCATCCCCAGTAGTGGGGGAGAAGTAAGATAAGATTAAAGTTGAGATAAGGGAGGGAGATAGAGGGATAAGAAGAGGATGAAATACATACTGTAGTACAGATCACCAGTAGAGATGAGCAAAATCTCCAAGTCACTCCGTGATAAATATGCTTCATTGGGCATTTGGTACATATTTATTGCATTTTTTTGTCAGTGGAAATTGGATGTAGGTGTCCTACAAAACCATACCACATAGAATAGCAATTGACCACCATCATACCAGGTCTATTGATAAACTATTGTATAAATTTAACAAAATGACAAAATTACAAAAACAAACACAAAATAAATAAAACAAAACAAAAACAGTTAAGGTCCGTACACACTTAACTATAAAATGAGCAACGTCGCTCATTTTCCCCCTCCTTGAGCGACGTCGCTCATTTTATCGTCAAGTGTGTATGCCGCCAGCGACGACCGATGCGCGGCCCCGTGGGTCGGCAACGATCGTCGCTGTCGGTAGGGCATGCATGAAGGATGTGGACTGTCGTCCACGACCTTCATGCAGGGCTGGCGGGGGCGTGACGTCACTGAGCGATATGAGCAGTCACATCGCTCAGTGTGTATAGCGGCCGGCCCAGGAGGAGGAAACATTAGACGATGTCGCTCACAGAGCGACATCGTCTAATGTGTATGGGCCCTAAGACTTGCTCTTCCCCTTAAGTCTATTCATGTGAATTTTACCAAACATTTTTTTAGCACTATTAACCCTATTTACTGTTTACAACCCATATTTTTTTTTGTTCAGTATACTGTAAAGTGCAGTAACATAGTTGTTCACATTTTCAAATAATTTGCAGATATATCTTGCTACTCAGCAAATACGTCTAAACACATGACCCTTGGTATTAGATAGGTATGTCATAAATACACTCTACTACAATACAATTTTAATTTATTTATTTTATTTATTACCAGTTATTTTCATAGCGCACACATATTCCGCAGCGCTTTACAGAGAATATTTTTCCATTCACATCAGTCCTGCCCTAGTGGAGCTTACAATCTATATTCCCTACCACATGTACTGTACATGCACACACATTCACCCTAGGGTTAATTTTGCTGAGAAGCAATCAATCTACAAATATATTTTTGGATTGTGGGAGGAAACTGGAGTACCTGGAGGAAACCCACGCAAGTACGGGGAGAATATACAAACTCCACACAGTGAGGGCCTTGGTGGGAATTGAACCCATGACCTCAGTGCTGTGAGGCAGTAATGCTAACCATTACACCATAATTACACAATACATCATTTGATCATATTATACATTCAGGGCCGGTTCTAGACTTTATGGTGCCCAGGGCGAACATTTCCTTTGGTGCCCCCCCCCCTTGAAACCAAGGACAGTGGCATGCCGAAGGTGTGTTGTAAAAATATAGGGCATGGCTTCATGTGGAAGGGATGTGGCCTCAGAATAGTACCAATTCACATTACACTGCACAGTAGTGTCCATCAGTCACATTACACCGCACAGTATTACCCCTTACACATGCCAGGAAGAGCCCCTTATACATATTGCGCCAGGCAGAGAACCTTATACACATAGCACCAGGTATAGCCCCTTTTTTGCACGTAACGCCAGGTAGAGCTACTTTTATACATGTCATGCAAGGTAAAGCCCCTTTTATACACATTATGTCAGGTAGAGCCCCTTATACACAATGGCCCTCATTCCGAGTTGTTCGCTCGCTAGCTGCTTTTAGCAGCATTGCACACGCTAGGCCGCCGCCCTCTGGGAGTGTATCTTAGCTTAGCAGAATTGCGAACGAAAGATTAGCAGAATTGCGAATAGAAATTTCTTAGCAGTTTCTGAGTAGCTCCAGACTTACTCAGCCATTGCGATCAGTTCAGTCAGTTTTGTTCCTGGTTTGACGTCACAAACACACCCAGCGTTCACCCAGACACTCCCCCGTTTCTTCAGACACTCCCGCGTTTTTCCCAGAAACGCCAGCGTTTTTTCGCACACTCCCATAAAACGGACAGTTTCCGCCCAGAAACACCCACTTCCTGTCAATCACACTCCGATCACCAGAACGATGAAAATTCCTCGTTACGCCGTGAGTAAAATACCTAACTTTTGAGTAAAATAACTAAGCGCATGCGCTCTGCGAACCTTGCTCATGCGCAGTAAGCGACTAATCGCAATATAGCGAAACTCGGCAATGAGCGAACAACTCGGAATGAGGGCCAATGTGCCAGGTAGAGCCGTTTACACACATTGTGCCTGGTAGATCCGTTTATACACATTGTGCCAGGTAGAACAAGGACATTATAGACAATTGCCAATTATGCATCATCAAGCAGACACAGTGCTTCATTTTCAGTTGTATACAGCATAGTACTTTGCCCTATGTCCTTAGCGACCCATTCTACAGCAGCCTTCATCAACGCACATCATGCTGCTGCTCATTCTCATGTGTTGTCCTTAGGTGCAATTACAGTAATTCAGAGCATAATGAATACAGTTGAAGTACCTTACAACTAGAAGTGGATTTAGGGGTCACATCACCTCTGGCTCTATGCAGAACATTATTCCTCCCCCCCCCCCCTCCGAAAAAAAAAATAAGTATGCAAAATTGAAATTCCATTAAAAGTAAAATGTAATTAGCGCTGCCAGTGCCGCCAGACAGGGATCTATACCTGCTCCATGGGGACTGCCACAGTTACATGTCTGTCTTTGCTCCTCTTTACGAAGGGGCTGGCCAGTCTAAATCAGATGCCTCCAGAATCCAGAGTGGTGGACAGCAATGAATTAGACACTATTCATAACTTCAACCCCACCTCTCACTCTCATACTGCAAATCTCTTCCTGCAACCCTCCTATCTACCCCGTTGCTAAATAAAATTGAGCCATCTGCTCTGATGTGGAGGGTAGAGGGGGCAGTCCGTTGTGACGCCCCCAGCAAGTGGAGTAGCTAGGCATGTGTCTAGTGGGAAATCCACCACTGTTTACATATTTATGCTTAACTAAATTGCATCCAGCACTCTCACTATCACCCTCTGCTACACATCTGGAAGCAGATGCCTCCGAAACTATGTAGGCAGAGGGTGGCTGACATGCATGGGGACTTCTACAGAAAAGCACTCTTTGTATTGATGGATTCACACAGCAACACATGGCCAGCAATGTCATAGAATTTCAACAGATTGTAGTCTTACCTATTTAACCTACAGGAGATCCCAGTACTTGACCTGGGAAGGGCTCCAATCTATAATTCACTGAAGAGATATTGCTCCATCAAAGTTATGACTATTTACTACATTTCTATGTATCCTTTGCCTATCCCAGTGGTTCCCAAACTTGGTCCACAAGGCACCATAACAGTCCAGGTTTTAAGGATATCCATGCTTGAGCACAGATGATGAAATTAAACTGACTGAGGTTTTAATTAATCCAACTGTGCTTAAGCATGGATAGCCTTAAAACCTGGACTGTTAGCGTGCCTTGAGGACTGAGTTTGGGCATCACTGGCCTACATCCTACTTAAAATCAGTGCCATCTAACTAGCAGGCCAGATGACATTTTTTTTTCAACAATATTCAGCCAGCGAACAAATAGTTATCACACGGAAGCATTCCTCTTTATGATAATAATTGGATGGCATTACTTTGCTTATATGAACTTACACCTACAGTCAGGGGCGCTTCAAGAGAGGAGGAGGCCCGGGTGCAGCCTCCTCCGTTCGGGCCCCCTCCTCTCTGACAGCAGCACTGATAGTCTGAGCACTAGAGCACTCAGACTCTACTGCGCAGATCTCCGGGAAAATGGCGCGGTGGCCATTTTCCCTGAAATCTCTCTACTGCACATGTCCAGAACTCCATGAAAATGGCCGCTGGCCATTTTCATAGAGTTTTAATACCACCGTGGACATCGCCGCGGGACTCCGGAGGGGTGAGTATTTAGAAGATGGGTGCAGCATGTGCAGTGGGGGCCCCCTTTGGACTCAGGGGCCCGTGTGCACTGCACCCATTATAGAAACGCCAGTGCCTACAGTAAGTGCAATAGTGCACTATATCTAATGGAAGTGAGTGAATAAAGTTCATACCCTCCGATAAAACTGTCTGTAAGCTGTGAAACAAGACACACCTTGATACAATGCTTAGATCATAAAAGCAACTTGACCTATCTATTAGTGTTCCACTTCCCCGCTAGACATTTATTCCCAATTAATATAGACATAAATGTCCCCTATGACTATCTGGTGAGAATTGTTTGCTTTGTATATTTTCAACTGAGTGATTCAGTGCACTGATCTATTTTGACGTTTCCAACTGAACATCCTAGAGTGAGGATTTTCTCCCTCAGTTCTTTAACATATGTTCATTTACCCCAGGGGATATTTATTTGTGACTTTTATTACTATTTGTAATGGTAAGTTAGGCTTGCATGTGGCGTGAGCTTATTAGGGTTCTTATCTCAGCATTGGGAAAAGGATGTCTGTGCTGAAAAATGTGCATTGCCAAGCTTAGAAAATGAACACTATGAATAGTTTTTTCTCCCCGTTGTTTTATCTGCAAAATAATGCGATTTTTTTAGCACAATGAATTATTCTGATGAGTTTTTGTTGTAGGGATTAGTAATACAGAGCAATCCAGAATTTATTAAGACTGATTGACGCAAGGTAACAGAGTGAACACAAAGACAAGAGCCAAAGACAGTTTAATGAGATGGCTCAATCACTCTGTTATATCAGACAGACAGAAGTGATATATTCTGTTCCAGCGTTTAATAGAGCAACATAAGGACAGAAGAAATCTAGATGCGATAGAGACTGTTTTTGCTTTGAATTGCAAAACACACGCATGAGATATGACCGAGGTAATGAGGCTGGTTCTCCCATCTAACAAAAACATGATACATTTAGAAATGAGCTAGTTCATATACAGTATTCATGGTAGAAAACATCAGCAGCAAGGAATCATGGGTAACACAGTGGTTTTAAAACGCAGATAAGGGAGATGGGTTTTAGGGATCAAGAATCATATCCTAATGCAGTTGTAATAATAATGAACTGATACCCCTTCTCACTCATTATTCTATGTCAAAGATCCAGATTTAACACTGGACCACCCCCCAAATCTTTCTGTTTTGCAGGATAAACTGATAAAATCTGACATCATGCTGGACAAGACTACAGCTGAGGTTCCTGATATACCACTGTAGCTTATCCTTATTGGCCCCTTTCCCCCATATAATAGAACCTAAAGATTACAGTATCCAGAATACTCAAGGAGTCCCTGCTGGTAATTATATTCAGTAGATTGCCCTATGGATGGGTTATATTTTATTTCACCATAACATCCGCCAACTCCCTTGATCACCTCTAAGAGGCCATAAAGGAGAATGGGGCAGATGTATTAAGCCCGGAGAAGTGATAAAGCAATGATAAGTGGAAGGTGATAATGCATTACGGGTTTGAAAAATGACAGGAGCTGATTGGCAGGGATGCAGTCAGTTTACCTCCAATCAAAATCCTGACGTTCAAAATCCCGACAAGGTCAAAATCCCGACATGGACAAAATACCGACATTTAAAATACCGACAAGGTCAAAATACCGACATGTAAAATGCAGACAGGTGAAAATACCGACATGAGTTTTTCATGATTTTTTCATTGAAACCGACTTGTTCATACTTTACCATCCCAGTGGACCTGGAGGGGGAATATAATAGTGTGCCGAGCGCAGCGAGGCACCGTGCCCGAAGCATGGCGAGCGCAGCGGTACACTTTATATGGTGTCCATGTTGACTTATGTCGACATACACACAAAAAAACAACAAAAACCGCATGTCGGTATTTTGACCTGTCGGCATTTTACAGGTGTGGAGAGACACTGGGTCGCTGTACAGAAGGGGGATGGAGCTGAAGATTGTCCATGACTTGCAGGATTTGAAGGAAAGGTCTTGAGTTACAGTAAGTCATTTTCATTAAGGCACCATATTATTGATACTCATGGTACCAAATTAGCAAATATAGTTTAATAATTGTTTTTTTGCCCTGCTTCAAAACTTCTGTTCCTATGCATTAACTGGTGGAACCTCTGATATATGATGATGAGATTGGATATAGGGCCTTATTCAGACCTTTACGCAGTCACTGTGTTCGCATGCTGAAGCCGCATCAAGAAAGTCTGCACGTGCGCAGCAGCTACAGTGCGCACGCGTAACACTTCACCATGCGATCGCATCCCAGAAAGATTGACAGACGATGGGCGTCCGGATCAGATGCAGCAACGCAGAGTTGGGGGGGGGCAGAGGGGGGGCAGAAAACGCAGTCGTGTCATGGCCGTTTTTGGGGCTCACCGATGACAACGTCTGCATTTTCTACAAGCCAGGCTTTGTAGGTAGGGGTCAACCTCTATTTGATGCGATCACAATTAAATTGCGATCGCATCACAGGGTACTGCCACACATGCTGGGTGGCCCTGCCCTGTGCTGGGTGGCCCCCAGCATTTGAGTAGTATGATCGCAGATTTTGCTGCGATAGCAAAGTCTGCGAACAACTCTGAATAACCCCCACATTCCTATGCGAACAGGCATCTTCCGGACAATTTGATCTCTTATATGAATAGTGACTACTGACTTAAGTCACCATCTGCCCAGTGAGCAACAATTTCTTCAGAGGTTCCTGTTGCAGAGAAACTCCATATTGGTAAGGAAGACTCTCAAGCAAATTAACTGTACCTGCCAGGAACCCGGGGATGAAGGGGCCCAGAAATATTGGCATACCGGGCCCCATGATTCTGATTTTGGCACTGTGAGGGACAAATTGCGAAGCATTCCAGAACTTGGTAAATTTGACATTTTAGCAGCCATTATCTGCTATGTATGACATCTCCAATTTCTGCTGTAGTCCCCCCAACATACATCCAGGTTATGTTTTTATGATTAATATTTGTGGGTATTCCCCAGAAATGGTTATTTAAGGGGCATATTCCACACATTTTTTTCTAAATATGCCCCTAAATAACTAGACATTCAAATCACCAACTATTTCATGCCAATTATCCCCAAGTCTCAATAATTAAATCAGACCTAGATAGCTGATCCCATTACTACATCTCTTGGATGGGCCAGATCAGTGCCATCAAAATGGAAATACTTCTCATGATGCTATACTTATTTCAAATACAATTCACAACAGTCTATCTCCACCAGTCCCAGCTGACAATATAGAATCCTCAAAGTCAAAGGGGTAAATTTACTAAGATGGGAGTTCTATTTAAGATGGGATGTTGCACATAGCAACCAATCAGATTCTGCTTCTCATTTATCTAGCATCTTCTCGAAGACAATACCTGAAATCTGATTGGCTGCTATGGACAACATCCCATCTTTAATAGAACTCCCATATAAGTAAATTTACCCAATAGTGTGAGACTAAAACCCAGATATACAGAAAGGGAAGGAGCAGGAAAACATTGCCCAGGCCCATTGCTTGCAGTGTAATACTGTATATAACAAGACGGAGCAATGCTGCCCCCCCTCCAGTGGCCACACTCCCACAGAACATGGGCACACCCAAAGTCTCAGCGGCCATGGTGGCACCTTGCTAGGAATGTCATTGTTATAAGGGAATGCTCTGATTTATGACACAAGACTGTGGGAAACATTCTTCAAATGAAGAGAAGCAATAGGACACAAGGACATGCACTGAGACTGGAGGGAAGTAGGTTAAGGGGAAATTTAAGGAAAAATTACTTCACAGAAAGGGTAGTAGACAAGTGGAATAGCCTCCCATCAGAGGTGGTAGAGGCTAAGACAGTAGAGCAATTTAAACATGCATGGGATAGACATAAGGATATCCTTATAAAGAAATAAGGATCAAATAAGGTTTGAGATAAAAATATGGTAAAAAAAAAAGGGCAGACTAGATGGGCCAAGTTGTTCTTATCTGACGTCATAGTCTATGTTTCTATATTAATTGGCTCCAACGACTTGAGGACTGTTCAGGATCAGATTGACAATTAATTTGTTTTAATAGAGTAATACAGATGAATTTCCCAAGTTGATAATGGGTTTTTACAAGATGAGATGAGAACAGGTGTATCACACCTGTTTTCATACAATTGGTGGGATGTGCTATGGGTAAAATGTTGAACCTCATTTTCAGAGGTGTACCACATTCCCCATATGTATCAAGCTTCAGAAAGCAAAACTTTCCAGAGCTTGAACTCGATAGGTAATGTTATCTATAGATGGCATTGCCTATAGAAGCCTATGGCCTCCTTTCCGCACAGTAGAATCTGAAGGATTCCTAACCCCCTTGTGGTTTAAACATGCACAGCCGATAAACTCAGAAGTCCTCACAATGCCACTGACAACTCTTAGCAGAAGAGCTGTCCTTTGCATTTTTATTCTGAATTATTCATACATATTCCATTAATAAATGCTGCTATGTAGGCCTATGCAGGGGATAAGTGGTGGGATGTATCACATGCAATATGCAATGCATGATATATCCAACCAATATGTGTCCCCTACTATAGCAATGGGTTGGTAACTTCAATGTATATGGTGTAAAATTGTAATCCTGTAATCCTTGTTCAACCAACTGCCAATCTGAATAAAATACCTCAGAAGCAAAGCAGAGCTCATTTGCAGCTTCCTCCTTTCACATAAAACAGAACAAAGACTTCTCACTAGAATATGATTACAAAATATGTATGATGATACAACTGAGTCATAGTCACTGGAACTCTGGCATAGAAGAAATGGTCATATATACAGTATATAGAATAAAACACAACACTAAATATATATATATATATATATATATATATATTCCTTATTGGGCTGGAATCTCACACAGCTGCTTTAATCAGGTACAGTAGTTAAAATCTTCTCTCAGTTTCTGGATTTCTATACAGTATTTAGAAGATTTGGTCACCTTAGATATGACAGTGTTCTGAAGTTATGAAATGGAATGGTCAGAGGAATGTTAGTAAGTGACACAGAGAACAACATATTTGAGAGCTGTATATTAGGTAAACAAAGTTGTCAGCCATCTCCCAAGTCAGCAAGCAGAGCTACAGTACCAATTGAGAAAGCGCATACAGATGTTTGTCATCTAATGTAAGTAAAGTCAGTGAGTAGATACAGATACTTTGTTACGTTTATAGTAGTGATGAGCGGGTTCGGTTCCTCGGAAACCGAACCCACCCGAACTTCACCCATTTTACACGTGTCAAAGTCAGAAAAATATCACGATGCACACTGCCATATTTGCACCTCATACAGGTCTGCGCTGCGCATGCGTGCGCTCTCCCGTGCGTGCGCATACTCGCTGTTGCGGGCACCCGCAGGCGCACGGTATGTGCATTTACGGTAGAGTTCATGTGTTCGTAGCGTGCGACTCTTTCGTTACATATTTCCACTATATAATGTATTTTGTAGATCATGGTCCCTTTGATAGATTCTGAAAGTTTGGTTAATGTAGAATGTTCATGGACAGAGAAATCCCTTTTTGTTTGATACGAAGGGTCAGACAGGAGTAATACAGTGGTGTTTAGTATCCATCGGAAGAATATTTAATTAGCAATATTCCGGTGTTGGTTTGAAGCGGATTAATCGCTCGTGCGAATAATTATGGACATAAGAAGTTTATGTCCATTTACTATTATTTGCACTTACTTATCCATGCGGCGGGAAACCTAGTTTCCCACCCACCTGAGCAGTTGGAAATCGTCACAGCTCACCTGTATGAATCAACCTATGACCTTTTGTTATAATGCGAGGAGGAATTCCTGTGTCCAATGAACAATGAGATTGTAGGGACCATTGAATTGTATTGTGTGTGGGGCATAAATAGACAAGCCGATCACATCCAACTCACTCTTCAACGGTTCTCATTGCTGAAAATCGGGAGCTGGATGTCCAGAGGCGCATGCGATCGTTTCCTTTGTGCGTTAGTTTTCTCCGCAATCATATTGTCTTTCTTGTTGTTATGGGCCATATCTCTCTCTCTCTCTCTTCTCCTCTTTCTCTCGTAGTCTCTTAAACGTAATAGTATTGTATTGTATTTACTGTGTAGTTATCTGGTTAGTTAGTCTATGTTATATTGTAGTGTGTGACTTGTATTGTATTAATTCTTTTGCAAGTATAACATTCATAATCTATATATTAGGCGTTGGACCCTAAGCACGGTATCTGCGTATTTCTTATAGTGTTAAGTATTCTCAGAGCGTCGGTGACATTCAAACAGCTTTTAAGTTAATAAGGTTACACTGTGTTGCATCTACACCCTATCTCTACACTAAGGTTTTACAGCATATTACATTGTGTATGGTTTAGATATAAAGGTTTAACATTGCGAGCGTCTGCGCCGCTGGTGATCTCCTCGTGGTCCCGAGCGGCCGCTACGCTATAGCGAATCATTACGTTAGTCGGCAGCCAATAGCGTGCCTGCCTGTGATCTCTTGGCCGTGAGCGAACGTGACGCTTGAGCGTCTCGACCACGGCTAAGCGATTGTTACGCAACGAGCGTACCCTTACGGTACTCCATACGTAAATAGCGTACAGTGTTCTTAGACCTCATAAAGGGTTTTATATAAGATAAATATTTAGCTTTATCAATTGGAGGCTCGTCCTGTCCTTCACATATCTCTGCTAGGTAATTTCAGCAGACATTATCCATCAGCAAAGGGCGGGAGATCATATTCTTCGCAGTGCTGACGGGATAAGCGTCTGCTTCGCTTAGTAAAGGGTGCTGAGGGAATCCGGAACCGGAGGTAAGAACAAAACGCTAGTGTCTTTTAAAACTGTTTATTTCTATCTTGCGTACGCACACACGCATATCTGCATTTCTTTTTCGTGTATTTTCATATATCACTCTCCTGTTTGCCATTTTATAATTGATAAACGTGCTAAGAGAGATTTGTCGCTATTTCATAGTTAAAGTGTAAAAGTAATGCGTTAAGGGATAAAGTGTAAAGCACACACGCAGCTCTACCTAAAGGTAAAAGGAGAGATTGGTGTGTTGCGCGGTAGACGATCGAGGATCATCTACATTGATAAATGTGTTAGTTGTGTTACGGTGGACATTGGTTTTGTGTACACGTGTCTCTAACAAAGGGCTGAGACTCGCGTACGCAAAGGCCGACGCACGCAGCGTAAATTACGCAACGGAGCGTCTGGGTACGCCCACGTAACTCAGGTCACACGATAGTGTTGATTTTTAAGTAACGCAACAGGCGATAAATAGCGCAACAGGCGATAAATAGCGCAACAGGCGATAAATAGCGCAAATCTATTTTAAATCCGAAATTTAAATTAACAGATCCTTCTCCAAATTTACAACACATCTGGTCTAAAGAAAAATTTCTGCGCAGAAATAGAAATAGAAACAAAAGTGTGTATGTGGTGAGTGAGTGTTTGTTTTTACAATTTTGGGGATTGAACCACAGAAATCATCGAGTTCTCGTGAAGGTACATACGTGTAAGTGACATACATGGTGGCTAGGGAGGCACCTCTGGTTAAACATAGAATTTGAGCATTAGAGTGTAGCAGACCAGGAGGTCATACTGTAACAGACCAGGAGGTCAGACCAGGAGGTCGCATAACAGACCAGGAGGTCCAGGTACAGCAGACAAGGAAGTCCGCTATAGAGACAAGGCACAACACCAAGAAGGGTTGGTGCGACACCCATATAGGACAATAAAGCTCAGGCTGAAGGAATTCGCAGCTGCCGAATGTCGATTCCACTGGTCGCTCCGTACATAAGATTAGTTGCTTATGTACTGAACGATTGTACCGCACGTAATTGTGTGCATTAGTAACCTGACTAGTACCATTTGTGTACAAACCCGGTCATAAATGCTATTTGTACATTCTAACGTGATTTGTGTAATTTTTTATTTTAACCAAAAAGGGAAGTTCTCTGGTCACTCAGGAATTATCCGACAACCCCACCTTTACTGGAAAGGGTCAATGCTCTGCGGATCACACCCACATGTTCCAGTAAACGAAGGTTAATAGGGGCCCTGGGTCGAGTACGCCAGCACTATATCAGTGTGTGGGCATATTGGTCGGCGTGGGCGAGTGAGTGAGGTGCTCGGTAAACTTCACCGTCAGCCTATCTTTGAATATTTTGGTTTTTTGTAAGGCTTCGCTGAACACCCTGATATAAAGGTCAGAGGTAGAACAAGCAACACCTGCAAATTATGGGGGCCAGTTGTTCAGGAAGGGGGCGATCAACCTCGGTTCGGGTTGATTCTGTAAACCGACCAGTCGGGTCGGCAAGGTACGTAATGTGTAAAAAAAAAGGAAGGCACACAGAAATTTTATGTGATGAATGGGAGAAAATGACTGTACATGACGGGGAGAAATTCCCAAGAGTAGGTAGCTTCAGCCCAGAAGTGTTAATGAATTTAAGGAGAAGGATATGTCTCATTAAATCAGCAAAGAGACGAATCAAACATTATGATTATTTGCAGCTATGGCAACAGGAGGGTGAAATACAGAGAGGATTGGCTCAGGCGGCGGGATCTGGCCCTATCAGGAAACTGATAGCCACGGCCCCGCCGCCACCATACATATCAGGAGAGAAATTGGTTGCGGAGAATGACGCATCAGGGGGTAACAAACAGGCACTTAGCAACTGTATAAATGTTAAGGATAATGTTAATAAGTTAACCCATGCAAGTATTAACCCGTGCAAGTTGTACCCTGTTTTGAACTTTCCCCAGGAGTGTGATCAAGAGGACGAATCGGCAACAATATCGGCGCTCTCTCTAGCAGCCACTATATCAGAAACAACAGTAGGCACGGCCCAACCCATAAGATTAGTAACAAAGCCCCCTAGCGGAGGAACAGGTGAGGTCGTATCAACGGGTAAGTACGGCACCATACACTATGCTGAGACTATTTCACCACAGGCTGTAGAACCTACACAGAATGATGTTGTTAGAATTAATCCTGTTAAGGTAATAGTAGTGCCAAATGGGAAAACGGACACTTCAGGAGTCACTCCTGTTAGGAACATTGCCATGTACAGCCCGTTTTCCCGAATGGAATTAAGGACCATAGTGTCTGAATTCCCTGACCCCAGAAAAGACTTAGTTGCTAGCCAAAAATACATCAGAGACCTAGGAAACACTTTAGAGCCCAATAACAAAGATTGGCAGGTATTGCTGAGGGCTTGTTTACCCTCCAATGTCGACGCAGCTCAATTTTTAGCTGACTGTGGACTGGATCAGGATGTACCTCTTACAGATGTGTACAACAAAGATAACGTAAAAAGAATAAATTCACAGTTAAAGGAGTATTTCCCAGCTGTAGCCAAATGGAATCGAATTTTTTCCATTAAACAAAAAGAGTCAGAAACAGCTGCTGATTATTTTCACCGGGCATTATTAGAAATGGCAAAGTACACTGGCATAGAGGACATTAGGACCAATGCAAACCATCAAGAAGTAGCAGTATCTGTGCTAATGGATGGTTTAAAAGAGGCATTAAAGACCAGGGTACAGACCACACAACCATGTTGGCGAGGTCTGTCGGTGGCTACTTTGAGAGAGGCTGCTATTGATCACGACCGGAATATCACCAGACACAGGGAGTCGCAAGGTGATAAGTTAATGTCAGTAAGTATACAGGCCCTGACCACAAAACAGCCTGTGTTTATATCACCAAACCCTGTGGGTAAGTCAAAGGTGGTAACATGTTATTTTTGTCATAAACAGGGACACATAGCACGAGACTGTAGAGCGAAAAATTCGCAAAGATCATACCAACCCCCTAGACAACGACACGACACACGACATTGGGAGCAAGGTCCGCAGAGACGGAGTTATGAGCCACATACAGGGGAAACAAAAAGATACCCCCCGAACAGAGACTGGCAAGCCACTGGTAGTTCCCATTTAACCCCTTCACAAGTAGTTGCTGCCAGCGGGATTCAGGGAGGTCACCATACCCAATAGGGGTGTGGCCATACCTGTAATCTGCAGCCAGTAAAATTGATTGCAAGTCTTGGAAGTGAACCTGAAATTGCAATCAATGTAGCTGGTAAATCATTAAACTTTCTTGTAGACACAGGGGCGGCCAAATCAGTGATAAATTCGACAGTGGGCATGAGAACCACTGGTAAGACAATTCCAGCCATAGGGGTAACAGGAGTAGTCCAGCACTACCCTGTTAGCAAATCAGCCGAGATTACAGTAGGGCCGTTACATACCAAGCATTCCTTTTTGCTGGCTGCATCGGCACCGACTAATCTCCTGGGAAGAGACTTATTGTGCAAAATGGGGTGCGTCATTTATTGTACTCCTGAAGGTGTATTCTTGGACATACCTGAGAATCACGCTCAGGAAGTGCGAGACATGTTAGACTCCCCATCAAAATTAATGTCACATACCATTATGACAAATAGGACTCCATCCCAAGTAGAGGAAATGACATCCCAGATACCAGAGTCACTTTGGACTAAAGATGGACAGGACACTGGATTAATGGCAAACGTAGCTCCGGTAGTTGTACAAGTAAAAGATGGTAGGATAGCTCCAAAAATCCCACTGTACCCTCTGAAGCCAGAGGTGGAGTTAGGAGTGTATCCCGTAATAGAGCGCTTGCTACAACAGGGCATTCTGGTAAGAACGTCCAGCACTGCCAATAGTCCCATCTTCCCTGTGAAAAAGAGTGGGGGGAGGGGTTACCGGCTAGTGCAGGATCTAAGGGGGATTAACAAAATAGTTGAGAGTCAGTTCCCCGTAGTGCCAAATCCAGCTGTCATCCTTATGCAAATCCCTCCCACTGCGAAATTTTTCACTGTTATTGACCTCTGCTCCGCTTTCTTCTCGGTACCTCTGCACCCTGACAGCCAATATTTGTTTGCATTCACATACAGAGGAGTCCAATACACATGGACTCGATTACCACAAGGTTTCATAGACAGTCCAAGTATATTTTCCCAGGCTTTGCATGATTGTTTACTGTCTTTCCAACCAGAGAGTGGATCAGTATTAATACAGTACGTGGATGATCTACTACTGTGTTCTGATTCAGTGGAAGCATCCCTGAAGGATACGAAACAGCTCCTGTTTCATCTTTCAGACACAGGACACAAGGTTTCCAAAGACAAGTTGCAATTATGCCAAACTAAGGTAAAATATTTGGGACACTGTCTAGCACAAGGACTGAGACACCTGACCGCTGATAGAATTCAAGCAATTAGAGACATGACTCTGCCAAAAACCCAGCAACAGATCAGAACATTTTTAGGAATGTGTGGGTATTGCCGTAACTGGATCCCAGGGTTTTCCATTCTAGCGTTACCTTTGCAGGAGATGGTCTCCTCAAACAAACCTGATCGGATTTCGCATACAGACGAGTCCGAGATGGCATTTGAGAGACTTAAACAGTGCCTAACGCAGGCACCAGCATTAGGTATGCCAGACTATGGGAAACCCTTTGAGCTGTACGGAACAGAAAGTGCTGGTTGCGCGGCAGGCGTCTTAACCCAAAAGCACGGTGATGCCAGCAGGCCAGTAGCATACTACAGCGCTCAGCTAGACACGGTAGCGCGATCCCTCCCCACATGCTTGCGAAGCGTTGCTGCGATAGCATTGCTAGTAACGAAAAGCGAAGATGTAGTGCTAGGTCACAACCTCACAATTCATACACCACATGCAGTGTCAGCCTTGCTAAATTCTGCCCAAACCAGGCACGTCTCATCAGCGCGGTTTACAAGATGGGAATTGGCACTAATGGCCCCCGTAAACATCACCATAAGGAGATGCAGTGCATTAAATCCTGCAACATATCTCCCAGGTGTGCCTGGACAGGCACAAAGGGTGGAGGATGAGAGTGGTGGGGAAGGAGAATTTAACACAAAGGAAGACACACATGATTGTATGGAATATTTGACCCAAAATTTTACCGCAAGGCCTGACATCAGTGACAATCCACTGGAAGATGTAGATCTAACTTTCTACACAGACGGTAGTTGTCACAGACAGTCAGACTCGGGAGACTTGTGTACTGGATACGCAGTCGTAGATGACCAAGGCACCATAGAAGCGGAACCGCTAGGCCCACCTCACTCAGCCCAGGTTGCTGAACTGGTCGCCCTAACCAGAGCATGTGAATTGGCTAAAGGCAAATCAGCCAATATCTACACCGACTCTAGATACGCATTCGGGGTAGTCCATGATTTCGGAGCCCTATGGCGCCTCAGAAATTTCATGACGGCAGCTGGTACACCGGTAGCGCATGCAGCTCACATCAAAAGGCTTCTAACAGCGATACAGGAACCCGACAGAGTGGCTGTTATCAAGTGTAAAGCACACACATATAGCCAGGACCCAGTATCACTTGGTAACAGCCGAGCAGACGAAGCTGCTAAGTTAGCAGCTGGTACCCCCAGACAGACAGACACCACACAACTGATGGTATTTAATACCATCAACACACAGAAGTTGTGTGAAATGCAAAATTTGTGTTCCACACAGGAAAAGGCAGTCTGGAAGGCAAAGGGATATGGCCAGGAGTCCTCAGGACTCTGGACGGATGGACAAGGTAAACCGGTGGCCCCCAGAGCATATCTTCCATGTTTAGCTGAGGCAGCACACGGGCTGACTCATCTGGGCAAGGAAGGAATGTGCAAGTTGGTAAGAGCATATTGGTGCGCCCCAGGATTTTCATCTCATGCAGGTAAGAGAGCAATGTCATGCCTTACCAGTTTGAGAAAGAACATCGGAAAGGCAATACCAACAGAACCATCTCATATACCACCTGCAGGCGGCCCTTTCCAGGTAATACAGATTGACTTCATTCAATTACCCCCTTGTCGAAATTTGAAATATGTACTTGTTTGTATAGATGTGTTTTCAAATTGGGTCGAAGCATTTCCTGCGGCCACAAATACCGCTATGTTTACTGCTAAGAAAATTGTGCAGGAATTTGTATGTAGATATGGTATCCCTAGAATGATTGAAAGTGATAGGGGTACCCATTTTACAGGTGATGTCTTTCAAGGAATGTGTAAATTGATGGGAATTGATAGCAAGCTGCACACTCCATACCGTCCACAGGCGAGTGCGAAGGTGGAAAGAGTGAACAGCACTATTAAAAATAAACTGAGCAAAGTTATGGCAGAGACAGGATTGACATGGCCAGAAGCCTTACCCATTGTACTGTACAGCATCAGAACCACTCCCAGGACCCCTCTTAATCTGTCTCCCTTTGAAATCTTGTTTGGTCGACAACCGCATGTTATGATTAACCCTCAGGATGATTTGAAGTGTAACAATGAATTGACTGTAAAGTACTTGATTAACATGAGTAAACAGCTAAGGAATCAAAATGATAATTTGAAGTTAGTGATTCCTGATTTACCAGATAGTAATTGTCATGACATTGAACCTGGGGATTATGTAATGATACGGAATTTTCTACGCTCAGGTTGCCTTATTGACAGATGGGAAGGACCATACCAAGTCTTATTGACTAGCACTACAGCATTGAAGGTTGCCGAGAGAGAGACTTGGGTTCATTCGTCCCACTGTAAGAAAGTTGCTGATCCAGAGAGGTCCCGTGATAAGGAACAGACGGTAGAGGAAGTTGTATCACTAGAGTGTCTGTTCCAGGAGGACTGAGGCGGCACCTGAGCATCGAGAATCACAAGATCAAAAGCAGTTGTCGATCCCCCGTTTCCCTTTTATTGTTTTTCTCCACTTCCCATCCCCTCTCCCTCAAATTATTTTTCCCCCTTCTCATTCTTCTTCGTTTCCTCCTAAGATGGACTTGCCTCAAGAGACTGTGATCTGGATTTTCCTGTTGACCATGATGTTGACCAGAGCAGTCTGTTCCGGCGAGAGTATCATGGAGGTCGAGAGAGGTTCTGGAATGGGTTCTGAGGACAGAGATGGAGGCGTAGTTTTCCGAGAACAACATAATCAACAAGCAAAGGCGAGTATCAGAAAACGATCCGATAGCATTGACCATAGAAGGAATTGTGAAGGATTGTTAGCTGAAGAAAACTGTATCTGTAGGCTCTGTGACAATGTAGTTGAGGATGGGTGCATTAAGAAATGCCAATCCAGTTTTAATATCCACATGGACCGGCATCCATTGAGTGACTATCACTCCTTAGTGGGTAGTGTGTTAAATCAAACAGATTGTTGGGTATGCTCTCAAGTACCTCAAGGTCATAGCAAATCAGGACTAGTACCATTTCCTTTAACGATAGGGGAGGTACTTGAGCTAAGTGGTGGGAGGCCGGTGGACAGGAGGTTTAATATCTCCAGTCCTCCTAGTTTGAAGCTCCACCAATATCATGTGGATAGATCCCTCATATGTTTTAACATTTCCAATCCCCGAAAGCCGGGAAATTGGAAAGTGTCATGGAGTAACCAAACCATGACCTTTTCATATAGAGCAGATAGAATGCCGACAGATACAGAGCTTATACGCCACATAGCCAGTAGAGGAAAATCTTTCCGATATAGGTATACCCTAGGAAATAGGATTACGAGAGTTGGAGAGGTATCACCAGGATACTGTGCACATATCGTACAAGCTGATACGTGTACTAGACAGATGGGAGAATTAGGGTTAGGAGATTTCACATGGAAGATGTGTAATATGGTTATGTCCTACTCCGTCCCATATGTTCTCCCCGATGATGCATATTTCATATGCGGGAGGAAGGCGTATAAGTGGCTTGCCCCAAACTCTGAAGGATTGTGTTATATTGGAAAAGTATTGCCTGAAGTAATGACTGTATCACATGCCAAAATGAAAGATATACACCGTGTTGCCCAAGCTCCTTATACTCACACCCATTACGAGCACGTAGTTAAACGGCACCTGATAGAAAGAATAGAGCATCCGGCCTCTGACATGATCCATGAATCCACCGGGATTCAGTTTCTAATTGCGTTAGACATCACTCGCACCGCCAGAGGAGTGCTGAATTATAAATACATATCTGCGCTCGCAAATTTGTTAGACAATATCACAGAAATGTATGATGACACGTTTAGGTATACTGGAAGAGAACTTCAAGCTTATAAAACAGAACTAGTTCAGCATAGAATGATTCTCAATTATCTCACGGCAGTAACAGGTGGATATTGTGTCACACTGGCAACGCAGTACGGCGTGAAATGTTGCACATATATTACAAATAGTACCGAGGACCCGGTCGAGGTCATAGACCAAAAGATGGACGATATTATCCAATTGAAGTGGGAATTTTGCAGGAGACACAATCTCACTCTTGCTGCTGTAGGTAATGAGCTGACTGGTTGGGTGTCATGGTTGAACCCGCGAAATTGGTTCTCTGGTTTAGGAGAATAGGCTCAAGGAGTCATAATGGATGTAGGGAAGTTTCTCCTATGTATCTTAGGTGTTATCATAACGATTGGCTTGATATTTAGATGCGGTCAGGCTTTAACGAAGTGCAAACGAAGTACCAGGGTGATGAGTTTAAGGAGTGAGGAAATTGTAATTCCAATGGATTTGATTTATGACCCAAATGTAGAAACAATGATGTGATGAAAATGCGATTTCTACGGTCCGTTTCTTTCACCTGTTTTTCCGTTTTCTCCAAGGTAAAAAGACCCACTTGGACGAGGAATTTGATGATCCTGTATACAGACAACTGATGGATTAAAGAAGAAGTTTTGACAACATTATACACAGATATTTGATTAACTTTGCCATAGACCCCCAGTTTCCCTAGAAATTTTAAAATTACGCTAGCCCAACACTTTTGTAAGTCTATGGACATTGACAAAGCTTTTTGCCCACACGCCTTTTGGCAAAAGCACAAAGAAGACTGCATTCAACAGACACCGAACAAGACTTCAACCGACAAATGTTCATTTACCTGACATAGAATACCACTGCATTTACCGTAATTATGTCTTTTCTTCATCTCTACAACCTTCAGGTAATTACACACATAGTATAGGGAATACAGGCACAGATATCAGCAATCACATATTCCCCCATTCATGTATCATCAACTAAAATGTGCTCCCCATTTTGTTACAACCACAGCCGAAAAGAGCTCGGTAAAGTTTGACAGCCCATCAACAGACCCGTACCACGGGATAAGAAGGAATTCAAATGTATACTTCGCAATGCCTCGAAGCTTGATTTAAAACACGTATGGCACGATGATACATGACCCCCAAACACGGATTCATACACACATGCTTCTGCTATCTCACTAGGTCATACCCTTTTCCTACCTTCTCCTCTCCTCCCCTACCCAACCATGTAAATGTATTAACCCCTGACATATATTTTTCTCTTTTTGAAATGTTTTAGGAAGTGGCAGTTATTGTTGACTGCCAAAGGGTGGACTGTCAAAGTCAGAAAAATATCACGATGCACACTGCCATATTTGCACCTCATACAGGTCTGCGCTGTGCATGCGTGCGCTCTCCCGTGCGTGCGCATACTCGCTGTTGCGGGCACCCGCAGGCGCACGGTATGTGCATTTACGGTAGAGTTCATGTGTTCGTAGCGTGCGACTCTTTCGTTACATATTTCCACTATATAATGTATTTTGTAGATCATGGTCCCTTTGATAGATTCTGAAAGTTTGGTTAATGTAGAATGTTCATGGACAGAGAAATCCCTTTTTGTTTGATACGAAGGGTCAGACAGGAGTAATACAGTGGTGTTTAGTATCCATCGGAAGAATATTTAATTAGCAATATTCCGGTGTTGGTTTGAAGCGGATTAATCGCTCGTGCGAATAGTTATGGACATAAGAAGTTTATGTCCATTTACTATTATATGCACTTACTTATCCATGCGGCGGGAAACCTAGTTTCCCACCCACCTGAGCAGTTGGAAATCGTCACAGCCCACCTGTATGAATCAACCTATGACCTTTTGTTATAATGCGAGGAGGAATTCCTGTGTCCAATGAACAATGAGATTGTAGGGACCATTGAATTGTATTGTGTGTGGGGCATAAATAGACAAGCCGATCACATCCAACTCACTCTTCAACGGTTCTCATTGCTGAAAATCGGGAGCTGGATGTCCAGAGGCGCATGCGATCGTTTCCTTTGTGCGTAAGTTTTCTCCGCAATCATATTGTCTTTCTTGTTGTTATGGGCCATATCTCTCTCTCTCTCTCTTCTCCTCTTTCTCTCGTAGTCTCTTAAACGTAATAGTATTGTATTGTATTTACTGTGTAGTTATCTGGTTAGTTAGTCTATGTTATATTGTAGTGTGTGACTTGTATTGTATTAATTCTTTTGCAAGTATAACATTCATAATATATATATTAGGCGTTGGACCCTAAGCACGGTATCTGCGTATTTCTTATAGTGTTAAGTATTCTCAGAGCGTCGGTGACGTTCAAACAGCTTTTAAGTTAATAAGGTTACACTGTGTTGCATCTACACCCTATCTCTACACTAAGGTTTTACAGCATATTACATTGTGTATGGTTTAGATATAAAGGTTTAACATTGCGAGCGTCTGCGCCGCTGGTGATCTCCTCGTGGTCCCGAGCGGCCGCTACGCTATAGCGAATCATTACGTTAGTCGGCAGCCAATAGCGTGCCTGCCTGTGATCTCTTGGCCGTGAGCGAACGTGACGCTTGAGCGTCTCGACCACGGCTAAGCGATTGTTACGCAACGAGCGTACCCTTACGGTACTCCATACGTAAATAGCGTACAGTGTTCTTAGACCTCATAAAGGGTTTTATATAAGATAAATATTTAGCTTTATCACACGGGTCCGAGGAATACTCGGATTCTCCCGTATGGCTCGGTAAACCCGAGCGTGCCCGAACGTTATCATCCCGCTGTCGGATTCTCGCGAGATTCGGATTCTATATAAACAGCCGAACGTCGCCGCCATTTTCACTCGTGCATTGGAAATGTTAGGGAGAGGACGTGGCTGGCGTCCTCTCCGTTTATTGTTGAACTTGATTGATTGTGCTTTATTGCTTAATTGTGGGGAGGACTGGGGAGCAGCTGTATAATGTAGGAGGAGTACAGTGCAGAGTTTTGCTGATCAGTGACCACCAGTTTTATCCGTTCTCTGCCTGAAAAAAACGCTCCTAATCTGTGCTCAGTGTGCTGCAAATATCTGTGCTCACACTGCTTAATTGTGGGGACTGGGGAGCAGCTGTATATATAGCAGGAGTACAGTGCAGAGTTTTGCTGACAGTGACCACCAGTATACAATGTCTGCCTGAAAAACGCTCCATATCTGTGCTCAGTGTGCTGCTTTATTGTGGGGACTGGGGACCACCAGTATAATATTATATAGGAGGAGTAGTACAGTGCAGAGTTTTGCTGACCAGTGACCACCAGTATACGTTGTCTGCCTGAAAAACACTCCATATCTGTGTTGCATTGTAGACAGTATATAGTAGGAGTACAGTGCATAATTTTGCTGACCACCAGTATATAATATATAGCATTACGGTACAGTAGGCCACTGCTGTACCTACCTCTGTGTCGTCAAGTATTCTATCCATCCATACCTGTGGTGCATTTCAGTTTTGCACAGTTTGCTGACCACCAGTATATAATATGTAGCATTACGGTGCAGTAGGCCACTGCTGTACCTACCTCTGTGTCGTCAAGTATACTATCCATCCATACCTGTGGTGCATTTCAGTTTTGCACAGTTTGCTGACCACGAGTATATAATATATAGCATTACGGTACAGTAGGCCACTGCTGTACCTACCTCTGTGTCGTCAAGTATACTATCCATCCATACCTATGGTGCATTTAATTTTTGCACAGTTTGCTGACCACCAGTTTATAATATATAGCATTACGGTACAGTAGGCCACTGCTGTACCTACCTCTGTGTCGTCAAGTATACTATCCATCCATACCTGTGGTGCATTTCATTTTTGCACAGTTTGCTGACCACCAGTATATAATATATAGCAGTACAGTAGAGTAGGCCACTGCTGTACCTACCTCTGTGTCGTCAAGTATACTATCCATCCATACCTGTGGTGCATTTCAGTTGTGCGCAATATATATAGTAGTAGGCCATTGCTATTGATACTGGCATGTAATTCCACACATTAAAAAATGGAGAACATAAATGTGGAGGTTAAAATAGGGAAAGATCAAGATCCACTTCCACCTCATGCTGAAGCTGCTGCCACTAGTCATGGCCGAGACGATGAAATGCCATCAACGTCGTCTGCCAAGGCCGATGCCCAATGTCATAGTAGAGAGCATGTAAAATCCAAAAAACAAAAGTTCAGTAAAATGACCCAAAAATCAAAATTGAAAGCGTCTGATGAGAAGCGTAAACTTGCCAATATGCCATTTACAACACGGAGTGGCAAGGAACGGCTGAGGCCCTGGCCTATGTTCATGGCTAGTGGTTCAGATTCACATGAGGATGGAAGCACTCATCCTCTCGCTAGAAAAATGAAAAGACTTAAGCTGGCAAAAGCACAGCAAAGAACTGTGCGTTCTTCTAAATCACAAATCCCCAAGGAGAGTCCAATTGTGTCGGTTGCGATGCCTGACCTTCCCAACACTGGACGGGAAGAGCTTGCGCCTTCCACCATTGGCACGCCCCCTGCAAGTGCTGGATGGAGCACCCGCAGTCCAGTTCCTGATAGTCAAATTGAAGATGTCACTGTTGAAGTACACCAGGATGAGGATATGGGTGTTGCTGGCACTGGGGAGGAAATTGACAAGGAGGATTCTGATGGTGAGGTGGTTTGTTTAAGTCAGGCACACGGGGAGACACCAGTTGTCCGTGGGACGAATATGGCCATTGACATGCCTGGTTAAAATACAAAAAAAATCAGCTCTTCGGTGTGGAATTATTTCAACACAAATGCGGACAACAGGTGTCAAGTCGTGTGTTGCCTTTGTCAAGCTGTAATAAGTAGGGGTAAGGACGTTAACCACCTAGGAACATCCTCCCTTATACGTCACCTGGACCGCATTCATCAGAAGTCAGTGACAAGTTCAAAAACTTTGGGTGACAGCGGAAGGAGTCAACTGACAACTAAATCCATTCCTCTTGTAACCAAGCTCCTGCAAACCACACCACCAACTTCCTCAGTGTCAATTTCCTCCTTACCCAGGAAAGCCAATAGTCCTGCAGGCCATGTCACTGGCAAGTCTGACGAGTCCTCTCCTGCCTGGGATTCCTCCGATGCATCCTTGAGTGTAACGCCTACTGCTGCGGGCGCTGCTGTTGTTGCTGCTGGGAGTCGATCGTCATCCCAGAGGGGAAGTCGGAAGACCACTTGTACTACTTCCAGTAAGCAATTGACTGTCCAACAGTCCTTTGCGAGGAAGATGAAATATCACAGCAGTCATCCTGCTGCAAAGCAGATAACTCAGGCCTTGGCAGCCTGGGCGGTGAGAAACGTGGTTCCGGTATCCACTGTTAATTCAGAGCCTACTAGAGACTTGACTGAGGTACTGTGTCCCCGGTACCAAATACCATCTAGGTTCCATTTCTCTAGGCAGGCGATACCGAAAATGTACACAGACCTCAGAAAAAGACTCACCAGTGTCCTAAAAAATGCAGTTGTACCCAATGTCCACTTAACCACGGACATGTGGACAAGTGGAGCAGGGCAGACTCAGGACTATATGACTGTGACAGCCCACTGGGTAGATGTATTGCCTCCCGCAGCAAGAACAGCAGCGGCGGCACCAGTAGCAGCATCTCGCAAACGCCAACTCTTTCCTAGGCAGGTTACGCTTTGTATCACCGCTTTCCAGAAGAGGCACACAGCTGACAACCTCTTACGGAAACTGAGGAAGATCATCGCAGAATGGCTTACCCCAATTGGACTCTCCTGGGGATTTGTGACATCGGACAACGCCAGCAATATTGTGCGTGCATTACATCTGGGCAAATTCCAGAACGTCCCATGTTTTGCACATACATTGAATTTGGTGGTGCAGAATTATTTAAAAAATGACAGGGGCGTGCAAGAGATGCTGTCGGTGGCCCGAAGAATTGCGGGCCACTTTCTGCATTCAGCCAACGTGTGCCGAAGACTGGAGCACCACCAAACATTCCTGAACCTGCCCTGCCATCATCTGAAGCAAGAGGTGGTAACGAGGTGGTAACGAGGTGGAATTCAACCCCCTATATGCTTCAGAGGATGGAGGAGCAGCAAAAGGCCATTCAAGCCTTTACATCTGCCCACGATATAGGCAAAGGAGGGGGAATGCACCTGACTCAAGAGCAGTGGAGAATGATTTCAACGTTGTGCAAGGTTCTGCAGCCCTTTGAACTTGCAACACGTGAAGTCAGTGTTATGAGCCACGGCTGTGGCTCATTCCTGTTTTGCATGTCAGTTAGGTATTTTATGTTATTCTTCTGTTCATGTTCCCCGTGGGTGTCATGGGGTGCTCGGAACTCACCCTAAAGGAGGGGATACTGTTATGAACCACAGGTAGTGGTTCATTCCTATTTTATGTTTATAAGTTGTTTCGCAGGCCAGGATTTCCCATTGCTCTGTTTAAGAGTACTCTTGGTTGCTGCCGCTGGTGAGTCTGTGTAATTGCAGCTTGTTCCCATGTGTTCAGCCTCACCTGGCTGCTAATTGCATCTTGTCAGTTTGGAGTCATGCAACAGGGCAGCTGCATGAGATTATTAATTAGGCCTCTCTGTTATATGCTGTCTCAGTGCTATTCACAGACGCTGGTGATATTTCTGGGTTTCCAGTCTGCTTGAGTTCTGAGCTTGGTTCCTGCTAGTTCCTGAGCTTCCTGTGTCAATTCCTGTGTCAGTCCCTGTGTCGATTCCTATGTCTGATCCCGTGTCCTGCCGTGAGGCGTTCCTGTCCTGAGGTCCAGTGCCTTTGCCTGTGCCTGGTCAAGTTTCTGGCTTCTTGGTGTCCACCGGTCTGTCGTTTGGGATTCTGCCTGTCCTCCAGTTCTGAGAGTCTGTGTCAGCAGCATTGGGAGTTCCTGTCCGTTTGCCAGTATTCGTACCGGTTCCGTGAGTAGCGGCACTGCCGCGTCCGTCGGCCTAGGCCGCTGTATTCTCTTATTATTTCTGTCACTGGTGTTTTGCAGAGGGTTCTGCTTATGCTGTCACCGCCGGTACACAAAAGTATTGTGTCTGTGTGTGGTCAGCATTTCCTTTGTTGTTCTTTTCCTTTGGCGGCAAGCTGCACATACTTTGGTTTTAGGTTTGTTAGTAGCCCCTGGCCTTGTTGTTTAGTCAGAGGGCCCCTTGTTATCACCCTGTCTCGGTTCACTCTTTGTCTCTCATTAAGACCTGAGGGGGCATCGAAGTTGGGCAGACGTAATCCGCCCTTCAAACGCGGCTGCCATGGGCTCAAGCAACCATAGTCTCGCAAGAGTGTACTGACAGCACGGGCGAGACAACGGAGATAGGGCACCAGGGGCTATTCCCTTTAGATTCCCCTTTCCCAGCATTACGTCCTGGTGCTCTGGACTCGCTTTATAACATCTCCCTTGTTCTGAGCACCAGGAACCTAACATTATCACCAGCCATACCACAAAAAAGAAATAAAACTTTTTTTCTTTTTTGGCCCAGTCCAGTGTCTAGTCTAGAATCCAGCCCTGTCTAGAATTCAATGTGCAGAATCCAATCCGGTGTTTAGAATCCAGTCCTGTTTAGAATTCCGTGTGCAGAATCCAGTCCGGTGTTTAGAATCCAGTCCGGTGTTTAGAATCCAGTCCGCTGTTTAGAATCCAGTCCGGTGTTTAAAAAAAAAAAAAACAGTCTTGTTTTGTTTAGCAAAAATGTAGTCCTGCCTTGTCTAGTCTTGCCTTGTCTAGTCTTGCCTTGTCTAGTCTTGCCTTGTCTTGTCAAGTTTTAAATCCTCCTATGTCTACTATGCAAGCCCTGCAGGCATCTCTCTCAGCCCTGAACTCTGCTGTCAGTGCTTTGAGACCAGAGCCACTAGAAGTTTTGCAGCAATCCTTAAAGCAACTGCAAAACCTTCTGACTAAAATCTTGCTCATCTTGCCAGAAGTCGTTGAGAGTACATCTATCTCTAAAGAGACTCTTGTTCACAGTATGGTGACAAGAGAATCCTCTGGTTTAATTGAAGAGAAAAGGTTTAAAAGTTTTCTGCGGCCCAGGCTCTCAGAAGAGGAGCGTCTGCGTCGCAGAAACTTAAACTTATGCCTATATTGTGGGGGTTTAGGCCACTATCTGCAGACCTGTGAGTTGCGCAAGCCAAAGTGTGGTGACGAGTCTTGCCCTCTTTCCAAGTTGAGTCAGGATACAAGACCTACTCCTGTCTCTACTGTGGCAGAGGTACTTGTCACACAACCCACACTAAAAAGCTCTCTGTCCTATAATTGGGGTCCTTGGGCAAGGGAGCCCCATTTTAGATTCAGGAATCAAAAGAGAATATTTCTCTCCTCTCTTGAGGTTCCTGTTGAAGCAGCGTTGCAAGCCCCTAGAGTGGTGCCCGTTGCCCAGGGTCCTGGAGTGGTGCCCATTGCCCAGGGTCCTGGAGTGGTGCCCATTGCCCAGGGTCCTGGAGTGGTGCCCGTTGCCCAGGGTCCTGGAGTGGTGCCCATTGCCCAGGGTCCTGGAGTGGTGCCCGTTGCCCAGGGTCCTGGAGAGGTGCCCGATGCTCAGGATCTTGGTGCGGTACCCAATGCCCAGAGTGCTGGAGCGGTGCCCAATGCCCAGAGTGCTGGAGCGGAGCCCGATGCCCAGAGTGCTGGAGTGGTGCCCGATGCCCAGAGTGCTGGAACGGTACCCGATGCCCAGAGCGCTGGAGCGGTACCCGATGCTGTAGCTTATAGAGGGACATCAAATATTATAGCTCAGGTTTCCATACCAGAAGGGGTCTCAGAAGCTGTTACCCCAGGTAGGGACTTGAAGAGCGCAACCCCAGAAAGGGTATCTAAAACCATAGTTCTAGAAGGGAACTCGAGAAGCAAAACCCAAGAAGGGATATTTGAAGTAATATCCCAAGTGGGGTCTCGAGAGACGCAGCCTCTAAGAAGGGTCTAGAGGTCGCTTCCCCAGGAAAGAACTTAAGAGGCGTAGCATTAGTGGAGGTGCTGAAGGTTATGGCTTCAGCAAAAGTCCCGGAAGTCATAGTCCCGGGAGAAGTTTTGATAATTATCGACTCAGAGAGGGAGGCCGATGGCTCGGTCCCAGTGGGGGAGGCCGACGGCTCGGTCCCAGTAAAAGAATCCGAGGTGCTGACCCCAGCGGAGTTCCCGGAGGCCACTGCCCCAGCGGGGTTCCCGGAGGCCACTACCCCAGCGGGGTTCCCGGAGGCCACTGCCCCAGCGGGGTTCCCGGAGGCCACTGCCCCAGCGGGGTTCCCGAAAGTCACTGCCCCGGGTGGGGTTCAGAAAGTCACTGCCCCGGGTGGGGTTCAGAAAGTCACTGCCCCGGGTGGGGTTCAGAGAGTCTCAGCCTCGAGTAAGGTCAATAGTGACCAGGTCCTAGCAAAGCACTCCAGTCAGTCAGATGGGAAGGAAACAGATCCTGACTCTGATGTCTCAACATCCATAATCTTTGATGGGGACTTAGCCCAATTTCTGGCGCTTTACAAACACTATTACATTATTATGTTGTCTAGACCATTTCTGGGCATCACTTCAGAGAATCTTGTGCTTTATCTGATTTATTCTTTTAGAGGAGAGCCTTTTGAGTGGGCGACCAGCCTAATGAAAGCTGAAGGTCCCATTCTTCAGGATCTCCCAGCATTCAGTGATGCAATTATTAAAAGATATGGTTCCAAAGAAATTGGTTCAGGTTTCTCTAAGTCACCCGTCTTGTCTGCTGAGAGTCCACCAAATACTGTAAACTCGGCACAAGAGTCCCAGCCTGTTGTTTTGACTGCAGGATGTGCTTTTCTGACTTCTTCTTCTAATAATAGTACTTTGCTAGAAAGTTCAGCTCCCAAGGGTAAGAAACCTGTCTCTGATTTGAACGCAGCCTTGCTGGGTGGTACCATCAGTTCAGACAATGTTTGGGGAATTACCTTGGTCAGACCTAAAGAGCTTTGTAAAAAGAAGAAGAAAAAGAAATAATTTTTGACTCTTGCAATGATATAAAAAAAAAAAAAGATTTTTTTCCCTTATCTTGTGTCCAGTGGCCACCGTCAGGGGGAGGGCACTGTTACAAGCTGTGGTTGCAGCTTGTTTCTGTTTTCGTGTCTGTTAGACCAGTGTGTCAGGTTTTTATTTTTTGTATCCCTTGTTTTGGATAGTCTGTATTTTGGGGTCCTTTGACCCCTCCTCAAGGTGGGGTACTGATATGAGCCACGGCTGTGGCTCATTCCTGTTTTGCATGTCAGTTAGGTAATTTATGTTATTCATCTGTTCATGTTCCCCGTGGGTGTCATGGGGTGCTCGGAACTCACCCTAAAGGAGGGGATACTGTTATGAACCACAGGTAGTGGTTCATTCCTATTTTATGTTTATAAGTTGTTTCGCAGGCCAGGATTTCCCATTGCTCTGTTTAAGAGTACTCTTGGTTGCTGCCGCTGGTGAGTCTGTGTAATTGCAGCTTGTTCCCATGTGTTCAGCCTCACCTGGCTGCTAATTGCATCTTGTCAGTTTGGAGTCATGCAACAGGGCAGCTGCATGAGATTATTAATTAGGCCTCTCTGTTATATGCTGTCTCAGTGCTATTCACAGACGCTGGTGATATTTCTGGGTTTCCAGTCTGCTTGAGTTCTGAGCTTGGTTCCTGCTAGTTCCTGAGCTTCCTGTGTCAATTCCTGTGTCAGTCCCTGTGTCGATTCCTATGTCTGATCCCGTGTCCTGCCGTGAGGCGTTCCTGTCCTGAGGTCCAGTGCCTTTGTCTGTGCCTGGTCAAGTTTCTGGCTTCTTGGTGTCCACCGGTCTGTCGTTTGGGATTCTGCCTGTCCTCCAGTTCTGAGAGTCTGTGTCAGCAGCATTGGGAGTTCCTGTCCGTTTGCCAGTATTCGTACCGGTTCCGTGAGTAGCGGCACTGCCGCGTCCGTCGGCCTAGGCCGCTGTATTCCCTTATTATTTCTGTCACTGGTGTTTTGCAGAGGGTTCTGCTTATGCTGTCACCGCCGGTACACAAAAGTATTGTGTCGGCGTGTGGTCAGCATTTCCTTTGTTGTTCTTTTCCTTTGGCGGCAAGCCGCACATACTTTAGTTTTAGGTTTGTTAGTAGCCCCTGGCCTTGTTGTTTAGTCAGAGGGCCCCTTGTTATCACCCTGTCTCGGTTCACTCTTTGTCTCTCATTAAGACCTGAGGGGGCATCGAAGTTGGGCATACATAATTCGCCCTTCAAACGCGGCTGCCATGGGCTCAAGCAACCATAGTCTCGCAAGAGTGTACTGACAGCACGGGCGAGACAACGGAGATAGGGCACCAGGGGCTATTCCCTTTCCATTCCCCTTTCCCAGCATTACGTCCTGGTGCTCTGGACTCGCTTCATAACATCTCCCTTGTTCTGAGCACCAGGAACCTAACAGTCAGTTCAGACACTGCCAGCCTGAGTCAGGTCATTCCCCTAATCAGGCTATTGCAGAAGAAGCTGGAGACATTGAAGGAGGAGCTAAAACAGAGCGATTCCGCTAGGCATGTGGGACTTGTGGATGGAGCCCTTACTTCGCTTAACCAGGATTCACGGGTGGTCAATCTGTTGAAATCAGAGCACTACATTTTGGCCACCGTGCTCGATCCTAGATTTAAAACCTACGTTGTATCTCTCTTTCTGGCAGACACAAGTCTGCAGAGGTTCAAAGACCTGCTGGTGAGAAAATTGTCAAGTCAAGCGTAACGTGGCCCGTCAACATCTCCTCCTTCAAATTCTCCCGCAACTGGGGGAGCGAGGAAAAGGCTAAGAATTCCGAGCCCACCCGCTGGCGGTGATGCAGGGCAGTCTGGAGCGAGTGCTGACATCTGGTCCGGACTGAAGGATCTGCCAACGATTACTGACATGTCGTATACTGTCACTTCATATGATTCTCTCACCATTGAAAGAATGGTGGAGGATTATATGAGTGACCGCATCCAAGTAGGCACGTCAGACAGTCCGTATGTATACTGGCAGGAAAAAGAGGCAATTTGCACAAACTGGCTTTATTCTACCTAAGTTGCCCTCCCTCCAGTGTGTACTCCGAAAGAGTGTTTAGTGCAGCCGCTCACCTTGTCAGCAATCGGCGTACGAGGTTACTTCCAGAAAATGTGGAGAAGATGATGTTCATCAAAATGAATTATAATCAATTCCTCCGTGGAGACATTCACCAGCAGCAATTGCCTCCACAAAGTACACAGGGACCTGAGATGGTGCATTCCAGTGGGGACGAATTAATAATCTGTGAGGAGGGGGATGTACACAGTGAAAGGGGTGAGGAATCGGAGGATGATGATGAGGTGGACATCTTGCCTCTGTAGAGCCAGTTTGTGTAAGGAGAGATTGATTGCTTCTTTTTTTGTTGGTGGGGGCCCAAACCAACCAGTCATTTCAGTCACAGTCATGTGGCAGACCCTGTCGCTGAAATGATGGGTTCGTTAAAGTGTGCATGTCCTGTTTATACAACATAAGGGTGGGTGGGAGGGCCCAAGGACAATTCCATCTTGCACCTCTTTTTTCTTTAATTTTTCTTTGCATCATGTGCTGTTTGGGGACAATTTTTTTGAAGTGCCATCCTGCCTGACACTGCAGTGCCACTCCTAGATGGGCCAGGTGTTTGTGTCGGCCACTTGTGTCGCTTAGCTTAGTCACACAGCGACCTTGGTGCGCCTCTTTTTTTTCTTTGCATCATGTGCTGTTAGGGGACAATTTTTTTGAAGTGCCATCCTGCCTGACACTGCAGTTCCACTCCTAGATGGGCCAGGTGTTTGTGTCGGCCACTTGGGTCGCTTAGCTTAGTCACACAGCGACCTTGGTGCGCCTCTTTTTTTCTTTGCATCATGTGCTGTTTGGGGACAATTTTTTTGAAGTGCCATCCTGCCTGACACTGCAGTGCCACTCCTAGATGGGCCAGGTGTTTGTGTCGGCCACTTGGGTCGCTTAGCTTAGTCACACAGCGACCTTGGTGCGCCTCTTTTTTTCTTTGCATCATGTGCTGTTTAGGGACAATTTTTTTGAAGTGCCATCCTGCCTGACACTGCAGTGCCACTCCTAGATGGGCCAGGTGTTTGTGTCGGCCACTTGGGTCGCTTACCTTAGTCACACAGCGACCTTGGTGCGCCTCTTTTTTTCTTTGCATCATGTGCTGTTTGGGGACAATTTTTTTGAAGTGCCATCCTGCCTGACACTGCAAGTGCCACTCCTAGATGGGCCAGGTGTTTGTGTCAGCCACTTGGGTCGCTTAGCTTAGCCATCCAGCGACCTCGGTGCAAATTTTAGGACTAAAAATAATATTGTGAGGTGTTCAGAATAGACTGAAATTGAGTGGAAATTATTGTTATTGAGGTTAATAATACTATGGTATCAAAATGACCCCCAAATTCTATGATTTAAGCTGTTTTGAGGGGTTTTTGTAAAAAAAAAACGAATCCAAAACACACCCGAATCCAACAAAAAATTTTCAGGGAGGTTTTGCCAAAACGCGTCCGAATCCAAAACACGGCCGCGGAACCGAATCCAAAACTAAAACACAAAACCCGAAAAATGTCCAGTGCACATCACTAGTTTATAGATGACTTCAGAAGCATGACATGTATACTTCATTAGAGAGAAATCTGAAGTGGGGAAAAAGATTGTAGAAAACAAGAGTCTTGTAAAGAATCAGACAGGCTCAAGACCTTCAGATCTAATGACGGTGGAGAATATGTCATCAGAGAGGTGGAACAGTTCTTTAGAAATGATGGAATAGACCATTAATTGACCATTACTCCTGGACAAAATGGCATCAGTGAATGGACAAACCTAGTGGAGTGAGCAAGATGTGTGATATACTGTAGGTTACAGGCCTAGACAAGCAGTTTTGGATGGAAGCTGTGTCCACAGCAGTGTATTTTAAGAGCCGTTCTCCTACAGTTCCCCTTAAGGACATACTGTAACACCTATTGAGTCATGGTTAAAGAGAAATCTAAGTGTAAAACATCTCAGAACTTTTGGAAGTACTGTAGCATCTTCTTTCTTTTGGTATATGCACACAAGCCTACTGTAGATGGATTAAAAGTGCATACTGCTTGGCTGTTGCCATGAAAGCAAAGGCTACATTATGGAATCCAAATATAAATCGAGAGATGTTATTCTCAAAGATTCTTGATATGTTTACAGTACCAAGAAGACCAGACCAGAGTTATGTGATATGTTTATGTTTTATTATGTGTTTAACACTAGCTTTCCTATAAATCGCTACAGGAATGGTGGTGATGGTTGTCGCTGATGGGGTAGGGCACAGGTTCTCAAACTTGGTCCTCAGGACCCCACACAGTGCATGTTTTGCAGATAACCCAGTAGGTGCACAGGTGTATTTATTACTCACTGACACATTTTAAAAGGTTCACAGGTGGAGCTAATTATTTCACTTGTGACTCTGAGGAGACCTGCAAAACATGCACTGTGTGGGGTCCTGAGGACTGAGTTTGAGAACCTGTGGGGTAGGGTAACAGAACTCAGGAACTGCCTCTCCTGCTGTAATATGTCTTATAGATAGTCAGCCCAAAGGCACAAGTGTAGTGCTGTGGGGCCAAGTCTATCCAAATACTCAGTAGTTATGCGTTGTGGGGAAATCCCAATGTATGGTTAATTACCATAAGCATGTTATAGGTTCAAAGCAGTTCCAAACTATCCATGTACTGTATGTTGTCTCGCAGAACATGAGGGCAATTTTTATCAAGGAAAAGTATACAAAATATGCAATGGCATACTTAATCTTTAACAGAAAAATTTGTATGAATCAACTGCCAGCTGTAAGATCTTTTTATATGTTATATTATTTCACTCCCATATTATAACTAATGGCAGCCACACTTGGACTCTTCCAGGGGGTATATTTATTAAAGTTCAATATGGGATTAATTTTTATGAATCTTAAAAATCAACAGAAATAGATTCTATTGCAACTCAAAAATCCAAAAATTCCTCACTTTCTAAAAATCGATTTTGCATTCGATTTTTAAAATCAAGTTCGAATGTGATTCATTTTTAGAGGGGATTTTGTGTTGAGATTATAAAATCCCTTCCAAAATCTAACCTCAAATCCCAATTAAAATCCCCAGCAAAATTGAATGCAAAGTCAAACAGAACTTCCTTATTCCTTCCTACTGGTCCAAATGTATCACATGCACACTAATTAAAGGGGAAGCTCTCTCTTTACACTGTTTTATACATGAAAACCTAACTGATAATTAAAATGTTATTATTTTTTTATTTCAAAACAAAACAAAAAATTTACAGCTGAAATAACTGGTAATAATCTTAGCCCCAATCTGCCTTTCTGCCTGCCATCCACTTTCTGTGCTCACAAAGTCTGTTGTGCTCACCCCTGCCTACTCCCTGTTTGTTACATAATCTGGGGGGAAGTAGTTTATTTAATGCGCAATTTTGCAATAACAGTAGAGCACAATATAGTCACTTTTGCCAAATTATATAATAATATGCTTCCTGAATTATCCATCTTGTTTTTAATATTCCAAAGGTGCATTCTGTCATGGATTGTGTGGCTATATGTGCCTCTTTATACTTACAGTATGCACAGCAGGAGTTTGCTGATCTCACAATGGAGTCAGAAGCCAGGAGCAACAGCTATAGCCTAAATCATCGTTGTTGTTGTTGTGGTGGTGGAGGATTTAGAACATTATAGTAACAAGTACTATTAGCTGCTTCACATAAAGGTAACTTACCCAACAACCATCCCACTGGCATCTCACTCACCTCAAATTTTGCAGACAGGGATTATTTGGTGAGGATGTAGGCATCATGGCACAAACCAGTATAGCCAGTGACAACACTCATGAATTTAAGTTTCATTATATCATCTGATAAAAATGTCAGATATTATGCTATGCTGCTATCTATTGCACATTCATGGACTAGGTATGTTGCCTATTTGTATAAACATGTGCAGTATTCAACTCATGAAGCTGCTGATGTTGCTCTGATTAATGATCCTGGTTGCTATCAGGCAGGTGGTGATTTGCATACTGCAGGTACAGTAGGTGCACAACATACCATAACTAGAGATGAGCGGGTTCGGTTTCTCTGAATCCGAACCCGCACGAACTTCATGTTTTTTTTCACGGGTCCGAGCGACTCGGATCTTCCCGCCTTGCTCGGTTAACCCGAGCGCGCCCGAACGTCATCATGACGCTGTCGGATTCTCGCGAGACTCGGATTCTATATAAGGAGCCGCGCGTCGCCGCCATTTTCACACGTGCATTGAGATTGATAGGGAGAGGACGTGGCTGGCGTCCTCTCCATTTAGATTAGAAGAGAGAGAGAGAGAGATTGACCTGATTTACTGGAGCTTAGGAGTACTGTAGAACTGTAGAGAGTGCAGAGTTTACTAGTGACTGACCACAGTGACCACCAGACAGTGCAGTTTTATTTAATATATCCGTTCTCTGCCTGAAAAAAACGATACACAGTGACTCAGTCACATACCATATCTGTGTGCACTGCTCAGCCCAGTGTGCTGCATCATCTATGTATATATCTGACTGTGCTCAGCTCACACATCTTATAATTGTGGGGGAGACTGGGGAGCACTGCAGTGCCAGTTATAGGTTATAGCAGGAGCCAGGAGTACATATTATTATTAAAATTAAACAGTGCACACTTTTGCTGCAGGAGTGCCACTGCCAGTGTGACTGACCAGTGACCACCTGACCACACTGACCACCAGTATAGTTAGTAGTATAGTATACTATATTGTGATTGCCTGAAAAAGTTAAACACTCGTCGTGTGACTTCACTTGTGTGGTGTTTTTTTTTTTTATTCTATAAAAAACTCATTCTGCTGACAGACAGTGTCCAGCAGGTCCGTCATTATATAATATATACCTGTCCGGCTGCAGTAGTGATATATATATATTTTTTATATCATTATTTATCATCCAGTCGCAGCAGACACAGTACAGTAGTTCACGGCTGTAGCTACCTCTGTGTCGGCACTCGGCAGTCCGTCCATAATTGTATACCACCTACCCGTGGTTTTTTTTTCTTTCTTCTTTATACATACATACTACTACTACATCTCTTTATCAACCAGTCTATATTAGCAGCAGACACAGTACAGTACAGTAGTCCACGGCTGTAGCTACCTCTGTGTCGGCACTCGGCAGTCCGTCCATAATTGTATACCACCTACCCGTGGTTTTTTTTTCTTTCTTCTTTATACATACATACTACTACTACTACATCTCTTTATCAACCAGTCTATATTAGCAGCAGACACAGTACAGTACGGTAGTCCACGGCTGTAGCTACCTCTGTGTCGGCACTGGGCAGTCCGTCCATAATTGTATACCACCTACCCGTGGTTTTTTTTTCTTTCTTCTTTATACATACATACTACTACTACATCTCTTTATCAACCAGTCTATATTAGCAGCAGACACAGTACAGTACGGTAGTCCACGGCTGTAGCTACCTCTGTGTCGGCACTGGGCAGTCCGTCCATAATTGTATACCACCTACCCGTGGTTTTTTTTTCTTTCTTCTTTATACATACATACTACTACTACATCTCTTTATCAACCAGTCTATATTAGCAGCAGACACAGTACAGTACGGTAGTCCACGGCTGTAGCTACCTCTGTGTCGGCACTGGGCAGTCCGTCCATAATTGTATACCACCTACCCGTGGTTTTTTTTTTCTTTCTTCTTTATACATACATACTACTACTACATCTCTTTATCAACCAGTCTATATTAGCAGCAGACACAGTACAGTACGGTAGTCCACGGCTGTAGCTACCTCTGTGTCGGCACTCGGCAGTCCGTCCATAATTGTATACCACCTACCCGTGGTTTTTTTTCTTTCTTCTTTATACATACATACTACTACTACATCTCTTTATCAACCAGTCTATATTAGCAGCAGACACAGTACAGTACGGTAGTCCACGGCTGTAGCTACCTCTGTGTCGGCACTGGGCAGTCCGTCCATAATTGTATACCACCTACCCGTGGTTTTTTTTTCTTTCTTCTTTATACATACATATTACTACTACATCTCTTTATCAACCAGTCTATATTAGCAGCAGACACAGTACAGTACGGTAGTCCACGGCTGTAGCTACCTCTGTGTCGGCACTCGGCAGTCCGTCCATAATTGTATACCACCTACCCGTGGTTTTTTTTCTTTCTTCTTTATACATACATACTACTACTACATCTCTTTATCAACCAGTCTATATTAGCAGCAGACAGTACAGTACGGTAGTCCACGGCTGTAGCTACCTCTGTGTCGGCACTCGGCAGTCCATCCATAATTGTATACTAGTATCCATCCATCTCCATTGTTTACCTGAGGTGCCTTTTAGTTGTGCCTATTAAAATATGGAGAACAAAAATGTTGAGGTTCCAAAATTAGGGAAAGATCAAGATCCACTTCCACCTCGTGCTGAAGCTGCTGCCACTAGTCATGGCCGAGACGATGAAATGCCAGCAACGTCGTCTGCCAAGGCCGATGCCCAATGTCATAGCACAGAGCATGTCAAATCCAAAACACCAAATATCAGTAAAAAAAGGACTCCAAAACCTAAAATAAAATTGTCGGAGGAGAAGCGTAAACTTGCCAATATGCCATTTACCACACGGAGTGGCAAGGAACGGCTGAGGCCCTGGCCTATGTTCATGGCTAGTGGTTCAGCTTCACATGAGGATGGAGGCACTCAGCCTCTCGCTAGAAAAATGAAAAGACTCAAGCTGGCAAAAGCAGTAGCACCGCAAAGAACTGTGCGTTCTTCGAAATCCTAAATCCACAAGGAGAGTCCAATTGTGTCGGTTGCGATGCCTGACCTTCCCAACACTGGACGTGAAGAGCATGCGCCTTCCACCATTTGCACGCCCCCTGCAAGTGCTGGAAGGAGCACCCGCAGTCCAGTTCCTGATAGTCAGATTGAAGATGTCAGTGTTGAAGTACACCAGGATGAGGAGGATATGGGTGTTGCTGGCGCTGGGGAGGAAATTGACCAGGAGGATTCTGATGGTGAGGTGGTTTGTTTAAGTCAGGCACCCGGGGAGACACCTGTTGTCCGTGGGAGGAATAGGGCCGTTGACATGCCTGGTGAAAATACAAAAAAAATCAGCTCTTCGGTGTGGAAGTATTTCACCAGAAATGCGGACAACAGGTGTCAAGCCGTGTGTTCCCTTTGTCAAGCTGTAATAAGTAGGGGTAAGGACGTTAACCACCTCGGAACATCCTCCCTTATACGTCACCTGCAGCGCATTCATAATAAGTCAGTGACAAGTTCAAAAACTTGGGCCGACAGCGGAAGCAGTCCACTGACCAGTAAATCCCTTCCTCTTGTAACCAAGCTCACGCAAACCACCCCACCAACTCCCTCAGTGTCAATTTCCTCCTTCCCCAGGAATGCCAATAGTCCTGCAGGCCATGTCACTGGCAATTCTGACGAGTCCTCTCCTGCCTGGGATTCCTCCGATGCATCCTTGCGTGTAACGCCTACTGCTGCTGGCGCTGCTGTTGTTGATGCTGGGAGTCGATGGTCATCCCAGAGGGGAAGTCGTAAGCCCACTTGTACTACTTCCAGTAAGCAATTGACTGTCCAACAGTCCTTTGCGAGGAAGATGAAATATCACAGCAGTCATCCTGTTGCAAAGCGGATAACTGAGTCCTTGACAACTATGTTGGTGTTAGACGTGCGTCCGGTATCCGCCGTTAGTTCACAGGGAACTAGACAATTTATTGAGGCAGTGTGCCCCCGTTACCAAATACCATCTAGGTTCCACTTCTGTAGGCAGGCGATACCGAGAATGTACACATACGTCAGAAAAAGACTCACCAGTGTCCTAAAAAATGCAGTTGTACCCAATGTCCACTTAACCACGGACATGTGGACAAGTGGAGCAGGGCAGGGTCAGGACTATATGACTGTGACAGCCCACTGGGTAGATGTATGGACTCCCGCCGCAAGAACAGCAGCGGCGGCACCAGTAGCAGCATCTCGCAAACGCCAACTCTTTCCTAGGCAGGCTATGCTTTGTATCACCGCTTTCCAGAATACGCACACAGCTGAAAACCTCTTACGGCAACTGAGGAAGATCATCGCAGAATGGCTTACCCCAATTGGACTCTCCTGTGGATTTGTGGCATCGGACAACGCCAGCAATATTGTGTGTGCATTAAATATGGGCAAATTCCAGCACGTCCCATGTTTTGCACATACCTTGAATTTGGTGGTGCAGAATTTTTTAAAAAACGACAGGGGCGTGCAAGAGATGCTGTCGGTGGCCAGAAGAATTGCGGGACACTTTCGGCGTACAGGCACCACGTACAGAAGACTGGAGCACCACCAAAAACTACTGAACCTGCCCTGCCATCATCTGAAGCAAGAAGTGGTAACGAGGTGGAATTCAACCCTCTATATGCTTCAGAGGTTGGAGGAGCAGCAAAAGGCCATTCAAGCCTATACAATTGAGCACGATATAGGAGGTGGAATGCACCTGTCTCAAGTGCAGTGGAGAATGATTTCAACGTTGTGCAAGGTTCTGATGCCCTTTGAACTTGCCACACGTGAAGTCAGTTCAGACACTGCCAGCCTGAGTCAGGTCATTCCCCTCATCAGGCTTTTGCAGAAGAAGCTGGAGGCATTGAAGAAGGAGCTAAAAGGGAGCGATTCCGCTAGGCATGTGGGACTTGTGGATGCAGCCCTTAATTCGCTTAACAAGGATTCACGGGTGGTCAATCTGTTGAAATCAAAGCACTACATTTTGGCCACCGTGCTCGATCCTAGATTTAAAACCTACCTTGGATCTCTCTTTCCGGCAGACACAAGTCTGCTGGGGTGCAAAGACCTGCTGGTGATAAAATTGTCAAGTCAAGCGGAACGCGACCTGTCAACATCTCCTCCTTCACATTCTCCCGCAACTGGGGGTGCGAGGAAAAGGCTCAGAATTCCGAGCCCACCCGCTGGCGGTGATGCAGGGCAGTCTGGAGCGACTGCTGATGCTGACATCTGGTCCGGACTGAAGGACCTGACAACGATTACGGACATGTCGTCTACTGTCACTGCATATGATTCTCTCAACATTGAAAGAATGGTGGAGGATTATATGAGTGACCGCATCCAAGTAGGCACGTCACACAGTCCGTACTTATACTGGCAGGAAAAAGAGGCAATTTGGAGGCCCTTGCACAAACTGGCTTTATTCTACCTAAGTTGCCCTCCCACAAGTGTGTACTCCGAAAGAGTGTTTAGTGCCGCCGCTCACCTTGTCAGCAATCAGCGTACGAGGTTACATCCAGAAAATGTGGAGAAGATGATGTTCATTAAAATGAATTATAATCAATTCCTCCGCGGAGACATTGACCAGCAGCAATTGCCTCCACAAAGTACACAGGGAGCTGAGATGGTGGATTCCAGTGGGGACGAATTGATAATCTGTGAGGAGGGGGATGTACACGGTGATATATCGGAGGATGATGATGAGGTGGACATCATGCCTCTGTAGAGCCAGTTTGTGCAAGGAGAGATTAATTGCTTCTTTTTTGGTGGGGGTCCAAACCAACCCGTCATATCAGTCACAGTCGTGTGGCAGACCCTGTCACTGAAATGATGGGTTGGTTAAAGTGTGCATGTCCTGTTTATACAACATAAGGGTGGGTGGGAGGGCCCAAGGACAATTCCATCTTGCACCTCTTTTTTCTTTTATTTTTCTTTGCGTCATGTGCTGTTTGGGGAGGGTTTTTTGGAAGGGACATCCTGCGTGACACTGCAGTGCCACTCCTAGATGGGCCCGGTGTTTGTGTCGGCCACTATGGTCGCTAATCTTACTCACACAGCTACCTCATTGCGCCTCTTTTTTTCTTTGCGTCATGTGCTGTTTGGGGAGGGTTTTTTGGAAGGGACATCCTGCGTGACACTGCAGTGCCACTCCTAGATGGGCCAGGTGTTTGTGTCGGGCACTTGGGTCGCTGAGCTTAGTCACACAGCTACCTCATTGCACCTCTTTTTTTCTTTGCGTCATGTGCTGTTTGGGGAGTGTTTTTTGGAAGGGCCATCCTGCGTGACACTGCAGTGCCACTCCTAGATGGGCCAGGTGTTTGTGTCGGCCACTAGGGTCGCTTAGCTTAGTCATCCAGCGACCTCGGTGCAAATTTTAGGACTAAAAATAATATTGTGAGGTGTGAGGTATTCAGAATAGACTGAAAATGAGTGGAAATTATGGTTTTTGAGGTTAATAATAATATGGGATCAAAATGACCCCCAAATTCTATGATTTAAGCTGTTTTTTAGGGTTTTTTGAAAAAAACACCCGAATCCAAAACACACCCGAATCCGACAAAAAAAATTCGGTGAGGTTTTGCCAAAACGCGGTCGAACCCAAAACACGGCCGCGGAACCGAACCAAAAACCAAAACACAAAACCCGAAAAATTTCAGGCGCTCATCTCTAACCATAACCTTTGACAGTTATTATTTCTACAGCCACACTGCTCCAAATGCTTTTGGAACTTTAAAAGTCATCACAATCAATTCCTACCAGTAGAATGGTGTTTAGAAGCACAAATGGAATGTCTAACATGATTCAATTCATTTGGGGATTTGAAGTTCGATTCAATGTTTGATTTCTAATCTATTTGCAAATCAAATTTTGCTAAATGAGTGGATCCTACATTTGACTATGGGAAAACATTGATGTTTTTCAGAAATTTGATTTTGAGTGGGATTTGACTTGATTTCGGTTTTAGAATCAATTGAAATTCGATTTTGCCTTTAGTAAACCTCTTCAATCAAAATTGAATGGCAATTCTCCTGTGCTGTATATCTGCTATAGTTGTGTCTGTGCAGTTACGCCTCACGCAGCCCATTCTCCTCTCTCCGCACCGCCCATCTGACTGTCTCAATGGGCTGCCTTATATAAACCCTTCCCAGCAAAGGAGAATTGCCATCAACCCTGAGGAAGTCAGAAGGATGAGACACAGCTCCTCCAAGACGAAACACGTTCAGTGATATCTGCTGGTATTCAGATAAGCGACTATGGGGCAGATATATTAACCTGGAGAAGGCATAAGGAAGTGATAAACCAGTGATAAATGCAAGGTGATAAAAGCACCAGCCAATCAGCTCCTGTTAACTTACATATTGGAGCTGATTGGTGCATTTATCACCTTGAATTTATCACTGGTTTATCACTTTCTTATGCCTTCTCCAGGTTAATACATCTGCACCTATATCTCTAAATTTAAGTAAGAGCATTTGTAAATAGGATTACACTATGTTTGTGTTTTTTGCATTTTATCTTTTAGGTATTCTGTATTAAAAATTCCTGAAACATGTTTGTCGATTTTGTGTGGATCATTGAAAGAACCTGAGATAAGCCTTTTTATGCAATATATATGGTATGGGTCCACTCATATTGTGAATTCACACACCGTGGTGTTGCCAATATTCTATGTGGACTAGTAGGCACTCCTGTCCCTGTTTGTATTATAGGTTGGAGGAGTTGGTGTATGCCAAGATAAGGAGCCTTGCTGTCCTGGGATTGGGGATTTCCTGTGCTAAAATGTAAATTTGTGGACTGTTGTTGCACATTCTGTACACTGGCCTAGCACCTGAATTGTCTTTTCTTTTTATATTTATGTGTGTGTGTGTGTGTGTGTGTGTGTGTGTGTGTGTGTGTGTGTGTGTGTGTGTGTGTCTGAGTTTATATATATGTCTCTGTGTAACTATATATGCCTGTGTATATATCTGTCCGAGTAACTATATTTGAGTCTTTGTATATATGTCTGTAACTATATTTGTGTCTGTTTATGTATTTGTCTGTCTAACTATATATGTGTCTGTGTATATATGTGTTTGAGTCACTATATGAGTAACTATATACGTGTCTGTGTACAGTATGTATATTTCTGAATAACTATATATATGTGTATGTGTATATACATAATGTCAGAGATGTACACTGACTCCCATGTTTTGATTTTGGATCTGTATTACCTTCATGTATTGATTTTGGGTCTGTATTTTTTTTTTCTTCAAAAATTTATATTTCTCTAACGTCCTAAGTGGATGCTGGGGACTCCGTAAGGACCATGGGGAATAGCGGCTCCGCAGGAGACTGGGCACATCTAAAGAAAGCTTTAGGACTATCTGGTGTGCACTGGCCCCTCCCCCTATGACCCTCCTCCAAGCCTCAGTTAGATCTCTGTGCCCGAACGAGAAGGGTGCACACTAGGGGCTCTCCTGAGCTTCTTAGTGAAAGTTTTAGTTTAGGTTTTTTATTTTCAGTGAGACCTGCTGGCAACAGGCTCACTGCATCGAGGGACTAAGGGGAGAAGAAGCGAACTCACCTGCGTGCAGAGTGGATTGGGCTTCTTAGGCTACTGGACATTAGCTCCAGAGGGACGATCACAGGCCCAGCTTGGATGGGTCCCAGAGCCGCGCCGCCGGCCCCCTTACAGAGCCAGAAGGCAGAAGAGGTCCGGAAAATCGGCGGCAGAAGACGTCCTGTCTTCAACAAGGTAGCGCACAGCACTGCAGCTGTGCGCCATTGCTCTCAGCACACTTCACACTCCGGTCACTGAGGGTGCAGGGCGCTGGGGGGGGGCGCACTGAGACGCAATAATAAATACCTTGGATGGCAAAAAATGCATCACATATAGCTCCTGGGCTATATGGATGCATTTAACCCCTGCCAAAATACATAAAAAAACGGGAGACAAGGCCGCCGATAAGGGGGCGGAGCCTATCTCCTCAGCACACTGGCGCCATTTTCCCTCACAGCTCCGTTGGAGGGAAGCTCCCTGGCTCTCCCCTGCAGTCACTACACTACAGAAAGGGTTAAAAAAGATAGGGGGGCACAAATTAGGCGCAGTATTAACTATACAGCAGCTATAAGGGGAAAAACACTTATATAAGGTTATCCCTGTATATATATAGCGCTCTGGTGTGTGCTGGCAAACTCTCCCTCTGTCTCCCCAAAGGGCTAGTGGGGTCCTGTCCTCTATCAGAGCATTCCCTGTGTGTGTGCTGTATGTCGGTACTTTTGTGTCGACATGTATGAGGAGAAAAATGATGTGGAGACGGAGCAGATTGCCTGTAATAGTGATGTCACCCCCTAGGGGGTCGACACCTGAGTGGATGAACTGTTGGAAGAAATTACGTGACAGTGTCAGCTCTGTATAAAAGACAGTGGTTGACATGAGACAGCCGGCTACTCAGCTTGTGCCTGTCCAGACGTCTCATAGGCCGTCAGGGGCTCTAAAGCGCCCGTTACCTCAGATGGCAGATATAGACGCCGACACGGATACTGACTCCAGTGTCGACGGTGAAGAGACAAATGTGACTTCCAGTAGGACCACACGTTACATGATTGAGGCAATGAAAAATGTTTTACACATTTCTGATAATACGAGTACCACCAAAAAGGGGTATTATGTTCGGTGAGGAAAAACTACCTGTAGTTTTCCTGAATCTGAGAAATTAAATGAGGTGTGTGATGATGCGTGGGTTTCCCCCGATAACAACTGATAATTTCTAAAATGTTATTGGCATTATATCCTTTCCCGCCAGAGGTTAGGGTGCGTTGGGAAACACCCCCTAGGGTGGATAAAGCGCTCACACGCTTGTAAGGGCTCTATCCTCTCCTGAGATGGCCGCCCTTAAGGATCCTGCTGATAGAAAGCAGGAGGGTATCCTAAAATGTATTTACACACATACTGGTGTTATACTGCGAACAGCAATCGCCTCAGCCTGGATGTGCAGTGCTGGGTTGGCGTGGTCTGATTCCCTGACTGAAAATATTGATACCCTAGATAGGGACAGTATATTTTTGCCTATAGAGCATTTGAAAGATGCATTTCTATATATGCGTGATGCACAGCGGAATATTTGCCGACTGGCATCAAGTCTAAGTGCGTTGTCCATTTCTACCAGTAGAGGGTTATGGACACGTCAGTGGTCAGGTGATGCGTATTCCAAACGGCATTTGGAAGTATTGCCTTATTAAGGGGAGGAGTTATTTGGGGTCGGTCTTTCAGACCTGGTGGCCACGGCAACAGCTGGGAAATCCACGATTGTACCCCAGGTCGCCTCTCAACATGAGAAGACGCCGTATTATCAGGCGCAGTCTTTTCGTGGATAAGCGGGCAAAAGGTTCCTCATTTCTGCCCCGTGACAGAGGGAGAGGAAAAAGGCTGCAGAAATCAGCCAGTTCCCAGGAACAGAAACCCTCTCCCGCCTCTGCCAAGCCCTCAGTATACGCTGGGGCTTTACAAGCAGAATCAGGCACGGTGGGGGGCCCGTCTCAATGAATTTCAGCGCGCAGTGGGCTCCCTCGCAAGTAGACCCCTGGATCCTTCAGGTGATATCTCAGGGGTACAAATTAGATTTCGAGACGTCTCCCCCTCGCCGTTTCCTAAAGTCGGCTTTACCGATGTCTCCTTCTGACAGGGAGACAGTTTTGGAAGCCATTCACAAGCTGTATTCCCAGCAGGTGATAATCAAGATACCCCTCCTGCAACAGGGAACGGGGTATTATTCCACACTGTTGTGGTACCGAAGCCGGACGGCTCGGTGAGACCGATTCTAAATCTAAAATCTTTGAACACTTACATACAGAGGTTCAAATTCAAGATTGAGTCACTCAGAGCAGTGATTGCGAACCTGGAAGAAGGGGACTACATGATGTCTCGGGACATCAAGGATGCTTACCTTCATGTCAAAATTTACCCTTCTCACCAAGGGTACCTCAGGTTTATGGTACAGAACTGTCACTATCAGTTCAGACGCTGCCGTATGGATGGTCCACGGCACCCCGGGTCTTTACCAAGGTAATGGCCGAAATGATAATATTCCTTCAAAGGAAGGGAATTTTAGTTATCCCTTACTTGGACAATTCCCTGATAAGGGTAAGATCCAGGGAACAGTTGGAGGTCGGTGTAGCACTATCTCAGGTAGTGTTGCTGCAGCACGGTTGGATTCTCAATATTCCAAAATCGCAGCTGGTTCCGACGACTTGTCTTCTGTTCCTAGGGATGATCCTGGACACAGTCCAGAAAAAGGTGTTTCTCCCGGAGGAGAAAGCCAGGGAGTTATCCGAGCTAGTCAGGAACCTCCTAAAACCGAGCCAAGTCTCAGTGCATCAATGCACAAGGGTTCTGGGTAAAATGGTGGCTTCCTACGAAGCAATCCCATTTGGCAGATTCCACGCAAGAACTTTCCAGTGGGACCTGCTGGACAAATGGTCCGAGTCGCATCTTCAGATGCATCAGCGGATAACCCTGTCACCAAGGACAAGGGTGTCCCTCCTGTGGTGGTTGCAGAGTGCTCATCTTCTAGAGGGCCGCAGATTCGGCATTCAGGACTGGGTCCTGGTAACCACGGATGCCAGCCTGCGAGGCTGGGGAGCAGTCACACAGGGAAGGAATATCCAGGACTTATGCTCAAGCCTGGAGACATCACTTCACATAAATATCCTGAAGCTAAGGGACATTTACAATGCTCTAAGCTTAGCAAGACCTCTGCTTCAAGGTCAGCCGGTGTTGATCCAGTCGGACAACATCACGGCAGTCACCCACGTAAACAGACAGGGTGGCACAAGAAGCAGGAGGGCAATGGCAGAAGCTGCAAGGATTCTTCGCTGGGCGGAAAATCATGTGATAGCACTGTCAGCAGTATTCATTCCGGGAGTGGACAACTGGGAAGCAGACTTCCTCAGCACGACCTCCACCCGGGAGAGTGGGGACTTCACCCAGAAGTCTTCCACATGATTATAAACCGTTGGGAAAAACTCGACAGGTATTGCGCCAGGTCCAGGGACCCTCAGGCAATAGCTGTAGACGCTCTGGTAACACCGTGGGTGTACCAGTCAGGGTATGTGTTCCCTCCTCTGCCTCTCATACCCAAGGTACTGAGATTGATAAGATGGAGAGGAGTAAGCACTATATTCGTGGCTCCGGATTGGCCAAGAAGGATTTGGTAACCGGAACTTCAAGAGATGCTCACGGAGGATCCGTGGCCTCTACCTCTAAGAAGGGACCTGCTCCAGCAAGGACCCTGTCTGTTCCAAGACTTACCGCGGCTGCGTTTGACGGCATGGCGGTTGAACGCCGGATCCTGAAGGAAAAAAGGCATTCCGGATGAAGTCATCCCTATCCTGATCAAAGCCAGGAAGGATGTAACCGCAAAAACATTATCACCGCAATTGGCGAAAATATGTTGCGTGGTGCGAGGCCAGTAAGGCCCGACGGTGGAAATTCAACTGGGTCGATTCCTACATTTCCTGCAAACAGGAGTGTCTATGGGCCTGAAATTGGGGTCCATTAAGGTTCAAATTTCGGCCCTGTCAATTTTCTTCCAAAAAGAACTAGCTTCAGTCCCTGAAGTTCAGACGTTTGTAAAAGGGGTACTGCATATACAGCCTCCTTTTGTGCCTCCAGTGGCACTTTGGGATCTCAATGTAGTTTTGGGTTCCAAAAGTCACATTGGTTTGAACCACTTAAATCTGTGGAGTTAAAATATCTCACATGGAAAGTGGTCATGCTGTTGGCCCTGGCCTGGGCCAGGCGCGTGTCAGAATTGGCGGCTTTATCCTGAAAAAGCCCTTATCTGATGTTCCATTCGGACAGGGCGGAATTGAGGACTCGTCCTCAGTTTCTCCCTAAGGTGGGTTCAGCGTTTCACCTGAACCAACCTATTTGTGGTGCCTGCGGCTACTAGGGACTTGGAGGACTCCAAGTTGCTAGACGTTGTCAGGGCCCTGAAAATATATGTTTCCAGGAGGGCTGGAGTCAGGAAATCTGACTCGCTGTTTATCCTGTATGCACCCAACAAGCTGGGTGCTCCTGCTTCTAAGCAGACTATTGCTCGTTGGATTTGTAGTACAATTCAGCTTGCACATTCTGTGGCAGGCCTGCCACAGCCAAAAATCTGTAAATGCCCACTCCACAAGGAAGGTGGGCTCATCTTGGGCGGCTGCCCGAGGGGTCTCGGCTTTACAACTTTGCCGAGCAGCTACTTGGTCAGGAGCAAATACGTTTGTAAAATTCTACAAAATTGATATCCTGGCTGAGGAGGACCTGGAGTTCTCTCATTTGGTGCTGCAGAGTCATCCGCACTCTCCCGCCCGTTTGGGAGCTTTGGTATAATCCCCATGGTCCTTTCGGAGTCCCCAGCATCCACTAGGACGTTAGAGAAAATAAGAATTTACTTACCGATAATTCTATTTCTCATAGTCCGTAGTGGATGCTGGGCGCCCATCCCAAGTGCGGATTGTCTGCAATACTTGTACATAGTTATTGTTACAAAAATCGGGTTATTATTGTTGTGAGCCATCTTTCAGAGGCTCCTCTGTTATCATGCTGTTAACTGGGTTCAGATCACAGGTTGTACAGTGTGATTGGTGTGGCTGGTATGAGTCTTACCCGGGATTCAAAATCCTTCCTTATTGTGTACGCTCGTCCGGGCACAGTATCCTAACTGAGGCTTGGAGGAGGGTCATAGGGGGAGGGGCCAGTGCACACCAGATAGTCCTAAAGCTTTCTTTAGATGTGCCCAGTCTCCTGCGGAGCCGCTATTCCCCATGGTCCTTACGGAGTCCCCAGCATCCACTACGGACTATGAGAAATAGAATTATCGGTAAGTAAATTCTTATTTTTTGTTCCCACAGGATTATTAACTTCAATAACATCATTTTCCAGTAATTTCCAGTCAATTTTGGCCACCTCACAGCTCACAGTGGGGTAATTCAGACCTGATCGTAGATGTGCTAAATTTATCACATCTACGATCAGTCACACTGATGTGGGGGGACGCCCAGCACAGGGCTAGCCCGCCCCGCATGTCAGGCCCGACCCCCTCACACAAGTAAAAAAGCATTGCACAGCGGCGATGCTTTTGTACTAGAAGACTAGATCCCTACCTGCGCAGCTCCTGCGCGCTGGCAGGGAGCTACTCGTCACTGTAAGGGTTGCAGTGACTGCGTGTGACATCACGCAGCCGCTGCGGCCCGCCCCCCGCATGGTCCAGGCACACATGCATTGCCTGGACCACGCCCCCAAAATGGCCCGCCCCCTCCCGCCCAGCGAACGCCTCTGCCTGTCAGGCAGGGGCGATCGAAGGGCTGAGACGTCCGTCGGCTGTCTGGCATGCGCTGGCGCACCTGCGGCGCTAGTTCACGCGCAGTAAGTTCAGACCTGATCAGCTGCTGTGCGAAAACGCACAGCACCGATCAGGTCTGAATTAGGCCCCATATTGTTCACTAACATAGGCCAAAAACTGTCTGGCTCAATTAAGCACCAGAGCAGCTGCACAAACACATGGCAGTTATTTTGGTTTCAAAATGTTTTGCAAATTAGTAATGTACTAGCAATAACCAATTACACCAACTCACAAGTACTATCAATAAAGAACAAAACAACACAGAAATTTACTAAGAGTCGTGTATGGAAAATCATTGCTCAAAAGTAGTAGTAGTTACCAAACAGCAAAGAAAAAACCCCTAAACCATGAGTAAAATAGCAACAGCAGACATGGATGTCCCCTACAGAAGTGCACATGCCCCCAGCACATGCCTATTCTCTATGCCTAATCTGTATCTCCCTGGGCCACTGCTGACTGGCACTCTGTGCTTATGTAAAGTCCCAACTAATCAGCCATTTTTGTTGAATAGCTCCGCAAATTCTCCCCAACTATAAAAGCAGCATTCCGTACCTGCGGGGTACAATGCGAAATACCGTTTAACACACAGTTAAATATTTAGTGGGTTACAGTGTGGGACACACAGCTTTGGATACAGTGCCGGTTGGATACAGTGTTGGTCAGATGTAGTGAAGGGTACAGTGCAGGTTGGATACAGTGCAGCTCGGATACAGTACAAGTTACAGTGTGGGTCAGATACAGTGAGGGTCAGATACAGAGCAGTTTACAGTGCAGGTCAGATACATTGTTGTTTGGATACAGTATGGTTTACAGTGAGGGCTGGAAACAAAGCAGGTCTGATACAGTGTGGGTCAGATACAGTGCGAGTTGGATACAGTGCAGGTTACAGTGCAGGTTACAGTGCAGGTTGGATACAGTGCCGGCCAGATACAGTGCGTTTTACAGTGCGGGTTGTATAAAGTGCAGGTCAGATGCAGTGCAGGTTGGATACAGTAGGGGTCAGATACAATGTAGGTTACATTGCTGGATGGATACAGTGCAGGTCGCATACAGGGTGGGTCAGATATAGTGCGGGCTGGATACAGTGTGGGTTACAGTGCAGGTTGGATACAGTGCGGATCGAATACAGTGTAGGTCGGATACAGTGTGGGTTGGCTACAGTACAGGTCAGTTACAGTGTTGATCGGATACATTGCTGGTTACAGCTAGAGATGAGCGGGTTCGGTTCTCAAAGAACGAACCCTACCGAACTTCACCATTCTGGTCCGGTTCCGAGCCAGGCTCGGGTTTTCCCGCCTGACTCAGAAACCAGAACGAGGCAAAACGTCATCATCCCGCTGTCAGATTCTCGCGGGATTTGGATTCCATATAAGGAGCCGCACGTCGCCGCCATTTTCACTCCGGCATTGGAGAGTGTAAAGAGAGGACGTGTCTCCGTTCTCTCAGTGTCCTCAGTATCCGTGTCTTGTGCTGAATTTGTCCAGTCACAGTGCTTGTGTCTTCTGCTGCCATATGTCCAGTGCTGCTGTATAGGGTGCTTTGTTGTGCTGCATCAGTTCAGGGTGGTGTATTGTGCAGCATCAGTCCAGTCACAGTGGTGGTGTCCTCTGCTGCCATATGTCCAGTGCTGCTGTATAATAAGTCCCTTACAGTGTTGCTGTATTGTCCTGCATCAGACCAGTGCTAGTGTCATGTACATCAGTCAGTCCAGTGACCATTCACAGTGTGGTGTTATCTGCTGCCATATGCCTAGTGCTGCTGTATAATTATCTGTGTTGTCCTGCATCAGACCAGTTCTAATGTCCTGTGCATCAGCCATCAGTCATTCCAGTGACCAGGCAGTCACAGTGGTATACGCTGCTGCTATATGTCCACTGCTACAGTATTGTAAAAATAATAATAATAATAACAATAATAATAATAATAATAATAATAATAATAAGTCCCTTACAGTGTTGCTGTGTTGTCCTGCATCAGCCCAGTGATAGTGTCCTGTGCATCAGCCATCAGTCATTCCTGTGCCGCATAATGTCTTATATAACTCCCAAAAAATAATGGAGAACAAAAATTTGGAGGATAAAATAGGGAAAAATCAAGAACCACTTCCTCCTAGTGCTGAAGCTGCTGCCACTAGCCATGACATAGACGATGAAATGCCATCAACGTCGTCTGCCACGGCCGATGCCCAATGTGATAGTAGAGGGCATGTAAAATCCAAAAAGCCAAAGTTCAGTAAAAAGACCCAGAAAAAGAAATGTAAATGGTCTGAGGAGAAACGTAAAAATTGCCAATATGCCATTTACGACACGGAGTGGCAAGGAACGGCTGAGGCCCTGGCCTATGTTCATGACTAGTGGGTAGGCTTCACATGACAATGGAAGCCCTCATCCTCCAGCTAAAAAAAATAAAAGAGTCAAGCTGCAAAAAGCACAGAAAAGAACTGTGCGTTCTGAGATGGTATCATAAATCCCCAAGGAGAGTCCAAGTGTATCGGCGATTGCGATGCCTGACCTTAACAACACTGGACGGGAAGAGGTGGCTCCTTCCACCATTTGCACACCCCTTGCAAGTGCTGGAAGGAGCACCCACAGTCCTGTTCCTGATATTGAAATTGAAGATGTCACTGTTGAAGTGCACCAGGATGAGGATATGGGTGTTGCTGGCGCTGAGGAGGAAGTTGACGATGAGGATTCTGATGGTGATGTGGTTTGTTTAAGTCAGGCACCGGGGGAGACACCTGTTGTCCGTGGGATGAAGAAGCCCATTGTGATGCCTGGGCAAACTACCAAAAAAGACACCTCTTCGGTTTGGAATTATTTCTCCACAAATCCGGACAACAGGTGTCAAGTCGTGTGTTGCCTCTGTCAATCTGTAATAAGAAGGGGTAAGGATGTTAACCACCTAGGAACATCTCCTCTTATATGTCACCTGCAGCGCATTCATCATAAGTCAGTGTCAAGTTGTGAAACTTTGGGTAAGAGCGTAAGCAGTCCACTGACACCTAAATCCCTTCTTCCTCCTGTACCCAAGCTCCTGCAAGCCACACCACCAACTCCCTCAACGTCAACTTCCTCCTCAGCCATGAACATCAGTAGTCCTGCAGGCATTGTCACTGTCAAGACTGAGGAGTCCTCTCCAAACCTTGAGTGGTATGCCTACTGCTACTGTTGCTGCCGCAGCTGCTGCTGTTGTTGCTGCTGGGAGTTGATCATCATCCCAGAGGGGAAGTCGGAAGACCACTTGTACTACTTCAAGTAAGCAATTGACTGTCCAACAGTCCTTTGTGAGGAAGATGAAATATGACAGCAGTCATCCTGTTGCAAAGTGGATAACTGAGTCCTTGACCCTTGGTGTTAGACGTGCGTCCGGTATCCGCCATTAGTGCAGTGGGATTTAGACAATTGCTGGAGGTATTGAGTCCCCGGTACCAAATCCCATCTAGGTTCCATTTCACTAGGCAGATGATACCGAGAATGTACAAAGACATCAGAAAAAGAGTCACCAGTGTCCTACAAAATGCGGTTGTATCTGGTGTCCACTTAACCATGGACATGTGGACAAGTGGAACAGGGCAGACAAAGGACTATATGACTGTGACAGCTCACTGGGTAGATGTATGGCCTCCCGCAGGAACAACAGCAGCGGCAACAGTAGCAGCATCTCGCAAACGCCAACTCGTCCTAGGCAGGCTACACTATGTAACACAGCTGACAACCTCTTACGGAAACTGATGAACATCATCGCAGAATGGCTTACCCTAATTAGACTCTCCTGGGGATTTGTGATATCGGACAACGCCACCAATATTGTGCGTGGATTACATTTGGGCAAATTCCAGCACGTCCCATGTTTTGCACATACAATTAATTTAGTGGTGCAGATTTTTTTTTTAAATGACAGGGGTGTACAGGAGATGCTGTCGGTGGCCCGAAAAATTGCGGGCCACTTTCGACATTCTGCCACCGCGTGCCAAAGATTGGAGCGCCAGCAAACACTTCTGAACCTGCCCTGCCATCAACTGAAGCAAGAGGTGGTAATGAGGTGGATTTCAACACTCTATATGCTTCCGAGGATGGTGGAGCAGCAAATGGCCATTAATGCCTACACATCCACCTGCGATATAGGCAAAGGAGAGGGAATGCACCTGACTCAAGCACAGTGGAGAATGATTTCTTGTGCAAGGTTCTCTAACCCTTCGAACTTGCCACACGTGAAGTCAGTTCAGACACTGCCAGCTTGAGTCAGGTCATTCCTCTCATCAGGCTTTTGCAGAAGCAGCTGGAGAAATTGAAGGAGGAGCTAAGATGGAGCGATTCCGCAAAGTATGTGGGACTTGTGGATGGAGTACTTCATTCGCTTTGCCAGGATTCAAGGGTGGGGAATCTGATGAAATCAGTGCATTACATTTTGGCCACCGTGCTCGATCCTAGGTTTAAAGCCTACGTTGTATCTCTCTTTCTGGCAGACACAAGTCTGCAGAGGTACAAAGACGTGCTGGTGAGAAAATTGTCAACTCAAGTGGAACGTGACCCGTCAACAGCTCCCCCTTCAATTTCTCCCACCACTGGGGCTGCGAGGAAAAGGATAAGATTTCCTAGACCACCCGCTGGCGGTGATGCAGAGCAATCAGGAGCGAAAGATGACATCTGGTCCGGACTGAAGGACCTGCCAACGATTACTGACATGTTTACTGTCACTGCATATGATTCTGTCACCATTGAAAGAATGGTGGAGGATTATATGAGCAACAGCATCCAATTAGGCATGTCAGACAGTTTGTATGTATACAGGCAGGAAAAAAAGGAAATTGGGATGCCCTTGCACAAACTGGCTTTGTTTTATCTAAGTTGCCCCCTCTCCAGAGTGTTTAGTGCAGCCGGTGACCTTGTCAGCGATCAGCGTAGGAGGTTACTTCCACAAAATGTGGAGAAGATGATGTTCATCAAAATGAATTATAAATTCCTCCGGGAAGAGCTGTACCAGCAATTGCCTCCAGAAAGTACACAGGGACCTGTGATGGTGGATTCCAGTGGTGACGAATTAATACTCTGTGAGGAGGAGGATGTACACAGTGAAAGGGGTGAGGAATCGGAGGATGAGGATGAGGTCGACATCTTGCCTGTAGAGCCAGTTTGTGCAAGGAGAGATTGATTGCTTCTTTTTTTGGTGGGGGCCCAAACAAACCAGTCATTTCAGCCACAGTCATGTGGCAGACCCTGTCGCTGAAATGATGGGTTTGTTAAAGTGTGCATGTCCTGTTTATACAACATAAGGGTGGGTGGGAGGGCCCAAGGACAATTCCATCTTGCACCTCTTTTTCTTCTTATCATCATGTGCTGTTTGTGGACTATCCTGTCTAACACTTCTGTATATGTCCAGTGGTACTGCTATTTAATTCCAGTGATTTGGACGTATAATTCCAGCGATTTTGCCATTTAATTCTAGTGATTTTGCCATTTAATTCCAGTGATTTTGCCATTTAATTCCAGTGATTTGGACGTATAATTCCAGTGATTTGGACGTATAATTCCTGTGATTTAGCAGTATAATTCCAGTGATTTTGCAGTTTAATTCCAGTGATTTTGCCATTTAATTCCAGTGATTTGGACGTATAATTCCAGTGATTTTGCCATTTAATTCCAGTGATTTGGACGTATAATTCCAGTGATTTTGCCATTTAATTCTAGTGATTTGGACGTATAATTCCGGTGATTTGGATGTAAAATTACAGTGATTTGGATGTATAATTCCAGTGATTTGGATGTATAATTCCAGTGATTTTAACATTTAATTCCAGTGATTTAGATGTATAATTCCAGTGATTTGGACGTATAATTCCAGTGTGAATCATTTGTGTCGCTTGGCTTAGTCATACAGCAATCTCGGTGCACCTCTTTTACTTCTTTGCATCATGTGCTGCCTTTTTTTATATCTGTCCTCCTGTCTGACACTGCAGTGTCACTCCTAGATGGACCAGGTGTTTGTGCCGCACACTTGTGTCGTTTAGCTTAGTCTGGGGTGTTAGGGCTATGCATAGTAGACAGTGCACTGAATATAGCAAACTGTGGCTGTGTATAGGACCAGGCATTGCTCTCTGTCTATAAGAGGCTGTGTACTGCTGTACACTACTGCTATATATCCTCTATGTGATCCAAAGCAATATATATGTATATATATATATATATATATATATACTGTATATATTGGTGCATCACTCTGACAACTAGTACTGCAACTGCCGTACACTACTGCTATATATCCTCTGCGTGTGACCCAGAGGAAGAAATATATTTCTATTGATACGTCCCTCAGTGACGACTACCTGTACTGCCATACACTACTGCTATATATCTGTGTGTGATCCAAAGCAAAAAATACTTTTCTATTGGTGTGTCACTCTGACTACTAGTACAGCGGCTGCCAAACAGTACTGCTATATATCCTTTGTGTGTGTGATCCAGAGCAAAAAAAATATTTCTATTGGTGCGCCACTAAGTAACGACTACCAGTACTGCCCTACACTACTGCTATATATCCTCTGTGTGTGATCCAGAGCAATAAATATATTTCTAATGGTGCATCACTCAGTGACGACTACCAGTACTGCCGTACACTACTGTGTGTGATTTAGAGCAAAAAATATCTTTCTATTATGTGTTTCAAAGGGGTGCTCTGTCTGCTGTATCTGAAAGGGGCTAACTGTCCGCCCATCCAGTGGCTCCGCCCCAGTGTAAAATTAAAATAATAAAAGCTAAAAACAAAAAGCCTAAAATTATCATTCTAAAAAAAAATTTTTTTTTGTTTGTGCTGTACCCCAGTGTACTATACAGTTTTTATTTTATTTTCATAAGTAATGTGACACTGCCAGTCAGACCGTAGTATATTATTTCCTACTCATTAACGCATTGTGCGACGCTGTCAGTGTAGTCAAACGTAGTATGTAATTATTATATATATTTCTGATTCATTCGTGCGACACTGTAACCGCCGGTGTGTAAAATAAAAAATACTTCTACATATTTTTGACTCATTTGTGTGACACTGTGACCGCAGTGTTTCATATAAAAAATAATATATATAGTTTGATTTAAATTAATATTTTGTGCTCTGTCATCCCAGTATACATCCAGGGACTGGAGCTGCTCCGTCCATCTAGGTGTGTTCTGTCAGTCCACTCAAAATAAAAGATATGTTGTTTGTTATATTTTGTGCTGTATCCTCCCAAAAAACATCTAGGCGCGGAGCGTCCATTTCAGGGTGTGGTGTCTGTAGCTCATATTCTTATTATAACTTATTGTCCTATTTTCATAACTCTTTTTATAACCACTTTGTAATTAATTCAAATTAATATTATTAATAATAATTATAAATTAGATGAATTTAAATTAAATTTATATAAATAAACTCTCCACACTCATATAGTGAACTATTTGCATTTCGAAGATATCTTTGAGGAAATGAAGAAATTGATTCTAAATAAATTAAATTAATTAAATCTAAAATATTGTCTTTTTTTCCCTTCTTTGCTTTATCTTTTTGTGAACTGAAATCTTGAGCCTTGCCTAATGTGTCTTTTTAAAAAAAAAATCTTTTTTAAAATATTTTATCCGGGGCGTGGCCTAGCTGGCATCAGGGGAGGTCGGGTTCCTGTGGAGCTCCGGCCAGCTAAACCTAACATACCCATCCCTGACCTGGATTTGAGGGCCCATCTGCAGGAATACAATCCCCTCAACCCTGCTACACTACCCTACACCCGGAGGTCGAAGCTGCGGAATCGGGGGGGCCCTGCGTTGCCCCCTGCGGATTGCGGCCTACCTCCACCTCAGAAGCCGGGGCCTCGATTTTGAAGCGGACCCGTCGATCCATCGGACCCGGTACGGCGACCCTACGGACTCCCTCCCCCACCTGAGTGGCACCCCCTGGCACCTAACAGCCTACCCATCGAGCGGCCTGCGGGAGGTGGAGGCCGGGTCGCGTGTGGCTGGCGGCCGGCGGCCATCTTGCGGTTGGCGCCGCCCAGACCCTGGATCAGGCCTCACTGATCCCTGGCTTCACCGGACACCTGCCTTCTGACCCCCGCCTCACATATCCCCCCACATGAAAGATCTCCCCCCTCGCTGATGGGGACTGGCGGCCGGGGGACCTCCGGAGGGACCAGGCCTCACTGACAAGCGGCGGCCATCTTGCGACTGGCACAGTGTCCACTGACAAGCGGCGGCCATCTTGCGATTGGCACAGTCTTCATTTCATGGCTGGTGATAGCTGTGACTCAAGCTCCCTCTTGTGGCGACTTCTAGATTAGACAACTCACAGCCACTGTACAGCTAATCCCATAGTTTCACCTATTCTCATATCTCCTGTTCGGAGGCTGGAGAGGAACCATTATATTGCGCCTTGCAACAACAGGTGTGATACTTTATCAGCCCGACCGCCACCTGCCGTGCCTGAAAGTTGCAGACTCATAGCGGTGGATGCCTGGCTCCCGCTACCTCACCCCGAGCCTTTTGACATATACATCACGCCGCGGTGATATTCTGCGGTGCCACACTCTGACACCTCTAACACGTTGCTACTGGCAACCCTGATCCGCAACATCCTGACATGCCTGCTATCTTCATAGCAATGTAACTTTCCAGTACCTTCCCGACGCTGATGTGACCCTCATTAAACTACTCACTGCGCCCTACATTGCTTCTACTCTACATATCTAATTCTAGCGACCTCATATGGAAAAGTTCCTGGTATCCACCCCAATGTCCTCGACTGGTCCTATTTCAGGCGCACGCGAAGACACGTCCCGCAGAAATTCTTCTGACTCCGATTGCTCCACCACCCGATCTCGATCCCAAAGAAAACGTACTAGCGCTTCAACTACCAAACAGCCTAAAATGAAACCCACTGACATCGCTGCGGTTCTTGGACCTCTCCTAGACGAAAAACTGGCGGGCATCAAAGAAGCCATCGATTCCACCTTCGCCCAGCTGACTCACCACAGTAACCGTTTAGATGAAGTCGAGTAGAGGGTCTCAACATTGGAAGACGATCTACAAGCCGCACAGTCTACCATAAAGACCCAAACCACAGAAATTAAAGGCCTCACTGAAAAACTCGATGACTTGGAAAATCGGAGCCGTCGAAATAACCTGCGGGTGGTGGGCATCCCGGAATCGGTGAGAGGCCACGCACTGCTAGACCTTCTATCCAACTGGCTACCCGACAAATTAGGTATGGATCTTCAGGGCTCACCATTAGCCATTGAAAGGGCACACAGGATTGGCCCTGAACGCAGAGAATCCGCGGGACGCCCTAGGCCTGTTATCCTACGGATTCTAAACTACGCGGATAAAGCTAAGCTCTTGGACCACTACCGAAAGTCAGAGAACCTCCTCTATAAGGGAGAAAGGTTGCTTATCTTCCAGGACTTCTCCACTCATGTCGCCAACAAGCGCAGAGAGTTCGCTCCGATATGCAAACGACTGTTTGAAGACAACGTCAAGTTCTCATTGTTATACCCTGCCCGTCTTCGGGTCTTTGTCAATGGAAAACCATGCTTTTTTGACGATCCGATGACGGCAAAGGCCCATTTTGCACACCCTGACACTTGACTGTCCACCCTTACTTAAAGTTTGCCTATTTTTACAACTGCTTTCATCTGTAGGTCACACAGTGTTCGGGATATGATTAAGGCATGCTATTCACGCATGCTTGAGGCTTTGCCTCCCATTGTTTCCTATCTGTTAGTTTGATATTTTTGTATGTTTGTGTGTCTGTTTGTTTTGCCTGCTGGGATAATGTGTCTCGATCCTCCATAGGTTGGCCCCTCCTTGCTCATTGGGACGGGGGGGGGGGCACCGTTTCACCTATACGATCTTGATATTCTATTCTCCATCTACGGGGGTAGGATAGCATGGCTGACCACGCTGTTTCTCAGACCTCAACCCCGGTGACAACCCCACTTTTAGATTTTAATATAGTTTCTTGGAATGTGGAGGGTCTAAATAGCCCCATTAAACGCAAGAAGGTAGTTGCTCATCTCTCTCGCTTGTCCCCTCAAGTAGTGTTCCTACAAGAAACGCACTGGGAGCATAACTCCCCTATGTCATTGAGAGCCCCTTGGATTGGGGAATGCGTATCTGCTCCTTACACCAATAAAACCAGAGGTGTGGCCATCCTCTTTCATAAGAATCTCCAATTCTCCATCCTTAAAAAATATATCGACCCCGAGGGCAGATTTATATTTCTAGATGTTTCGATTGACAATGTGATATATACCTTTCTAAACGTATATGCACCTACTGGATCTAACAATCTCTTTTTTGCAGATATTCTTCAAAGAGTTTTATCCTGGGGTGGCCAGAACTTAATCCTAGGGGGAGACTTCAACACGGTCGTTGATCCATCCATGGATAGGTCGGGGGTAAGTACCAAAAGACCCGGGCCCTCCTCTACTCTGCTTTCCTCTTTTTGTTCTCAACTCACCCTATTAGACCCCTGGCGTCTACATAACCCCCTTCAACGAGATTATTCTTTCTATTCACACCCACATTCTACTCACTCTCGCATTGACTATCTATTTTTATCCAAACACCTCTTTTCTAAAGTTACCCACACCTCAATTAAAGACATCATTATTTCGGACCACGCCCCCATTACCTTGTCCCTACACCTATCCCTACCCCAGAACATATCTAAATGTTGGAGATTCCCAGCATATCTCACACGCTCAGAGGATTTCTTATTACATCTTAAACACACCTGGCAGAATTATACTACTGACAACCTAGATCAAGAATCTAACACTCCACTTTTTTGGGGAGCCTCTAAAGCAGTCCTTCGTGGCCATATCATCTCCTATGTCAATTCTAAGCGCAAGAAATTTAACATAAAATTACAGGAACTTAGTGCGGCTCTCACACTAGCATATTGCACATACAAACAAAGCGATAGCCCTACCCATAAGGAGGCGTACCTCATGGCAAAACAAATCTATGATACCTTTCTCACCGAACAGGCCCAGATCAGCTACGACTACGGCAGGAACAGGTTTCATAGGTGGGGGAATAAACCCGGTAAGCTCCTGGCCAACCTGGTTAGGGGGCCCCGAAACAAAACATGGGTTGACTCGTTGCACAGCTCTGGAGGTGTTCTTTCTGATCCCACTGACATCTGCTCGGCTTTTATGCGTTTCTATAAGTCCCTATATACTGCCGACGTTGATAATGCAACTGATGGTCAATTATTCCTAGATGAGGCGCAGTTACCGAAGCTGGAGTTAGAAGAGAGGGAATCGTTGGATGCTCCCATAACTGAGGAGGAGGTGCGGGCCACCATTAAGTCCCTCCCCAATGGAAAGAGCCCTGGCCCTGACGGTTTCAGCGCTGAATTTTATAAGGTGCTAGATGCCGACATACTCCCCATATTAACACGATTATATAACCATATACTAACAACAGGGGAGACTCCCCTTCGTTTTAATGAAGCCAAACTCATAGTGCTAGCAAAACCAGGTAAAGATCCTACTCAGGTTGGGTCATACCGCCCCATCTCACTCCTCAATCAAGATTTTAAAATCTTGACTAAAATCATAGCTAACAGGTTGCAAGCATACTTACCCCATCTCATCTCACCCGCACAGATGGGATTCGTCAAAGGTAGACAATCCACACGGGGAGTGCGGGCGGCCCTAACTGCGATATCTTACACCCGCCTTAGCCAGGCCAAAAATAACATCATTATAAATTTAGACGCAGAGAAGGCATTTGATAAAATTGCCTGGCCTCACCTATCTCGAGTGCTCACCCACCAGGGGTTTGGCACAGCGTTTTGCAACTTGGTGCAGACCTTATATACCAACCCAGTGGCGCAGGTCTTAGTCAATAATGTGACATCTTCATTCTTCACGTTGGAAAGAGGCACTAGGCAAGGATGCCCCTTATCTCCCCTCCTTTTTGATTTGCCACTGGAACCCCTTATACGCCATATTCTGTCACACAAGAACTATAAGGGCATTGCTGTGGGAACACAGGAATTAAAGGTGGTGGCATTCGCAGACGACCTCCTCCTTTTTATGTCAGATCCTCACCGTACAATCCCGCAGCTAATTGCCATGACTGATCGTTTCTCCTCTTTCGCAGGGTTTACCATCAATTATAGTAAGTCAGAGGCGTTGGCCATATATGGTCAGGCGAGACTGGGTTGGGGGACCACCTTTCCCTTTAAATGGGCGAATACACATATTACCTTTCTAGGCGTTGCACTCCCTGCTCAGCCCTGCCACCTATATAGGCTTAATATCACCCCAGTCCTGCATAAGATTAGAACCGAACTTGGCCTCTGGCAATCCCTCCCCCTTAATATGCTAGGGAGATGTAACTTATTTAAGATGGCCAGCTTCCCAAAGCTCCTCTATGTTTTACAGATGACCCCCCTATTATTATCTAAATCAGACCTATCTTCTCTGAACGCCTCTATCTCCAAATACATCTGGGCTGGTAAACGCCCAAGGATTAGCATGAAAAAATTATCCCAGACGGTGCCTAGAGGGGGAATCAATCTACCTGATATTAAGCAATACAATCTTGCGTGCCTCTTACGCATTGCTATGGATTGGCTTGGAAACAATAATTATTACACAGATTCTAGTCTAGATTCTCAACTATGTGCCCCCCTATCCCTCAGTTATCTTCTCCATGCCAAGCCCTCCAAATTGGCCTTACATATTACCACTAATTTACTACTACTCCCCATAATACAGGCGTGGAAAATGGCAAGGAAATCTCTCAAACTTCAATATTTATACTCACTTTCACTGCCCCTTATCGGCAACCTAGAGTTTCAGGAGGGGGGAGCTCTACAACCTTTCACTACCTGGCACTCTCTTGGCATCCGCAACCTACGCAACCTGCTTAACTCCTCCCGCGCCCCGCTGTCTTTCATGGAGGCGCGAGAGAAATACGGCCTGCTTCCTCACCACGAGTTTGCCTACTTCCAAGCAATACACTATCTTAAAACTGTACTATCTAAACTGACAGGGATCGACTTTCTTAACTCTCTAGACACACTAATCCAATCGACCTGCTACTCCATATCAACCATTTATTCACGTATCCGTCTTGAACTTATCCCAGACACGGACCTTCCGGAGCTGTCCCAATGGTCCTCCCACATCCCAACGTTCACCCCTGAATCCCTCTTAAATCACTTTCAATTTACCTTAAAGCTTATTCCTGCAAGCTCTTACCAAGAAATGGCCTATAAAATGCTCCATAGGGCATACATCTCACCTAAACGCCGATCTATGATGGGCATCTCAGAAGACAGTAAATGCACCAAATGCCTAATGGAGGGGGCCGACCTCTTCCATTGCTTCTGGGATTGCGCTCTGGTGTCACAGTTTTGGCATGAGGTACATCACTATGGAACCACGTCCTTAGGCATATCCTTTAGTTGCACTACCTCCTGGGCACTGTTCGGGTGTTTGACCAACCTGACATCCCCAGGGCTAATAAAAAAACTGCTTATGATACTATCAGCAGCTGGCAGGAAGGCAATCCTGCAACAGTGGATTCACAACATACCTCCTAATATCTCGATGGTGACCTCTAGATTATTTTTTCTATTCACCATGGACTGGCTGGAGACCTCTATCCATAAGGAGAGGCTCACCCCTGCCTTGTTCCAATGTTGGAACACTTACATTTTGACACTCCCCTTACATACTAAACAGGCCATTGACAAATGCTTTCAATCTACCTCATGGTACCTCCTCCACGCTATAGACCACCCTAACCCCTTAAACATCTAACTTACCCTCTCTCTTCTTCTCTGGACCCTTCTCCACTCCCTTCTATATTCAATTGTATACCGGGTTGATTGGAAATATAGACCCCCGATTTGGGAAGATTGTGCTGTGGATGGATCGACGACCCGTGTCCCATAGTAGGCATTACATGTTGGTTTATTTTCTTATGTTTTAGGTATTTAATATAAGTTTAGGGATTTTTTTGGATAACCTATTTTTACTAGTGGAGAATCGATATTTGATCCATCCCGTTTCATCTATAATCTGCTCCGCATTGGTAATTAAAACACACTATAAATTCCCTGATATCACTAGTTATACACATGTTCCCTTTCTTGGAAGGGTATAAAAGTTATTATAAGAGGAAAAGTTTGAAAATATGTTTGGATCTCTACCTGGGATTATATGAGACTAAATAATATGTGACTCCCTGTCTCCTGTTAGGAGGATTTTGTATAATATATTTTATGTTGTACATTGTTAACTATATACTCTTTTTCATGTCTCGAAATGCTGCTTACTTACCCTGTACGATGTGAGATTGCAATAAAAATAGTTTGAAAAGAAAAAAATATTTTATCCTCCCAGTATATATACATCCAATGGCTACTGCTGCTCCGTCCAGCTACCTTGGTGCAACCTTTTGGCCTAAACTGGATAAAAACAATATTGTGAGCTGTCAGGTGTTCAGAATAGCCTGGAAATGAGTGGAAATGAATGTTATTGAGGTTAATAATACTGTAGGAACACCCCCAAATTCTGTTTCTTTTAGCTGTTTTGTTTATTTATTTTTCAAAATCCAGATCAAAAACAAAAACCCACATGGGTGGTTTCGGTAAAACCAATCCAGATCCAATACGCAAAGAAGATCCAGGTCCAAAACACAAAACATGAAAAATAGCCTGGTGCACACCCGTAGTCTATATGTGTCTGAAGAGGGGGAACTCTCGGATGTAGAGTGGGTAGGCATGTGGGCAGGCGGTTCTGACAGGCACTGTAACACTCTGCATAATTTGGAGGTCACTGTGATGCTCTCTGCAATACATGACTTAAACACTGTAACACTTTGAATTATATGGGGGGGTATTGCAACACTGCATTATATGGTAGGTACTGCAACACTCTCTGCATTATATGGTGGGTACTGCGATGCTATGCATTATATGGTGGATACTGATGGTCTCTGTATTATATGGCGGTCACAAAAATGCTTTCCATATTGTCAGGCGATCTCAAAATGCTTTAAGTGGTGTATGGCAGTCACTAAAATGCTATCAGTATTGTTTGGTGGTCACAAAATTGCTCTCTATATTCTCTGGCAGCCACTAAAATGCCCTCTATATGGTCTTGCGATCACAAAGATTGCAGATGAAATCAGTGATTTTTCCACTACTGCACATGCATCATTGGCTGAGATTTCACTCTGCACATACATCAAATTTGCAGTCCAAAGCTACACGGATCTGCATCCATGAGCGAACATGAACTTGAGCGATAACAGGATGCCGTGGCTTGGCCTCAGGATCTATCTTGCCACCGGGCACCTGGGATGAAGTTACACTACTGCCACGGGATCCGGTCTGAAGATCGACAGTGTCTAGGTCGACAATGTTTAGGTCGACCACTATAGGTCGACAGTCACTAGGTCGACATGGATGGAAGGTCGACAGGGTTTCTAGGTCGACATGTGCTAGGTCGACAGGTCTAAAGGTCGACATGAGTTTTTCACATTTTTTTTTTTTTTCATACTTAACGATCCATGTGGACTACGATTGGAACGGTAAAGTGTGCCGAGCGAATCTGTAGCGGAGCGAAGGCACCATGCCCGAAGCATGGCGAGCGAAGCGAGCCATGTGAGGGGACGCGGTGCACTAATTTGGGATCCCGGTCACTTTACGAAGAAAACGACACACACACAAAAAAATCCTCATGTCGACCTTTAGACCTGTCGACCTACCACATGTCGACCTAGAAACCCTGTCGACCTTCCATCCATGTCGACCTAGTGACTGTCGACCTATAGTGGTCGACCTAAACATTGTCGACCTAGATACTGTCGATAAAACGAACCACACCCACTGCCACATACAGTATATGTATGGCGGTGCCACTATAAGTCACTGTGTCACCACTGCTAGCCGCAATGTGTACAATAAATAGCAAAATAAAACCTGGTAGAAACAGCAGTTTTTAGGCTTTTTGGCCATTAAATAAATACACCTCTGACAGCTCAGTGTAATTCTCCTTTATACCTAATATATGAAAATGGCAACTTGTGAGTTTAGTGGGGATTTTTTTCTCAAGAACTACACAAAAAAGGGTAAAGTTGCAAAATAGGGACATAGACCACAAAAAAATCATGAGGTTTTTTTTACATATTTTGTAGGAGAAACAGCTATGCAAAAAGTTTATGGCTCAGTAAATCACTACATAGACGAAATACGAAAACATAGGGACCTTTGAGATTCAAAGTAATTGAATCAATTCATAGACATAAAATAGTAACACAAAGTCTAGAGAGATCCATGCTTTGTATAATACACCGAGATAATATAGTAACAAAGAGACAAGACCGGTTCATAACTGACTGAGCCAGTTCACAAAGGTAAAATAGTAGCAGACATGACAACCATACAGAATTTATAAAGCTTGCGCTTGGATGATATACTGTCTACTTCAGAGACACAGCCGACTAAGGACAAATTTCTTTACTATTTTTTTTTAAGCAGGATCATAACAGAGGAAAATAGAGCCAAGGTAGTTTGTTGGTTCACATAGTAACACGCCAAATTTACAAAGAGCGTCAAGCTAACTGTATCACTCAGCTCTGTATTCATCTCCTTTTCTTCTGCTTCACTTCTCTCTCATCCTACTTATTCACTCCCACTCTTCTCCTGAAACGAGCGCCTTCGTCTTTGCCTTGCTAATGTAGCCGGCTAATTGAACTCATCAACCAAAATCAACCGAGGAACTCGAAGAAAAAGAAAGAAAGAAAACGAGTCTGAGAAAAGTGAGAAATAATTTCTGTGTTCCATGCTAATTGGCAGTGATTTTAATGAGGTTCAGTAAAAGGTCTATGTTAACACTTTCCATCTACAAAATGCAGCTCCTGCCTGTCATCCAGAACCTGGACGGTACACAGTAGACAGAGACAGTCAAAATATCACCTGCCCTCTGATGCTATTACAGCACAAAGATATATGCACAGGTAAGTTCTGTGTAGTGCTGAAAACTATAGCTCACGTACAATGAAAATTGTCTTTAAAGTGTAGAGTTGTTCATTACCAATTATTGCCTGGTGAATGTCATTATCACTATTATAATTAGAGATGTGCGCCAGACCATTGTTGACTCTGATTCGTCGTCCGGCTTTGGATTTGGATTTGCCAAACCGCTGTGACTGGTTTTGCATTTGGATTTGGATTTGTTTTCACAAATATACAAAACAAGCTAAAATCACATAATTTGGGCCTTGTTTTGTTCCTAGAGTATTATTAACCTCAGGGCCGGCCCGAGCTTAATTTTTTTGGTAAGCGAATTTAGAATTTAGCGCCCCTTGATGGGATCAAATTTTAAAAGAAGTGTGGTCTCACAAGGAAGGGGCGTGGCCACACAATAGTACCCCCAGGGGTCCAGGGAGATTGTCAGTGACAGGGAGAAAAGGGCGTGTCTGGGTGGCAGAGATGATGGAGATAGTGGGTGACTGAGGAGGTTGGGGTCACAGGGAGATAGTGGGTGACAGGGAGATAGTGGGTGCCATGTGCCCACAGTGCCACATATGACCAAACAGTGCCACATATGACCCCACAGTGCCAGATACAGATATGCCCCCACAGTGCTAGCTATGCCCCCACAGTGCTAGATATGCCCCCACAGTGCTAGCTATGCCCCCACAGTGCCAGCTATGCCCCCACAGTGCCAGATACACATATGACCCCACAGTGCCAGATACACATATGACCCCACAGTGCCATGTGCCCACAGTGCCAGATATGCCCCCACAGTGCCAGATACAGATATGCCCCAACAGTGCCATGTGCCAGATATGACCCCACAGTGCCAGATATGACCCCACAGTGCCAAATAGATATGCTCCCACAGTGCCATATGCCAGATATGCCCCCCACAGTGCCAGCTATGCACCCACAGTGCCAGATACAGATATGCCCCCACAGTGCCATGTGCCCACAGTGCCACATATGACCCCACAGTGCCGGATACAGATATGCCCCCACAGTGCCATGTGCCCACATTGCTAGCTATGCCCCCACAGTGCTAGCTATGCCCCCACAGTGCCAGATACAGATATGCTCCCACAGTGCCAGATATGCCCCCACAGTGCCATGTGCCCACAGTGCTAGCTATGCACACACAGTGCCAGATATGACCCCACAGTGCCAGATACAGATATGACCCCACAGTGCCATGTGCCAGCTATGCCCCCCCACAGTTGTCAGCATGCCACGCCTCCCTCCCTCCACCCGCCGGCCGGGACCCTACACTTCCGGCCAGAGACCACGCTGACTACGGAGACTCCAATCCCTCCCCCCACACACACGCTGGCTGGGAATCTGCACTTCAGGCTGGCTCTGCACGTCCATCAGATAGGTGCAGTCAGTCAGCCCACACACTGCAGCCAGACAAGGGACTTTATTATCACCGTCTCTGAGGTCAGTCAAGCATCAAGCTGCTGCCATTAACTGTTGCATGACATTTTATGAGGACACTGTGTATGGTATAAGTTGGGGACACTATGGCATAATATTGTGATGCTGTGTGGCATATGTGGGGACACTGTGTGCCATAATATGGGGATGCTGTGTGGCATTATATGTGGGGACACTGTGCGGCATTATATGTGGGGACACTGTGTGACATTATATGGGAACGCTGTGTGACATAATGTGGTGACACTGTGTGGCATTATATGGGGACGCTGTGTGACATAATTTGGGGACACTGTGGCATTATGTGGGGATGCTGTGTGCCATAAGTTGGGGATGCTCTGTGGCATAATGTGGGGATACTGTGTGGCATTATATGGGGACATTGTGTGCCATAATGTGGGGACACTGTGTGGCATTATATGGGAACGTTCTGTGCCATAATGTGGGGACACTGTGTGCCATAATGTAGGGACCCTGTGTGCCATAATGTGGGGATGTTGTGTGCTATAATGTGGGGACACTGTGTGGCATTATATGGGTACGTTCTGTGCCATAATGTGAGGATGCTGTGTGCCATAATGTGGGGACACTGTGTGTGTGGCATTATATGCGGACGCTGTGTGCCATAATGTGGGGATGCTGAGTGGCATTTTATGGGGACGTTGTGTGCCATAATGTAGGGACGCTGTGTGGCATAATGTGGGGATGTTGTGTGCTATAATGTGGGGACACTCTGTGGCATTATATGGGTATGCTATGTGCAATCATATGGGGATGCTGTGTGCCATAATGTGGGGACGCTGTGTGGCATTATATGGGGATGCTGTGTGCCATAATGTGGGGATGCTGTGTGGCATTATATGGGGACGCTGTGTGCCATAATGTGGGGATGCTGTGTGGCATTATATGGGGACGCTGTGTGCCATAATGTGGGGATGCTGTGTGGCATTATATGGGGACATTGTGTGCCATAATGTGGGGACACTGTCTGCATAATGTGGGGGGACCTTGTGTGGGATATTATGTGGGGACACTGGCATAATATTGGGACACTATGGCATAATATAGGGACACTGTGATGTATGGGGTACCCTATGTGGCATAATGTAATATTTCATGAAAGGTCACAGTCTATAGTTATGCCGCGGGGGAGGAAGGGGGGGGCGCCAAGTTACTGCCTTGCCCCTGGTAACAAAAATCCTAGTTTCGGCCCTGCCCACAGTGCCACATATGACCCCACAGTGCCAGATACAGATATGCCCCCACAGTGCTATGTGACCACAATGCCAGATATGCCCCCACTGTGCCATATGCCCACAGTGCCAGATATGCCCCCATAGTACTGCTAACCGTTTTGCTGTGTAGAGAGCGCAGCGCGCGCTTCTCCTGCCTGCCGCCCTGCCCCTCAGTCTGGTCTCCGGTGGTGACGACAGCGTGTATATCTCAAATCAGGCGCCGGTCCGCGAGCTCTGATTGGCTAACAAACTGGCACCTGATTTGATCTATACACTCCGCCGTCACTGCCGGAGACCAGACTGAGGGGCAGGGCAGCAGGCAGGAGAGGTACGCGCTGCGCTCTCCTTGCCTCGTGTGGATGGGTGATGGATCGCGATCGACTGGTCGCATGTCCGCGATCGACCAGTCGTTCGCAATCGACTGTTTGTGCACTCCTGCCCTAGCGTGATGGAGCGTAGTCCAGGCTGCCAGCGCCTTCTACACTGTGGCGCCTTACCCATGTGCGTACCCCACGTAACGGGCGGGCCGGCTCTGATGAACCTCAATAACATTCATTTCCAGTCATTTCCACACAATTTGACTACCTCACAGATCACAATATTGTTTTCACCAATGTTGGCCAAAGGCTGCAGTGAGCTGTCAGGATACTAAGCAACAGAGCAGTGTCACAAACACATGGTAGTTTATAGCACATCTATGAAACATTGCCATAGCGTACTGGGGTACAGTACACTGAACAGTACAAACAATAGATCTACACATATTGTATATATTTTTTTTTTTCTTTTTTAAACTTGCAGCTTGGATCAAACTGTGTGGAGTTACAGAGCTTTGAACAAATATACAGGTTGAGTATCCCATATCCAAATATTCCGAAATACGGAATATTCCGAAATACGGACTTTTTTGACTGAGAGTGAGATAGTGAAACCTTTGTTTTTTGATGGCTCAATGTACACAAACTTTGTTTAATACACAAAGTTATTAAAGATATTGTATTAAATGACCTTCACGCTGTGTGTATAAGGTGTATATGAAACATTAATGAATTGTGTGAATGTAGACACACTTTGTTTAATGCACGAAGTTACAAAAAATATTGGCTAAAATGACCTTCAGGCTGTGTGTATAAGGTGTATATGTAACATAAATGCATTCTGTGCTTAGATTTAGGTCCCATCACCATGATATCTCATTATGGTATGCAATTATTCCAAAATACGGAAAAATCCGATATCCAAAATACCTCTGGTCCCAAGCATTTTGGATAAGGGATACTCAACCTGTATATATATATATATATATATATATATATATATATGTATATATATATATATATATATATATATATAGGTGCGGATTGGCTGCAAAAAGTGCTTAATTCAACGTTTCGGGTATCAACCCGTCGTCAGGAAATAGCAAACAGAGTGTATCACAAACAACAGATATTTATACAAACACATACAGCAGGGTGTCATAGGTGTTTGGGCTGCACTACTTGCAGATCCCTAATACCTGGTGACACCATTGCACACCCATATTCAGGGAAAAAATAAGAATTTACTTACCGATAATTCTATTTCTCGGAGTCCGTAGTGGATGCTGGGGTTCCTGAAAGGACCATGGGGAATAGCGGCTCCGCAGGAGACAGGGCACAAAAAAGTAAAGCTTTACTAGGTCAGGTGGTGTGCACTGGCTCCTCCCCCTATGACCCTCCTCCAGACTCCAGTTAGGTACTGTGCCCGGACGAGCATACACAATAAGGGAGGCATTTTGAATCCCGGGTAAGACTCATACCAGCCACACCAATCACACCGTACAACTTGTGATCTAAACCCAGTTAACAGTATGACAACAGAAAGGGCCTCTTAAAGATGGCTCCTTAACAATAACCCGAATTAGTTAACAATAACTATGTACAAGTATTGCAGATAATCCGCACTTGGGATGGGCGCCCAGCATCCACTACGGACTCCGAGAAATAGAATTATCGGTAAGTAAATTCTTATTTTCTCTATCGTCCTAAGTGGATGCTGGGGTTCCTGAAAGGACCATGGGGATTATACCAAAGCTCCCAAACGGGCGGGAGAGTGCGGATGACTCTGCAGCACCGAATGAGAGAACTCCAGGTCCTCCTTTGCCAGGGTATCAAATTTGTAAAATTTTACAAACGTGTTCTCCCCCGACCACGTAGCTGCTCGGCAGAGTTGTAATGCCGAGACCCCTCGGGCAGCCGCCCAAGATGAGCCCACCTTCCTTGTGGAGTGGGCTTTTACAGTTTTAGGCTGTGGCAGGCCTGCCACAGAATGTGCAAGTTGAATTGTGTTACAAATCCAACGAGCAATCGACTGCTTAGAAGCAGGTGCGCCCAACTTGTTGGGTGCATACAATATAAACAGCGAGTCAGATTTTCTGACTCCAGCCGTCCTTGCAATGTATATTTTTAAGGCTCTGACAACGTCCAACAACTTGGAGTCCTCCAAGTCGCTAGTGGCCGCAGGCACCACAATAGGTTGGTTCAGATGAAATGCTGATACCACTTTAGGGAGAAAATGCGGACGAGTCCGCAGTTCTGCCCTATCCGAATGGAAGATTAGATAAGGACTTTTATAAGATAAAGCCGCCAATTCAGATACTCTCCTGGCAGAGGCCAGGGCTAGTAACATAGTCACTTTCAATGTGAGATATTTCAAATCCGCCTTTTTCAATGGTTCAAACCAATGGGATTTGAGGAAATCTAAAACTACATTTAGATCCCACGGTGCCACCGGAGGCACCACAGGAGGCTGTATATGCAGTACTCCCTTGACAAAAGTCTGGACCTCAGGGACAGAGGCCAATTCTTTTTGGAAGAATATTGACAGGGCCGAAATTTGAACCTTAATGGATCCCAATTTGAGACCCATAGATAATCCTGATTGCAGGAAATGTAGGAAACGACCCAGTTGGAATTCCTCCGTCGGAACCCTCCGATCCTCGCACCACGCTACATATTTTCGCCAAATGCGGTGATAATGTTTCACGGTGACTTCCTTCCGTGCCTTAATCAAGGTAGGAATGACTTCTTCTGGAATGCCTTTCCCTTTTAGGATCTGGCGTTCAACCGCCATGCCGTCAAACGCAGCCGCGGTAAGTCTTGAAAAAGACAGGGACCCTGCTGTAGCAGGTCCCTTCTCAGAGGTAGAGGCCACGGTTCGTCCGTGAGCATCTCTTGAAGTTCCGGATACCAAGTCCTTCTCGGCCAATCCGGAACCACTAGTATTGTTCTTACTCTTCTTTGCCGTATGATCTTCAATACCTTTGGTATGAGCGGCAGAGGAGGAAACACATACACTGACTGGTACACCCAAGGAGTTACCAGTGCGTCCACAGCTATTGCCTGTGGATCTCTTGACCTGGCGCAATATTTGTCCAGTTTCTTGTTGAGGCGAGACGCCATCATGTCTACAATTGGTCTTTCCCAACGGTCTATTAACATGTTGAAGACTTCTGGATGTAGACCCCACTCTCCCGGATGAAGATCGTGTCTGCTGAGGAAGTCTGCTTCCCAGTTGTCCACGCCCGGGATGAACACTGCTGACAGTGCTATCACGTGATTCTCCGCCCAGCGAAGAATCTTGGCAGCTTCTGCCATTGCACTCCTGCTTCTTGTGCCGCCCTGCCTGTTTACATGGGCGACCGCCGTGATGTTGTCCGACTGAATCAACACCGGCTTTCCTTGCAGGAGAAGTTCCGCCTGGCTTAGAGCATTGTAGATTGCTCTTAGTTCCAGAATGTTTATGTGAAGAGACTTTTCCAGACTCGTCCATACTCCCTGGAAGTTTCTTCCTTGTGTGACTGCTCCCCAGCCTCTCAGGCTGGCATCCGTGGTCACCAGGATCCAATCCTGAATGCCGAATCTGCGGCCTTCTAATAGGTGAGCCTTCTGCAACCACCACAGAAGTGACACCCTTGTCTTTGGTGACAGGGTTATTCGCAGGTGCATCTGCAGATGCGACCCTGACCATTTGTCCAACAGATCCCTTTGGAATATTCTTGCATGGAATCTGCCGAATGGAATTGCTTCGTAAGAAGCCACCATTTTTCCCAGGACTCTTGTGCATTGATGTACTGACACTTTTCCTGGTTTTAGGAGGTTCCTGACCAGATCGGATAACTCCTTGGCTTTTTCCTCTGGAAGGAAAACCTTTTTCTGAACCGTGTCCAGAATCATTCCTAGGAACAGCAGACGAGTTGTCGGGATTAAATGGGATTTTGGAATATTCAGAATCCACCCGTGTTGTCTTAGCACCTCTTGAGATAGTGCTAAAGCTGTCTCCAGCTGTTCTCTGGACCTTGCCCTTATTAGGAGATCGTCCAAGTATGGGATAACTAATACGCCTTTTCTTCGAAGAAGAATCATCATCTCGGCCATTACCTTGGTAAAGACCCGAGGCGCCGTGGACAATCCGAACGGCAGCGTCTGAAACTGATAGTGGCAGTTTTGAACAATGAACCTGAGGTACCCTTGGTGTGCGGGGTAAATCGGAACGTGTAGATACGCATCCTTGATGTCCAAGGATACCATAAAGTCCCCTTCTTCCAGGTTCGCTATCACTGCTCTGAGTGACTCCATCTTGAACTTGAACTTTTTTATGTAGAGGTTCAAGGACTTCAGATTTAGAATAGGCCTTACCGAGCCATCCGGCTTCGGTACCACAAATAGAGTGGAATAATACCCCTTTCCTTGTTGTAATAGGGGTACTTTGACTATCACCTGCTGAGCGTACAGCTTGTGAATGGCTTCCAACACCCTCTCCCTTTCGGAAGAGACGGTTGGTAAGGCAGACTTCAGGAAACGATGAGGAGGATCCGTCTCTAATTCCAACCTGTACCCCTGAGATATTATCTGCAGGATCCAGGGGTCTACCTGCGAGTGAGCCCACTGCGCGCTGTAATTTTTGAGACGGCCCCCCACTGTCCCCGAGTCCGCTTGAGAGGCCCCAGCGTCATGCTGAGGTTTTTGCAGGAGCCGGGGAGGGCTTCTGTTCCTGGGAAGGAGCTGCCTGTTGGTGTCTCTTCCCTCTTCCTCTGCCTCGTGGCAGGTACGACAAGCCCTTTGCTCTCTTATTTTTGTAGGAGCGAAAAAGCTGCGGTTGAAAGGTCGGTGCCTTTCTCTGTTGGGGAGTGATTCCAAATAACTCCTCCCCTTTATACGGCAAAACCTCCATGTGACGTTTTGAATCCGCATCGCCTGTCCACTGTCGTGTCCATAAGGCTCTTCTGGCTGAAATGGACATAGCACTCACCCGAGATGCCAGTGTGCAAATATCCCTCTGTGCATCACGCATATAGATAAATGCATCCTTTATTTGTTCTAACGACAGTAAAACATTGTCCCTATCTAGGGTATCAATATTTTCAATCAGGGATTCTGACCAAACTACTCCAGCACTGCACATCCAGGCAGTTGCTATAGCTGGTCGTAGTATAACACCTGCATGTGTGTATATATTCTTTTGAATAACTTCCATCTTTCTATCTGATGGATCCTTAAGTGCGGCCGTCTCAGGAGAGGGTAACGCCACTTGTTTGGATAAGCGTGTGAGCGCCTTGTCCACCTTAGGGGGTGTTTCCCAGCGCGCCCTAACCTCTGGCGGGAAAGGGTATAATGCCAATAACTTTTTTGAAATTATCAACTTTTTATCAGGAGCAACCCACGCTTCATCACACACGTCATTTAATTCTTCTGATTCAGGAAAAACTGTTTGTAGTTTTTTCACACCATACATAATACCCTGTTTTACGGTATCTGTAGTATCAGCTAAATGTAACGTCTCCTTCATTGCCAAAATCATATAACGTGTGGCCCTACTGGAAAATACGTTTGAATTTCTACCGTCGTCACTGGAATCAGTGCCCGTGTCTGGGTCTGTGTCGACCGACTGAGGCAAAGGGCGTTTTACAGCCCCTGACGGTGTTTGAGGCGCCTGGACAGGCATTAATTGATTGTCCGGCCGCCTCATGTCCTCAACTGACTGTTTAAGGGAAGATAAACCATCACGTAATTCCACAAATAAAGGCATCCATTCTGGTGTCGACCCCCTGGGGGGTGACATCTGCATATTTGGCAATTGCTCCGCCTCCACACCAATATCGTCCTCATACATGTCGACACCACGTACCGACACACACCGCAAACTCACAGGGAATGCTCTAATGAAGACAGGACCCACTAGCCCTTTTGGGGAGACAGAGGGAGAGTCTGCCAGCACACACCACAAAGCGCTATATATACAAGGGATATCCTTATATTAAGTGCTCCCTTATAGCTGCTTTAATATATATATATATATAGCCATTAATGTGCCCCCCCTCTCTGTTTTACCCTGTTTCTGTAGTGCAGTGCAGGGGAGAGACCTGGGAGCCGTTCTGACCAGCGGAGCTGTGACAGAAAATGGCGCCGTGTGCTGAGGAGATAGGCCCCGCCCCTTTTTCGGCGGGTTCTTCTCCCGCTATTTTTCCAGTCAGGCAGGGGTTAAATATCTCCATATAGCCCCTATGGGCTATATGTGAGGTATTTTTAGCCTTGTATAAGGTTTATATTTGCCTCTCAGAGCGCCCCCCCCCAGCGCTCTGCACCCTCAGTGACTGCCCAGTGAAGTGTGCTGAGAGGAAAATGGCGCACAGCTGCAGTGCTGTGCGCTACCTTATGAAGACTGAGGAGTCTTCAGCCGCCGGTTTCCGGACCTCTTCACGCTTCAGCATCTGCAAGGGGGTCGGCGGCGCGGCTCCGGGACCGGACTCCACGGCTGGGCCTGTGTTCGATCCCTCTGGAGCTAATGGTGTCCAGTAGCCAAGCAGCAAATCCACTCTGCATGCAGGTGAGTTTACTACTTTCCCCCTAAGTCCCACGTTGCAGTGATCCTGTTGCCAGCAGGACTCACTGTAAAGAAAAAAACCTAAACTAAACTTTCTCTAAGCAGCTCTTTAGGAGAGCCACCTAGATTGCACCCTTCTCGTTCGGGCACAAAATCTAACTGGAGTCTGGAGGAGGGTCATAGGGGGAGGAGCCAGTGCACACCACCTGACCTAGTAAAGCTTTACTTTTTTGTGCCCTGTCTCCTGCGGAGCCGCTATTCCCCATGGTCCTTTCAGGAACCCCAGCATCCACTTAGGACGATAGAGAAAATATAAGATTAGGCATGCCCTCACCTGTACTACCAGGTTTGTCGTGTACGTCCTGTCTTGCCCATGTGACTTATGCTATGTGGGCAAGACGGAACGACAATTCAGAGAGAGGATGGCTGGACACAGGTCGACCATTAGAGCAGCGCTGGAATCAGGTACCAGTGAACAGCCAGTGGCCCTACACTGTGCGGCCGCGAAACACAGCATAGCCAGCATTAGGACAAAGCTAATAGATCATGTCCCGGCCAACATCAGAGGAGGTAATAGAAAGAAGCAATTACTACGACTAGAGAGCAAATGGATCCACACTTTGGGAACCGTGTCCCCAAGGGGCTTGAACGACTCCTTGGGATTGCAATGGTTTCTATAGTCCGTGATAATAGTCTATTTAAGCAATATATCTCTAACATAAATTTTTAGTATTAGCTGACAAACTGATATACTATATCTGTTAACTAGCTGCCTTTGTTAATATTGTCACTCAGGCTTCTGTTTTTATTTTGTTTTTATCCACAGTTTAGTGCACTTTTATTGTTGCCCGGTTGTTGTGGCAACGGGACGGTATGCACCCTGATTGGCTGTGGGGAGTGGACGCTCCTGGATGACAGCACCAGGGGGACGCGTCAGCACAGATGCGGCGAGACTCGTGGAGGCCGGCGCCTGGAGCGCACACTCACCTGCACTGGATCAGGTAATTTAGTGTCTGTATGTATTTGTATAAATATCTGTTGTTTGTCATACACTCTGTTTGCTATTTCCTGACGATGGGTTGATACCCGAAACGTTGAATAAAGCACTTTTTGCAGCATCAACGACAGTCTTTGAGTGCCGCCAATCCGCACCTATACATGGGGACGCAATTCCCTTGGAGGGCACCGAAGCATTACACTCTATTTTACCTTTACTAGTGCCGGATATCTGCTACTATATATATATATATATATATATATGCAGTGATATGGTTCGACACTCAAAGCGGGTATGTGCAGGTACGTGATGTGCCCTCTGAGGATCTATAGCTGGATCCAATGTAGTAAGAGGAAAAACAGCGGCACTCTGCAGGCTGAAGAACTGGATAAAAAGTCTTTAATACGGTCATACGCCATTTCAGGGACTGGCCCCGTCGTCAGGGACAAGTGATACACAAACACATAACATACAAAGAACATACTTATACCCTCTAAAACAAGCACTCATTGCTTAGATTGGACTCACCTGTCCAGCGCCGTCGTCCGCGCCACGTCCCTCCGCACTGTGCACGAGTCGCAGGCTGCCAACGTCAAAGGACAGCGCCAGACAGGGAAACAATCCCGGAAGCATGACCTCCGTTGCTAAGTAACACCTGTACATAAACAGAAACAGAAAAAGACAATATTCATGTACAGTCTGATTATTCATTAAAACTAGAGATGTGCACCGGAAATTTTTCGGGTTTTGTGTTTTGGATTCGGTTCCGCGGCCGTGTTTTGGATTCGGACGCGTTTTGGCAAAACCTCCCTGAAAATTTTTTGTCGGATTCGGGTGTTTTTTTTCAAAAACCCCTCAAAAACAGCTTAAATCATAGAATTTTGGGGTAATTTTGATCCTATAGTATTATTAACCTCAATAACCACAATTTCCACTCATTTCCAGTCTTTTCTGAACACTGAACACCTCACAATACTATTTTTAGTCCTAAAATTTGCACCGAGGTCGCTGGATGACTAAGCAAAGCGACCCAAGAGGGCGGCACAAACACCTGGCCCCAAACAGCACATGATGCAAAGAAAAGAGAAAAAGAGGTGCACTGTGGTCGCTGGACGGCTAAGCTAAGCGACACAAAAACCTCAATATCACAGGAATTATTTGTTCTAATCAATGGTATTATTGGTCCAAATCACTGGAAGAAAATGACAAAATCACTGGAATTATCCGTTCTAATCAATGGTATTATTGGTCCAAATCACTGGAATAAAATGACAAAATAACTGGAATTAAATGGCAGTAATGTCGGGAATTATATCAAATGGCAGTACCACTGGACATATACGGAAGTGTCAGACAGGATGGCACTTAAAAAAATTGGCCCCAAACAGCACATGATGCAAAGAAAAGAAAAAAAGAGGAGCACTGTGGTCGCTCGACGGCTAAACTAAGCAAAACAAACACCTCAATATCACAGGAATTATTCATTCTAATCAATGGTATTATTGGTCCAAATCACTGGAAGAAAATGACAAAATCACTGGAATTATTCGTTCTAATCAATGGTATTATTGGTCCAAATTACTGGAAGAAAATGACAAAATCACTGGAATTATTTGTTCTAATCAATGGTATTATTGGTCCAAATCACTGGAAGAAAATGACAAAATCACTGGAATTATTCGTAAACATTTGTAGAAAGTCGCTGCTTTCTGATTACAGAAATGCTCAGATATTCCTGCGAATCCACAATCCCTTCCCAGAGGAAAAAGAAATTGAGAAACCGTTGTTTGAGAACATTTGTTCTCTTTCCCTTACAAAGGAACAAACCACTTTCCAAGAAGACTGACTTTTTTGGGATTATGGAGACAATATTTTTGAATATAAATCCTAAAGCAGGTGGTGTATTAGAGCAAAAGGGTGCAAGAGACCAGCCATGCAGTTTCTGAAATATTACGACAAAATGTTACTGTATTTCATAAGCACTCATTCCTAACTCTGCTAAGTACTGTTTGGTATACTGTATCTGGCTTCCATGAGGTAGTTGTCCATTATTTCAGCTTCCATTGACCTTTTTGAAAGCGGTAGAAGTTATCGATTCTTTTTTCCCCCCCTATTTTTAATTTTCTCCTGCATAGCCCAGTAAAATGTTGCAATGTTAAGTATTGACTTGTGCCTTCTGGGGGTCCACTTCTTCACCAAACCCAGCCAAATCTCATCCTAACCCTCTGCTCCACGTTCTCTATGTACCCCATCTGTGTCACCCATGTCTGTCTACCCCTCCCCTTTAGATTGTAAGCTCTCACGAGCAGGGCCCTCTTACCTCATGTGCTTATCCTTTGTCTTACTTTAATAATCTTCAACTGTACCACATCCAGCAGTCTTCTGCCACCTGATACTTATTCCAGTGTCATCTGCTGATGTAACTATGTCTATTTACCCTGTACTTGTCCTATACTGTCATCAACTGTAAGTTGCTGTTTTCCTGTTTGATTATTTATGTACTCTGTAATTGGGTGCTGTGGAACCCTTGTGGCGCCATGTAAATAAAGGATAATAATAATAATAATAATAATATAGGGTGTATAATCCCCAGGTGTATCTCACACATCACACAGTACAGTATATAGGGTGTATAATCCCCAGGTGTATCTCATACATCGCTCAGTACAGATTAAAGGATGTATAATCACCAGGTGTATAACACATTTTGCACAGTACAGTATACATACTGGTCACAACAATGCAGCAGATATTGAGCACTGATCAGGATACTAGAAGTGACACAGAGCTGCAAGATACAGCAATGGCCTACTGTACTGTACTATATATGTATACTGCTGGTCATCAAAATGCTGCACTGTCCTACTATATACTGCTCACAATAATTCAGCACAGATATGAAATGGATACTTGCAGTGACACAGAGCTGCAAGATACTACAGCAATGGCCTAATGTACTGTACAACTATATACTGTTGGTCACCAAACTGCTGCACTGTCCTACTATATATTGCTCACAATAATGCAGCACAGATATGGAATGGATACTTGCAGTGACACAGAGCTGCAAGATACAGCAATGGCCTACTGTACTGTACAACTATATACTGTTGGTCACCAAAATGCTGCACTGTAATACTATATATACTGCTCACAATAATGCAGCACAGATATGGAATGGATACTTGCAGTGACACAGAGCTGCAAGATACAGCAATGGCCTACTGTACTGTACAACTATATACTGTTGGTCACCAAAATGCTGCACTGTAATACTATATACTGTATACTGCTCACAAAAATGCAGCACAGATATGGAATGGATACTTGCAGTGACACAGAGCTGCAAGATACAGCAATGGCCTACTGTACAACTATATACTGTTGGTCACCAAAATGCTGCACTGTAATACTATATATACTGCTCACAATAATGCAGCACAGATATGGAATGGATACTTGCAGTGATACAGAGCTGCAAGATACAGCAATGGCCTACTGTACTGTACTACTATTATACTGGTGGTCCCCAGTCCTCACAATAAAGCACACTGAGCACATATATGGAGTGTTTTTAGGCAGACAATGTAGATATTTTCAGCACACTGAGCCCTGATATTTGCAGCACACTGAGCACAGATATTTGCAGCACACTGAGCACAGATTACGGAGCTTTTCAGGGAGAGAACGCAGCCACGTCCTCTCCATTCAATCTCCAATGCATGAGTGAAAATGGCGGCGACGCGCGGCTCTTTATATAGAATACGAATCTCGCGAGAATCCGACAGCGGGATGATGACGTTCGGGCGCGTTCAGGTTAACCGAGCAAGGCGGGAAAATCCGAGGCTACCTCGGAACCGTGTAAAATAGGAGAAGTTCGGGGGGTTCGGATCTCGGATAACCGAACCTGCTCATCTCTTATATATATATATATATATATACTGTATATGTATATATATATATATATATATACATATATATATATTTATAGTTATAAACAAAAATAAGTCAGTGTGCTGTCGCTTCTTCTTCCTTCCAAGATTGTTTATATACAGTAGGTCAGTGAATCGATTTTGGTGTATACAAATTAGAGGTAAGCGGGTTCGGTTCCCTGAGAATTGAACCCTAACGGACTTCACTACCCGAGCCTAGGTCCGAGCCTGGCTCGGGATTTCCCGCCTGATTCAGAAACCAGAACGAGGCAAAATGTAATCATTCCGCTGTTAGATTCTCACGTGTTATTCCATATAAGGAGCCGCGCGTCGCCGCCATTTTTACTCTGGCATTTGAGAGTGTAGCGAGAGGATGTGTCTCCGTCCTCAGTATCTGTGCGGGAGGAAAAGTGGGGTGGCGATTCCAGTGCTGTCTTGTGCTGCTCAGTCCAGTGTAGTTTCTTATGCTGCATCAGTCCAGTCACAGTGGTGGTGTCCTCTGCCTTCATATGTCCAGTGCTGCTGTATAAATCCAGTACAGTGGAGCTAGCTGTGTTGTGCTGCATCAGTACAGTGGCAGTGTCTTGTGCTGCATCAGTCCAGTCACAGTGGTGGTGTCCTCTGCTGCCATATGTCCAGTGCTGCTGTATAAGTCCAGTCCATTGCAGTGGTGCTGTGTTGTGCTGCATCAGTCCAGTGGTGGTGTCCCTGTGCTGCTGTATAAGTCCAGTGGTACTGCCGTATATGTCCAGTGATACTGCCATATATGTCCAGCTGTACTGCCGCATAAATCCAGTGATACTGCCGTATATGTCCAATGGTACTGACATATAATTCCAGTGATACTGCCGTTTATGTCCAGATATACTGCCGTATAAATCCAGTGATACTGCCATATATGTCCAGTTGTACTGCCATATAATTCCAGTGATACAGCTGTATATGTCCAGTGGTACTGCCGTATAAATCCAGTGGTAATGACGTATAAATCCAGTCCAGTGGTACTGCCATATAATTCCTACCGCAGCAAGAACAGCAGCAGCACCAGTAGCAGCATCTTGCAAACACTAACTCGTTCCTAGACAGGCTACGCTAGGTATCACTGCTTTCCGTAAGAGGCACACCGCTGACAACCTCCTATGGAAACTGAGGGACATCATTGCACAATGGCTTACCCCACTTAGACTCTCCTGGGGATATTGTGCGTGCATTACATCCTGGCAAATTCCAGCACGTCCCATGTTTTGCACATACAATTACATTTGTGGTGCAGAATTTTTTGAAAAATAAGAGGGTTGTGCAGGAGATGCTGTCGGTGGCCCGAAAAATTGCGGGCCACTTTCGACATTCAGCCACTGCGTGCCAAAGATTGGAGCACCAGCAAACACTCCTGAACTTGCCCTGCCATCACCTGAAGCAAGAGGTGGTAACAAGGTGGAATTCAACACTCTATATACTTCAGAGGATGGAGGAGCAGCAAAAGGCCATTCAAGCCTATACATCCACCTACGATATAGGCAAAGGAGGGGAAATGCACCTGACTCAAGCACAGTGGAGAATGATTTTCATCTTATGTAAGGTTCTCCAACCATTCAAACTTGCGACACGTGAAGTCAGTTCAGACACTGCCAGCTTGAGTTAGGTCATTCCCTTCATCGGGCTTTTGCCGAAGCAGCAGGAGAAATTGAAGGAGGAGCTAAGACAGAGCGATTTAGCTAAGTATGTGGGACTTGTGGATGGAGCCCTTCATTAGCTTTGCCAGGATTCAAGGGTGGTCAATCTGTTGAAATCAGAGCACTACATTTTGGCCACCATGCTCGATCCTAGGTTTAAAGCCTATGTTGTATCTCTCTTTCCGGCAGACACAAGTCTGCAGAGGTTCAAATCCATGCTGGTGAGAAAATGTTCAACTCAAGCGGAACGTGACCCGTCAACAGCTCTTCCTCCCACAAGTGGTGCTGCGAGGAAAAGGATGAGATTTCCTAGCCCACCCGCTGGCAGTGATGCAGGGCAGTCAGGAGCAAGTGCTGACATCTGGTCCGGACTGAAGGACCTGCCAACGATTACTAACGTGTCTACTGTCACTGCATATGATTCTGTCACCATTGAAAGAATGGTGGAGGATTATATGAGTAACAGCATCCAAGTAGGCATGTCAGACAGTCCCTACATATACTGGCAGGAAAAAGAGGCAATTTGGATGCCCTTGCACAAACTGGATTTATTTTACCTAAGTTGCCCCCCTCCAGTGTGTACTCCAGAAGAGTGTTTAGTGCAGCCGGTAACCTTGTCAGCGATCGGTGTAGGAGGTTACTTCCAGAAAATGTGGAGTAGATGATGTTCATCAAAATTAATTATAAATTCCTCCAGGAAGACCTTTACCAGCAATTGCCTCCAGAAAGTACACAGGGATCTGTGATGGTGGATTCCAGTGGTGACGAATTAATACTCTGTGAGGAGGAGGATGTACACAGTGAAAGGGTTGAGGAATCGGAGGATGAGGATGAGGTTGACATCTTGCCTCTGTAGAGCCAGTTTGTGCAAGGAGAGATTGATTGCTTATTTTTTGGTGGGGGCCCAAACAAACCAGTCATTTTAGACACAGTCATGTGGCAGACCCTGTCACTGAAATGATTGGTTTGTTAAAGTGTGCATGTCCTGTTTATACAACATAAGGATGGGTGGGAGGGCCCAAGGACAATTCCATCTTGCACCTCTTTTTCTTCTTTGCATCATGTGCTGTTTGGAGACTAGTTTTTTTAAGTGCCATCCTGTCTGACACTGCTGTACAAGTCCAGGGGTACTCTGCCGTATAAGTCCTGGGGTACTGACGTATAAGTCCAGGTAAGTGGTGCTGTCTTGTGTTGCATCAGCCCAGTGGTGGTGTACACTTGCACACAGATTTTGAAGGAACTCGCCAGGGAGGTTATTCCAAACATCCTGGAGAACAAACCACAGATCTGTGGATGTCGGCTTGCTCAAATCCTTCAGGGCTCTGTGAGGGCCATATTATAATTTCCAGGACTCCTTGTTATTCTTTTCTTTGAAGATAGTTCGTAATGAAATTTGCTGCATATTTGGGGTCATTGCACTGCTGCAGAATAAATTTGGAGCCAAGCAGATGCCTCCCTGATGGTATTGCATGATATATAAGTACCTGTCTGTATTTCTCAGCATTCAAGCACAAAGAAACTGGGCCGCCATGTTTTGGGTCGCAGGGGCAAACGGTCCGGATACGCCTCTGTTATGCAGAGTGCACCCCCCCCAACATTGCGTCGCCACCCCTGCCCACCCCACTAATGCCTCTTCCTGTCAATCAGGCAGAGTCATTTGCATAAGTGAGATGCCGTTGCATCTCACTGTGCGCATGCGCAGTGCGGCTCCTGCACGTGCGCTCACTGCCCTTTTTTTGTTGCTATTTTTAAACTTACAGCTCAGTTCAAGCTGCATGGATCACAGGGCTTATAGATGCACTTGAACAAAGCGCACTAGGGTTAAGCGCCCCAACCAGTACAATTTACAACAGAGTACAGTGCAGCATACGGCAGCTTGCAGTGTGCCCCTTACACATAGTCACCTAAAGAGCATAGCCACTTGTGAGTCTGGACATAGCACAATACAGCAACGTGCCCCCTATACAAAGTCACCTACAGAGCACAGCAACTTGTGAGTTTGGACACAGCACAATAGAGCAACATGCCCCCTATACAAAGTCACCTACAGAGCACAGCCACTTGTGAGTTTGGACACAGCACAATAGAGCAACGTGCCCCCTATACAAAGTCACCTAAAGAGGACAGCCACTTGTGAGTCTGGACACAGCACTATACAACAGCATACCCCCTATACACATTCACTTAAAGACCACAGCAACTTGTGAGTCTGGACACAGCACAATACAGCAACGTGCCCCCTATACAAAGTCACCTAAAGAGGACAGCCACTTGTGAGTCTGGATACAGCACTATACAACAGCATACCCCCTATACACATTCACTTAAAGACCACAGCAACTTGTGAGTCTGGACACAGCACAATACAGCAGTGTACCCCCTATACACATTCACTTAAAGAGCACAGCAACTTGTGAGTCTGGACACAGCATAATACAGCATTGTGCAGCTTACAGCAGCATGGAGCGTAACCTACCAGTGATGGCTAACCTTGACACTCCAGATGTTGTTGAACTACACATCTCAGCATGCCCTGCATCAGTTTTAGCAAGGCCAAATAGCAAAACTGTAGCAGGGCATGCTGGGATGAGTAGTTCAACAACAGCTGGAGTGTCAAGTTTAGCCATCACTGCCCTATACACAGTCACTTTAAGCAGAGCCACTTTTGAGTCTGGACACAGCACACAGCCAACACAGCAGAGTCAGCGCAGCATACAGCAGCGTGCGTTACTGTAAAATGGCGCTGAGTCCTGGCCGTGGCGCCTTAAATAGAATCCAACTCCCACGAGAATCCGACATCGGTGCCAGACAGAATGCGATGCTGGGACAGAATCCGAACCACTCATCTCTAAATATAATATTAGTATTATCCAACGTTTATATCCTATCTCACAGCAGTGGGCAGCAACATTTTCTTTGAGGTCTTTAGAAGGGTCACCTCAGTCAATAGAATTCTTCCCTTTGATATTAAAATGCCAGGATGTCTGTGTATTATCACCACTGAAGTATATGGACCAAACATTTATTATTTATTATCCTGCAATATACAGTAACTTACATATATAGAGTAACAATATACAGTAATCAGAGGTTTCTCTAGGTTTAACCTATTTACCAGCACAACCGCCATCCCAATATACCTTTATGGTGATGGCGGGATTAGTCAATTTATCACGTGGTGGAAAACTCTGTATTTCACCATAGAGTAATCACTTTTCAGCATGGCATTATCTTGACCTATCAATGGTTTATGGTGATGCCAGAAAGACAATGCTGGATCTCCCACCAAGGGAAATCAAAATGTTCATTTGCGGACATTAGTGAGCATATTACTTCCTCTTTCAACCCAACGCTCCTGGTGAGCGAGAAAAAAATAATCGACCCAAGAAGGGGTTTCAGGGCAACCGGTGTTACAACATTATGTATCGCTGCGTTATGCAAATACCTAATGATAGTTAGGCAATTAGATATTGGGCAGTACGGATGGTGTAATGGTTAGCATTACTGCCTCACAGCACTGAGGTCATGGGTTTGATTCCCACCATGGCCCTAACTGTGTGGAGTTTGTATATTCTCCCCGTATTTATGTGGGGGTACTCCGGTTTCCTCCCACATTCCAAAAATATACTGGTAGGTTAATTGGATCCCAACAAAATTAACCCTAGTGTGAATGTGTGTGCGTGTAAATGTGATAGGTAATATAGATTTGAAGCTCCACTGGGGCAGGGACTGATGCGAATGGCCAAATATTTTCTGTAAAGCGCTGCAGAATATGTGTGCACTATATACTGGTAATAAATAAAAATGATAGTTACAGCAGCCACTGAGATATGAGAGATAAATTGCCCCCATAATCTGGTGCACTATAATTTTATAAATACATGCTAGTTAAAATAAGATCACATATTAATAGATAAGATAGATATATGGCGAGGGGGTGGGAGTGTGTGTGTGTGTGTGTGTGTGTGTGTGTGTGTGTGTGTGTGTGTGTGTGTGTGTGTGTGTTTATCTGCAAACATTTTGCACATAATAAGAAAGCATTTTCCCTGATTTATTATTAGTTTTCCCTACAGCTTGAAACATTAAAGGGCTGGATTCTCCTAGCGGAATAACTTATAATGACATATAGCATTAGCAGCGACCTAATATGGACAATGAACAAATACCAAGCAGATAGACAGTGGATGGAAGACAAGGGACAGAATCCTAGATGACAAGGGTTAAAGAAGATCTTTCCCTAGGGTGCAATGAAGCTGGGTTTCAAAGTGAGTGAGGTTTCTCTGAGTTTGTTTTCAATCACTTTCATCTAGATTGACAGCATGGAAACTGCCAATCTTTGCCATTCATCCTTTCCTCGGTGGGGTAATCTTCAGGGTGCACAAAGATGAAACTGGGGGCACCTGCCTCCCCCTGTGGGATTTAAAATCCCTCCTTCCTTCTGTGCTGTGTGTATTTCAGTCCTTTGCTCACAAAGAGAAGATCTGCTAAGAGAGAGCCAGAGTTTCAGAGCAGCATTAATAATTCATGTGCCTAAAGAAAGCGGCCGCTAGCTCTTATCAGCAGATAATTCTGCCCAGAACAATCCCTGATTACATGTGTTTATTGTGCCCTCCAATACCTTCTATAACCTTCTATATAGAGCACTTCATTATTCATCCCCTACTCTATAGCTTACCTTATAGTAACTGTACATGACACCATCACATAAAACTCCTTTACTTGAAGTATGTATTGCACTACAATTGTATATATGGGCCGATTCAGACCTGATCGCTGTGCTGCAAATTTCACTGTCCTGCGATCAGATAGTTGCCGCCCAGGGGGAGTGAAAATTTGCTCTGTGCAAGTGTGCAAATGCATGTGTATGCTGTGCAAAAATTCCCCTCAGTTAGCGGACAGCTGCATATCCGTTTGCATCACACCACTCACCATCGAATGTTTTTCCCATTCTGTGCAGTGTGTGCAGTCTGTGCGTAGCTCAATACTTACTCCTACAGTGCTAAGAAATCAGGCTGATCGGGGTCGGAGCTGATGTCACACACCCGCCCTGAAAACGCTGGGGAACGCCTGCGTTTTTCCAGATACTCCCAGAAAACCACCAGTTTCCACCCACAAACATCTTCTTCCTGTCAATCACCTTGCGAATGTGTCTGGTGGTGCGACTGCGCATTGCGGTGCATATGCATGCTCAGTCATTTGATAATTGGCCTGTCGAAGTCAAAAATATTACATAGAGAGAACATACAGACTCCACACATTATGAGTCGCTAAGCTTGCAAATATGCGCAGCGAGCATAGCAATATATGGTAACATACGCATTTACACAGACATGCCACAAAGATATATTCAACTCATATATCATACAGCACATAAATTGAACATATCAAGCGCCAGACATTATAATGTTTTAAATTATATAATGGAGTAACGTCATGTATGTGTATTATTGGAGCGGAGCAAAATGGACATGTTGTGTTTGGTGTCACAGTAATCAGATTAATGTGTAGATTCCTTTGATGCCTGTTATTAAGTTGTAGCACATTACCATTAGTAGATATGATTAAATGTATGAAAGCTAAAATCACTCTTATTAGAACAATGGATTTCCTGGAAGACAGCATGCGTGACCAGTGGCTATCACCTGTAATTACATCATCAAGGCTGGACGTCGCTCGCATATGAACTGACCAGTGACTCATCATGAATGAGAAAGTTCCCTCCCCTAGACTAGTAACAAGTGATCTATATACGCCCCCAAGAGACTCAGTGTATAGGTGATCACACACAGAGTCGGCTATTTTTCCTGTTTGTCCCAGATGATGGTGGAGATGATGTCTGTCCAGTGGCTGCATGATTTTACTGAGAGAGAGAGAGAGTGATATGGAGTGGAGACTTTATTTAAGCAAAATATGGTAATTGTATCACTGGCCATGTATGTATTTGAATTAGTTTGTAATAACTGCTTACTGTGTAAATTGTAACCATGTAACTATATATATATATATATATATATATATATATACTGTACATTGTGATATATTGAATACATATCCTTTTAATAACAAATATATACATCAATGAGCTTTGGAACTCAGATAATGTGTGGGTGTATTGTTTTCTCTTATGGGTTGCAGTGTTTTGCGATGTATAGCACACATTCATAGCACATGGTAATAAGATGCGCAGGCATCCACAGTATATATTAGAGCTGGCAATTTAAATATTTGTTAGAAAGCAATTTGACTTGAACAGGCCGCTGTGCGGAAAAGCATAGCAGTGATCAGGTATGAATTGGGCCCATAGTACTGAAGTTCTGAATAGGTTGAATGTTTAGTAATGTTTATTACACTATTATCTTGTTTCCCATTTAGGGTCCTATTTATGAAGAAATGTGTGGAATATCGAACCAATAAGAAACATTTTTGGGAGGTGCTTAGAAAGGGGCCATCATCAGTTATAATATTGATATTGTGGAAATGTTGACATTGCGTGCCGTAGGCGCATGCCAAAAATAAAGGGGCGTGGCTTCATGGGGAAGAGGCATTGCCACATAGCTCCCTGTTGCACATTATGGCAGGCAGAGCTCCTTTTACACATTACATTGTTGACATTGAACTTGCCAGCATATTTATTTATTATTTATTTATTAACAGTTTCTTATATAGCACAGCAAATTCTATTGCACTTTACAATTGGATATGCAGAATGTTGACATATAAAGTGTTGACATGTGAAATGTTGACATTTTGCACAGATTGGCAGCGGAGAGGTTAGGCTATGGAAAGGGAGGGTTAGGGTTAGGCAATAGCGGGAGGATTAAGGGGTTAGTATTAGTCATAATTACCACCAGAAGTAACTCAATATATGTTAGAAGTCACCCTGATATCACCTCCGGACCGGTAAGACACCATTGGAACAGCCGTACCAGGTAAGTCACCACTAGACCGTCAGAGATGTTTTGTTGACATTCTAATTCACCAGTGTCGACATGATTAATGTCAATGTCAGAATCGCAGCCGCCCAAAAGGGGGCATGATCTAATTTAAAAGGTGCATGTCCTCACAGGATCTCCTCTTCGTCACTCTGGGGGCATGTCCTGCTTCCCCGGAGATGCTGGCTACCCCCGTAGACTGGGCAGCGTGTAGTGCCGACTCTTTATCTGTGACAGGATCTGCAGGAGAATATCACACTGCAGAACCCGGCTCCTGTCACTGCAAAAGATTTGGCACTTTGGTGCAGTGCCGTGACTAGACATTTTCAGCGCTGTGTGCAAGAAACAGCAGTAGCACCCCCCATATACAAAACAGGGTGAGTGTGTGCCGTAGGTGCATGCCAAAAATATAGGGGCGTGCTTCATGGGGAAGAGGCATTGCCACAGAGCTCCCTTTTGCACATTATGACAGGCAGAGCTCCCTTTTACAAATTACAGCAGGCAGAGCCCCCTTTTACAAAGTACAGCAGATAGAGCTCCCTTTTACAAATTACAGCAAGCAGAGCTCCCTTTTACACAGTACGGCAGGCAGAGATCCCGTTTACACAGTACGGCAGATAGAGTCCCCCTTTTACACATTACGGCAGCAGAGTGCCCCTGAAATATTATGACAAAATGTTACTGTATTTCATAAGTACTCATTCCTAACTCTGCTAAGTACTGTTTGGTATACTGTATCTGGCTTCCATGAGGTAGTTGTCCATTATTTCAGCTTCCATTGACCTTTTTGAAAGCGGTAGAAGTTATCGATTCTTTTATTTTATTTTTATTTTCCCCTATTTTTAATTTTCTCCTGCATAGCCCAGTAAAATGTTGCAATGTTAAGTATTGACTTGTGCCTTCTGGGGGTCCACCTTTTCACCAAACCCAGCCAAATCTCATCCTGATTCCTAACCCTCTGTTCCACGTTCTCTATGTACCCCATCTGTGTCACCCATGTCTATCTACCCCTCCCCTTTAGATTGTAAGCTCTCACGAGCAGGGCCCTCTTCCCTCATGTACTTACATACTGTTGGTCACCAAAATGCTGCACTGTAATATTATATATACTGCTCACAAAAATGCTGCACAGATATGGAATGGATACTTACAGTGACACAGAGCTGCAAGATACAGCAATGGCCTACTGTACAACTATATACTGTTAGTCACCAAAATGCTGCACTGTAATACTATATATACTGCTCACAAAAATGCCGCACAGATATGGAATGGATACTTGCAGTGACACAGAGCTGCAAGATACAGCAATGGCCTAATGTACAACTATGTAATGTTAGTCACCAAAATGCTGCACTGTAATACTATATATACTGCTCAACAAATGCTGCACAGATATGGAATGGATACTTGCAGTGACACAGAGCTGCAAGATACAGCAATGGCCTACTGTACAACTATATACTGTTAGTCACCAAAATGCTGCACTGTTATACTATATATACTGCTCACAAAAATGCAGCACAGATATGTAATGGATACTTGCAGTGACACAGAGCTGCAAGATACAGCAATGGCCTACTGTACAACTACAGTATATACTGTTAGTCACCAAAATGCTGCACTGTAATACTATATATACTGCTCACAAAAATGCCGCACAGATATGTAATGGATACTTGCAGTGACACAGAGCTGCAAGATACAGCAATGGCCTACTGTACTGTACTACTATAATTATTATATACTGGTGGTCCCCAGTCCCCACAATGCAGCACACTGATCAGATATTTGCAGCACACTGAGCACAGATATGGAGCGTTTTCAGGCAGAGAACGTAGATATTTTCAGCACACTAAGCACAGATTATTTGCAGCACACTGAGCACAGATATTTGCAGCACACTGAGCACAGATTACGGATCTTTTCAGGGAGAGAACGCTGCCACGTCCTCTCCGTTCAATCTTCAATGCACGAGTGAAAATGGTGGCGACGCGCGGCTCCTTATATAGAATACGAATCTCGTGAGAATCCGACAGCGGGATGATGACGTTCGGGCACGTTCTGGTTAACTGAGCAAGGCGGGAAGATCCGAGGCTTCCTCGGACCCGTGTAAAATAGGTGAAGTTCGGGGGGGTTCGGATCCGGAGGAACCAAACCCGCTCATCTCTACTTTTTACACACTAGGCAGGCAGAGTCCCCTTTTTACACATTACAGCAGCAGAGTCCCCCCTTTTACACATTATGCAGGCAGAGCCCCCTTTTTCCACATTTCGGCAACAGCATCCCCCTTACTTATGAAGTCCCTCTCCAGACACTGTAAGACCGGAGGCGTCGGGCAGGAGTGTGTGTGTATGTGTGTGTGTGTGTGTGGTAGGGGGGGGGGGGGCAGGGGGGGGGGTACAGAGCATGGAAGCACACACTTTTTCTCTGACTGCTGCTGTAAGGGACTGAGTGGGCGGGTCTACGGAAGACAGCTGACAGTGTACAAGCACTGTGGCTGGAGAGGGGGAGCCGGGAGGGGACGGGCAGCTGCAGCGCTGCCTGGCTAGGTGTACCAAGGCTCTGCGGGTTTTTCCTGGTAGTCCTGCGCCCACAGTGCTTTTGCGCTGTGTGCCAGGCACCGCTGGCCGATAGCTAGTTATGGCCCTGCTTTGGTGTCACCCCTTCCGAGGGGAACAGCTGGGTGTATGCCACACCCCCTGCCCCCTGCTTGTGACGCACTGACATTACCACACCCGTCTGCGATGTGTCCTGCTTTTGACATTGGAAATTGCATTATATACGAAGGGCTTCATAAATAGCTCCCTTACTCTATAAAGTTATTAATGACTTAATTGCTGATTAAAACAGAATGCTTTTACCTTCTAAATCCAGGCCCGTTTCCTCCATTTTCTTTGGAAGTTTTACATGCTGTCAGACTATGATAGATTATCTCAATCTTCCCTCGTTTAACAAGAATATACAAAGAACTAGAAAGATTTATCACTTTATTAGCACTCCCAAAATACAGTATCATATTACATTTGCGTTTACAGAGAATTGCTGCAGGGCCGCACTGTACCACAGACAGTCTGTAAAATATTTGGTATCCGGACGGCTTATCGATCCAGCAAAGACCGACAACCAACAGATCGACAACCTAAAATCGAACTTAACTTGATCGACAACACTAAAAGGTCGACAAACATTACATCGACAACAACAATAGGTCGACAACACCATGTCCGACAACAAAACAACACCGACAAACACAACATAGACACATGACAACATCGACAACATGTTCACAGACAAAAGAAAACATAGAACGGAAATATCACAGACATCACAATCATCGACAACAAACATATAGACATTCAAACTGATCGACACGAAACATATATACAAACCAATAGTTCGATAATACACTCATAGACAAACACAAACCTAGACAACAAGAAACATAGACAACAAATAGATCGACAACAAACAGATCGACACAACATTAATAGACATCACATGGAACAGACACACCGTAAGATAGACAAACATAAAGGTCGACAACATTAAAACAGACAACAAACAGATCGACACAACATTAATAGACATCACATGGAACAGACTCACCGTAAGATAGACAAACATAAAGGTCGACAACACTAAAACAGACAACAAACAGATCGACACAACATTAATAGACATAACAATAATAGACCTACCAATATTTCTACACTTTCCTCTTATGCGTGGAACTACAAGTCCAAGGCTGCCCGCCAATCTCCCACAAGCCTTTACCCACTGCCGCCAATCATTCCCTGCATGGTACACTATCCCCCCCCCCCCCCCATCCCTGCGCACCCCTCTATTTCTGGACGTACACTCCTATGTGTTCTCTTCACACCCCACCCCCCTGCACCCCATCAGGCGTCTTGCATTAGACGCTACCCCCGTTGATAGCTTCAGCCGCCCGACTCTCCTCTTATGCCTGGAACTACAAGTCCAAGGCTGACCCCCAAGCTCCCACAAGCCTCTTATACCTGGAACTACAAGTCCAAGGCTGACCGCCAAGCTCCCACAAGCCTCTTATGCCTGGAACTACAAGTCCAAGGCTGACCGCCAAGCTCCCACAAGCCTTTACCCACTGCCGTCAATTATTCCCTGCATGGTACACTATCCCCCCCCCATCCCTGCGCACCCCATCAGGCGTCTTGCATTAGACGCTACCCCCGTTAATAGCTTCATCCGCCCGACTCTCCTCTTCTGCCTGGAACTACAAGTCCAAGGCTGACCGCCAAGCTCCCACAAGCCTTTACCCACTGCCGTCAATTATTCCCTGCATGGTACACTAGCCCCCCCCATCCCTGCGCACCCCATCAGGCGTCTTGCATCAGACGCTACCCCGCTAATAGATTCAGCCGCCCGACTTTCCTCTTATGCGTGGAACTACAAGTACAAGGCTGCCCGACAATCTCCCACAAGCCTTTACCCACTGCCGTCAATCATTCCCTGCATGGTACACTATCCCCCCCCCCCCCCCCCATCCCTGCGCACCCCTCTATTTCTGGACGTACACTCCTATGTGTTCTCTTCACACCCCACCCCCCTGCACCCCATCAGGCGTCTTGCATTAGACGCTACCCCCGTTAATAGCTTCAGCCGCCCGACTCTCCTCTTATGCCTGGAAATACAAGTCCAAGGCTGACCGCCAAGCTCCCACAAGCCTCTTATGCCTGGAACTACAAGTACAAGGCTGACCGCCAAGCTCCCACAAGCCTCTTATGCCTGGAACTACAAGTACAAGGCTGACCGCCAAGCTCCCACAAGCCTCTTATGCCTGGAACTACAAGTCCAAGGCTGACCGCCAAGCTCCCACAAGCCTTTACCCACTGCCGTCAATTATTCCCTGCATGGTACACTATCCCCCCCCCCATCCCTGCGCACCCCATCAGGCGTCTTGCATTAGACGCTACCCCCGTTAATAGCTTCAGCCGCCCGACTCTCCTCTTATGCCTGGAACTACAAGTCCAAGGCTGACCGCCAAGCTCCCACAAGCCTTTACCCACTGCCGTCAATCATTCCCTGCATGGTACACTATCCCCCCCCCCCCCTCCCTGCGCACCCATACTAAACAAATTAAATCATGTTTATGTCTCCCTTACACCCCTATCTGTAGACTCCAAGTCTCTTACATACAAACACCATACTAATCCGAGTCACATAAAGTTCACCACTTATCTTATTGTCTCCTCCAGACCCCATGTCTCTCCTGTCAAAACCTTTGAATGATCACGCACCCAAGAACATGTTGGGTGCGTGTTGTTTTCAAACTCCAAATAATAAAACCCCCCCCCAGACTATTCTATGCACCCTCATTGAAGTCATCACCCTTCCCAAATTTACACCCCCCCCAATCCATCCAAAATGAAAAGCTTCCTCCGCTAATTTCCAAATCAAATACCCTCCTCTAAAGCATGGAACTACAAGTCCAAGGCTGCCCGCCAATCTCCCACAAGCCTTTACCCACTGCCGCCAATCATTCCCTGCATGGTACACTATCCCCCCCCCCCCCCCCCCATCCCTGCGCACCCCTCTATTTTTGGACGTACACTCCTATGTGTTCTCTTCACACCCCACCCCCCTGCACCCCATCAGGCGTCTTGCATTAGACGCTACCCCCGTTAATAGCTTCAGCCGCCCGACTCTCCTCTTATGCCTGGAACTACAAGTCCAAGGCTGACCGCCAAGCTCCCACAAGCCTTTACCCACTGCCGTCAATTATTCCCTGCATGGTACACTAGCCCCCCCCATCCCTGCGCACCCCATCAGGCGTCTTGCATCAGACGCTACCCCCGTTAATAGCTTCAGCCGCCCGACTCTCCTCTTATGCCTGGAACTACAAGTCCAAGGCTGACCGCCAAGCTCCCACAAGCCTTTACCCACTGCCGTCAATTATTCCCTGCATGGTACACTAGCCCCCCCCATCCCTGCGCACCCCATCAGGCGTCTTGCATCAGACGCTACCCCCGCTAATAGATTCAGCCGCCCGACTTTCCTCTTATGCGTGGAACTACAAGTACAAGGCTGCCCGACAATCTCCCACAAGCCTTTACCCACTGCCGTCAATCATTCCCTGCATGGTACACTTTCCCCCCCCCCCCCCCATCCCTGCGCACCCCTCTATTTCTGGACGTACACTCCTATGTGTTCTCTTCACACCCCACCCCCCTGCACCCCATCAGGCGTCTTGCATTAGACGCTACCCCCGTTAATAGCTTCAGCCGCCCGACTCTCCTCTTATGCCTGGAAATACAAGTCCAAGGCTGACCGCCAAGCTCCCACAAGCCTCTTATGCCTGGAACTACAAGTACAAGGCTGACCGCCAAGCTCCCACAAGCCTCTTATGCCTGGAACTACAAGTACAAGGCTGACCGCCAAGCTCCCACAAGCCTCTTATGCCTGGAACTACAAGTCCAAGGCTGACCGCCAAGCTCCCACAAGCCTTTACCCACTGCCGTCAATTATTCCCTGCATGGTACACTATCCCCCCCCCCATCCCTGCCCACCCCATCAGGCGTCTTGCATTAGACGCTACCCCCGTTAATAGCTTCAGCCGCCCGACTCTCCTCTTATGCCTGGAACTACAAGTCCAAGGCTGACCGCCAAGCTCCCACAAGCCTTTACCCACTGCCGTCAATCATTCCCTGCATGGTACACTATCCCCCCCCCCCCCCCTCCCTGCGCACCCATACTAAACAAATTAAATCATGTTTATGTCTCCCTTACACCCCTATCTGTAGACTCCAAGTCTCTTACATACAAACACCATACTAATCCGAGTCACATAAAGTTCACCACTTATCTTATTGTCTCCTCCAGACCCCATGTCTCTCCTGTCAAAACCTTTGAATGATCACGCACCCAAGAACATGTTGGGTGCGTGTTGTTTTCAAACTCCAAATAATAAAACCCCCCCCCAGACTATTCTATGCACCCTCATTGAAGTCATCACCCTTCCCAAATTTACACCCCCCCCAATCCATCCAAAATGAAAAGCTTCCTCCGCTAATTTCCAAATCAAATACCCTCCTCTAAAGCATGGAACTACAAGTCCAAGGCTGCCCGCCAATCTCCCACAAGCCTTTACCCACTGCCGCCAATCATTCCCTGCATGGTACACTATCCCCCCCCCCCCCCCCCATCCCTGCGCACCCCTCTATTTTTGGACGTACACTCCTATGTGTTCTCTTCACACCCCACCCCCCTGCACCCCATCAGGCGTCTTGCATTAGACGCTACCCCCGTTAATAGCTTCAGCCGCCCGACTCTCCTCTTATGCCTGGAACTACAAGTCCAAGGCTGACCGCCAAGCTCCCACAAGCCTTTACCCACTGCCGTCAATTATTCCCTGCATGGTACACTAGCCCCCCCCATCCCTGCGCACCCCATCAGGCGTCTTGCATCAGACGCTACCCCCGTTAATAGCTTCAGCCGCCCGACTCTCCTCTTATGCCTGGAACTACAAGTCCAAGGCTGACCGCCAAGCTCCCACAAGCCTTTACCCACTGCCGTCAATTATTCCCTGCATGGTACACTAGCCCCCCCCATCCCTGCGCACCCCATCAGGCGTCTTGCATTAGACGCTACCCCCGTTAATAGCTTCAGCCGCCCGACTCTCCTCTTATGCCTGGAACTACAAGTCCAAGGCTGACCGCCAAGCTCCCACAAGCCTTTACCCACTGCCGTCAATCATTCCCTGCATGGTACACTATCCCCCCCCCCCCCCTCCCTGCGCACCCATACTAAACAAATTAAATCATGTTTATGTCTCCCTTACACCCCTATCTGTAGACTCCAAGTCTCTTACATACAAACACCATACTAATCCGAGTCACATAAAGTTCACCACTTATCTTATTGTCTCCTCCAGACCCCATGTCTCTCCTGTCAAAACCTTTGAATGATCACGCACCCAAGAACATGTTGGGTGCGTGTTGTTTTCAAACTCCAAATAATAAAACCCCCCCCCAGACTATTCTATGCACCCTCATTGAAGTCATCACCCTTCCCAAATTTACACCCCCCCCAATCCATCCAAAATGAAAAGCTTCCTCCGCTAATTTCCAAATCAAATACCCTCCTCTAAAGCATGGAACTACAAGTCCAAGGCTGCCCGCCAATCTCCTACAAGCCTTTACCCACTGCCGCCAATCATTCCCTGCATGGTACACTATCCCCCCCCCCCCCCCCCCATCCCTGCGCACCCCTCTATTTTTGGACGTACACTCCTATGTGTTCTCTTCACACCCCACCCCCCTGCACCCCATCAGGCGTCTTGCATTAGACGCTACCCCCGTTAATAGCTTCAGCCGCCCGACTCTCCTCTTATGCCTGGAACTACAAGTCCAAGGCTGACCGCCAAGCTCCCACAAGCCTTTACCCACTGCCGTCAATTATTCCCTGCATGGTACACTAGCCCCCCCCATCCCTGCGCACCCCATCAGGCGTCTTGCATCAGACGCTACCCCGCTAATAGATTCAGCCGCCCGACTTTCCTCTTATGCGTGGAACTACAAGTACAAGGCTGCCCGACAATCTCCCACAAGCCTTTACCCACTGCCGTCAATCATTCCCTGCATGGTACACTATCCCCCCCCCCCCCCCCATCCCTGCGCACCCCTCTATTTCTGGACGTACACTCCTATGTGTTCTCTTCACACCCCACCCCCCTGCACCCCATCAGGCGTCTTGCATTAGACGCTACCCCCGTTAATAGCTTCAGCCGCCCGACTCTCCTCTTATGCCTGGAAATACAAGTCCAAGGCTGACCGCCAAGCTCCCACAAGCCTCTTATGCCTGGAACTACAAGTACAAGGCTGACCGCCAAGCTCCCACAAGCCTCTTATGCCTGGAACTACAAGTACAAGGCTGACCGCCAAGCTCCCACAAGCCTCTTATGCCTGGAACTACAAGTCCAAGGCTGACCGCCAAGCTCCCACAAGCCTTTACCCACTGCCGTCAATTATTCCCTGCATGGTACACTATCCCCCCCCCCATCCCTGCCCACCCCATCAGGCGTCTTGCATTAGACGCTACCCCCGTTAATAGCTTCAGCCGCCCGACTCTCCTCTTATGCCTGGAACTACAAGTCCAAGGCTGACCGCCAAGCTCCCACAAGCCTTTACCCACTGCCGTCAATCATTCCCTGCATGGTACACTATCCCCCCCCCCCCCTCCCTGCGCACCCATACTAAACAAATTAAATCATGTTTATGTCTCCCTTACACCCCTATCTGTAGACTCCAAGTCTCTTACATACAAACACCATACTAATCCGAGTCACATAAAGTTCACCACTTATCTTATTGTCTCCTCCAGACCCCATGTCTCTCCTGTCAAAACCTTTGAATGATCACGCACCCAAGAACATGTTGGGTGCGTGTTGTTTTCAAACTCCAAATAATAAAACCCCCCCCCAGACTATTCTATGCACCCTCATTGAAGTCATCACCCTTCCCAAATTTACACCCCCCCCAATCCATCCAAAATGAAAAGCTTCCTCCGCTAATTTCCAAATCAAATACCCTCCTCTAAAGCATGGAACTACAAGTCCAAGGCTGCCCGCCAATCTCCCACAAGCCTTTACCCACTGCCGCCAATCATTCCCTGCATGGTACACTATCCCCCCCCCCCCACCCATCCCTGCGCACCCCTCTATTTCTGGACGTACACTCCCATTCTTCTCATACCTCCCCCTGTACCCCTTTATGTGCCTCTAATAGACTCTGGCACCTACAAAGTTATTTCTATTGCGTGTCGCTACAAGTCTCATTCCGGACCATGAACAATCGTATGACGGCACTCTCCATATATTATTGACAAACCTCTCTAAGTATACATTTTTTATATTTTATACTAGTATAGGTATGTATCCTAATAAAAGTTTTTTATTTAAATCCAATCAATATCCCAACGTTTTACCCTTAAAAAATATTTGTTAATTTTAACCCTCCCACTTATTTAAATTTAAAGTTTTGGCCATTGGTTACATTTGAATATATTTTAACTCTCCTCCCTCTTCAAAATGCTATAAAGAGTTACTCTTAGCTCAGGTCTACATAATCGACATTCATCCAGCCTTCTGATCAAGTACTCATTCGTATTTCAACTATGGCTGATGAACCTTCATGTCGTTTGGTTCCTTCTACAAGAGGAATGCTCTTAAACATAGACGGATATCTTTTGGCAAAAAACAAGCAGCGTGGTGATGTCGTCTATTGGCACTGCACAGAGAGGAAGACCGGCCCTTGTTCATGTTTTGCAAAGACGACCATTGTTGCAGGACAGCACCAACTTAATACTCATGGAGAACATACTCATACTCCGAAGGCTGAAAAAACAGATGTTGCCATTGCCAAGGCATCAATAAAGCAACGTGCAAGGGATACCAATGATCCACCATCTGTAATAATTCAAGCGGTTACTGCCCAAATGCCGTCTACTAGTGCTGCCTGTCTTCCTAACAGTGAATCCCTCCGTAAACTTGTGAAAAGGGTAAGGAGAGCGGATTGCCCACCTGAGCCAACCACACTCGATGATATTGATATCCCACATAATTTGGAATACATTGATGGGATAAAATTTCTTGGAAAGGACAGTACTTTCCACAACGAAAGGACACTATTATTCAGTACAGAAGCTAACTTGCGGAAGCTTCATGAGGCACCGTATTGGGTAATGGATGGCACTTTCAAAACGTGTCCAACCCTATTTAGACAAATATACTCAATTCATGCTATGGTTGGCACAGATGACAGTACGCAACGCTTCGTCCCACTGGTCTATGGATTGCTTAGTAGCAAAAGTGAGGTTTGTTATATCCGTTTTTTAGAAGACCTACAGGATTATGCACAGGAATATGATATTCTATTTTCTCCTCTTTACATTTTGACAGATTTTGAGAATGCTGCAATACAAGCAGCTAAACAAGTTTTTCCGAGTAGCACACATAAGTGTTGCTTGTTTCATTTAGGTCAAAATATTTGGCGAAAAATTCAATCATGTGGCTTATCTGTACAATATGGACGTGATCATGCTTTTGCTATGAAACTTAGGAACCTTCAGGCACTTTCCTTCCTCCCAGCAGACGAAATCCCTGCTGCATTTGAACAATTAAAATCAGAAATGCCTCCTAATGCTGCTACATTAGTAACTTATTTTGAGGAGACATATATATTGGGGCGGCTTAGAGAACGAACCAGAAGTCAAAACAGATGTCCCCCACTGTTTCCACCATGCATGTGGTCAGTGCATGACAATATGGTTGGTGGGATTCCAAGGACCCAAAATAAGTTGGAAGGATGGCACAGGAGATGGAATATTCTCCTGGGAGAGAAAAAGTTTGGAGTCTACAAACTTATCTCCTATCTTCACAAGGAGCAACAAATGACCACCAAGCTCATTGAAAAAGTAACCTTTAATGTTGCCCGAACACCAACCAAACGTGAAAATACTGCTCGAGAAGATGCACTACAGAAATGTTTTGCCCAACTTGGTTTCATAGATTTGATGGAATTTCTAAATGCCATTGCCTTCCATCTCAAGTTGGAGTAACTTTAAAACTAATTCTAAACATAGTTATTTTTTCATTTTAAAGTTAAGTTTCATATTTTCTATGGTTTATTTTTCATTAGTTGACTTTCAATCATTTAAAATACCATAAAAAAAAAACCACTTTTCACATATTGAATTTTCGGGTGCTATCATTACTGGTAAGTAGAATTTTTATAATTATAGAAATTAACTATTATTCAAGTATTTTCTACATTATGTTTTCCATTCTAAAATATACATCAATCAAAAATCTCTAGCTATATTTTAAAGATTTAAAATATAATGGTTTCCCATTTCAGTTTAGCACAGTTGTACCCATGTAATGTTTTTCATAAAGTTTCCCTTCATTAATTTTAACATAAATTTTATTAATATTCTTCAATTAAAACAATTATATTGTTTATCAAACAGATTTACAATATTTTCTATATCAAAACAAATATATATATATATTTGGTTGCACCATTTTTGAAATCCTATTTTTACTGCAACGGTTAGATTTTTTTATTTGCCTAATTCATGGTGTACATGCTGTGGTTCTCCATTTGCTGTTGAAATAAACATCCCAGCATGCACTCTCACAGGTTTGCTTTTATTATATTTAAACATGTTGTCCATGCTTGCTGGGAGGTGTATTTAAAATGCCGAAGGAAACCATGGACTAGGTAATGGTTAGGCAACCTTTGTCTCACCAACTTCTGTGTAACTAAACTACCCAGCATGCACTGCCACAGTGTTGGCATCACTATAATAAAAAAAAAGTTTAAAGGCATGCAGTATGCTGTGGTTCCATAACTCATTTAGACACATGCTGTGTTATCCTGGCCTTATCCTTATGAAATAACTGTTTTTAACACAATGAGATAAATTCTAATTTATGTATAAACTGTAAAAATGCAAAACAGTGATAGGTATTAATTAAATTATTAATGTTTTCTTGTGCATGTAACATACTAAATATTATGATTGGTTAATAACAATCTTACATTGTTACACCTCATTTCTCAAACAAGCAATACCCCCTTCCCTTAAATTTGATTATTTTTTTAAATTATAAAGAATTTATTAGCACACAAATGTCAATATAGTATAGTAGACACTAACTCTAAATTGATGTAACTGTAATGGTCTGCATGCAGGCTCAATCTAGCAGCAGCGATAGCGATGTTCGTCACCGCGCATCGCTATCGCAGAGGGGGCTACACACGAGTGATATGTGCAGAAAATCTAATCAATCTAGTCAGATTGATTAGATTTTAGCCATGGATCTCTCCATGAGTACCCCCCTTAATATTGCTCTCTAAATTGTATACAATTTCAAAGTGCATATCAACTATTCTAAACATTTGCTAACTTTTCTGCATTGCTAATATATTTACTCAATTTTTTTAAATTAGTTTACTGTTCTGACCTCCCAATCATCATCTGCAAGCCAAAGAAGATTTTTTCTCCTTATTACTTTCCAGGTAATATGCATTTTAAAACAATTTGATGTAGATAATTTGTCTTCTATTTATGTACCTTAATCATCTGTTCTAATGTAATAGTTTAATCTTGACATTGTTAATTATATTTTTTTTTCACCTAAACTAGTTATCTTGTTTGCCCTTCCAATCAACTGCAATCCGCTGATTAGGACTCCTCATTATTTGGTTTTGCGGTAACTATACCTATTGAAACAGTTTTTATCATTTTTATATTTAGCCTGTTTACGTACTTTAATCAGCTCTTAACAAAACATATTACATACATTAAATAATATTTTTAATTTATTTCTTACATAATCTTGTTAACTGTTATGACCTTTGAAATGTCTGATATCCATATCTTCATTTTTAGATTCATTCCTTTTTTTTTATTTAATTATAATTCTAAACTAAATTGTACTTCTAACATGAATCCTGGAATCATGTACCTTTAAAAATATTAACATATCTAAAATGAACATATTTGCTTTACCTATACACTAATATATATATTACTACACAGGACCATATCTCTAACTTTGGAAATGCCTAGTATGGATCCACTCTCTATTGTTAATATTACATAACAATAAAATATTATTCAACTGAATATATTTATTTGAAAAAATATCATATTTAACTATATTGTTATGACAGCAATATATTTAACATTTTCCTATTGAATTATTTTAAACAATAACCAAAATCAAATGTTCGTAATTTTTATCCATCATTAATATAAACACTGTCAGATTAGGATGGCAATAGTATTTCCACATCTTCTTCAGAAACTGTGTATATTTACCAAAATATAGTACAATAATAAAATTATACAATACTAATAAAACTGTGTAATATCTCTCAATGTTTGGGTATTAAAGTTGACAGATTTTTACCCTTAATGTAAACTAAAAAAAAATTACTCTTAGATTAACAAATATGAAAAAAAATTTTTTTTTTGTTTTTATATTATTATATAGAAAACACGTAAAAAAAATTCCTTTTTTAAATTTTTTTATTGAATCATCATTGTTTGTGCACACAGTGTATGACTATTTTTTTTTCAATACAGGAAAAGAAACTTGATCCACAATGAATCCACAACAAAGAATATGAAAACCATCTTGATCCTACATAACATAATCTGATGCGGTGATATTATTCTTATTAATCTTTATTATAGAAACATATACAATATATTTTTTTCAAGATTTATTTATAAATCTATTACCAGTTATAATATGTTAACCTGTTCAAAGTTCACCCTTTAGAAAATAAAAGTTTTATTCATTGAAAATACTATGTTAGCTTATTGTTTTTATTATTATTCCTCATACTTACAGCACCCTAAAACTTAAATGACGCAATATGTGGGAAATACATACGCGTGTATGTCTTTGAGGGAAACATGGGAAATGATGATAGCGTCAATTGGCTAGATGGTTTACGCCATCAAAGAACCATATATATTTGCTAATCTGATCCCATCCTTACCTTCATAATTTTAATTTCCAATTCCAATTTTTTATATATCAATATTAAAAATTTACTATTTTGCGAGTTTGGAAGCAAATTTGTGTAATGTGTACATTAAACACACAAATATGTTCCGATTGGTAATCTATTCAAATATTATTGCAAATACAATTAGAATATATAAATAGTGGGAGCGCAGAATGAATCCAATATATTATTTTATTTAAAATATTAATATGTCATCCACATAAAAATGCAGTACATGAACTAGCCTAAGAAAAAACAATTGATATTATATAAATGTAAACGAGACTGCCATATCTCCTGAACAAATATGAATAAAAATCCTTTAATAAACCCTAGTTAGGGCTGCATTAATGCTTCATGAAAATCAGCCGTGCGTCCACGAGCTGAAATGATTGTAAAAAGGAGACTGCTAAAAAGTGCCTCTGTTATAAGTCACTGTCCTCCTTATACACAATAGAATCTCATTGGTAGAGAGTGTCCCAGTACTGGACTTGCGGACAACCGTGCTGTAGTATTATGTGGCAAATGGATAGTGATGGTCAAATTCTATTTGTGGTATATCACCTGATGTAGAAGCCTCTCCGTCAAAGGCGCTGTACTGAGCCGGGTTTGCTGGGGCTCTGTGCAGTGAACGTACAGCTGGTCTCGTCACCGGTGTACCATCCAGATGAACACGGTAGTTTAATTCTGCTGAAGGATGCTGTACCAGTCTGGATATGCAACAGTGTAAAAATACTGGAGCAGCAGATTCTCCGTCCGCTGGTGGAAAAATCTGTATTAATTGCGGCTACGGTCCACTGGATGCATGCGGGTCACAGGGTGTTAAGAGAATATAGCAGTCCAAATGAGGTACTTCAAAGGAGTACCTTAACGCGTTTCTCGTCCCACAACGCTGGCCGTTTCATCAGAAGGAAATGAATTTTATTTCATTTCAAAGGTACTCCTTTGAAGGACCTCATTTGGACTGCTATATTCTCCTGACACCCTGTGAGCCGCATGCATCGAGTGGACCGTAGCCGCAATTAATACGGATTTTTACACCAGCGGACGGAGAATCTGCTGCTCCAGTATTTTTACACTGTTGCATATCCAGACTGGTACAGCATCCTTCAGCAGAATTAAACTACCGTGTTCATCTGGATGGTACACCGGTGACGAGACCAGCTGTACGTTCACTGCACAGAGCCCCAGCAAACCCGGCTCAGTACAGCGCCTTTGACGGAGAGGCTTCTACATCAGGTGATATACCACAAATAGAATTTGACCATCACTATCCATTTGCCACAGAATACTACAGCACGGTTGTCCGCAAGTCCAGTACTGGGACACTCTCTACCAATGAGATTCTATTGTGTATAAGGAGGACAGTGACTTATAACAGAGGCACTTTTTAGCAGTCTCCTTTTTACAATCATTTCAGCTCGTGGACGCACGGCTGATTTTCATGAAGCATTAATGCAGCCCTAACTAGGGTTTATTAAAGGTTTTTTATTCATATTTGTTCAGGAGATATGGCAGTCTCGTTTACATTTATATAATATCAATTGTTTTTTCTGAGGCTAGTTCATGTACTGCATTTTTATGTGGATGACATATTAATATTTTAAATAAAACAATATATTGGATTCATTCTGCGCTCCCACTCTTTCTTTTTTCACACTCACTTTGATCCATTGTTGGGGCAGCCCGCCCACAACTGGTGAGCAGCCGCCTGAATCCAACTACATATAGTGTGTGTATTTTAGAGCGCAAATCTTTTGTATATATTTTTTGAATATATAAATGCATTGTTAAGCAAATGCAAATTATTAACAATACAAAACTTGCAATAATTTTTTTGGGATATTATTAGAATATAAATTATATATATATGCATGAACAATCACTGTAATATGGAATATGTGTCTGTACATATATTTTCTCTATTTTTATCTTGAACATATTAGTATGTGAACCCCACCAACATGAACAAACCAAAACAAAACAAAATAAATTTAGAACATTTTCAGGAATGCACGACTTGAAGTATCTCAGAAAGTATATTCCTATTATCGATTTGTCTTTTCAAACAGGACACATGGATGACTCTGTATCCCTCTGTCTTCAGTTCCTTCACCCTGGCTCGCAAGACCGTTTGTGACATATCTAAAAATGAAGTAAAACAGGTAAGTTCTTGAAAGTTAATTTCCATACTTTTGTCCACCTTATCTTTAACTGTAGTCTTCATTTTAAAAGAAATGCAAGGTTTAAAGGTAACAACCCTAATTATAATAAAATATTACAATATATATTTCTCATTGTGACTCTAGATCAGTAGTGCACCGAAGATTTTTCCATCATTTGTATTAGCAATGGTTAAGTTAAAGATATACAAGCACTATAGTAATGGGTTCCATCATAAATTATGTTTCACGGCACAGACAAAATTATCATGTCCAAACAACCCCAAAATATTGCAAAAATCACCATTCAATGGAAGCACTACTGACTAATAAAATACATTCTGAAAGAATGCATTTCTTGGACAAAGCAATGCCGTATGTCTGAGTTTAATTTATTAGTCTGCGGTGCCGATGTTTGATGTATGTATATATATATATATATATATATATATATATATATATATATAGTGTCAGTTTGTACTGTGCTCCAAACAATAAATACAATATGCTGCAGTGACCTCCTCGTCAGCTTGGCATAAGATGACTATGTAGATGAAAGGTAATCGGCTGCACTCACACTGCCGTATTCAATGATGCAAAAAGTGTCCCTTTATTGCCTACATGTTTTGTTAAAAATCCCCTTCTTCAGGGACAGATTTCTGTCCAAATAACTTGAAAATATCTACATATATTTAAAAGTTTATTATATCCTGTTTAACACTCTTCTTCCTTATGTCTTTACTCTTTTTTTATTTGTTTTCCTTTTATATTTCAGGCAACTTTGTCTACATGTGTGTTTCCAGAGCTCTGGTCCTCTACATAAAACAAAGATATTTGTATGCTACATGCCAGCATTTTGCTTATACTCCACTCTTGTGATGTCTAAACT